>NC_091793.1:62997500-64247500 GCF_041296235.1 Equus asinus | reverse complement strand
GTTTTCCATAGTGGTTGCATCATTTTATATTCCCATTAACAGTGCACAAATATTCCACATTTTTACATCCTTATCAATACTTAGTTTATGGTGTTTTTGTTTGTTTTGGATAATAGTCCTTTTAATGGGTATGAGGGAGTAGCTCATAGTGGTTTTGATTTGCATTTCCCTAGTGATTAGAGATTTTAAAGATCTTTTCATGAGTTTGTTGACCAATTGATTATATTTTATGCAAAAATGTGTATTTTAGCCCTTTATTCCTTTTGTACTAGGCTGTTGGGTATTTTGTTGTCAAGTTGTAGGAGCTCTTTAAATATTCTGGATATTAACCCCTTATCAGATATATGATTTACAAATATTCTCTCCTTTTCCATAGGTTGCCTTTTCTCTTTGCAGAGAAATTTTTAATTCCAATTGATCTATTGTCCTTTTACTTTTTGTGCTTTTGGCGTCATATTCAATAAATCATTGCCAAATTCAATATCTTGTGGCTTTTCTGCTATGTTTTCTTCTAAGAATTTTATAGTTTTCAGTGTTACATTCAGGTCTTTGATCTATTTTGAGTTAACTTTTATCTATGGTTTAAGACAAGAATCCAATTTAATATTTTAATGTGCAGAGCTGGTTTGTCCAGCACCATTTGGTGAAAAGATATCCTTTCCCTATTAAATAGCCTTGATACCCTGGTGGGAAATTATTTGACTATATATGAGAAGATTATATGATTGCTTTTTTTCTTTATGTGATGCAGAAAAATAATTCACTTATACTATATTTTTTGTTGTTAGTGCCCTGAATTTGATTCTGACTCCTAGAGACACTGTGTACAGCAAAGCGGAACCCTCCCAGCCTTTTGCACCATCCTCTTACCTTCCAGTGCTATCTCAGACAATACTCTCCTGCTATTCAAAGAGTTTTCATGGACAGCTTTTTCAGAAGTGGGTGGCCAGGTCCTTTTTCCTAGTCTGTCTAGTCTTGCAGCTCTGCTGAAACCTGTCCATTATAGTTGACACCGCCAGCCTTTGAAATACCAGTGGCATAACTTTCAACATCACAACAACGTGCAGCCACCACTGTATAACAACTGAAAGATGGCTAGCGTGATATCCTGACCAAGAAACCAGGAATCTTAACCACTAGACTACCAGTGCTAACCATACTGTCTCTTATAATTACAAAATTACTTTTACTGGTGCTCTTTGTTTTTCTATGTGTATTCAGATTTCCATCTGGGTTTATTTCTTTTCAGTCTATAGAATTTCCTTTAGCATTCATTATAAGGTAGATCTTGCTCACAATGAGTTCTAGTTTTTGTTGATCCTGCAAAGTCTTTCTTTCAAAGACTCTTTTAGCCATTAATCTAGGCATGCCAATAACCTCTGAAATTCTCAGCCTGCCTTTCTCAGCGTGGAATCTCTGACCTATGAGTAAGCTGGGGAAGAACTGAGATCAGTATCCCAATATTCTCAACCTGCTGCACCTTGGGTAAAGTGTCCCTTGTATGGGTCTAGGCTAGGTGGAGAAAGAAAGCCCCTGAACCTTTGGACACACTCACCAGAAGTTTAGTCTCTTCAACTTAGAATTAGAGGGGGTGAGATGTGTTGGTGTCCCGCCCCTCCCAGTTCTGAATCGAGATTCAGTAATGCTTGACTGGGAGCTCAAGGGAAAGAGAACCCTGTCTTCATTGCTCTAACCATCGGGACTGGAGCTCTTGCTGAGCTGAGTTGGGCAAATCGAGGGAAGAGAGAAAGCATGTTGTGGTTGAAATGCCACAGAGTCTTGCTATTCTTAACAAATTGTAATAGATTTCATGAATAAGTGTTTTATTCCTTTGCTGTATACACTTAGGACAATTTTCAGCGACTTTAGATGGTGGTATTATTTAATAGTTTCATGATCTGGGCTTGCTGTGGAGTAGGTCTGCAGAGCTCCTCACACTTTCATACCAGAGGTTGAACTCAGGCAGGTTTTGTTTTCTTTTTTAAGATAATTTCTTCAGAGCCGTGATAGGTTCACAAGAAAATTAGAGGAAGATACAGATATTTCTCATATATCTCCTGCCCTGTACATGTACAGCCTCCCCCATTACCGACATTCTCCAGCAATATAGTACATTTGTTACAATTAACGAACCTACGTGGACGCATCATGATCCTCCAAAGTCCGTATTTTACATTAGGGTTCACTCATTGTTGTACATTCTGTGTGTTTGGACAAATGTATAATGACATATATCTGTTATTATAGTATCATATAAAGTATTTTCACTGCCCTAAAAATCCTCTGTGCTCAGACTATTTATCCTTCCCTTTCCCCACCCTCTGGCAACCACCGATCTTGTTCCTGTCTCCATAGTTTTGCCTTTTCCAGAATGTCATGTATCTAGGCTTGTACGGTATGTACTGTTTTTAATTTGGCTTCTTTCACTTAGTAATACGCATTTAATATCCCTTCATGTCTTTTCAAGGCTTAATAGCTCATTTCTTTTTAGTGCTGAATAACATTCCATTGTCTGCATGTTCCACAGCTTATTCACACATTCACCTACTGAAGGACATCTTCTTTTCTTCCAAGTATTTGCAATTATAAATAAAGCTGCTATAAACATCCACAAGAAATTTTTGTGTGGGCATACATTTTCACGTCTTGTGAGTAAATACCAAGGAGCATAACTGCTGGATCATAGGGTAAGAATATGTGTAGCTTTGTAAGAAACTAGCTGTCTTCCAACGTGGCTGTGTCATTTTGTATTCCCACCAGCAACGCATGAAAGTTCAGCAACCATGTTTTTAAATTATAAATAATTAAATAAATTTCCATTTCTGTGTTCCCAAAAGAAATAATAGTACTCTGTTCCCATAGGAAGAATAAAAGAACGTTTTTAATGAGGAAATTTACCAGATATTTGAAGAAGAAAATATGACAAGCACAATAAATAACACCTCTCAAGGCATGGATATTTAACGACTCTAACAAGGTCCAGAAGATGTAAACATTTTAATGTGGCTGGAGAAGAGAATAAGTTTTTAAAATAATTCAAAATGGAGGCAGAGACCAGGTCATGATTAGAAGCTTGGATTCCATCTTGAAGGGAGTTCATAGGAATCAATTTATGTTTTAGAAAAGATCTAAACCTGCAGCATTATATAATGTATGAAATACCCCAAGGTGAGCATGCTAACGTAGATAGACTCAGTTGGATCTGCAAGGCATGACACCTCAATAATCGTCAAGGATACACAAAATTAGTCTAGCTCCCCAGCCTTTTATCTCTGATTCCAATAGGCAATAGGACAAATAGCATGCTAATTTCAACAGAATCTGTTCACTAAAACCTATGTCCTCTCAATATGTCCCAGTTATGAGTCTTGTGATGGGGAGCCAAATCCTGATCTTTTTCAAGCTGACTTTCCACACACATACACACAAACAGAGTAAATTCTTCAAAGTATGATAATGTTTGTGTGTTAAAATAATAACATGTGTAAGTAAGCAAAGTGTACCATTGTTGTAGTAGAACAAAGAAAGATGTAAGTTGGCATCGGCAGAGAAGTCTTTCCAGAGGAGGTGAGAAATGAAACAGGGCTTAGAACATAAGAAAAGAATAGTTAATTAATTAAAGGAGCAGGAAATAATTTTCAAGCTAAGGAGAGTTATGAAGAAAGATTTTGGTGGTGGGATTGAGTACGGGGAGGAGTTACATAAGGTACCTAGGACAATGTCCAGAACATTGAAAGTGTTCAATAAATGTTAGTCATATAGTCAAGGTAAATTCTGTTGAGGATTTTGTGTTGTAAAATGTACTGAGAACTCCTGAACAGCATGACATGGAGAGATTAGTAAAATGCATATTTGGGCACTCCGTCTTATAAGGCATCTTGTGGGGTGAAGTCTAGGGTTTTGAATTTTTAAAAAGATTTACAAAATTATAAGTTTAATAATTAATCTACTGTGAAAAGCTTGGAACCCATCAGTAATTAAAGGCTAATGCATAAAAATGAATTCTCTTGTTTCTATAAATAGAAGTTTATGGTGGCAGAATGACAATAATATGATTTTGGAGTCAGGCTAACCAAGATAATTTGATTAATTTCTATGTTTTGGTTTCCTCATAAGATAAAACAGATACAAATTTTATTGTTTTAATAGAGAATTTAAATTGTTATTGTTTTAATTAAGGAACATAATAATATCTACCTGTAACTACTCAACGAAGGTGAAATGAGATATATGTCTTGCATATAAATGGGTGTTAAATAAGGGTTCATTGTTATTTTTGGATATTTTGTTTGAAATACATGATAATCAATATTTAGGGAAATGTGAAATGATTAGACTGCTTAAGAGGCTGCTTTTTAAAGCCAAATCCCCATCTATACCAACTTGTTATGTTCCCTGTTTAGAAACTAGACAGTAGTTGATTTAGAGCTTAAAATCCTAAAATTTCTCAACTGTATCAGTAGAAAGGATTATTTTCCATTCTGTTTTTTTGGTGAGGAAGATTGTTGCTAAACTAACACTTGTGCCAATCTTTTTCTATTTATATGTTGGACACCACCATAACTTGACTTGATGAGCTGTATGTAGGTCTGTGCCCAGGATCCAAATCCACAAACTCTGGGCCGCTGAAGCAGAGTGTGTGAAGTTGAGCACTATGCCACCAGGCCAACCCCTAGTTTCCATTCTTTTATAGCAAAGTTTGCTGTTGGGTGTATCTGAAGTACTATTATTTCCATGAAGCAATGGAGTCATTTTAGCATATAAATCACATTTTTCCAGCTAACTCAAGATCCACCTTAAACTTAGAGCACTAGTTTTGTTTGTTAGACTTAATCCCAAAGATATAAGAAATTTTAAAAAGGCTCTGCATATAAAGTAACATAAAAAATTCTGTTAGATTTCAACTCCCATCCTATTATCTGTCAGAAGAGTCTCCATTCTGATCTCAACCGTCTCTGTTACATGTTTATGTATTTGCTTTTCCTCTCCACATTTCTTCAGGCTTCTTCTTTATAAAACCAAAACAGCTATACAATTCTGTTCAAAAACAATGAAAATCAAGGATAACAAAACTGGTGCTTACTGGTTTTACTGATTGAAGTCAGTAAAAATTCTAGTTATTTTGAGCACATTTTCATAATTGATTAGCCAAAAATCATTAACTAGTTAATTTGTTTATTGAGTGAATAGAATGTTACTAATTTTTATTAAAAGAAAAAGTAAACCAATTTTCTTGAAATGAAAAACTTGGATAATGGGGTAAATGTGTCAATATTGTAAGTTTTCCTAATTTCCACCAAGAATGCACTGGACACATGAAGGGCATTAACTGCATTTCAAGCAGCATGAACACCATCTAGGCCCCATAATTTCCTGAGCACTGTAAGCTATAGGCTCAAGAGGAAATTCAGGGAACTTCAAACTTTCACAGAAATCCAGGAGGATTAATTCAAGTCAGGTAGTCTGGTCAACACCTTGCAAATGACCAGGAGATAAGAATGCAATTAATGGATACAACCCTATGGACTCCACTGGGAGAAGAGAGAGATTTCACCAGATTGGGGGAAAGTATTGCTTGCAGTGAAATGTTGAATTCTTCTGCAGCATGGGTTTTTATAGTCTTTCTAGACCAGCAAGCTAAAAAGACTAAAATTAATAATTATTATTAATAACAACAAAGACAATAAAAGCTTGTTTTGGTGTTGAAAGGAAACATTTTGTTTGGCTATTTAAATCTTACAGCAAACTACACCTCTGGTTACTACTACTTTAAGGGGAGGGTAAACCATTAACAGCCAGTGTGCAATGAGGTAATGTCAGATATGGGAGAAAATTGTAGAGAAAATTCAGAATACGTCTTTGACTTTTGTGGTTCCTCTGGTTCCTCAACCCATATTTCAAAGTCTCATTACCTCTTAAACTTCAGTTTGCTCATTTACAAAAAATACTGTGATGCCTACTTGACAATGTTATGTTAAGATTAATAAAATAAGGTACTTAGCAGTGCACCTGATTCATAGTAGATGGTGAATAATTTTAATTTCTTGTTTGGTTCCTTTCTCTTTTGTCATGTCATTCTCTGTCACTGCCTTTTAGTTTGCCTGGTGCTTCTCATGGTATTTGCATTATCACAACATTATGTAACACAGAGTGGTGCTGCAATCCTCGTCTTCAAATCTTAGCCACATAACTAGTTGTGTGATATTGGACAAGTTATGAAACCTGAGATTCTTGTTTTAATTGTCAACAAAACAGGAGTAAATGAAATAGCATTAAATAAAACTACAGAATTAAAAAAATCTTAGTAATTTTTTATACCAAGCCTCACCCTGAAACCCTCCACTGTTACCACTTACCACATTTGTGACAAGCCCCATATCCAAAGGAACTGAGTATTAACCAAATAATTAGATTATTAGCATCTTCTTTGTATGTTAGCTGCCACCCCATTTTTTCAGATCATTTGTTATTATTTCTCTGTTAAAATTGTTTCAAATGGCAAGGATTTCAGATACCAATCTGTGATGCTGCAAAGGATGAAAGAGGTAATATTAGGAAACACAATATATGATTAGTGACTAGTTGACGTTGCCTCTTCATAAAATTGAGCTTTGTAGTGGAACTATCACTGGGCTAAAAACAAGCTGGCTGAATAAGAATAGATCTTCAGGGAAAGATAGTGAAAAGCAAAGACTCCTCTTATTCAGTGCTTTCTGGTCCATAGAAGGCCTAGGGAGGATACATGCCTGGGCTTCAGTTAAGGAACTGAACAAGGAGGCAGGGAAGACAGCCATAATTTGACCATCTTCTCAACGAAAAACCATTAAATTATCCACCCTTTGCAATTCCATGCAATAGGATGTGATTGAAAGAACAAGGTCTTGAGGATCAAAGAGAATGTGTTTGAAACTGTGCTCTACTATTCTGTGGTCTTGGTCGAGTTACTCTTCCTGTGTGAGCCTCCTCATTGAGGAAGACTCAGCTCTGGGTGTGTCTATTGGGGGAATGATGTCTGCAATATGGCAGAATAGGAAGCCTTAGACCCTTCTTCATTCATCAGAGACATTGATTCAACAATACACAAACCAATTCCTTTTGTCAGAAATCCATAAGCCAGTTAAGAGGTTGTGGTATGAACCTCTAGATGCCTAGGGGCCACTAAGAATAAAATAGAGCTGAGCAGCATGCTGCTGTTCCAGAGGAGCTGTGATACAGAAGACAAACTGATACAACAGGAGGGAAGAGAAAAGTAGAGCATGTTTCCAGTGTACGGGCATTATAGGGGGCTGCCCAAGAGAATTATTTCTGTCTTACCTCTCAGAGAGATGACAGACCTGAAATAATCTAGGTGCCTGGGAGCTGTTGAGAACAAAAGAAGCTGATAGGCATGCTGCTACCTCAGAAAACTCATGGTAGTGGAGACAGACAATAGAAAAACCAAGAGAATATGAGCTCCTGAGGAAGAGACACTGAAAAATCCCTCTAATTAAGAATCTATATGCACAAATCCAGAGAAGGCACGTCTGCAAAAAAGATTTGAGAGGCCCCCAGAATCTCTAGCCTGGATGATTGGTGAAGGTTGTTCCCTGTACAAAGGCAATTCGTAAAGACTAATAGAGGATGCTAGTTTTTCAAATGCACAGATACCAACAGAAAGTTACAAGGATCATGAAGAGGCTGAGAAAAATGGCCCAAAGGAACAGAATAAATCTCTAGACACTGACCCTAAAGAAAGGAGGTAAATGAATTACCTGATAAAGTATTCAAAATAACAGTTATAAAGGTGCTCAAAGAGCTCAGCAAAGCAAGACACAAACAAAGTGAGAATTTCAACAAAGAACTGGAAAGTTTAAAAAACAACAAAACAAAAATGTTGGAGCTGATGAATGAAATAACTGAACTGAAAAATTCACTAGAGAGGTTAAACATCAGACTTGATAAAGAAGAAGAAAGAAGTAGCAAACTCAAATATAAGTCATTTGAAAGTATACAGGTAGAGGAGCAAAATGAAAAAAAGAGTGAAAAAGAATGAAGAAATCCTAAAGGAATTATGGGACCCCAATGAGAGGACTACTATATGCATTATCAGAGTCCCAGAAGAGACAGAGAACTCAGTAGGAGGTTTTTTCAAAGAAATAATGGCTGAAAACTTTCCAAATCTGGTGAAGAAAATCCACATCCAGATTTAAGAAGACCAACTCCTTCCAAATAAGATGAACCAAAGAAGTACACACCAAGAAGTTTAGAAATTTTAGTCAAATTTTCAAAAGTCAAAGACAAAGAATTTTCAAAGTAGCAAAAGAAAAGTGACTAAGTCACATACATGGAATCCTTATAAGACAATCAGCAGATTTCTCAGCATGAACCTTGCATTCAGGAAGGAAATTGGATGATATATTCAAAGTGCTTAAAGAAAAAAATGTTACAAAAGAATACTATATCTGGAAAACGTCTTCTCCCAAAATGAGAGAGAGATAAAGAAAAAACAAAAGCCGGGGCAGTGCATCACCACTAGACCTGCCCTTACAAGAAATGACAAAGAAGCACTTCAAGTTGAAATGAAAAAATGCTAAACAGCAATGTGAAAGCATAGGAAAGTATAAATCTTGCTGTTAAAGATAAATATATAGAGAAATACAGAATACTCTAGTACTGTAATGGTGGCATGTAAATCACTTTTCATTCTGATACAGAATTTAAAAGACAAAAGCATATAAAATAACTATAAAATATGTTAGTAGATACACAATGTAAGATGCCATTTGTAACATCAAGAACGTAATGTGTATGGGAAAGAGAAGTAAAAATGTAATTTTTATGTCATTGTAGTCAAGTTGTTATCAGCTTAAACCAGATTGTTATAACCATAATATAATTTATGTAAGCCCCTTGATGATCACAAAAGAAATGCCTGTGGAAGATACAAAAAAGAAAATGAGAAATGAAACAAAGCAGGACACTACAAGAAAATCAACAAAACACAAATGGAGACAGCAAGAGAGAAAAAGAGCTACAGGATAGACAGAAAACAGTCAACAAAATGGCAAGAGTAAGACTTTCACTTTTAATCACCAGGAAAACTCAACCTTGAATAACATGAACCACCCTACACAATTCCCAAGACAGCGGATATTCATAGATTTTTGGAGTGTCACATCTAACTTTTCTTTATTCATATGTGCTAAGGAAGAGAGCTGAATCTCCTTCATTTTATATTTTCAAAGTTTGGAACAATGTCTGGTACTCAAAAAATACTTCTTATACGGAAATGAAAAGAGAAGCTCCAATTTATTGAAATCACCACTTAAGTATAGGGACTGATTTTGGCCACTGATTGTGGAAGGAAAGGAAGGAAACTTTGCAAATTCATTTTCTGTGCTGAATTGTCTATTGGATACGTTACAAACATTATACTATTTAGTCCTTATAACAAACACATATTAAAAATATACTAAAACATAATATGTGGTAGATATTAAAATTAAAATATTTTGTTTTTCTTATGAACACAGAAAATTTTTGATAATTGCCTGATTTCACCTAAATTTTTTTACTATACATTTTAATATCATCTTAGAATTTTTGATCAATATATCACCAAAAACTTTGTTCCAATGTTGAGAAAAGAATTTAAAATAAATATCTTACTAACAGTGAATGCTCCTTTCTTGATTTTTGCCTCTTCATATTCTCTAGTTCATTCAGTCAACTCTTCAGCATTTTCCTCTAAAGATTTCACAAACTCATTCCTTTTTCTCCCATTTTACTACCAGTAAGCTGGATTAGACTCTGTTATCTTTCTCCCACACGTCTTGGATAGCCCCCAACTCCTTATCTCTTTACATCCAGCCTCATTCTCTCTAACTCACTTTTCACGCTTTTCCCAGGGTGTCTTATATAATATAAATCATCAATAAGACCTCTAAATCACCCTGTTCCTTTGGGAATAAGTACGATTATCTTTAGAAATCATCTCTTTTAGATTAGACTGTGAAATCTTTGAAAATGGTTTTTTTGTTTGTTTTAACTGGTAAGATGGTATTGAAAGTGATATTTGGGATCTGGAAACAGATAAAATAAATACCTGCCTGACTTCAACTGTAGAACCCCATGCTAGCTGTCTGATATTGAACAAGTTGCAAAATTTCTATAGTCCTCACTTTCCCCCATCATAAATGGAGACAATAATAGAACCTTCTACTTGAGAGTTCAGCTAACCCACTGCATGGTATTGCTGCCTCAACATCTATTTTGTTTGATCAAGCGGCCTATGGGGCCTTAAAATGCCATAATCCCTCATGCAAATGCATGCCCTCCATAGCAGCCTACAGAGCTACCAAGAAATGTAAGTTCCTGATGACAAATAAAAATGACAAGCAATAAGATACATTGGAGTATATGAGGAAGCCATTTGGTGTAAACTTAATTCAGCCTGACTTTCTTTCTCCAAAAGGGCCTGACGTGGCTGTTGAGCATGCATTGTATATCTGCTTTAAGCATGTGCTGTGTCCCAAAGACAAGAACAAATGGCCTTAAGATAAAGGTGCAACTTCCCCCACATTGGCATTTCCTTAAGGATAAGAATCTCTCCCTAGGTTAGAAATTGGTTGCTTCACTCACCTGTGACCACCCAGCCGGAGACAACAGACCTGACACCCTGCTGTGTCTACCCAGACAGCAGACCTACTACCTGCTGTGTCCATCAATCGCTGTGCCAACAGAGCAGTCTTGTGAATGTTGTAAAGGAGACATTTCAATCATATATGAAACATGCTCTTTGAGGGTATATAACAACTCTGTACACCCCACTTCTTTGGTGCCCTTCCTTCCTTGGGGAAGGAAGGTCTTGGACTGGGATAGTCCTCAGATCTGGCTCAGAATAAACTCATCCCAAATTTTCATTTATAGATTGGTTATGGATTATTTTCATCAACACTGATATGACTTCCCAACAGCCTTTGTGATAAACAGTCTCCTCCATCTCTCAGGACCTTCCCTTGTTTACCTGTCAGATAAGACCCCCAAGGAGCTCACTAAAATCTCCTCTTTTTGGTTTGAATTTATCAATCTGAACCTAGCCTGGGAATTTGGAAGCACTCCACCCCTAAACCCTGAGAAAGGCATGTCCCCAGGTCCTGCTGCTCTCTCTGCTTTCATCCTGCCTTGACCTGACTGTGTGACCCCTCAAGGCATATCACATACTTCCTCAAGGACTTGTGAGTAATAAACTTCTTTATTTCATTCCTTTGTGGTCTTTTGTTGAACCATGGCTTGCCATCTGACACTCCACAGCTCTACTTAACAAATGTTAATTTAACAAATCACAAGTGCACCTAATAAACTTTTTGTACTAATTATGAGCTTAGCAGAATGTCTGACACATCCTAAAAATTAAAGAGATTTTAGCTGTTAAACTGTAATTCCGGTTAGTAGAATAGTGAGTCACATTACAGTAGTGAGTGGCTGAGTGGTTCAGCTTTGGGATACAATAAGTATTTGAAATAATGAATATAGATATAATAGCCTTCAAAACTGAAAAATTTGATAGTCATGTCCACTTCAAGATATCTGAGTACCCGAGCATATAATCATTTTATGATCCTAGAGTAGTTGTACCCATCCCAACTTCTCCAATTCTTTTATGTGCACCCTTATTCAACTGAAATAAGCTCAAGTGGCTTAGAATTAAGAGGATAAGAAATTGATTCTTGGGGCATTGTATTACTACTTACTATTTGAGAGCCTTATTCACAAAGTCCATGATTTACAAAGGATGTTTTCTTAGATGATAAAATATTTGTTATTTGTTTATTAAACTTAAAGCCAACACATTCTTGATTTTCTCCACCAAAAAAAGAAATAATAAAAACAAAAACAGGGAGGTTGAGAATTGAAGAATACTGATGTGGATAGTGGAAATACTTCTCAGTAGGAGAGAACCACACAAATCATCAGGATTGCATGCTGACTTCTATTAACTCTCAAAAATATGATAATTATTAGGCACTTAAATAAGCGTACTATTCTCATTGTGTGATTGTTTTTGTTCCTATTCCACAACTATTATCTCCTTGCTCTTTAGGAAGTAAATCACATTTTTGAGGTCTGACTTTGTAATCATCCTTTATAGAATTTTATTAGATTCCCTATTTTGTGCCTGAACTGAAAATGGTACTTTTTAAAAGCTATGCCTCCTGCCTACTGAAGATCAAATGCAGCAAAAATCTCTGACCTTTGAAAGTGTGGGTGTAATAGTCAGATCGAAGGACAGAAATCAAACAGGAGATAGATGAAATAAGCTATTTTTTTATGACAAGCGTTGATCTTTTCTGTAGCTGCAAATTCCCAGGAAAGTTCTCCTTGATTTCCAAGGTCATTAAGCAACAAAATAGAGACAAAGTCAAACTAACTCTATCTGCCATTCTGGGTAGAGATTTTCCATGAGTCTGGCAGCTCAGCTACATGCCAGGTATGTGACTTTGGGAGAGCCTCTCTTTCCTCTGTAGGAAGTGTGACTGTTCAGTTTGATAATTTTTTTTTCAAAGGGATTTCTATTTCTAGGATGATATTTTAGGAGGTGATTTATGGCAAGGGTCTCAGGAATGAATTACATCCTTTGGAATAAAGGATGCAAAAAAAAAAAATTGCAAAAAAGGTCATTTCCTGGGCAAAAGGAAGCTGATCAATAAGCATGCAGAGGTTGTCCTGTGTCTCCCACTCTTCCCTCAAATCTTATAATTGATTTTACGGCTTGTGCATGATACTTTTTCAAAGCATTTATAACTCCCTTGCATGAACATAAACTTGTGAAAAATGTTCTTGAGAGGTTCAGAATTGTTTTCACAAAGAAGAAGAGGATAAGTGACTCCCTACTATGCTCAACTTCTCTTCTCTGGGCACAAGGCTTCATAAGGCAGGCCATGACTCAGGGTGCATGGAGGGGATTGTGGAGATCTGGGTTACTTAATGTGTGTTTAGTGGAGAATGTGCTAGGTAGTGCTGAACTTGAATTAAGAAATAATGATAGGGGCCGGCTCAGTGGCATAGTGGTTAAGTTCACATGCTCCACTTCAGTGGCCCTGGGTTCGTGGGTTCAAATCCTTGGCACAGACCTATACACTGCTCATCAAGCTGTGCTACAGAGGCATCCCACATACAAAATAGAGGAAGATTGGCACAGATGTTAGTTAAGCAACAATCTTCCTCAAGCAAAAAGAAGAAGATTGATGATGGACGTTAGCTCAGGCCAGATCTTCTACACCAAAAAACAAAAAAGCAAAAAAAAGAAAAAGAAAAGAAATAGTTATAGTGGGGAAAGCAGAACTGGGATGGGCTTCGTAAGCTTAGGTACAGAGCCAGATGGTGTTGGGAACCCAGAAAAGATGAAAACCAAAGACTGTATGTAAGATTAGGATTCCAACTCTAAGCTCTTAGCCCTATGTTTGCTTGAGTGAGTAGAGTAGTTGGGTGACTATAACCTGTAGTTGTACTGATACAAAGTTATGCTGCACTTAGTATAAAATATCCATTTACTTCTGTAAAAAGTATTATCTGAGTGGTAACCTGTATTTCCCAGAGATACCTCATTTAAAATAAAATTGCTCTAGCTTATTCAATCATTTTTATCTGTTACTCTTCATGAGATTAAAACACAGACTAACTTGTGGAAACAGCATCAGACTTGAGGTCAAAAAGACAAGTTCTAGCAAGTACTAGCTATTTGACATTGGATAAGTTAATTCATCTCCATTAATTTATACAAAAATCGGTGTTATAATGTGTTCTCAAAGTAATATATATTTAAATCTACTATTATGTTTACTAGTACAAAATTGGTCTTAAAAATTTTAGGTGAAACTTTGAATGAAAATAGCTATGATTGCACAGGACAAGGCATTAGTTGGGTGAGAAAGAGGGTACACTGCTGTAACCAAGGGCTAGAGAAATTAAGATGACCAGAGGGACACCAGGGCTGTGCCAGAAGTGAGTGACAAAAGTTGTCATACAAAGACTACACTGCATCTTCCAAAGTCATATGCATTCTGTCACATTTTCTTTCAGTTTGACCTTGGACCACGACTGCCCCAGAGTGACCCTGAAAAACCGAGTTATGTCATCTTTTGGTTAACAGAGCCCCAGTCTTTGACATTCAGGTGAGAGATTTCCTGTACAATAGTCTGATAGTCTTACTTGAAAAAAAAATTAGAATCCAATTACTATCTCTGCACTCACCTTCAGGAGGTCCATTAAGAGTTACACTATATATTGTTTTGGGGAGTTGGCACTAAATTAGGAGATAAGAGTAAGGTACTGTAGTAAAAGACAAACACTGAGTGAGCAATAAAGTAATTTCATTCTATGGTTCACTCCCCCATATATCCTTCAAACGCTAATTAACAAAAGCCATAGATTTACCTTGCCTGATGAAACAGTTCAATTAAAGCTATAGTTATATTGAATGATTTAAGATTGGAAATTTTGTGACATGACATCATCTTAATATTAGAGGGAGAAGAAATAAAGCACAACTAATTCTCTGTCACCAGTCCTAGTGGCCTAGTAGCTAAGATTCAGCACTCTCGTTAGCATGGTCCAAGTTCGTTTCTTGGTCAGTTGTCACACTGTGACATCTGCATGTTGCTGCAATGCTGAAGCTATGCCATCAGTATTTGAAATACCAACAGGGTCGCCTATGGTGGTTGCAGCAGAGCTTCCAGACGAAGAAGGACCTGGCCACCCACTTCTGGAAAATTGGCCATGAAAAGCCTATGAATAGCAGCAGAACATTGTCTCACACAGTGCCAGGAGGTGGGAGGATGGCTCAAAAAGACCAGGGAAGAATCAAATTGATGGCACTAACAACAACATACTCTGCCATAATGGGCTTATTTATAATAAATCCTTCGGGAACCTCATTTCAATTGACTTGTACTCTTCATTAATAGTGAACAAACAAATTTTTCTACGGGATATTATTGGAATCATTCTCTTTCTTCCAAAGACATTAGATATTTCAAGATATTTGAACTTAGAATGTTCACAAGAAATAGTAATAGTAATCACTTAAAACTTACATAAAAACGTCTATCTAGTATTCAGCAAAAGTTAGTGATAATGAAGAAAGCAGAAGTTCATAAAGAAGTAATTGTGGGGAAGTTTTTTTTGAATATCATTTATTCATAGACAATAAAAGACATGGAGGAGGAAATATCTGTGCCAAAGTCTAAAAGATGAAATGTAAACACTACTTTATGAATGTTCTGGAGGGCAGGGAACAGGAGGGCAAAAGATAGGAATAGGAAAGGAAATTTCAGCAAGTGTGAAGGTAAATTAGAAGAGAGAACACAGAACATGGCAGCAGCTTCAATTAATTCTTGTTCAAAAAGATTTGCTTATTAACTATTTTGTTTCTTGATAATTATACTGATACTTTGCAGTCCCTGTAAGGCATTTAAAAATATTCTTTATTTTTTAGATTATGTGATGTGTAACAGTGCATCATCAAATTATATCATGATGAAAACAAATTCAAATTATCAAATATTTGAAAAAACGAATAACTATTGAATAGCTCCAGTAATTGGCATTATATACACAATTATTACAATTACCTATTGTTGGAAAAATTTACTGAAAGTTCTAGTCTTACATTGAAAAACTGGTGAAAGTACTGACAGTAGTTAACTCTTACATTCCACATCCTACCAGAATCACTGTGTGGAGAGAGAGAGAAGAGAAAGAAGGAGAAAATGATAATCCTTGTTTGGGTAGACATGAAGAAAAGTGCTTTCAGAAAAGAACCCATATTGCTCCTCCATTCTTTTTTTTTTTTTTTTTTTGAGGAAGATTAGCCCTGAGCTAACTACTGCCAGTCCTCCTCTTTTTTTTGTTGAGGAAGACTGGCCCTGAGCTAACATCCTTGCCCATCTTCCTCCACTTTATATGTGGGATGCCTACCACAGCATGGTGTGCCAAGCGGCGCCATGTCCGCACCCGGGATCTGGGAAGCGAAGCCGAGAAGAGGAACATGTGCACTTAACTGCTGTGCCACCGGGTCGGCCCCTGGCCTCCATTCTTAAAAGCAGGGAATAATCAGTACACCTCAGAAAACTTCGAGGTGGAATTTGATGAGGCTGATCTATCTTTAGGTCTATGAATCTCAGTGGATATGGCACCGAGAGGTTAGCCAGAAGGTATGCCCATCCACCCCTTCAGTGCCTTGAATGGATTTCTAGTCTTTTTTGCACTTTGAACATCTTATCTCAATATATGATTGTTAATTATTATGAAAGATAGCGTCCATGGATACTATCTAAATTTTTTAAATTTTAAAACATTTATAGTTTCATGGGCTCTGATCTAGGCACACAGAATTATATAAGGGCCAACCCAATCAGCTATTTGCTGAAAATTCACATATTAAGGAAAAACAGATTTAGGGAGTCATTATAGGACTTTTAGGTGTCTATCTGTGGAGGACCTGAGGAAAGGAGAGTTTCTTCAATTGCTCCTACTATATCCCATCCTTTGTCCTTCATTATGTCAATACTTTTCCTGACAAGGACGCACCAAATATTCTTAGTATATCATAAAGTATTTAAAATAATGTCAAATAAAATCTCCTTTTAAACCTTCATGTAATGAACATTCCATTTTATTCTTCAGAGAGGTTCTGTAACTATTTATAGAGAGTGTGCAGTGATATTCTTTTATCTTCAGTAACCAATGAAGGCTAATGGTTTCTTTGAACTAGAATTTAGATTCTCTCAGCTCTGACATTGTGCCAAAGGATATTTAACTGGCCTATGAGGGTCACAGATTAATCACTGATAAGAGGCCATACATCATAACCAACTGCACCAGGCTCAGACAGCATAAGAAATGCCTTTTCACAGGCCCTCAGTTATATTAATTAAAAAGTAGTATACACTGTAAACTTCTTGAGTGTAATACTACTAAATGTTTGGGATCTTGGAGATGGGTTTTTTCTCAACACCTGAATACCAAGGAGTTTTGTGACATTTAGTCAGCAATGTCCATATCCGAAGTTGTAAGTGGTAACAGATATCCTGTGTGGATGATTGAATAGGACTATCATCATTCAAAAATTATGGTCCATTGGGGCCAGCCCAGTGGCATAGTGGTTAAGTTTGAGCACTCCGCTTTGGCAGCCCTGGGTTGGCAGGTTCAGATCTGGGCGCACACCCAGCACCACTCGTCAAGCCATGCTGTGGCAGCATCCTACGTAAAGAAAGGAAGATTGGCACAGATGTTAGCTCAGGGCCAATCTACCTCACAAAAAAAGAAAAAAAATTATGGTCACTTGTCAAAAATATTCACTCACAAATTCATTCACCCAACAACAGACCAAAATGGTTTTAGAATAAATTTTATAACCCTTTCTGACAAACAATCCTTATCTTAGTAAGATAACTATTCCAAAGACCTGAGGAGGGAGTAAAATTCCAAATTAATTTTATGAAGAAGTATAATTTTATACAAAAGATGAAAAACATACAAAACTAAAATTATATGCTAGTTGTCTTTATCAGGTTGTAAAAATTTGCCAAATATATACTTAATAATATCTTGGTAGCCCAAAAAAGATGAAACCTTATGCTGATAACAATTATAAACTAGTACAAGACATAAACAACAGCTTGAATGTGCTGGAGAACAACAAAAAACACATGGGAATGGAAGAGGATTCATCCTTGAAAGACAAGAACTACATTGACTAAGATCTATGTTGATCTGCTTTTTCTCCTGAATGCACTGTCCAGGCTAAGTATCAATGATTGAAGCTTTCAATTTTAGAAATTAGAACAAGAAGAGCAAATTAATCCTAAATAAATTAAAGGAAGTAAGTAAAAACAAGAGCAAAAATCAATGGACTAAAAAACAAACCCTAGAGTAAGTCAACAATACCAAAAATGCTTAAGAAAAGATTAATAAAATTGATAAACTCCTTTAAGACTGAAAGAGAGAGAGTCAACAAATTGCAAGAGCAGGAATAAAATGAATTTATTTACCTGAATAAATGTAAAGTATAAAGGCTAAAGACTCTTTGCACAGTAAAAGGCAATAAAGGATTATTATTATTAACAACTCTATGGCAATGACGTTGTTGTCAATTTAGACAAATAGACAAGGTCCAGGGGATGGGGTGGGGAAGCAACAGATTAAATGCTAAGAATTTGAAAGGAACAAATAATAAAAGAAGGGACAAATCAAAAGACAATAACATTGATAAGAACAAATCCAACAAAATAAATCTGATTATTTGAAAATATTAAGAAGGACACATCTCTACAAAGACAGATCAAAAAACAAAACAAAGCAAAAAGATGCAAATAAATACTGAAACTTAAAAGGGAAATATTCAGATACAACGTATAGTTTAAAATAATAATAAATCATCAATCACTATACACTAGCATATTTAAAAATCTATGAAGTGATTAAATCTTTGGAAATTATAAAATGCCAAAATTGTTGCAAGTGAAAAATTTAAAATGAAAACATTTTCTGTTATAAATAAAGATCCATTTGGTATTTAGATTTTAAATGTTAAGATATTTATTTGATTCAAGTTCATAAAAACATGCCTGCAAAAGTGAGATAATAAATTTATGTCAAAGCTAAATCTTCTGATTTTTATTTGTTTTCTTTATTATATTTTGTTGCTATTGTTTTTTCTTGAATAAACTACCAACAGAAGGACTGACAGGTGATGATTAACAAATCTACAATTATGAATGAAGTCAATCCTAAATTGATAAAGATAAATACAATTTTGACATATTACCATCTTCTATAACACCAACTTTTATGACATTTTAATAATTTTATAAAATATAAATTTTAAACAAAGTTTTGGATAATTAGTGGGTTGTAGACATAGTTTTTTCATAAAGCGATTTTTCACCTGTAGGATCCTCAACTCTCTTCTTAAAAGAAAAACGTGTAAGGAAACGTGGCACTATGTCAGGTAAGATGGCAGAGCTGAGTTTGACTAACTTGGGATCCTCACTAATTCATTAAATAACCAAATTTCCTTATTTGGTGCAACAGCCCATTAATTTTTTTTCTCAATAGACCACTAAGGGATTTATAACTCGGAGCCTAAAAAATAAATCTATTGGTTACAAGATGATTGATTTATGTTTCTTATTTAATAAATTATTTTCTTTAAATACATTAACGAAATAAAAGATGTATAAGTTATTGATAAATTATGAAAATTAGCCAACAAATGTTGCTTAAGAATAGGCATCTCTGAGACACTAAGCCTTTTGTGTTTTCCCTAACTCCTTCCCTTCTCAGATGTAATCACTTCTAGAAATTTGCTTTGATTGTTCCATTGCTACCCTCTTTCTCTGCCTCTGTCTCTCTCTGTATATACACATATAAATATAACATAAATCGTTATATATATGCACATACATGTGTGTACACATTGAAATGTGTATTTTCTCATTTATGTATCATTTATGTATGTATTTGCATTTTCTCACGAATTGTATCATTTAATTTTCAATGAGTGAAATCAATTATATTTAAAATATATAATATTTTATCTTGATGAATCATGCTGTATTTCCATCTACGACTTTAAATTACTTATTAAGAATTTTATTAATATATATTATGAAGACATTTGGTGAGGTTTCTTCAAACATACTTTAGATTTTTGTTGTTACAGTAAATTTTATTTTAAAAGTTGAAGTTTATGTTCTTGGTTCTGCATATCAATGAATTTATATTTGTGTTGTAACTTTATGCCCAACACATTTGTTAACCTGTGTTATAATTACTAGCAATTTACCTGCAGATACTCTTGGTTTCTATTGCAAAAATAAAATCAATTACAAATAGAGAAAGTATTGTTTCATCCTTTCCAATTTATATATTTTTTTCTTCCTTCTTTCCATCTTCCCTCCCTCCCTTCATCCTTCTATAGCAGAACAACTAAATACTAAGGCTTTATCTTCTATATAACTCTATAATATAGAAATAATAAACATCTCTGGTCTTTCTTGCTATTACACAAAGTAAAATAAACACTATTTGGCTTACTATCTAGGCTGTTGCCTTGTGGGGAGCAAGTGAGGATACACACAGTGAACACTAAAAAGTACTGAATAAAGGTAAGATATAATTTAAATTTTAAAAAATACACAGTACATGATTTCACTAGTCTATAATATTTAATGTCTAATATATGTTAAGTAATTATATGAGGCAGTCTCTCAGTTAAGCTAATCTCTTTGGTGACTTCACAGATTACAAACACATTGCGGATCATTCCACCTTTTCATTACATCTGGTCTGACCTTTCTATAACCAGTCAAAACATTTGCTTAGTGTTTTTAGACATAATCGTCAACGTTTTATATTTTGCACATTTGCATATTTTGACAATACATTATATACTTGCCCCTTTGACTAAGGAAACGTTTTATTTTTGGAGAAAGTATTGGCATGACTTCTGTACTGATTCCAAGGATTCTACTTCATCAGAGTAGGCACGTTTTTCAGTTCAGTGCTCTGTCCTCGGTACCTGGGACATGGTGGTTGCTCAATCAACACTTCTTGACTGTTTGAACAAAAATTCCAGTTTCCTGTTTAAGTACTAATTCCTTCAGTTTAAGATTTCAAATCAAGAAAGCAAATAACAAAAACTTAACCACATAAGACTTCCGGCTTTCATACTTTAAGAAAGCATCGGGGAAAAAAATGTCGGTTATCAACAAAGGGAAAAGGAATATCATGATGTAGTTGATTGTGAGAAAATACAAATCAATTCAATTAAGTATAATTCACATGTATTTATTGATGGCTTTACAACTAGTGAAACGCTGTAGTTTAGATGTCCTAGATTGAAGGAACTCCATCTAAGCCAGTGTTTTCTCAACCAGAGACCATAAAGGACGCACTAAGGGCATTTGGAACCCTTCAGAGAGAGACCCTTTCAGATGTCATAGCTCTGATGTAAGGTATTTCCCAGCTCTCAAGTGTTTTCAGTCTCTTGACCTCTTCCCCAGCTCCTATTCCTTCATTTGGAAAACATCTAATACATCACTAGCTAGTTTGGTCACTAGAGGTAAAAAAATGAAAAGAGTGTGCACCCTTAAGGAGATCAAAATGCTGTGTGGGAGACAGACTACACGCAGATAATTATCAAACGAATTCTAAGTCAATGTAAAAGAAACACACTCGGTACACTGGGGAAATATAAGTCTTTAAGGTTTTTGCGATAATGGGTAATACTATAGGTGTAGAACAAACAAAATACTAAACCGTCAAATAAAGAAAATCAAAATAAATTAGCTATATATTTTGAGAGAGAGATAACAGTTATTGAATGTTACTATATGTCAAGTACTGTTCTAATTTCTATTCATATATTGATTATTTTAATTCTGCTAACAACTCAGTAAAGAAGGTACTACTGTCCACCCCTTTTACAGATAATTGAACTCAGGCACAGTGTAATTAAAACACTGACCCCAGGTCACACAGCTTGTAAGAGGTAGAGTCTGGATTTCACCTTACTTAGTCTTGCTCCAGAGGTAGGATCTTAATCCTCACTCTATACTCTGTACTACCTCTAAACAGCAAACACTTAATGCATGCCCATCCCTTTCCTCTTTGTGCCAGGAGAACCAGATCAGAGGAAATGAGCCTACTTGATATCTCAGACTCAATTGTCTGCAGAAGTCGAAAAGAAAATTTAAATAAATGGTAGTCGCCGTCATGAATCTGGAAAGAAAAGAGCCTGCACAGAGGGGAAACCACTCTTCCTCCCTTTCCCTTGTTTTGAGTACAAACTGGGCCCAGTGTTGCCAGATCTTGCAGTTTGTTAAGTTAAAATGGAAATATGGGATTATTTATAGACTCGCCTTATCTTTATATGTTGGTATACAGAGAATATTAGCTGTCCATCCATATGTTTTCATGTTAACGAAGTTTAGAAAGGCATGTTGGCTACCCAAGTATGCCATCCAACTTACCATAAAACGATCCTTCTCTTTCCTGGTTAAATTCGCAAGCAGCTACTGAATAATGCCATCTTACCTAGAGATAAAAAGGAAGCCAAAAGGAGAAAATATGAAACCACAAATTGCCACTTGGAGAGGCCTTATGATGAAATCTGCAGAGTTGCAGTGCTAATAGGTAATCCAATATCACACGGTCCCACCCTCATCCCTGAAGTTCACATATTCTCAAGTCTATCCATCCCTAAAATTTCTGAGGCCATATGATACTTCAGCATATGTTTCTAAGATGGTCAGGGAGCATTTGGATAGAAGTCCCCAGTTTCTACAGTCAGTTGACATTTTCTATAGTGACAACTTCTAGAAAGGAATGGAATTCTGGAGCAGTGGATCATCTTGGTCAAAGTTAATTTCGGTTCAAGTTCATGCATGTGTAGTACTAATATCTTGTTAAAGAAATCTTTCTCAGCCCTTAGATCATGAAGATATGCTCCTAATATTTTCTTGTAAATATTTTAAGTTCAGGTCTCACATTTAGTTCTTTCATCAGCATGGATTTTATTTTTGTGCAAGGTAGAAGGTAGAAATCTATTTTAAACTTTTCCACGTGAATAGCCATATAGTCTAGCATGGTTTATTGAATAGTCCATCTCTTTTGCTTTCCCCATGATTTCTAAATGGGTCTGTGTCACATACAATGTGCCCAAGTATAGGAGAATCTACTTCGGGGCTCTCTCTTGTATTCTATAAACCAATGTCACTCTGTCTTAATGAATACTGCCTTACTTTAAGTTATAAAATTCTAAGAGCTACTTTAACTTTGACCCATGAATCTTTAAGTGTTTACTTTTTAATTACCACTACTTCTAAGCATTTGGAAAATGCTATTATTGCTTCTACTTTGACCCAAGAAAAGGTTTTAGCATTGAGGAATTTCATTGAAAAGTTTCCAACATTTGAAGCTTTTTAGTTTTTATTTTCTTTCGTTTGTTCCTTACAATGTTATTGCATTATTCTTGATGATAGGTTATCATACAGTTTATTGTCAAACTCAGGACATTTGCTGTGAACAAAACAAGAGCACCATTAATAATTATGTCAAGATAGCAAGCATATATTCAAACTATACAGGATAAACGGGTATATTTTACCTCATAGAAAAGAAAGTTTTTCTTTCAATATCTTAAAACTTCTTTGTGGGTGTACCATGCTTGCTTGAAGACAGTGTACAGTCCGTCACATTAATAGTCACAGATTATTAATTGTGCTATTGAAATCATTATTTTTTTCTTTTGGATCTAACAAATTTAGACAAGTATATTTTAAATTATACAGTGGTATTTATCTAATTATGTAACCACACATGACATTTGATTTTTCTATTTGTCATCATATTTCTTCAGTTGTTGATTCACAGGTAATGAAGTTGTAAGGTTAGACAAAGTTTATATTCATGGCTATTATAACCTGTTGATCTAGTTTTACTTTTGTAAGTATATTAACATTACCCTTTCCCTCTTATGCTGTCTCATATTAAATTTTCTACTGTTACTATCTTCTGATTCATAGTTACCTGACATTTTTTCCTTTTGTTAAAGACTGCTTTTTAGAGAAGCTTTAGGTTGGCAGCAAAATTGAGAGGGTGGTACATAGGTTTCCAATATAATCTGCTACCTTCACACATGCATATTCTCTCCCATTCCAATATCACTCACCAGAGTGGTACATTTGTTACATACCCAAATTCATCTAAGTTTTCTGCTCTGTTGTCTCCTAGGAGTTCTATAGTTCTGAGTTTTGAATTTAGATCTATGATCCAGTTTGAGTCAAGTTTTGTAAAAAGGTAAGATTTGTGTCTAAATTCATTTTTTTTTCTTTTTGCATGTGGATGTCTAGTTGTTCCAGCACCATTTGTTGAAAATACTGTCTTTGCTCCATTGTATTGTTCCTTTGTTAAAGATGAGTTGACTATGTTTATGTGGATCTATTTCTGGGATCTTTATTCTGTTTCATTGGTCTATTTGTCTGTTCTTTTGCTAGCAACATACTCTTAGATTATTGTCTTTTTATAGTAGGTCTTGAAGTTAGGTAGTGTCAGTCCTCCAAGTTTGCTCTTCTCCTTCAGTATTGTGCTGACTGTTCTCAGCCTTTTGGCCCATGTAATCTTTAGGATCAGTTTGTTGATATCCATAAAATAACTTGCTGGGATTTTGATTAGGATTTCATTGCATCTATAGATCAAGTTGGAAAGGACTGACATCTTGACACTGTTGAATCTTCCTACCCATGAACATGGAATATCTCTCCATTATTTATTCATCAAAGGGTTGTAGTTTTCTTCATATAAACCTGGTACACATTTTGTTAGATTTATACCTAATTATTTCATTTTTGAGTACTTATATAAATAGTATTGAGTTTTCATTGTGAAATTCCACTTGCTTGTTGTTAAAAAGGAAAGTGATTGACTTTTGTATATTAACCTTGGGTCATGCAAACTTGCCATAATCACTTGTTAGCTCCAGGAAATTTTTGTCAATTATTTTAGGTTTTCCACATAGACGATCATGTAATCTGTGAACAAAGGCAGTTTTTTATTTCTTCCTTTCCAATTTATGTATCTGTTATTTCCTTTTCTTGCTTTGTTTCCTTAGCAATGTTCATGATATTGAAAAAGAGTGGTGAGAGAGGACATCCATGCTTATAGCATATCTTAGTGGGAAAGCATTGTCTCTCACTATTAAGTATGATATAAGATGTAGATTTTTGCAAATAGTGTTTATCAAGTTTAGAAAATGCCCTCTCTTCCTAGTTGAGTGAGAGTGTTTATTATAAATGGGTGTTGAATTTTGTCAAATGCTTGTTTGCTTCTATAGATATGATCACATGATTTCTTATTTTTATCTATTGATGTGATGGATTATATTAACTGATTGATGGTGGAATATGTTTCTTTTTATATCTTATTAACTCAATTTGCTAATATTTTGTTGAAGATTTTTCCATCTATCTTCCTGAGAGATATTGATCTGTAGTTTTCTCTTCTTGTATTGTTTTGGTATTAGGATAATGCTGTCCTTACAGAATAAGTTAGGAAGTATCCCCTCTGCACTATTCTCTGAAAGAGAGTACAGAAAATTGATATAATGTTTTTCTTAAATTTTTGGTAGAATTTACCACTGAACCCAACTAGTCCTTGTACTTTCTGCTTTCAACGATGATTAATTACTGATTCAGTTTATTTAATACATATAGGCCTATTCAGATTGTCTATTCTTTCTTGTATGAGTTTTTTTTTCAGATTGTGTCTTTCAAGTAATTTGTTCATTACCAGTTATTCAATTTAAGGGAATGTAATTGTTTATAGTATTCCCTCACTATCTTTAATTTGCATGGGAACTGCAGTGACATGAAATTTTATTTCTGATATTAGTAATTTGTGTCCTTTCTCTCCCTCGGTCTCTTTTTTTTCCCCTTAGTCTGACTAAGGGCATATCAATTTTATTGACCTTTTCAAAGAAACAGCTTTTGGTTTTGTTGATTTTCTCTATAGATTCCCTGTTTTTATTTTCATTTATTTCTGCTCTCATTTTTATTATTTCTTTCCTTCTACTTACTTTGAATGTAATTTATTCTTCTTTTGCTAGTTTCCAAAGGTGGAAGCTTTGATGACCGATTTTAGATCTTTCTTCTTCTCTAATATATACATTCAATGCTGCAAATTTCCCTCTAAGTACTGCTTTCACTGCATCTCACAAATTTTGATAAGTTGGTTTTTCATTTCATTTAGTTCAAAATATTTTCCAATTTATCTTGAAATGTCTTCTTTGATCCACATGTCACTTAGAATTTCATTGTTTAATCTCCATGTATTACAAGATTTTCTAGTTATCTTTCTGTAATTGGTTACTAGTTCAATTCCATTGTGGTCTGATAGCAGATGTTGCATGATTTTCACCCTGCTGGAAGCCTGAAGTGATTTTTCTAAGACACTTACTGTTGAGCTCTTGGTGGTAAATATCACAAAATTGTGGGGGCTCTGTATGACTGGGTGTCTCTGGAGTTTTTAACTCATAGAGCTGTCCATACTGCAACTCCAGCAATTTGTCAATTACAGTTTAGGTTTTCCTACCCTGACACAAGTTCCTGAGGTGGTTTTTGCTCATGAGTCTCTGCCCCAAGAACTATGATTCCCTGTATTCACCTGTCTGTCTCTCTAGTCTTGGAAGTAGGAAGTGCCCTGGGTCCTTCCTTCCTTTACAGTTCCAAGAAGAGCTGTTGATTTTTCAGTCTGTTCAGCTTTTACTTGTTGGAATGGAGCAGAGCCTTCCACAATCCTTACATGTGAAACCTGAAACTGGTAGTCTCCCCTGCCATTTCTTTATTCTTCTTTTTGTCCTCTATTTTTCAAATTCCATTGTGTATGTGTGTCTTTTGTTAACAACTATTTCTGGATTATTTTTAACCCACTCTCATTCTTTTTTCTTTTCCTATTTTCCATTTGATATAGAGAATTCTATTTTGCTGTTTATCATTATAATTTTATTTTCATTCTTGCGGTTAACACTGTCCTACTAACTCACTCTACTTCAGTCCATTTTTCTCTGTCAAATTTTCAATGTAACAAGAGGTACATCTTCCTCTTAAGAGGACAAGTATCTTAGTATTTTTCACCTCCCTTATTTCCCACTTTGTGGATATTTTCTAGAATTTTAGTTTAGAATTGGTATAGACATATTTTCTTTCTGCTATACCATTTTTCAGTGTGTTTTCTAAGCTCTTTACTTTTATCATTTGTTTTAACATATCCTCCTGAATGGTTATTTTTTACTGGATATTTTTATATCCATAAATACTGGACATTTGTTATTATTTACTGGACTTTTTCCTGGATATTTTTTACTGGAGCTATTCCTCCAGGCCATTTTTCAGGATATAAAATTGTACTTTAAGATTCTGAGTCCTTATATTATGGAACATTTTTGCACACCAAAATATTTTTTGAAGAGTTATTCCTTACAAAATAAAAATAAAAAACGACAATTTGTTTTATTTTTCTGTCTAGTCAGTGGTTTTATTGGCAAGTCGTTTTATCATCGTGTACAGTATTTAAGTGTACAGTACAGTAGAATTGACTATGTGCACATTGTTGTGCAACTGTTGCTACTGGGGAGTCATATGCCAATTTTATTCTCATTACACTGTAGAATGTCTGTGGTTTCCTTGAATTTTCTCTTTTTCATGGTTATCCTTAAATTTCACTGATGGAATATTTTTGTCCTCATATTTATCTTTTAGCACTCTGTGTGCCTAGAGATTTTTATCTTTTCATCTTTTTACAATCATTTCCTTTTTAAAAAATCCTCTCAGTTTTTTTGTTCTCATTCCCTTGGTGATTTCTATTCTAAAAATATCAATGTTTCTAGTTCTATGGCATAACTTTTTTTGTAAAGTTTTTACCTCTTTCAGCCTTCCTGATGCCTCCTGGATGACTTTTTGACCTGCTCCTCCAGTTCATTAATTCAAATATTTTGCAGATCATCATATGTACTATTTGAGAATATCCTTTATTGTATCATTTGAAGTTTTAACCTTAATTTCATCTTTTTCTGTCACTGATATTGAAAATTTTCTTTTTACTAGGGAGGGAGGAGGGGAGTTCATTTTCCTTATATATCTTAGTCCATCTCATTATTTTAAACATTTAGTCTCATGGTTTTCAGGACAAATGCTTGAATTCAGTCTCAACTGAGCCTCTCAATCTTTGCCTTTTGATAAAATAATTCCATTCATTTACATTTGTTCTTATCGTTTACATTTCTTCTTAAAATAACATATATATATATATGCTTTATACCTCTGCTGCTTTAATTTTACAATTTTCTGCACTTGAGTGTTCATTTATCTTTTTCTCCCCCTATGTTGCTTTCCCTGAGTTGTCCACGAATTTCTGTGTTTCTTTCTCATCTATGTCCTGGTCTGGAATTTTGGCTGTTCTACTATGGTTTTTTAATTCAGTTGGTGTTTGCCATCTTCTATTTAACTGGTATGTACAAATAGATGTTTCCTTCGGTTTATATCTACTTTAAATAATATTTCTGCTACCTATGGAAGCAGAAATTACATAATTGCTTACTCTTTTTCCTTCACCCAACTGTAATGTCTTTCTGAAAATCTAAATTTCTTATTTTTCTCTCTACAACCTTATGGTTTATATTTTTTCTGATATATTTAGACCATTATGAAATTTCTATTTTAATGTATATTCTTAGTTCCAAAAAAATTACTAATGTATTATAAATTCTCAAGCATATTATTTTTTACCATTTTTAGAAAATCTATGTATTATTAGGTTAATTCTTTACTTCTGTTTCCTGTACTCCTATTATTTATTTTTTACCTTGAGATCACTCTTCTAGTTTCAGTTTTCAGTTAATTAAAATAGTTGAGCAAGTATTTTTGCTGTTTAGGGAAAAAAGTTTATGTATTTTCTGTTTTGTGGAAAAATGATTCTAGAGTGATATTCCTTCTTTCTGTTTTACTGTTCAAATAAGCTATAACTTTATCTGAAAGTTTGTAAAGTTTAATATCTATACTGGTGATTAAAAATTTTTATCAGAAACTTTCCAATATATATGTGTGTATTACATAAGTAATCCTTCCTGAGACTAGGTGCTCTCTTTCAATATGAAGAGAGACATCACAAAAGATTCCTTAATAGTGTAGTCCATTTGTGGTATTTCTTCTTTTAGAACTCCTGTTATGTCACATTATGTCTCAGTATCAGTCATTCAAGTTTCCCATCTGTTCTCTCCGTTTTTCCATATCTGTGTATTTTGCCTGTATTGTGAGATTTTTTTTTAGTTCATCTTTTAGAATATTCATTCAGCTCTCAACAATGGTTACTCTTTTTGTTTTCCCTTGTTTTATATTGCTAACCTTTGAAAGATAGCTTTTATAGCTGCACAGCTTTTTCTGTATTTGTGTGCAAATGCACTCTAAATGAACGTTGTTTCCAAGAATTTTGCTCAATTTTGCTGTTGTTTTTGTTAAAGTTCTCTTTTCTTGACCACATTTTTTGGTCAATTTTGCCTTCTTTCCTCAATTTACTAATTTTCATTAATCTCGATTATGTTCTCATTAAGTCAAGCTACCAGATAGTGCTCAATAAGCCTTTAGTGGGAAATACTAAAGATTTTGGTTCTGGCTGTTCTGAAGTGAACAAGCTGCATAACTGAGACTCTACTCTTCCTCACAGCCCTCTAACCATCTACTGCAGGACAGAAAGATAAACTCTATGCTTCCAGGCCTTTCTGGGAATAATTCAAGGAGCAGTCCCATAGCACCTCCACAGCCTGTGGAAAATTTACTCCTGATGCTATTCTACTCCACAGGCCACTGATAATGCCATCTCTTAATTACAATAACAGTTCACTTGGCCTTGTGATGGCTAGAGAAAGTTCTCCAATGTTTCCTCTATCTTTTTTAAGTTTTCTTGGTTATGTACATATGAATATCAAAATCATTTTGTTAATACTATCAAAAATATATAAGTGAAATAAAATAAACATGTTTGGATTGTTATTGTTAAGCCAATTGGAGGATGAAAATCTCAAAGAATAGTCACCTTCATCTGGAATCACCATACCTCTATGTTTTTGTGGATAAAATTGTGGTGCTGGTGTATAGACAATCTCTTTGCCAAATAAGTTTGTTTACCACCTCCATCATATTGCTTAACACATGTTGAATATAAATGCATATGTATGTATGTATCTATTTATCTAATATCTATCTATTTATATCAGATATAGCTATATACCTCCAGTTAATTTTGTGTGTGTGTGAGAAAGATTGGCCCTGAGCTAACACCTATGCTAATCTTCCTCTATTTTATGTTGGATGCAACCACAGCATGGCTTGATGAGCAGTGCTAGGTCCACACATGGGATCCGAACCTGGGAACCCTGGGCTGCTGAAGCAGAGCGCACAAACTTAACCCCTCTGCCACCAGGCTGGCCCCTCTAGTTAATTTTTTAATTGAGATGTTATTGACATAAAACATTTTATTGGTTCTGGGTGTACAACATAATGATTTGTATATGTGTACATTGCAAGATAAATACCACAATAAGTTTAGTTTTCATCCATCACCATATGTAGTTACAAATTTTTTCTTATGATGAAAACTTTTAAGATTTACTCTATTAGCCACTTTCAGATATGCAATACAGTATTGTTAACTATTGTCACCATGATGTAGATAACATCCTCAAGAATTATTCATCTTGTAACTGGAAGTTTGACACCCTTTACCCATTTTACCCACCCTCATCCCCCATCTCTGGCAACCATCAATCTGTTCTCTGTGTCAATGAGTTTGACTTAGAGGGTCTTTTGTTTTGATTTTTGGTGAGGAAGATTGACTCTGAGCTAACATCTGTTGCCAATCTTCCTCTTTTCGCTTGAGGAAGATGTTGCTGAGCTAACATCTGTCCTAATCTTCCTCTATTTTGTATGTGGGACACCACAACAGCATGGCTTGATGAGCAATGTGTAGGTCCATGTACAGGATCTGAACTTAGGAACCCTGGGCTGCTGAAGCAGAGCATGAAAACTTAACCACTACACCACTAGGCCAGTCCCTGAGTTCAGTTTCTATTTGTTTGTTTGTTCATTTTTTAGATTCCACATATAAGTGAGATCATGTAGTACTTGTCTTTCTCTGCTTGACATTTAACTTAGCATAATGGACTTAAGGTCCATTCATGTTGCAAATGGCAGAATTTCCTTCTTTCTTGTGGCTAAATAATCTTCCAATATGTATATGTGTATCACATGTTCTTTATCCATTCAACCATCAATGGACACTTAGATCATTTCCATGTCTTGGCTATTGTAAACAGTGATGCAATGAACATAGGGGTAGAGATATCTTTTTCAGATAGTGATTTTGTTTCCTTTGGTTAAATATCCAGAAGCATCATTGTTGGATCATATAGTAGTTCTATTTTTAATATCTTTGGGAACCATGACACTGTTTTCCATTGGTGGCTACAATAATTTACATTCCCACCAACAGTGCATACGGGGTCTCTTTTCTCCATATCCTTGCCAACACTTGTTACTTTTTGTCTTTTTGATAATAGCTTTTCTAACAGGTGTGAGGTGATCTTATTGCGGTTTTGATTTGCATTTCTCTGATGATTAGTGATGTTGAGCACCTCTTCATGTACTTGTTGGCCATTTGTATGTCTTCTTTGGAAAAATGTCTATTTAGATCCTCTGCCCATTTTTTTCATCAAATTATTTTGTTTGATTTTTACCATTGAATTGTATAAGTTCTTTATATATTTTAGATATTAACCCCTCATCAGACATTATTTGAAAATATTTTCTCCCATTCTTTAAGTTGCCTTTCTATTTTGTTGATAATTTACTTTGCTGTGCAGAAGAGTTTTAGTTTGATGTAATCCCATTTGATAATTTTTGCTTTTCTTGCCTTCGCTTTTGTTGTCAAATCCAAAAGATCATTGCCAAGATTAATATCAAGGAGCTTATCCTCTATGTTTTCTTCTAGGAGTTTTATGGTTTCAGGCCTTACACTCAATTTTTTAATCCATTTGGAGTTGATTTTTGTGTATGGTAAAAGATAGTGGTCCATTGAATATTTTTCATGTGGCTGTCCAATTTTCCCTGCAACGTTTAATGAAGAGACTATCTTTTCTCCATTGTATATTTTTGGCTTTTGTATTGTAAATTAATTGAACGTATATTTCTAGGCTTTCCCTTCTGTTCCATTGATCTATGTGTCTGATTTATGCCAATCTATACTGTTTTTTACTATAGCTTTGTAATATAGTTTGTAATTAGGAAGTGTGATTCCTCCAATTTTGTTCTTCTGTATCAATTGCTTTGACTATTCAGGATGTTTTGTGGTTTCATACAAATTTTAGAATTCTCCATGAAAAATGCTACTGGAATTTTGAGAGAGATTGTATGGAATCTGTAGATTGTGTTGGGTAGTATGGCCATTTTAACAGTATTAATTCTTATCCATGAGCACAGAGTATCTTTCCATTTATTTGTCTCTTCTTCAGTTTCTTTAATCAGTGTCTTATAGTTTTCAGTGTTCAGCTCTTTTGCCTCCTTGGTTAAATTTACTCCTAGGTATTTTATTCTTTTTGATGAAACTATAAATGAGTTTGTTTTCTTACATTTAGGATTTTGATTGGAAATTATTTCAATCTTTAGATCAATCTGTGGGTAGTTATATATTTACAAGATTGAATCTTCAACTGCATTTATTCACACTTCTTTAATTTCTGTCAGTGTTTTGCAGTTTTCTACTTTGAGATCTTGAATAGGATATTGGTTTTATTTGTTCCTTTTTTATTACATTAATCTTTAAGTAATTCATACTGTAGGGCTACTTTAAATATATTTTTAAAAAATTTATAATCTGATGCTTGTATATAAAAGCTTTATTTTTGCATCAAATTTTAAGTCAGCAACTTTTGAAAATTTCTTTTTAATGCTAATAATTTGACTAGAATATCTCTTACATTTCCTTTCTTTGTACATAATTATATCATTCAAGAATAGTAACATTTTTGCTTCATCTTTCCAATCCTTCTCTCTGTTACTGCTTTTTCCTGCATTAATGCATTAACTAAGTCTTGCTCACTAATAAATAGAAGTGGTGAGAATTAGTCTCCTTGTTTTCTTCCAAATAAAACAGGGCAAGTTTCAGTGTCTCACCAATAATGATAATGTTTGTTGTTAAGGAAAACATTAAAGTTAGACAACTTTTCAGATTAGGAAAGCCTCCATCTGTCCCAAATTGCTTTTTAAATTTTTAATGAATTTATATTAAATTTTATCAATACTTTCTGTATACATTAAGAAGATTATCTGATTTTCCCTCTACAGTGTTAATATAGTGACCTATATTAATTGAATTTGAATGATAAACCATTTTTGTTTTCAACTTATCTTGATTACATTATATTGTTGTTATTTATTGCTGAATTAAGGTTGTTAATATTTTATCAATTTATTTTAATCTGAGTAGATGTCGCCTGTAATTTGATTTTGTTAAAATGTCCTTGTTCAGGTTTTGATATCATAGTTTTGTGGGACTTATAAAACTAGGTGAGAGTGCTATTTGTTCATTAAATATTTGGTAAAAAATGCACTGGTAATGTTTTCTGGGACTGGAAATGGGAGACAACGTTTAAATGCATTGTTTGAGTAAAACTAACACTACTCATGTTTTTTCTTTTTAAATTCTGCATCCATTTATTCCATCTAAATACTCAAATTTATTTGCATAATGTTGTTCATAATAGCCTCTCATGATCTTTTGAATGCAGATAAGAAATGTCATTATCTTCCATTTACTCCTGATTCCTTACTGATTATTTTTTGTCTGTTTGTTTTATTAATGACTGAGGGATTTGTTCAAATCTATGACTGTGGTGGTGAATGCTACTGTTCCTGCACTCAGAGTCCGTCACCACTGCACAGCCCAGCTTATGATAACATTGTTCACAGTAAACACCCGCAAGTCTCTGGCTTGAGTTTTACCTTGGCCTTCAGGAGTGGCAAGCTATAAGACCTAAGATAAAGTCCCTAGAAGAAGACTTTCTCCGATAAAAGATAAATATGGAGCTTCTTTACCCCTCAGACAGAATTTTTGTCAACTAAATTGTCTACGGGAGGTCAGCAGGATCTCAATTCTCCAATTCTTAGCGTCTCTACAACTCATCTCCTAAATAAACTACTTGTTCTCAAATGTATTTCTCATGACTTTCTTCAAAGAAGCCCAACTTAAAGCAGGATCTTTTATATTTTATCTCCTATGAGGCAATGCTACTAAAAGTGTGCACATTAAGTGAGGTGTCCTGTTAGACCTCAGGATAAATTGAAACATTTCATGTTTATGGGGTCAAGTGCTATATCTATAGTAAAATTTTTTGCCTCCGCATCTATTTGCTCTAGGATGTGTATAGCTTCACCAGTTGTATTTGTTTTTATAGTATCCTGTAATTATTTTTTATATTTTTAATCTTCTTGCGTATTTACATCAGATGCCGTTTGTTAGCAACACATAGTTGTTTTTACAATCTAATCTCAAAATATTTGTCTTTCAATTAAAGTATTTAGTCAAATTATATTAAATACAATACTTATATATTTGGATTTTGGTAGTCTAGTGGTTAAGATTTGGCAGTCTCACCACACTGGCACCAGTTCACTTCCTAGTCAAGGAACCACATCACCCATTTGTTGGTTGTCATACTGTGGTGGCTACGTGTTGCTGTGATGCTGACAGCTATGCCATTAGTATTCAAATACTAGCAGGGTCATCCATGGTGGACAGGTTTCTGTAGAGCTTCCATACTAAGACAGACTAGGAAGAAGGACCTGGCTAATCATTTCCAAAAAGATTGGCCATGAAAACCCTATGAATAACAGCAGAGCATTGTCTGACATAGCACTAGAAGATAAGAGGATGATGCAAAAAGACCAGGCAGGGCTCTTCTCTGCTGCACACAGGGTGTCTAGAGTCAGAACTGACTGTATGACACTAAAACAACAGATATTTGGATTAAAATATATAATTGTATCTTAAACTTTCTACATGGCAGCCTCTTCTATTTCATTTTTCTTTTATTATTTTTAACAGATTATTTTTGTTAAGATATTTTCTTTCTATAAATTTAGAAAGTATGACCTCAGTTTTCTACTGTTTTTATTGATTATTCTAAGAATTAAAACATAAAGCTTTTTTCTCCTATATTTCACAGGTTTTGTTCCTTCATTGATTTATTATAGATACATTCTTCTCTTTTTTATTAGTTTGCTAATTCTCTCTTGATTGTGACTAAGAAAATGACAAATTTGTCCATTAAGTTTTTAATTTCAGTTATTTTATATTTTTATTTCTAAAATATTGATTTAAAGTTCAAAATATAATAATAGTGATACCAGTTTCCTGATAATACTACAACGTTGTTAGATTTCTAAGAATGCCTTCAAGATCCCCACCTTCTGGTATACACATACCTTATAATCCCCAGGACTGTGACTATGATGGATTTTACTGTGTGATTAGGTTATGCTATATAGCACTGTTGATTTAAGAGATATTATCCAAATGGGTCTGACTTAATTCCAGAAATCCTTTACATCTGGGTCTAGAGGTAAGGAAGTCATGAAAGATGAGAAATATGAAAGGGATTCAACTTTAGGGAAATTCTCCTGCTGGCATTAAATTTGGAGGAGTCCACATGAAAAGACCCTGGGAGAGAGGCCTGTGCGAGCTGTAGGCGACATCTGGCTAACAGCCAGCAAAGTACAAAGAACTTAGTGCAACAAAAATGAAAGAAAATCTACCAACCATGTAAATTGGTTTGGAAGAATATCTTAGCTCCAGGTGAGAATAAAGCCTGTCAATACTTTGAGTTTGTCCTTATGAGACTCTAAGCAAAGAACCCAGCCTGGTGGGGCCTTGACTTCTGATCTACAAGTGTGAGATCATAAATAAATGTTTGAAGCCACTTAGTTTGTGGTCATTTGGGGGCAGCAACAGAAAACAAATACAGATATTACATTTGACTTTATCTGCTTGAACATGGTAAGAACAGTTTGCTTTTCTGCTTTTTTGTTTATCATAGATGTCTGATCATTTTGGCATTTCTGTTGTCAAACTCAAGCCTAAAGAGAAACACTGCAAGCAATCCCAAATAAGAATCTGATCAGTTACAAATAAGTAATCATCACAGCAGCCTCATTAAGTCTTCAACAATAATTACTTTCAGAATATAGTAGAACAAACAACTTTATGAGACACACAAAGAAAAACCAGAGGAAAAATTCAGTCAATAAAAGCTTCCCCATAAGGCAGCACAGATGTTGGACTTCCTAGACAAATTTAAACCAGCTTTTACAAATATGTGCAAAGAACTAAAGGAAACCATATCTAAAGCATTAAGTGGAAATATGAAAACAATATTTCACCAAATATAGAATATGGTAGAAACAAATTATTAAAAGAAAAAATTGAAAAGTAGAAAACTGAAATAAAAAATTCACTAATGAGACTCAGCAAAACATTTAATTTGGTAGAAGAAAGAATTGACAAACTGGAACATAGCTCCATTGATATTCTCTGGTATGAGGAATAGAGAGTAAAAAAAAAAATGAAGAGAGCCGTAGAGACCTCTGCAACACCATCAAATGTACCTACATATGCATAATGGATATCCCAGAGGGAGAGGAGAGAGACAGGAGGAGAAGGAATATTCACAAAAATAAATGGGGCTGGCCCAGTGGCATAGTGATTAAGTTCTCTCATTCAGCTTGGGTGGCCCAGGGTTTGCAGGTTTGGATAAAGAGTGCAAACCTTCACACTGCTCATCAAGCCATGCTGTGGTGGCATCCCACATACAAAATAGAGGAAGATTGGCACAGATGTTAGCTCATGGCTAGTCTTCCTCACCAAAAAAATAAATAAATAAATGCCAAAATATTCTCAAATAATTAAGATGGCAGTACTTCCCAAACTTATCTACAGATTTAATGCAATCTCTTTCAAAACCCTAGTTATCTTTTTCTCTTTTTTTTGCGAAAATTGGTAAGCTAATCCTAAAATTCAGATGGAAATGAAAAGATCCAGCATAGCCAAAACAATCTTGAAGAAAAGAGAACACAGTTGTAAGTGTTACATTTCCAAATTTCACAACTTACTACAAAGCTATAGTAGTCAACACAGGATGGTACTGGGATAAGAATTGCCATGTACATGAATAGAAGAAAATTGACAGTCCAAAAACGAACCTTGCATTTATGGTTAATTTGTTTTCAACAAAAGTGTGAGGACAATTCAATGGGAGTTTTTAACAAATGATGCTAGAACAGCTGAATATTTACATGTAACATAATAAAGGTGGGTCCCTATCTAATATTATACACAAAAATTAGCTCAAAGTAGATTACAAGCCTCAGTGTAAGAGACGAAAGTATAAAACTCATAGAAAAAAGCTTAGGGGTAAATAATCATGACCTTGGGTAGGTAACATCTTGTTTTCTTTTGTCTTTAAGATGTAACATCAAAATTACAAGCAACAAATGAAAAAGAAAAAAACAATTGGATTATGTAAGAATAAAACTTTTCGTGCTACAAATGATACTATCAAGAAAGTGAAAAGACAATTCATAGAATATGAAAAATATTGCAAATCACATATTCGACGATGGACTCTTTTCCAGAGCATACAAAGAATTCTTCCAACTCAATAATAGAAAAGAAAAACAGCTTAATTAAAAAATTAAAAGCTGGGCAAAAATTTTAATAGACATTTCACCAGAAATATATACAAATGGACAAAAAGGACAAGAGAAGATGCTCATCATCTTCAGTCATTAAGGAAATGCAAATCAAAGCCACAATGAGCTACCAGTTCACATTCACTAAAACGACTTTAATCAAAAGGAGAGAAAAAAACAAGTATTGGTGAGGAAAAGAAATTAAAACTCCTGTATAATGCCGGTAGAAGTGTAAAATGGTGCAAGCTCTTATGAAAGTAGTTTGACAATTCCTCAAAATATTACACATAGAGTTACAATTTGGCCTGGCAATTTTTCTCCTAGGTATAGTAACCAAGAAACCTGAAAAGATATATCAACATAAAAATTATACATGAATGTTTATAGAGTATTATTAATAGACAAAAAGCATAAACAGCCCAGATCTCAGTCAAGTGTTGAATGGATCAAATAAAATGCAGTACATATGTACAATGCATTATTGGCAACAAAAAGAAATGAAGTACATCCTACAACCGGGAAGAACCCTGAAAATATTATGTGAATGAAAGAAGCCAGTCACAAAAGACCGTACGTTGCATAACTTTATATGAAATGGCCAGAATAAGAAAATTATAGAGAGATACAAAGATTGGTGATTGCCTAGTTCAGGGAGAACAAGAGGAGTCAAGAGTGATTGCTAATGGAGACTATTTCTTTGGGTAGGACAGTGATGATATGTTCTATAAAATTAGATTGTGCTGATAGTTGCACAGTTCTTTGAATGTACTAAAAATCTTTGAATTGTACACATTAAATGTGTAAGATACATAGTATCTGAATTATATCTCAAAAAGGCAGTAAAAAGTTAAAGGAACAAGAGAAAAACATTTAATTACATTACTTAAAGTTTATTTACCATCACAAAGAAACAAACAGAAGTAAAACTCTTTTAGCTTTCAGAAATTACAAGAGAGGATGAAAAGGTATTTTTTTAATACTTGTAGGTGGGAAGCCTAGAAATAATTCCAAGAGTTGAAAAAGCAGGAAATAAAGAATGTATTATTAAAAATTATGGAGGATACCAACAAAGGATCCAAAATGGAAGCAGCTAAAACATGTGCCTTGTGAAACTGCTAGTGGGAATGAATGGAGTGTGGCATGGTTGCTTAGACCTCTGTGCTATGGTTTACTGTGATATCAGTTAATCAATAAACGTTGACAAATGAATTTTCCATGTGGACAGACACAAGATTAACTCCTTATAGCCTTTGAAATGAAATCTATGCCAATGTCCTCATCATGTTAACTTAGTAACAATGATAGCTTCAGGGTGAGTCAGCGACATAAGACCAATCAGTCAGAGTGAGCATCAAGACATTTCCTATGTATTCACCTTAATTCATACAATTTTGACATGGAAGGGTGGAAGCCCAGGACATTCTGGAATCCATTTTGTTGTCATTAGGAGTGAAGAGGTTACCTGCAAATGGGACAACAAAGTCTAAGAAAAATGAAGAAATGGAAATATAAGAAACCAGATTCTGATAAATACATTCAAAGCCCTGATTCCAGCACTCCCTGAAAACACACAACCACTGCAATGTTACATGAAACAATAAATATTCTCTTTTTCTTAAACCATTTTTTGTCATTCTAAGCTTATCTGATAAAGTGATCGATATCCTAATAGAAAATATTAATGAAAAAGTCTTTATTTAGAATAAAAAATAAAAGGAAGGAGGAAAGAAAGTACAGAAGAAACAATTGTTAAATTAAGAAAAAAAGTAGTATAATTTTCCCAAACCACTAAATTGTGCAAAGCATAATATACAAAAAAAAAAAGAAAAAAGAATATATCAATTAATGAAGAAAGTTGCATTCTTCCTAAATGGAAAAAGTTTATAATGGAAAGATGATGTTGCTCCAAAAAATAGTAAATTCAACAAAATCTCGGTTATAACAATCACAGAATTCCTAAAGGAACCTAATTTTTTCCAAAGGTAGTCTGAAAGAGAAAAGAGAAAAAAATGGGTATAGGAAAGAATAATGAAGAACAATTGTACTTATTGTACCAGAAATGAAAACCTACTATGAAATCAGGGTGATTAAAACAGTATAGTGTTCACCTAGAATTCGAATGTAGATCAAAACTTTATTGCGGGTCCAGAAATCAAACTATGAATATAGTACAATATAGCATGTGTTAAATATGGCATTTCAAAATGGTAGATATGAAATAGATCAGTCAAAAAATATTGTGTAAATAAATTAGTATGGATTTGGGGAAAAAATAAGTCTGAGTCATATATTAATTGTACTTTAAAAATTGAGATGAGTAAAGAGCAAAACACTTTTAATTATAAGAAATTATAAAATACATATATTATTATTATAAAGAATGAGTTAAGAACATCATGAAGAAAGTACAAAATCTAAAAATCATAAAGAAAAAAAAATACATGTGACTTCCCAAATTTTAGAAACATTTTTACTGTTGAAAAATAAATAAATGGAAAATAACTAAAAAGATATTTCATGTTCATGGATAGAAAAACTTAATATTGTTAAGATGCCAATACTCCCCAAAGTGATCTACAGATTCAGTGCAATCTCAATTAAAATTTCAGCAACAATTTTCACAAAAATGGCAAAGCTTAGCCTCAAACTGATATGGAATTGCAAAGGGCCCCAAATAGTCAACATATTTTTGATAAAAAAGCAAAGTTAGAGGACTCATATTCCTGACTTCAAAAGTTACTACAAAGCTACAATGATTAAACCCTCACATGCATGGTCAATTGATTTCTGATGAGTGCCAAGAAGATTGAACTAGGAAAAGACATTCTTTTCAAAAAATGGTGCTGGGAAAACTGGATATCCATTTGAAAGAGAATGAAGTCGGACCCTTACTTGACACCATATATAAAAATTCACTCAAAATGGATCAAAACCTCAACTTAAAAGCTAACACTGTAAAACTCTTAGAAGAAAACAGTAGGGGGAAACTTTAATATGTAGGATTTGGCAATTTCGTGGATGTGACACCAAAGTCTCAGGCAACAAAAGGACAAGTAAGTAAATTGAACTTCATTAAAAATAAGAACTTTCGTGTATCAAAAGACACTATCAAGGGGGCGGCCTGGTGGCATAGTGGTTAAGTTTCTGCGTTCCACTTTAGCAGCCCAGGGTTCATGGGTTCAGATCCTGGGCATGAACATGTCACTGCTGATCAGGCCATACTAAGGCAGCATCCCACATAGCACAACCAGAAGGACCTACAACTAGAATATACAACTATGTACTGGGGGGCTTTGGGGAGAAGAAGAAGAAGAGAAAAAAAAAAAAGATTGGCAGTAGATGTTAGCTCAGAACCCAATCTTTAAAAAAAACAAAAAAGAAAGGCTATTGAAAATAAATAATAATTTGTGGCCTCCCCAGTGGTGTAGTGGTTGTTTGCGCACTCCACTTCAGCAGCCTAGGATTCACTGGTTCAGATCCCAGGCACAGACCTACACACCACTTACACTCTATGATGTTCACACAATGACAAAATAGCCTAAGGATGCATTTCTCAGAACCTATCCTTGTTGTTAAGGGACTCATGACTGTACAATGGAATATTATTACTCAGCCATAAAAAGGAATGAAATTGTGGTATTTGTTACAACATAGATAAACTTTGAAAACATGCTAAGTGAAATAAGCCAGACACATACAATATGGACTATGATTCCACCTACATGAGGTACCTAAAGTCAACAAATTCATAGAGACACAAAGCAGAATAGAGTTTGGGGGAAGAGAGAGATGGGGAGTTAACAATTAACGGGTACGAAGTTTACATTGGAGATGATGAAAAATGTTTGGGTATAGATAGTGATGATGCTTACACAACACTGTGAATATATTTAACAACATTGAACGGTACAGCTACCAATTATTTAAATAATACATATAAATGTAAATATATATATTTACCACAAGCAAAAAATATATCTTAAAGAAAAAGTTTTAAAAAGATAACTGACAAAATACAAGAAAGTATTTTTAACTTGTGTACAAGGTAATAACTATTATCAAAAATACAGAAGGAGTTCTATACAAATAAGAAATTAATAAAATATAAAAATGTTAAAAGTATATGAATGACAAATTTAAATTACAAGAAATTATCAATGACCAATAAATATATGAAAAGATGCCAACTTTCATTATTAATTGAGGCAATAAGAATCAAAACAACGACCTGACTAAAGAAAAAAAATAGGAACTGATCCCATGGCAGAGTGGTTAAAAGCTCCACATTCTACACTGCTGCAGCCTGGGCTTGCAGGTTCGCATCCTGGGTGTGGAAAACTCCACTCATCAGCCGTGCTGTGGAGGCATCCTACATACAAAGTGGAGGAAGACTGGCATGGATGTTAGCTCAGGGTGAATCTTCCTCACAAAAAAAAAGAAAAGAAAAACGAAAAAGATAGAATAATGAATCCAGTATTATTAAGTATAGGAGATAGTTCATGGTAGCATACATTGGAATAGCACTTTTGGGGGCAGTTTGGCAGTTGGTCTAAAAATAAACAAATAAATAATGAAAGAAATTAATGTGAGACTTTAATCCAGCAGTTCTATGACTATCTTACAAATATCCAAATGTCCACATGAGTAAATGTTACATATTGAAAAATGTTCCTTATAGTGTTTTTTACAATGGAAAATATACTGAATGCAATCTAAAATTTCATTGGTAGAAAAAACTGACAGACACTGAAATTGTTAAAAAAGATAACTGGGGGCCAATCTGGCACACCCTTCAAGTTATCTCTGCCTGTCATTGGCTTTGAACAACCCTGTAAGTTATAGAAAACTCATAGTAATGTAAATAGTTCATTTACATATAAATGCAAATGAATTATACCCATTGGAGCTATGAATATTGACCAATTTTGTAAGTATCTGTAAATTTCTTCTGAAACATTTGATGGTGGATGTGTGTGTGCGTGTGTGTGCTTATGTGTATTTATGTGTTGAGTTCTTTGAACCAGTTCTAACGCCTTAGTGGTCTCATTAATTGACGAACTAAGGAAAGTCTGACAAGTTTTCACTTTATGTTTGTATAAGCGTCATTATATTAACTTTTAAAATTTATCCTTTAGCATCATAATTAGGAAATTATTATTCATCTATATTAGTAAAATTTTGTTCACTTATATTCAGGAATACCACATGAATTAAAAGAAATGAGTCTGAGCCATATATTCTCCTATGGAAAGTTCTTTGAGAAATATTATTATTAAATAAGTTGCTAAAACATGTATAATAACGTCTATCTTAAAATTTGCACATGTAGAAGATATATAAATGCAAATATGTAGAAGAAATACACATTCACACTACAAACTGTGAACTAAGGTGATTACATGATTTTCATTCAAACTAGCACATTCTAAGAATTGAAAATGTCACCATTACATTAAAATCTACAGCAGCTAAGCAGGTATAAATCAGCACGTTTGGTTGCTCAACTCCTAAGAATTGTTGCTTCTCGAAAAGATATTGGAATTTACTTTCTAAACATCCCAGTATTTAAAAAAAAATAAGAAGAATGTACTCATTTATTACAGCTAATTTTTTTCTTTAATTAAACTTTTGTTGAGATAACATTGGTTTATAACATTATATAAATTTCAGGTATACATTATTATATTTCAGTTTCTGTGTAGACTACACTGAGTTCACCACCCAAAGTCTAGTTGCCATCTGTCACCATACACATGTGCCCTTTTACCCCTCTTGCTCTCCTTCTTCCCCCTTCCCCTCTGGTAACCACCAATCTATTCTCTGTGTCTATGTGTTTGGTGGTTGTTGTTTATCTTTCACATATGAGCAAAATCACATGGTATTTGGATTTCTCTGTCTAACTTATTTCCCTTAGCATAATACCCTCAGGGTCCATCCATATTGTCGCAAACAACAAGATTTCATCTTTTTTTTGTAGTTGAGTAATATAGCACCTTATATATACTGCATCTTCTTTATCCATTCATCTGTTGATGGGCACTTAGATTGTTTCCAAGTCTTTGCTATTATGAATAATGCTGCAATGAACGTAAGTAGAATAAATTTCTTACTTTATTTACTTCTACATTTTTAAGTAAAATGAAATACAAAAAAAATTTGTAATTGGTTGCGCTTAAAAAATACTGTTTGAAATACAAGTTTGATTACATTGTGGTTAATAGGTCAAATCTTTAACAATGAGGCTTGATTAAATGAATTACTGTACAAATGTAGGATAAACTATTGCATGGCTATTAAACATACAAGTTTCAGTGATGTTTAATTATAGAGAAGATGCTCATTATATAATATAAAATTAAAAAGCAATATGCAAACAACATAGAAATTAGGTAATTCCAAATTAAAATGCTATACCATGGGGAAAAGTAGCTGATAACTGGGACTTAAAAGGATAATTTTTGTATGCATTATACTTTTAGTATTTCCTAACGTTTTCTGCTATGGTCATAAATCTCTATTTCAAACTTACTTTTAAGGAAAGCACATTTTTATTTGATACAGCTATGACAGCTAACTGTCTTATTTATCTTCTAAAAGTTTGTTTTGCCCAACCCATTGGCCAACTAAAATAATTCACCAACTTCCATAATCTAGACAAATGTATTGATGGAAAGGGCAGGTAGGAACAGAATTGTAAACATACATTGCATATTCTGAGCCAAAGACAAGGTATTTACATATCTGACAAGAAGTTTATATACATGACAAGACATTTGCAAATCTCTTGCAAAAAGATGCTGGAAATTTTATGTTAAAAGGGAACTGTGAGTCGTAATGAGTCACACTGGATTCTAACTGCCCTAAAGATGGCTTTCAGTGGTTTGTTCTTCCTTTTGAAACATCCTACTGATATTTCATAGGAATATGGACTGCAAAGTTGGGAACTGTTCAACAACTTTCCCAAGCTGTTACCCAAGACCTGAACACTTGAATTGATGGGAAGCTCATTGCCCTTAGAAATAGTTTATTTTTTGAAAGCTGTTACAGGAAGGAAGAGCTAAATTTATCTCCTGATATATTTCCCATCTTTTTATCACTGGGAAAGGTTAATCCAACTTAAAATAATTGAAAAGAAATGTGCTATAAACCATTTGCCACTTGTTACCCAGAGTATGTTCTCCTGTCCAAACTACAGACCCTCCGTTCCATGTAAGAATAATTTATTTATTACATATTGTCATCCAGAAATAACTTCATCTTCGTTGTCCAGGATGAGTTTCTTGTACTAACTCTGTGAGGAAAACTTCCCTGATGCTCATGCACCACCCTGATTCAGTTAAATGCCACATAATTACTTGCACAGCTTCAAGTTCATACTCTTTTCATAGCGTTTTTCTATGTTATATTATTCCTTTAAGCAACTTTCAGATTTCAAACTATGAGGTCACCAAGGGCAATGCTCCTGAGTTTGCTTTTATATTCTCATTGAAAAAACACCTCATATGTGTTTCAGCTTCTGGTGCCAGATTGAATGGACCTTTGAAATGGATCGCAAACTTTGAAAAGCAAAACTTGAATAAAATTTAATCCCTCAATAAAAGGAATGTGCCTTTCTTCCTGTAAGTGCCTACCTCCAAAAGATACAATTTAGAGATTAAGATTTACGCTCATCCCTCCGAGTTATGAGTGTCCATACTGGGCAATGTTGGCATTGAACATTAAAGACTCTAACAAAATTATCATAGCAGCTTCACTTCCCAAGCCTGACGCTAAAGGATGAGGTGAATCTCTCTGACCCTTTGGATTTCGTTGTCCTGACACTCCAATGAGTCTGCCCCAAGAGCCTTCAACATTTCATCTCCTCCTCCAGCTGCCATAATGTATACCAATAACCAATGTGAATGGGGATTTATTTAGTCTGAATCTGGTCTAGTGTGTATTTTTCAGCTTCAGTGTTTCCAGCCATATGCCTCAAAGAAAATATTGAAAATTGCTTTTGAGGTTAAAGTAGTTCTGAAACAGGCTTAGGAAAAATAAATCTTATTTTTGGAACTCGAAAGAAAAATGAGTGATGCCAGTTATAGATGTTGGTTTACATTTAAGGCTTAAACCAGTGAGTGCTCATCTTCTGAGATTCTTCAGAGACTCAGCATTTGCGTGTTCACAGAGATCCTCATTTAGGAAGATGCCACAGGAAAAGGACAGCATGAGTTCTCAGCATGCCTTGGGGAAAATGTATTCAGTTATAGGGCTTTTTAATCTGTGCTTCTGATTTATCAATACAGCATAACCAAATGCTTTATTAATTCAGAAGGTGTCATGATTTTAATTTATTTTATATCTTTTACTGCGCAGGCCAAATACTTTACTAATCATCACATGTGTTTCAACGATTGAGGCATACATTAAAGTACTTGACAGGCTGCCCATTAATCTACACACTGCAGTCCACTGTGCAATTTGCTGATGGAATTTCACATTTTATAGACTTGTCTTTGAATTTTGATGATTTGGTTCAATATTGTTAGCAGAGAGCGTGCCTTCTTGGGGAATGTATTGCCCATTAAAAGTGACATGCTAGGGTGATTGGGATGTGTTTTGATTTAACAATTGAGTTTATAATTGTATACACTCCACTAGTCACAAAGCTTTCTCTGCTGAAAGAGACTTTGGCTTCTGTGTGTTTACGTTGAAAAAGAGCTTTCTTTCTTCCATTTTTAGACTCCAAACTGAGGCAAAATCTTCTTAAAGTCCAAATGAATAATATTTCTAGATCCTTTGGAACATTTCTTTTCCTTTTTAAAAGTATAATCTCCCAAATCTTACAAGCTATGCTAAATAAAGCAGTCTTCAGAAACTGAAAGTCACAAAGAAAGAAAAGGTTCCAAACAAAAATCCTTAGAACAGACTCTAGAAGAATCTAAGTGCGAAATTTATACCATAATTGACATTATTAGCTATCTTCAATCTTTTATCTTTAGGTAAATTCAGGAACTACACAACAACCAAAAAAAAGAAAAATCCCTATTTAACTTTATTTTTCTATTATGATGTTTATTAAAATTTTAAATTTTCCTCTGTCATTTTAGTCTGGAATCAACACAGCCTTAATCTTTCATATCACCCATTCAGGGAATGACCTCCATAGTGTGCATAAATATTTATTCAATAGATATGTCTTGAGCTCCCTACTATGTATTAATCATTTGGTTGGAAACAGAGCCCTCAAGGCAGTGATTCAAAGACACACACAAGAAGTTGAGAAACATAATTTATCAGAAGTCAGAGTATGAATTTTTCAGTAAATTTAATGTAGTGGAATGGGCTTGAGGGAAATTAGCATCTGCAAAAGGTTATGGAATGTATCAGCTGTAGACTTTGAGTTCAGATTAAGCTGTACTTTAATCTCATCCCCAGAATCACGGAGCTATGTGACCCTGAGAAAGTTTTAAATCTCTCCATGCCTCAGTTTCCTCATCGATGCATTGGATCACTAATGTTGAACTCATAGACTGTTGTGAAGAGTAAAGGATAGGACAGACACTGTGTATATGGTATCTGTTAAATATTGTGTACCTAAGAGTAACTGTGGTAATAAATATGTGATTCACTAATACTGTTATTTAAAAAGTGTAGAGGAAGGAAAATTTATATCTGTATAGCCAAATGAAGTTCCGTGGAAGGAACTTCCGTGAAGTTACTTCAGGAAACCCAGGTGAGTCTACCCCATTGGGGAGAAAGTTGCTAGCAAAGGCATCAAGGTAAAACAGTGCCTGAGGAGTGGGGCATAGAGAGCATAGAGGTTCACTGGGGATGCCTGGTATGTATATGCATATACTTATATAATACAGGGGACTTATTCTAATAATGTGGGCTGCACCAACATGTAGGGGATCTAAGCAGCACAGAGTTGATTTTGTAAGTTACCATTTCTTAAATTTGGACTCAGAACATGCTGGTTCAGTAACAGGTTTCAGAAAAATTACAAACCTTTAATTGCCAGGAATAATTAATCTACTGATATTTTTGATGATTCACTTAAAGGTGAGAGAATTATGATCAAATGTAGGACTTTGACATATAACCTTGCCAAATCACTATTGAAATTGTAGCAGAGAAAGTAAAAAGGAATAAGTCACTAACAGATATTTGAATGTTGTTAGTTGATTTTGGACAGAGAGATTGGGAGCATGGAGGTGTGGGCATGGGACTATGACTTGTTATTAAAAATTCTGTTTCATTTGAATGTCAAATGAATATTTTTATGAAAAGCTAAATAAATAAATAAACAAGATTTCCCTGTAACACTGTCACTCTCAGGAATGTCTACTTGGATATGATTTCCTTGAGGAAAAGTTATTGCCAGTTATGAGATGTAGTGCATAAACCTGAATATGCCCACAGCAGAGGGTTTCCCTTTTCTGCATCATTCCTGTGTGTTACAAAAGAAAAAAAAAGGACATCCACAGCTCTGGTTTATAGCAATACCCCATACAGTCAGCATTTATACTGAAAGCATGAAAAATGCATTTACTTTAGTTTACAAAGATTTTCTACCACAGCCACAAAGACAATTATGTAAGGATATTCTTGGTAGGAAAATTTCTAGGCTTCATGGTCTTATCTTGCTTCTTAAGAACAGAATCATTTACTTGTCACTATCCTTAGATACTTGAAAGCCATTTCCCTTTCATACTAGTTTATATTCACAACATGATATTAGTGAATATCTACACACACACACACACACACAGAGCTCTGTTTTAAATGGAAACATGAACCTACGTCCATAAAATTATAAAGACATTCTTACATTTCAGGCCATGGCTTCATAAATTGTATACCAATAATGAGTGAGTTCTTCAGTAATCTAGTGAATCAATAAGCATGTCAAAAATCTTTGTGATTGCTTATATGTGCAATATATTTTCCTATGTCCCTCTCCTTTAGCCAGATATAGTTTATGATAAACAATAAGGAAGATTTCCCTTTTTAAAATTCAGTAGGGTATATTTGGGACGGAGTCATTATACAATCACGCAAAAATTAATTCTTCCACACTTTCCAAATGCCACTGTCTATGTGCTGATGTCACAGACTCAGTCTCAGTTTATCTCAGTTCAGCCCTAAGTGCAAAAGTTAAATGCAAATTTTGTCAGTATCTTGCTCAAAATCTTTAATCACTCAGTATTGTTAGTATCATAAATCTGGCTAGCTTAAGCAACAAATAATTTAAGTAATATATACATTACAAAACAAAAGGGGGAGACTGAAGAAAGATGGATAGAAAAATGAGTGCAACCCAAATCTACTCTGCAGAATAAGAAGCAGGCAATGTCACACATGCTTTTTTTCTTAAGGTCTAGAAATAGATATACATGCAATTGGCTCCTATGTCCTCCTATCAACTGCCACAAATGGACTAGAACTAGGGGGAGAACCGTAGCACTGAGACCACAGGCTTTCTGAGCTACAGCACAGTTCCAGAGGAAACAGGCTTCCTGACTGGTCTCTGGGCATGAGAGTAACTCTCCCAACCTTTAAAGAATGGGAGATTAACCTATGGCTAGGGGCAGATACCCGTCCTCTTGGGGTTGCCAGGGGTTGCTGAGGCAGAGGTGGTTATGGTAGACTCCTCAACAGAGGCACTGAGATCCAAGAATTCCAGGATGATCACTGAAAGGCAGTAAATCAAATGCCTGTTGATAATGGATTGCTATAGTGACTCCCAGACTAGACTCCAGCTCAGCCAGCATTTGTTCACCCCAAGGATTTCCATCTAGCAAGACTCCCATCATGCTCTGCAATGCCTGTTTCTCAGCAGCAACCTTCTGCTCCTGGGTCCTTACAGGGCATGGATACTTCGGCAAAACTCCACCACATTAGGTGCACTCCTGAAGAAGCCAGAAGTACTGTTCCCAGCACTGCGGGAATGTGAGATTAGAGGGGCACCTCTAAACGCCCCTGAATTAGGGTACCAAAGAAGAGATAAAGAACTTGCTGTATGTTTTCCATACATCGCTATTTCCACTGTTCCATTAGCAGCAAGATGAGCAGACCGAGGGCTGTGTCAGCAAACTCTGTCTCTGTTTCTGGATCACGGTTGCTGAGGTCTTGGGCTGGCATAGCACCGTCTGACAAGTAGCCATCCACACATTTTGGGGGGATTTGTCCAGGATCTTTTTCTGGGGGTTTTGCTGGCTGCATTTCTAGTAGCCAGTCTGACATTACGTCCAGCCAGGATGTCACCATTGCTATTTTATTACCTAGCTGCCACCAATATTAAAGAGTGACACCGTGGCTGTTAATCCCAAACACACCATTATCTTTACGTCCTTATACTGACAGTCAGTGGGTCTGTTTGGTCTGGTGGGTCTGTTTGGTCAAGCCATGGAGGCTGTCTCTGCACGTATGCTCTATTGCATGATGTGGATGGTGGTTTCCACCAATACTATGCATAATGAGGAAGAAGTTACCAGATAGGAGGAACAGCCAGATGACAGACAGCTGAATGAGTGAATGAAGGAATGAATGAATAAATTGACTCTCCAGTGCTTCACTGACATACAAATGACTTCATGACCTTCCAGTGCTTTCCAGTCCCTTTGCCTGGCCCTTAAGGCTCTTCCTACCACAGTCATTGCTTATGTCTCCACTCTGTGTCTTCCAACATGCCCTCAAATCCCAAATTCTAGAACCAAACAATAATTTGGTGTTTAATTCTGATAGGTGGTCTTCTTCTAAACGTTACTGGGTCCCTATTTCACTTTTGTGCCTGAAAACCATTTCAAAGATTGACATTCTGGAAACCTCTGCCGTTAATAGCTGTTACTTTATTTATCAAGATAAATGCCTTTCAAAGCACTCTCTCTAGCTCATGGAACCAAAAGGGGCTGTTTTTTTCCTCAAATGGTTTTAAATTTCTAACCACTGTTTAAATTTTATTTCACAGTAAAGGACATTTTAATTTCACCATTAGACTATAGAATTGACTATATTTTATAATATTGTACTTGATGAAAATTATTGGACAGTGACATATTTTTTAGCTTCAGGTAATGTCTTTAATATTTTTTTTGCTGACATTATCACTTACTTTTCCTTTTAAGAATAGCAGTTAAAACTCCATATGGGAGAAATTGGCATAGAGTTTAATAAACATGAACCCAGAAATGAATGGAGATTCCTTCCAAAGCAGTAAGATGATTGGTACCAGGAAACTGATATTTCCTACCTGGCAAAAAGTCTAGTGGGATATGAGCATGATGAGGTCAAAGTGAAAGTGAAGACCTCATTAGTTTAGAAAAAAGACACTGGGGTCAAAACAGATATTTTGGAATGTTTTAGGACTAACATTCAATTCTTAATTGAATCTCAGTAAGATTAATTCAAAGTTTTACTAGGTAGAGTGAGCCTTGACTACATACAGTGATATTTTTAGTTCCAAGGAAGCATTCCAAGTTTGGAGTTGCATGAGCAGAGATATTTAGAATGAGAACCAATTTCTTTATCCCTATTACCATGATACATTCGGAAATATTTCATTTCAACTTCAAGGAAGGAACTTTTTGAAAAGTTCTGGTGTTTGCAGCCTAGACGTTCCCAGATATACTAAAATGAAAAAAAAAAAATCCTCTGAAAAGGAGTTAATTACTCATTCTTCTTCTATCATCTAAAAATTCCATCTAACTCTATTATTCCAGTAGTTTTCTTCTGCTTTGTAACATAGTATTTAAAATTATGACCCAAGCATATTTTCTAGCAATTTCTCCTCTATGAAATATACACAGCAATACCTATTTTGGGGAGTTTTGATGAGACCAATTTTGAGACTTTATGTAAAACACTCTGCACACTTCCTTGCACATGTCAGGGGCCCATGATTTAGGCCCCTAGCCTCCTGCCTTGTTTTTTTACGCAGATGCCTCCTTGATGGAATATACAAAGTCATATGCTGTCCTCTGCCCATTGCAGGAATATAAACATTGTTTTGCTGATTAGAGAAATTCCAATCTGCACCAATGCCCAAATTTTTCAATAAGAAACCTGACTAATTTTCGACAAGGGAGCCAAGAATATACAATGGAGAAAGGAAAGTCTCTTCAGTAAATGATGTTGGGAAAACTGGACAACCACATGCAAAAGAATGAAAGTAGACCATTATCTTACACCATACATATAAGTCAACTCAAAATGGGTGAAAGACTTGAATGTAAGACCTGATACCATAAAACATCTAGAAGAAAACATAGACAGTGTGCTCTTCGACATCGGTCTTAGAAGCATTTTTTTCAAATACCATGTCTGTCCAGGCAAGGGAAACAATAGAAAAAATAAACAAATGAGACTATATCAAACTAAAAGCCTTCTGCACAGGAGAGGAAACCATCAACCAAACCAAAAGACCTCCTAACAATTTGGAGAAGATATTTGCAAACCATATATCAGATAAGGGGTTAATATCCAAAATATACATAGAACTAATACAGGTCAAAACCAAGAAAACCAACAATACAATTAGAAATTGGGCAAAAGATCTGAACAGAGATTTCTCTTAAAAAGATATACAGACGGCCAACAGGTGCAGGAAAAGTTGTGTAACACCACTAACTATCAGGGAAATGCAAATCAAAACTACAATGAGATATCACCTTGCTCACATCGGAATGGCTGTAATTAACAACACAGGACACAATAAGTGTTGGAGAGGATGTGGAGAGAAGGAAACCCTCATACACTGCTGTTTGGAGTGCAAACTGCTGCAGCCACTATGGAAAACAATCTGGAGATTCCTCAAAAAATTAAGACTAGAACTACCATATGATCCAGATATTCAACTGCTGGGTGTTTATCCAAAGAACGTGAAAACACAAATGCATAAAGACACACGCACCCCTATGTTCATTGCAGCATTATTCACAATAGCCAAGACTTGGAAGCCTAGGTACCCATCAAGAGATGAATGGATAAAGAAGATGTGGTATTTACACACGATGGAATACTACTCAGCCATAAGAAATGATGAAATCCAGCCATTTGTGACAACATGGATGGAACTTTATGGTATTATGCTAAATGAAATAAGTCAGACATAGAAAGTCAAATACCATATGATCTCACTCATAAGTAGAAGATAAAAACAATGACAAACAAACACATAGAGACAGAGATTGGATTGGTGATTACCAGAAGGGAAGAGGGGAAGAAAGAGGGTGAAAGGGGTGAATAGGCACATGTGTGTGATGCTAGATTGTAATCAGTCTTTGGGTGTGAACATGATGTAATCTAGGAAGAATTCACAATCTATTACAATGTACAACTGAAATTTATATAATGTTATAAACCAATGTTACAGCAATAAAAAAAGAAGAAAAAATATTCGTAATACATAGACAGAAAATAAAACATTATGCCAAATTAGCAACCCTAGGGAAGAATGTATACTTTAGTGAATGGAGAGAAAGGACCACACTAATGCAATGGCCATATCTACACAGTAAGATGTCCTGAGTCCTATACCACAGAGAGAAAAGAACAGCAGTGTGGTCCCCAAACACACAACCCACGGAAATGTCCTTCCATGGTGCAGGACCTCAGATAAGGTAGATAACTGTGTGGGGCAGGGCCTGTTCCTCAAATTGATGATGACATTTGAGGGAAAATGGGTACCTTCCTTCCCAACCTGATGAGCTCTTCAACATGTTATTATCACAATATATGTGAAAAGTAAAATAAGAATTTTCAATGGTGAAAGTGATTAAACAAACTAATTACTGAAATTCCATTAGCAATACAAAGATTATTTGATTACAGAGTGTAAAATATGCTTCTGATGGCATAGTAATAGCCCAAACACTGTCCTGAAAATTACCTTACCTAGGGCATGACAATCGGTGACTTGAGTGGCATTTAATTCACAGCATGCAGAACACTTCCAGAATTAGGCCTCAGAGTGAGCATACTACTGAACCATTTCTGTCTTCAGTGAAGTCCCCTCCATCTCATCACTCTTTTTTTTCCTAGTGCCCCTTGACAAGATATCTCATTTTGTTATCTCCAGAAAGTGACCCACCACCCCCCACATACTAGAGTGAGCGCAGAATAAAGAGCAAAGCAGGGGCTGGTAAAGTCCATTGAATGATGGAATGAAGGAGTCTGTCTTTAACTTTCCAAAGCAGTGATTCCAGCTCCAAACTCATTCCTTCTTCTCTATCAAAATTTTGATTCCCATATCACTCTTCTCTCAGCTTGAGGGGCTCTTAGAGACCATTTTGTTGTTCTTCCAAATCTGCAGGAGGAACATCAATCTAAGGGAAGAGAAAGATTTATATAAGACCACACAGGTCCTCCAACTCCCAGTCTATTTTGTCTTTCCATAAGTGGTAGCAGATTATTATGCTCCTCCTTAAAGTAAAAGTGTTAGAAAAAGAGATGCTTGGTATGAAAAAAATAGAAACCAAACTTAAGGGAATAAATAATACTGGGATTTTAGGCACTTTGGTTTGTTGGGAGGAATAAAGTGGCCAGCAATCGAGGCCAGAATTCCTGCAGTTAGACCAGGAAGATAACAACCTACTCTGTCATTGTATATGTCCATTCCAGGTCCTGGCGGTCTTTCAAGCAGACACAGCGCCACCCTAAGTGGATACATGGCCAGATTTATCTTGCTGTATCTAATTGTTCTCTTCATTTTCTCATCAGGCTTTGGCACAACATTTCACCAGTACTCCTCACATAAAAGCCTTCAAAGATCTTCAGATAGATAATAGTAATGGTCACTTCTCATGTTTCATCTTAGGGACCTACCAGCTGTATCCAACAATCTGATCATTCCCTCCTCTTTAAAACATTTTATTTACTTGACTTCCTGGACATATTTTCCTTCTACCCCATTGTGACTCCTTCCAAACATCCTTTGCTGTTTCTTTCTCTTATTTCTTATCTCTCAGTGGTAGAGTGTCTGGGGACTCAGGTCTTACACCCCTTCCATTCTTTGTATATACTCAAACCCAGCTTCATAGTATTAGATGCTCTCTGTATGTAGATATCTCCAGCCCAGAGTTCTCTCCCAAATTTGGGGCATTCATATTAAGTGGTCTACTCAGCATTCCCACTAGGATGTCTAATAGACATCTCAAAACTAGCATGTCCAAAATGGAATTCCTGATTTCTCCTCCAAAGTTACTTTGCCCAGTCTTTGTCTACCAAATAATTGGAAACAAGCATTGCTACAGGTGCTCAGGACACTGCAACTGGTCTTCCAGTGATCTAGTCCCTCTATAATAGAGAACCTATTTTAAAACACATGTAAGACTATGCTACTCTTTTGTGTGAAATCTACCAAGAGTTCTCCAAAACTCTCATAAAAGCCAAAGACCTTCTGATGGCCCCTGGGTCTCTAATCTGGCCCCTGGAATCTCTGTGCTTTCATTTCCTGCCACGCTCTCCTTCCCGTTTTATCCAGTCTCATGCTTCTTTGTAAGCCTCACTAGAAAAGCAGACTTCTGCTGGAAGTGCTTTGCCTCAGGGCATTTAAGTTTGCTGCTCCTGCATAGAATGATCTTCCCTTCAGTAATAGCGCTCAGGCTCACTCTCTTACCTGTTTCAGTTCTTTGCTACACTTCACTGTCTCAGCAAGATTGGTCCTAATTACCCAATTTAAAATGAAGTCTCTTCTCAGACATCTTCATTCTCTCCTCCCCCCTTCCCTGCTTTACTTTTCTCAGTGTAAAGCCATCATCACTCTCTGACATATTAAATACTTACTTATTTTTCCTTCCTTACAATATAAATAGCATGAGGGCAGCAGTTTTATTTTCTTTTTTAAAAAAGTTATTTGCTATATCTCCTGTACCTAACATATACTATACATTCAATAAAAGATTGAATGGCTGAATGAAAAAATGAGAAAAGGAAAGAGAATGAAGCAGTTAATTAGAAATGAGTCACTGAAGTGTCTCCTTGAACTTTCTGGAATTGAGATCAGAGACAGATAGGTGAAGCGGTCTCTCAAGTTTCTATGCTTTTTAACATGTAGCTATGCTGCCCAAGAAAAGAAAGGATTGCCTGTTCCTGCCTGTTTAGAGTTAGGTGTGGTCATGAGACTCCTTTTTCCCAGAGAGGTGCATGAAAGTGAGACATGTCTCTTTCAGGCAAAGTTTCAATGATGCTTACCTGCCATGTTCCCTTTTTCTTGCCTCAGCAGTTATGGAGGCACAGAGATGAATCTCTGCTATCCCAGGCCCTGAATAAGGATGGCATAGAGCATAGTTCATCCTGTGGACTTGAGATGGACCTATAACATAGATTTGAAATAAATCTCCATGGCTTCAAAACAATGATTTGTCATGGCAGTCTGTGCCTTAATCCAACCTCTAACCTGGCCTGTGTCCTCAGTGACTAGTCACGTAGTACGTGTATGGTAAGCATTTTTTGGGTGAATTAGTAAGAAAGAAAAGAAACAAGGAAAGAAAGGACAGAGGAAGTGAAGAAGAAACATTGGGGAATAAGGCAAAGAAGGTGAAATGTTCTCATATACACCTGACTAAAGCCTTGAATTTTTTGGAAACAAAAGAAGTCAGAGGCAGAAAACTATAAGATGTGTGACTGAGAATAAAGGGTGGAGTTAATTTGAATTAAATGATTTATGTCCAACAATAGATCTTAACAATCTTAGTAAGAAATAAATAATTATTAAGTAACATATATTGCATAAAATTATGTGCTGGGAACTACTCTAGGTTCACTCCACAAATATATTTTAATTTACTTATTAATTTATAGATTTATTTTAAGGACTTAATAATTTAAATATGGTTTATTTAATATTTTATTAAACTATTTTAATAATTAAAATATTAACTATTTATTTTATTTATGTTTTAAAATAGATTCTCTGTTATGGAAGGAATAGGTTGTATAGGGGAAATAGCAGAATCAGAAAGATTCCAAATGTGCCCAACAGGAATTGACTTAGCAAAGTATGAATAAACATACTTCTTCAGAGAAGACAACCCAGGCTCAAATATATGCCCCAGAACTTATGAAGTCTATGAGGGTAGGGCAAATTGTTTGACTTAGCTGAGCCTTAGTTTTCTTATCAATAAAATTAGAGCAATAGTTATATCTATCTTATAGCCTAGATTTAACTGTCAAAATTAATATATCTGTAAAGTCTTTAGCTAAGTGCTTGGGAGTTTTAATAGACGTTATTTAATTTTTTGTTTGTTTTGTTTTTTAATGTATTGAGTCCTCAAATTAAAACTATGACATAGGGACTATTATGTCACTTATGTAGGCAAGTAAACTGAGGCTTAGATAAATTATGTAACTTGTTCAAGAGAGAAAAACAGAGATGAAGCTATGGTTGGTACTGAAAACCAGATCTTTGCCACTCACTGTGACAGACATTTCTCAGCTATTCTTATCCAAATCCATAAAGTAATAAATTTTGGGAAATAATTAGCTTCAAAGCATGTTTTTCTGCTATCACTCTGTCAGAGATTCTATGCTGTTGTTACAGATTTTATGACATGACCCATGTAGAGGAGAGCACATGACATCATCCAGATACTCATGGAAACACACACACTGAAAACAAAGCAACATAACTAATTAAAATTAGCACACAGATAAGAAGCACAGAGACAGGCAAAAGTCATTTCAGAGATAAAATATTCCCTGGGTACATACTTGGATGATCATATGCATATATATATGTATATATATGTATGTGTGAGTATAAACATATGCATATGCATATATATATATAGCTATGCACACATGTGTGTCTGTTTATATATTTACTTTTGATTTTTTATTAGTTTTCTAATGCTGCTTAACATATCCCAAAAATAAGTTGCTTAAAAAGGCACACATTTTTTTTTTCTCACAGTTGTTTCTACGATCACTTATCTGGGCATGGCCTACCAGCGTCTTCTACTTCAAGGTCTCTGACAGGCTACATCCAATAGTGTAAGACAGGGCCGTGGCTTCAGTACCAGCCTTAAAATTGGGGAAGAATTGACTTCCAAGCTCATTCATATGATTTTAGGCAAGATTAATTTTCTTGCAGGATATTGGACTGTGGACCTCAGTTGCTCATGTCTGTAGGCTGGAAGCCACCCTTACCTCCTTCCTTCTCATGAGAGTCTCTCCAACATGACAGCCTGCTTTATCAAAGGAAGCTAGAAAGTGAGTCAGCTGGTAAGGTAGATATTGTAGTCTTTTGTAACCTAATCACAAAAGTGATCATTCTATTACCCTTTCCACATTCTTTTAGCTAGAACCAAATTACTCAGCACGAAAGGGTTATGCATGGCTGTGAATACCAGGGGACAGGGGATATTCGAGGGGGAGGAATATTTAGAAGTCTACCAATATTCTTTCATATCCATTATTTTATTTGTATGATCTCATAAAACCTTCTGTATTGATTATCATTACCTCTGTTTGAAAGATGAAGAGGATGAGGGCATTAGACTTAAGTGATTTATCCAGTGTCACAACACCAATAAAAGACAGAATTGGACTTCAAGCTCACAGCTATCTGACTCCAAAGACTAGCTCCTTTTCGTCTGAAAGTATGCCTCGTTTTCCAAGCTTGATTGGATGAGTTCCCAAGAAATGTTATTTGATTAAGTACCTTAAAGGAATACAGACACATTATAGTTATCTAAAGCTGGATCTGTGGCATCCTTGGGTTCCTCTTCTTTTGATCTTTAGCAACCTTAAACTTTTCTCACTGGAGAATTGAGAACAGAAGAAGGGGCTCTGGATCATTCAGGATGGTTCATTTCCAAAACCATTACAGATTACTGAGGAACAAGTACTAGAAACACTTGGCAAGCCCTATTTCAGTAGACATTTCAGTGTTTTATTGAAGGATTGTGAGGCCCAAGGAAGTAATCATCTAGTCAATGGAGGTAAATTATCCCGCATTAATAGATACTCTGTGGACCTAATCAAAGAAATCAATTTAATTAAATCTAATCAAAATTTACCTCAGATCTACTTTGTGCCAGGCATTGAGCTGGGCATTAAAGATACAAAATATATGAGAAACAACAAATTCTGCCTTTGATAAGTTCAATTTTATAGGAGAAGTGTAAGGAAAGGGACATTCCGTAGCCCTTGAAGCAGTCCTCTATGAACACCTAACTTCTGAGGCTAGTACTGGAGGCAGTGGAAGTCCAGAAATAATCTTATCTGTCTACTTATGGGCTTTTGGGACAGAATAGCTCTGCTTAGGTCCTTCCCACTTCATTTTAGAAAGCAATTTATATTATACCTTCTTTTTCATACCTGAGTACTTAATGAGACTAGTGAAGAAATTTTAACCAAAAGCCTCTCAAAGGAGATGGTATAAACAAGAGTCCACGAAAGCCTCTACAGAAGCCCCAAAATTACAGCCAAGTATACATGCATCTTACATTTTCTAAACCTCCTCTGACCATGAAGTAGAATAATTGAAGGTGACTGTGTCTGACAGGGGGCATTGCTTAATTGCAACTCTTCACTTAAAGGAAATAAACAAATAAAAGACCATTTGTGTTATTGCTATAGAAGTGCTCCTTTAAACAAAACTATACTGTACTTATAATCTGAAGTAGCAAGGAAAAAATAAAGAAAGAACAACGACAAATATAATAAGATAAATGATTTCATAGCAATCCTTAATTCAAAGACCTTAGAAGATGAGTTGTATCTAAACAAATACTTCCACAAATGACATATTTCTTTATAAAGATGACCCTAATAGGGCATAAAAAAGTGAAATTAATAATATTCATCACCATTACATTGAGATGCCAGGATTAATTAGAAAATGTGTTTGATCACAAAAAAAAACTATGAATTTTCTGCCTGTTTTACATAATGAATTAAATAAGCACTTGATAAAAGAGAACAAAAAGAGAAAATAAAATTATGCATTTTTAAGAGCATTACAAGGACAAGCATAATTAACTGCATATTTATTAAGAAATCTCATGCATTTTTTGCTTCTATATGATCAACATGGCTTTGTGTTTGTAAAACAAAGTCACTGTTAAAGTTAAATAATTGAACAAAAGAATGTATTTCTGTCTATGAAATTAAACAAGAAAGGTTATTTACCTTTTGATATTCACCTGGATCTAAGTTCTACAATGTATAACTCAAAGTCAATTAGTTCCGGCTGGGAAGAGATAGAGGCTGATCAGAAAATTGCGCGAATATCAATATTCACTTGAAAGTTAACTATGAGGCCATCATCAGCAGGGGACTATTTAATGATCACTTCATCTGCTCTGGCAGATTCCCAGCACAGAAGAAAACCTCAGTGGCTAGTTCAGGTATACATAGGTTTGGTGGATATGATGATGGTGCAGTGGTTTCTTATATTAGCAAATGTTTTTGCTTAAAATAACATAATTCTTTTGTGAAAGATGACCATGAGTGGAGCCATATTAAAATAGAGCCAGAGAAAACATTTTAGAGGAATTGCCTTGCATATCTCATTTTCTTTATCTTCCAAACTGGACCAAATCGCCAAACTTCCAAGAAGTCAGTAAAGACAAGAATATCCTATTTGTAAGGACTGAGGAAACTGGACTTTGCTGTTGACTGGATCACAATCTAATAAATAGAGTACAAGTCTAGGCTTTTGCCTGATGACTGATATTCTCAAGCCAATGTGTGAAGTACGAACCTAGCCTTAACTCATCTACCACCAATGAACTCTTCTTTAATACAACTCACTTCATCCTCCCTTTTTCCCATAAAACCCTTAAGCCCTTCTCCTGTAATTAGAACACATTCTCGGTTTCTACCTGAATCTGGGTCTCTCAAATTGGAATTTGAGTTGCCCAAATAAGTATCTACTGTTTAAATTGTAGTGATTTTTCCTCTGTCAACATTTCAAAGACATGCTCAATCCTTCACAGATATTTGCAGAATCATACAGCCATAGGAGACCAGAACAGAAGAAGGGATTCTGATACAATAGACTACCACAGCTCTTTGATTAATGGCCTTAAGGAATTAAGGACTGGTCCCAAGACACAGATAGCTATTGTCAACGATGTTGACCATGCATTCAAATGTCTTCCTCCTGACTGTGCCAGGTGGTGATGTCTTTTCTTAGCTCATTTTTATGCGAGAGCCCATTGTCTTTTTTATGCAAAAACTACCTGCAGAAAGTAATTAATCTTCATGAACAAGTGGAAATTGAAATTAAAAACATGATACTATTTAAATTAGCACCCTAAATATGAAATATTTAGGTACAAATACAACAAACTATGTAGAATACCTTATATGATGAAAAATGTAAAACTATAATGAAAGATATCAAAGAACTAAATAAATGAAGTAACGGTACCTGTTAATAAGTAGGAAGATTCTATATTGTCAAGATATCAGTTCTTCCCAAATTGATCTATAGATTCCATACATTATCAATAAAAACCCAGAAAGTTATCTTGTAGATACTGAAAAACTAATCCTAAAGGTTATATGGAGAGGCAAAAGCCAAAAGTAGCCAACACAATATTGAAAGAGAACAATCAAGTTGGAAGACTAACTCTACCCAACTTCAACACTTACCATATAGCTAAAGCATGGTATTAACAACAACAACAACAAAACGATAGACAAATAGCTCAAAGGGGTGGAATACAGAGCCCAAAATAGACCTACATAAATTTAGCCAATTATCTTTAACAAAAGAGCAAAGACAATAAAATGAAGCAAAGATGGTCTTTTCAACAAATGGTGCTGGAACAACTAGATATCTGCATACAAAAAATGGAATATAGAAACATACCTTACACTCTTCACAAAAATTAACTCAATACGGATCACAATCTATGTGAAAAACGCAAAAATATAAAACCCCCAGAAGATAATACAGATGAAAATCTAAGTGACCTTGGTTTTAGCAATGGCTTTTTAGATACAACATCAAAGGCACAATCCATGAAGGAAATAATTGATAATCTGGGCTTCGTTAAAATTAAAACTTCTACTTACCAAAAGACACTGTCAAGAAAATGAAAATACAATCCACATACTTGGAGAAAATATTTGCAAAAGACATATCCTATACAGGACTGTTTTCCAAAATACACAAAAGCAAGTAAATCTCAGCAATAAGAAAACAAGCGACCTGATTAAAAGTGGGCCAAAGACTTCAACAGGCAACACATCAAAAAAGATAAAAATAGCAAGTAAGTACCTGAAAAGAAGCTCAACATCATATGTCATCACGTAAACACAAATTTAAACAATGTTGAGATACCACTACACACCTATTAGAATGGCCCAAATCTAGAACGCTGACAATACCAAATGCTGGCATGGATGTGGAACAACTGAAACTCTCACTTATTGCTGGTGGAAACAAAAAATGACACAGTCCCTTTGCAGACAATTTGGTGATTTCATACAAAACTAAACATACCCTTACCACATTATTCAGCAATAGTGCTCCTTGGTATTTACCCAAAGGAGCTGAAAAAATTTCTGCACAAAAAGCTACACACAGATGTTTATAGCAGCTTTATTCATAATTTTCACTAGTTGGAAGCAACCAAGATATCCCTTAGTAGGTGAATGGGTAAACAATCTGTGATACAACCAGACAGTGGAATATTATTCAGGGCTAAAAGGAAATGAGCTATCAGGCCATGAAAAGACATGGAGAAACTTAAAAACATATTAATAAGAGAAAGTAGCCAATCCGAGAGGCTACATGCTGTATGATACCAACTATATGATATTCTGGGAAAGGTAAATCTTGGGGAAGTAAAAAGATTAGTGGTTGCAAGGAGTAAGAAAGAGGAAGAGGTGAATAGGCAGAGCACAGATGCTTTTAGGGCAGTGAAACTACTCTGTATAATACTATAAGGGTTGGTACATGTCATAAATTTGTCTAAGCCCATAGAATGAACAGCATAAAAAAGTAAACTCTGATGTAAACAATGGATTTTGGGTGATAATGATGTGTCGATGAGGTTCAAAGATTGTAACAAATGTGCCACTCTGGTGGGGGATGTTGATAATGGGGGAGACTATGCATGTGTAGGGACAGAGTGTATATGAAAAATTTCTAGTAAACCTAAAATGGTTTTAAGAAAGTCTATTTTTAAAAAAAGACATAAGCTCATCAATGCAAAAGCAATGAAGAAGAAGACAAATTTATACACGGATATTAATAAAATTACGATACCGTGACAGATTTATGAGTAAGAAACTGAATTTGTAAGACTAAGTCTCAAGTGAAAGAAATTAAGCAAAAAGCAGAGTGATTCATGCTGAAGATACAGTAAAAGCTCAGAAATCAGAGCAATTGTGTACCCTTGTAGAGGAAGGGGTAGCAATGGTAGGGCTAAAAACAGGAAAAGTTGATTGAAATCTATAAAAGAAGAAAATGGATCCTCAGTATCACCTTTTCCTGCCCAGTTTGCCTTTAGGTCACTACTTCTTGAGCATAAGATGGGAGCTTACTTCCTAAAGAGGTTGAACCAAATGAAATCTATACTCAGAGAAGAGGGAAATTAAACAACATATAAAAATTAAATAATGAGACCACCCCTGTCCTCTTTCTTCTATTGGTTCTGGAAAACTGCCACAGAGGTTTACCTACAACCTGCAGCACCCACCTCAGATCATTCTTTTCTGGGGAAATTGAACAGTATTATAAGTAAATGGAGGTGATTTCCTCCAATGAGAAAGCAAGATTCATGTTAAATTCCCCAATCCAGAAATCCACCACTTGATAAGTCTATCCCATACACTTAGTGCTTCAGCTAATTCTTCTAGTAAATATATTTTGAGTATAAATAGGCAACTAAAGATTAGTTTCCATTTAAATATACTTCTAATATAAAAGTTAGTGACCAAAACAACAACTAGAATAAAAGACTCATTGGAAGTAAAGAATAACACAATAAGAAGTTATCACCAATATATATATTATTAACATGCTCAAAAAGTAGTGGAATGGTATGGTGTCCAAAAGTAAGATGTGAATGCTAAAGTAAGAAATACTCAGAAATCATAAATTCACTCGTGGAAATTAAAATATGGTGTAAAAATCTTTGTAAAAATGGGTTTTGAAAACTCAATGACACCTTCCCGGAAATAGAAAAAGAAGTATAGAAATATAAAATAGAAAGAAAAAGGAAGACATTTAGACGATTCGTTTACGAAGTCCAACATCCTAAAAACATCAATTCTAAAAAGATTGAGAAAGAAAGGGAGAGAATAAATCATGTGGTAGGAAGAAATTAACAAATCATCCAGAACGGAGGGACATGAGTTTTGAGACTGCAAAAGTTCACTGACTTTCCATCACAATAGATGTAAAAATCCCACGTCAAAATTCGTCATAGACAAATTTCAGACAGTTAGCAATAAAATGCTAAAAACTTATAGAAAGAAACCTTAAACTATTAAAAAACAAGGGTATCAGAGTGGAAATGGCTCTCTCAACAGCAGTGGAAGCTAGTAGAAAGCAGAGCAATCATTCAGATATTTGAGGAGAACAGACGTATTCTTCAACACCAAACAAAACTGTCAGTAAAGTGTGGAGACATTTTGAGCCTAAAAGATTTCAAACATTTATGTTCCATGCATACTTTTCAGAATGCAACCTGAGGTGGGTTTCATAAAAATAGGGTATGCAAAAAACAAAAAGATACAGAATATAGATATGGGCTTCCCAACTCAGGAAAAAAGTGAAGAAAGTTTTCACATGATGTGTAAAAAGGACATACTAAGAACACAGCTGTGTCACAGGACTAAAGAGCAAATAGTTGAGATTAGAATAGTTCTATATACACGAGTAACAGGGATACCAATAAGATTTCCTAACGTGGTCAAGAGTAATCTGAGAAAGCTTTGGGCTTTAGGAGTAAATCAGTGATGAGCTCATAAAATTAAATTAAGTACATGAAAGTAAAGTTATTGATTTCAGGCCATTAAGATTACACAAGGAATGCATTGATATTATGTTTTCTTCCTCAGTTGTAAGTGAGATTATTTAACCAAAAACTGTGATAAAAGTAAACAGAGATATTCCGGGGACAAGAAGTTGGTGTATGTGATGGAGGGGATATAAGTCTGAGGAGCTAGATCCTCATGATATAAATAGAAGTCAATAGATAATTTTAAAAATGTAAGGGGCAATAAATGGTTATAAAAGCTTTTTACTTAGAAATATGGAGGTAACTACCAAATGAATTAAATTATTGCCTGTATGTCTCAGGAAAAAAATTAGGGTAGAATGTTCTGATTTCTTATTAAAAGGCTAGTAGAAACATTTGATTTTAACAACTTCATAATTGTATCAATTTGATTAAAATAAATATTTAAAGAGCATAACACAAATATATAATATATTGGAACTGAACAACAGTGACGATATTTTATTTCAAAATTATAAAGTACTTATGAAGAGGTACTTTGGGAAAATTTATCTTTTAAAGTATACAATAAAAATAAAAAACATTAAAAATTACTGAGTTAAAGTTTTATCTCAGGATGTTATAAAAAGTGTAAAATAAACATAAATACATTTACTCAATTAAATAACTAAGAGAAATTAATTCAATAGAAACCTAAGAAACAATGATTTAAAAAAAAGCTTAAAATTTTAAACACTACTAAAATAGAAAAACTTTTACCAATATTCCTGAAGAAAAAAGTAAAAATATTCACTATTAGGATTAAAAAAAACCCACAGAAAATTAGATAATAATTAGAAAATTAGAGAAGAATAATACAATATTCTAATTATATTCATACAGCAATTTAAAATTAGGCAAAATTTTAAAACATTCTGGCAATTTATAATTTTTTAATATTGACTCAAAAAAAAATGGAGACTCAGAAAGATTTATAGCCATAGATGACAAAATATCTTTCATACACTTATGATTTTTGATAACATCTTAGGAAACTGTGACTGGTAAGCATCTTTCTTAATCTAATAAAAAATGCTTACAAGAAGTCTCAGCAAAGATCACATTTTACTGTGGATTTTAAAAGCATTCCCTGGAATGTCAGTACCAAGGAAAAGATGTTCACATTTCCTGCCTCTAGTCAGAGTTGTACTGGAGATGCAAGCCGAGTCACCAAGACATGTGCACACAAGCATGCAATAATTAGAATTAAATAAAATTTTTGTCAATAGTTTATGATTTTCTACACATAAAACTAAAAACTATTAAAAATAATAATACTTGTTTTATATGAAATTAATCTATAAACTAATAGCATTTCTATACACCTTCAATAACAGTTTTGAAAGTTCGGTAAACCAAAACACCTCGCTGATCATGCAAAACCACCTGCAGGCTGGGTCTCCATGCACCTCGATTCACCTGAGACCCATGCACTTTATGCCCAATGCTGCATCACTCCATCTGGTTTGGTACTCTAGAAGTCCCAAAAGTTTATGTTTTTACATTTTAAAAAAATTAATCTAAATTTTCCTGTCATTCTTTCTGCAGAACACCTAGGATTAAAATTAACAAAACATTAGTCATTATGAAGAATATTATCCTACTTTATTCAGTCATTAAAAAAGGTCTAAATAAATGTGTAATGTGCCATAACAATGCATTAGAAGAAACAAGATTATAAAGAATACTCTTCTTCCAAGTAATGTTCATGGCAATTTCAGTCCAAATCTCAACAGAATTTAATCACAGAGCTTGATTGTGATCCTAAAACTCACATAAATGATCAAGGGTCAAGAATTACCAATACATTTTGGGAAGGAAAGAAAGGGAGCAAAGTCTTATTCAATGAGATACTAGGACTTCTTTAGAAGCTGTAGTTATTAAGACAATAAGCTATTTTCAGCAGGGGCTGGGAAGAAGTTACAGTACAGTACCAGGATAGAGAGCTCAGAATCATACTCACCAACATACGGGAATTTGATATATTACTGAGATGCCGGTGTAGAACAAATAGTTATAGAAAGAAATAACTATTCATTAAGTGATGTTTTCAAAATTGGTTATAGATATATAAAAACGTGAATTAAGACTTCTACCCCACATTACAATAAACATCAATTCCAGGTAGATTTATTATCTACATATGAAATAATAAGTATTAAACTTTGAAGAAAATGTAAAACATTAAATATATATATTGTGGACATAATAAAGTATGAATTAAGCAAGACAGGAAAAGCACACTTCTGAAAGGAAAGGATTCAAGAACGTGATGACATTCGACTTTAAAACTTCTTTGCTACAAATAACAGCATAAAACATCCAAAGACAAGCCACAGACCGGAAAAAGATGTATATAATAAAAATAAATGATGTTTTATAATGTTAAGTAATGAATATATTAAAAATAATGTATGTAATAAAACAAAGTAGTATTAAATATATTAAAATCCTATAAATCAATAAGAAAAATATAGAGACAAAAGAATATAAATAATTTGTTCACAAAGAGGAATTCTAAATGACCATAACCAATGAAAAATGATGTATATCAGCAACAATCAGGGAAATGTAAAGCAAAACCATAGTGAGATACCATTTGACACTTTTCATAATGACAAAATTAGATCTGACTATATCACGTGTTGGTAAAGTTGCAGAACAATGAAAACTCACATACCCCACTGTTGAGATTTTAACTGCTTTTGACACTTTGGACAATCATTTTCACAATATCTAACATAGTTGAACATAAACAGATCCTAGACCTATGAATTCCACTCCTATGAGAAATTCTTTTGTGTATATAAAGGAGATATGCACAAGGAATACTTATTCCATCATTATTTTTAAGGGCAACAAGTGTTCCACTGGGATGTTATTTGGCTCCTATGCACTTTTCTTGAAGAATAAATATGACAGTATGCTACATAATTTTTAAAATCCCTTAGTGAAAATATTATAACCCTCTTTCCTTAGTTCCTATGGCATAATATTTCTCTTTTGTCATATAGCCCTCAAAATGCAAAATAAAAATCACTCGTGATTTGCTCTGTGAGGACTGCTCTCTGTCAGAGGTATGTAAACGGAGCTGGATTTAGAATCACCTGTAGACCGGGTAGAAAGTCAGATGCCTCCTCCATTATTAACACAGCATCAGTGACTCTTCATTGGGACTTAAACGAGCGGCTCGGGTAATTCTTTTGACTGACTTCTTTGATAGCTTTGCACCTTGTCTTTCTTCGACAGGCATCAAGCCTAGATGGTAGATATTCTATGAAAGCCAGTCACTGAATTTTCTGGATCACAAGACACACTCCCCCTTGATTTCAGACCTGCTCACAGAGTTGTGGTGATGATGATAGTGTCAAAGCGTGACACTCCTGCAAACACAGAAAGGGAAGTGCTACCAATGTGTTAGAACCTCATTCTTTGCCTTTGACGGAGGAGGTAAAAGGAAAATAACCCAAAATCAATTGATGGGGGCAAGAGAACGATGCCAGAAAAGTGGAGCTTGTAAAACATGTAATTATAAAGGAGGAAACTGCCTCCTTTATAATTTTGTAAAGGGGTGGTCTATTGCTTTTCCTTCAAAGGCAATTCAATAGTTTTTTACATGCATATCACAGCCCATTTCCTATCCATCTCCACCTCTCCTTTATACTATTCTTCTTAAAGATAAGACTGTTCATTATCTTTGTAAATTGTAGTGATCAGTACTATTTAAAATATATATACATATATATATATATATGTATATATATGTTAAATATGACTGAGTCTGAAGGCCTCAAGCATAGTTTACTGGACAGGTTGTCAGTAACAGATCTACAAGAAAACAACCTGCTTACACCCATGGGGACAAGGACTCAAGAATCCACAAAAAACTTCCACTCTGGAGTTGAGCATAATTTGAGAGGTTATGTCAGCAATGCTAAAAACATACACACACACACACACACACACACACACACACACAAAGTGCTCTTTGAAATCAGCTCATTAATTCTATATCCTATGAGACATGAAGAATGTTACTCTGTTCAGGAAACAGATGCTTTTTAAAATTACTGATGTTATGCAGTAGAAATAGACTTTGCAGTCCTAAAGAAATATGTTCAAGACCTAGTGCAACCACTACTTAAATATGTAGTCTTGGACAAGCCAATTGAATGCCTTTTCCACAGTTTTTTAATGTAGGTATGTCCAAGTAGAGTGGTTATGAAAATTGGAAATAATGCATGTAAATTATTTATCATGACACTAAGAAGGTGTTATTATCATGACTTGAAAACTATGCATGTCCCCAAAGCAAAGAATTGAGTATTTGTCCAGGTCTTGCTGCAAGTATGTCCTTGGAATATGTCTGATCCTTGAACATATTTTCCCTCTTGGAAAAGGAGAATGGTTTACATATGTTTGTGCTTACTAAGGCAGTATGCCAAACATTAGGGAAATTCTGGCTGTAAAAGAATCACCCTGGGGGACTTTAAAAACTGTAGAATGCCACTCATTGGGTGTTTATTTGGCTGTTCAGCTTGTGAGTGTCTTTCCTATGTTCAAGCAAGGCCTGACTCTGGCAGAAGCCATTCATTGCTTACCAGTGTGGCATCCTCTTGCCTTTGTATCAACTAATTCATATGGGGTTTTCCTCAGATAGTGGCACCCTGTGTTTTAGGGAAAGTGGGTCCCTACACAAATCCTGGAAAGAAACATTACAGACCTCTTGCTATCATTGATAATTCCATTACCTGTGGCCAGTAATTGACTTGGGAAATGACACGTAAATCAGCTCTGGACAATGAGGTATGAGGTCTTTGGATTGGGGGACAGGAGAAAGTTCTAGGAAATATGTTCATCTCAGAAAAAGTGGAGTCTTGTGAGGAGAACGTCTATTGCCATTTTTTCTTCTTGCCTCAAAATCGGTATTGGTGATGGAAGATATTGCCTAGAGCACAGTAGCCTTATTACGACAAAGAGGTGACAAGTTAAAAAGTTGAGGGTGGCAGAATAATAAAATAAAGACAATTGCTGCATCAAACGTGAATCCTACATTCAGACTTATCACCTGAGATAGCTTGCTATGCTTGTTTCTCAACCTAAGTTTACTATATAATTCTGTTGCAGGAGCCTACCTCCCTTTACAGAGTCAGAGAAGGACACATAATCATTTTTCCAAGGCTTCCCAGTCGGTAGGGCATGGGCACGTGACCTCATCTCAGCCACCAACCAGATGCAACCACCTGGATCTTGAATCTGGAGTTAGAGGCACAAAGAAGCAGGGAAGGGAGAATTCATGAGGTCTTCAGTGCCTGCAGCAGCTGTGTCTGCCCTGTTTGAGGGCAGCAGTAGCTGCAGCACCATTGGAGGCACAGGAGCAGTGCTTACCAGGCTGGCTGTGAGGAAATTCCCTGTGGTCCTTGTGACCTTTCTGCTCTATGTCACTGCATGCTTCCCAAGCTTGGTTCTTCAGCATTCTTGGGGAATCTAAGAGCTTCCCATTTTCCTTTCAATACATTCATTTTTGCTAAACTCAGCCTAAGTCACTTTCCATGACTTGGAACTGAGAACTATAACTGATCCATAAATATTCTTGACCCCAATTCAGGAAGGTTTAGGGTGGAACTCAGGAAGATGCATTCTGAAAAGAAGACTCCAACCATGGTTCAGATTATCAGCTATGTTTGGAGTTTACTGGACAGGTGACCTCTCAAGGCTTTTTCAGCATTGAAATTGTTTATATATCTGTTTCTTCCTTCTTAGATTCAGATGAGATGCCCATTTTCAAGCTCCTCATGAGCAGAGCTCACCTTTGCTGAAACTCTCCAGTCAGCTAAGTTTTCTTGAAGAGGAACTTCACTCCACCTGTCTCCCATCCCATCCTCAGGCAGAGCCTTGGAAGACCCCCATGTACATGCATATGCATTACTTCTTACCTGGGCTAAGGGTGTGGAAGGCTTTAGGACAGGACAGCATCTTATTCATTTGTTTCCCATCGTACATCACAGTGTCTGACACAGAGAAGCTGCTTAGTAAATATTTGGGGAATCTGCCACAGGCAAAGGCAGACTTCCAAATAAGGAGGGAAAATGTAAAAGTGATGTGGTGACATCTTCCTTCCCTGTGATTTTCCAGATCTGAAAGAATATATGTCAGCACAGCTCTTTTATTTGCAGAATTTCAACTGTGCTGTATTTTCTGCCTCAGCCTTAGGAGATATGTAGAATCTTACACAATAAACACTACTTAAATAAGGTTTGGAAAATAGGAGGGAAATCATCTTATTCCCTTTGTCCAGAGCAGTAACTGAAAAGCCTTGAAGAGTTGAGAAATTTTTGAAACAAAATATACATTGAATTGAGATATTAGGAAATTATTCCACCTGGAATACTTCCTGACTTGATGAACAATTAAATTTCATTCTTAATTGAAATTGTGGAAGTCAGTGAGCCCAATTGCTCTGAGCGCTCTTCTTTAGAGTATCTTCTAAAGCAATAATTTAGTAGGAAATTAACTGGATCTCACTGTCAGAGAAATTCTGCCATTATGGATTATCAATACGTTTAGTGGAACGTTATTCATTGGAAACAATAAAGGATATTAGTGAAGACAATGAAAATCATTTATAAAGTGACTTTCCTTGAGAAGTTAGTAGAGTGAACACAAGCTTTGCAGACAGGCAGAAAATCTTGGTTCAAATCTGCTGCTGACACCTACAAACTAGGTGATTTTTTAAAGCAATTTAATCTTTCGGCACCTTATGTTCTGCATCCATAAAGTTGTGATAATGATATTTACCTCACCAACATGCTACAAAGATTGAGTGAGGTGACGTGCATGTGAAATACTTCACCAACATTGCTTCCTCACATTGTAAAGTAAAATATCATCGATTTGTTGATGCTACTTTGTGGTTAAATAGAGATAAGACAATTTTACAGAAAGGGTGCCAACTGTTTCTTGGGACAATTTTTTAATCTCTTAGAACCTCAGGTTTCTCATCTGTTAATGACAACAATAGTTACAAATTTTTATGGTTATCAGGAAAATAAAATTGGGTGTGTCATGAACTCAGAGCCTGATACACAGAAGACATGTAAGGATGACCTGCCCTTTGCTTGGTAACAGTGATATCACAGACATCACTGGTGACATTGAGAAACTCACTTTGAAAAGCATCAAATCTTTCTGAGAAAGTAGGTATGGTGTAATGGAAAGGGTCCTGTCAGGAAGCCAGATTTCCTCCGTGGTCATTTTGACTCTGTTCTTTATTGGTATTTGTTGTGACCTTCTGTCTGCAAAGGCGATAGTCATTCCATTAGCCATACATTTATGTGGTGTAGCTTACTAAACATTTCAAAACTGGGCAGTTGTCCCCCTTGGAAACTTAAGAAGCTGAGTTTGTCTCATTCGTGCTACCTTTTAAATTATATTTTATGCCAGCTTCTACCATTACATAAAGATTATGAATTAAGGAATTCTCACTGGATAATCAAAGGCCCATTTTATTAATTTATTGCAAAGGCCAGAAGAATGGAAAATGCATTGAGTGGTGGCTGCCCTATTACTCTCCGCCCCAAGAATGGGGAACTGGGTTAAATAACCTTCATAAGGCAACCATCTGCATGAACTTCCACCCTATTTCTTTCAAGCTAGGTACAGATTGCAACTATGAGTCTTTACCACAATTCATGGTCCCAAATCATTATTAGGAAACTAATTTATAGTGTAAGAGTATTGAGAATTTATAAAAATAGTCAGACAATAGAGCCTTCGCATTTTATAAATAACAACATAAAGACAACAGATTTTACGCTTGAAAAAACTTTTCAAAAAAACACTCTAGTAGTTCCAACCAAGCATTCTAAGCAAACTCTCCAGGCCAGCATGAACAGACAGTGCATAGTTTTGACTCTTTTTGTTTGTCTGTCTGCTTGTTTAATTATGCTCAGATCTAACCATACCTCTAGCTATGGACGAGAAGCAAAAAGCATAGTAGCTACAATCAGAGCTTTTTGACTCAAACAGATGTCTTCTGAAATCTTGATCTATTACCCAGAGTGTAAATTTGAGCAAGTTTCTTACCCTTTGAAGCCTCAGTTTCTCTATCTATATAATCGGAATTACAGTGATTATTGAAGAAGGTTTCTGCATGGAAAAATGAGAGAATGTATTCAATACTTCTAGCCCAGTGCTAGAATATAATAACTGCTAAATTGAAGGTATTATTAGTGTTACTATCATTATTATTATGAACTTGATCATTATGAAGAAGGAATTGATAGCGGAAGTAAAAGAAGAAGGAAGAGAAAGCTAATCCCGCCAATCTATAGGCCATTCACCCTCCTGAAACAAATGTTAGTATAAATAAAGAGTATTTTATTACACAACCTACTAAAGCTTTATCTATGTGAGACCTGATTGAGACTATGACAGAAACACATAAGTAAATCAATTCATTTAACCTGTGAAAAGTAACCTGTGAAAAGCATTTGGCAGGAAGATATGATTTGCATTTCTGCTGTGCTGCCATATTAGGGCTGGCCATTCTGGTGTTAGTCTGTATTACATATAAGTAATCATTCTTTTCTTCCTGTTAAAGATGCTCTTATTTTGTCCTCAATTCTTTTATTCTCAGTGTTATGAACATCGGATATCAATACCCAAATATACCTAAATAAACTTTGTAGAATAGCTCTTCCTTCAAAGACCCGCTACAATTGCCCACAAAAGCACTATCTTCTCAGAATGTTAACTGCCACACCAATCACTGGTAGAGATGCCTTGGGGCACCATGTCCTGTCTGCCTTGCTGACATGAATAAACTCTTGAGCAGGTTTTAAGAGGAAAAGGAAGAATAAATTCTCAGTAAAAATGTATGGGGAGCTTGGGCTTGGCAGAATACAATTACTCAGTTTGGAAAAGGGCCAAGATATCAAGGTTGACATCATGCCTGAAAAACTAAAAATGCCCTGGGATGTTTTTAATGATTACTTTCTTTCAGAATATCAACGTCCACTTTCAAGCTCCAAGCCCCCAAAGTGAGAAGCACTACACAGAAAGAGTCATCCCAACCCTGTATGGTGGGGCCTGAAGCAAAGCCGGCAGGTGGTTGAAATGTTTCAAGGACAGAGATGCTATGTTTTCAAGGACCATAGTATCTGCAAGAAAATAAGAACTCTAATCTCAGAGATGAGGCACCTTCTGGAAACTTACTCTCAAGTGTCCAGAGAATGTTATTGGCTATTTTCATTTTTACAAATGTGACCAGGAAAGATGACATGTGATGTCTCCTTTGTGCCTTCCCTGGGCTAGACTGGGCAGAGGAAGATGTCGAGGAAGAGTCAGTCTGTCAGACTCTGCTGTGCATTCAGGTGAATCCAGAGTGACCTCCCTTCTGCACCCTGTCACCTTGTCATGGAGGTTGTAATGGTGAGTCTTTAAGAGGCCACCTTGAGGAAGCATAAGGGGTATTCATTATGAGCCATACGAGGAGAGTTCCATGGAACAGAATCAAAGTTCCTCAGGGACATCAGGGACCGAACTGAAAGTTATAATAAATCAGTAAAGGGATTAGTAGATACATTTTATCTGGCGTATTGTACCTTGGGAGGATTATACTTGGCAAGTCATGACACTATAATCTGTGCAACACGTTGAGTTGCTGCTGTGTAATTTCAGGTCACCTTACATGTATTTGCAGAAGAAAAGTAATGAGCCTCACGAACTGCTAGCCAAAATGAATGGAAAAAAGAAATATTGCTTTCATTGATTCTATCTATTGATTCACATGGGGGGGGTTGTAATATTCTCTCCAAATCTTTCATGAAGTGGGTGTGGTAGCTGGTGCCAGCATGAAATCCCAGAGGAATGAATATTGACAGAAAAGCCTCTACTGACACAAGGAAAGACAAGACGTTCAGAAATAGGGAACTCTAGGTACACTGTGCAAACCTCCAGGGAGGGTCAGAATGACAACAAATGCAGATGAGCCAGAGCAGAGCTCATAGACCAGGATGGAAAGCCAAGAATCTGCACTCTGGAGACATGACAATTGACAAGTTGAGACCCAATGAGACCCAGTGACCCAGACTGGTCCTGATGGAACTTGCCCCTGAAGGCCAAATGGCTGCTGAGGACTTCTTTTCAGGGAAGGCAGGGGTGCAAATTATGGGCACTTCAATGTGGATTTATGTTAGATCCCAAGGGTAAAATGGGAAATCTCCTGCTCAGCCCAGTGTGGTAGGTAATGGATTGGAATTCTTAGCTAAGTATTTGTTAACATTTATTTTTCATATAGTAAATTATTTTTAAGTTTTCCAAATCCAGAATGAATAAAATAATCCAGTGAGCATCAAAGAATGTGCATATGTTAATAGAAACAAATGAAAAATATGCTACAGTGTTTTCAGACAATTGCACGGAATATAGATCAATTTAATCACTTCCAATACCAAAGTTATTTCAAAGCTCTCATTTTCCTTTTCTTATAATAAATGCATATCATTACATACTTGTAAAATCATAATCATCATCATTTAAAAGAAAATATGAGGTGTCAAATAAACCAGACATCCGATTTTTAAATTCAATATTTTCTTAAATTACAAAGCGTCACAAAATTTGGTTAGAAAAAAGTGTTAGGATCTGTTTCCCATCTATTGCTGTAAATATTCATTCTCTTCGCTGGTATCTAATCTATGGCTTCGTACTAGGATTTGTACTCTCATTTAAATGGATAGATTGGTTTGACAGTAGATTCATCTACATAAAGTAGAATTAACCTGAAGAGGAAATTTTTGGATCTTTCTCCTCAACTGCATGTTATGAAGATATGCAACATGTAATATATTTTGAATTTGGACTTGATTCCAGTTCTTCACAAAGAGTTAGGGCAGATTAGTAGCTTAATGTCATACATAATAATGAGATCATTTTTCTTAGAATAATGATGTTGATATAATGCTAACTATAAGAAGAAGGATAGAAAATCACACATACAATATAGTGTTAATTGTGTAAACATCCTATGCACGGAGTATATACAACAAAATGTAATAATAGTTACCTAGGAACATAAGATAATGGCGGATAGTGATTTCTTTCATTATTAATTTCTACGTCAATCTTTATTTTTACTATTATAGCAAACAAAGAGAAAAATTACAATTTGTAAAAAATAATCACTTGTGAAATGACTTTGATTTGGACCATGAAGAGTTGGACTTTCGATAAAATGTATCTAAGGATACTAGAACTCAGATTTTTAGATTAAATGCAATTATTTATGATGAGGGCTTGACACATGAGATGACCTCAGTATATTCTTGTTTACTTCCTATTATGTTGTAGTTGTACACTCAAAAAAATAGTAGTAAACCATTTCAAAATACCCAAATGATAATTAGATTCTTGGAATGCTACCCAATTCTATGGAGTTACAAGAGAAAGGAATCTTCCAGGTCACCATCTTCCTTCTCATAAGCCCAACGTGTTCAGCCTCGCACTTAGAAAGTATTTTGGAAAACTGGAAAAAACTGCAAATGTCTACTAACGTGAGGCTGATACATTTTTAAGTGCCGATGGAGGCTATATGTAGTTATCAGTGTGAAAATCACATCTATTCAGAACTTCAGATGACTGAAAGAAATTAACTTAAATGTGAAGACCTATGAAACTAACTGACAGACGTAAAAAATGAGGAGTGTTCTGACCGTTTATAGACCAGATCTTTTCTCTTAGATAATAATACACCCGTTACTGAGTTTAACATTACCACTAAATGTTCCTCAAGAAGTGAGTGTTCTCCCACCAACCTAAAAAATGGCCCACACAAATGAACAAATAGGAATTGCTTCCTATATTGACATTTCTTTTTTTTCCCCGTAGAAGATTAGCCCTGAGCTAATATCTGCCAATCTTCTTCTATTTTCTGAGGAAGACTGGCCCTGAGCTAACATCCGTGCCCATCCTGTCCACTGCATACGTGGGATGCCTACCACAGCATGGCTTCTACGTGGTTCCATGTCTGTACCCAGGATCCGAACCAGTGAACCCAGGCCGCTAAAGTGGAATGTGTGAACTTAACCGCTGCGCCACCTGGCCAGGACTCATAATAGTCTATATCAACATTTCTACATATCAGTTTACTCTCTTACTTTTCCTAATAACAGCTTATAAGAACATTAGCAAATACAGCAAATATTTACTAAACTGTTATTTTTGTGCTCAATGTTGTGAACTGTTTAGGATATAGAAGTATAAAACACAATTACTAAGAAGTTTAAATCTAATTGCAATGATAAAATGATCTACCTAGATAGACTCATAAGTGTAAGAATGGAGAGAGGTCTTAGGGATCATTTTCTAGTTCAGCAATTGCCAAAGGTTGGTCTGAAGACTTGTATGAACTTTGGACCACGTCTGCCAGAATCACCTGGGAAGCTAACAATAAATACTGGTTATTATACTTAAGCAACCTGACAGTTTCGATAAAACAAAATTTCTGATGTTGATGTTATCATTTGAGACCCTGGACAGGTCCCTAGAAGTTTCAATTAAGTGACTCATTAAATTCCCATTTCCATCTAAGCCAGTTTTAGTGGATTTCTTATAACCAAATGAATCCATAATAATTCAAGGTGGTTTTCTCCACACCTAAAATGAGAATTCCTTTGGGAAGCTGTGATTTGATCATCTTCATATCTTAACTCTGTGATCAACATCTACAAAATACTAAAAAAAATATTTCCTGAACTGTCCTGAGAATATAAGCAAGCATTGACAGCATGATATGGAATATAAGTACATTAGATGTTCAGACTAGGAAGCAATCATGCAGTGTTGCATAGTTTAGAAAGAGGGAGGTGACCAATATTCTTGGAAGTGAGAATAGATGGAGCTTTTTAAACTAAGAAAGTTCTGTGGATTTGAATTGTGCCTTGATATACAGGCGAAAATTGAAAGAGGAACAAAAATTACAACGTAATTAAGAGAGAAAAGAGCATTCCATTCTCGTGCAGTCTTATGGGAGTTGACCCAGCCAGCTACTTGAGGAAGCACTGTTGGAAAAAGTGGGATACATATGGAGGAGGCAAAATATTAAGGGCTTTAAAAGCCAATGAGATGAATATGGAGAGTGTGAAGGAGCGCAGGAGACTGGAAAAGCACAGATGATGCCTCTGAAGGATTGGATTAAACAGACTCCGGAAAAGAAAAAGAAAAAACAGGCCTATGGTTTGTTAGAACTCCAGACTCGAGATTAAATTTGTGTTAGTAAAAGTTATTTAGTTCAGTGTCTTTTAAAGAAAGAAAATCCGTCAACGGTGCAGATACCCTTTCCAAAATTGTCTGTGAGTGAGTGAAATCACCTTAGTCAGCTACCAGTTTAGCATATCAAGGATGTTAAAAAAATAAATAAATCACAATCTGAATCTTCACGTTTAATCTGCTTGTTGAATACATTTGGATATGTCAATACATTCTTCTGGATATTGTCATTAATTAAATAAATGAGGGCAGAATGAATAAGTAACTGCATGGTCCTTAATGACTGACATTGCCTGACTCATAAAGCATCAACTGATAAGAGCAACAAGCTGGCAAAATACAAATTTTCTGATATAATTATTGCAGTGATTCAGGCTTCCCATCACCTATTCATCCTCTAGAAAAATATATCCAAGTTGCAGGAAGCAGGTAATAAGGAGCAGGTGACAGGCATGATAAAGAAAGTAAGAAATTCGGGTAGAATCTTAACAAAAGTAAAAAGGAATAAAGAGAAAAAACAAAAGATGAGGAGGTAAATGAAATAGTTTGTGAAATTACTCTGAATACTGCTAATATTGGAAAGATTTTGCAAAGCAATAGAAAGCCATTCGTGAGAATCCACAATGTAATTTTTTAAATTACTTGAAAAGCATTGTGCTACAAAAATGACATAGGAATGTGAACACATCAGGAAAAGAATAAATAAAAATTGTGGTGGTTTTTGTTTTTGTTATTAAAATCACAACCAGTGGTATAAACATGGTAGAAACATAGTCTTTTTTTCTTTCTCTTCCTGAAAACTTGACCAAAAGAAGAAAAACAAGTATAATAAATAGATAGGTAGGTAGATGAGAGTGAGAGAAGAGAGACAGAAATACGGATAAAATTGAAAATATCATGCATCTTATTTTCAGCAGAAAGTTGCAGAATCCTGTAAAAGCTTGGATTGGCAGAAGCCACAAGGGAGGAGTAAAAGGAAAAGCTAAGGAGAACCAGTGGTTAGAGATTTTAGAGCTCATCATTATAGTCCTAATGATAGAGCTCACACTGAAACACAACATCTATAGCTCATGCCTGAAGTAACAGGATCTACAGCAGGAATTAACCATATAGAAATTAAGCAGAAGCCACAAAATGCAGATTACGGGAAGAGGAGAGATAGAAGGGCCATGTCGAGAGTGTCTAGAGGACGTACCAACGAGAAGCCATTACCAGAAAGTTTCAGCTAAAATACACTCCCTGAGGGTGGGAGATTTCCTTCAAGTGTATTGGCTCTACCTCTTATTGGCAGTGGCCAGTGAATGGACTCATGAGTACAGGACTGGTGACAGAAAATCTCCAGGACATAGTATGAGATGATATGAGGTTACTGAGCAATCTCAGAGGAGCTATGTCAGCAAGAAGCAGTCTGTTTCATACACAGCAGAGAGAGATCTTTAGGGTTGTGAAAGGTATATGGGCTCTCAGACCTCCACCAACTCTGAAACTGGCTTTAGATAGCTAATTACAGAATAAAAGAAAAGTCATTTGAAAAAATTTTGGAAAGTATCAGTATAAAGGCATTATATGAAAAGATACAAACGCATAGCAAAATTAACCAAAAATGAATGCTCACTAAGAAAAATTTCTGTAATCATAACATACTCACTGAAGCCATGGTCTCTAGAAAGAACATAAAGAATGAGTGAAGGAACAAAGAGAAAGAATGACAACAAAAGGAGGAATTGCACAGTGAGGAAAAAGAGCATAAGATAGCAGAAGAAAAAATTATCAGGAAAAAAGAAGACAAAAGTAAAGTTTTATAAAGAGAACATAGACTTATAAATATTGTATGGGATTTACAGAATAGAAATGAAGAAAATGAAAAATAGTTTAAAAATAGCAAGTTTAAAATAATTAAAGAATACATATATTCTGTGTGTGTGTGTATAAAAGATCCAATATAGGCATAAATGGAACTTCCAAAGAATATATGTATTCCAAAGGAAAAAAACATATAAAAGTGACAAAAAGAACGGAAAGTAAATGTTGGGGGAAAAAAAAACTCTCTTTATTTGCAGGTAAAGTGATTTAGAGTATGCAGTAAGTCCAAAGTAATAACAGTTATAATCTTAAAATTAATTAGAGTTTAGCAGGTTTGATGAATAAAATCAAAGTTAAAACTTAATTTTATTATTTTTATTATTATTACTTTTAGTGCTATACACCAACCCTTGTAAGTTAGGTAATAAAATGTTTTATACGTTTACATAATAGCTTAAAAATGTCAAGTAACCAGTACTATCTTTCATTAAAAACAGCAATATATACTGAGAGGAACATGAGTGATATTGAATATCAGATTTTAAACATAACCTAAATAAGTGAGAGATGTACATTTTTGGTATATTGCATAAACCATTATTCAATAGAAGTCAATTATCGCTGAATGATTTATTGACTCAATGAAGTTTTGATAAAAAGAAATAAAGAGTTTTTTATTTACATGGATGTGCATCTTTGTAAAGCAGATTCTATAATTTGCATGCAAATACAAAGAACTAAAATAAACATAACATTCTTGAAAAAGAACAAAATGGAAGAATTAATCTGCCAAATATTAACATCCACAATAAAGCCATAGCAACTGAGAGAGAGTAATATTGTCATGGAAATAAATAAATTAATGAATGGAACAGGCCGAAGAGTCTTAAATAGACAAATGCACATAAATGCTTCAAAGATGCCGAAGCGGCAGTGTAGAGCAGTAGCTGAAACAGGTTTTTTTCCTTTAAAATAATTGGTACTGGAGAAATAAAGTATCTCTATTTTTTGATAAAATGAAGTTTAACCCCTTCTCCTTACAGTGCTTAAAAACCAACCTAGGGCGGATTATAGGCAACTATGAAATGAGCATTTATATTTTAGAAAACAATGAAGGAGCATATCTGTATGATCTTAGACTACTAGAAGGATATCTTAAGCAAGATTTACCTCTAACTAAAGGAAAAGACTGATTAGACTACATTAAAGGTAATAATTTGACTTATAAAAAATCAAAAAGATTGTGAATATAATATATGCAAGAAAATATATATAGTGAGAGATATCTACATGGACAAAATATCTAAAAGGGCATCAATAGATATTTGGTAAAGAGAAAACTCCCTTTATGATGTCCATAATGTAGACAATAACCATATAAAAAAGTGCTCAGCCACATTAAATTAGAGAAATGAAAATTAAAATTACACTGTATGTATATCACTACATAAAAATTTGCAAAAAACATTTTTGAAAATAAAGTAAATTCTGATGATACCATTGATTGAGGAAGATGTATGGCAATAGAAATTCTCATGCACTTTTGTGGGTAGGGTAGATTGATTCAACCATTATGCACTATAATTTGATATTGTATAATATAATTGAATATACCTATGCTCTATAATCTAACAATCCAATTGCTAGATAATATCCTAAAGAAACTTCAGTCTGGTCACCAAGGCCTATTCACAAAAATGTTCAGAAAGGCATAGTGTCCAGAGCTTAAAACAACTCATCTACATGTCCTTTAAGTACAGAATGAATAAAGTATATTGCATATATACAAAGAAAATTATAAAGCAAAAAAAACCGAATAACCAAATCTACTTGCAACAACATGGATGGATCTTAACAATATAATAAAGCAAGGCACAAAAATCACATACAGTATTTATATAAAGTTAACAAACATGTAAAGCTAGATTACACTGTTTAATGGACGAATAAGTGGAAAAACAATATGGAAAAGCAAGAAAATAACCATATGAATGATACGAAACTATTTCTTTCGAATGGGTATTTTATGTTAGAAAATAAAAGATATCTGCTAGGGTACCTTTTTTGTCTGTTTGTTTGGGGAATTCTTTAGTTCTCTGTGAATTTTCCCATCCTGCTCTTATGTTTTATAAGATAAATCTGTAGTCCTCTTCCACGTTAATAGTGAGTTAACATAAATTTTTAAAAGTGACAAGGGTGATCAACAAAACAATTAAAATAATAATACAGTGATTAGTAAATTATACAATCATATTATAAAATAATATATTATAATAATCTTATATCATGATATTTATCTTTTAAATCCAAGAGTCAATACTATTTTCAAATGTTAACAATCAAGAAATAGGGAGCTGGCCCCATGGCCAAGTAAAGTTCACATGCTCTGCTTTGGTGGCCCAGGATCTTGCCAGTTCGGATTCTGGATGCGTGCATAGCACCACTCATCAAGCCATGCTGAGATGGCATCCCACATAGCACAGCCAGAAGGAACTACAGCTAGAATATAGAGCTATGTACTGGGGAGCTTCAGGGAGAAGAAGAAGAAGAAAAAAAATAAGATGGCAACAGATGTTAGCTCAGGTGCTAATCTTTAAAAATAAAAAAGAATCAAGAAATAGAAACATAAACTTGTTATTAAGAGCTATAATGATTGCCACCATAAGTAAACACACATACACACTCACACAGACACATATGCATTCACACACACACAATCAAAGTGATTTGCTTGTGTGGGATTAATGAGAATCTACTGTTTTTCAAAAGTTGTTTTGATTCTTTGACCTGATATTATGTGTGGAATCAATTTTCACGATTTTCCTATCAACAAGTTTCAAAGAAACCCAAAAAACAAAGAAAAAATAAGTTCTGGAGATCTACTATATAGTTTAGTGCCTATAAGTAACAACACTATACTGTATACTCAAATTTGCTGAGAGAGTAGATCTTATATTAAATGTTCTTGACACATACACACACACACATCAAGAAGAGGGCGGGAGAAAACATTGGGAGGTGATGGATATTTATAACCTTGATAGCAGTAATGGTTTTATAGGTGTATACTTATTCCCAAACTCAATGAGTTGTGTACATTAAATACATACAGCTTTTTACACGTCAATCATTTTCAATAAAGGGATTAAAAAAAACACTAAATAAAATAAAACAACAGCAATAAAACCATTAAATCAAAGTAATTTATAAGGCTTCAAACAAGAAGACACTGAATATGTAAGAATAATCTAAACTCAGTTATCAAACCTCAAAATAGCAAGTTCTCTGTGTTTGTGTACTATCATTTCACCCAACCTTACTTCTAGCAGCAGTGCCGATGCTCCATCAATTTCTAAGCCTGTTATACTTTAGCAACCTGAGTATTAGGAACATACATGCCTAGAAATGTGCTCTAGCAACATATTAGGGTCATGATAGATGTTCAAATAAATCTGTTGATTTATTAGTATCTTCAATTTCCCTTACATGTCCGTGACACTAAGAAGAGTTGAGTTAGTTTTCTATTGCTGTGTAACAAAGTACCCTCAAATATAGTGGCTTAAAACAATATGTATGTATTATCTCACAGATCCTGTGGGTCAGGATCTGGGCACAGCTTAGCTGAGCCAATCTGGATCAGTGTCTCTCAGAAGGCTACAATCAAGATGTTGGCTGGAGTTGCAGTTATCTCAAAGCTGGATTCCAAGGAGGATCCTTTCCCTAGCTTGCTTACTTGGTTCTTGGAAGGATTCAAGTCCTCTCAGACTACTGGGTGAGGTTCTCCATCCCTCCTTGATTGTTGACTGGAGACCTCCTTCAATCTATTTCCATGAAGGCCTCATGACAGGGCAGCTCACAACATGGCAGCTAGCTTCCAGTGCAGCAAACCAGCTAAAGAGTGAGAGAGGACAAGCAGTGTGGAAATTGCAATCTTTAATAACCTAAAACTTTTAGTTTTAGTGACTTCCCATCATTTTTGCTGTCTTCCATTCATTAGATGACAGTTACTAGAAACAGCCCATACTGATGGGGAAGGATTAAGCAAGGGCATGAGACGAGGAGTTGAGAATCACTAGGCGCCATCTTAGAGACTGCCTCCACAACATCACTCAGACAGATAATGCAGTTGAACAGAAGGCTTAGAATATGTGTTTTATGAACATAAATATCATAGAGTCTTTGCTTTGATGATTTTTCCCCAATATTGAGAAGAAAAACGCTGGCACAGTTGAACATCTATTATGTGCTAGTCTCTGTGCTAGATAGTTTCCCATGTGTTACCTCATTTAACACTCACTGCCACATTGAAATATTATTTTCTCTGTATTACAAATGAGAATAGTGAAGCTCTAAGAAGTAAAATAATAAGCCCAAAGGCAACATCAAATAATAAGTGGATGAATTTTTAGCTCTAAATATTTTGCATTGACTACAATATTTTCCCCCTCTTATCATGCACACGATTCCAAGATTAGAACAACCAAGCACCACTACTCCTCTCTTCTGTTCCTCACTGCTACACATTCAGATGTTTTCCCACTGAAAGTCAAAAGGTGCTGATGGACAGGGAAATGTCAGCCCATTGCTGCAGTATACTGCTCTCAGGTAAATATATTAGCATATTTCTTCTACTTATTTATATACAAAATTTATTCTGTTTCTGACCACATCGATGCTGATGTGAATGAAACCTTTCATGGGAGAAGCTTTTATTGCTGCTGTATGTCTTCTTCCGGCTTGCTGTTTTTCCCCTCTAAAAATAAATATCTTACTCACTTGGCTATCTGAACAAATATTTTCTGCCTAGCAAGATATTTATACATATTTTTTTCAAATGGCATCAGAAGTATGAATTTCATGTACAGGAATATATATTGGGGGCATTATGTCACTCCTCCAGGGTGAAGCAGCTTTCTAGCGACAAATGAAGGAAAGGATAATCTCGAGAAAAGAACTAAAAACTTGGAGGTAAGAGATGTCTTGACAACAAATACATGAATTAGTAAATGGAGCATATTATTTGGGAACTGTGGCTTTTTTACAAAATCTGTGCACTTAAACAGATGAGTTAATAATGGGCCTAATGATAGACGTTTGGTTAATCACAGCCCCACAAGCAACATTTTGGCATCTGGGAAAACATCTTTAGTGGAAATACAGTTTTATCTTTGCGGGCCAAAAAACCTAGAGTAGGTCCTGGCCCTGAAAGTTACAACCTGTGCGTTATTGAACAGTTTGCTTAACATTTGCAAAATGTACATTCCTCAAATATATATAATTGTGAAGCTTTTTATTATGATTAAATGGCAATGCATGTGGGCCACTATCATACTGTGTAGGATATAATGTTTTATTTTAAAACAGTATTTTTAAGATTATTAATGTTTATTCTCATCTCCCTTTTATGTTTTTGTTACTTTCTACACACTATCTCCCAGCATTTATTCTTCATATATTCATCATTCATTCAAAAATATTTATTAAGAACTTGCTAATTGACAAGCACTCAGTTAGGCAACACAGATATTGAATAATTCAGGGACCCAACCATCATGAAGCTCTAAAGCAAGCAGAAGAGACGGACTTGCAAAGCATCAGTTATGTCACCATAAAATACAGAAAAATACAAATAAGCGGTGTCCCATTTGCATCAAGAGAAATTGACATGCTAAACGTTAACCCTCAAACGCAATTATCAACAATTTCAGAAGAGGCAAATACAATAAATAGAAAACAATTTAAAGGATAGTATATATTAGTCCAGCTATATGAATAATCACTTTAAATGCCAATTATCTAAACATACCAATTGAGACACTGAGATAGTGGGGCTGGCCTTGTGGCACAACACTTAAATTCCCATGTTCTGCTTCGGTGGCCCAGGGTACCCTGGTTCAGATCCTGGATGCAGACCTACACAGCGCTTGTCAAGCCATGCTGTGGCAGGTGTCCTACATAAAATAGAGGAAGATGGGCACTGATGTTAGCTCAGGGCCAGTCTTCCTCAAAACAAATAAACAAACAAACAAAAAACACTGAAATAATAAGAGTGGATAAAAAAAAACAAGATCGACTACATGTTGTCTATAAGAAATTGACCACTTTAAATATAGAACCTCAGAAAAGGTAAAAGTAAACAGAAAGACAAAGACTTTTTTTTATCAAAAGAAAGCTTGTGTAGTTATACTAATGTCATATGAAACATGCTTTAGAACAGGGAAGGTTATAACAAATTAAGAAAGCAATTACATAACAATAAATAGTTCCCCAAGAAGACGTAAAAACCCTAAACACATATGCATGACACGATTGAGTATCAAAATACATGAAGCAAAAGCAGAACTGAAAGGAGAAATAAATAAATCCATTATGGGTGGAGACCTCAATACATCACTTTCAGTAATTGAAAATCAGTAAAAGGATATAGATGACCTGAAAAACATTATCAATCAACTGGATTAAATTGACATCTATAAGATACTATATACACAACCAGCAGGATACACATTTTTCTCCTTCTCCATATTCATTTCTTTTCATTCTTCACTTTATTCTTTTTCTTCTTCTCCTCCCCTTCCTCCTCCTCAAGTTCACATGGAACATTCATCAAGATAGACCATATTCTTGGATATAAAACATACAGCAAATGGAAAATAATGGAAATAATACAAAGTATGTTCTCAAACTACAGTGGAATTAAACTAGAAATGAATAACAGAAAGATAGCTGGAAAATTCCCAACTCTTTGCAAATTGGACACACTTATAAATAACCCATTGGTCAAGGAAGAGCCTCAGGAGAAATATAAACAATATTTTGAATTAGATTAAAATATAATACAACTTATCAAAATTTACGGTATGCTTCTAAAGCAGTGCTTAGAGGGAGATTTATGGCATTAAATGCACAAAATAGAAAATAAAAATCTAAAATCCAAATCCTAAGCTTTCACTTTAGAAAACAAAATACAGAAGAGCAAATTAAACCTATAGCAAGCAGAAAAAGGGAATAAAAAAAACAGAGCATAGATCAATGGAATTGAAAACAAGAGAATGATAGAAAATATCAATGAAACAGTATTCAGTTCTTTGAAAAGATCAATAAAATTGATAAATCTCTAACAAGTCTATCCAAGAAAAAAGAGAAAAGACAAAATGACTTTGCCAGTTGACATTATCAGATTTTGTCATCTGCTAGGCACAAATGTCACATTGGGCATATCAACTGAGTGCCACAGTGGAAAAAATACAGTCTCTGCAATATGAACTGCCGCTCACCAAGGTCCTTCTAGCTGCTGCAACCTCTGAATGGCTAACCTGCCAATACAGAGACTAGTACTGAGCCCCCAGTATGTTACCATTCCTTAGGGACCCCAAATGACCACTTGGTGGTAAGTTTACTTCAGTAAGCCTTTTCAGTCAGCATTTATTTTTTCCTGGAATAGACACTTATCTTGGTAGGGGTTTGCCTTCCTTACTTACCTCAGTCCCCATCACTATCAGGGTTGACAAAGTTTGTGGTCCATAGGCATTAAACCACACGCAACATAACTTTCTGACTAGGGAACTTATTTTACAGTGAAGGAGCTGCAGAATTGGGCACATAACCATAGGTTCCACTGATTGTATTGCATAATGCAGCATTCAAAAGTCAACTGCTTGGGTATTGGAATGGTCTGTGGGAGCCACAGCTGAGGGGACAGATCAATGGCAATCTTTGAGAATAAGGAGCCATCTTCCAGAATGCAATATACTCATTGAATCAGAGTCTTCTATATGGCACCGTGTCCCAAGGGGAAGAATGCACGTGTCTAGGAATCAAGTACCTGGAAGCACCACTTACCATCATTCCCAAGTACCCACCAGGAGACTTTTGCTTTCCATTTGCACAACACAGGGCTCTGCAGAGTTAGAGGCCCTGGTTCTCAGAGGGAGTGTACACATGCCAAGGGACACAAGTAGGATCTCAGAGAACTACAAAAGAACACTGACAGGGCACTTTAAACTTGTTCTGTCCAGGAATCAGCAGGCGAGTCACCACCATGACAGGGTAATTTACTGTGATTAGCTGGAGGAAGTAGGGCTGCTGTTATACAAGGGGGCAGGAAGGAGTGTGTGTGGAACTCAGGCCACCCACTTGGGTGTCCCTTGGAATCCCATTGCCCAGCTATTAAGTAAACTAGTGCTGCAATCCTGGCTTGAGAAGGAAATGTTTGCTGGGGACTCAGACTAACCCACAATGAGGATGTGGGTCACACTACAAGGCAAACTTCTAAGAGGAAAAGAGATAACATGTGAGAGCAAGGGGAATTTAGAGTGTAGTGTGGGGAAGGGAGTGAATGTGTACCATTCGTCTGTGACGAATGCTGTGTTGGGCATGTCCTTCATCCCACCATGTTTCTTTTCAAAGTCCTCCTCAGAATAAAAGGCCTACCAGGATGCTGGGGATTCTGCTTCCCAAACATATTTGGATATGAGGATCCACACAGTAAGAGGGTGGATAGTGGAAGTCAAATGGGTCCTTTATTCATGTCTCCAGTAATGAAGGGCCTGCCGTTAAGCTGCAAGACTCTACAGCATTAAATCTGAAGCCACACTCTTCTTGGGCAACTCACTTGACCAGTAAGAGTGTGGAGATACGAGGATATGGCCATTTCTGCCCTGAGTAGGGCTCTTCTAATCTACGGTGAGGTGCTCCCCACTGATTTCTGCTTTCCCTGTCCTCCTTTTCTTTCGCGGATATCAGATCTATTTAGCATTTTGAAAACTTTCTCTACAACTATACTTTCTCCCACTGTATCTTTTACCAATAAATCTCTTGCACTCTTAACGCTGTCTTAGCATCTGCTTCCCAGGGGATATGAACTAGCATAACCTTTAAAATAAATATCCACAAAATTTAGGAAGCCATTGTTAAAGAGATCAGCAATGAGCAAGAATCTTCCCTACCCTTATAAATGGCCTTCACCTTTTTTAAGAACTTCTGGAAAAATATGTTATGAAAAAGGAGAAAGGAGAAATATTTAAATAACTAAGACTAAAACTATCAAAGTTTCTGAAACTATGACTAACTACATCATATTATCAAGAAATGGTTAGACCAGCCCCATGGCCTACTGGTTAAGTGCTGTGCACTCCACTTCAGCGGCCCAGGTTCAGTTACAGGGTGAGAACCTACACCACTCCTCAGCGTCCATGCTGTGCTAGCTACACATAGACAAAATAGAGGAAGATTAGCACACATGTTAGCTCAGGATGAATCTTCCTCAAGCAAAAAAGAGGACTATTGACAACAGGTGTTAGCTCAGGACAAATCTTCCTCAGAAAAAAAACACAGAAAACAAGTTTACCTAAAGGCTTATGCCTCAATGCTTGAAACTGATAGCAGTGCCTATTAGAATTATATTTTCATTTGAGAGGCCATAAAGTAGGGCTTTTAATCAAAGATAGATGAAAGATGATAGATATATAGATAGAATTTAAAGTTATGTATATATATATAAAGTTATATATAGTTATATATATGAATATGTGTGCACTTTTTATGTATATAAAGTTATATATACATATATAAAGTTATATTTACTTAAAGTTTTACATAAAAAGTTATGCATATAAATATATAAAGTTATATATGTATACATATATATATATATATATATATATATATATGCCCATTTTTGCCTACAGAGGATGAGAGAAACACAGCACCTTTAAAATCATGCTCTATGGGTAGAAATATATTTTTAAAAATTAAGGGAATGATGCTATTGTTTCCTAAAATTACTTTCCTGTGAAACTGCCAAGTCAGCTAGGCTTCATAACTCTCACCCTCCCACAACGATAACAATATTCTATCAATTTATCAGCAGAGTTTTTCTTGAACCTGTTCTTTCTCTCAATCCCTTCTACTTTTGCTCTACCCAGGCCCTCACCAGTTCTCACCTGGATCCCTAAAATTGTCTTCTATCTGTTCCTCTGTCTCAAATATTATTCCTTTCATAGCATATTCTATGTAACAGCAAGTATGATTTATTTGAAATGCCAAGGTGACTGTGTCCTTCAACTACCAATAAACTATCAAGCCTTTAATTCCTCCAGCCTCATCCGTACATAGAGATTCTGTTTCCCTATACTCCCCGTGGCAGGCCATGTTTCTATTCTATGCTGTTTCTTCTGTCTAGAATGTTTCCTTTATAACCAGCATATCCTCCCCTTTCTTTCCCTTTCCACCAAATGCTTATTTGCTTTTCCTGGCTCAGTCTAAGTATCAGAACCCAGCTCAGATATCCTCTTAGAAGTTCCTCTGACCCCCAGTCTGCATGATCTCTGATGTCAAGTTTACACATTAAAGATGCTGGGCCCCTGAACACACTATCCTTCTCTTTATTAGAGCGTTGGCATGTTGCACTGACACCTGGCTCCTACAGCTCTATCCATGCTCCATCCCAGAACCTTCGTGAGAGCTTTCATGGGGCTTTGTATTTATAGTGTCTGGCATAAGGGGGGATTCACTATGCACTTACTGAATTGAGTTATAACTTATAATGAATTTCAATGAGTCGTCGACCAGAAAATTTGTCAAGATCCACTCTTTATAAAGATTTCAAAACATTAAATGCTATTTTAAAGCAAATTTATCTCCAGACAATGTTGACTCTTCCTCCACTCTGATAGACTGACCATCACTCCCTCCTGCATTACCTCTATAACTTACACCTCAGTTATCAGAAAAATTAATATTGCATTCTAATCCATTTTTTACATTATCATCTCCATATCGGTCAAGTTACATTACTATTTTCCTGTTGGACATGATGAGGGAACTATTTCTTATTTGTTCATACATACTCATGATTCTTGTATACACTACATTCTTTATAAATTATTTGTTTAAATTGATAAATTTCAGTCATCTTCACCCTACTAATAGGAACCATTTCAACAAGACGTAAGTGGTAGCATAATTCACTGGACACTGCACTAGTCTCAGATTTCAAAGACTTAATTTCTGGCCTCTGGTAAATTAATTTTTCTAGGATACTTTATTAAGAGATTACCTCACAAATAGAACTGTTATAAAATGAAATAAAAGCATAAATTTAAAATCTGTTTTGAGGGGCTGGTCCAGTAGCGTGGTGGTAAAGTTCACATGTTCTGCTTCTTGGCATCCTGGGAATCGCAGTTTGGGATCCCGGGTGGGACATGGCACCGCTTGGCATGCCATGCTGTGGTAGGCGTCCCACGTATAAAGTAGAGGAAGATGGACACAGATGTTAGCTCAGGGCCAGTCTTCCTCAGCAAAAAAGGAGGATTGGCAGTAGTTAGCTCAGGGCTAATCTTCCTAAAAAAAAAACAAATCTATTTTGAATGCCAGAAGTTCTATTAAAATGTAAAATTTCTAGTGGTATCAAACTAATTTTTTTATCATTATTTATTTATTTATTATTTTATTTATTTCTTTGTTTTTTAATTAATGTTATGATAGATTACAACCTTGTGAGATTTCAGTTGTACATTTTTGTTAGTCATGTTGTGGGTACACCACTTCCCCCTCTGTGCCCTCCCCCCACCCCCCCTTTTCCCTGGTAACCACCTATCAGATCTCCTTATCAATATACTAATTTCCACCTATGAGTGGAGTCATATAGAGTTCGTCTTTCTCTGACTGGCTTATTTCGCTTAACATAATACTCTCGAGGTCCATCCACATTGTTGTGAATGGGCCGATTTTGTCTTTTTTTATGGCTGAGTAGTATTCCATTGTGTATATATACCACATCTTCTTTATCCAATCATCAGTTTCTGGGCATGTAGGCTGGTTCCACGTCTTGGCTATTGTAAATAATGCTGCGATGAACATAGGGGTGCAACGGACTCTTGAGATTTCTGATATCAGGTTCTTAGGATAGATACCCAGTAATGGGATGGCTGGGTCATAGGGTATTTCTATTTTTAACTTTTTGAGAAATCTCCATACTGTTTTCCATAGTGGCTGTACCAGTTTGCATTCCCACCAACAGTGTATGAGGGTTCCTTTTTCTCCACAACCTCTCCAACATTTGTCGCTCTTGGTTTTGGATGTTTTTGCCAATCTAACGGGTGTAAGGTGATATCTTAGTGTAGTTTTGATTTGCATTTCCCTGATGATTAGCGATGATGAACATCTTTTCATGTGTCTATTGGCCATATTCATATCTTATTTTGAGAAATGTCTGTTCATGTCCTCTGCCCATTTTTTGATCGGGTTGTTTGTTTTTTTGTTGTTAAGCAGTGTGAGTTCTTTGTATATTATGGAGATTAACCCTTTGTCGGATAAGTGGCTTGTAAATATGTTTTCCCAATTAGTGAGCTGTTTTTTTGTTTCAATCCTGTTTTCCCTTGGCTTGAAGAAGCTCTTTAGTCTGATGAAGTCCCATTTGTTTATTCTTTCTATTGTTTCCCTCAACTGAGGAGTTACAGTGTCTGAAAAGATTCTTTTGAAACTGATGTCAAAGAGTGTACTGCCTATATTCTCTTCCAAAAGACTTATTGTCTCAGGCCTAATCTTTAGGTCTTTGATCCATTTTTAGTTTATTTTAGTAAATGGTGAAAAAGAATGGTTGATTTTCAATCTTTTGCATGTAGCTGTCCAGTTTTCCCAGCACCATTTGTTGAAGAGACTTTCTTTTCTCCATTGTAGGCCCTCTGCTCCTTTGTCGAAGATTAGCTGTCCATAGATGTGTGGTTTTATCTCTTGGCTTTCAATTCTGTTCCATTGATCTGTGGACCTGTTTTTGTACCAGTACCATGCTGTTTTGATCACTGTAGCTTTGTAGTATGTTTTGAAATCGGGGATTGTGATTCCGCCGGCTTTGTTTTTCTTGCTCAGGATTGCTTTAGCAATTCACGGTCTTTTGTTGCCCCATATGAATTTTAGGATTGTTTGTTCAATTTCTGTGAAGAATGTTCTTGGGATTCTGATTGGGATAGCATTGAATCTGTAGATTGCTTTAGGTAGTATGGACATTTTAACTATGTTTATCCTTCCAATCCATGTGCAAGGAATGTCTTTCCATCTCTTTATGTCATCATCAATTTCTTTCAAGAAAGTCTTGTAGTTTTCATTGTATAGATCCTTCACTTCCTTGGTTAAGTTTATCCCAAGGTATTTTATTCTTTTCGTTGCAATTGTGAATGGGATTGAGTTCTTGAGTTCTTTTTCTGTTAGTTCATTGTTAGTGTATAGAAATGCTACTGATTTATGCATGTTAATTTTATACCCTGCTACTTTGCTGTAGTTGTTGATTATTTCTAATAGTTTTGCTGTGGATTCTTTGGGGTTTTCTATATATAAGATCATGTCGTCTGCAAACAACGAGAGTTTTACTTCTTCGTTACCTATTTGGATTCCTTTTATTTCTTTTTCCTGCCGAATTGCTCTGGCCAGCACCTCCAGTACTATGTTGAATAGGAGTGGTGAAAGTGGGCACCCTTGTCTTGTTCCTGTCCTCAGAGGGATGGCTTTCAGTTTTTGTCCATTGAGTATGATGTTGGCTGTGGGTCTATCATATATGGCCTTTATTATGTTGAGGTACTTTCCTTCTATACCCATTTTACTGAGGGTTTTTATCATAAATGGGTGTTGGATCTTGTTGAATGCTTTCTCTGCATCTATTGAGATGATCATGTGGTTTTTGTTTTTCATTTTGTTGATGTAGTGTATCACGTTGATTGACTTGCGGATGTTGAACCATCCCTGTGTCCCTGGTATAAATCCCACTTGATCATGGTGTATAATCTTTTTGATGTATTGCTGTATTCGGTTTGCCAAAATTTTGTTGAGGATTTTTGCATCTATGTTCATCAGTGATATCGGCCTGTAGTTCTCCTTCTTTGTGTTGTCCTTGTCAGGTTTGGGGATCAGAGTGATGTTGGCTTCATAGAATGTGTTAGGGAGTTCTCCATCTTTCTCAATTTTCTGGAACAGTTTGAGGAGAATAGGTATTAAGTCTTCTTTGAATGTTTGGTAGAATTCTCCAGAGAAGCCGTCTGGTCCTGGACTCTTATTTTTGGGGAGGTTTTTGATTACCGTTTCTATTTCCTTACTTGTGATTGGCCTATTCAGATTCTCCATTTCTTCCTGATTCAGTTTGGGGAGATTGTAGGAGTCTAGGAATTTGTCCATTTCTTCCAGGTTGTTCAATTTGTTGGCATATAGTTTTTCATAGTATTCTCTTATGATCTCTTGTATTTCATTGGTATCTGTTGTGATTTCTCCTCTGTCATTCCTAATTTTATTAATTTGCGATTTCTCTCTTCTTTTCTTGGTGAGTCTGGCTAGGGGTTTGTCAATTTTGTTAATTCTTTCGAAGAACCAACTCTTTGTTTCATTGATCCTTTCTATTGTCTTTTTTATTTCAATATCGTTTATTTCTGCTCTTATTTTTATTATTTCCCTCCTTCTACTGACTCTGGGCTTTGTTTGTTCTTCTTTTTCTAGTTCTGTTAGGTGCCGTTTGAGGTTGCTTATGTGAGCTTTCTCTTGTTTAGTGAGGTGAGCCTGTATTGCGATGAATTTCCCTCTTAGGACTGCTTTTGCTGCATCCCAAATGGTTTGGTATGTCGTGTTCTCATTTTCATTTGTCTCCAGATAATATTTGATTTCTTCTTTAATTTCTTCAATGATCCATTGTTTGTTGAGAAGCGTGTTGTTTAGTCTCCACATTTTTGCACCTTTCTCTGCTTTTTTCTTGTAGTTGATTTCTAGTTTAATAGCATTGTGATCAGAAAAGATGCTTGATATTATTTCAACTCTCTTGTATTTATTGATGTTTGCTTTGGTTCCCAAAATATGGTCAATCCTTGAGAATGTTCCATGTGCACTTGAGAAGAATGTGTAACCTGCTGTTTTTGGATGAAGTGTTCTATATATATCTATTAAGTCCATCTGGTCTAATTTTTCATTTAATTCTATTATTTCCTTGTTGATTTTCTGTCTGGATGTTCTGTCCATTGGTGTTAATGGTGTGTTGAGGTCCCCTACTATTATTGTATTGTTGTTGATGTCTTCTTTTAGTTCTATTAAGAGTTGCTTTACAAATTTTGGTGCTCCTGTGTTGGGTGCATATATATTTATAAGTGTTATGTCTTCTTGGTGGAGAGTCCCTTTTCTCATTATATACAGTCCCTCTTTATCTTTCTTTATCTGTTTTGCTTTGAAATCTACCTTGTCTGATATTAGTATAGCAACACCTGCTTTCTTTCCTTCATTATTAGCTTGGAGTCTTGTTCTCCATCCCTTCACTCTGAGTCTGTGTTTGTCTTTGGGGCTGAGGTGTGTTTCCTGGAGGCAGCATATTGTTGGATCTTGTTCTTTGATCCATCCTGCCACTCTGTGTCTTTTGATTGGGGAGTTCAATCCATTTACATTTAGAGTGATTATTGAGATGTGGGGGCCTACCACTACCATTTTGTGTCTTGTTTTCCGGTTTTCTTCAGTTTCCTTTGTTTCTCGTCCCATGGTTTAATCTGTTCTGATGTAGAGCTGCTACTCTCTGTTGTTGTCCTTCTACTTATCTCCTCTGCTCTTGGTTTTGTAGCCCCTTTCCTTTTTTGGATTTTTCAGGAATGAGGGTTTTCCTGAGGATTTCCTGAAGAGGAGGTTTTGTGGCAATGAACTCCCTTAATTTTTGTTTATCTGGGAAAGTTTTTATTTCTCCATCGTATTTGAAGGATATTTTTGCTGGGTAGAGAATTCTCGGCTGTAGGTTTTTGTCCTTCAGATTTTTGAATATATCATTCCACTCTCTTCTAGCCTGTAAAGTTTCTGCTGAGAAATCTGCTGATAGCCTGATGGGGGTTCCTTTGTAGGTTAGTTTCTTTTGCCTGGCTGTCCTTAGTATTTTCTCCTTGTCATTGACTTTTGCTAGCTTCACTACTATATGCCGTGGAGTTGGTCTTCTTGCATTGATAAAGTTTGGAGATCTATTGGCTTCTGTCACCTGAAGATCCATCTCTCTCACCAGATTTGGGAACTTCTCAGCCATTATTTCTTTGAATAGGCTTTCTGCCCCTTTCTCCTTCTCTTCTCCCTCTGGTATACCTATAATCCTTACGTTGCATCTCCTAATTGTGTCTGATAATTCTCGGAGAGTTTCTTCATTTCTTTTCAGTCTTGCTTCTCTCTCCTCCTCTGCCTGCAGCAATTCTATATTGCCATCTTCCAAATTGCTAATTCTTTCCTCCATATTATCAGCCCTACTGTTCAGAGCATCTAGATTTTTCTTAATCTCCTCTATTGTGTTCTTCATTTCCAATATTTCTGTTTGGTTCTTCTTTATCGTATCAAACTCTTTTGTGACATAGCTCCTGAACTCGTTGAGTTGTCGGTCAGAATTCTCTCTTAACTCATTGAGAATTTTAATGATGGCTGTTTTGAAGTCATCATCATTTAGGTTATATATCTCATTTTCTTTGGGATTGTTTTCTGTGTATTTGTTACTTTCTTTCTGTTCTGGAGATTTAATGTATTTTTTCATATTGCTTGATGTTGTTGATTTGTGCCTCCGCATGGAGATAGAGGTTAGTTGCTCCTTTCACTTGTTTCAGCTGCTGCGGTGGGGGAGCAGCTGTTTATACTGCACCAACCAGGAACCCTGTCCGCAGTTGCTAACTGGGCCTGGGCCCCTCCTCGTAGCCACAGTGGCCCTTTGGATTCCCTCCTCTGCCGTGGGGGCCGTCACAGGGGGGCTTCAGGCTGCTGGTGCCTACTGTTGCAGCCCACCTAGATGTGCTCTCTCCTTAGGGTCTGCAACGGTGTTATGGGCTTTTCCAGCGGCCAGCGGTGGGATCACTTATATTTTTCGCTCCGTTGCTGTCGGCACCCACAAAATCTCACTTGTCCTCTATGGGTCGCAGGAGAGCTATTGGCATCTTCTACAGTCTGTGGTTAGTTCACCTAGCTATGCTGCTTTTGCCCTGGGGTCTTCCAGCCTTGTGGCTGGCGGCTGGGTGCCTTCTACTGGTGCTGTGCAGAGGCTTTCCCTAAGGCTGCTGTGAGCCTGTAGGGTTTCCCCCTAGGCTACAAAGCTGGGACTCTGGAACTCACCCCAGCCCCAGTCCTCTCCGAGATCTCCGGCTATCCCTAGTCCCACGGGGCGGGCAACGGCAGCTGGGGGTCGCCCCACCCTCTGGGATTCTCTCCGGGCCTCTCCCGGAACCGTGAATGCTGGGCGTGGCCCCTCTGCTAATGGCAGACAGAGAGTTTTGTCTCCTGCCCGGGCGGAATGCCAAGGCTTCCCCTCCGGGTCGCAGAGCCAGCCTTTGAAAGTTCCCCCAGCCCCTGTCCTCTCCGAGATCTCCGGCAATCCCTACTCCCACAGGGCGGGCAACGGCAGCTGGGAGACCTCCGTACCCTCAGCGACTCTCTCTGGGACCCTCTGGGTGCCGCGAACACCAGGCGGGGTCTCCCCGCCAATGGCGGGGAGAGACTCTCCCCGTGGGCTCAGGTGTGCAACTCCAAAGTTTCCCTCTGCGTTTAGGAGTAATTGCGGGGGGGTTAGGTAGGGTTCTGGTTACCTGTTTCCACCGTCGCTCCTCTGTTGTGTGCTCACTCCTGCCCTAGATGTGTGTAGATCCTCTGGGGGCGTCCGTTGGAAGAAAGCCGCTTGCGGGTACTAGGCTGCTCAGTCGGGGTCAGAGAGTTTTCACCTATTTCCACATCCTCCCGGAGGAAAGTCCGTCCGCCTTCTGATGTTTAGTCGCATGGGTATCTCAGACGTCCTGAGATGCTGTCTGGATATCCTTTGTCAAGCGATAAGTGTCCAAATAATTGTAGACTCGAAGGGGGAGAGACAAAGAGGACTACTCACGGCGCCATCTTGGATCTTCCTCCTCAAACTAATTTTTATCATCATCACTGCCAGCATTGTCAGTATCATATTCTATTTAAATAGCTATCTTGAGCAGGATGCCTAGTGTTTCTGTGAAACATCTTGGAGCATGTGAAAGCAGTGTTGTAGAACGGCACAAACAGAAGATGATTGGAGCTAAATCATTCAGAAGGAGATGTGTTATTTTCCTCCTTTGCATTGCTTTATCCCCCAAGCGCTTGCCCAATTCCCTTTTCAGGCATGGAGCATAGCCTTTGTGACCTTAAAGACTACTTTGAATGGGAAACCCGGCTTGGGAGAACCTAGACTTGAACCTGCCCTGACAAGTGGGCCGCACATTAATTGCATTCCAGCCAGCGCTGTGAATCTGGGGAGTCAGTTTCCCAGGTACCTGAAGTATGGATTAGGCAGGAGGCTGGCTGGGACTTTGAATCTAGTCTCTGTTACTATGTTTCTCTTTTCTAGCATCCTACCAATTTGAAGCTAATCAAACCCTGAGGTTAAATTTATCATTTTTCATCTCAGAGTGCACACTCCTTGAATTTTTACTGTGAAGTTTATATGCCTTTATACAGGTCACAGGTTCATTACTGAAGGTTTTTCTTGCCTCTGTGATTCACCCCATCACTGTTAATATTTCTATCCCCAGACAAAAATATAGAAATGCCAAAAAACCCTCTTGGCATTTACAGTTTCCAAATAAACAAATCTATTAAGACTCTCATCATGTTTTTTATTTATTTACATAATTTATTCTATTCTGGATTTTCTCCCCACAGCTGCTGTATTTTCACTGTTTCCCTAGAATATATATTTTATTACAGCCATATGTCTTTGACCACTTTGAGTTCCTCCTACCTTAGAAATAAAATTTTTCATTGAGATGCCCATCAGATAAAATATTTCCCACCAGACATATATTTACTCAAGTTGCATTAGAAAAGTAAATTTGTGTCATATTGTGGACCATAAGAGATGCTATAGCAGTAAATCCATGTCAAGAGGCCTGCAGTTTTTTGTGTTAAATGGTAAAATATATGATAGAATGTCTCCTTCTTATTAGTTAGTGAATAGCCCTTAAAAATAATCCAGAATTATTCTCTTAAGGGAAGATGTCATATGCAAAAGCAATGTAGCCTTTGATTGCCACCTCTTTTCCCTGCCCATCTAAATGAAGATGCCTGTGGGGAACACAGAAAAGCCAGCCATGGTGAGCTGGTGGTGTTCCCCCTGATAATGCCTTCTGGCACCTTTGCTCTCGTGCTTCCTTTGACAGTCTTTAAATATGGACTATCAAATATTTTTAATCTATCATACTTTATAGTTCTGATTAAAATAATCAAATAATAATTGCTTTCATTACATTTTTACATTACAGTATGATTTAATTGACTCTGGTCGTCAGAGTCATATAAAATTTAACAGTAAATTCTGACAGCAAACTATCGATTGTTTGAAAATTTTTGTCAATTAAATAAAATTATCTTTGAAATCTCTATTTAATTTCTTTTTCCTTCCAGTGCTGTAATGCTTTGGTAGGAACCATTGTTGTAATAATTTTATGTGTAAAAATCAACAGTTTCTGAACTTCCTGGTTGCTAGGATCTATCCTGTGGAAATCTTTCCCTTTTTTCATCACAGATTTTTAATTTTTTTCAGTTTCTGTACACAACACTCTTAGATCACCAGATCTATGAGGAGAGTTGTAAACTACTGGTTTCCAGGAAGACAGGGTTTAGCTGGCAACCCAGTAACAACATTTGTTGGAAATCAATGGGAATAATCACATTCTGAATAATTTTCAAATTATAAAAGTCACAGATGTCTACCTATTATGTGAGCTAATCAAATAAATAATAGTCTGCTCAGGCAATCCAGATGTTCTGTTTTAGATTCAATATTTTTAAATTATGTTTTTAAAGGGAAACACATGATAAGGATACAGTATCTCAGCTTCTGAGGGTTTAACAATCGGAGGAGAAAGACATCATTTCCCTGGACAAATGTTTCTTCTGCTTTTCAGAAATAAATTCTCTATATATGGAGATAAATGCCAAACCAATGGGTTTGATAAAGATCTGTACCACCTGGTCAGCATGGGCAAGTAAAATAATACATTGCCAGGCATGGATTATATTATTGCACCTTTCAGCTGTGCAACTTTGAACAAAAAGCTAATTCTACCAACACTCAGCTTTTGAGTCTGTAGAATGGATATGTCGCATGGACCACAACTTAAGTCTCTGGCAATTATTTTTCTTGCCTGCATTGTAGCCATTAAGTTCTTCCATTTGGGAATACTTCACAAAATAGTATCACTTCCATTAAATAAATATGCAATAGCCGAGAATAGAATTTCATACTCACAAGCTTTGCATCCTCAACGTGTTGATCACCAGACTGTTGACCTCTCAATCTTTTATCTGTGTTTATGTATGGAGTGTTGTCTGAAATGAAGACTCCCCAATTGTTAATGACAGTTATGTCTCAGTGGTGAAATTTGGAGACCATGCATTTTTTCCATGCTCTTATTTGAACTTTCCTGTTTTAATTTGTTAATTTCTTTGGAATAAATATATTTCCTCTTTGCGGAGCCAAAAAGAAGAAGAGAGGAAACTCTTGTAGATCCCTCAAGGATGATATACTTTTGATTTATTATTAAAAAAGATGCATTCTATCTGCTGATTTCAGATCACATTTCTGTATCATCCTTTCTTCAATCTAACAGTTATAGAACTGTGTGTGTGTGTTTGCTTATTGTTGATTTGTTTGTTTTTGCATGAAACAAAGAAATAAAAAACCCTGAGTACATGTTGTGGTCTTTAGTAAGTAAATTACTCCTATGTATACTGGATTGATGCTAATTCATTGCAAAGATTTGATCATGTATGCTACTGCTCTACTCTCCCATGTTGGAATTCACAAATTAAATGTAAATGCAGTTAAAATTCAGCTTAGCACAGTGCTTCAGGTATCACTGCAAGTCTGTCATAGATGACATCAGGGTAAAGACTACTTCAGCACAAATCTGCAAAACCAAAACAAAACCCGTCGTATGGCATACAAGGTCTCCATGATCTGGCCTGCCTACTGTTCTAACTGCATCTCTAAGAACTGTCCTTCATTTTAGCCATACCAGAAAACTTTGAAAAATATATTGTTTCCTCACTCTATGCAACTAAACATGCTATTTACTCTTGGTGGTTTGTCCTCCTGGCACATTTTGCCCAACAGGTGAGCTGCTGTTCATCCCACTTTTCAGCTTGCATGTTAATTCTTCTATAAAGCCATGGTGACTTTCCAGGAAGAGTTAAATCCTTTCTTTTTTGGTGCATTCAGAGTGCTGAGTATGTGCTTTATTTTTAGCATGTATCTCTTCATTATACTTTTGTTTTCTGCCCCAGATAGTGAAGTATTACAGGTCAAAGTCAGATTCTGTTCATCTTGAGGTTCCTGGTGTTTAACAAAATGACTGAAATCAAATAGATATCATAAATAAATGACCAGAAAAATGAATGACCAAACTTTACTCTCTCAGATTTAAATATGAAAAAAATTCTGAAAAAAAAGAAACTTTGGTGACTAAAGGATAAGCTAAATAATACTGTAGAAACATGGAGCCTCCAAATCTCAAAGCTGTATGTCGCACTCATGCAAAGTCTACCATGAGTTGTAGCAGCTCTCTAGACCACCTATCTTCTCAGATCCAGACAGATAGTAGCTCCATCCCCCTGTGGCTTCACTATCTGGAACCTGTGGTCTCCTCAGTTGACATGACAGGGGAAAATAGTGTATAAGGGTACCAGATAGTTATGGAATGCTTGCATCCATAAATTAGACAGCACATGCTCACTGAACCCCATAAGATAGAATTAGTCACATAGCTACACCAAACAAGGAGTAGAGGAAATGTAGTATTTTCTTAGCCTACAAGGAGAGAATCATCATATGCAGGTGAGTATTTTTAGTTTTTATTATCACTATGGATACAAAACAGGAGTGATTCTCTTAACTTGGGGTATGAAACACAGATAAAAATGGGTATAAACAGAAAATATACTACTATGAACCCATTGTAGGCAAATAGAATCTGCCCCGTGGGTTACCAATTTTATTGCACAAGTGAGAAGACTGTTTTGGGATCCTGTAAAATAATAGGACATCCAGGTTTGCATGAAATGAAAAATAGGAATAAAGACAGCTACTGCCTATGGCAATGATTTATTGGGGTGACTTAGCTCAGAGAAGAGAAGAGTGAGTAAGAAACTATAACTATCTCCAAATTGCTAATGCTGTTTCACATGAGTGACTTGTTGCATCAGAAAGGACTAAGCAAAGGCTACACGAAAAAGTCAATCATTTCTGCAAGTGTTGCAGAATATCCTAACAAGAGAAGATATAAAATCTATTTAGTGGTTCATCAATTTTTCTGATTGAGATACAGTGTAGTATTGTGGAAAGAATTCTGAATTAAGTCCTCAAGTTTCTAGACACGGTTCTGTCAGACAATGTTTCATTATCTTTTATAAGTTACCCAAGCAGTATGTGCCTCGATTTATTAATCTATAAAATGCAGGGAAATCAAAGACATGAGTTCTCAGATCTCTTCAAGCTCCCAACATTTATAATTTTTATAAATCATATATTCATTCATATAGTCTTCCATAAAGATCAGGTGCAAAAATTTAGTTTCAAATACTTAACAAAATCATTTCCTGGAGTAACTCCAACATCACTTTTCATCTCCCTCCTCCTCTGTTTCACTCTACCTTTTTCTTGGTGCACCTTCTCTCTTTAAAAGAAGATTACCAGGTGTTGAACAAGGCTATTAAAATCATCAGTGCCCAGTTGAAACTTTCTCCTTGATGCAATCAGATAAATGAAAGGACATCTAAACAGGCAGATATAGAAAGTGAGAAGCTGTCCAAATAATGTATTATTGGTATGAAATAATGACCTATGAGGGGGGTCTTCCAGAGCCACAGCCAATGAACAAAAAAAGTCTTCCTTATCATGCCTCTATATTAAAAATCCAAATGATTCGAGATAGAACTTATTTAGCTCTTATTTTACATAACTTTTCAAAGTACCAAACTGATTTATCTCATACAAAGTCAACTGAAAATCAAGTGATAGTAACAGCTTTTTCATATCTTCCAATAGCGTATAGTAATTTAATTTAAGAAGACAAAATTTGATATCTTTATGTTGCCATAGAAACTTGTGGAGGCTTTTCTACTTTCTTCTTCCAATCTACAGGTTTTTCTTTACTGTATATATTGGCACTTGGAAAGAAGACAAAAATCGAGAAATGCAAGAAAACACTTTAAACTTTATTGACACCTAAGGTGCAGAATTTGTGTGGCTTTATCCCATGTAAATTTAATTGTTGAAACTGGACCTTAAGGCTTTTGAAGGCTAATCTGGAAGTAAGGGACAGCCAGCTGTGATCCTCAGAGATACAATGGGACCTTTAACAACTGAAAGTCCAGGTTGGAGTCCAGGGGAAAATGATACATGGGCTTCCGAGGACATGGAGTGACAATCTAGAATTCATCTGATTATTCTAGTCGTGCATCTTATTCAGTTTGAACTGCTGTAACATAAACTACCACAGAAAGGGTGACTTAAACAATAAACGTGTATTTCTCACATTCTGAAGGCTGTGAAGACCAAGATCAAGGTGCCAGCCAATTCAGTTGCTGGTGAGAACCAGCTTCATGGTTTGCAGATGACCGCCTTTTCACCATGTGTGCGTATGGCCTGTGTTTTCTCATAAGGCACTAATCTTATCATGAGGACTTCACCCTCAAGACCTAATTACCTTCCAACGGCCCTACCTTCTAATACTACCACACTGGGGGCTAGGTTTCAATAAATTCATACTTTTTGGGGGGACACAAACATTCAATCTCTAGCATTGTGGTTATTCCCCAAAATGCTCTGTTCTCTCTCAAACAGGCAAGAAATCCAAGATATTCTTGCAAAGGACTCTCTCTCAGGCTTTTATCCACCCTTTTCCATGGAATAAAATCCTTTACAAGAAGTTTTTCAGCAGGCTCACCTTAATTTCACTGTCCATAACGGGTTGTGTGCTTACTGTTAAGCCTGTTACTAGGACTGATATGTTTGACCTGAGCCTATTAGGATTCACCTCAAAGCTGGACATCCTCACACTAAACCTGAAACAACACATCCTTACAATAACTTTGCAAAATGAGCAAAAGGGGTTCGGAAAAATTAGCATCTAAGGTTAGACAACTCATATATGGGAAGGCACATATCCAAATTCTAATTTTTCTTCTCACTAAGCTCTTTTTCATTGTGCTGTATGACAATATCTTCCATAATATTTTTAGAGAGGTAAAACTTGGGTGACCTCTTTGAAGTCACAAACTGTGTCAACACAGTAAGTTGACAAGCTTCAGGGAAAGGATTTTACTCCATGATAAATGGTGAGAGCAGTAACTGGGAACAACCTGCCCTCAGGCAAAGCTGTTATGAGAACACATGAGGCAGAGACTGGCAGCAGCCACCTGTGGACACGAGACTACCAGCCAGAAACAAAAAGCGGGTGTACTCTGATGGCTGAATGGAAAGATGGGGGAGCTTAGGTTCCCAATGATGTTGCTCAGTTACTGAGCCATTCCAGGGAGGGTCAATGTTAGAACTTTGTTAAGTACACAGACCGGGCTTTAAGTGACAGCTAGGTCACTGTCTCTTTTTCACAAATGTACCTGTATGAATGCGCCCCCCCCACCACCTCAGTTTTTACCTGACTCCCTCAGTCTATCAGTGCCCTGGATAGTTATGCTCAGATCAGGAGCCTGTGGCCCTTAAGATTAAAGAGAGAAGTCAGTCTTCTGACAGTTTTTATGGAAAGAGAGGCGGAGAACAACTTTGTGGCCAGGATACCATCCTGAGTTTCCTCCAACTTTTCTAGGAGAAACAGGACCATTTCTATCTTCCTTCTGTGACAAATAATTATTCAAATTCCATAGAGAGACTGTGCTGTATTTAATTGTCTCAAATCAAAACTTATCCCAAACAAAGCCGTGATATCCACAAGATAATTTATCAAAACCTCTTACATATCTTCATCTAATTATTAATCTAGGTACTATCAGTCAATTTCTAACACAGATGGTGGTATAAGGGCAACATATTCCATCTGGAGCAACCAGATGGATAAATGGGATTAAAGTTATGCAGTTGGAAATTATGAGCTTTAGGGAAAAAATTCTCTCTTTTTTTTAATGATAGCCTAGACACTCATCAACGACAGTATCTGTCTTCTAATTTAAGAACATCACAGTAGGGAAACCCAGTTTCTACAACTAAATTTTTTCCCAATTTTAGAATTGTAAAAATTAGAGTATTCCATTATAAAAATATTAATATAAGTTTAGGGGTGCAGATATCTATATAAATTAGATATGTAGATATTTGTTTAAGTTTAGAGGTATAAATATCTATGTAATTTAAGAGGTATAGATAAATTAAATTAGGTATGCTGATATCTATCTGTTTAAGAGTATTGATATCTATTTAAGTTAGGAGCATAGCTATCTAAATAAATTTAGAGTTGCAGACATCTATATAAGTTTAGGATTTTGGATAGCTATATAAGTTACAGTTGTAATAGCGATATAAATTAAGGATATAAATATCCATTTAAATAGGTGGTATAAATATCTGTATAAGCTTTTGAGTATAGACGTCTATTTAAATTAGATGTATAAATACCTATTTAAGCTAGAGTATAGATGTCTATATAATTCCAGCTCTATTTCTACAATTCATGAATCACATCTTTGAGCACCGACCAAAAAGATGCGATAGTTATTTTTGTTTTTGTTATCTAACTGTACGTAGGAGCCCTGACAATCAAGGCAGACTTTCTTTTGGGGGATGTACTGATTATCATTTCTTAGGAACTAAGAAAGTTTGTCTTTCCAGAACAGACCGAATTTAGTAATAGATGTAGTCGGTTACTATGGATTTTGTATTCAGAGAGATTTGGTTCAAGTCTTTTTTCTGCATGATTTTAGGTTAGTAACTTGCTTTACTGATTAATAAAATTAAAATAATTGGTTAATTTGTTAATTTTAAGGATGAAAAAATATGTCAGATGAGACTTTCTAGCAGAGTTTTTCATGGGTGCATTTCTCCCACAAACCCTTAAATTGATCAGGGGCAAACATAGCCATGGTTGAGTCTAGAGTGCTTTGTTTCTCTTGTGAAACTCATGTACATATTTTGAAAATGGAGAGACACCTAGGTGCCACCAGAGTCAGAATATAGAGAATCCCCAATAATGAGGAACCAATAGAAGTCCCTTTAGTTCTTAGAATGCAGGGGGCTAATGTGGCAAAAAGAGTGTCCCAAAGATTAGAACCAAAAGTCATTCTTATCATACGTTCAAACTCTATTATCCCAAGTAGTGTCCCTAAGTTTTAGTCTCCTCATCTACAAGATGATGATGAATATTAGCCTAACTTACTGAGTTAAGACTCTACTAGACCACTATAAGAAACTTAAATAAACCAGTATCACAATGGGAGGGGGAAGCCATTAGCCAGACATTGGGTGGAGAGGCCTTGAGGTGGGCTGAGCGGAAGAGGGCACAAATACTGATGCATTCTATGTGCCACCACTGTAGATGCTGAATCTATGTATATAATATCTTATTTCACCATTACAATAATGAGATATGGTAGATTTCATTTACCCGTTTTGCAAATAAGAAACTAAGAGTCACAGAGATTAAGTAACCCATACTAGCTTACACAGCTAGAAGTAGAAGAGGTAGAGAGGTAAAGCCAGCCAGTCTGCCTCCAATTGCTAAGTTTTCTGTAAAACATTTCAAAATCTGCTCAGGAAGTGCCTATCCCCATGAAAAAGTGTTCATATATGTTCTTGACTACATTGATTATTTTTTCTTTGCTGAATACCCCTTTTTGAGGAAACTTCCCCCAAAAGTCCTAACACACAGGCTAAGCTTTCAATGACCTGCCTTCTTATATGGTTTCTCCTGTTCACTAGATATATAGCTCTGTAGTCCACCTGAAGAGATGCAGTAGGTCTGTAACTCTCAGGCTCGTAATCCCAAACTGGACTCGATAGCCTAGTAACACAAGCTCTCACTGTCCTGTCATTCTGTCCACTTACCCGTGTTATGATTTCCTACAGTATGCTGTCTTGTCAAGGCTCAAACAACATTCCTCATAAAGCAATTCTTAAGTCTATGCTATTGCTTAGAGGACATCATAGAATTCATCAGAGAGTTCTGTTAGTATAAGAATGACATAGGATTAAGTGATGTATTTTGTCTCATCAGTTACAGATCATGTAAGTGTTTTGACAAAAATAATTGACTTACATAAATAGTCTTTAAGAAATACTATTATTAAACTCTGTTCCCTTTTTCTATTTCTAATCTTAATTGTGGCTTTCAGCCTTTCTCACTTAGATTTTTTTAATGAAATGTTTCCTTTTTTATTTGAGGAACATTAGCCTTGAGCTAACATCTGCTACCAATACTCCTCTTTTTGCTGAGGAAGACTGACTCTGAGCTGACATCTGTGCCCATATTCCTCTACTTTACATGTGGAATGCCTGCCACAGCATAGCTTGACAAGTGGTGTGTAGGTCCTCACCCAGGATCTGAACCAGCAAACTCCTGGCCATCACAGGGGAATGTGCAAACTTAACCGCTGAGCCACTGGGCAGGCCCCAAGTATTGCTTTTTTTTATTGAACACATTTGGCATTTAACATTTAATGTCGTGTTAGTTTAAGGTGGGTAGTTTTTTACTTCAATACATTTATATATTGTAATATGATGAGTGTCACTTAGATTTTTATAATTGGTCCCTTGCTTCCAGTTTTGCCCCAAAACATAGTATACTCTACGCTTTCTGTATTTAACCACTACGTGCTCTCTCAAGCTCCCTTGCTTTTGCATACCACTAATCTACTGAATTAGGACACTATTCCCTTCTTTTCCCATGTGAATAATTTTTGCCCATGCCTTACCTCACCTGTAGTACTCATGATAAAACCTGCTGACCCCCAAACTCAGGATTGAGTGTCCTATCTTTTTATCCCAGGGGACATTTGCTTAGTTCTCTCTAGGACTGAAGTTCAGTCAGTGCACCTGGAAAAGACATATTGATTGAAAAACTATTGAGAGAATTCTATACCAGTTGGTAAACAGCCACTGTCTCAAGATTTATAAGTGACCCACCAAGACAACGTGGGCCTTCCTGGACAACTGAAGGAGGATATCCCCTCTCGCAGGATATGCCACACAGCCCTCACATCCAACAACGAAATGAGGCCTACATGGCCTTGCTCCAGTGCCACAACCGGGGGTCATTCTGTATGGTCAGTACCTGCACCATAATGTTAATCATTCACCCGCCCCTGTCTCTATCATAGCACTTAGGATACTTCATGATAACACTTGGCTTATTTGTTGATCTTCCTGTGGTAACTATAAGTACTTTGAGGAAAAGAGCTTTATCATATTCAACATTTTATAACCAGCATCTAGAGACACGCATAGCAAAATATAGGTAATTGATGAATGTATCTTTAATGATTAAACGAATGAATGAATGAATGAATACAATTTACAGATAGCACAGCTATCAAAGTGCTGGCTCCACTGAAAAGTCCTTTGCCAAAATACAATCACACAAAGCTGCAAAGAGCAGAGTTGATGCTCATCCTTAAGCAGACACCCTATTCATTTATTTTTTTGATTTTTGCATTGTAATTTTATCTATACGTTAAAATCTGAGTTCCTAGTTAGGTGGAAGAGAAGAATGCCTTGTTTCAGTCCTTCAAGTAGCCTCCAGACGGATTAGACCAGATATACAGAATAACTTGCCAAGGACGTCTGCTCTGCCCCCTCTGCAACCAGTGAGGAGGGTCCCACAATGGGAACACAGGCTCCCAATGATTCAAGCAAGACCGCCGTGAACTGGAGAGGGCGTAGGACAAGGACAAGTAAAATGCCACAAAGCTTTCTGCTCATTTTCAAGATGCCTTTTTCTTGACTCAGCATTCACTCAAATGCTGCAAACTGTTGGCTATTTTCCAGAGTTCTGACAAAGTTGGTTCTGACAGTTACTCCTCGCTTTTACATGTTTCCGTAGGAGGACAAGAGCTTGGAGCTGCCTACTCTACCATTTGCTGACATCACTCCAGAAACCATAGTTACTATTTATGAAGTACACAAGCACTGTTTTATGCACCAGGGTTCCATTCTTCATTATTGTCATTGTTACAGCTTTGCCTTTGTATTATACTTTATTAAGAAAATTAAAATTATTGGAAGGCATTATTTCATATTATACACTGGTATGTATACACAGTCCATTAAGGCAATGTTTCAGAGAATTTGAAGAAATATGCTAGTGAGGAGAGATGACAGTGTGAGCCATGGCCAGTCACCTTGATTACCGTAGGCCATTGATCACAGGTGAATGAGTGTGGATGATTCACACTAACAAACCTCTCCATGAAATTAAATCCTGCCAATTTTCAAAGGCAAAGCACAAACATATTATAATATCATGAAATAATACACAAATCCTAGAGAATAGGTAAAAATAATTTGAAGTGAATATTTACCCACAAATGAAAATATGACATTTGAATTATTCACAATTTTAATATATAGCCCAAACAAATCTATGAATATTTATTTGTTTCCTATTTCTGGAAACAAGTTGTTGTAAACACTTCCATGTACAAAGAATTTCAGATACTCATTTCTATCTTGTTTCACTATTCCTTGAAAGGTGTCTTGAAGAAAGTGCTAAATCGAAAGCTATTATTCCTCAATTTTCTTTAAGCCTTGAGAGATCAGGGTTATTTCTCTCCTGCACATTGCTGTATCACCAGTCATGCTGAGGCAAATGGGAGACTCTCAAGAACTATTTCTTGCATGAATGGATGAATGAATGAACAGAAGTATAAAGACACTAAAGAGCTAAAGTGTTTACAAATTTTAACAATCATAACAATTGCTTGAGAGACAGATTAGAATCCCAAGGAGTCCCACCATCAGAAAATGTTTGCACTTGCCAGCCAATTTCAATGAACGCATTGGCAAAGGGTGGTCAAAATGGACGGGTTATGAAGAAGAGTTGAGAGACACCTCTCCTGAAGCATGTGAGTCTCTCCCAAGTATGAAGTCCCAAATAAGGATGGAGGACAGCAGGAGAACTGGAAGAAATCTGTCAGAGGCATGTCTGCTTTCAGCTGAAGAAAGCTGAGAGTTGGACAGGAGAGCTGAGGTAACCTCCTGTGGCATTCCAGGATTTCAGTTACTGAAGAATGAACTTAGGGCGGAAAAGGAAAATACAAACTCCAATGAGGGCCTCAAGACCTTTAAGGAGCCTATGACATCTGCCATATGCCTTTCAAAGACTTTAGGAGAAGAAATAAGGCTATAACATATCACCAGGATTATAGAAAATAGTGAATGAGGCTGGAAAACAAAGAGTATATTTCAATAATCTAAAAGCCTGGCCCTGTTGAAAACAAAGTCCTTGTTTAACCCTTAACACACTGAGTGCACTGTTGACCCTCATTGAACTAAAATTCCCACAAAGCACAAACCCAGGTCAATCATACATCAGATTGGCTCAGTCCTGCTCTAGAGCCCTGTAGGAAAAAAGTCTTGCCTCGCCTTGCTCTGGTAAATATTACTTCATGTTCTATAGTTCTTTTATAAGTAAATAAAGAAAAAATATTTATTCTGCTATTTTATAAACATCTATATATATATGTATATATGCATACATATAAAAAACAGACATATACATATATAGAGAGATACAGAGACACACAGAGAGAGAGTATAAGATAATCAAAATACAAGTTATTGAGGGCCAGCCCTGGTGGCCTACTGATTAAGTTTAGCACACTTGGCTTCCACGGCCAAAGTTCAGTTCCCTGGGCATGGACAAACACCACTTGTCAGTGGCCATGCTGTGGTGGCAACATATACAAAATAGAGGAAGTTGGCACAGATGTCAGCTCAGGACAAATCTTACCTAGCAAAAAAAAAAAAAATGTTATGGAAAGGGCAAAAAAGTTTGCTTATGGTTAAAAGAGAAAATAATGAATGAATTAAGGCTCAAAAATTTCCCATAAGTTGGAATTCTTAGAAAGCCTTCCAAAATAATTACGAGAAAAAATGATAAAGAATATAATAGAAAATATGGGTAACATGCATGATGAAATGTGTCATTTCAGTAGAGACATAATAATGTTAGAAGGATCCAAATATAAATGCTATAAATGAAAATACTTTATCATAAATAAATGATTTGTGTTTGATAAAAGACTGAAGAAAGTAGACAGAAGAATCAGTGACTAAAAAAACAGATAAAATGATAATATTCAAACTGAAACAAAGGAGAAAAAACTATGGAAAAAGTGTAACAGAAAACCAGAGTTCTGTGGTTTAATGACACACAGTATAAATGTGAATATAATTGGAATCTCAAAAAAGAGAGAAGGGAGATAATGGACAGAAATAAAATTTAAAGAAAGGATGAAGAATGTTGCAATATTAATGAAACAAAATCCATCAAATTCAAGAAGCTTTGTGAGCCTGAACAGAAAAAATGCAAAAGAAAACCACATATACCCACGCCATTATACAAAGGCTGTAAATCAAAGGTAAAGAGCAGATATTAAAAGACTCCAGAAAAGAATACTCATTGCTTACTAGGAAGTGATGATAAGGTAGCTGACTTCTCACAAGAAACAAAAGTGGTTTCTTTTGTTAACAAAAGAAGATAATAGAATGAAATATTTAGAGTAATAAATAAGAGAGGGAAAAAATGTCAAAGTAGAATTCTGTAACTGGTTAAAATATTCTTCAAAATCAAAGGTAAAATAAAATCACTCTCATATAGTCAAAATCCAAGAGAATATCTTTTCAAGCAGACTTGCACAACACAGAATGTTAACAAAATTTTTCTAGACCGAAAGTTAATGAGGTCAGGAAGAAATCTAAGTACTCAAGAAGAAATGAAGAACAGCAAAGACGATGAATATTTTGTTAAATATGAAATGCACTTTTATATTTGTCTCTCTATATTTGGAAAAGACTATTGAGTAAGAAGGTAAAAATAAGTTAAAACTAGCGATTATAGTATATTTATAGAAATAAAAGTTAGGGAAATAAAAGTGAAAGGATGAAAGTGATCAACTGAGTTATATTCATCCAAGTTTTTACATTGTCCATAAGATAGTACATTATTAAAGACATACTTTCATAACTTGAAGGTAAGTGTTATAATTTCCATACCAACTTATAAATAATAATGTAAGAAGATAAAGCAAAAAGTTCAATAGAAAATCGTAAAATGCATCTTTACATAAAACAAGGTAGGAAAGGAGGAACAAAGAAACAGAAGAAATAGACAAATACAAAACAAAAACAAATATGAGAAATATATAAATACAATCACACCAATTATTACACTAAATGTGATTGTATTAAAAACTTGAAAGACAGAGAATACACTGGAGTGAAAAGAGCAAAAATAAAGGAGAAAACAAATCAAAACAAAAAAGCATAAAACCAAACTATATACTGTTTGCAGGAAAAAACTTTAAACATGAAGACCCAGAGAGAGTGAAAGACTAAAGATGACAAAAGTTCTATCATGTAAAACGTAAGTATAACAAAAGATGAATGAGGGACCAGTTCAGCTTCGGCAGCTCAGAGTTGGCCAGTTAGGATCCCAGCTGAGGACATGGCACTGCTTGTCAAGCCATGCTGTGGCAGGCGTCCGACATATAAAGTAGAGGAAGATGGGCATGGATGTTAGCTCAGGGCCAGTCGTCCTGAGCAAAAAAGAGGAGGATTGGCAGCAGATGTTAGCTCAGGGTCGCTCTTCCTCAAAAAAAAAAAAAAAAAAAAAAGAGATGAATGACTCTTTTAATAACAAATATTTCAAGACATAAAGAATATTGCATAATAAAATTATCACTTATTCAAAAATATATATTAATACTAAATATGCTTGCAAATTATTAAATAAAAATGGATAGATCTTAAGATAAAAAGCAACAAATCCACAATCATAGATGGAGATTTTAACACACATTTCTCAGTAACTGAAATCAAGGGGACAAAACCGGTAGAAATGTAGAAGATTTGAATAATAGTATGAACAGACTTGCCCTAGCTGATAATTGTGACTACAATGCACAATATTTTCCATCACGCATGCAGTGCTCACCAAGACTGACCATGTTCTGGGTCATAAGACAAGAATCAATATATACCAAGAAATTGAAATTCTGCAAAATATACTCTCTGATCATAGAAATATTATAGTATAACCTATAACAATAAGATACCTTAAAATTCACAAGTACTTGGAAATTTAACTGCTAAATAAGTCCTATATGAAAGAAGGAATTTTAAGGAAAAATAGACAAAATATTTTGAACTGAAAGACAATGAAAATATAAACTCTCAGAATCTGGGGGATGCAGTAAAAGCAGTGCCTAGGAATATATCTATAGCGTTAAATATTATATCAGAAAGGAGAATGGTGTAAAATTAATGACTAAAGCTTCCAACTTAAAATGGTAGAATAATTACGTTTATATTACTCTTAATATTACTTCTCCCTATAAAATAAGTGGAAGGAAGGAAATAATAAAAACAAAAGTGGAAATCAATGCAATAAATAACAAACAGTAGACAGAAATCAACCAATGAAAATTTAATTTCTTGAAAAGACTAATAAAATTGATATATCCAAATAATATTTATATACAGCAAAAGGTATTATATGCAAATTACCAAAATTAGGACGAAAGGGGGAGCATTATAACAAATAATATTTTTTATTTTTGAGGAAGATTAGCCCTGAGCTAAGATCTGCTGCCAATCCACCTCTTTTTGCTGAGGAAGACTGGCCCTGAGTTAACATCCGTGCCCATCTTCCTCTACTTTAATATGTGGGATGCCTGCCACAGCTGGCTTGCCAAGCAGCGCCATGTCCGCACCCAGAATCCAAACCTGCAAAATCTGGGGTGCTGAAGCGGAACATGCGAACTTAACCACTGTTCCATGGGGTCAGCCCAATAGTATTTATTAAAATGATGGTAAAGACATACTATGAACAAATTCATGCCAATAAATAGGATAATTTATAGTAAAAAGGGCAAATTATTAAAGCTAACAAAAAACATAAACTAACAAAACTGACACAACAAAAACAAAAAAGAAACCAAAGTGCCCATATCTACTATAGGAATTAGTTTTGTGATAAAAATTTTCCTAAAGATAACTTCTGGTCCAAATAGCTTCACTGGTGAATTCTACCAAGCTTGAGGATGAGAGACTACCATCCTATGAAAAATGTTAAGAGTATAAGAGAGAAGTGGATGCTTACCTGTTTTTTTATGAGGCAAGTCATAGGGCAACGAAATTTTAAACAGCCCACTTTAGGCACAGCCATACCAGAAAAAATGTATGTAATAAATAATCATACATGCATATTTATTAATTTAGCCTAAAAGATTAGATTGACATTTATTTGAAATTGTATATTATTCTGGTGTTTTTTTGTTACACAAATACTATTATTGAATCAAAACAACCCTATCACTAGTTACCAGTGGCTTTAGTAATTAATAATAGTACTAATTAAACAAATAATATGCATAAGAAAAACATAATATTTTATATCATTTTCTTTCTCTCTGATACTTATTTTAATAATTTATTCATGTTTTAATTCTTCACTGAATATTTAAATTTTGTAGGCCATGTTATTATATATTCTGAAGCTACAAAAATGTTTGACTTTTTAAAGGGAGGATCCAATTGCAATAGTGCTAAATTAAAAAATTGAACTGTTTTATTTCTGTCTCATGATACAGTAGAATAATTTTACTGTTTCAATCTCTTTGAATTGTCAGCCTCATTTATGATATTCTTCTTTCCTTACATGTAATGGTAAAACTAAAGACAGTCAAACATATACATGTCTGAATTGCAGCTCTTCTCTTAACAAGTCCACCTTACGCTGATTTCTGTTGTCCGGTCATGTGCTGGCATCAAGTTAAATAAGCTCTCAGTAAGAATCTGAGAGTGGACCATTTCAGACATTACAGTGACAGAGGGTTTCTAGGCTTATAGGAGATAGTTTCCAGATTTTCAGATATGGTCATACACTCTATAAGTACAGACTGGTTTTGATATATTACCTGTTTCTCAATCAGGTTCTTTGTATCTATAAATTCATCATACATTTTATTCATATCTAAAATAGTCATCATTTTTAAGCACTCTGAAAAACATTCAGATGTTATAGTTTGAAAGTTTTTTTCTCAGGTAAACTGTTTTAACTTTTTTTAATTTTTTTTGCTAAAGAAGATTCACCTTGAACTAACATCAATTACCAATCTTCTTTTTTTGCTTTTTTCTTGAAGAAGAGTATCCCTGAGCTAACCATCTCTGCCAATCTTCCTCCATTTTGTGTGGGACATGGCCACAACATGGCTAGTGAGTGGAGTAGGTTTGTGCCCAGGATCTGAACCCATAAACCCTGGCTGCCAAAGCAGAGTGCACTGAAGTTTAACCACTCAGCCACAGGGCTGGGCCCTCAAGTAAAGTCTTGTTAATTGGAAACTGTGAAACTCAAGTTGGAATCTAAACAAGTTACAGCTTTAGCAAGGAAATTTTCAAAGTCCTGTTTAACTTGGCTGCCCTTTTCTACAAACATATTTTTGAGATCTGAAGCAAGCTTGTTTCACAAAAATGAGAGGGTTTTTTTTTCCTATTTTTGTGGCAACCTACACATAACATTGAAGAACTCAGGTGCAGTCGATTCATCCATTTTTAGGGTCCTCATGGCCTTTTCAAAGATCATCACACAGTTTTGGAAAGACAACATATAAATTTCTGCTTTTACTGTAATCCTTTTTCTCCATTCATATCTTCAATATTTTTCCATATTAGAGAAGTACATTCTTCTTCTTCCAAATGCAGAAATCACAGTTTTATGCTAAGCCAACATTTTAACATCTTTTCTGATAGCCATTTTGTAGGCACATGTTAAAGAAGCTATCTTCTTTTTTCTATAAAGTCAAAAATCTCATTAAGTGCCTCTTAAGGTAATCAAAAAGTGACCAAGCCTGCATTCATTTCTACATACTGTGCAGCATGTCCTATTTTGTTTATTTGCCACACTAATCCAGTTGTATGTGTTCTTCCAACCATCACTGAATAACACTGTCTTTTAGCTTTCTTTTACTGTGATGCCTGGAATGATATTACAATTGTTCTCGTTTTAGTTATTTGAACTCTTAGAAAACATGGTCATAATATTCAAAAGGTTAAAAATTATCCTAGCACTATGCCAATACAAAGTACAATAGTTATGCCACAAAATGGAAGACCATTCATGCTGACAATGCAATACACTCAAGTTGCTTTGCTCAGATGGTATCTATATTTGGAAAAACATTGACAGGGCCTACAATAGGCAAGAACTATATATCTCATCATTTTGACACTAAAAGTAGTATATGTTACCCCTTATTTTTTTCTTTTAGCTATTGTATGTGTTTTGTACTTTTTCTATAAACTTATATATCCATCACAAATATCTTTTTGTGTCTCAGGGAGGGGTTTTCAGGAACATGGGACTTTCAGTATTAAAACTCGGACAGTCTCAAACAAAACATGATACTTGGTCACCTTATAAGTCTAACAGTGATACTAAAACTTGTGAAATATATTTAAAAAAAAATACAGATCACTGCATTTTGTGTCTATAGACAAAATATTCTTATTTAAATAATAATCATATTCAGCCATTTTTGAATGTGATACTAAATCATAGTCAAGTAAAATATGTCCTAAGAATGTAATGTTGTTTTAACATTCAAATAGAAATCAATAGATTTCATTATACTAAAAAAATTAACAAGGTAAACAATTTCACCTTTGACATGCAAAGATTTTCGAGAATATCACTCTAGTCCTTTCAACCAGGAAAGGCTAGAGAAGTTGAAAAATTAATGACTTGTCCTGGACCCATCAACAACTGATGTCACAGGGAAAATCGCCATATGATAAGTTGAATAGAGAAGTGCATCTAGAGAGAAGCAGCATCTAAGATTTGTTTACCAGGAGTATAAGCTGCTGAAAGCATTAGCTGGTTGGAACAATCAAACGGTTATTTGATAATTGGTGGAGACTGAAATTGTACTAACTTGAGAGTGCAAAACTTCTGTGGGCTGCAGTCTTATGGGATCCTCATACTTTCATAAGCTTTCCAACCGGGAACTCTACCAGGCTCTCATGATGAGAATGTGAAAAACATCCCTTCACAGTCTTGGCAAGAAAAAGGAAGAGAATTCATCTTAATACAAACCTAGAATCCTCTCTAAAAGGCTTGACTCTAAGAGGAAAGAATTCATAAGAGAAGAAATCTGAAACTTTATCATTTCTAGGGAAAGGAAATACAGTCTCAGCTTCTGCCTTCCATTCTTGTCTAGGGGGAAAAAAAGGGAAAGTCAACAGGAACAGAACTTCAAGGAAATAGTTTGGAAATACTAAGAATGCTTCAGTCTGGCAATGAAATAAGAGACAGAGGGAACAAACTATATTAGTGGAAAAGGAAAGAAATACTTGTAAAGGCTGCAGTCTCAGGACACAAATCCTTTGAAAGACTGAAGCTGAAACAAAAGATTATGGAACATTTCCCCTCCCTTATGCCTGCATCCACATGAACAAGCTTCCCATGCAATAATAGTAGATTAAAGTTGAAAAGTTGCAAAACATTGGATATCTCTGTGGAGAAGCCCCAATGCCAAAGGGAGAGGGAAACACACAAGAAAAATAGAAGAAATTCAACAGTCGATAACTAAAGATACAACGAAAGTTACATATAGCCCAACTCGATGTTGTTAAAAAAAAACTCTTCACATTCAAGACATTTAATTCAGTAACTTCTATCCGATAAAACATGTCTGACATTCAACAAGAAAAAACAAGGCATGCTAAAAGACAAGAAAAAGCACAGTTGGAGAGACAAAGGAAGCATTAGGAGAAGATTCAGATAGACACACGTTTAGAATTATCAGACAGTAAATTTAAAATACTATGATTAATGTTAATTTTAAAGCATCTAATAAAAAGCATGTAAGCATGTAAAATGCATTACAGCAAAAGCATGTAACATCAGATAAGTAATGATAAATCAGAGAGAGGAAAACTTTAGGAAAAAACAGAAGAAAGGGCTAGTAATTTCAAGATGTATAATTTTGCCTTTTATGTATGCACCATTATATATTATGTGAAGAGTGACAGTTTTATTTCTTTAATTAACTAAATATTTATAAATATCATTGAAAAGTTATTTCTAAATATAGTAAATAGGGATTGTGATTAACAATGATAAAAACAGTCAATAGACACATTAGGACATTTCACAAATAACAAAAGTGTGATGAATAGTGAGCCAAATGTCATTTATATGAAACCATGTGCAACTATTTCAAATCCACTACTGTCATCTGAGAGACAGAACCATTGGATAACATTGTAAACCACGAGAGAAACTTAAATAACAAAGAAAGGAACGTTGAATGTAGTCAACTGATTGTCAGGAGAGATGTATGTCATTACCTTTCCAACAGGAGGTCCTGCTGCCAGCTAGTTTTAAATCCATGAGTTCAGAGATGCCTTTGTGTGCCACGTAAAACAACTTAAATATATCTGTATTTGTTTCTCCTTTTGAAGAAAAATTTGAATATAAAAAATAAGCACCATACTCTAGTCAACTAAATCTTTTTTCTTCCCTTAGAATTTTATTTATGTTCTGAAAAACAGATGACTCCATAGTCTAAACTAAGGTAAAAATTTGCTCCAACCTTTGTCTTGTCACAAATTTCTTTGAGAGCATCACATTGGATCAGAATGACTAAGAATTCTAGAAAGTTCAGAAAAATACTTATAAATGTTTTAGTCTTTGCCCCTCTTTCCATACCTGCTGTGTTTTTCTTGACAAGTGAGAAAATGGAAAGAGGATGAACCCGTATTTGTTATAGCATAATAATTTTGAGAAAAGGGGTTTAATACAACATAAAACCTTAATGCAAATTAAGAAGTTGTACTAAGGAAGTTTAATACAAGATATCTCACTTTTCAAAAGTGATATATTGCTGATAACTTGAGATTGATATACTCAGAGTGAAAACTATATTATCCACTGTGAATTACCCTGAACAGTGTGGAATCTTCCCTTTGGAGTCCTCACTGATGTAACTAATCCTTCTCTCAATCAGGACACGTAGTCATGACCTCCCTGGTACAACCACTGCACTATGTGCTTACTTGTATTTATAGACATATCACCTAATAACTATGTTTAAATGTTTGTTTCTACCAGTTAACTTGATCAGTGGCAGGGCACGGAAGTTGTCATCTGTATTAGTACCACAGCATCTATGACAGAACCTGTGACTCAGCTCAACAACTCTGTGTTGAATTAAATGGGACAAAACAGAGACCAATTTCTTACAGTTTAGTGGACAGTCACATGTTAGATGGTGAGAAGAAAAGGAGTATTCTCCTGATGTGGCTTCATGGGGCAGGAAAGCATCTAAGGATAACCACAAGTCAAGACACCTCTACTTACTGAGATACATGAGTTATGAAACAAAAAAGGGAAAAAGGGAAACAGTTATCTCTTCAGAGGGTTAAAGAGAATACATATGATATGAATATCTATTTTGTAATTCAGATGTGAATGCACATTTGAAAGGAATATTTTATCAAACAACTTTTTAACCCAGCTGTTTGAAATATAAACCCATCAGTAGTTCTTGTTTCCATGAATTAAGGCCTTCTCTTTTAAAAGAGGCAACTAAAATGCACACTCCTAGCCTTCTCTGATAGTCAGAATGCTTTTGGGTGCAGTTAATACAAAACTAGACTTACTCCCAAGTACTAAATTTATTGATTGCAATAGTTGACATCCATGGGTAAATATAGAGGATTTCAGTAGCTCAAACAGTGTTCTCAGGACAGACTGTCATTCACCCTCTCTCTCAGTGTTATTTTTTTTCCAAGTGGCTCCACTTTGAGGCAGAAACACTTCCTCTTAATTTCCAATCGGCACTAACAATTTCAGACTTGCCTGCTAGCCCCAATGGAGGAGAGATATTCTCTCAGTCAAACATTCTCATGAGACCTCCAATTGGATTTTGTTGCTTCTGGCTATGCTAATGTCTCATTTCTGACCTATGAGCTCTGGCCAATGGGATGGGATACTTTGATTGGCTAACCATAGTCACATGATGACCCCTGGAGATGAGATAGAAGTCACGCAGTTTAACAGTGGAGTTCTTTGAAAATTTAGAAATCTGTTACTAGAAAAATAGATAGCTTGATGGTTGAAAATAAAATCAACCAATATTCACCAATCCTTCCTATAGGATAATGCCATTGCTAAAGCTTTCCCATTATTTTATCAAAATTTTAGCTTGTTAAAATAACAGAACGTGATCCAGTCTCCTTCTTCAGCACCTCACAAAACCATCTCTCTAGTCATATAAATTACCACAATGTAACAAACTTTTATATTTGAATCTGTTTACACATGACTTTTCTTCTGTAGAGAATATCTTTTTTGTATCTCTGTTTCTAGAATTCAGGATTCTCCACCTTCTCCTGTAAAGCTTCCTTTGACTATCTAAGGTTGTATTAAGTGTCTCTCCATTGTCTTATTATAATCCTTAAGCATACATATCTCAACTCCAGTACCTATAAATAGCATCTAAAATAAACTTTTCTGTTTATTCTACTAGACTCCAAGTTCCTTGGCTACAAAACTGAGACTTTATTTTTTAAGACTAATCACAAATCCTAACACACATTGAAGGTGTAAAATATATCTTTCTTGTCTATATATTAAGGGTAATGAAATTTCACTTCAAAGAAGAAAATCTTGAGAAAGTTAATCCTATATAAGCTAATCTAACATATTTTCATTGCTTCCAGCCTTTTAAAGTATAACTTCCAATTCCCGCATCATACTAGGTCATTGTAATTCATTCTGGGTCTGAAGAATTTGGAAGATTAGAAGATGCTAGGTATTATATACAATCACCTACTACTATGTTGCATAGCTGTTCTAGGATCTCCAGAACAATAACTTCAGCTAAACAAATGGAATTGTTAAAGATGCATAATTACCCACATTTTTCTGATAAAGAATACATAGTGCTGGGATGAGAGGAGTGTGAGATGCTTACTTACACAGAGGGTGTGTTGAATTCTAGCTCCATTGCTATTAGTTGCATGACTATGCACAATTTATTTAACAATTCTAAGCCTTACTTCCCTTATCTGTGAAACAGACATTAAAATAGTACCTACTCAATAGGTTTTTATAGGGATTATGAGACTACCTATGAATTGTTTCTCACAGTGTTTGTCACATAATAAATCCTCAATAAATTTAGCAATTTTTATAAATAGATGAATGAAGTCGCCTTTTCAGGAAAAAATTACTATTCACACCCAGCCTTTCTGATTGTAAACCTGTGCTCCTAATTGGTAGGTTACATTGTTTCTTATTTAAAATGCAGAAACTACAAGCAAGGGTCATATCTGAAATTTTATGGTGGGGCAAGTAAACTTTCATGGTATGTAATCTGTTGACCAACGCTGAGTTGACACCTAACACCTTAATTATCAGCAAATTCCTTTCCAGGTAAGAGTTGACAACTAACTGGAAACAAACAAACAAATACTAAATAGAATAGATGCTTAGGTAACAAGTAAGAAAAACTATATGGAATTCTGAGGATTTAAGCATGAGGAAAAGGAGAGAGATCAAAGGGATACGAAAAGTTGCTAAATAAAGACTATTTTCCTCTTTATCTTTATAATTCTGTCAGTGGCTGGCCTGAGAATGCTGGGATTTGCATCCCCATTAGGAAACATCCTAACAGCCTGCTTCGTATTAACACATCTGAACACCTAGCTGTCACTTCATTTACCACCTGAATATGCACAAAACCTTGCACTAAGAATTTTAACCCCATTTGCCAAAATACCTTGCATCTCTCACACATATTTCTGCCTGATAAGAATTAAGGTCTCTTATAGACATGGTACTGAAAATGTCTGGAAACTGGTGCCTCTCTTGTAGTACAGAAGCAGTGCTAAATGATGGCCTTTACCAGGTTGTTTTTCATCTCTTAGCAAAGTATAACATATCAATAAGATGCATATGAGGTACTCGAGGTTATTGAAAATGCTATCAAAATTCTCTTGCCCCCGGCCTCCCACAGGAGCAGAGTACAGCAACCCTGCCTCCAGGAGACACAAATACAACTCAAGGAAAGGCTTAAAAATAGTTTTATTTATGTAAAGTTATTATAGCTCATTTCATTTGCTACTGAAACATCATCCGTTTCACATCTTCCTCACTTCTGGTCACTCAGAGTACAAATTAATTCCCTGAGGATAAGGGCTGATGTTATTTAATACTGAGTACCTATTAATAAATCACATTAGGATACATAATTAATTATCTAATTCATTTGGGGGGTAATAAAATCATCTACTTTTAAATATCCTTTGGGAAAACATGAATATAATCCAACCACGTTTTTAATGGCCCTCAGCATTAGCTGCAATCATTTAAAAGTTCTGATTTTTTCCTATATCATACAAGTGATAGGTTTTTTTAATCTCAATATTTTATGAACATATGATTTAGGGCTTCAGCTGAGTTATCAAAAAAGGGGAAGACTTGACTAAGTTCAGAAGTGGGAATGAGAATATCTTGATTGTATTTCCAGTTGTCATCTACGATTGTTAAGTAGCTTCTTCCCTTTGGATGCTGGGATTGCCTTGTTAAATATGAGTTAAATGAATGGGCTATCTTACCTTTAATCATGTGCAAAACTCTCGTTTACTGTGTCCTCAAAACAGTCAAACTCTGCATTGTACATAAAAATCCAAGAGAAGAACGCAATTTTGGGAATAAACTAGGAACTCTCTATTTGAGTTTCTTAGCTGCCCCTTTTAATCCTTAGTAACAGCTCATCCTGGATTCCACTACTCCCTCTTTTACTCAACCTTCTAAATTTTACCGTGACTCTCTACCACCATTGCGTGCTGAAAGAACCCCAAGCTAGCAAGACCTCCTGGGGAAATTAAACACTGAGAGTTACTGTGGGTCATTGGAAGCTAATGGGCATTCTCCTATGTGTAATCTAAAAAGAATAAAAGGTTAAAAATAGGAATAAGGCAAGAATGAGTTCTGAAATATAATGAGCAGACCACAATAGCAATAGTATTAGCTTCTTACCACATGTCATTTGCTTGAGTATCAATAATCCTCCTCAACCATACGTTCATTTCTCAGACTCCATGAGATGATGTACCTAGTCTTACAGTAACCTAACCAACCTCTGATGGTGCAAGAAGTGAATATTAGAAGTCTCTAATTCCAAAGCCTGGTTTGTTTCCAATATATCAGACTCTTATTTAAGCTGTGTGGTTCTAAGAGTTGAAAGACGCAACAACTATTCAGAGAAGGCCAGCTGCATTGTAGATTGAAGTAGTTGAGGAAAGAAAGGGAATAATCGAGAAATGGATCTCAAACCATGGTCAGAGTTTAATTATGTTAAACAGATATTTTTCTAGCAGATCATTATAATTCCTTTTACTATATTTATAGTTACTTTCCTAATGACTGAATACCTTAATTTATAATAATCTAATTTGAAGTAATGCCAACTTAATGTCAATGGCATACAAAAACTTTGCCCTATATAGCTGTATTCCCTTCTCCCTCCTTTGTGCATTTATCACTGTTGTTGTATATATCCTTAACTTTGTGTGTCCATAAACACAAATTTATAATTATTACTTTATGCAGTTTTCTTTGAAATCTGATAAGAGAACAAAAAGGATTACAAACAAAAATACATTTATACTGTCTTTTGTGTATTAATACTGTATTTACTCAGTTACCTTTAGTAGGGCTTTTTATTATTTCATGGGGATTCAAGTTACTGTCTAGTTTCTTTTCATTTCAGGACTCCCTTTAGTATTTCTTCTAAGGTAGGTTCACTAGTGACAAATTCTCTGTTCTTGTTTATCTTGGAAAGTCTTAAATTGTCCTTCACTTTCGAGGGATATTTTGGGAGATATGAAATCCTTGGTTGACAATTTTTGCTTTCAGCAGTTTGAATATAACATCCCACAGCTTCCTGGATTCCATGGTTTCTGGTGAGAAGTTAGCTGTTAATCTTATTGAGAATAGCTTGCCTGTGATTCTTCTTCCTTGCTGCTTTCAAATTTTCTGTCTTAATTTTTAACTTTGGACAGTTTGCTTATCTGTTTACATGTGGATATCTTTGAGTTTATGCTGCTCGGAGTCTTGAGTATCTTGGATGTATAATGTTTTTCCTCAATTTCGGGAAATGTTTGGACTTTCTTTCTTTAAATATTCTTTCCGCCCTTTCCTCTCTCTCTCTTCTCCTTCTTGGGCTCCAAGTATACATATGTTGATATGCTTGATGGTATCTTGCATAATTTTAAAGCTCTATTCTGTTCATTTTTCTTCATTCCTTTTTATTTACGTTCTTCAGACTGTTTAACCTCAGTCAACATACTTCAAATTCACTGATCTTTCCTTTTCCCTGTTCAAATCTGCTCAGGAGTCCCTCCAGTAAATTTTTATTTTTAGTATTGTACTTTTTAACTCCAGAATTTCTATTTGGTTCTTTTCTTAAATAATCTCTATATTTTTATTTGCATTCTCTATTTGCTGAGACATCATTCTTGTATTTTTCTTTAGTTATTTAGACATGATTTCCTTTATTTATTTGGACATATTTAATATATGTGATTTAAAGTTGTTCTCTATTAAATCCAAACTCTGGTCTTTGTCACTGACAGTTTCTATTGATAGATATTTTTTTCCGTGTGTGATCTATACATTCTGGGTTTGAGGGTTTTTTTTTTTACATATTTCATCATTTTTGGTGAAAACTGAACATTTTATGAAATATTGTGAAGTAAATATGGAAATCAAATTCTTCCCTTTCCCCAAGAATTGTTGCTGATACAGTTTGTTGTTGATGTCATAGTTTGTTTGTTTAGTGGATTTTCTGAACTGAATCTGTATTGTGTGTAACTTTAATCATGTGTGGTCATTGACATTTCTGTTTAGTTAGCTTAGTGCTCACCTACAATGATCCAGGTAGTTTGCCACACTGCCTTAATCTTCATTTCCTGTTTGCATAAAGACATAGCATCAGATAGAGATGAGAAATTAGATCTCTCTCAGCTGCTTCTTGAGCATGCACATAGCCATACACGTGTGTGGCTTCTAGATTACAAGGACTGTGTCAGAAATTTTACGACCTCCTATGGACAGCTCATTTCTCAGCCATTAAGCATTTTGGTTAGCTTATTCTTTTTCCCAGCTGTTATCCACTGCCTCAGGCATCTTTGAAGTACAATTTTTAAAAAATGGCTAGCAAACACCCCTGGGAGAAATGCTTTTCTCACTGAGAAAGTTCCAAGTCAGCTCAAATAAAGACAACTTTAAAGTGTGCTATTCCAGTGGACCATCATGCAGGCTAAATAATGACAATTCTCTGATAATGAAGCTATAAAAGAACTCCAACCTCATTTTGCCTGCTCTTTTTGGCTGTTGCTGGTTTTTACCATGACTGCATTTCTTTGTTTGCAAGGTTACCCTAGAGCTGAAAAGAGAGGAATGGGAAAACAGCAAGTGAAAATACCATGAAGGTTACTTGTCTTAGAAAACTTAAGCTATTTTTCTTGAACAAATGCTGCATGCCTTTTGTTGACTTCTTTAATTGACATGCCACAAGCTGTCATGCCCAATGAACTGCTTCTGCTCAGTGGATTGTGTGCAAGGCATTGAGCATCTATGGATATCCATCCTTCCACCATCCATTGATTGGTCCATCCGTATGCAACAAGACAGTCCAAGTTCTGAAGAGTTAGTCCCAGGATCCATAGCAGTGGTGACTGGGCTTCCCGTAGTCTCAGGATTTAGACCATAGCCCTCACCCAGGAGTCTCCAAGAATGAGAACATCCTTTTCTGAGGCAACAGAAGCCAGGGCCAAGTGGGTAATTAATATTTGAGTTTCTAACCCCAAGTGGACTTAGCAAGCCCAAAGCTACACCTATGAATATCCTGAGACAGGCAAAAATACTCAGAAAAATTTTAGAATTTCAGAATACTGCAATGCTGGTTTTTGACTATTTTTGCACATTTTCTCATTGTTTTTATGAAGGATAGATTTTCTGGAGTTCTTTACTTTGTCATTTTCACTTAAATTCCCCTAGGATTTAATTATGAAGAAGAGAAAAGGAAAAACAATAAAGGTGAGGGCATCTGCCTAGGTGCAAGCATAAAGGCAAGAATTAGCATAAAATGTGCTAATTAATGAAGCAATTGGTTGGATACAAGGAGTGGGAACTTGTGGGATAATTAGGGTAACTTGGTTGTAGCCAGTGATTGAGGATCTTGAAAATTAGGATAGGGAGTCTAGCCATGATATTGAGGCAATAGGAATCTCTTTTGATTTATAAGAATTCCAGTCAAGCAATTCCATCATGAAATCCCAAAATCTAATCTCTCACATTCCATGAATTAAATTACTTTCTGCAAACAGGCTTTCTTCCTAAATTAAAAGCAAAATACTATCTATTGCTTCATTGTTGTTTCTTCATTCATTATAAACAAAGATGATTGAGATCTGTTTTATTCAGGATAGCGAGATTGTAAGAGGGTAACAACAATAACAACAAGAACAATTGAAAAAAAGAGGGAGAATTAAAAAAAGTAAAGATCTTTATTCGTGTCATATTACCATCATGGTTTAGGAGGTCCACTCTACAGTCATCTTGAAGTTCAGCTTCTGCAGAAGTGAGAAGAGAGTTCTCTCAAACTCTTGCACCAGCAATTAAATTATGTTTGTCACTTGTACTCAAAGCTCCTGGACCCAAACTGGTAAAATAACTTTACCCTCACGTGGGGATCCCAGACGTGCAATCGACCAGGGAGGCAGAGAACCAGAGAAATTAAAAGAATGTTCCACATAGTTACCACAAGCTCCTCATGCCATGTATATTGCTAGGCACTGAGCTTAGCATTGATGTTGCTGTGTTAATTTTATAATAGTGGCTACAGGCCTATGACCCTTCAATTCTTATTATACCTTTGGGGCCTGTCCTACAGGGAGACTTAACTGACAGCTTAAATACCGGACTCTGTTGATTAGTATTGCTGAGGACTTGACATCTGTTAAAAGAATACATGTCTGTACATTTTCAACAATGTAGACAAGGATTTAAACCATAAACACACAAAAAGTAATAGTTTTATGCAGAAAACATTATCATATTTTCCCCTCCAAGAAAGAGATCAGTTTTTCTTGGAAGTGGAGGTAAAAGAAAACAAACAAACAAATAAAGATAGCAATAAGCTGAAGAATGACATTTGTAATTAAGAAAGAAGAGAGAATTTAGTTCATTAAAGCAATAAACAAGTGGCATTTGATTTGTGTGTGTGGTAGTGAAAAGGGATATATTTCAAAAATCAGGGTATAAATTAGGCTCATTCCTACCCCAACTCCTATCTGCGTAGTTCCTGCTATTCCCCTGAAAACACACACACAAATTCAAATTAAAGTCTACCCTTGGAACAAGCAAGAAACAAAGTAAACTTTCTTAGTTTTTTCAAATGATATAAGCTTGGCTGAAATATGTGGCAGAATTTACAAAACAAAGAAGACCCAAGGATGTTAAAGGAAAAAGTCCTATGGCGAAAATGGCTCAAAACAATTTAATGAAGTTTTACTGAGGCTGTATTTTGTGTATTGCATTTGGTAGGGTTTGCAGTCTTTTCAAAGCTGGATAGGATCATTTTTCTTTCAAACTCGATTTCTCTTATTGAATACTGAGCTCAATAGTTGCCCCTATATTCTCCTCTTCCGCCTTAGAAATAGGACCCTAAATCATACCTGTGCACATTGTTAATCAAGCTAAAGAGTCTGAGCAGGTAGTATACCCGAGTGAGGCCCTATGACTAGGATCTGATGAATGAGATATATAACCAGAAGAGTTGTATGAAATTTTCAGAAAACCTCTTTAAAAAAGGGTAGAGTGGTGTATACTCTAGAACATATATATGAATATTTGAATTCCTGCAGCAACTTTGAACTATAAGGCAACTTTATAACTGGGAACAACATACAGGATGGCTAGTGGAAAGAGAAAAGGCATAGATCTCTGATGGGTTCTTGGATCTATCATACTAGCCATGGACTCTCAAAGTTTTTAAATCTTTTTTGTGAGGAGAAAACAATCCTTATTTGCCTGTGCCCTCAGGTCCTTGTTCATAGAAGACGAATGTGATTTCTTACAGTAGACTTTTAAACACACTAAAGATTTTTCACTGTCGTTGATTATGCCACCCCTGCCAGAAATCTAGAATCAAAATTGTTTCTTTCCTATTCCTCATCCATGTCACCTAACTGATTACCATGTTACTCTCCTTTCTCCATTGCCTAAATTGTCCATGATCCATTCTTATACTGCTACCTTAACTGGAGTTTTCATGATCTCCCACTTGACTGCATCAAAAACTTCCCTTCCTAACACTCATATTGATTCTAAATATTACTTTCCAATTGAAATTTCTAAAATGCATTTTCCCACATCTGTGCCTGTGAAGAACTTTTGGTTGACTTCTAATTATCTGTAGTATAACATCTAGATTCCTGAGCACAAGACAGAATGCCCTTCTTGAACCAACACTTATCTACTTGTTCATTCTCTTCCCACAGAATGACTCCCTTTTATTTCCCACCCCAGCCATATAGAAGCACTTTCAGCTTCCCAAATGTGTCATTTTCTTTCATATGCTGATATCTTCACAAAACTGTGCCCGCTGCATGGAATGTCCTCCCCAATCTCATAAAACTGTGCTCTCTCCTCAAAACTGTATTAATAAAAAATCATCCACCTTATAATATGTCACAGGACACTACATCATGTCTGCTCCCTGGAAACTTGCATATATCTCTACTATCACACTTATAATGGGATAATGACATGCTTCCATTTCTAACTCATCAGGTGTCTGAAGTATGTTTATTTCTGTATCTTTACTATATAGCACTCTGCCTCACAGATAATAGATGTTCAATATGTATATAACAAGGGTATTCAATTCCTTTGTTCACAGCTCAAGTACACCAATATGTTCTGATCTGTCTTGAGAATATAGACACTTTAAAACCTTCACTCACAGAGAAAGGGTCCAGGATGCCCATACTAAATCCTCAATAGATATTTGGGGAGCCCTAAAGAGTTTAGGAGTTCCAGGGCATTAGTTCTAGCATCCCAGGCTTAAATATGATCCAAGACCTACTGACTCTGTAGATTCAGTCACCTAAACTTCTTCTGACTCATTCTTCTCTGGGTACCCCTGTCTTTCTTTTCAGAACAGGGAACAACTACATGTCATATCCATACCACCCCTAAACTCTTGCTTGGGCAATAAAGCTTGATAACTAAGATGGGCCTATACTTTGTTTTCAGCTCTCAACCAAAAAGATGGATCATATCCACAAAATTTATCACCTTTCTCTGCTAGAGCATAAAGGAAACAAATTCAAACTGAATAAAAAGTTAGCTTTATCACCTACAGAATATTCCAGTACACATTTTCTAAAAATAATTATATGAATAAAATAGAGAACTATTGAGTAGGGTAAAAGGACTTCAACAATCATAGAAACCTAAAAATCCATGGTGGCCATCCAAAAAAACACCTATCCCAACTGTCCATCCAAGCAAAGTCTCAGGCAGCAGATGTTAGAATAGCATTGGGGAATGGAAACTGACCCTGCAGGAGAGACAGGGGAGTGAAGTGGCTAATAGCCCAGGCTCTGAATCTTGATAATTTGGGGTCAAGTCCTAGCTCTGACATTTCCTAGTTCTGTGTCTTTGGACAAATTACTTAATTGTACTCTGCTTTGCCAGATCATCTGCAATACCGAGAAGGAAAGTATACCTCCCTAGTGAGGTGTGTATGAGGATTGAGTTAGTATATGTGAGGTTCTTAGCACACGCCCCATGTAGAGCGAGTACTCAGCAACCATTAGTATCGGTATTATGACAGAGTCCACTCCACTGATTTACTTCTAACAGTTCATCATTATACCATTTCTTATAATATAAATATACATTATCATAGGAATATTCTTTATAATAGGGACGTTATTCTGCTCTACGTACAGTTCTAACATACATACATTAGCTTTTTTCACTATACCTCTATTTTGTGGATGAGAAAACCAAGATACAGACACTTTATTTTCTCAAGACCACATTGTCATACAAGGAAGGACTCAGATTTCAACACTGGGCCATCTGGCCCACATTCTTAGCCAAATATACCATTTCCTGATGCTCTGAGTTCAGCCTTCCGGAAAACAGATGAATTGTTCTCTCTCCTGATCCTTTTATCCATCCAATGCCCCTTTACTGGGAAGGAGTTTGGATCCCCCACACCCAGACTGCTCTTTCATGAATAGTTCCCATCTTTTAATCAGATGGAACACAATTAGGATTCATATGCCCTCCAAAAGCCCTGGAGCATCAGGCCAAAACCTGATTTTTTTATTTTAAATGTTGCTCTGATCCTTCTCATTTATCTTTTTTGGTACCTACTATATGCCAGAAACAGTGTTAGGCCAAAAACTTACTACCAACGAGAGAGCAAAAGGGAAAATAATGTAAAATTGCCATACAGGGTAGCAGTAAATGCAATAAGACTAAAGTGTGTTATGGTGTGTATAAAGTGGGGACTCCAAAGCAGGCGGACCTTCCTAGAAGGGGTGGTAACTAAGCTGTATACTAAAGGATAACCAGTCGTAGAACCAAGTGAAGAGGACTAAGGATTGGAGGGAAACAGGGTATCTCAGGCAGAGGTGTAACATGTTCAAGGTGTCGTGGTACTTCTGCAGAGCCTTTCCATTGCTTTTCAGGAAAGAAGAAAGCAGATAATTGAGTTTGGAAGGGCTCAATTATTATAGTAATTATCTGTTACTGCATAGCAAATCACTCAAAATTTAGCTGCCTAAAACAGCACGCATTTATCTCATTGTTTCTGTGGGTCAGGAATAAGGGGACTGCTTCGTGGCTTCTCTAACTCAGGAGGCTGTCATGAAGGATGTAGGCCAGGTGTGCAGTCATCTTAAGGTTTGCATGGGGAAGTATCACCTTCCAAGCTCACTTGCATAGCTATTGCCAGGCCTCAATTTCTTGGTGTCTGTTGACCAAGGACATTAGTCAGTTACTTGCCAAAAGAGACTCTTTATCGGGGAGCTCACAACAGGGCAACTGGCTTCCCTCAGAGCAAGTGATTGAGAGAGGGCAACTAAGATAGAAGCCACAATCTTTTTGTAACATAATGGAGTGACATTCCATCATTTCTCTCACATTCTAGTTGAGCTAGATTAGGGTTGTCAGATAAAATACAGGATACACACTTAAATTTGAATTTCAGGTAAACAATATTTTCTTAGTATAAATATATTCTAAATATTATGTGGGTCATGCTTATGCTAAAAAAAAATGTTGTTTATCTGAAATTTGAATTTAACTGGGCATCCTGAATTTTTGCTTGCTAAATCTGGCAAACCTAAGCTAGTGACGTCTTATCACCATTGCCATATTCTATCCATTAGAAGCAAATTAGCAGGTCCAACTCACACTTAACGGGTTGGGAACTATACAGGAGTGCTTACACTGGGATGTGGGGATTGTAGGGGGACCTTTTCGAGGTTGCCTAAAGCAGTGAGTAAAGAAACATGTTTAATTATGTCATTCATGGTAGCTTCTGTGTCTTTGTAGAGGTAACCCAATACATTTTCCCTAAATTGACTCAGCCTCCATCAAAAAGATCTATATTAATAGTCTGCTAGGGCTGCCATAGAAAAATGCCATACCCTGGGTAGCTTAAACAATAGACATGAATTTTCTCACAATACTTGAAGTTTTAAGTTCAAAATTAAGGTGACAACAGGGTTGGTTTTTGGTGAGTCTCCTCTTTTTGGCTTGTAGACAGTTGTATTCTCCCTGTTTCCTCTCATGGCCTTTTCCTCCATGTTGGTGTGGAAAGAGAGAGAGATCTTGTGTCTCTTCCCCTTTTTATAGTGACACTAATACTATAGTATTAGGATCCCACCCTTGTGACTTTATTTAACCTTAATTACCACCCTAAAGGCCCTATCTGCAAATACAATCACATTGAGGGTAAGAGCTTCAACATACGAACTTTAGAGGGATCCAGTTTAGTTTATAAGAGAGTCTTTCACAATAAAAGGACAAATCAGTGCAGTTCAGGCTGCTGCTATAGTCATGAGCCAGCCCATCTTAAATATTGATAACAGAAAGCATTTTTCATCCTCATTCTGGGGTCGGAGACAGCAATAACAGGAAAGGAGCCTTTAGCTCTCCTTTTGCTTAAAATCAAGTCCAAGTGAGAAATCATATGAGATATGTTTCAGCAACTTCACAATATAAAGCTTGTTAGCAGAGAGTTCTCTCTGCATGCTTCATAAACGGTGCAATCATCTTTAAAGTCTGATTGTTTATTTATATTTTATGGTATATAATTTAGGAAATCTCATAACATAAAGGTATTTTATGGTACTTAATTTAGGCAATATGATAGCCTAAAGGTTAATGTTGGAAGTCAGGCATGAAGGAAACTCCCAACAATTTACCACTCCCGTAGAAACTGTAATAAAGCCAGCATACAAACCAGAAGCAGATGGGTGATATTGCTTAAGTTGAGACTTAGAGCATTTGGGTTTACAGCTAAAGGACTTGAATATTGTGAGCTTACTGGCTTTGCTGGGGGTTCAGGAAGGTCTACCAATACTGTTCTCGCAGAGTCATTCACTGCTGAATCTGAAATGAGGCTCTCCTTTTCTCTCCTCCTGCTATTTAAGTGTATCAGATTAGCATCTTCTTAGGCAAAGTCTCCTATAGTTATGCTTTATCTCTGCTAAAACTCCAAATGGAACATTTACTCTGAACTTTAACTGCATGCCTGGCATTTTATCGTGAAAGAACCACACTGTCTCATTCCCTCTGGCAATCTGCAAAGAACTGGGAAAAACTCAGAAGCTAAATAAAACTTCTAGGAAAGACTGGCAAGGATTGGGGGTCTGGTCTATGGAACTTGAAGGATGGATCTCATGAGACTTAGTAAAATTATACAATTAAACAGGTAAAAATTCTTCTTCAGGATATAATTCGACTTTTTAGATGACATATAGCCCATCATGATCTCATTTCTGTCTAACGCTCCAGCCCATCTCCCTCTTTCGCCTTATATATCAAACTTAACTATATTACTAACATTTTGCTAACATTTTGCTAAAAGTACCATGCATTCTTTCTCACCCAACTTCTAAATTTGAAGGTAACTTTCCACTGTTTGGAATGCTCAAAATCCTTTTTAATTCACTATCTCTGAACAATGCTCCACAATTCAGCTGACATGTCAACATCTCTAGAAGGCATGTCTTGGTTGATACCCACCCACCTTCCTGGGTTAAATGATCCATACTTGTTCACCCATAGAAATTTATCCCTACCTCTATTTTACCATATATTATTGTTTTGTGATTATTTTGCTTACTTTTTTATCCCTCACTGCCAAATAAAATGATACACGGCTCTTTGAAGATAGAGATAATAGTATTTATGGTTACTTTCCTAACATAAATCTTAATGGAGTGTGTGGTACATACAGATGCTCAACAACAATTTTCTTAAGGAAATCATGAATTAAGAATGAGGACTTTTAAGTTTCCAATTCCCTGTAGCTGCAATCAAATGTCATCACATCAGTTTCATTAGCCATGATAGTAAATTACACCATGCAATTGTATAGAAATATAAATCAATTAGGACAATTTATTGGTCTCCTAAAAGAAAAACCCCCTGTGTTTGGAGCTCAAAAACTAACATGTTTTTCTAACCTGTAAATCTCTTGCAATACAGTTAGAGTTAGCCAATGCATATTTAAACAGAATTATCAATACAGTTAGAGTTAGCCAATGCATATTTAACCAGAATTATAACTAAAATATAACAGTAGACATTATTGATTTCCTAAATTGTATTAAGCGCTTGGCTAGGCATAAAAAAGAAAAAAATTAAATGTGGCATAGTCATTGCCCTTAAAATTCTAACATTTCAGTCTGAGAGACAAACAAGATACAGCCAAAGTATTACTCAAAAAGTGCTCTATAGAAGTGTAAACCTTAAAGGGTCAAATCTAACAGGAAGGAGAGTGTTAATACCTTTACCTTGATTAACACTGATTCATCTAGCTTCAATCCAGATGGTTTGATCAGTAATTAAATACTTTTTCTTTCTAGGCAAACAGTTATTTATATAACTCATTTTCAGTGACATCTTTGAGGTTGTGGGAAGGGAAAACATAATTTTCCCTCTACCCTTCAGAGTTCTTGGCTGAGACTTCTCTAATAGACAGATTAATAAGAGAAAAATAAACAAAAGTGTGTTAACATTTATAATTCTTGTGTACATGGGATATACCCAGGGAAGAATGGGTAACTCTCAGAGGTGGCTTATAATTCTAGCTTAGATACCATCTTCAGTTACAGAAAATAGAAAGAAAAATGTGGGAGACCAGTTGTGGGGAGGATACTAGGAAAGGCATGGTAAACAAGAGTAAGGGTTACTATGCAGATTTAAGCCTTTACCTCCTCCATTGATAAGAGTTTCTTATGATTTAGCCATCTTTCTGTTCCTGGTAGAGAATGGGAGATACCCTTACAAGTAGAGATTCCTTTATAATTGGAAACCTTTCTTACAAAAGGGCAACTTCTACTCTCTTTTCAGAGCTTCTCCTGTGTCTGTTGTTTCTCATAATAATCAGCTCAAAACAATCCTTATGCCAAACATATTGTTTGTCAGCATATTCTGCTTACAAATATAACTTTCTAAAAGTCAACAAGGAAAATCACACAAACTGAAGATGCCCACCAGATGAAGACCACCAGGAGGAACACACAGTTGGATTTATTGCTCGTGGCCACAAAAAACAGCACACGCTGTAGGGAATCATGGTGAATTTCAGTGAAAGAAATAGGAGGGGAATGTTTTAGGATTTGAGCTTACATGACGTGATTTGTGAGAGAGTTCACAAAAGCAGAGATTTTCTCTAGACTGAGTGCTGTCAGGTAGGGGAGGGGCAAGTCCATGATTGGGTGCATCAGTAATTGTTAACCAGTGGACAAGAGGAATGGGGTGGAACTAGATCTGTAATTGTTAATGTAGCAGTCGTTCATGTTACTGGGAGAGTGGAAAGTTTGTATGTGTGTGTGTGTGTGTGTGCGTGCGTGCTCTCACGCTGAGTTTTTGTTTCTATCTGTGCTCAGACACATTACAATGTGGTCTCTTTTGTCTTGCTCCATTAAGGTCACAGATTCATGTAATCCAGGGCTTCTAAACTTGGCATTATTGACATTTTGGGCCAGTTAATTATCTGTCGTGGGGTAGTCCTGTGCATTAGAGATGTTTAGTAGCATCCCTGGGTTGAACCTATTAGAGGCCAGTCTGCTGCCAGTCATGACAGTCAAAAATGTCTCCAGACATGGCCAAATGTCCCCTAAGGACCAAGTAGCCCCTGGTTGAGAACTACCAACCTAGACTGATGCATGTGGTCTGTGAATAATTTATATTAAGTAGAGAACACCATAGCTACGAGCTGATACATATCAGTAGTGCCTTTTATACTTTATAAAAAACAAACAACGGCAACAACAATGCATAATTACACCAAGCTGTCTTTAGAAACTCTTCTGAAACTCTGAGAGCCCCTCCTTATTAAAAAATATCTAAGAAAATATATCAAATGTTCCTCACATCTGGGATTAGCCAATAGTGGTTAATGAAATCATTCAGGCAATCATGAAATAAAATAGTTTACAGTCATATAAAATATTGCTGTAGAAAAATGCTAAACAATATGCAACGTGATGATAATATTTTTTTACTAGAAAAGAAATTATGCAATTCTGCAACCTTTATAAACCAATGTTTAGTTCATTGCTTTATATGTTTCCTCTTTCTTATTTGTTCTTTTGTATCCACATACTCCACTCCTATTTCATTCCACTTCACTCACCATATAGGCAACAATTCTAATATGCTTAATGAGTGTCCATTGAATATGTTTTCTTACAGAAATGTATAATTTTTATATGAACATTTTCGTGTGCTTATTGATGTAAAACGCATGCAGTAAAGTACACATCTTAAATGTGCAGCTCAATAAATTTTACGTATTAGCAAAATTATGTAAAGTCAAACCAGATTAAGATCTAGACTATTTCCAGCTCTAAGAGGCCCTCTCAAAGTCCATAATTCCCTCTACTCATCACACAAAGGTGACTGCCATTCTTTGTATCACAATTGAGAATGTTTTCTTGTTTTGAACATCGCATGGAGAAATCATGTAAGTACTCTTTTGTTTCTAGATTATTACATTTAGCTTTATGTCCGTGAGATTGTCTATATCATTGCGTATGGATTAGTTCTTATTTTTCAAATCCGTATAGTAATTTATCTTAAACATACACCACAATTTATGTACTGGAACTGCTGACAGACTTTGATGTTGTTTATAGTTTGTTGGTATTGTAAGTTAAGGGGCTATAAACATTCTTGTTCAGCTTATTTGGTGGATCCATGTGCTTATTTGTTTTGGTATGTTCCTAGGAGAGGAATTTCTGGGTCATGAGGTAATACTAATTTTATAATATATTTCTGAAATTTATTCTATACAAATATATTCTACAGAGGCATAACTATGTTATATGAGGTTTCCAGTTGCTTCACATTCTTACCAAACTGGGATATTGTCCATTTTCTTTTTTAAATTGTGTAGTCACAATTTATTTATTTGTTATTTGTTTGTCTATATTTTAGGTTTAGCAATTTGAATAGTAGCAAAATGTTTTTGTCAGGTTACTATTTATTTGAATATTTATCTCTGTGAATTGCTTGTTGAAGTCTTAAAAATATGGGCAGTTTGTATTTTTCTTATAGATTTGATATAATTTTTTCATAAAATATAAAAACATTCTCCTTTTAGATATATATATTACAAATATCCATATAGTTTATGGCTTGCCTTTTCAGTCCCTTCATGGTATCTTTGGATGAACAGAAGTTTTAATTTTAATATAGCACCACTTATAAATCTATTATTTTATGGTTAGTGTTATTTAAGTTCAGTTTAAGAAATTATTGGACCAACCTCATGGTCATATAGATGCTTTCCTGTGTGTTTTTTAAATTTCTATAAGTTTTATATTTTAATCTTTCATGTTTATGTGTACAGTCAATCTGGGAATGATTTTGTGCAGAGTATGAGACTGGAATTAAGATACGTTTTTTTTCATACAGATATCCAATTGACTTGCCACAATTTTTTACAAAGACTTCTCTTGACATTGAAATGGTACGGCAAATGACTGAGCATATATGGGATCAATTTCTTTTTTTAAAAATTTTTTTAATTGCAGTAACATTGGATTATAACATTATATAGCTTTCAGATGTACATCATAATATATTTCAAATTCTGTGTGGATTACATCATGTTCACCACACAAAAACTAATTATAGTCCATCCACTCACATGTGAGCCTAATCACCTCTTTTGCCCTCAGCCACCTCTTCCCCTGTGGTAACCACCAATCCAATAGCCAATGCTATGTGTTTGTTGTTGTTGTTTTTATCTTCTACTTATGAGTGAGATCATACCATATTTGACTTTCTCCCTCTGACTAATTTCACTCAGCATAACACCCTCAAGGACCATCCATGTTGTCACAAATGGCTGCATTTCATCACTTCTTATGACTGAGTAGTATTCCATTGTGTATAAATACGCATCTTCTTTATCCATTTGTCCCTTGATGGGCACCTAGGTTGCATCATTATAAACAATAGCCAACACTTGGAATCAAATTCTTGATTGCTAATTCCCATTTTTATTATTTGTTCTTTTCATTTTTATCAATATATGGTTTTATTAATGTAAATTTGTAATGTCTTGATATCTGATAGACTAAGACTTCTAGTTTTATCCTTCTTCAAAATTGCATTAGTGGGGCCATCCCAGTGGCACAGCACTTAAGTTCACATGTTCCGATTCTTGGTGGCCCTGGGTTCACCAGTTTGTATCATGGATGCGGACATGGCACCGCCTGGCAAAAGCCATGCTGTGGTAGGCATCCCACATATAAAGTAGAGGAAGATGGGCATGGATGTTAGCTCAGGGCCACTCTTCCTCAGCAAAAAGAGGAGGATTGACAGTAGTTAGCTCAGGGCTAATCTTCCTCAAAACAAAAACAAAAACAAAAACAAAAAGACCTGCATTAGCTAATCTTCAGTATTTACATTTCCATATGAATTGTAGAATCATTTGTCGATTTTTGCAAAAAAAAAATCTGGCATTTCTATAAGGATTGTGTTTTGAAAATTGAAATCTTAGCAATTGTTAAATTCCCAATCTAGAAACACGCATTATTTTCTATCTATTAAGATACTTGAAAATGATATTAGCAATGTGTTCTATGTAGATTTCTTGCACCACTTTTGTTAAACAATTTATATTTCTTGCTAGCAAATATATGAGATATATTTTAATTTCATTTTTAATTGAATTTCTGATATATACAGATGAAATTGACTTTTGTATATTGAACACATTTGTATATTAACTAATTGCTAAATTCATTTATTATATCTAACAATTTATTTGTGAGTTTTTCAGGGTGCAACTATTTCTACATAATTATAGCATCTTCCAGTAATGACAATTTCTTATTTTATCACTTAATACTTTATAATTTTTCTTTTGCTTTTTATCTTCATATTGTACTGGCCATGGTGGCTCATAAAACATTGAATGCAAGTTTTCATATGAATATCCTTGTTTTGCCTCTATGGAAACAATATTCAATATTTCACTATACCTGTAATTTTTGCTTTATATTATTTCTAGATATTTTATCCAATTACAGGACTCTTCACCTATCGATAGGTATACAAAACATTTTTATGATAAACAAGTGGTTATGGATTTTATCAAAATGTTTTATGCATCTATTGAAATGTTCATAGGATTTGTCTCTTTTCTTCTCTATGTTTTTGCATTTAATTGATTAATATTCAAATGCTAAACCATCAGTACTCTTGAAAAGATTTCCACTAGTTAGTAATATATGATCTTTCTTTTAATATATCATTGCATCAGTATTGCTCATATTTGATACAATTTTTTTTTCATTTATTTTCGTGGGAGATATGGGTTTATACTTTTTCTTCTTTGTAATATCTCCATAAGTTTTTGGTATCAAGTTTACGCTGGTCTCGTAAAATAAATTGAAAATTGTGTATTTCTATTCTCTAGAAGAGTTTTTGATAGAATGAGATTATTTTCTCAAATTTTGGAAGAATTTACCAATGAAAACATCTCTTTCTGAATAGATAAATTTTAATTATGGAATTGATTTCTTCTAAAATTTAGAATTATACAGATTTTTTATTTATTTTTGCTTGTGTTTTCTTTCAATGTATCATCAGGGAATTTTTCCATTTCAGAAAAATCATCAAACATAATGGTGTAATTTTGGAAGATCTGTAGTAATGTCCTTTCTTTCATTCTACTGTAGATAATACAAAGTTTCTCTATTTTTTCCCTGGATGAGGATTGCTAAGGATTTATCAGTTTTAATAATTTTTTTCAAAGAACCAATTTTGGCTTTCTTCATTTTCTCTATTTTTGTGTATTATATATTTTCTTGATTTCTTGTCTCACTTTTATTATTTTCTTTCTGATCATTTCTTTGGTTTTAATTTGTTGTTCTTTTTTTGTATTTTGATATAGAAATTTATGTTGTTGCTTTTTAACTTTTCTCATTTTTATAATATATATTCAGAGATACACATTTTCCTTTAAATATTGCTTTAAACCCATCTTAAAAATCTTAAGTTGTAATTTGATTATTATTCAGTTGACAATATTTTCTAACTTTGCTTCTTATTTCTTCTTCTTTGATCATTTAGTTTTATGCTGATAATTTCAACTATGTTGAGGATTTTCTAATTTCTTTACATATATTTTTTACTGTGGTAAAATACACATAACATAAAATTTACCATTTTAATAATTTAATGAAGTATATCTCAATGGTATTAAGTTTTTTCAAAATATTGTGCAACTATTACCACTACAAAGTTCCAGAACTTTTTCCTCATGCCAAAAGGAAATGCAGTACCTATTAAGCAGTCGTTCCATATCCCCAACATCCCCAGTCAGTGGAAAACGCTAATCTTCCTATCTCGATAAGTTTTCCCATTCTGTATGTTTTATATAAATGGTATCCATTTATATAAGTCCACAATTTTGGGGCTTTTGTGTCTTGCATGTTTTACTTGGCATAATGTTTTTAAAGATAATCCATGCTTTAGCATATATCACTACTTCATTGATTTACATGGCTCAATATTATCAGATGGTAGCAATATACCACGTATTTTAAATAAATTTATCAGTTGGATATTTGTGGGGTTTTTTTTGGCTTTTATGAATTCTGGCTATTGTGAGTGTGTTTTATGAAAATTCATGTACAAGTTTTTGTTTGAGTATCTGTTTTCAATTATTTTCAGTGAATTTCATGGATCATTTAATAATTCTATGTTAAACTTATGGAGGAACTGACAAACTGTTTCCACAGGACTACAACATTTTATAATCCCGTTAGCAATGCACAAGAGTTCAAATTTCTCCACACCCTTACTAGCATGTGATATTTTTATTTTTTTAATTTAATGTGGGCATCCTGGTGTGTCTGAAATGGTACATCATTGTGGTTTTTATTTGTATTTCTCTAATGACTAATGACACTGATATTCGTGTGATTCTATTCATGTGATTGTTGGCTGGCATTTGTATAACTTTTTTGAAGAAAGGTATTTTCAAGTCCTTTTGTCCATTTTTGAATTGAATGTTTTGGCTTTTTGTTGTTGACTTGTGAGAAGTACTCATATATTCTGGATACCAGATGCTTATGATTGCAAGTATTTCCTACCATTCTGTAGAATATCATTTTATTCTCTTGATAATGTCCTTTGATGGTCAAAAGTTTTTTAATTTTGATGAAGTCCAATTTATGTATTTTTTCTTTCATTGCTCATTCTCTTGGTGTCATATGTAATAACCCATTGCTAAATTGAAAGTTATGAAGATTTACTTTCATGTTTTCTTCTTAAGGATTTTCTATATTTTGTGTCTTATATTTAGACTGTTGATATATTTTGAGTTAGTTTTTGTTTATGGTGTAATGCAATGGTCCAGTCATTACTTTACTTGTAAAAATTAGGTTTCTTAGCACCAATTGTTGAAGTGACTATTCTCTCCCCATTTAATGGTCTTTGCATGCAATTCAAAAATCAACTGGCCATAGATAAGTAGGTTCATTTCTAGGCACTCAGTTCTCTTCCAGTGATCTATAATTCTAACCTCATGACAGCGATAACACTGTCTTGATTATTGTAGCTTTGTAGTAAGTTTGGAAATCAGACAGAGTGAGTTTTCAAACGTTGTAAATCTTTTTCATGATTATTTAGGCTATTCTGGTCCTTTTAAATACATATGAATTTTAAGAGTAGCTTTTTTATTTCAGCTAAAGAAAAAAGACCTTGGGATTTTTAACAGATATGTGGAATCTGGAGATCACTTTGGCGAGTATTGTCATTCAACAAGATTAAGTCTTCCAATCCATGATCATGCAACATACTTTCATTTATTTTGGTTTTCTTTAATTTCTTTAGCAGAGTTTTGTGTAATTTTTAGTGTGCAAATCTTATGCCTCCTCAGTTTAATTTCTAAGTATTTTGAGTGTATGTATGTGTGTGAGGAAGATTGGCTTTGAGCTAACATCTGTTGCAAATCTTCCTCTTTTTGCTTGAGGAAGATTGTTGCTCAGCTAACATCTGTGCCAATCTTCCTCTATTTTATGCCTGATGGCACTACAGTTTGGCCTGACGAGCAGTGCTATATCCCCTCCTGGGATCCGAACCTTCACACCCCTGGCCACCAAAGCATAGAGTGTAAATTTAACCACTACGCCATCAGGCTGGCCCTTCTAAGTATTTTATTACATTTGATGTTACAATAAATAAAATTGTTTTCTTAATTACATTTTGAGATTGTCATTATTCATATATAGAAATACTACTGATTTTCTGTGTTGATATTGTATTGTGCAACTTTGCTGAATTATTTCTTTAGCTCCAATAGATTTGTTAGTGGGCTTTGAGGACAGATCTTGAGCCAAAGAGGATTATTCGCAAGCCTAAAAATACAATGAAATTTGCCCTGTTAGGTTTCAAACTTGCTTGGGACCCATGACCCCTTTCCTCCAATTTCTCCCTTTTAGAATAGGAATGTTTATCCAATGCCTTTCCCAGAGTTGTGTTTTGAAAGAGGATAACTTACTGTCTAGTTTTACAGCTTCACAGATGAAGAGGAATTTTGCCGCACAATGAATTGTACCTGGAGTCTCTTCCATGCCTGATTTAGATGATGCTAAAACAATATCTTGGATTTAGAGTTGATAGCAGATTGCGTAAAAGTGAGTGGAGGCTATGGCAGTTGGCCCAAAGTTGGAAAAACAAGGTAGTGTTCTGGCTGAGCATGGGGGAATGGATTTTTTCCCAAAGTGACTAGACATTATTATTGCTGGATATAAATTTCTAAAACAGGGTAAAATAGATCTGTTAGTTCATCAAAAATCGAATTGGTAGAACTCATGAACTTGAGTGCCTGCAGTTCATTTGCACTGGAAAATAAGTAATATTTTGAGGAATGCTTGAAATAAGAACTAAAAATCAGAGAACAACAGAGACATTCAAAGTACAAAACTAAGGCAAACTTTCATTAGGAAAAAAATTGAATCTTACATTGCTCACTATCAGTTTGCCATACAGAGTGGATCAATGAGGTATCAAGTGAAGCTAAACCAATTACTTTGAGAGTGATTGACCGCGGAGAAGACGATAATAATTACACATTTTAAAAATCCATTGACCCACTCACATTATACTTTTAACCTATGTCTAAAAAATTTTAAATGTCTGTGTGATATTACATGCTTTTACTAAAACCAGCATTCAAACTGAGAAGGGGTGATTGTGAAGAACTGAAAGAGAATTTATGATGTTTGTGTAGTGAGGAGATGTAGCCTTAATACAACGTAATAGGATAATACGTGGGAACAGTAGATTCTAAAGGTGACATTGCAAAGAGGACTTCCATTGCCTGTGGTCATGTTTGGAAAAGAACTATCTATAAGAATAAGGAATGCCAAACCTAAATGTTTTTACATGGATTTGTTCTTAACAAAAATTAAACTTGCTAACATGCTTCATCCATTGCTTAACTAATTATTTTCTTTTTAAATCCAAACCCCATAGAATAAAATCCTTTAAACAACGTTGTGCTTATAATTTTCAAAACTTAGACAAAATAAGATTTTTATAAAAATGTAACTTACTATTAGCATAAATGGCTTTATAATATGTTTAAAATCTGAAGAGAATAATGACCATTAGACAAACTTCTACAATAAAAAATTTTGCAGTAAAAATTATCAGATTAAAATAGCTATAGATTCATTTTAGAAAAATTAATAGAATTTATAATTCTTATATTAAAAAGAGCATGCATAAAATAAGATGAGAGAAAGCTATCTAATTTTTATATGAAATTAGCATAACCTTTAAATCAAAACTAGACAAAATTCACTTGAGCTTCTGGCCATGATGAAATAAATACTACCAGATTTACTCTACTGCCAAAGATAATTAAAAATAAAAAGAATTGAGACACTCATTTTCAAGCATCAAATAACAAACAGAGCGTGACTAATCCTTGAGAGAAGGAAATATACAAGTTGGCACCATATTAACTCAAACTGTCTACCTGGGGGCAATTTCTGGACAATGGTTAAAAGAAATTGAGACTAAGAAGAGCATGGAAGTCTCATTGAGCATAGTGGACAGAGATCAGACTTTGGAGCTATTGAAGAAGATGAAATTTGAGGGGCAGAGTACTGAATAGGTGGGAGATGCACATGTGAAGAGCTCCCAAAGTTTGTTTGTGGTTTCCTCACAGTTCCTTGCTGAAAGGCTCAGCTGAAAATGTACTAAACAAGATTCCATTAAACCAGGCAAAGCTTAACTTCAGTGTGGTTGAGAAATAAATGAAAATTCCAAAGATCTGCATTGCCCAGAAATGTTGGAAACTAAGCCAAACCAAGGAGGAAACACATTACAATGCATTTCCAGCATCACTTGAACATCTAAAAAGGTCAAATCTTAAAGAAGTACAGCCTAGAGGAAGTACTATGTTCTAGGAATATGGGAAAAACAGAAATTGGCCAACCCTAACAAAGACTATAACAAAGTCTACAGGATCAAGAAAATCTGCCAATTATTTATTCCCCATTTGAATGAAATACAATGCTCTATAAATCAAAACAACAAAGTCCAGATTCCCTATCATCCATAAGGTCCAACATAAATTATAAATTGCAAGGCATCAAAAGAAGTAAGTATATATGACACATAACCAAGAAAAAAATCATTATGAAAAGATCCTGAAGTAATATAGATGCTGGATTTAACAAAGAAGGACTTTTAAAAAGCTAATATAAATATTGTTAATGATTTATAGTGACAAAGAGACTTAAAAATTGAGCACATAAGGAATATCATACAAGAAATGGAAACTATGAGAAAGATACAACAGAGATTACATCACTTCAAAGTACAATATCTTAAACAAGTAATTCAGTGGATGGGTAATAGCATACTAGAGACTGAAGGAGAAAAGGTTAGTGAATTTGAAGGCAGGTCAATGGAAATCACCCAATTAGAAAATAAAAACAAATAAAAGTGAACAGAAAAAACAAACACAGTGATCTTTAAGACAATATCAAGTGGCCTAACATACGTGCATTTGGAAATAGGAAAAAAGATGAATTGGGAATATGATGTAAAATAAGAATGATTAACTGGTTCAAATTTGATAAAATGTATGAATCCATATATAAAAGAAGCCTCAAGAAAGAGAAATACAGAGAAAATCAAAATTAAGCACATCATAATCAAAAAAACTATAAAGTCAAAAAGAAAAATAAAAATAGAAAAACAGAAATAGACAGCAGAAAAAAAAGTATAGTAATGGCACATTTCTCATCTGAAAAAAACACAAATAATAGAACAGCATCTTAAACTGCTAAAAGAAAAAAAACTTTAATGCAGAATTCCACATCCAGTGAAAATATTCTTCAAAATAAAATTATATTGAGAGAAGCAAAAGCTGGGGAAATTTGGTAACAGCAGATCTAAACAAGAAACGTCTATAAAAGTTCTAGTTGAAGTGAGATATTACTAGAAAAACATGTGAATCCGCAGGAATGAACAAAGTGCACCAGAAATGCTAATATGTGTGGATGTGCAAAATACTTTTGTATCCATTGAGAAATTTATAATTTACCTATAATTAAAATGTGACTACAATAGCATAAATTTTGAAGAAATAATAAAGGAAATCATGCTGTTATGATATCTTACATTAAAGACAGAGGCAATTGTAGGTAGTGTTGTAAAATGGCTCCCCATGGTCCCATCTCATGGTGCTCATGCACTTGTGTAATCTCCACCTCTTAAGTGTGCACTGGACCTAGTGACTTGTTTGTAATGAGTATGATATGGTAAATGCTGAATGTCACTTCCAAGATTAGGTTACAAATGATGGTGACTTCCACCTCTCTCTCTCTCCTTTACTCATTTTTTTTTTACTGTGTCTTCTTGGCTTGTCCCCTTTCATGTAACAAACTGTCATGTTTGAGGGATAAACATGCCAAGAGTTGAGGGAATTTGAATGAAATATTTGGGCAAGAAGTGAGGAAGAATGCTCTGAGTCCAACAACCTGCAAAGAACTGAATCCAGCCTACAACCATGTGACTGAGCTTGGAAGCAGATCCTTCCCCCACCTGGCCTTGAGATTACTACATCCCAGGATGACATCCTTGAGCTCCCCAAGAGACTGTGAAGCAAAGGAACTAGGCAAGTTATGCCTAGCTGCTAAATCTACACAAATTTTGAGATAATAAAGATGTGTTATTTTATTTTTATTTTCTTAAGGGTATGCTTTTTGATGTGCAAGATTGGCCCTGAGCTAACATATGTTGCCAATCTTCCTCTTGTTTTTCTCCCCAAAGCCCCAGCACACAGTTGTATGTCCTAGTTGTAAGTCCTTCTAGTTCTTCTATGTGGGATGCCACCACAGCATGGCTTGATGAGAGGTGTGTAGGTCCATGCCACCAGGCTGGCCTCAGATGTATTAAAATGCTCAGATTTGGAGCAACTTTTTATGCCAAACTAAATAACTAAGACAGGTATACAGTGTTAATTTTGTGTAGACTATAATTAATTAAGGATGCTGATTATAATTAAGAATGTTTCTTGTAATTCATAGAATGAACACTCAAAAATAAGAGTAATGCAAAGAGGTATAGAAAATAAAATTAAATACTAAAAAGTGTCAAGTATGCAAATGATTGAAGGAATAAAGAAACACATAAATAACAGCCAAAAGAACAACAGCAAAACAGATGGAAAAACAATAAAACAAATAGAATGATGGTAGATTTAAACAAAGCATTTTAGTGACTGCATTAAATCTTAAAAATAAGCACTCTGATTAAAAGATAAGTGTTGTAAGATTACAACAAAGACACAGATATATCTCCGTCTTTAAATAGCTTGCAAACGACATGGTGGAAAATGATGTAAAGTGCAAACATCAAGCTTAAAGCAGTTAATTCAGACAGAATATATTACAAGACAAGGGGTATTGCCAAAGATAAATAGGGACACTGTTTTATTGAAAACAGTCAATTCAAAAATAAAACATAATCTTAAATATGTCTGAACCTAACAACAGAGCTTCTAAATACATGAAGCAAAAAATCAAAACAAATTAAAACATTTAAAAAAATAAGAGAAACAAACAATTAATATAACAATGGAATAATTAAACATATCTACAATGTAAGTGGAAACTTTAGCTCTCCACCTCTCCCAGCACTTGAGATGCAGAGCACTAAAATGAATAAGTAAAGAGAAAAGATATAAACAACACTATCCTCCAAATTTACCTACTTGACATTTACAGAACATTACACCCAGCAAGTGCTGAATAACATTGTTTTCAAGAATACATGGAACTCTCACTAATATAGTCCATGTTCTGGGCTATGTCATAAGTTTTAGTAAAGTTCACACTTGAGAAATAATACAGAGAGTGTTCTTGACCCTAGTGGAATAAAATTGGTAATGAATAATAATATATCCAGAAATATTTGAAATAGTCAGGAATTGATTACAAATGTATTTATAAATTAAACCTTTACAAACATTTGAATTTTCAAAGAAGAAACGACAAGGGAAACTAGAATATATTTTGAACTGAATGATAATAAAACTACAGCATAACAAAATTTGTAGACAGAAGAAATAACAGAGCTCAAGACAATTTATAGCTTTCAAATACCATGATATAACTTTCTATTTTAAGAAATGAGGTAAATTTCTTCCTTTTCTACTTCCACTTCCTCTTGCAATCCCTTCCATTTATTTTATTTTCTTTTGAATCCTGATTTTTTTTTCTGAATGCCTTCAGATAGGGCCAATGAAGGTATATATCCTCACTTGCAGAAAGAGGTTGGGAGTAGAGTATGATGGCCCATAGCTGGGTATCAGAGCCTGACACAGTAAGGAGCGAGCATAGAGGTGAGGTTGTACAGCCTGATCTAGATAATCAGTGCCCCCGTGGTGTGTGTGTTTAATTCTGACTGGGTTAAGGAGATTATTAGGGGGATGGAATCCCTGTATGGGTCAGAGCAAATGTGGAATGAAAAGAGCATTCACATGGAGGACAGGAGCAGTGGCTGTGATGAGGAGATTGTCTACATATAAGGAGATTGAAAATAAGTTAATATATTAAGGATAATGGAATCCAAGCTTCTCAATATTGATTATAAAGTTAAAGACATAGAAAATAAAAAAGAGGAAAAAATAACAAACTTAGAATGAATCCAGTGCAGTTGAATTGGAATTATAGATACCATTATGAATTCTTGGTTTTCAACATAGACAGATAGATATTATAAGATGTAAATGTGTTCACAACGCATAAATGTGTAGGTAGACATACCTATATCCCCTAACCGTCCACTGAGATGCCTCATAAGCAACAGATCAATAGCAGTGGATACACCAAATACTTAGATTTGGTCTTCTAAAAACAGTTCTACAATAAAAGGAACAAAGAATCCAATTAATAGAAGAAAAAAAAAACAGCTAAAATGTTTGAATAGACATCTCACCAAAGAAGATATACAGGTATACCTTGGAGATATTGCAGGTTTGGTTCCAGACCACCACAATAAAACACATATTGCAATAAAAGGAGTCATACAATTTTTTTGCTTTCCCAGTACATATAAAAGTTATGTTTAAACTAAACCATAGACTATTCAGTATAGGATAGCATTATGTCTAAAAGAATAATGTACAAACCTTAATTACAAAATATTTTATTGCTAAAAAGTGCAAACCATCATCTGGGCCTTCAATGAATTGTAACCTTTTTGCTGGTGGAGGGTCTTGCTTCTATGTTGATGGCTGCTGACTGATTAGGATGGTGGTTGCTGAAGGTTGGGGTGGCTGTGTCAATTTCTTAAAATAAGGCAAGAATGAAGTTGGCTGCATCAATTGGCTCCTCCTTTCATGAACAATTTGTCTGAAGCACGCAATGCCATTTGACAGCATTTTACCCACAATAGAACTTTTCTCAAAACTAGAGTCAATCCTCTCAAATCCTGCTGCTGCTTTATCAACTAAGTTTATGTCATATTTTAAATCCTTTGTTGTCCTTTCAACAGTCTTCACAGCATCTTCACCAGGAGTAGGTTTCATCTCAAGAAACCACTTTCCTTGCTCATCCATAAGAAGCAACTCATCCATTGAAATTTTATGAGATTGCAGCAATTTGGTCACATCTTCAGGCTCCACTTCTGATTCTAGTTCTCTTGCTACATTTCTACCACATCTGAGGTTACTTTCTCCACTGAAGTTTTGAATCCCTCAAAGTCATCCAGGAGGGTTGGAATCAACTTCTTCCAAACACTTGCTAATGTTGATATTTTGACCTCTTCCTATGAATCAGATTCTTAACAGCGTCTAGAATGGTGAATCCTTTCCAGAAGGTTTTCAATTAACTTTGCCAAGACCCATCAGAGGAATCACTGTCTATGGCAGCTATAGTCTTGCAAAATGTATTTCTTAAATAATAATACTTGAAAGTTGAAATTACTCCTTGATCCACGGGCTGCAGAATGAATATTGTTTTAGCAGGCATTAAAACAACATTAATCTCATTATACATCTTCATCAGAGTTCTTGGGTAACAAGCACATTGTCAATGAGCATTAATAATTTTAAAAGAATCTTTTTTTTCCTATGCAGTAAGTCTCAACATTGAGCTTAAACTATTCAGTACCCCATGTTGTAAACAGATGTGCTGTCATCCAGCCTTTGTTGTTCCATTTATAGAGCACAGGCAAAGTAAATTTCGCATAATTCTTAAGTGACTCCGGATTTTCAGAATGAGAAATGAGCATTGGCTTCAGCTTTAGTCACCAGCTGTATTAGCCCCCAACAAGAGAGTCAGCATTTTCTTGAAAGCTTTGAATCCAGGCATTGACTTCTCCTCTCTAGCTATGAAAGTCCTTTATGACATCTTCTTCCAATATAAAAACTGTTCTGTCTGCATTGAAAATTGGTTGATTAATGGAGCCAACTTAATTATCCTTAGCTAAATTTTCTGGGTAACCTGCTGCAGCTTCCATATCAGCACTTGCTGCTTTACCTTGTACTTTTGTGTGAAGGAGATGCCTTCTTTCCTTAAACTTCATCAGCCAACCACTGCTAACTTCAAACTTTTGTTCTGCAGCTTCCTAAACTCTCTCAGCCTTCATAGAATTGAAGGGAGCTAGGGCCTCCCTCTGGAGTAGGTTTTGTCTTAAGGGAACGTTGTGGATCTTTTGGTCTTCTAGCAAGACCACTAAAATTTTATCCATATCTGCAATAAAGCTGTTTTGCTTTTTTATTTGTGTGTTCACTGGAGTAGCACTTTTAATGTCATTCAGAAACTTTTCCTTTGCATTCACAACTTTGCTAATTTTTTGGCACAAGACCTTACCATTGGCCTATCTCAGTTTCCCACATGCCTTTCTTACTAAGCTTAATCATTTCTAGCTTTTGATTTGAAGTGAGAGATGTGTGATTCTTCCTTTCACTTGAACACTTAGAGGCCATTGTAGCGGGTTATTAATTGGCCTATTTTCAATATTGTTGTGTCTCAGGGAATAGGGAGACCCAAAGAGAGGGAGAGAGACAGGGGACCTGTCGGTTGGTGGAGCAGTCAGAAAACAAACAACATTTATCAATTAAGTTCATCGTCTTATTTGGGAGTGGTTTGTGGCACCGCAAAACAGTTACAATAGTAACATCAAAGATCACCAATCACAGATCACCATAACAAGTATAATAAGAATGAAAAAGTTTGAAATACTGTGGGAATTACCAAAATGTGACACAGAGACACCAAGTGAGCAAATGCTGTTGGAAAAATTGCGCCAATAGACTTGCTGGATGTAGGGTTTCCACAGCTTTCAATTTGTAGAAAATGTAGTATCTGTAAAGTGCAAAAAGGGAAGCACAATAAAATGAGGTATAGATGGCAAATTAACACAAGAAAAGTGCTCAACATCATTAGTATTAAGAAGATGTGAATTAAAACAACAAATGAGATACCATTACAGACCTATTAGAATGGCTAAACTTCATGTTGATGAGGATGTGGAAGAACGGGAACTCTTATGAACTGCTGTTAGAAATGTTACAAGCACTGTCAAAAACAACTTAGCTGTCTCCTAAAACGTTAAATATATATGTTCAGTTGGATCCAGCTATTCCACTCCTAACTATTTACCAAAGAGAAATTGAGTTTATGTTCATGCAAAGACTTCTGTATGAATAATCATAGCAGCTGTATGTGCTCTAGATAAAAACTGGAAACATACCAAATGTTCATCAATAGCTAAATGGCTAAACAAATTGTGATATATATTTACAACAAAAAACTACTTAGCAATCTAAAGGAAAGATTACTGATACATGCAATAATATAGATGAATCTCAAAATAATTCGGTGAGTGAAAGATGCACAATTAAAAAAGAATGCACATTGTTTGATTCCATTCACATAAAAATTTTAGGAAGTACAAACTAATGTCTAGTGACAAAAAGTAGATCTGTGGTTACCCGTAGATAAGGAGTAGTGGGGCAGGGAGGGAAAGGAGCGGGGAATGGAAATTTGAGTGAGGAAACTCTTAGGGGAAGGGTAATTTGGTGATTGTTTTATAAGTGCATACATCTATCAAAACTTAACAAATTGTACATGTTAATTATGTGCAGGGGCCAGCCCCATGGCAGAGTAGTGAAGTTAGCTCTCTGTTTGGGTGGCCCAGGGTTTCGCTGGTTCAGATTCTGGGAGCTGACATGGCACTGCTCATCAAGCCATGCTGAGGCAGCAACCCACATAGCAGCACCAAAAGGACCTACAACTAGAATATACAACCATGTACTGGGGGGCTTTAGGGAGAAGAATAAAAAAATATATATATATGCAATTTATTTTATGCCCATCATTCCCCAATTAAGCTGTTACAATTTTTTAAAAACTCAATGGGACTTCCTGCATAAACTCTGAAAGTTTAAAAATAACCAATTTTATGTCTTTATACTATTAGCAAAATATTGAAAAATAAAATAAAATCACACTTTATAATAATATCCGAAAAAGGGTATTAAAATATATTTAGCAAAAGTTTTGTAAGATTTCTGCCTGGAAAACAATAAAATATTTTAAGTAACTACGAAGATCTAAATAAATGGAGAGATATACTTATTAAGATGCAATTTTTCCTAGATTCAATGCAAAATTATCAACATTCAGCATGGTTGTTTGTTTGATTTTTTTCTTTGCTTTTGATAGCAATTAACTACATAATTCTAAAAATTCATAGGAAAATACAGCAGATATAAGAGAGCCAAAACATTGAAGAAAAAGAATAAGAAATTTAAGGGGACGTGGACTATCTGATTACATGACTTACTACAAATGACTACTTTGTGGTGTGATATAAAAATAGAAATTAAGATCAATGAAGCATAACGGAGAGTCCCCAAACAGACCCACATGTAAGATCAATTTATTTTCAACAAAAGTGCCAAGATAAATCAATGAGGGAAATATGTTCAGTATATGATATTGAACAACTAAATAAATGTAGGAAAAATAATGAAGCTTAACCTCTACTTTACACCATTCACAAAGATTAATTTGTGATGGATTACAAACTTAAATGTAAAAGCTAGGATTATAAACTTTCTAGTATAAAATATAATAGAATATCTTTGTGACCTTGAGGTAGGAAAATATTTATTAGAATCAATACAAAAGATCCTAATGATAAAAGCAAAGATATAATGTATTAAACTTTATCAGAATAAAAATGTCTGTTCATTAAGACACTGTAAAATAATTGCCATATATATTTCTGACACAGGACTTATATTAAAAATGCATAAAGAGGGGCCAGCACAGTGGCTTAGTGGTTAAGTTCACGTGCTCCATTTCTGCTGCCCGAGGTTCACTGGTTCGGATCTCAGGCATGGACCTACATACCTTTAATAAAGCCATGCTGTAGTGTCATCCCACAAACAAAACAGAGGAAGATTGGTACAGTTGTCAGCTCAGGACTGATCTTCCTCACCAAAAATAGCATATATAGAGAGAGAGAGAAAGCGAGAGAAAGAAAGAGAGAGAGAGAGAGAACTCTTACAAATCAGCAATATAAAAACAAAATCTCAGTTAAAAACGTTCAAAATACTGGAACAGGCATTTCACAATGTAAGACATAAGCATCACAAAAACACAAAAATATCTTCAACGTCATTAGTGTTCAGGAAAATTTAAATTAAAAATCACAGTCCTTTACCCTTTCACACCTGTTAGAAAGATTAAAATTCAGAACATTGACATTAGCAAATATTGGTACAGAAATGGAGAATTTTGAAATCACAGACATTACTGGTAGGAAGAAATTAGGCACAACTACTTTACAAAATTAAACAGAACATTCAGTCAATATCAACCCAGATATCCCCCTTTCCTAAATGTACTCAAGGGTAATGAAAGTATATTCCCACAAAATCACACAACCATAATTTTGATAGTGGCTTATTTATAACAGTAAAAAATGAAACAACCCAAATGTCATTCAAGCACAAAATGGGTAACTAAACTGAGGCATATTAACACAATGGAATGCTACTCAACAATGGGAAAAAAATGAGCAACTGCATAAGTAATAACATGGATGAATTTCCAAAACACGAAGAATGAACAAAGTCAGGCACAAGAGTACCTAATCTGATTTCATTTATATGAGATTCAAATAAAGACAAAAATTATCTATATTTGTACATAACAGAAGAGTGGCTACCTATAGGGAGGGGGAATTGATTGAAAGAGTCACAAGACAATTTCAGAAATAACAAAAATGTTCTATATCATAATTGGCATGTTGGCTATATAGGACACATATTTGTCAAAACTCTGAACAAAATGCTTAAGTTCTGTGCATTTAACTATATAAATTTTACATTTAATTGAAAAATAGACAGGAATATAGCAGCAATGTTTATATTATTAGTAATGATCAAAAACTAGGTACCATTCAAATGGTCATCATAATAAAATAAATAACTAAATTGAAACATACACATTCAATGTATATTCAGACAAAAATGAGAGTGAACAAATTATGTCTCCAAAGTACAGGAATGGATGAATCTTAGAAATGAAAGAGTGAATATCAGAAACCAGGAATGAAATAAAACATGCACTATGATTCTACTAAGTTAAAGAAGAAGGTAAAACTAACACATGATGTTAAAAATAAGCATAGCGATCTGCTTGAAGGGTCTGTTAATGGAGTGCAGATCAAAAGGAGCTCGTGGGCTTCTGGTAATGTTCTGTTTCTTGAAACCGGGTGATGAGTGCATGGGTGTGTTCTCTTGATGAAAATTCAGTGAGATGTGTTTACTAATAATTTGTATAATTTTTTGTAGGTTTGTTATCCTTCAAAATCAGTTCACTTAAAACAAGAGCAAATGCTTGTTTTCTAATTTAAACCATAATAGCAAATTAGTAAATCAATCATCATGTCAAATTAATTAATTTAAAAAGAACCAAGTAAGATTCATTGAAGAAACAGGAAATCGTGGTTTAAAATTTGAAAACATCCTGATGTAAAATCATGTTAACATCCTTAGGGAGAATAGTTACACAAATATCTCAATAGGTATATAAAAATAATTTGACAAAAGTCAACACCCATTCACAGTAAAAATTATCCTTAGCAAAGGGGAAATTGAAGGGAATAATCTAAACCTATTTAATTTCAAACTTTGGAATGTCAGTCAAGAAAATAGTAGTGAAAAAAATAGATATAAAAATGGGAAGGAAGAAGCTACGTTACTTTATGTACAGATAATATAATTATTTACATTAAAAATGAGAATTTATAATTTATTAGAAGTAATCAAGAAGTTCATCAGGATTGCTACAAAAAATCAACATATAAAAATTGATAACATCTCTATACAAAATCACAAAGGAAATAAAAATCTAATTATAAAAAATGCACAATTCAAATAGCAACCAAATTGTAAAGCACTTAAAACGAATCTCATAAGCTATAAACAAGAATTTCTTAGAGAAGATGATGCAATCTGTTGAAGAAAATAAAAGAAGACCTGAATAAGTGAAACGGTATGCAATGTGTATGAAAAGAAAGGCTCAGTACTATAAAGATGTCAATTAATCTACAAATCCAATGTCATTCCTATTAAAATCCTAATAGCATTTGTCTATTGAAAATGAGAAATTGATCTTTGCATTCATATGAAAAATTAGAGGCTCAAGAATTGATGAGATGATTTTCAAGGTGAGGGCTATATCCTGATGATAGATGCTATCAGACATTTTAAACCTACAGTAATTAAAACAGTATGGCATTTGATACAGAGAAAACGAGTAGGTAAAATCAATCCACACATATGGCAGCTTGGTATATGATAGAGATATTGTATTAAATCAGTGTGTTTTTATTTTTTAATAGAGTAAATCTTATAGATTGTGTTACTATCAGAAAAAACAATAAAATAAGATTTGTACTTGGTGTAGACACTGTCGTTACTCTGTCCAAATTCCCTTTGATAAAGGGATTTCTGTGTACTCTTCCTGAGTGCCTGTATACTTCTGCTTCCAATAACCAGTGTCAGTGACTCTTCCTTGATGAACTGACCTTGGCCTCCTGAAGCTGCTTGGCCTTTTTCACCTTCTTCCGCCACTACCAAACTCATATCTCTGCCCATCCCTCCCTTGAGGCAAAACCAAAAAAAAACAAAAAATAAGTGCACTACTTAAAATTCTATGTACTGAGAGGATTTCCCTTCACTACTGTCCTTCAGGGATGTCCCAGAGAGGGGCACCACTTGCAGGTGATGCCTGCATATTGTGCAGAACCATCTGTAAAGCAAGCCCAAGTTTTCTCTTCCTCTGTTAAATGATTGTGGAAAATTCCTCATGAGGCCACAGGGGCTGGCTGAGAGAGAGAAGGCAATGTATCATAAGTTGGGGCCATGGGACTTTGTGCCACTTCCTCAAATAATTTAACTGGTGCAAGGCCTGGTCAAGTGCTGATGGAGTGCTGATGTACATACACAAATTTATGGTTTTATGGATCAGACAACACCCTATTCATAGTGGGAGCTCAGATTTCATGGTAACTTGGTGGCCAGTGGTTAAGTGTTCACTCTCTACTAAGGCCCAGTAGCAGTCCGTAAGCGGTTTCTCAAAAGAGAGTAGTTATCCACAGAGGATTTTCAGGGCTTTGCTCCAAAATACTAAGGGATTTTCCTGTGATTCACCTACAGGGACTTGTGAAAAGCTCCAAACAACATCCCTATCTGCACGGACACTTCAAGCACCATTGAACTTGGTGGATCATATGGCCCAAATGGAAGTCATCTCTATTATATATCAAGTTTGAGTTACTTGGTAAATGAGTCAGAGCAGCAGACCCAAATGAGAAACACATTGTCTCCAAAATTCAAAGAGGTCTACTAGATGTTGTGCCTCTTTTTGTCTTTTAGGAGGGGCCGGATGCAACAATTTATCCTTCACCTTAGAGGGGATATGTTTACACGCCCTACACCTCTGGATCCCCAGAAATTTCACTGAGGTGGATGGCCCCTAAATTGTTGTGGAATTTATTTCCCACTCTCTGACAAGCAAACATCTCACCAATATGACTGGAAGAGTTGCTACTTTCTGCTTGCCAAGTTCAATCAGATAATTTCATCAATGTGATGGGTCAGCATGATGTCTTGTGGGCCAGAAAGGGAATCAAGATGCCCATAAACTGAATTACTACATAGGCCTGGTGAGTTAATATACCCTGATGTTGAAGATACACAAAGACAAAAGATATAACTAAAAGAGAGAAAATTGGAACATAAAGTTGGAAAATGTTAACATTTATAGTGAGTAGGATAAATAAGGTTTAACTACAAACAGGAAAGAGAATGTGAAATTGGAGAAATAGAAGGAAATCTAAGAGAATACTACTTTACAAAAGGTAGGAGTGTAAAAAAATCAAGAGGAGTGAATAGCATCTTAGAGACAAAAGTGAAGGTGGGAGTGTGGAGGTTGAAGAGGGTAGGAGTGAGGGATGGAGAGGGGTCTGGTGATCAGTAGAACAAAGTCTCAAAGAATTTGAGATTTTTTTGATGAATGAATCTTAGCAATTTTTTAATACAAGTAATCATGATTTTAATTACCAAGACTTTCTCATTCTGACAGTTGATTTTTCATAGCAGATCATTTTGTCCTTTTTTTAAATTTTATTTTACTATTCATAGTATCATCTTGAATCATTCTGAAGATACTAATTAGATATTTTTAAATGTTCTTATGTTCCCTGGATTTTCTTTCTTTTTTCTTGATGTGTTTATCTGTTGTGTCGCTTTACTGATGATTTTCCTTATCTACATGTTTCTATAGTCCTATTTCAAAAATAAATATATTTTTAAATAGTTTGGAACATAGTATTTAATCACATACATATGGTTTATATCTTCTTCATTAGAAAAATTACTCTGAAATTACATTTCAGAGATATTAACTAGAGCATATTTTAGTTACCCAATAACTGAAGACTTGATCTATGGGGAAATGGAATTATCTTAGTTCTTAAGAATGCTACACACCAGTTGGAAAAAAATAATAATGCCTTTAAAAATGTTATTGAATCAAATAGCATTCCTAATTTTTTTCTTTGCTACTCCCTAAACCATTTTTATCCCAAATCACTATTTCTCAACGTGTTTATTGCAGGAACTTCCTCTTATCTCACTCACTCAGTCATTTCTCCTCTTCATTCCCTTTACTAATCAAATTAATCTTAATGTTGGGTTCTGAAATGTGCCTTTTCTGCTTGTACTTTATAAAGCCCATCCTTAACTAGAAATTCAAAATTGCAGAATATTAACAACCAACATTTCTAGGACTGCAATGAACTTTTAAGCATGGTAAGAGTTAGAGAGATTTCTCTTCTCCCCAAAATCCTGAAGTAATTTTCACCTGTAGAAAAATAGCTAGATTAAGTAACTGTTGAACTCATACACTTCTAAAATCTTTCCTTGGATTACATACCACAGAAAACTACCTGTCCTGGATATTCATAAGCATTGTTTGAAAGAAAGAACTAGGAAGAAGTTCTGTGAACAAATGAATATAGTAATTTCTATAACCTTAAACATGGTAATGCAGATTGCAAAAGGGGTTACATTGTTCACATAGCAATTCCAGAATTGATAAGACAAGGAAAATCATTTCATGTCGTTTGATCTCTTTGCAAAAAGGACAAGTGGTGGTTTTCAAACTTTATGCTTTACCACCCCCTAATTTTTTGATTAGTACTGTCTTCTCTTACACAAATAAGGTTTAAACCGAAAATGTTTCAACTACAGTTTAATAAGTTGCATAGATGTAACATCCACACTGTAAAAAATGACATTAAAAAATGTTCTTATTTAAAAAAATATGTTCAGTATATTCAAAATATCATAATGATTTGCTATCCATAACCATCCATTTAAAATAAATGTGAATATGCTCTTCTTCCTTATCAGTTAGAAATTTTAAATATCTTTATCTTTGAAATTGTATGTCCGTTCCACTTTCCACACATAATTTTAGCCTAATGTAATGCGGCCTGTGTAAAAATCTTTTATCTTAATACATAACAAACGAGTTCACTCTCCTTCTCAGAAACCTGAAACTGCTCTCCATCGTCTAATAAAGGAAAACAAAATTTCTTGGTTTGAAATTAGTTATTCTGGGATTGTCAATCGGTATTTCAATCTTTATTTCATGATACTACCTTTTATTTGTTCTACCCACTAGCACAAGAAGAAATCTCATTGAGAGCCTACCCTTGCATCTTTTCAGGTATCTGTCTATAGAAACTCTTCCATTTTTCCAGAACATCTATTTGCATTTCTTTAATGTATCCACTTTATTTCTGATTCCTGAAGTTCTGTCTTCCTACAAAGCTCTGCTCAGAAGCTTTTCATATAGTCATGAAAACTTCCTTAGTCAACCATAAAATTTTACTGGGAGCAGTCTCAGGACATGTCACACTCTTCTGCATATTTTAGCCAGGTATACATTTATCTTACCTGTCCTACCTGACTATTCAGATTTTTGACGGCATAGCACATGTGCTGTCACCTTTGTATCCATCAGAAGATGAGCATAATTACTTTTTTAATTCAATCAACAGGAATTTATGAAGATATAGGTAAATAAGGTATCAACCTTGAGTTCTCAATTGATAAAAGACATTTTATCACTTAGGTGTTGCCACAATAATGCTGCGTTAACATACTCAAAATATTGAAGCATTTTCACGGCATCTATTTATTTTTCTCACTTCTCAATGTGAGGGTTAGTTGGGGCTTAGCTGATCCAGGCTGGGTTTAGCAGAGATTGGCTCCAGACTGCAGGTCAGGTTTTGGTCTGCTCTGCATCTGTATGAGACATGGGCTAAAGGGCCAGCCAGTAGCAAATGATCTAGGGTATGTCTCCTCATGGTGAAGACAGAGCATGAAAGGGCAAACTCAACCACACAAGTACCTTTGACATGATGTTTAACATCCTGTTGGACAAAGCAAGTCTCATGGCCTCACAAAGTAGTGGGGCTGAGGAATAACATCCTCTGTGGCAAGGCTGTGAACGTACACTATTATTACACTAGAGTAATGAATCAGACATGGAATTCAATCTACCATGGCTGTATGAATAACTGTATGAGAAGGGGTATAAGGAAGAGTGAAAAACAAAATAACTGTTTCTAGAAAGAGACATTATTTCACAGAAGAGATGACTTTAGAACTGAGTTTTTAGGGTGAGCTATTTGCCAGGCACTATAGGCAGAGGAGCACATTATAAGAACAGAGGTTACTGTTCACAGGCACAAAGCAGAGCTCTGGGATGGGGCACACGGAGAGATGTTTAGACTTGCAGGCTGGATGGTGGAGTGTTTGTGGGAAAGGCTGGAGCCAGAGCTATACACTGTCCTGAATTTGATGTGCATCCTGTTTTTGACCAGACATTTGACTTCTGTTTTGTAGACAATAGATGACCAAAAGAATTTATTGAACTTTATTATCAAATTAATATTTAAACAAATTCTTCTGTTAAGCTATTTTATTTACTTAATAAATGGTTTGAATAAAGACATGAAAGAGTGTCTAGTCCCTTCCTCCCTTCCTCTCTAGCTACTTCCCTCTCTTCCTTCCACCTTCCTTTCCTTCTTCCTTTCTTTCTTCTTAATCAGGCAGTTTCCCTAAAAAGACTGTGATATTCCTTATAGAGATTAGTAAATGTAGGAGAGTTATAAATTATTTATATAGAAATTGAAGCAAATAGTAATATATAGGAAGAAAGCAAATGCTTGCTGAAGAAATAGCAGCAGAACTGGATCAACCTATAGTGTTGCTCTGACCACATTGCCCAGGCAATTTGTTGGCTTTGAAACTACCCCAGGCCAGGATGGCCCAAGCATGCAGCCTGTCTTAGTCAGCAGGGCTCTCAGATGCACCCCAACTTCAGTGCCCATCCTGGGGCTCTGACAGCTGCATCCTCAGGCTTGTCAAAATGGATCAGCAAAGGCAGCTGGCTTCAGCTGAGGCCTCTACTGCCACCTGGGTGCTGGCAGCAGCCCACACACTGCATTGGAAAGAGTAAGATGATCTGAGGCCCCAAGACACAAGGTCTGTGCAGCACTCAAGGAATATGGGAGAGGCAGTGACTGGGTTAAAGAGCATTAGAGAACAAGGCTCATTATTCTCCGCCCTGCAGAACTCTCCTGTGTGAACAAATTCAGAAAAGCTTTGATAGAGAGTAAGGGAAGGAGAAAGATCACAGGTCACCCCAGAGCTCCCCTAAAGAAAAAAGAGGCTCTGGGTATTGAATTAATTCACACTGTGAAGAGACTTTGAGATAATTCTGTTAGTTCCATCAAACAGAAAGGGTATTTTTAGAAATGGAAGTGGAGGCTCTTCTCCGCCTCATGGATACTAAATATATTCCTGTGGCATATGCAGAATGGGCAAGAATTCCTGTTTAACAGAAAAGGAAATTAAGTCACAGAGAGGATAATTAATACAGAAATATTAAATAGTTTGGGCCTGATAACTACAACATGAAGTGAAAGTCCTTTAAGAAAGTTTATTTTCTAAAGTGGATTTATGACTGTTTAGAATATATTGGCTTAATTCAACCTTGTAAAACAAACATCTATAATTATAGCGACTGTTGAAATTACTCTTTCAGGAAAGTTCTAATTTCAAATATTCTGTCTTATCATGATCCCCGTCAGACAATATGTTTTCATCTTGAGGTCAGAGGAAGATATTGATTTTGTTAAATTAGTAAGTCTATTTTTTAGATAGAATAGAGAATCTTTATGTACACAGAACCCAAGGATTTAGGTGGGGAATAAGCATCCCAACCCAAGGGCAGAACAAGGGGTCTCACACTGGTAGGGTTTCAAGGAACCCAGGAAAGAGTTTTGAATCACAACCAGCTCACCACTGGCAGGATGGCTCATGACAAGAACTGGAAATGCAGTGACATATACCCAGTCAATTAAAAAGGATTCGAATCATATCCAAATATATGTTCCTGAGAATACACTTTTTGTTTGCTTTTGCTTGTCTCATTTTTCTAGAGATTGGGTAGCATTACATCACTGGAGTAAAGGCCCCTAAAAAGTGCTTTATTATAAAAGAGTCACAGATTGATGACCTTGGGGTCCCAGAGGCTCCCATTGGGACGTGACTGTTAGACATGAGAAGGTGAGTCGGTCACACCCTGAAGGGCTGCACTGATTTCTGTGTGGGCCACTGGGTGTACTTTGGCCTGATGCAATTATGCCTGAATTAATGCAATAGAAATTAAATTAATGCAATATACAATTCATGTTTGTTGTTTAGTGGATGTGGTTCAGAACAGATTCTGTGGATTCAGTCAGCCTGGCTACAGTTCAAACCCTCTCAAATATCTGCCACACATCTTTAAGTAATTCACTTAACTTCTGAGACTCAGTTTCCTCATCTCTAAAATAAGGCCAATACAAGTTGTTTAGTCAAACGGTTTTGCTGTGAAAACTAAATTGCCTCCTACACGTCTTCCTGGCCTCAAATAGATAGTCAATAAACATAAACTTTTGAATATTACATGAAAATGTTGGTATAAAAATCAAAAGATACTAAGGGAATTCAGGTACTTCTCTAATGGAAGCAAGATAAAGATCCATAAAAAATAAATGAAAACAAGACTAAGGTAAGGAATAGACCAGAAGAAATTCCATGGACTTAGCAAGGCATCTTAATATTGTGGATGGTATCTCGGTGCCAGGCTAGAAAACATGGTTTGTCACTTACAGTTCACAATGCTGTTGTACTACCTTAACTTCTCTGGGAATTATTTTTTTTATTAGTAAAAGGAGGTTTATATTCCTCTCTTTCAAGTTTCATAGAAATATTGTATTATAATAAGTAGAACAAGTTAAAGCACCTTGTCAACAAAAAAATATTGTAAACTGAAATTTTCTCATAAGAAAAGTAAGGAAATAGGAGAGATCTTAATATCCACTGAGAGAAGGTGGAATTTCAGATAGACTTTGAGTAAAGAAGAGCTTTCAAACAGCAAAAGACAGAAAGGAAAGGAGCTGGTGGCTTTATAACCTGTAGACCAGAGGTTCTCAGTGTGTGTGAGTTTTTGGGGAGACATTTTGCCCTCCAGAGACTTTTTGCAATGTTGGAGATATTTTTGGCTGCCACAACTGGTGGGCAGTGCTAACTGGCACCTTCTGGGTCAAGTCCAGGAATGCTGGTAAATATCGTACAATGCAGGAAGCAGCCCCCCAAAACAACGAATTATCAAGGCCAAAATTGTTAACAGTGCTGCAGTTGAGAAACTGTGCTACAGGCAGATGAGTCACTAGCATAGCAGATGTGAAGCCGAAGTCAGAAAATGTTGGTGGAGTATGAATATTGGGATGGGGAAATGGGGCTTTTATATGCAATGAGAAACTAAAAACTTTACTTGTCAAGAAGTGATGAATTTTGCTTGACAATAAAAGACAATCATTCTTGAAATAATCTTGGTATAATTTAGCAAATCACTATTATGCAATTGTTTATTTCAGACCAAATATAAAGATAAATTAAATGTAAGATAAATTTGAATTGATTCACTCTGTCTTTATAACGTTTTGTCACTCATAGTGAGAATCAGTCTTTTGCATCATCCACATTTCCAGTGAGATTGCACTATCCATTGAGAGTAGGATACATAGGGATTGAAGTTATTTATCACTTTGGATTAGAGAAAATGACATTGTGATGTGTTTTATCTAATGAAAAAGGAGCAAATTGTGCCTGCTCTGAGGGAAAGCATTTAAGAATTGTTGTACAGTTCTCCGTGCTCTCTCTTATCATGTGATATAGATAGGTATGTTTTCCAGATGTTGCACATACAAGATGGTGGAGCTTCCTGCCTGATGCAAGAGCATGCCTTGCTCTATCTTACCTGACCATCAAATACATGTGGTATCGGGTCAGTCATCATTCTCTTTTGACTTCAGTCCCCACACATTTAAAATGAAGAGTTTAAGATAAATGATTTTTGAAATCTCTTTAAGCTCCAAAATCCTAAAATTAAATGGATATTAATGAATTTATGAGAAGACACTTTTTTCAACTTTTTACCTAAACACTTGGTTTAATGTAGATATGAAACGTCTAAATATTCAACTAATTTGGAGCATGGGTCTCAGATTATATCTCAAGCTTCCCTGAGATATTATTGCTCCATTATGAATAGACACATATTTTTAATCATTAAAAAGATAAGAAGATGGGAAAGATCTAATTGCCAAGGAAATCTCAGGTGTTTAGAACGCAGACATACCTTGGTTTGTGTTACCCAGATAAGTGAAGAGCAGGTGTATAATTCTTTCACAAAAGAGAAACTAAATTCCAAAGAGGTTAGAGCACTCAACCAGGTGGCAGTCTGTGAAGGCTGAATCATGTACCCGGGCTTCTGTGCGCTGTCCATGGTGCTGAAGAACCTTGATAAATTTACGGAATTGTCTGTGTTACTCTAGAAACATCTCACCTTACGTTTATTTTTATTCAACATTCACTGCACACTCAAAGAACAAAAAATCAGGGCCAGCACACCCCCCTGCATCCTGTGTTTTTATTAGTGGTAGCAGTAATATCATTATTATTATTATTAAGTTTTTATTTTGAGATAATTGTAGATTCCCATGCAATTGTCAGAAATAATACGAAAAGATCACATGCCCGTTTTAAGAGTTTTGTCCAGTGGTAATATCTTGTAAAACAATAATATAATATGAAAATTAGTATATTGAAGTTGACACAGTCACAATATGCAGCTTATCTACAACAGAGAGGATCCTTCCTGTGGCCCTGGGACAGCCACATCCACTTTTCTCCCCTGACCACTCTCTCCTTACTCCTGACAACCACTGATTTGTTACACATTTTTGCTATTTTATAATTTCAAGAATGTTACATAAATGAAATCATACAGGATGTACTTTTTGGACTGGCTTTTCTCATTCAGCTTAATTCTTTGGAGATTTATCCAAGTTGTTGAGGTTATCGATAGCTATTTCTTTTTTATTTCTGAGCATTATTCCATGGTATGGATTTCCCGCAGTTTGTTTAACACTTTACCCATTGAAGAATATCTGGGCTGTTTCAAGTTATTGCCATTCTGAATAATGCTGTTATGAACATTTATGTACAGGTTTTTATATGAACACAAAACTTAATTGTTTATTTCTCTGGGATAAATGCTCGAGTGTAATTGCTATTTCATATGTTAATTATATATCAGTTTTATAAGAAATTGCCACACTCTTTTCCTGAGACGCTGTACCATTTTTCATTCCCACCAACAATGTGTGAATGATCCAGTTTATACATATAATTGTCAGCATTTGGTGTTGTCAGTATTTTTTATTTTAGCCAAAGTGATACATGTGTAGTGATATCTCATGGTTACTGTAAATTGCATTTCCCTAATGATTAGTAATATTTAGCATCTTTTCAAGTGCTTATTTCCCATTGGTATAATCTCTTCACTGAAATGTCTGTTCATATTGTGTAGCCATTTTTTAATGAAATCTTAATGTTGAGTTTTGATTTTTTTTAAGTACTCTAGATATTAGTCCTTTGCCATATATGTAGCTTGCAAATATTATCTCCCCAACTGTGGCCTGTCTTTTCATCTTCTTAACAATATCTTTCACATTGCAAAAGTTTTTAATTTTGAAGAAGCCCAATTTAAAGACTCACGTGTTTGCTGTCAAATCTAAGAAATACTTTCCTAGTCCCATATTCTGAAGATTTTCTCCCAGTTTTTACTTTTTCTAAAAGTTTTGTAGTTTCTCACTTTGTATTTAAAACCTGATCCAATTTAGGTTAATCTTGGTACAAGGAGAGATGTTTATGTCAAGGTTGATTTGTTGAAAAGTCTATACTTCCTCCACTGAATTGCTTTCGCATCTTTCTCAAAAATCACTTGTTCTAAAATCAGAGGTGAAGATTGCAAACGCTGTGAAAATACTGAAAATTAGCAAATTATAGACCTTAAAGTGTGAATTTTATGGCATATGAATTATAATTCAACGAAGCTTTTATGAAAAGATCGTATTTCTTTTTTTCTTTTGAGAAAGCTTAGCCCTGAGCTAACATCCATTGCCAATCCTTCTCTTTTTGCTGAGGAAGCCTGGCCCTGAGCTAACATTCCTGCCCATCTTCCTCTACTTTATATGTGGGATGCCTGCCACAGCATGGCTTCATTAGCAGTGCTAGGTCCGCACCAGGGATCCAAACCCGAGAACCATGGGCCACTAAAGCACAACGTGGAAACTTAACCAGTGTACCACCAGGCTGGCCCCTATTTCTAGGTGTTCTATTCTTTTCTATTGATCTACATGTCCTCACTTCTGCCAGTATCACACCACATTGACCACTGCAGTAATATAATAAGCCTTAATTTCATGTAAAGTGATTCTTCCCATTTTATTTTTCCTTTTCAATATTGTTTAGTTATTATAGAGCCTATATTATGCATATAAATTTTAGGATAAGATAATCAATGGCTCCAAAGTACCATGTTGGAATTTTTATTTGAATTTTGTTTTATTGTGGTAAGACTAGAGGTACAATGTTATACAGCGGATCTCTAAAACTTAATCACCTTGCTTAGCTGAAACTTTATTCTGGTTAATTAATAACTCCCCATTTCCACCTCCCCTCAGACCCTGGCAACCACCATTCCACTCTTTGATTCTATGAATTTGACTACTTTAGAAAATTTATATAAGTGGAATCATACAATATTTGTCCTTCGGTGACTAGCTTACTTCAGTTAGCATAATTTTCTCAAGATTCATCCATGCTGTCATATATTGCAGAATTACCTTCTTTTTAAAAACTAAATAATATTCCATTATATGTATATACCACATTTTCTTTATCCGTTCATCTGCCAATGGACATTAAAGTTGTTTGCACATTGTGACTATTGTGAACAGTGCTGCAATGAACAAAGGAGTGCTAATATTTCTTCAAGATCCTGCATTCAATTCTTTTTGGTTTTTTTCTTGTTGTTCTTTGCTTTTGCTGAGGAAGATTGCCCTTAGCTAACATCTGTTGCTAATCTTATTCTTTTTTTATGTGAGCCACTGTCAAAGCACAGCCACTGACAGACAAGTGGTGTGGTTCTGCACCCAGGAATTGAATTCCGGCTGCTGAAGTGAAGCACACCAAACTTTAACCATGAGGCCATCTGGGCTGGCCCCTGATTTCAATTCTTTTAGATAATTACCCAGAGGTGGGATCGCTAGATCATATGGTAGTTCAACTTTTAGTTTTTTGAGGAACCTCCATACCGTTTTCCATAGTAGCTTCACCATTTTTCATTCCCAATAGCAGTGTGCAAGGGTTCCAATTTCCCCATATCTTATCCACGACTTATCTTTTGTTGCAGTTTTTCTTGTTTTGATGATTGCTATCTTGATAAGTGTGAGGTGACATCTCCTTGTAGCTTTTATTCATGTTTCCCTGATGACTAGTGGCATTGAGCATTACAAGTACCTGTTGGCCGTTTGAATGTCTTCTTGGGAGAAACATCTGTGTGAGACCTTAGAACATTTTTTAATTGCACTATTAACTTTTTTTTTGCTATTGAGTTGTGGGAGTTTCTTATATATTTTGGAGATTAACTGCATTTCAGATATATGGTTTACAAATATTTTTCCCCTTCTGTAGATTTCCTTTTCTTTCTGTTGACTGTTTCCTTTGCTGTGCAAAGGCATTCAGTTTGATGTCATCCCACTTATTTTTTTTTGTTTTTGCTTGTGCTTTTGGTGTCATATTCATAAAATCATTGCCAAAACTAATGTTTTGAATCTTTATCCTGTGTTTTCTTCTGGGAGTTTAACAGTTTCAGATCTTACATTTAAGTCTTTAATCTATTTTCTGTTAAATTTGTGTGTGGTGCCTGAGTCCAATTTCATTCTTTCACATGTGGATATCTAGACTTAGCACCACAATTTATTGAAGATACTATTGTTTCCCCATTGTGTATTCTTTGCACCCTTGTTGAAGGTCAGTTGAGTGTAAAAGTGTGGGTTCAGTTTTGGATTCTCTGTTATGTTCCACTGGTCTATACGTCTGTCTTTATGCCAGTAGTATTCTGTTTTGGATGTTGGAGCTTTGTAATATACTTTGAAATCAGAAATTATGATGCTTCCAGCTTTCTTCTTCTTTCTCAAAATTGATTTGACTGTATGCGGTCTTTCCTGGTTCCATATGAATTGTATAACTGGGTTTTCCATTGTTGTAAAATATACCATTGGGATTTTGATAGGGATTGTATTGAATCTGTAGATCCCTTTGGGTAATATGGATATTTCACCCGTATTAAGTCTTGAAATCCATGAACACAGTATGTCTTTCCACTTGTTTGCATCTTCTTTAATTTCTTTCATCTGTAACTTGTAGTTTTCAGCATATAAGTCTTTCACCTCCTTAGTTAAGTTTATTTTAATGTTTAATTATTTTTGGCGATATGGTAAATGAGATTGTTTTCCTAATATCTTTTTCATATAGTTTGTTGTTTATGTATAAAAGGCAGCTGTTTTTTATATATTGATTTTGTATCCCAAATGTTACTGAAGGTGTTTACTAGTTCCAACAGTTTTGTTTGTTTGTTTGTTTTTGTTTTTTGTTTATTGACTTTTTATTTTTTTCTTTTTTTAACTTTTATTTTATTTCATTAACATTTGATTATAACATTATATAGCTTTCAGATGTACATCGCAATATATTTCAAATTCTGTGTACATTACATCATGTTCACCACCCAAAAACTATAGTCCTTCACCTCACATGTGAGCCTATTCGCCCCTTTTGCACTCCCACATCCCCCCTTCCCTTATGGTAACCACCAATCCGATCTCTGTTGCTATGCGTTTGCTTGTTGTTGATTTTATCTTCTACTTATGAGTGAGATCATATGGTATTTGACTTTCTCCCTCTGACTTATTTCACTTCGCATAATAACCTCAAGGTCCATCCATGTTGTCACAAATTGCCAGATTTCATCATTTCTTATGTCTGAGTAGTATTCCATTGTGTATAAATACCACATCTTCTTTATCCATTCATCCCTTGATGGGCACCTAGGTTGCTTCCAAGTCTTGGCTATTGTGAATAATGTTGCAATGAACATAGGGTTCATGTATCTTTATGCCTTTGTGTTTTCAAGTTCTTTGGATAAATATCCAACAGTGGGATAGCTGGATCATATGGTAGACCTATTCTTACTTTCTGAGGATACTCCATAGTGCTTTCTATAGTGGCTTCACCAGTTTTGCACTCCCACCACCAGTGTACAAGGGTTCCCTTCTCTCCACATCCTCCACAACACTTATTTCCCATCTTGTTAATTATAGCCATTCTGACTGGAGTGAGGTGATACCTCACTGTAGTTTTGATTTGCATTTCTCTGATAGCTAATGATGTTGAGTATCTTTTCATATGCCTGTTGGCCATCCATATATCTTCTTTGGAGAAATCTCAGTTCAGATCTTTTGCCCATTACTTAATTGGGTTGTTGGTTTTTTTGATGTTGAGCTGTATGAGTTCTTTGTATATTTGGATATTAATCTCTTATCTGATATATGGTTTGCAAATATCCTCTCCCAATTATTAGATTGTCTATTCGTTTTGTTGATGTTTTCCTTTGCTGTGCAGAAGATATTTATTTTAATGAAGTCTCATTTGTTCATTTTTTCTTTTGTTTTCCTTGCTTTGACAGACATGGGACTTGAAAATATGCTGCTAAGACCAATGTCAAAGAGCATACTGCCTAAGTTTTCTTCTAGATGTTTCATGGTTTCGGATCTTACATTCAAGTCTTTAATCCATTTTGAGTTGATTTTTGTGCATGGTGTAAGGGAATGGTGTACTTTCATTCTTCTGCATGTGGCTGTCCAGTTTTCCCAACACCGTTTATTGAAGAGACTCTCCTTTCTTCATTGTATGCTCTTGGCTACCTTGTAGAATCTTAGCTGTCCATAAATGTGTGGGTTTACTTCTGGGCTCTCGATTCTGTTCCATTGATCTGTGTGTCTGTTTTTGTGCCAGCACCAAGCTGTTTTGGTTGCTATGGCTTTGTAGTATATTTGGAAATCAGGGATTGTGATACCTCCAGTTTTGTTCTTTTTTCTCAAGCATCCTTTGGCTATTCGGGGTCTTTTGTTGTTGCATATCAACTTTAAGATACTTTATCTCATTTATGTGAGAAATGTTGTTGGAACTTTGATAGGGGTTGAATTGAATCTGTAGATTGGTTATGAAGTATTGACATTTTAATGACGTTAATTCTTCCAATCCAAGAGCATGGAATATCTTTCCATTTCTATGTGTCTTCTATTTCTTTCAACAATGTTTTATAGTTTTCTGTGAACAGATCTTCCACCTCTTTGGTTAAGTTTATTCCTAGGTATTTTATTCTTTTTGTTGCAGTTGTAAAAGGATTGTATTCTTAATTTCTCTTTCTGCTACTTCATTGTTAGTGTATAGAAACACAACCAATTTTTGTATGTTGATTTTGTATCCTGCAAATTGACTATATTTATTTATTATTTCTAAAAGTTTTTTGGTGGCTTCTTTAGGGTTTTCTATATGTAAAAGCATGTCGTCTGCAAACAGTGACAGTTTCACTTCTTATTTTCCAATATGGATCCCATTTATTTCTTTTTCTTTCCTGATTGCTCTGGCTAGGACTTCCAATACTATGTTAAATAAGAGCGGTGGGGCCGGCCCGGTGGCACAGTGGTTAAGTTCACACATTGCACTTCTTGGTTGCCTGGGGTTCACCCATTTGGATCTCTGGTGTGGACATGGCACCACTTGGCAAAAGCTGTGCTCTGGTAGCCATCCCACCTATAAAGTAGAGGAAGATGGGCATGGATGTTAGCTCAGGGCTAGTCTTCCTGCTCAAAAAGAGGAGGATTGGCAGTACTTAGCTCAGGGCTAATCTTTTTCTTCAAAAAAATAAATGAGTGGTGACAGTGGGCATCCTTGTCTGGTTCCTGTCCTTAGAGGGATAGCTTTCAGTTTTTCTCCATTGAGAGAATGATATTTGCTGTGGGTTTGTAATATATTCCCTTTATTATATTGAGGTATTTTCCTTCTATACTCACTTTAGAGTTTTTATCATAAATGGATGCTGTATCTTGTCAAATGCTTTCTCTGCATTTATTGAGAAGATCATGTGATTTTTATTCTTCATCTTGTTAATGTGGTTTATCACATTGATAGATTTGTGGATGTTGAACTATCCCTGCATCTCTGGAATGAAACCCACTTGATCATGATGTATGGTCTTTTTAATGTATTGTTGTATTCAATTTGTTAATATTTTGTTGAGGATTTGTGCATTGATGTTCATCAGTGATAGTGGCCTGTAATTTTCTTTTTTTTTGTTGTCCCTGTCTGGTTTCAGTATCAGGATAATGCTGGCTTCATAGAAGGAGTTAGAAAGCCTCCCTTCCTCTTCAATTTTTCAGAAGAGTTTGCAAAGTATAGGCATTAAATCTTCTTTGAATCTTTGGCAGAATTCATCAGGGAAGCCATCTGGTCCTGGACTTTTTTTTCTCTGGAGGTTTTTGATTGCTGTTTCGATCTCCTTACTGGTGATTGGCCTATTGAAATTCTCTACTTCTTCTTGGTTTACTTTTGGAAGGTTGTATGTTTCTAAGACTTTATGCATTTCTTCTAGATTATTCAATTTGTTGACGTATAGCTTTTCATAGTATTATCTTATTATGTTTTGTATTTTTGAGGTGTCTGTTGTAATTCCTCCTCTTTCATTTCTGATTTTATTTATTTGAGCCTTCTCTCTTCTTTTCTTGGTGAGTCTAGCTAAGGGTTTGTCAATTTTGCTTATCTTTTCAAAGAACCAGCTCTTGGTTTCATTAATTTTTTCTACTGTTTTTTTAGTCTCTATTTCATTTATTTCTGTTCTGATTTTTATTATTTCCTTCCTTCTGCTGATTTTTGTCTTTGTTTGTTCTTTTTCCAGTACCACTACACGCGCAGTTAGATTGTTTATTTGGGATTTTTCTTCTTTGTTGAGATAGACGTGAATTGCTATAAACTTCCCTCTTAGAACTGCTTTTGCTCTATCCCATAGACTTTGGCATGTCATATTTTCATTTTCATTTGTCTTCAGGAATTTTTTGATTTATCCTTTGATTTCTTCATTGCCCCAATCGTTGTTCACAGCATTTTGTTTAATCTGCACATTTTTGTGCCTTTTCTGGTTTTATTCCTGTAGTTGATTTCTAGTTTCATACCTTTGTGGTTAGAAAAGATGTACACTATTATTTCGATCTTCTTAAATTTATTGAGACTTGTTTTGTGGCCTAATATGTGATGAATCTTGGAGAATGTTCCAAGTGCATTTGAAAAGAATGTGCATTCTGTGGTTTTTGGATGAAATGTTCTATATATAACCACTGAGTCCATCTGATCAAATGTGTCATTTAAGTCCAGTGTTTCCTTATTGATCTTGTGTTTGGATGATCTATCCATTGATGTAAGTGGAGTGTTAAAGTGCCCTACTATTATTGTGTTACTGTCTATTTCGCCTTTTATGTCTGTTAATAATTGCTTTATATATTTAGGTGTTCCTATCTTGGGTGCATAGATATTTACAAGTGTTATATCTTCTTGTTGGATTTTTCCCTTTATCATTATGTAGTGCCCATCTTGTCTCTTGTTACAGTTTTTGTTTTAAACTCTGTTTTGTCTGATATAAATATTGCTATTCCACTTTCTTTTCTTTGCCATTTTCATGTAATATCTTTTATTATCCTTTCATTTTCTGTTTGTGAGTGTCTTTAGGTCTGAAGCGTGTCTCTTGTATGCAGCATATATATGGGTCTTGTTTTTTTATCCATTTGGCCACCCTATGCCTTTTGATTGGAGCATTTAGTCCATTGACATTTAAAGTAGCTATTGATAAATATATGTTTATTGCCATTTTGTTGCTTTTTTTTCTGGATGTTTTAGCAGTTCTTCTCTGTTCCTTTCTTTTTCTCTTGCTCTCTTCTCTTGTGGTTTGATGGCTTTCTTTAGTAATATGTTTGTTTTCTTTTGTCTTCTTTATTTGCTTACTTATTTTAGGTTTCTGATTTGTGATTACCATGAGGAGTTTATATAATATTCTTGGTAAATAACAGTCTATATCAAGTTTATAGACTCTTTAGCTTAAGCTCTTTCTAAAAGTTCTACTTTTTCACTCCTCCCCGACACATGTTATGTTTTTGAAATCATACATAATCTCCTATTTTGTGTGTGTCTATCCATTACCCTCTTATCATTGAAATAGGTAATTTTAGTACTTCTGTCTTTTAACCTTCATCTTATATTCTCAGGTGGTTGATCTGCTACTTTTACTATGTTTTTACCTTTACCAGTGATTTTATTGCCCGTTTTTTTTGGGGGGGGGGAGTAATTTTTTGGATAATTTTTTATCCCTATTTGTGGTCATCGTATTCCCACTTAAAGAAATCCCTTCAGCACTTCTTGTAGAACTGGTTCCTTGGTGATAAGCACCTTTAATTTTTGCTTGTCTGGGAAGATCGTTATCTCTCCTTCCATTCTGAATGACGACCTTGATGGGTAGAGTATTCTTGGCTGCAGGTTTTTTTTCTTTTTAGCACTTTAAATACATCATCCCATTCTCTTTTCACATGTAAGATTTTGGCTGAGAATTCCACTGATAGCCTTATGGGCTTTCCTTTGTATGTCACTTGTTGCCTTTCTCTTGCCACATTTAGGATTCTCTCTTTTCTTTACTTTTGGACATTTTAATTATAATATGTCTTGGTGTGGGCCTCTTTGGGCTTATCTTGTTTGGAGCTGTCTGTGCTTCCTATACTTGGATGTCTGTTTCCTTCCTTAGATTAGAAAATTTTTCATCTGTTATTTCTTCAAATAAATTTTCTGCCCCTTTGTCTCTCTCTTCTCCTTCTGGGACACCTATAATATGAATGAATGTTAGTGTGCTTGATATTGTCCCAGATTTCCCTTAGACTGTTCTCATTCTGTCTAATTCTTTTTCCTTTTTTCTGTTCTGCTTGGGTCATTTCCTCTAGTCTTTCATCCAGCTCACTGATCCATTCTTCTGCATCTTCTACTCTACTATTGAGTCCCTCTAGGGAATTCTTCATTTCCAGTATTGTATTCTTCATTTCTGAATGGGTTTTTTTTATATCTTCCAGTTCTTTGCTGAAGAACTCACTGTGTTCATCCAGTCTTCTCCCAATATCTGTGAGCATCCTGATGACATTTTGTTTGAACTCTTTGTTGAGTAGGTCACTTGTTTCTGTTTCATTTAGTCCTTTTTCTGGAGTTTTGTCCTGTTCCCTTGTTTGGAATGTAATCCTTTTTTCCCTCATTATGCCTCATTCTCTGTGCTTATTTCTATGTATTAGGTGAGTCAGCTATGTCTCCTGATCTTGGAGAAGTGGTTTTATATAAGAGATGCCTTTTGAGGCCCAGCCGTGTGCTCCCCTCTTGTCACCAGTCCAAGAGATCCATGAGTGACCCTTTGTGGGCTACTTGTGTCCTTCTGCTGTGGCAGGGTTGCTCTTAATGCAGGTACCAAGGGAATCTAATCTTTCTGTCCCTGGCCAGCTGTTTGTAAATTGGGTATGGGGAGCCTCAGCACTATTGGCTACAACATCTATCAGCACACTCTTATTGTAGTTTTCTTCTTAATTGGGTTGGTACCCAGTGTAGCTGGTTGCCAGGCTCAGGGGCTTACAGTTACTATAGGCCTCAGGCCTACAAGGCTTTTGTCAGTTCTCTTTGGTGTGCAGCTGGCCCTAGGCACAGGATCAATTGTTTCAGGCTTTGGAAGGTTCGGCTGATCCTTTACATGGCTATTTGTGATACACAAATCTTCTGGCAATGATAAGCCTCACCTGCCACAGGGGACACACACCGTCAACACAGTCCTGGTCCATACACAATTCCCAAGGCCCTGGAGCACACACCAATGCCCCACTGCAGAGGCCCCTGCCTCTCCACCAATGCCTCCCACTGTTCACCTAATCCTCACACAGGCCTTGCCCCACAGAGGCAGACACACTAGCCTGCGTGTGGAGGATCAAGGCACCCAGTCAATGCAGGCAGACTAGTAGCCTGAGGGCTTTCTGTTGGGCAGGGTGAGTCCCTAGGTTCGGTTGCCTGCCCTGGCTGAACTGAATTAAATTTGTTTGCTAGTGGGTGTGGCAGCCCCCTGAGCTAACAGGCCAAGGGAAGGACCTCAATAGTGTCTGCTGGGGTCTGTTTCAGCACGCCTGAGCCAGGTCAGAACAATGGCGCCCACCAATGTTTCCATGTCTGGAGAGGACCCTCCTCTTACAGAGATGCCCCAAAGAGCCCACCAAGTGACTCTCTTTTCACCAAAAGGCTCTCAGCCTTCTCTTTGGGTATTTTAGGTTGCTGAGACGGGTGAGTTTATGCGTGGGCTCTTTAAGACATGGGTCTTTTCCCCTTTCCTCTGATAGCTTTTCTGGGGTATTCCAGTTGCAGTTAATAGCCAGGGAAGCCAGATAGTAAGACCCTCGTCTCGATTGTGCTGAGTCTGAAGGATGCTTAAAGCAATGTCACCCCAGCTCTTGACCTCACTCCTCCAGGAAGGGCTGCATACTGACAAATAAAAATGGCAAGCAATAGGATATATTGGAGTATATGAGAAAGCTATTTGGTATAAACCTAATTTGGCCTGATTTTGTTTTCCAAAAGGGCTTGACTGTGGCCATTGAGCACACATTGTATATCTGCTTAGACATTTTGAGATAAAGGTGCAACTTCCCTCCCCCTCCCAACGTTGGCATCTCCTTAAAGATTAAGCATCTTTCTTTAGGCTGGGAACTGATTGCAGAGCTCATCTGTGACCACCCAGCTTGAGGCAACAGACCTGCCACCCTGTGGCATTCACTGAGGCAGCAGACCTATCTGCTGTTTCCATCAATCTCTGTGCTGACAGAGCAGCCTCGTGACTACTGTAAAAGGGACATTTCAATCATATGTGAAACATACTCTTTGAGGGTATATAACCACCCTGTATACCCCCACTTCTTTGGAGTGCTCTGTTCCTTTGTGGAAAGACTCTCCCAGGTTATAATCCTCAGATTTAAGCTCAGAATAAACTCACGCAAATTTTCATTTATAGATTGGTTATGGATTATTTTCATCGACAATACCTTAGGGTGTATCCTACTAAGAAGCTCCCTTGCTTCCAAAGGTGACTTTTTTCTCTCCAGCAGGAATTTCTACTCCTTCCGCCTTAGTCATGACTGTCCCTTGTTGTGGATGTTCTTTTTATCCAGTTTTCAGTTTTCTATACAGGGTAACTTTTCCAAAAATAGTTGTAACATGGTTGTGTTCTTGGGAGGAGATGAGTTCAGAGTCTGCTTACATTACCATCTTGATGAGATCCATGTTTGATTGTTTTTTGCCTAACTTATCTGGCTAGGACTTCCACTAGAATGTAGAATAGAAGTGGTGAGAGAGGGCATTCTAGTCTTGTTCCTCATCTTAGAGGAAAAGCTTTTAGTCTTTCATTCTGGAATGTGATATTAGCTGTGCACTTTTCCTATATGGCCTTTATTATCTTAAGGTACTTTCCTTCTATCTCTAGTTTATTGGACATTTTTATCATGAAATGAAAGAATAGACTTTACAACTGAGGACACAGAAATAAAAAGGATCACAAGAAACTATTATGAGCAAGTAAGTATATGCCAAAAAACTGGATAACCTAGAAGAAATGGATAAACTCCTAGAAATATACAACCTACCCAGACTACATCATAAAGAAATATAAATCTGAACAAAACAATACCTAGTACAGAAATTGAATACATAATCAAAAACCTCCCAATGAAGAAAAGCACAGGACCAGATAGTTTTACTAGTGAATACTACCAAACATTTAAAGAAGAATTAATGTTAATCTTTCTCAAACTCTTCCAAAAAATTGTAGAGAGTACTTCCAAACTCATTTTATGAGGCCAAAACTACATTGATATAAAAGTCATACAAGATACCACAAGAAAAAACTACAGGGCAATATTCTTGATAAATATGCCTACAAAAATCCTCAACAAAGTATTAACAAACTGAATCCAACAGTATATTAAAAGAACCATACACCAATATCACATGGAATTTATTCCTGGGATGCAACTATGGTTCAACATATAAAAATAAATTAATGTGATACATCATATTAACAGAATAAAGGACAAAAATCACATGATCATTTCAAGAGATGCAAAAAAATCATTTGACAAAATTCAACATACTTTCATGATAAAAAAACAACTTGCTGAAATTTTGATATCAATAGCTTTAATGTTATAGATCAATTTGGGGAGAATTGATATATTTACTATGTTGAGTCTTCCAATCCATGAATACAATGTGTCCTTCATTCATTTAGACCTTCTTTGATTTCTTTATTCTGCATTTAATGTTGTTTAGTACATAGTTTTTGTATATGCATTTTTAAGTATATGCCTATATATTTCATTTACTTTGAAACAATTGTGTACTGTATTGTGTTTTTAATTTTGTTTTCCATATGTTCACTGATAGTCAATAGAAGCTCAATTGATCAGTCCTCCTTGTTGGAGCTGTCACGTTCGCTTGTTGTATTTAACGAGTCTTCCAGGGTAGGAAGGAGCCAACTTGAACTACATTTTATTGCTAAGTTGGGGGTTAGGAAACATCAGACCTGGGTCACCATCTTCCATCAGATGGATCATAAGATAGGCTTTCACCATGCTGTTCTTCCAGTCTTCAAGTTCCAGATCTGTTTGCTTCCTCCTCCACCTTCCCGAGTTGTCTTTCTTGCTTCCTGCATTTTTTTTCCAGAATTTATTGTTATGCTTAGCTGAGAGGAGTAGGAAAAGATAAGTCTATTCCATCTTGTACAGACTAGAATTTATTCTGGGCTTTTTCTATAAAAATTAAAATATATTGGCTAATGAGTGTGATATCTATGTAGAATATAGGGAATATGAATAAAAAGTAACTTATTTACATGTAGGAATAACAGAACTCAAATTTTTCCTCAATTCGTATCAAATTTCCCTTTCATATTTGAGGTATATTTTGTCTGTCCTTCCACATATTATACAAGGCCTTCTATTTCTGTTCTGTATTAATTTAGTTCTCTATGCTTGTAAGGAAATGAATTCATAGATACAAGGAAACACTGCTTCACTGAGAGGTACTATCAGTACACATCTGTTTTTCTTTGAAGCCAATGCTATTTTGAGAAAAATAATGCTAAGAGAATGATCTCTGCTCCCCATCCCTATTGACTAGCCAACTAAATCCACTTCCATTCACTATACCTTCAAGCTTAGTAGTTATCTTCCCTAAGAAAATTAAGAACTAAAGCCATCAGAGACTGGAGTGTAATTGTACTCAGTTCAAGAACCTTTTCCTGCTGCTGGGCCATGCATTTCTTCTGTCTCTGCTGTCTCAGTCACGTCATTACGTGGTGATGAATCTTTCACTCACTTTCACTAGCTTTTCTTTCACTAGGGTTTCTTGTCACTAAGCTACATTATTTTTGGTATATTTCCCCATTGCTACCTTGTGGCACTAACCTGCCTCTCAGTGGATGCGGTTAGGGGTTAACCAAAGAATATATTAACTGTAGTTGGTAGAATTTCAAAAATTGCCTCATGGCCACAGCTGTCATCATTTCTCATCCTGAGTGTAATTGAAAGTTCTCTGCTTTTTCCTCAAAACTTACTGTTTCATTTCCACCTTCAAAGCCAAACATAAAAATCAACATTCTCCAGGTTGGTTAGAGAGGATAACAGAAAAACTACATGAATTTCAGGATCTAATCATAGACACTCACAGCTAGAAAATGTGAGGTGTGTGAATCCTTGCATTTGGGAACTTAGAAGCTTTCCTTCTAATTTTTCTCTCTAAACTACTTTTAAAGCAAAATCATTTCCTCTAATATTCTTCATTTTGTATTTTGCCAATGTCGTATTCATTAATGTTTACTTGAGAAATTACAATATGATTTGGTTGTCTTGATTCCTCCTTTGTGATATAAACGTTTATTCAGACATGTTTTACTCCTTGTACCTGGCAGTGTTGGTATAATTTTATGTCTCTTCTTATACACAGATTACCTAGCCCAGCAATCTGATGACTCCCTCATGCATAGAGAAAACCTAGGACATTTAGTCTCGTGCTGCTTTTGTTAGATAATGAGTGCTTGAAATTCTATCTTGAAAGCTATGCAGGATGTTGAAGTCCCTGCTGCTCTTTCTGGGCCTTGACCCCATACTTATCCTCTTCACAAGAACTCATTTTGTTTATTATGTTTTCCTTTTGATAATGCGCTACAGGCACAATTCTCTAAAGGTAAGTCTTTCATAATGTCTTAAAAGTAAATAGACAATAGGATGACTTCTTTTAGTGACAAGTAACATCTGACATTCATTAATGGTGTGATGAATAAAACTCGTTATAAATTTCTGGGACAATTCTCCCACATCTTAAGTAATGAGGGCTTAGAAACATCACAAAAATTCTTCCAGGTCCTATATGTGCTAGATGATTGTCTTAACATTACAGAAAGGTACTTTCAAGGTTATTTGGTTTATTGTCTTGATTTCAGACAAGACAATTGAGAATTCTTTTAATGACTGTTTTAGAGAAGGTTTTATGAAGAGCACATATCAGCACTCACCAGTCCTCCTCAGTCCACCTTACAGCAAATTAGTTTTAAAATCTGGGCCTTTGAAATCAAGGAGGTTGAGAGGTACATACACGTGAATTTATGTGTGTGTGTGTGTGTTTGCAGGCACACATGTGACTTAGATTAATATAAGCATATAAACATGAAACAATTTTTGACAACATGATACTTTTCCAAAAACATATTATTCTAGAATTTTAATATTGGCAGGGCCATTAGATCATCTAGTGCAAATCTCTCATTTCATAAATGAGAACACTGAGACCCAAATTGGATAAATGATATTACTAAAGTCACATAATCTATTCAAATCTGAATTCCTTTAAGAATTCACTTAATGTTGATTGGTATCCTTGCCTGGCTTTCTGTCTTTTATCCTAGAAGATGCTGTTATAGATCAAATGATGTTTCTAAAATATAAAGAAATAAAATAAATAGAAAGTGTAAAAACTTTTGCTGTCCCTCTTTGCCAAACTATTCAGCGTAGTATATAAGGCTATCCATGATCTCCTAACTGTGGGGCATCTTCAGCCCTGTCTCTCCTTTAGCACTAGTTCCATTCCTGACATTTTTTACTTTAGATCGTGATTACTGAAACTGGGCACTCTTGACATTTTTACCAGATAACTCTTGCTTTGGGATAGGGACATCCTGTGCATTGTAGGATCCTTTGCAGCATCCTTGGCTTCTACCCACTAGATGCCAGTAGCAACCCTTCACTCAACTCAGTTGTGACAATCGAAAATGTCTCCAGAGATTACAAATGTCCCCTGGGGGCCAAGCTGCCCCCCTCTCCACTTTAGAAACACTGCCTTGGCATAATAAACTATGGACTGGAACAATTTATGACTTTTAGAAACCCAAAATGTTGTATTAAAGGATGTCATTATTCATTCTATTCCTGCACACAACACCTTGCCTCATTTGTAAAAAACAATTCTTATTTCAAGATTCACAAGAACAATAACAATCTGCTTCATGGAATCTTTTTTACTATCATTTCCTCAGGAATTATTTATCTTTTCCTTTTTTGAGGGACCAGGTTACCTTGTGTGAATTTCTAATGTAGAATCCTTAATACTTTACTCACTATTAAATGTGCGCATCTCAGTTCTGAATTGTGAACCAAATGAGGGCAGAGGCCCTTCGATTTAACTTTAGTGCATCATCCAGTGCTTTCCATATATTTAATTTCAAAGCATTTTCTCTGAGTGGGAGACTCAGTGAGTGAGTAAGTTAATGGATGAATGAATCAGTGAGTGGATAAATGCTCCGTGTAGCTAACTTGACTCATATAAACTTAGGTTGTGTTAAAAAAAATGTTTTTACCAAATTCCCAACTAAATCAGACCCTAATAGGTTATGTAAAAATCAGTCACAGAAGTAACTCACAAATCTGACGGAGAAAAAAAGATTCTGTAACCTTGTGCAGGCATAGTGACATTCTGTTCTCCAAGTCAATCTGACATATTGCCCATATTCTCACTTAATTAATAGTCAAAAATGATTTTGTGACAGCCATAATGTAAGCAATGCAAACAATGTTTTTGCCAGAAGGAGTTTATTGGGAAAGGAAAGCATGCATTTCAAACTCTTCACCACTTATCACATCTTACATATACAAAAGATAATGAGGGCCTCAGAATGCAAAACAGCCATATCATGAGCTGTATCCTTCCCTCATTATCAGTAATCCAACCTAAATTCTATCCCAATAACCTTGAGGCAATTTTCAATACTTTATAAACATCTAACTTTTACTAATTATACTCGAAATATATTATTCAGATATTTGTGGTATCTAGGGTTGCAAATTTTTTATGTCTTTTCTCTGCTCACATCTATTTATTAAGTTTTATCAAATGTTGGTCTTAAGAAGACACTGCAAGTCAACTTTTAAAGATTATTGACAATTAGATATAGAAGTACACTTTGGTTAAGTTGACATTGTTTGGCTAATTCTCATTTGCATTGAAGGAAAACATCTTTCAAATTTCCTATGGAATTGTAAAGGAAGAACAATTATTTTTTATAAATACATTAAAATATAGAAACACCACACTATTCCCCAGGCTTTCTATACCTCTGATCTTTACTAGCAATCTGTCTTTGTTTTTGTTTTTTTTTTTTGCAGCAAAGGAGGTTGGAGTGGGATACCCAAGGGATTTATTGTGCTTGTGTGTAGTGTATGGGGATGTGGTTACAAATATATTTATTTATACAGAAAATTGAATCAAGTAAAATAGAATCATTGAAATACACTGGAATAATGATCAATACTAGTTATAACGAAAAAGAACTTTGGGTTTACTGAAGGAAAGAAGTTTAGTAAGTGAAATATATTGTTTTCCTAAGCTTGGTGACATTAAATTCCCATATGACTTAACATTTGCTGTTCAAAAGTGATGTGATCGATGTCTCAACTGTGTCTGTAAAGGACTGCTATTTTCACAGGCCATCCTGCAGCTCTTGGTCTGTATTCTTCATGTAGTACCAGGGGTGCTGTGGGTTCTAAATATGCAAATCACTGTTATTCTCTTTGTTCTGAATTTCTATAGCACTTTATTTCTGTGCCTACTCTACTTTTAGACTCTGTGATAATCACAAGAGTTTTGTGACCTGGATAATGGAAATGCCTAAAAATTCTACCCAGACATCAGGGAGTTCACATAGTTGTCCACCAAGAACTCAGTCTCAGGTGACTGAAAACAGGAACACATTTTATCCTCATAATGCTGAGGAGAGCATGAATCAGAGTGTGGCCCAAGCCTGTAAGCTTAATTGTTTTAGAGTAGTTCATTCAAACTTATCACATAGGTGTTAATCACTATTTTAGTGAATTTTTGTAGGAGGACACAAGCAAAGAAGGCAGTTTGTGTCCTTAACTAACCAGCAACACTTGCAAAATACAGTCATGTGTGCATAATGATGTTTCGGTCAACAATGCACTGGATATACGATGGTGGTCCCATAAGAATAGTATCACGTAGCCTGTGTAGGAGGCTGTCCCATTTAGGTTTGTGTTAGTGCACTCTATGATGTTCGCACAACAAAGAAATTGCCTAACGACACATTTCTCAGATTGTATACCCGTTATTAAGCAACACACGACTGTAATGGACAATGTTTCCACATGCTAACAATCAGGACATGGAATATTCTAAAATATAGTGTTTGAGGGTCAAGTAGTGACTTGCTTTGAGCAAGTCAATCCTGACAGTGGATTTTAGAATTTCTGACTTTGCTTGAGAAGATACTTAAAAAAAAGTCTTCTAGGAGCTGGCCTTGTTGTGTAGTGGTTAAGTTTGGCATGCTCCACCTCAGCAGCCTGGATTTATAGGTTCAGATCCCAGGCATGGTCCTACACCACTCATCAGCCATGCTGTGGCAGCGATGTGCATGGATGTGCAGGAAGATTGGCACAGATATTAGCTCAAGGCTAATCTTCCTCAAGCAAAAGAAAAAAAAAAGAGGAAGATTGGCAACAGATGTTAGCTCTGGGCAAAAAAACAAACAAAAATCTTCTAGCCTCCCTTTCAGAGACATAAAGACATATAGGTTGGCTTACCAATTGCCTGGTCAACTTTAGCGCTGAGGAAAGAATAGAGTCAATTAAAACTCCAACTGACAAGACCACTAACCATATTTTGAACAAGTCTGGCCTGAGTCACGGGTAGAATTAGCACTCTCTACCTGGAATGGTGAAAAAAAATCATATGCTTTCTCTTCCAGGCCTAAGACCCAAAGAGAAATAGCAATTGCAAATAAAATCATTTTAATAGATCTATGGCATTTTAGAGCTCTGGGATCTAAGAGATCATTTAGATTGACACTCCTATTGCTGATGGGGAAACTAAGGCCCAGAGAATTGAAGGACTTGCTCCAAGTTGCGCCATCGGATATAGTGGCAGCCTCAGGACTCTAGTCAAAGTATCTGCAATTTTAGCTTGGCAGCAAGATGTTTTAATTTGTTGGGAGAAATGGAACAAAATAATATGTTTAAATTTTCCAGCTTTTGAATTAAGTTGAAGAAATACCAGTTATGCGTAGTGGACATTTTAAAACAGTGCAAAAAATAACATCAAATAATATGATCCCATAAAGAGATACTTAAGGGGAAAGTGAGTGGATACATGAAGTAGAGTGAAAAGTCAATTGGAGAAAGGGGATATGAGATAGAAATGGAAAGAGGGGAAAAGAAAAGACTGGGTAAGAAATGAGATAAAATGAAAAAAGAGAAATAGAATCGGAGTGATAGGTTATGAAAGACAGAGCCATAATTATGGTAAAAGAGGAAACTGAGGTAAAGGTGTAAGAAGTAAGCATTTCTCCACTTTTGTCCAACCTGCCACTACACCATGTCCTGAGTGTTACTGACTACTATTAGGTGGCTCAAATTTTAAACTGCTATCTTACCTGTAACTGATATCAAGAGATTTCTAGACACTCTATCTGTCATTCTTCAGATACTGCTCTGAACTGGCCAGCAACAGTGGGTCACCTGACACGGGGAAGGTGTCTCTCTAAGCTTTAAAAACAGGCATCTGAGGTGGGCCCGGTGACATAGTGATTAAGTTCCTGTGTTCCACTTTGGCAGCCTGGGGTTCTCAGGTTCAGATCCCTGGCTCAGACCCAGCACTGCTTGTCAAGCCATGGTGTGATGGTATCCCACACAAAATAGAGGAAGATCAGCACAGATCTTAGCTCAGCAACAATCTTTCTCAACCAAAAAGAGGAAGATTGGCAACAGATATTAGCTCAGGGCCAATCGTCCTCACAAAGAAAACCAAAAACCAAAACACAGGCATCAGTGTCCTATCACTCTAAGGACCAGATGAATTAAAGCCAGGTGTTCCCTCAGCGAGAGGTTTCCTTTTACTAGTTTACACAAACCAGCTAATCTGGTCATTGATTTAGATTCTTTCACCGTCCTGGATTTATCTTTATCCTGAAAATGTTTTGTCAGGGATGTAAAAATAATCAAGAGATTGTAGATGTATTCAGACTGTTCCACTGCTCATTGCTAAAGGGATGGAGGAAAAGTTGAACAAGAGGACAGTTGAATTGTTATTACTATGCAAGTTCCTTAAAGATCAATATTCAGTCTTAGTTACTTTTATTCTCCAAAGTCGTGAGCATACAATAGGCACTTATCAAATGTGTGTTGGGAAAGTTAATGGGAAAAAAGTTTATTTTTTCAAAACAATACTTTGAGTATTTTCAAACATACAAATACAAATATTCAATTTAGACTTACAAAGTCTTACTCATCCTACTGGTGTTTTGAAACCCACAGGGAATATAGTTGAGTAAAGAGGTTTCTACCTAGTTTATCATAAAGGAAATGTGGTATTTCAAGTCATGTTCATTCTGCTTTGGCACCCTTAGGGAAACAATGAAGAAATTTCTATTTTGCCTGTTTGTGTGAAAACTTTGCTGTCTGGGGGTGTTCATCAGCATATCTAATATTCAAAACAAAAGCTCCAGGCCTCTGAATAACATGAGTTACAGGAAAAAATCTACAACATTCTGATAACAGTTTAATTCTAATGAAACAGTTAATTTCTTTGCCTGAAAATCCCACTTTAAGCTCATCATTTTAGATTTCTTACAGTGTGTTAACCTTCCTTTCTCTCTAATTGTCCAAGCCATGTGGAATGAGCAGGGAGTGGAGTTTGAGGATCACACTTCTCCACAAATGGGCTTTGCTCAAATGGGATTTGAGTCAGAGTCCCACAGCATTATTGTAAAAACGAATCTGTGAAGTTAGTCTCTGTGTCTATTGTAAAGATGCCCCTAAGTACATCTTCATTAAACTGGAGCGTTCCTCTTCCTCAGGAACCTTGGAAGAAATAGCCTGCTTCACTACTAATAACAGTATTCATCCACTCAACAGTTGCCTTCTGTTTTTTTTTTTTTTTCTTTTTTTAGGAAGATTAACCCTGAGCTAACATCCACCGCCCTTCCTCCTCTTTTTGCTAAGGAAAATTGGCCCTGAGCTAACATCTGTGCCCATCATCCTCTAATTTCTTTGTTTTGAGGGAGATTAGCCCTGAGCTAACTACTGCCAATTCTCCTCTTTTTGCTGAGGAAGACTGGCCCTGAGCTAACATCCATGCCCATCTTCCTCTACTTTATACGTGAGATGCCTACCACAGCATGGCTTTTACCAAGTGGTGCCATGTCCGCACCTGTGATCTGTACCGGCGAACCCTGGGCTGCTGAGAAGTGGAGTGTGGGAACTTAACCGCTCTGCCACCAGGCTGGCCCCATCTGCTCTATTTTTCAAATGTGTGATGCCTGCCATAGCATGGCTTGATGAGTTGTGTGTAGGTCCATGCCCAGGATCTAAATCAGGGAACTTTGGGCTGCCGAAGTGGTGCTCACAAACTTAACTGCTGCGCCATCCGCCAGCCCCTGACTTCTGTTTAATTTTATGATCCCAATGAAATGTGTAACTGACCAGATTCTTGGATTCAGTTCTGGAAAGTTCACAATCAAAACCATGACCCACACGATGAGAATGTGGGTATATATTTTTAAACTCGTTCTTCATGTCACTAATATTCTCATTCTTACATTTTGCATCTTCTTTACCTTTTACTTTTTGTATCTTGTACTTTACATGGCATTGTAATAATTATAAAAATACACATAAGCACTTACATAGCACTGACTATGTTCTGGATGCTATTATAAAGACTTTATTTCTATTATTTTATCTAATTCTCAGAAGAAGCCTTTTTGGAAAGTAGAATATTAAGCCCATTTCCATTGTTCTAAGGACTAGAGAACAAAGTAACTTGCCAAAGATTATACCACTGGAAAACAACAAAGACAGGAATAATCTTAGTCACTCTAGCACCAAAGCTACTGTTCTGAGTCACTACTCCATGCTGCCCTATTGTGTTCTAGACACAATACAGTATGCTGCTTGAAATCAGTTCTTAAATGAGACAGAATTCAGGTGAATAAATGAACAGACAGAGGATAACTAAGACTCCACTCTCTGGTTAGTGCACATAAAGACTTGGTGCTCTGCAGTCTGTTGTTTCTCTAGATTTGTCTTTAGCTCATTAATCAAGTCATAATTTTGGGATACTTCCTCATATTTTAGGTAAGAAGTCATTGCATAGAAAGCACACATTTTAATTAAAATTCCACAACTTACTTTTATATAGCTTTAATCATTAATTTGATTTTGGTTTTTCCACAGAGGAGGGTCTTAACCTTAATTCCTGAGTCTTGGTATTGCTGTCTAGCCTCAAGATTTTTCGCCTATGTACATGATAAATTTCAGCTTAGTGCACTTATTTTCTTGGTGTGTCCACATGTATCCTGAATGACTGATTGGCGTACTGGCCTCAAAGGGCTATACCTGAAATTAATTAGTTTAGTCTACACCAGTATTTGCAAAATAATTTAAATATTTACATTCTAATAGCCTCAGTTCACAGGAGCATCCGGCAATTTAACAGTGGAGATTTATCTGCATCCTACAATCTCAAACCAGGAGAGGAAAATATACCTGCTTTCCTAAGCTGCATCTTAACCAAGATCTTTACCAACCAAATTCTACAATAATTTAGATAATATTTTTGGCTCTAACTCCAAGCATTAACTTGCAAATTGTGTCTTTACAAGGTTAAACAAGGCATTGAATAGTGGAAAAAGTCAATCAACTGTTTACATCATCCTTATGGTGAGAAACAATTGAACTGATTTTTCTGATTGATATTTTTGTTCATTTATTTAACTGCATTTTCTATTCATTCAATTATTTAAATGAGCCAGGTATTTTGCTGTATTGCAGACATAGTCTTGATTACTTGTATAAGATAAAGGCAAAATTTAACTAGGGAAAAATAGCCAGTGAAAATGGCTAGAGATAAGAAGATGAATATGATTCAATATGAAATATTCAAAATGTACTCTAAAAATAGTATATGAACAAACGGTTACATTTGAATTGATTTACTGATTTCTTCGACACTTATTTCTTACCACTTTTCAAGAGCTATACTGGTGATTGAGAATATGGAACCAAATATAATGGGATCTTTTCCTTAATTCTGTTGAATTCTAAACAGGAGGATGTTTCCAATCATGCAAACACATGCTTCCTTTATACAATAAATATTTATTGTGTCATGTATGGTAGCACATGCATAAGATAAACATAAAATAAGTAAATAACTTGATAATGGGCTTTTACTAAAATTTATACAATAATTGTGAATTTGAAGACTCAATATTGTTAATATGTCAGGTTTCTGTAATTTGATACATAGATTGACTGCAATCCCAATAAAAATTCCAATAGGCCTTTTTGTTCCTAGCAACAGTTTAAATTTAAAATTTTTATAGAAATTCAAGAAACCAGAGTAGGCAAAACAATCTTGAAAAAGATTATAAAAATTAATGAACACACCTGATTCCAAGACCTACTATAAGTTAAGTAACTGAAACTGTATGGTATTTGGCAAATGGATAGACAAATAGTAGAGGAGGATAAAGAATCCAAAAAACAAACTCCACAAGTAGAATCAACTGATTTTTAGCAGAAATCAAAAGGGAATTCCATGAAGCAAGGATAGCTTTAAACATAAAGTATCACAATCATTTAAGTTCACAAGTAAAAAATTAAAAAATATATATGCAGAAGTCTTCAACAAAACACTCTTAAATTAAATCCAGAAATGTGTAAAAAGGAATATATCCCATGATCAAGTGGAATTTATTCCAGAAATGTAAGGTTGGTTTAACAGCCAAAAATTGATTAATTTTAAGCACTTATCAACAGGATAACACACATGATCATCTTAACAGATGAGAAGAAGAAGAAGTCAAGAACCAGCACCTCTTCAAGAAGAAAATAATCAGCATACTAGGGGCAAGGGTACTTGCTTACCCTGATAAAGAACCTCTATGGAAAACTTACAGCTAACAAAATAATGGTAAGAGACTCAACACTTTTCCCTAATATCAGGGGCAAGACAAGGATTTCTGGTCTCCCTAATTCTATTCATCATTGTATTGGCTATTCTAATCAGACAATCAGGCACAAAAATGAAATAAAGACAACCAGATTAGAAAGGAAGAAGTAAAACTTTCTCTACTTGCGCGTTATGATATTATATGTAGAAACTCCCAGGAAATCCACTAAAAAATTATTAGATCTAATAAATCAGTTCAGCAAGCTTTCAGGATACAAGAAAAATGTGCAAAAAATAATTGATTATAATCCTATATAATAACAATGAACAAACCCAAAATTAAATTAATAAACAATTCTACTACAATTGGACTAAAAATAAAATATTTAGAAATACACTTTGCAAACATGCCACAACTTATACTTTGAAAACTATTAAGCATTGTTAAAAAAATTAAAGAAGACCTGAACAAATAGAAGCCATCCTATGTTCATGTGTCAGAAGACTTCAGATTATGCAATGTACCACAAGTTGATCCACAGATTCAGTGTAATTTTTATTAAAAATTAGCTGAATTTTCTGCAAACATTGAGAAGGTGAACCTAAAATTCATATAAAAATTTAAAGGACCCGGAACGAACAAAAGGATCTTACAGAATAACCAAGTTGAAGGACTCACACTTCCCAATTTGAAAAATTACTACAACGCTACAACAATCAAGACAGTGCAGAACAGACATAAGAACAGACAAGCACATCAATGGAATCGAACTGAAAGTCCAGAAATAAGTCCTCTTATTTACTGACTTTCAGCTAGCCTGTCAGACAATCCAATGGTGGACAGAACAGTGGTTTTAACGAAGGATGGACAACTGGATATCTACATGAAAAGAATGAAGTTGAACCTCTACCTCACACCACATGTCAAAATTAACTTAAAATATATCAAAGACCTGAATATAAGAGCAAAATATATAAAATTCTAAGAAGAAAATATAGGAATAGTCTTCATGACCCTGGATGATTTCTTAAATGTGACACAAAAAGCACAAGGAACAAAAGAAAAAATAGCTAATTTGGATGTTACTTAAATTAAAAACTATTGTGATTCAAAGTTCAACACTGATAAAGTGAAAATGCAGCCCCCATAATGAAAGAAATGTTTTCAAATCAAATATTTGATAAGGGACTTGTATCTAGAATATATATACAACTATTACAATTCAACAAAAAAAAGCCAATTAATCCAATTAAAAATTAGTAAAGATTGGAATAGACCTTTCTCAGAAGAAGATTACAAATGGCCAATGAGCACATGAAAAGATGCTCAACATCACTAGCCATCAGAGATTTTTTAGCCATCAGGGATTTTATGACTATCTCACAGTGACTGGATGGACCCTCACAGAAAATTTGGCTCACATGTTATGACTAATGATGCCACACAGACCAAAACAGGTGAGTAAAAGTTTGTTATCTACATTATGATGCTATGTGGAAGAGCAGGGCTGCACTCTCTGGTTGGCCCGAAAATGACTTGACAGAGCAAGGAAAGGGGATTGATTTGTGGTTTTTATGGCGGTTAGGGCCTGGTGCTGGGTGAGAGTTCCCACACATGAACAAGGGGTTGCATGGTATAAAACTCTTGCTTATGGCAAAGGAGGGAGCACCCAGGCTGTCTTATCAGCTTGCCCAGACGTGGTTCAGAGGGCCTGGGAGAGGGGCTTAATAGCGATCATCAGTCAAACATCAAAAAATGGACTCAGATTGCTAATTGTAAGGTTAATGAAAATCAAAACCACAATAAGATGCCACTTCACATCCACTAAGATATCTATAATCAAAAAGAAAGATGATAACAAGTGTTGACAAGTATATAGATAAATTGGAGCCTTCAAAAAATGCTAATGGGGATATAAAATGGCTCCACCACTGTGGAAAACTGTCATTCAGTTTCTCAAATGATTAGAGGTAAAGTGACCATATCATCCAGCAATTCCACTCCTAGGTATATGCCAGAGTAAAATAACAACACATATCCACACAAAAACTTGGACACAAGTGTTCTTTGCAGCATTATTCATAATAACTAAAAAGTAGAAATAACTCAAATGCCCATCATCTGATGAATGAATAAATAAAATATGATATATCCACACAGTGGAATATTATTAAGCAATAAACTAAAAAAAAAAAGTACTGAGGCATGCTACAACATGGATGAACTTTGAAAACATTATGCCAAATGAAAGTAGCCATTAATAGTTGGCCACCTATTGTGTGATTCCATTTATGTATAATGTCCAGAATAGGCACTTTTATAGAGATAGAAAATAGATCCGTGGTTTCCTAGGGCGATAGCGGATGGGTGGTTGGGGAATGGCAGTTATAGAATGCCAGGTTTCTTTTCATGGTTGTGAAAATGTTCCAAAATTGACTTAGGTGATGGTCGCACAACTCTATTAGGAGCCATTTAACTGTACACTTTAAATGAGTGAATTGTATGGTATGTGAATTATATCTCAATTGAGTTGTTAAATTATTTTTTAAAAATAGTCCTCAAATTTTAGCTAACATATAACACAAAAACTAATTCAAAGTGGTTCATGACCTAAATGAAAAACCTAAAACGATAAAACTTCTCTAGAAGAAAACAGGAGAAAAAACCGTGCAACCTTGGATTATTCAAAGAGTTGTTAGACACAACACCAAAAGTATGATTTATAAAGAAAAACTTGATAAATTGAATTTTATTTCAATTAAAAACCTTTGCTTAGAGAACATTCATTCATTGCTAGTGAAAATTAGAAAATCGTAGAGCCAGATCTGAAAAACAGTTTGTTTTTCATGAAGTTAAACACACTCCTACCATAGGATCCAGAAATCTCTCTTCTAGATTTCTACCCAAGACAAATGAAATATTGTCCTCACGTAAAAATCTGTGTGTGAGTGTTCATGGCAGCTTTATTCATAATGCCAAAAACTGGAAGCGACCGAGATGTCTTTCAGCCCATGAATGCATAAATAATCTGTGGTGCATCCATACATTAAAACACAACTCCTACCGAAATGAACAAACTATTGATACACCCAATAACTTGGACGGCTCTTAAATGTTTTTGTGAAGTGAAAGAAGCCAGACCCCAAAAATTATATATTGTATGATTCTATTACATTCCAGAAAAGGCAAAACTAGATGGAAGAAAACAAGTCAGTGGTTGAAGGGGTTGAGAGGGTGGGGATGGTTTGCAAAGGGACAGTTTGGGGGAAAATCTGGGATGATAGAAATATTCATATGGAAAGATGTTATTCGACACAGAATTTTATTCATTTGTCTAAACCCTGTAAAATTATGCAAAACAAAATTTAAACATCATGTATCTTTTTTTAAATCAACAAAGACGTGGAGGAAACTGACTCTTCAAAAGAGTCAAGATCATGAAAGAAAAGAAGAGTCTGATCAGCTTTCAAAGATGGAATGAGACTAAGGAGACCTGGCAACTAAATTCCACATGGGATTCTGAACTGGATCCTGGAACAGAAAAGGACATTAGTGGAAAAACTGTTGGAATCTAAATAAATTCTATAGTTTAGAGAGTAGTATTGTACCAAAGTTAATTTCTTAGCTTAGGTCAGTTTCTCATGATTATGTAAGATATTAACATAAGGAGAATCTGCATAACGGCTACGTAGAAATGGCAAATCTTCTCTGAGACTAAAATTATCTCAAAAATTTTTTAAAAATAGGAAAACATTAAAAAGCATTGCGCCAGGGTTAAAGCGCTCTGTCTTCTTCAAATATATCCCTCCTTTATTAACTTAGCATATTTTTAAATCATATTGTACACTATGGTGGCTAATGTCTCCTTAGTTTGCACACATACACACACAAAGATATCCATGTTTTTATCCCGGGAAACTATGAATCTGTTACTTTATATGAAAAAAATGATTTTATAAATGTAGGATCTTGAGATGGGGATATTATCCTGGGCTACTCAGGTAAACCCAAATTTGTAATCAAAACGGTCCTTATAAATTGGAGGCAAGAGAGTCAAAGTCAGAGATAGAGAGGGAAGACCATGTGATGATGGAAGCAGAGATATGAAGATGTTCCAGTGCTGGCTCTGAAGATGGAAGAAGGGCTGCTGGCCAAGGAATACAAAGAATGCAGCTCCAGAAGATAGAAAAGGAAAGGAAACAGGTTCTCCCCTAGAGCTTCTAGAGGGAGTGTGGCCCTGCTGACAGCAACCTTGATTTTATCCCGGGGAAACTGACATCAAACTTCTGGAGAACCGTAAGAAAATAAATTTATGTTGTATTAAGCCACTAAGTTGGTAGCAATTCTTTCATAGCAGCAATAGGAAAGTAATACATATGAATAATTTTTAGTCAACGTACATCTGCTTAGGAAAGAAGTAGAATAAAAATTGGTACATTTAATTCTATTTTAAAATAATAACAACAAAGATGCATTTGATTCCAATGATAACACCCCATGGGCACAGTGAGATTTTCTAGCCTGTGAACAGAAACTTTTAAATGAAGTAGTAATAGAATATTTCCCAGTGGACCTAGATTTCAAGTTGTTTGGTATTCACAAACAGTCCCTGATGATTACTATATTCTAGGCAGAGCCATAATGATGCCACAGTCTATAGCAATAGTATCATGGCTTTTCTCATTTTCTAGATGAGACTGTTGAGAGTTAGTTACTTACTAAAGATTTATGACTAGATTAATAAAAACAATGGACGTAATTGCATATTTATCCACAGACATGACATTTCACGAATGCGCTGCAGGAATGACTGTGTGCAGGGTGAAACTGCAGAGAAGTAGAAGAAACTGTGCTCCTTGTCCTCTTGCCAATAATGTTGGCCTCTCTCCATTTAGTCATGTCTGAAGTTTCACCATTACACTTCATCAGAGAGGTTTTAAAACTCATTTAGCTTTTAAAAATCACCAATTATAATGTAACTTTTCTGAGAGAGTCAGCATATGAAATCTTTATAAGCTCACTCTTTCACAGAAATTAGAAGACTATCTACTGAGAGTAAGGCCCTACAAAAATTCATCATGGAGTTCATTTGTGGGAAGCTTCTACAGGAATACCATACAGAGGCAGGGGATGGGCTATCAGGTGGGAGAAGAAAGACAATAATGATGCTAGATCAGCAGACTTCTGGCCATTTTTCTTAGGCCTAAAATGGTTCATGTGTTTAGACAGAGGATTGAAGTTAATCAGATTAGAGCAAGTTTCGATACCTGTCATTTTGCTTAGAGCAGTTTCTTCCCAGAACCACGTGCTTGCCTTGGAGCTTTTCTCACCATGGACACCAGACTGTGCAAGACCGGTAACTCCTATCTAACTCCCTCATCTTAGGGTACTAAAACATTACCAGTCTACTATTTTCTTTTTCATACAAATAAGAGAGATTCAGATGCCCTATCCTTGTTTAGGGCATCTTGTTTACTTTATAGGGAAAAAGGGAAACTAATCATTTAACCTAAAAATTTATAATCTTTAAGACATGTATATCTAAGGGCATCTCCCTTGGCACTAGGTAAAATTTAAATCTGGAAAATTTTTGTTGGATTAATTTGAAACAAAATTAGTCCACAGATGAAGGTGGATAAATGGAATTGGAAGAAGAAAACAGCTCAAATTGTTAGAAATACTGGAATATGTCAGTACTACACAGTGGAATGTGTATGTTTTGGCCCCATAACCTGGTTCCTCTGGTTAATAGTTTGGTATTTTGAGTGATGTATTTACTTAACAGCTCTCTCTTTGTGTTTTTTCATCTAAAAACTAGTTTAAATCTGTATCACTGTTGAGAGGATCCAATTAAATGAGGCAGAATGCAATAACTAAAATGATAGTGAATCTTATGGGTAGTACATAAGGGATAAAAATAATATTTTTGCTTATGCCATTATTTAGAACTTTATTAAAACATGATATTGTCTATGCCTGGTATGAAATTATCAGTAGGAAATAAGATGGAAATTCACCAATGATAGTCAAATCTGGTTCAGCATTTTCTGAATCAAGTAATGAATCATTATTTCTTTGCTGAATTTTATATTTCTGAATATCAGATATTCCAAAATCTAACCTAACCCTCTTTCAGTAGTTAGAACGTTCAAATTTAGAATTAAAATTTGAATAATAAAAATTTATTGTTTTCGTGAATGCAATTTTCTACTTTAAAAGTAATACAATAATTTTCTTTAAACTAACAAAGAACTGCTAAGTAGAGACTCGAAGGGTAACTCCTTCAATCCCTAGACATGACTGATGAGTACTTAGTAGAAAATTGCTCGTACAAACAGGAGCTTTTAGTACTTGAAAGGAAAGAGCTAAGCTAAGTATTTTATGTTGTTCTTTATAGTCTTTTAAGATAATGACTTTCTTTGTCAACACTTATTTTTTTAAAGTTCTTTAGAAATCAAAACTCTATATTTCTATTTCTGGAATCTGAACAATGTAAGTCCTTCCAATGCAATCATAAATAGCATTTACGATAGCCACAGCTTGGTGATGTAAGTTATAACTATTTTTACAATAAATACTAGTATGTCTAGAAAATTAGAGTTCATGAAAATCTCTAAGCCTCATAGTTGCATTCAGAGTATGCATGGTCCTATTGCACAGATGAAGAAGCCGCAGCTCACTTTTTTCTAAAATGATATAGTCCATAGCTGGTAGAACCAGATCTTGAACACAAGCCCAATGCCTTTTCCACTATATTTTATATTCTCAGTTAAAACCACTTATGTAGGGTAATTGGCTCGTCTCTATGGTTTTAGTTTTCAAGTCTCTGTAAAGTAATGCACTGGAATTCAAGTCCTCTGCCTCTACGCCTACTGCGTCATCCCTCACTCTCACACAGATGCTGTAGGCAACTATGTTTATTTTGTACTAAGCATCTTCAGTGTGGTTGAGCAGAGATGAGAAACAAATGACAGCTAGCTCAGACTTATGTCGTTAGTGAAGAGATATTTCCAAAGATATCATTAACAGGAAAAGATATAACTTCTAGCCAGTAATTTCTCATTAGTAAAGAAAAAGTCAGTACATCTGATTTACTGGGAAATCTTTCCTTACCAGAACAGGAATGCATTCATGTCCCGGGTTTTATTTTCCACTGAATTACCTGATGGCTATGTTATTCTGGATCACCTGAACTGAAGGGTTCTTTTTTAAAATAAACGATTTTTTAAAAGAGTACCAGTGCTAATAGCACAATAAAATTGATGTTGAAAATAAAATGTCAAAAATATAAAAAATTAAAGTTCTCATAGCAATATTAACCCACCATATAGCACACAATGTCTAGATTATGGAGGATTTACTGATCTAAGTAGCAAGCTAAGAACTTCCTCTGCAAAAACAGAATAAGAACTTTGGATTCAATTGTCATGCCATCGCGATCATGTCTTGATAAAGTAAGTGTTTGTATTATTGATGTACTATTCTTGGTGCTTCAGTTACCACTTATGACTCAAAGGGAGTATTCTTTAGTATTGGGGAGACATGAACATGAATCCAGGTTTTACTCCTTCCTTAACTCTTGGCTTTCATTGTATTGCTTCACCTCTTTGTCCCTCAATTTTCTTATCTCTAAAGTGGGGAAAATATTTTTGTGTTGTGGAGTAAAGAAATAACTCAGAACAGTAGCAGATATACTGACAATTCTGACTTAACGCTAATCCCATTCCCATGGGAAGTAATTCTAATGTTAAGGAAAAATAATACGGCATGATACCAAACAAGAGAATCAAACGTATATGGCCATTCTTCTCACTCAGCAGCTTCTAATTTCTCATTATGTGATTTAATTTAATTTTTTGATATATTCTAATTCACTTTAAACATTTTATATTACTAGAATTTGAGATTTACAATAATTTTGGAAGGATGCTGGAGATTTAATTAAAATTCTGAAATAATAACATAGTCAAAAGTCACATAATAATTGATAAGAATTAAAATACACTTGCCAAGTGAACCTCTATTTGGCAGCAAGGAGGGAAAGAAGGAGAAGAGCAGAGAGATGAGGTCTACAAGCAAGATCGTTCGAGGAATTTGGTAGGAAGAGCAGTAATTAATTTTTTCCCCCCGGGCCTTTCTGCCTTCATCTGAAAATTGGAAAGAGTTTCGTCAGAACACATATAAAAGATATTCTGACTCTATCATCTACCTCGTTTTATTACAAAAAAGATGCATCAGTTTTAGAGTGTAAAAAACCCGACTAGATATTTGCAATCTCATTGATGTTTCTCCTCCTCTCATTCCTCATCGTTCTTCTCCCCGTTCTTCTTCCACTTTGTCCTCCTCCTCCTCTTTTTTCTCCTCCTTCTTCCTCTTCTACTTATTCTACAGCCTTCTCCTTTTTCCTCAGCCTTCCTCCTTTCCTTCCCCTTTACATCCGTTTTCTGTTTTTCTCACTTCTGTTCTTCCTCATCCTCCTCCTCATCTTCATTCACTTCCTCCTCCTTCCGTTTCTTCCTCAGGATTTATAGAAAACCCTCCACCATTTTCTGTTAATCGTCTAACAGAAGGCTGATAACCCAGTCTCATTAATGCTGTTTTGTTTTCCTATTTTTCTTTGTTTTAATTTTTTTCTCTGCTTAATATCACTCTACTTGTACTGAAACAAAAATATCCCTATCAGTAACATGCAATGTATTTAACACTGAACTATCTCTTCTGTCTACAGCTGTAATGATTTTGAGGCAGGTCCATGCTGGTAGTCACTTTTCTCCTGCCATACTGTATTTCAATTGCTCCTTACATTTCACATTTTAAACTATGAGATCCTTTAGGGTCTGGGAACCTTTTCCTGTCTCATTTATATTTGTAGCACATCTTATTATTTTATTTATTCATGTGTCACTTCTTTGCTAAAAGGATTTGAGGCAGAATGAAATGAAAGTCATAAATAATAAAGCTATAAAATAGGAATAGAATTTTTTTAATCAGAAATTGAAAAGAAAAAAAAAAAATATGTCCACCACAACATATATAGTTAACCATGTGCTCCCTGTCAGCTAAGTTATAAAAGGCTATGTGTTGTTACATTTTATTTCCTCATCAAAGAGAAAAAGCTGGTAACTTTAGAAAGATTCCATTTTATTCTAGCAATATATTGAGTAGAAATTTGTTATGTAGTAGCTTACATAGGGAGTATTGTAGATCAGAGTAACATAATTGATAATATCATCTTTGAGCAAATATAAAACTTTTTATTCTTACAATGATTTTATTTTTTAAAAAAGCATGCCATCATACAATAATTAACTCATTGAAGACAATCCTAAAAATAGCAAAATGCATTAGTCATATTGGATAGCCTTCTTTTTAAGTTTTGGTGTTTAAAATGTTCAGCAGAGTAATTCATCCACATTTTTAAATGAAATAATATAAAAGATTTATCTACCCCAACCTTTGCTTCAGTTTCATTCCCCAGATTCAATTGTTCAAGTGAACTGCTTTATCTGTTAGTTACTACCACATCTCCAAATGATGTGCTTCTATTATAATTTATTAATTTATTATTAATACAGCAAGTGCATCTGCCTGCTATGATAGAGGAGGGATTAGCTCTATAATTCATATGCACGCACATGGACCACACACATGCACACTTCTACAGTTTTCCTCCTCCATCCCTGGAATACAGTTTGTCTCTATTCTGAGTTAAGTAGTCAAATTTTGAAGCAAGATAACTAAAAATTGATTGTCACTAAGAAACAAAAAGTGTACTTCAATTGTCTTTCCTAGTGGATAAACTCCATGGTGGCAGAGATTCTGTTGTTGTTGTTGTAATTCTTGTTCCCCCCCAAATCTCCAGAGTCTAGACAGTTCCTGGTCCATAGTCACTGTTGCCTAAAGGACTGCTGAATATATAAACTACCTTTCAGAGCATCTCTGTTTCTTAAACTAATAATTGCCTCATATTTCCTTTACAATTTACCATTCATATTTATTTTTTATTTTTTCAAAAGCACCTTTGATTATTTTTCTGTTGAAGCTCTGTTTGCCTAGACATTATCACACTCAGAGACCTTTATCTGATAGCTTCAGACTAAACCAGCCATTCCCAAGCTTATCATATTAACAAGTTACATTAAGTAAAGGTAATAAAAACATTTAAAAACTGGTGAAAATGACAATCATACATGGGAAGTAAGTAGAAGGATTAATTTTTTATTTTCATTCATTTCAGCATAAATTCAGAGACATATATTAACTTATTCATGCAACCACTCATTCATCAAACAGACACTTTTGACCACTCACTCACCATGTGCCAGACACTGTGCTTACACTGAATGTGAAAGATACACTCCTGGAGATGTTTCCAGTCAGGTAAGAAAGGATAAATGAGCAAGTAGGAAAATTGAAGAAAAAAGTCAAAGCAAGTAACCAAGAAATTTGAAAGTTATAGTGTACAGCAAAAATACGTAACATAGAATACTTGGAACATAGGCTTGTGAGACAGAGAGGCCAGATAAGAAAGGATATGGCAGGGCAGTTAACGCAATGTGTGGCCTTTGATGAAATTTAAGGAAAGATTTGGTTTTAAGGAAGATCATTTTGACAGCCGTAAGTATGATGTATTGGAGACTGAAAGACTGAAGACAGAGACACCACTTAGGAAGCTGTTGCCTTAGGCTTGGAGAGGGCTTTGAAGCCCTGAACTTAGAAATTGTCAGTAGGGTTACAGAGAAGTGGGTAGAACTCAGAATTAAACAGAAGGTTGAAAGCAAAAGGTTTATATCTGAGCAACGATCAGTTCAAAAATCACACATTTAATGAGGCCTCTCTTGATACTAGAACTGAAAAGTTCGTAAGTCAATAGTGCTCTTTAGGAATTTTTAGACACAGTTCATCAGAAGAAATTGTCATATCTAATTTTTTTATTTTGGTGGACAAATACATTATTCACTACTTAGTACATATATGTATAGCAATCCTGGCCTTCACAAATATTACGTCTGGTCAAAAAAGGAAAGCCTAGGGGGTAGCCCGGTGACACAGCAATTAACTTCACATGCTCTGCTTTGGCGGCTTGGGGGTCAAATTCCAGTTGTAGACCTACTCACCACTCATCAAGCCATGCTGTGGCAGGCGTCCCACATATAAAGTAGAGGAAGATGGGCAGGTATGTTAGCTCAGAGCTAGTCTTCCTCAGCAAAAGAAGAGGAGGATTGGTGGTGGATGTTAGCTCAGGGCTAATGTTCATCCGAAAAAAAAAAGAAAAGAAAAGCATATTGCAATTGAAACAGTTCAGAACATTTTAACTAGAGACAGATTATAAATATACCAACAGTTCATAGAGGAGAGAGGTCAGTGGAGGTCAAGCATAATAATATTTCAGACTCGTCACTTACTTTGACTTTTCAGACATGTCCGACAAAATGGGTTTCCAAAACCAAGGTTAAAATTTCTTTAACAATGAATGGTATCTAGTAAGCCCATACTCCAGCATAAAACAGTAGATGCATTTTTCTGATATATTATTTAAAAGCAAGCAAATGGAGAAGAATTAAGAAGTTAAAAGAATCAGAAATGAAAAAGAAAGTCGGTTTTGGACATGGAACTTACATTTCCACTCTAAAGATTTTTTCTTTGTTTTGAATGTAAGACTATGTGAAAATTTATATCATATCAATGAACGATTACTGTGCATTTATGGGGAGAGCAGAGCACAGGGGGCACCATGGCTAACCCAAGGAGCCCTTCTCCTGGAGAATGTGACGTCTTCATTGTAAGAAAATTCGTTTACCTTCATGCCACTCATGTGCTCCTTTGAGTTTTTTTTCTCTAAACAAAAGAAAAATAGGCAAAAATAATAATGTGATACAATATATATGTGTCTCTGTGTGTGCTAAATCTGACATAGGCAAACTTTTAAAATCCTTTATTTCTGCAAAATTACCCCTACAGAAAGTTTCACATCAATTAGTTTCATGATTGAAAATAGTTATTAACCAATAAAATCCCTGCATGTATATTTCAACTTAAAGTACTTAAATGATGAAAGGGAAAACATCAAAAAGAGGCCAGAGTATTCACCAATCAAACAGGAACCTGCAAAAGTAGGTCACATGCTCCACTCAGGGCAGCTTTTCATCCCTATTATTCAGACTATTAATATTAATGGATTCTGGGAGAGAAAGTTAGGGACCTAGTCTTCCATTTTGCTGTGCAGAAACTGAATATTGCATGATACAGAATAAATGCAGTGTTACTGATGCCATTTTGTCTCAAATGAAGCTTTGCCAGATAACAATCCTTTATCCTCACTCTTTTTCGGTGGGAATCTAGGCAGAAAGTAGCTCTAAAAAATAAATAAACACAGTCCTAGCTTGCAAAAGCTGATAAGCATGAATTGAATTACGGTGACTTGGTAAGGAGTCTGCCCTGGTCCCTGCCCATGAGCAGGGCTGCACTCTGCTGGCTCGATGAAGTGCAACCCTGTCCATTGGCAATGTAATCCGAACATGATTTAGAAGTCAGAAGACCGATTACAGAATTACCCCCACCACAGAGGTGTTTGCTCGCAAGGACTAAGGAAAATTAGGCACACAATTAAAATAGATTGGCTGGCTTCATTAGCTGTAAAGCTCCCATTTTTCATTATGTGCTACGAGGCTGAGTGATTTCATGGAAAGGTTTTTAGTGCATGAGGCACAGGGTATTAAAGACAAAGATAGGCAGCTCCACCACCGAGGAGGAGTCGCTGTTCTCAGGGATGCAGATTCATTGGCATTTATGGCTGTGCAGTTTAGAGTTGACAAGCCTCACACATTCCCCAGCTTTTGATATTTTCTATTAATGTTCCATCTCATTTACAATTTTGAAGGAGAATTGAATTGAAATTGGTATATTTTGTTTCAAATAATGATTTCTGCTGCATTCACATGGGTGTATGCATGAAGAAAAAAATCCTTTTTATTTGGTGGCTCAAAACTACTGAGGTAAAAAGGAAGAAAGAAAGGAGCTGCTTTCCTTTTCAGCACTGCCAAAATGAGTCTGATCAGAAGTCTGAGTCAAAGAGGTATACAGATTATGACTGATATATATGTATATCAGCAAAAAGAGGAGGATTGGCAGCAGATGTTAGCTCAGGGCTAATCTTCCTCAAAAAAGAAATTGAAACCAAACATGTTAATACATAACATTTCAGTACACATAGTCCTAGTAAACAACTGAAGTGCTTTTAAGAAGCTGATTCCAAGTCTGAAATGAGCATGCAGCTATCCTGTAGTCTGGGCATCAATGCATGTAGGAAAGAATAGTGCAAGTCACTGTCAAGACACTTCAGCTAGTATCTTTAGTTCCTGTAGAGTCTTCATTGTGCTTCTAAGGTAGGGTTAATGTCTCAATTTTCAAGTGACATAGAGAAGCACACAAGTATCAAGTCACCTGCTCAAGCAGCCATAGCTAGCCATTGACAGGGGCAGGATTGCCCTGGGGCCTGCCTGACTCAAGAGGTCATGTTTCTTCACCACAGCACCACAGCACCACCATCGTGTCTCAATCTCATGCAGCCAGTGTGCCCACAAAGCAAGAAGAGCACTTTCAATGATGGGCTTCAGCAGCACAGGGCATCCACAAACCACCAGCTGTTGTCCTCTGTGAAATCTGTCAAAAATCATCTTTTTTTTCTGAAGAAAAACTGTACTGACAAGAAAAAATAGTATATAGGTCTTATTCTTAGCCAAACATAGATTTTTTTCTTTATCTTTTCCTTTTCTGAAAAATGTCTACCTCTAGACACAGTATTTAAGTGTGAGACTTGAAAAAGAGTTATGGTAATCAAAGGCCTGAATTTGATGAGAGAATCAAGGATTAAGTTTTTCATGATGTGAATATCAAACAGAAAAAGTGTATTTCATCCTCAAACAAGTACAATTGCCCCAAGGACAAAGTAATAGAACATGTAAAATTGGTAGCATCTCAGATAATCTGAGACATGTGGTTACTGTCATCTTGATGGTAATTCAGAATCCTTTCCATGAACTTTTGGCAGTACTATGCCTCTACCTCTTCTTATTCACAAAATTGGACAGAATATTAGAAATAACTGTAATTATTTTTGACACTTTTATTAAAATATAATTTACATACTATAAAATTTACTTATGTAAAGCACACACAGTTGTTTTCAGTTTTTAGTATATTCACAGAGTTGCTCAAACCTCACCACAATCTAGTTCAGAACATTTTCTTCACTCCAAAAAGAAACCTATAACCATTGGCAGTCACTCCTTTTTTATCCCTACTTCCTATGCTCCCAGGCTGAGGCACACATTAATGTATTTCCTTTCTCTAAATTTTTGCCTATTCTGGGTTTTTCATTTAAATGGAATCATATAGTACGTGGTCAGTTGTAACTACATGTTTCAGTTAGCATAACCTTTCTCAGGTGCATCCATATTGTAGCACGTATCAGTACTTCATTTCTTTTTATTGATGAAAATATTCCACCATATGGACATACCACAATTTATTTATCCATTCAGGAGTTGATGGACATTGGGTTGTTTCTACCTTTTGGCTATGAACATTCATGTATAAGCTTTTGTGTAGACATTTGTTTTCATTTCTCTTGGATATATACCTTGGGGTAGAATTGCAAGGTCATATGGCAACTTTATCTTTAATCTTTTTAAGGAAATGTCAAGCTATTTTTCAAGGGATTGTTCCATTTTACATTCCCACCAGCAGTGTATAAGAGTTCCAATTTATCCACATCCTTGTCAACACTTGCTATTGTCTATCTTTTTGATTATAGCCTTTCTAGTGTGTGTGAAGTGGTATCTCTTTGAGGTTTTGATTAGCGCTTCCTTAACGACATGTTGAGTATCTTTTCAAGATCTTATTCTCTATTTATGCATCTTCTTTGGAGAGATATCTATTCAAACAATTTGCTCATTTTTGCTGGAGTCATCTGTCTATTATTTAGTTGTAAGAGTTCTTTATTTACTCTGAATATGTTTCCTATCAAACATAGTATTTGCAAATATTTCATCCGTTCTGTGTGTTGTCTTTTCACTTTCTTTGTGGTATCATTTGCAGCATAAATCTTTTTAACTTTAATGTAATCTAATTTATCTATTTGGTATTTTGTCACTTGTGCTTTGTAGTCACATCTAAGAAAACCATTGCTTAACCCAAGATCACAAAGATTTATATCTATGTTTTACTCTATGAGTTTTATAGTTTTAGCTCTTACATTTAGGTCTCTGATCCAACTTGAGTTATTTTTGTTTGTGATTGTATATAAAGGTCCAGATTTGTTCATTTGCATCTGGATGTCCAGTTGTCCCAGGACCGTATGTGGAAATGAATGTTCTCTCCTCATTAAAATGACTTGGCATCCCTATTGAAAACCAGTTGAACTTAAATAGACCAAAACATCTATAATTTCTTAAATGGTTGGGAAAGTGAAAGCTGTCTGAGTGGAACACAAATCTACACAATTGACATGGAAGGCTCACTTTCATGAAACGAAGATGATGAAGTATCTTGTGACCTGGTTAATTGAAATTTCTAGTTTAATATGATAAACCATTCACGTTAAACATTTAAAATACTTAATTAATTCATGACTTCCTTATAACATTTTTGTTTTGTTTTCATTCAATGGCTATTTATTTGAATTCTTTCTTCAAAATAAACAATTATATTTCTATTGTTTCAAAACACCTTTATGAAAAGCTATGGAAAATTGAAAAATGATGACATTTAAGGTAAATATCAATTAAAATTATTGAACTGAAATTTTTCACTACCAACATATTAATCCTTTGGAGATAGAATGAGTTTATACAGAAAACATGAGTAGCCCATTGATTTTGCTTATTCTTTTCCTAAGGGACAGGAACAAAACTAAATTACCCTAGTGTCAATCTTCTCTTTTCTTTGATTATATGAAAAAGCATCATTATTGAGTAGTTATAATCCATTATAATAATAATCAATTATATGAAATTTGCTCATCTCGATGTTTATTAAAAACACATAAAGCACATCATTTTAGGGCAAATCTCTCTCATATGTCAGTATACAGAAATACAATTTATTTTTTTTGTTTATCTCACATCCTGTAACCTTGTTTAACTAATTTGTTAATTTTTGGAGTATTTTTTTTTGTATTCCCTTGGATTTTTCACATAGACAATTATGCCATCTGCATAGAGGGGCAGTTTTATTTCTTCCATTACAATCTATATGACTATTTTTTATCTCTTCTTGCCTTACTGCCCACATTACATTGTGCAATAATTTCAATGGACTATTGAATAAGAATAGTGAAAACAGACACCCTCGTCTTGTGCCTCTTCTTATGGGAAATGCATCCAGTATCTTGCTCTAAAGTATAAGGGTATACTATACGGTATACACTATGTTAGCTGTAGTTTTTGTTGCTATTTATCAGGTTGAGATAATTCACTTTTACTATTTTTTTTCCTGAAAGTTTTTAATCATGTATGGGTGTTAGTTTTGTCAAATGATTTGCCTACATTAAGTGATATAATCATGTGATTCTCTTCTTTAACCTGTTAATATGTGAATTATATTGATTGATTTTCAAATATTGAATCATCCTCGTATCCCTGGAATAAACCCCATATGGTTAAGATATATAATTATGTATTAATGAATGATATTTGCTAACATTTAAAAAAATGTTTGCATCTCTATCCATTAGGGATATTAGTGTCTTAATTTTCTTTTTCCTTTCCTTTCCTTTCATCATACTGTCTGGTTTTGGTTTCTTAAAATAAATTGGGAAGTGTTCTTTCCTCTTCTGTTTCCTAGAAGAGATGATATACGTTTGGTAATTATTATTTGTAAAGGTTAGGTAAAATTCTACAGTAAAGTTATTTGGGCCTGAAGATTTCTTCTTGTGGAGGTTTATTAGTAACAAATTCAATTTATTCAATAGTTATAGGGCTGTTCACATTATTTATTTAATATAGGGTGAATTGTGGTGGTTTGAGCTTTTGGAACAATTGTTGTATTTCAGATAAGCGTCAAATTTATGTGTACAGAATTGTTCATAGTTTTCCCTATTATCCTTTGGATATTTGTAGTAAGCAGCCCCTCTTATGTTCTTGATATTGTTAATTAGTGTTTTCTCTTGTCTTACTCCGTCAGTGTTGCTAGAGGTTTTTCAATTTTACTGATCTTTTCTAAGAAGGAACTTTTTGTTTCATTGGTTTTCTCCATTGTTTTTGTTTTCAATTTCACTATCTACTTTTATCTATATTATTTCTTTTATTGCACTGACTTTGGATTTGTTTTGCTCTACTGTTTTCTAGCTTTTTGCAATGGGAGTTAGAATTATTGATTTGAAACTTTTTCTCTTTTCCATTTAAGCACTTGATATTATAAATTTCCCCTTTGGCGCTACTTTAGCTGTGTCTTACACTTTTTGATGTGTTGTATTTTCGTTGCCAATCAATCCAGTGTATTTTTTATATTTCCCTCTAATTCATGGATTATTTAGGTGTGTTATTTAGTTTCCAAGTATTTCATAATTTTTCTCTTATCTTTCTGTTTGGTTTCTAGTTTGATACCATTGTTATCAGAGCACACGTTCTGTATGGTATCAATTTTTTAAAATTTGTTGAGATTTGGTTTACAAACTTGGATATTGTCTATCTTGGTATTTGCTCCAGCGAGACACGAAAATAATGACTATTATGCTGTTGTCAGGTGAAGTGTTCTATAAATGCTGGTTATATTCTGTTGGTTGATGCTGTTGTTGAATTCTTCTGTATCTTTGCCGATTTTCTCTTCAATTGTTTGATCAATTGTTGAGATAGGAGGTGTCCAACTATAATTGTGGTTTTGTCTATTTCTCTTTCAGTTTTGTCAGTGTTTACATATTTTGCAATACTATTTGTTGGTGAATACACATTTTGAATTACTATGTCTTTTTGGTAGATTGATCCTTTTATCCTTGTGCAATGTTTTTCTCTGTCTCTGGCAAGTTTTTAACTGAAGTCTACTTAATCTGGTATTAATATTGCTGCTTCCGATTTTTTAAATGATTATTTGCATGATAAATAGTTTTCCACATTCTTACTTTCAACTTAACTACATTGCCCTGGTTGAAGTGAATGTCTAGTACAGAGCGTATAGTAGGGTCAGGTTTGTAATCCACTCTGTCAATACTTCTCAATTGTCCCATTGAGACCATTTAAATTTAATGTAATTATTGATAAATTAAGGCTTAAGTTTATCATTTTATTTTTCTCACTTTCTGTTTGTTCTGTTTTCTGTTTCCCTGTTTTCCTCTTTTCTAATTACCTGTGAATTACTTGGACATTTTTTAAAGTTTCAGTCAGATTTATATATTATTGTTTTGAGTATATCTCATTATATTGTTCTTTTAGTGATTTCTCTAGGTATTATTACATACATGTTGACTTATCACAGTCAGTTGGTGTCAAGACTGCACAAATTCATGTGAAGTTAGAAACATTAACTCCCTTTATATCTTTTTGCCCTTCTCCATTTAGACTACAATTGTCTAAAAGATTTCCTGTACATGTACATGTTAAGGTTTTTGCTTCAACTGTCAAACACAATTTAGAAACTGAAGAGGAGAAGAAAATGTATTGACTCTTAGTTTTACACTTTCCATTGATTTTCTTCTTTTTTGATATTCAAAGATTCCTTCTTTCATCATTTTTCTTCGTTTTAGACAAATTTCTATAGCTATTCTTTTGAGATAGTTCTGCTGACCACATAATTTCTTAGTGTTCCTTTATTTGAGAATGTCCCGATTTCCCCTTCAGTCCTCAGCAATATTTTTATTGGATTGATATTTTGTTCTTTCATCAGTTCAAAATTTTGTGTCATTACTTAGTGAATGGCCTCTGTGGTTTGTGATAAGAAATCCATACTTATTCAAATTTTTTTCCTCTGTCTATAAAGTTTAGTTTCTCTTCACTGCTTTGAAAATATTTCCTTTGTCTTCAGTTTTCAGAAGTTTAACTAGGAAGTGTGTTAGTGTGGATTGATTTGTGTTTATCCTGTTTTGGAGTTTTCCTGGTTTATTGAATCTGTAGTTTTAAGTCTTTAGTCAAGTTTGGAAAGTTCTCAGTCATTACTTATCTGAGCACTTTTTTAACCCTGTCATCTTTCTTCTCTTCTTACAGACTGTGGTGATAGAAATTTTAGAGCTTTTGTTATAGTCCCATAGGTTCCTCAGGCCATGTTCCTTTTTTTTTTTTTTTTTTTTGTCTATTTTCTCTCTGTTGTTCAGATTAGGTAATTTCTATTGTTCTGTCTTCCAGTTCACTAGTTTTTTCCTTTCTATCCTCCACTCTGCTGTGGAGACTATCCACTGAGTTTCATATTTTAGTTATCGTATTTTGTAATTCTAAAGTTACCATTTTATTTTGCTTTCTATCTTCTATTCCTTTGCTGACATTACTTTTTTCTTGTCTTTGTAGAATGTTTATAATAGCTTGATGAAGCATTTTTATTATGATTGATTTAAAATCTTTATTGGATAATTCTAACATCTCTGTCATCTCAGTGTTGGCATCTATTAAGTATCTTTTTATTCAAGGTGAAGGTGAGATTTTCCTGGTTTTTATATAATAACTGATTTTTATTTATTTATTTTTGTGTGTGTTTGAGGAAGATTGACCCTGAGCTAATATCTGTTGCTAATCTTCCTCTTTTTTCTTGAGGAAGATTGTCTCTGAGGTAAAAATCTGTGCCAGTCTTCCTCCATTCTGTATGTGGGACACCTCCACAGCATGGCTTCATGAGTGTTGTGTAGGTCCGCACCCAGGATTTGAACCCATGAAACTTGGGCTGCCAAAGCAGAGTGTGAAAACTTAATCACTACATCACTGGGCTGGCCCCTGTAATAATTGATTTTAAGTTGAAACCTTGATGCCTTGGGCATTATGCTCTGAGACTCTGGATCTTATTTAACTTTCTGTTTTAACTGGCTTCTGCTGACACTGGTCTAACAGGAAAAGAGGGTGCTGCCTCATTACCACCAACTGTGTTAGAAATACAGTCTTTTTCCACTCCATTAACACCTGAGAGAAGTTCTGTTACTAATGGGCAGGGCTGAGATTTCAGGCTCCCTTCTGGGCCCTTGCTGACACCACTTAGACTGCCAGGAGTAGGAGTGTCCTGTTATTGCTCTCCATGTGATTCCCACTGACATGGGCTGGTGGCCTTGCTAACACAGGGCATTGATAAAAGTTGTGACTCCACTAGGATTTCTCTGACACCATCTCAGTGGAACAGTGGAAGGTTGCCTCATTGCTGCTGGTGGGTGGAAAGTACAGGTTCTCCAGGTAGTCTCTACTAACACAGGGGAGGGGCAGGTCTTCAATACTGCCTTGTAGGGATAAATATCCCAGCTCCCCACTTGGTTTCTCTGATATCACCCAGCAGACATGTTGGAATTCCTCTTTACAGTCCAGTGAGGGTGGACGTCTAGGCTCCCCATTAGGACTTTGCTGATATGAGTAGAGGTGGGATTTCCAGTTTTTTTCTGTGAGTTTTGGCTGGAGTAGAGCCGTTATTTTCAAAATGTTTTCCGTCTTGCTAGATTGCCCTTTTCTTGTTTCTTTGTAGACATAGCTGGCTTTTGTTGTGAGTTTCTTTGTCTGTACTCATTGACATTCTTGCTTTCTGACTTTTTCAGCTCCAAGTTTGGGATATTAAAAACAAACAAACAAAAAAGTGGATCCTGAGGTCCCTAGATGATCCACCTACTTTTTTCTGCCAGAGTCTTCTTATATTGTTGTTAGTAGAATGTTCCAAAGTTTTTAATTGTACTTAGCAGGAACAATAGGGAATAGCATGTCTACTTCATTTTCCCAGAAGCAGACAAGATTCCTTAATCCATTTTTACTAGGACAAACTACTAGTTTCTAATGATTTTAAAATTTATTCTCGTATTAATCCATTTTTTTCTAATATATTTTTCCTTTTCTTTCTTTGGTTGATTAGTTGGTTGAAGCCTTAAAAGGAGATGCTCACATGTTAATTAAGGTTAATTATACCTTTAGATAGATAAGCATGGCAAAATTGTGGAACATTGGACTGAATTTTAGACATAGAACATCACCGTAAAGTTAATTTTTTGGAGAGGGTAAAAACAGAGTTGAGCAAGTATAATATTCTATACAAATATATAAGGGTGTGTATAGAATTATAGCTCCACTATATACATGAGCTGCTAGAATTAAATCATTGAAACTGATTTTTATCTTATTACTTGTTCATTTCCTGAACAAGTGACCAAAAGCCTTTAGGTGCTTCTTCATTTTACAATGTTAGCTCCTGGAGCACACCTGGCTTATCTATCCTAAAATACCTAGTTTCTGACACATTGTAGATGTTCAATACGTGGTTATTGATTAAATAATAATATTTGCTGTTTAGATATAATGTTTCGTAGTTGAAGAATTTGAAATCAAGAGAGATCATTTAACTCATCACAGATTGCACAGCAGAAATTCAGTCTTATAATTTCTAGATGAGCTTGCTTACCACCTGTCCAGACTGTGGAATGATATATGTTTGAGTAAAGTTTATTGCAAGATGCTTCAATGCAATCAATATACCTGGCTCAATATTGAAGTGCCAAATTAATGATGCAGAAAAGCAGAAATTAAAGCTCATTGGAATAAAACAATATAACCTAGAAATTTAAAAAAAAAACAAGAAAAAACTAAACTTTGATTCTAAGGGAAACATATTTTCTATCTCCTCTCAGATTTCCCCAATGTTAATTTGCAACATTAAGCCAAAGAGGTTTTAAACAAATAGAATAGCCTTCTAGGCTCTCCTGTGGAATGCCCAGAAGACATAAAAACATACCTCCTAGAGTTATCAGGATATTGATTAAACTTCAGCATTTGCCATCATGCTCTACAAAATTAAAGTGAGAAGTAGCAGTTAAATTCTGAGGCAAGATTTAACAGCAAATAAAGTAAAGAACCTCAGCCAATCGTCATGGGGTTCTGAAGATTTATTATGGCTTAATAGAGAATTGTAATAGCACACATAGCCATAGAGCTAACTTTGATTAAGTGAAAAAAATTATACATCAATATAAACAACAGCAAAACAATGATAGTCTCACTACACTTAAACTTTACTAGCCGTTAAATTCCCAAAGAGGAAAACATTCAAAATGATTGAAATACCTGAACCACAAAAACATTTAATTTTCGTAGTTAAAATTCTTATTTTTTAAATAAAAAATTTAAGATGAATGTGACAATGGAAGAAGGATTATGTTGTAGGAAAAGCATGCCACAAATTTGTGCTTTAAAAGTCAAGCCAGAACTCATCTTACATCATCTAGTAACTGAATTAGACAATTTTGGAACTTCTTATCTGGCTATTCTAATTACAGAGAATAATTCAGTGCCCTAGATATTTTTTGTCTTGGTGTTCTACTTGGAGGTAAATGCATCCTAATTAATCTAGAGATTAAAAAGATGAGGCATCTGGAATATAAAAGATACTTAACATTGTTTTTTTCTCCTCTATAACACACAAATCATTTTACAAGAATCAGAAATGAATCATTTTATAGAGCTGGATATTGTAATAAACAAAACATTTGATGGGGAAAATTTTCACATGTAATGCACAATGCTTTACTATTTAGGGAAAAAAAGTCTTCTGTAAAGAATTTATACATTAATAGTTGTCTATTCAAGAAATACGAACACTATTGAAGAACATTTTTTTTTTTAAAGATTTTTTTTTCCTTTTTCTTCCCAAAGCCCCCCAGTACATAGTTGTACATTCTTCATTGTGGGTCCTTCTAGTTGTGGCATGTGGGACGCTGCCTCAGCGTGGTTTGATGAGCAGTGCCATACCCGCGCCCAGGATTTGAACCGACGAAACACTGGGCCGCTTGCAGCGGAGCGCGCGAACTTAACCACTCAGCCACGGTGCCAGCACCTTGAAGAACATTTTAATGAAGGGACATATGCAAGATCTGGTGAGGCAAGATATGTGACACCATCTGATTGACCTTAGACTTCTGTGTACTGAGAATCCCTCTTACTTTGTGTAGCTCTGTTCATACTATGAGGCTGCCCATCATCAAAGCCCACTGCTGACCAAGTGTTCCCTAGCATCGCCCCTCACATCTTTATGTATTTGTGGCCATCTGTAAAGGCTTCAGTAATTAGTCACCTACTCCTGCTGTAACTCTGTGTAAATTGTTGTCACAGAGGCTTTCAATGAGTCTCCCATGGTTCTTTTGTTTAGGCATCTCACTAGTGGTCCTGTTGTATTATTGGCTGGTTCTCTGGATTTTAGCTTTTCACATACACAAGTTTCCAAGAGAACTAGATTGTAGGTAGATGATGTCTTTAATCCTTCTTCATTTTTTTATGTCGTTTCTAATTTCTTGAGTAATAGTATTTATAGTAATTGTTGCTATATATTAAATTCTTACTGCACTAGGAACAGTACTAAATACTTTGTAGTATTTCACTTAACCAAGTTCAGTTTAATGGATAAGATAATTTCCATTTTAAAGAGGAAGAAATAAGATCACATAGATAAATGCTGCCAGATGTAAGCTTTCAATTAATGTTTCATTGATTTTATTATGTATTAAAATGATTTAAATATTGTACACGCATATGTATGTATACATATAACTTTTCCTGCTTTGGGCTATTTCACCTATATGCCAATATCCTGGACATCACAGTGGTATACAGAAGATTTGTCTATATTTTGAGAATAGTATTGCCAAGGCACTGAAAACCACATAGCAGAATCCAGGCCTCTATTGTACTTTTTTTCTAGCATATGTATCCCTATTATTACAAAGCAGTCTTCCATACACAGTGTAGTGTCCCATTGATTTGAGAATGTTACACAATCTTGAGTCATTTTGGAAAACTCAGACTATCCTTAGAAGAAATAACATTACTTTATTTACTTTACCTAAAAATAGATTCAGTGTGCCAGCCCCGTGGCACAGTAGTTAAGTTCTTGGGCTCCACTTTGGTGGACTGGGGTTCATGGGTTCAGATCCCAGCATGGGCCTAGCACTGCCTGTCAAGATATGCTGTGGAAGGTGTCCCACATATGAGGTAGAGGAAAATGGCCATGGATGTTAGCTCAGGGCCAATCTTCCTCAGCAAAAAGAGTTAAAAAATAAAAATTTAAAAAAATAGATTCAGTGGTATGGCGTCATAAATACACATCCTCACATCTCATTTTCATGAAGATCTCATGGGTACAGCAGTCAGTGAGCATTACCAAAACATTTCCATAGCAGAAAAGCAATAAAACCCAGGAGACACAATATAAAATTATTATTTTAAGTGTTATTACTTTTATAGCTACAAGAATGCTTATGATGCTTTGCAGCAAATAAAATACGTGATATCAAATAAATGTTTACAAAATATGAGAACTAAAGAGCTTACACTGTAAAGACCACACTAGCAATGTACTGCAGGTGCTTAAAAAATGAGGGTGATGCTGATTTTAGAGGAATTGCAGGAAAGAGGGAACACAGATAAGCTAATTCTGAAGTTTGGAGGATGCTAAGACAGCAGATTTATTCAACCATTTCACTACCATTAGAGCATATGAAAGAGTCAAACTATGCAAATCAAAATTTTGTCTGTTAAAGGTAAAAAGTGAAATACATTTTAAAAAAAATCACCAACACAACATCAGCGCTAGGACATAGGATATAGTAGAAAATGAATAAAACTTTATTTTGGTCCCATACTGCCCCACTCTCCTCAGCCTCTCCCTGTTATCTTCTGGTGTCTCTCTTCAGAGACTCTGTTCTCTCCCCCTGTTCCTCTTTTTCCCTTTTGCCCACACTAGTTATGACAGGTCCTTTCTGAGACTATAATTGCCCAACTTTATTTACAGTGTCAAATCTTGGTGACTCCTCCACCTAACCTCAAGTCATGTCAACCTACTTGTAGCTACCTAAAGAATCTTTGAAAATCTTACCTTAGTTTCAGAAAAACAACGAAAACATACCTTCCTATGCCTTTGCTGCCATCAGTTCTCCAAATGGCTATGCCTGTTTAACTTTACTCACTCATCTCAGACATTTGTCATTTCAGACAATTTCTGCTTTCCCAGGCTCCCCTCCTCCATGTTCTAATAGCAAACAGTTCTCACCCACCTCATATGTGCTACTGTTGGGTCGTAGTCGATCTGCTTATCCCAATTCTACAGGGGACTGACTCCTGCTCCTTCATGGCAGAGCTTCTCTTCTGTCTCTCTTGTTTACCCCAGTGCATATAGTATATTCAGAAGGTGCAGAGGCACGAGCAGAGGATAGAAAGTGATGCCAGAAAGAAGAGAGAAGCAATAATGGGTAACTTCAGAGGATGAGTGACCTTAATCCTATAGAGAAACTCAAAGATTATGTTAACCCATGCCTTGCTAAGCGCAAAGAGACAGAAGTATTTACGTCTCCACATATGTCGTTCATTGTTAAGGGTTTCCCGCAGAAGGACATTTATTTAGGCATAACAGTTTGCAGCCTGAGGGAAAACCTCCAACAAAGATGCAAATGTTGGTCATTAGAATTCTGTCCTGTCCAGAAAGAGTGGACACAGTGAGGGGGTTGAATGTACATGGGAGGAACACGGATAGTATCTGCCATAATTCAACCATAACTACATTCTTGGCTCATTTCACATTATGGCTGGAAGATGGGATCTTCCTAGCCTCCCCTTTATCTTCCCATATCTCACAGTGTATGTTATACCATCAATTTACTCCATTAGATTTCAACTAATGTAATATACAAAACATTGCCAAGCATGATAAGCACAAGACAATACCTTTAAAATCTTCCACTGCATGTATTTTTTAGAGTTATTATTTAACCTAAGATTATGCTACTCTGTTGGATTAGGGTCCCTTGTTACCAATGTTACCATCCACTACATACAGACTTAGCTATAAATGACTGAAAACTGCTTAAAGCATGACACCACTTCTAACCTAATCTTTCTTCTTCTTATCCTTGTTTCCTAAAGCAAACTGCATTTTAACACCATAAATATATGTCAAAGTTCCTTGAAGAAAAGAAAGGACAATTCAGAGTATTAAAAACTTCTTTGTCTTTCTCAATCAGATATAATACTGATAATATCAACATATATAACTACTAGAATATAACTAGAATGCGGGGTGCGCTTTGGAGACGAGGGGAGAGAGTGAGACGGGGTCTGGCCTGCATTAGGCAATATTAGGGAATCCATTAGAGCATATATCAATGGCTGCTATGAAAACAATTAAACGTACAAAATGGAGCATAAATGTCATACTCTTCAAATTTTATACAGACTGATGGGAGCGCACAGTCTTAGATGTTACACACCTCTAGAGAAATAAATGCATGGGCTGGATTCTCCTCCTTTCATGCTAGTAGAACATACATTTTAGAGCCCACTTGAAAAGGTTCCCCTGCATAGTTTCAGAGCTGATGCCCTTCAAAGACTTCGAAGGTCTTTCCTGCTAAACTGGGAAACGTGTGAGGTTCTTCCACACTTGAGAACTGTTAAGAAATAAGAAATCTTGTTATTGCTTTGATAATTGTTTAATCCTTTCATTTGCTTTAACAAAACTTGTGTTATCTAAATACTGATAAACACAAGATGAGGTTCCTTCTGAGTCAGAATAAGGGCTTTGAAAAAAGGCCCACAATTTGACTCATCCTGGTGATAGAAAACTCTTACAAATGTAGTATAATGTTTGGGTCCTATCTATACTTGCAGGTATTCTGCCAGATGCTGGCATTTCCCCATTCTCTTCAGTATGAAAGTTTGAACTGATTTGCTGGCACATGGGTTTGGAAGAGTGAAATGACAATGAAAACTTTCAAAACTTCTTTCTGCAAACTAGTGTGTGTTTTAAAGAAAAAAATAACAACCACAACAAAAAGAAGTTTTGTAATTAATGAAGCTTTTCTGTGAACACTTGCTTCAAATTATAAAGTCTACTTTGAACAAACACTTTGAATGATTATAATTAAAAATTCTTCCATGGAAAGATAGATACTGCTACGTCTTTAAAAGCATCTTCCCTCAGATTAAAATATCCATTTTCCTTTCTTCAATATTTGTCTATATGAAGGGACTAATTAGAACTAATTAAAGTGTGGACAAGGATACAAAACCCTAAAGATCATCTATTTTGTATTTATTTTTAAGTGATGTGCAAAATGAGATGCTTTGAAGCTCCTCCCCTTTGCAAGGGACAGATAAACAGGAGGGACTCAGTCTCGAAGGTCAAAGCCAAAAGAGGTCAAATGAAATTTTGGAAGTCTTTTAGACTCTCCACAAAAGAACATGTCACGGGTGAGTATTGACTACCAGTGATGTCTTCCAATTAGCATAGCCACTGAGTCAAATTAGGAAAAACACACACACACACACTATTTAAATAAGCCAGTAGAATTTGGTAGAATTGCTAAATGAAACAAGGTAGTGGCATCAGTGTGACTGGAGAACTGGAGAGACACAGTGTTAAAATAACCCATGGCAGACTTCAGCAGTAGCTGTTTAGTTTCACATTTTTCTTCTTCAACGGTGAGAAAAAAAGAGAACCTAGATCGTGTGCTTCGTACTTCATGAGTGTTAAAAACAAAATTCAACTAAGTAAATTTGAAGATCTAATTGGCTTTATTAAACAATTCATGAATCGGGCAGTATGTCATCTAACATGTAGAAGGGCACTGGAAGAATTGTACAAAATGGAAGCTTTTATATGCAGAAAGAGAGTGGGGTAAGGAATTTCCTAACAAAAGAAAAGAAAGGACTTTTTTCAGGCCAGGACATCTTCTTTTGGGAGAGGGAAGAGAGAGGTTTTATCATGTAGCTTACTTCGTTAGAGTTAATCAGGAAATTTCAGATTGACTGTTAAGAAAGGTCACATTCCTGGGTTAGGTTGAAATTGTAATTAAGCCTTGGTTGTGGGGACAAATACCTCCATTTTGGGCCTGTTAGCTCTTTTTTCACATGGGAAAGCTGTAGGCAGGCAGTCTCGTTCAGTGGTTAAAGACAGAGGCTCTGGAGATAGCTGGAGCTTCTGGTGAAGAGAACTCAAAGACATTTTTGATGAGCATTGAAGAAGAAAGTATATGTAAAAGACCTGTATAATGCCTAGCACACAGTAGGTGCTCTCTATATATGAGCTTCTTCTCTCTCCTATTCTCTCAAGGTTGATTTATTCAAATTTGGCAGATTATCAGTCTAGTTTTGGAGAAAGCCAATAAAAATATAAATCTTGTTTTGTTTTAATTTTATTTGAATCTCACATGCAAATTTTGTCAACTAGAAATTAACCAGATGGAAAACTAAATCTAGAACTGGACTTGGGTCATATATGAAATGGACAAAACGTGTTTTGGTCTGATGCAGCCATGTGAGGTGAGTGAACTGAAGTCGATTTGTACCCTTGTACTTGAAGATAAGTTTCTAAGTGGGAACATAAGAGATGCATCTGGCAGGCATTATTTGTGAAGAGAGAAGCCACTAATTTCAGTAATATGCAAATCATAATTGTGGGGGGTTTGTAGCTAAATTTAACTTAATTTATGAAGAATTATATATTTAAAAATCAAATAGGACTAAAGTTTCATAACAAAAGGGCTATCTTTTCTATCCTCCTTCACATTTACAGTCTCACTCACCAAATAGGATTCAAAATTAAATTTTATTTTCAGGCATATTCCCTTATGTAGCTAAATAATATGTTTAACAAGTTAGTTAGACTATTTCTTGGTTTATTAATATTAGACGTCACTTAATGTACTACTTAATGGGTTATTTCTCTGATAGAACTATCTCCACAAGCCATTTTCCCAATATTGTTATGTGCCAGTAGCTTTGTTAAATTATCATGGTTTACAGTTTATAATTTATATATATTTTATCTATAATATATGGCTTAGTCAAAAATTCTGTTAATAAACTTTTTTTATTAAACACGTCTAAATGTTTTCTTGGCATTAATGAACACCAATTTTAAGAATTATATTTGATTAGCGTTATCACTATGTGTCACTTTTTTCCTCTCTCCAAGCTAACTGGAGCTTTCAAATTGTATACACTTTTTTTCAGATGCTCAAATGCCAAAATAATTGATTAATTCCATTAACTAATCTCCTGGGCTCTTTTACACAATACCCACCATCCTCCATCTCCCACTTGGCCAATGATTCTCTCAACATCATACTCAGTGCTTGTCCTGGGACTTCCTTTTGCCATTTACTGTGCAGAATCCTTCATTTTGTGCGTTCTATATCTACTACTTTCAGAAATGTAATTCCTTGTTTTGTTAAAGCATAATTTCTAGTAGCTTTTTAAGTAAAGATCGCTATACATATTTTTGAAATCTTGCGACTTTTAAAATATATTTAATCTATCTTTAAGATTATTAATTTGGCCAAGCAAGTGTAGGATTCTGCACTCAAAGTAATTTTTGCATGAAATTTTGAAGCTGTGGATCCGCTAGAACCCTGTATCACTGTTGAAGAATCTGATATCTGACTTAAAAATGTCTATTGATATAGAATATTTACTTGTGTAACTGTGGATGTATATCACCTTGCACTTTTGTGACACAGCTTTATCATCAAACAAAATTTGTCATTTATCTTATGTAGAAAATGAACACTAGGAATAAGATCATATGTGAGATTCACAGATACTTTATATGAATAAGCTGTCAAAAGGCTATATTTTGGGGGGAACGTTCAGAGCCAATGATCACAGGAGCTAAGAGCGTTGTTTCTGGTTTGCATTCATGGCTCCAGAACTTACCAGCTATGTGAGCTTGGACAAATCAGCTCACGTTTCTAAACCTGAATGTTATCAATTGAAAAATAATGATTATGTACGCACTGCAGATTTTTTTTTTTAGATTTAGTCAACACTCAAAAATCACTCATGTCTCCTATTTCAGATGGGCCTATTACACTTTTTCAAATGAAAAAATGTGAATTTTTTTTCAGGTTGACTTCATAAAGAGCTAAACTTATTTTGATGTAGAATAATATGTTTTATGCCTCCATCAATTACATGAAAAACAAACAATTTATTGAGGATGATAAAATGCATTTATTAAAAGCAAACAATGTGGGGCCAGCCCGGTGGCATAGCAGTTAATTTTGCACACTCCGCTAGGGTGGGCCGTGTTCACCGATTTGGATCCCAGGCGAGAACATATACACTACTCATCAAGCCATGCTGTGGTATGTGTCCAACATATAAAATAGAGGAAGATGGCCACAGATGTTAGCTCAGGGCCAATGTTCTTCAGCAAAAAGAGGATTGGCAGCAGATGTTAGCTCAGGGCTGATCTTCTTCAAGAAAAAAAAAACATGCACACACAATGTTTCAGCCACATCAATAAACAAGTGTCATTTCTTGAAGCTGTCTTCTAGCAAATTGGAAAAATATACACAGTTTGAAGCGGAAAATAAAAATAATACTAAATAAAAATAATGCAAATCAAAATAGAATGAGAACATTCATTTCTCTCATTTAAAAAATCAAAGAAATGATTAACTTCCTTCCCTTTTATAACTAAATTAATATGTGTGGAAGAAGAAAAACAGCAATACATCATAGTCCAATCAAAGGGGTAGAAATGAAAGAATACAAATTAAGTTACTCATTATAGATGTCAATTATTTGCATTAGACAACCAACTTTAAAATTACACCTTGCAACCATGGCTAGAATTTCCCTTCAACTATGCAAATGTGCCTACAGTTAATTCTGTTTTCTTGATAGGTAATCTAACACTTCAGGCTTTTCTTCTCTTTTTTTGGGCAATTTAAACCCACCTAGTGTATTTACTGAGTATTCATCTCGCTTTATCAACAAAGATTAAAGACTTACACTAGCTGGTAATCCCATTATCTTGCACAATAAAAGTGAAAGCATCTTTGGTCACTGCCTGCAGAACTCATGGGATTTATCGTGAGTGAGTATAAAATCCAATTAATTCTCAGTTTTCTTGGCAGTCATGTGGATCATTAGTCTATTCACTTGAATGCTTATGTTTACCACTATTTTACCAGGAGATTTTCTAAAATATAAAATAAATTTGATTTGGTTTGATTTGGTTCAAACTAAAATTTTCTATAATGAGATTTTTTTATGTGAAAATAGTGTAAAGATGAAGTATTCCCATATGGAATAAAGAACGAGAGATCATCCGTTTTATTAAAATAAATAAGTTGAACTCATGTTTTATTTGAAAAGGTTCTTTTTAAGATCTGAGCTAGCAAGATGGGTTCTTCAGAACAAATCCAAAATTTACATGTGGGGAGAAAAACACATTTTCTCACTCCTGATCACCAGCTCCCTTAAACACACACACACCACAACATTTTTACAAATCATATCTGAATGAGAGGGACCAATAATCAGAGACCTGGCTTTGCTCATCAAAGTCATAATACTATTGTAAGGTTTAGATAATGAGATTATATTTTGTAAAAATAGCTACTAAACTTAGATAGTAAATAGTTACTAAGACATAGTAACTTTATTAAATAATTGCAATTATCATTACTTTACTAGTATTATTCATAAATGACTTTAAAAAGTTTTTTTGTTTCTTGGGGAAATGCAATTGCTAGATGGCAATTCTACACGGAATACTGGCTATAATGGTTTAGGGAACTTTATGGTTTTGTGTAAGGGCAAATACAAATTAAAAATAAAAGGCTTATTTTTAACTGTTGAAAATAAGAAATAAGATTTTTCCCCTTCTTTCTTTTCTTTCAGAACTTTTTTCTTTGTCCTTCTCACACTTGCATAAATGTTTTAATGGCTAAGTGACCTCTTGCCAGTCTCAAAACTCAAGAATGTTTCTTCAAGGATGAGAGCCTGTTCTTTGAAATAGAATCATGAAGGAAAGTAATGCTTTGTCTCCCAGTTTCCTGGGAGGACAGCGGCCTAATTTCAGCTGTCACCTGGCTCCAAATTGAAAAACCTATGTCATTTACTGAATTGATTGTATGCACTTAGTTATATAAGAGTGAAATTTCTTTCTGTCTTTGCAACCTCTTTAGCAGATTGCTTATCTGCTAAATGTGCCTCACCACATTCTGGTTTAATGCTTATTTGATAATCAAAATGTTTTCTTTGTCTTCTATCTTTGGGAGAGGTTTTCTGGATTGGGATGAGATTTTATTTTTAATTATATTTTCCCAACAAATTGATGCTCTTCCTCCGGAGTGTCTGCATGATAACTCCAAAGGCTCAGGATCTCACAACATCTTGGGACAGGACAAAATCTTAGTTGACCATTTTTTCCCTTTGAATACTTTGGAAGTAATGTGAAAAATGGATTCTGAGTGGACCTAAACATAATCTAGTTCAACAATACAAGCTTAGATTCTGGAAGTTTCTTGCCAAAAGCTCTTCAAGGAAATGCAAGCATTCTTACATTTTCCCATAAGTGTGGAAGAAAAACTTTGCATCACACACTAGTTGAAATGGTGAGACAGATTTTATTCAAGCTACTGAGTAAGGGTGAGAGACTTCAGCAGAAAAATGAGCTCAATTCTGATGTAGCAAAGACAGCTAACATTTAGAGCCAAGAAGCAAACTAAGAGGGTCAATGGATGAAAAATTACCAGGAAGAATTTGATTAGAAATCAAGGATGGGAGAATCCTTGCTAAATGGACCTAACAGGATTCTTGCTAAAGGCAAGCCAAGGCCTGGGCTGAAGATGAAAGCTAGCTGTAAAGAGGATTCACAGGAGCCTGACTAATGTTTGGTCTAGGAAGGAGCCCTTTTCATAAATTCTTAGCAATGGTTATCTTAGTTGTCACTTGAACTGGGCAGAAATGGAAAGTAGGCAGAAAATTAGCACTGGGGTCTGGGAGAAAAAAGTACTGCTAGAAGGTACCAAAAACAAACTTTCAGAACTTTAAAGTTGTATGTGACCTGGTTAGAAGCTATGGATATGATAAAGATTACTGGGAGTAAATACACACGTGCCTTAGTAAGTCTCTTAGGAGTATCCTTACAGAAATCCGAAGACTAAGATGTAAGTACACCTGTGCACAGCCTCTACCTACACAAAGGCTCCAGAAGAATTTAAATGACCTTAACAATCTGTCACTTTAAATTAAATGAACAAATTGTGGAAAGTACACTTTCTGTTTTTATTCAGTCTCTAATTTGCATGTACTTTGAATGTAACTGACTGGTAAGTGTTTGAGCAAAGGAATGGAGAATTTCATTTACACCTGGTACTTTTACAGCTGGAAGTTAATCCTTAATTTAAAATAACACCTTTATCTTAATCATCCAGGTTTTCTCCTATGTCATCTTCTAGGGGTCTTATAGTTTTACATTTTATATTTAAGTCTGTGGTCCATTTTGAGTTAATTTTTGAAAGGGTATAAGGTCTTTGTATAGATTCATTTTTTGCATGTTGAAACCAATTGTTCCAGTACAATTTATTAAAGAGATTTGCTCCTTTGCCAAAAATCAGTTACCTATATTTAAGTGAATCTATTTCTGGGCTTTCTTTTCTAGTCCATCGATTTGTCTATTCTTTTGCCAATAAATTCCTGTCTTGGTTACTGTAGTTTTATACTGTCTTCAAGTCAGATAGTTTCAGTCTTCCAACTTATTTCTTCTCCTTCAAGATTGTGTTGGCTATTCTCTGTTTTCGCAACTCCATATAAAGTTGAGAAATAGTTTGTCAATATCCTTAAAATAAATTATTGTGATTTTGGTTGGACTTACATTGAATCTATGGATCAAGCTGAGGAGAACTGACATCTTGGCAATATTGAGTCTCCTTATCCATGGACATGGAATACTTCTCAATTCATTTAGTTTGTCTTTGATTTTGTTCATCACTTTGTAGCTTTCCTTGTATAGACTTTGTACATATGGCGTTAGATTCATACCTATGTATTTTATATCTTTGGGTACTAATATAAATGGCATTGTGTTTTTAATTTCAAATTTCACTTGTTCATTTCTGGTATATAGGAACATGGTTGACTTTTGTATATTAACCCTGCAATCTGCAACCTTGCTATAATCACTTATTAGTTCCTGCATTTTTCTGTTGATTCTGTCAGTTCTTCTGCATTGATGATCACATCATCTACAAAGAAATACAGTTTTATTTCTTCCTTCCCAATCTATACAAGCATACCTCTGAGATGTTGTGAGTTTGTTTCCGGACCATGGCAATAAAGGAAATATCACAATAATGTGAGTTACACAAATTTTTTGGCTTCCCAGTGCATGAAAAAGTTATGTCTACACTATACTGTATTCAGTTAAGTGTACAATAGCATTATGTCTAAAACAACAATGGACATACCTTAAATAAAAGAATACTTTATTGCTAAAAAATACTAACCATTATCTGAGCCTTCAGCAAGTCGTAATCTTTTCGCTGGTGGAGGGTTTGTAAAAAATGCAGTATCTGTAAAGCGCAATAAAGTGAAGCACAATAAAATGAGGTATACCTGTATTCTTTTTATTGTCTTATTACATTAGCTAAGACTTCTAGTATGATGTTGAAAAGCAGTAGTGAGAGGTGACATCCTTGCCTTATACCTAATCTTATTGGGAAAGCTTTGATTTCCTTACCAATTACATATGATAGCTGTAATATTTTTGTAGAAAGTCTTTATCAAGTTGAGAAAGCTTCCCTCTATTCCTAATTTACCAAGAGTTTTTGTCATGAATAGGTGTTAGATTTTGTCAAATGTTCTAACTACATCTATTGATGTGATAGTGTGATTTTTGTTCTTTAACCTATTGATGCGATGAGTTATAGTAATTGATTTTTGAATTCTGAGCCAGTCTTACAAGCCTGAGTTAAATGCTACTTGGTTGTGGTGTATAATTCCTTTTATATATTGTTTGATTCAGTTTACTAATATTTTAAAGATGATTTTGCATATATACTCACGAAAGGTTTTTAAATATTTTTTAAATATTTATTAGAATTCACTAGTGAACCCATTAAGCCTAGTGTTTTCTGTTTTGGAAAGTTATTAATTATTGACTCCATTTTTTAATATACATAGGCTTATTCTGATTGTCTATTTATTCTTGTGTGAGTTTTAGCAGATTGTATCTCTCAAGGAATTGGTCTATTTAAACTATGTTATCAAATTTGTAAGCATAAAGCTGCTCACAGTATTTCTTGATTATCCTTTTATTGTTCATAGGCTCTATAGTGATGTCCCCTCTCTTGTGTCTGATATTATTAATTTGTGTCCTCTGGTTTCTTTGCACATTTATTTTGAAAGCCAGGAAGAGAAAGACAAGCCTTGCCTGACCCCCCCCCCCCCCCCCCGCCCCTGCCACCAACCCCAAATCTCCTTGTGAATTAATGACAAAGCCTCTGCATTGTTTTTCAAAACAGCTATTGCGTTTTACATTTCTACGTAAAACTGAGGACATTCCAGTGGCCTAATCTAAGAAGGTAGAAAGTTGCATTCAGTTTCAGGAAGCATTGACTTAATCCAATTAATTCAATAAGCATTTATTCACACCACTCTAGACACTATTAAGTGTAGAAGGAGATAGGAAGATTAAAAAAGACAAGGTGTAAACTATTAAGGATCTTACACAGAAAAAGGAATACTTATATTGCAAGAATAAAGGAGTAAGAATCAGAGAAAGGTAGTGGCCGGCCTCTAAGATGGCGCCCAGTAGCCCTGACTCTTAGTCTTCTTAACCTTATGCTGGGAAGAGAATCTCCATGCCTTCAGATGACTGCAGCCCTGGCTGATACCTAAAGGGAAACTTTCTGAGAGAATCTGAGCCAGAACCCCTGAGCCAAGCCTCTTGAGCATTCCTGACCTTTAGAATCTGTGTGAATTAACAATGTTTTAAGCTATATAAACGTATGTTTCTTTTAAGTTTGGGGATTATTTGTTATGTAAAAATAGATGAACTAATATAGAGAGATATACAATTCAGTAAAATAAATTTCAGCGATGAATGAGATTTGTTCCCATGTCGAGAGGTTAAAAAAAATGGAACACATTGTCATGGTACTGGTAAGCTCTAGAAATGTTTTTATAGAATAGTTAGAGTATGGATAATAGCTTGTTCGTGAGGAAATACCTAGCAGATGAGCAAAGGGGACTTAAATGTACAAAGGCAGAAGAAATGTATTCATGAGTATCTAACAACGCTCCAACTACTTGAATTCTGGGTTCCTGGAAGAGGCCAAATAGAAAAATATGTTGAATCTAGATAAAGAAATGCACCCATTCATCTATTGTCCAATTTAGGAACTAGGGTATTGTCTAATAGCTGGGGAGCAGGAAGTAAATGTTAGTTGTATTCTATTCTTAAGCAAAAGATTCACAAAATTAAGCTGTGCTTTAGAAGGATTCACAAGGCAGTGGTGATTTGTAGAGTCTTTGATCTACACCTGGGTATGTTCTAAGGACTGGATAGGAGAGAGATTTCTCACTGATGAGAAGCTCACAGTTTAGTAGGAGGAGTGGGCAAATAAAACACTTAAAAAGCAGGTTTTATGTGGTATACAGGGGAACACAAGAGCTGAGAAAAGTTAAGCATCCTGAGTAGTGTTCTGGGAGTATCTTGAAGGAACAATGAATGAAGAAAAGCAAAGAAAATTAGGTAGTCCAAAGGAGAAAGTGAGAAAGTATAGATGTTTGCATGCCGCAAGGGAGCCAAGTTTTTATAGATGTATAAAATTCAGTCTTTATATCAGAGTTCAGCAACCAGTATTTCTTAACATCAATTCACAGGTGAGAAAAGTCATGCAAGAACTGTAGTCACACAGCTGGGAAGAGATGGAGCTGGGATTTAAATCAAGATCTGTCTAATAATACTTTTCGTACACTTTACACACTTCTCTGATGCCAGAAGGCTGTGTTTGTCAGCAGTCACTGTAATTGGAAGTCAAGTTTGCCAAGCAAGGCTGAATCAGATAAGATATTTTCATTGCTGTCTAACTGAGAGCTAGATTGTCTCTGTTGGGGCTGATACGCCTACTCAATTAAGCTAATGCCATATAATCGGTTTGGTAGAAATTCATTATCTCAGTTGAGTGACTGAATCCACCAGTATTGTGACTTAGAATCCATCAAAACAGTTGGTCTGATAGTCTTGTATAAACACTTTGTGGAGTCACATAAGTAAATGTGGGAAAGATAACACTGACGTAAAATATTAAGGTTGAGGTAATTAAAATAATTTATTGAATGGGAATGGTCTCCATTAGACATGAACAGAATCTGAAATTTTTGCCTGGGTCCTTGGCTCTAAATCAATTATAGCACTAATAAAAGCCTAGATTAATCAAAAGAACAGATAATCTAAATAAAATTTTTGTTTTTATGAATAAAATATTGATTTTTACATTATTCTATTATTCTCTTAGGTGTTTTATATTTACTTTTTTCACAATAAAAATGTAAACAAACAATGAAAAAAGACATACACTATTAATATACTATATTTCCCAAGAGATTTATCTCTAAACTCGTTTACTTAGGTGTTTTTTTTCTTTTTCTCCCTGAGGCACAGACATTCAAAACAGTTAACTGTTCGTGTCCCATCAATGTGGTGAACCCTGGACCTCACTTCCTCTCATTGTCCTCTCCTTCTGCATCATTTTCACATTTCATTAGGTCTCTTTCTTCTGTATACCAAAAGGTAGTGCTCCCAGATTTCCTTGGGATTTATTGAGAGATTCTGACCTGGCACATAAGTTCTGCATCAGGGGACTTTTATAATGAGCTGAAAGAGGAATCCCCAAAGTACTTACTCTGACACTGTGTATCCTCATAATCACCTCCTAACTGAAGGTCATCTTCAATTTGAGGTGAGCAGGATGCCATGTTGGCCAAAAATAGGCTCACAGTATCCAGCGACCAGATAAAGCTTATAATTTAAGTTTCAGAAATTGCTTATTTTAAATCTTTACCTATATACTCTTTTAAGTCCAAACCTCTTTTATAATGCACAGAAAATAAGAATCTGAGAAGCAAATATGCTACTGACCTTTCCTCATCAGAAGAGCAATGACTTGTACATCAAGGACTCGCGCCCATTTCTGAAGGTCTTTGGAAGAATCAGCGCTAACCATACTGCTGCGTGGGAAGTGCTGGTTTTGCCCTCAGAGTCCATCAGATCAAGTCCTGGGAAAACAGACTGTTCAGATTACAAAGTCAGTCTGAAACAGCAACTATCTTATTAAACTCGGACCCAGAAAACTTTCCGAAATTGTTACCAACTGATAATAAAATTACTAATCTGTCATTATTTTCCTCTCTTCTGCTCTCTTGTTCTTACAAGCACACAGACACACATACATGCAGATACTTTCTAGAAACTAGAACTGTGTCTTGAAGATAAAGTACAGCAATATGTTTTATTTCTTAATTTTAAGAATTTTCAAATTACTAATAGTGTCAGTGCTATTAGGAAAATGTAAATGTCAGATATCCCTTGAAACCAAACCTTAATAAAAACAAAAATATTTCTGGAATATTGGATGATTATAAAACATTACCTGAATATTCTTCTGTTAATAATATTCTCCTAACAATAAATAATAATAACAAACTTCAATTATTGGGCATTTATTTTGAGCCAGACACTGTGTGCAAGGGAAATTTCCAAAGTTCATACTCATATCATAAATTATTGAAGTCATAAATGGTTGAAATTTATGATTGTCTCAGTAGAAACATGGTCTTACACAGTTGAGCAATGTCCTATAGTTAATGTAGTGAAATATATTTAGCCTGATTGAATCATTGAATTTACCACTTACATTATCAAAATCGATTTCCCTCAAAATGATTGAACCAGTAGCCTTGTGTAGTGATACTGCCAAAAATACCTTTATTAAGTTGCTCTTACCCTATAAATTCTATCTACCACCTGTTACTCTTCACAACAACACTGTGAGGTAAACAGTAGTGTTTTGTGTGTGCATGTGTGTTTGTGTGTCTGTCTGAGACAGTTTCAGAGAAATGATGTAACTCATGTGTAAAAGTCTCTGCTTCCATGAAACTCCTACAGTGATGATTCCTTCAAAGTCTCTGATAAGTTTTCTTGGTCAAGCTAAGATCATTTGGGTGTGTGGTGAGCAGCACTGCTGTAGGATAGTCAGCTGTAACCAAACCAGGAAGCAATGAGGCACTTCTATATGTGACCACATATACGATTTGTATTCTGCTCATGCTCATCCATTCATTCATCACCTCTTTCATTCTTTTGATTAATATTGACAGAACGTCTTCTATGTGTCAGGCACTGTTAGCTTCTGAAATTACACTGATGTATAAGATGCAATCCTTTATCTCAGGTTGATTAAAGGTAGTGAGTGAGACAGACAAACATGCATATAATTAAAGTGGTGACCAAAACCCCTTGATAATGACTAGCCCGTGATCAAGAATAAAATACTCCAAACTGATGAGATCTCCCCAGAGAAGATTTTGTCTAAGCTGTATACTGAAGGAAGAGGAGAATTGTAAAAGGCTACTAAGTATAGACAGCACAGTGTGTAGAAGACAACAGGTAGGAGGGAATGTGCCATCTTCCCCCTGCAAGTTCTTGCTGTATACTTGACTGTAATTGGAGGTGTGGACGGAGGGCAACATTATCAAACTTTTATTAGAGGTAGATTACTCTGGCTACAGTATGGATAATGGATCAGAGTATAGAAATACTGGGATCATGAAAATTAAGAGGATTTGATGTAATTTGCTTAGGGCATCATGGCAAGCTGATGAAGGTAGTGGTGTTGTGAATAAGAGAAAGATAAGAACCTGTAAAAATAGGAACTTTAATTATTAATACAGGAAGTAGTGGTGATTTGGGTAAAAGATAAAGCAAGGACACATCTCACGTTTCAAGATTATGGGAATGAACTCATGATGAGAAATAAAAGAATAAGGGAAGAGTTGCCAGTTGTGTGAAGAATGTGTATATGTTGATGAGTGGGTGGGAAGAAGACTAAAGAGTTCATTGTTTTTAACACATTGAGCCTGAAGTGCCCATGAAATATTTAAGAGGAGATGTTGAGTCACCATTTGGAGACGGAGGTCACAATCTCACGGGAAATTTGTGAGTGCCAGCAGTTTGTAGGGGCTGGTGAAAGCACCAGAGTAGTTGGGCTCACCTAAGGAGATTGTCTGAGGAGTGGTTTTAATTTTATTCTAATGAATACTGAGAACTAACCCAGATAAATGTATATACATATTTGAAATTTGCATAGTAAAGACTTCAGATCAAGTGAAAATGGGGAAGAAAAATTGCTCTCCCATTTATTAAAAAAGGATTATATTGGGGGCTGGCCCCGTGGCCGAGTGGTTAAGTTCGCGCGCTCTGCTGCAAGCGGCCCAGTGTTTCGTTGGTTCGAATCCTGGGCGCGGACCTGGCGCTGCTCGTCAGGCCGCGCTGGGGCGGCGTCCCACATGCCACAACTAGAAGGACCCACAACGAAGAATATACAACTATGTACCGGGGGCTTTGGGGAGAAAAAGGAAAAAATAAAATTATAAAAAAAAAAAAAAAGGATTATATTGGTAAACAACTTCATTGATGTGATGGTTTCTAAAACCAAATACAGAAAGTTGAAGGACTGTTGGAGAGGAGGATACGTTTAGCATATTTTATATGATCTGTCTGGTTTTCTGATAAAATTCAAGGCCACTTCTTTCTTTCATCACCTCAAAAATTTCTGACACAAAGCTCAGCGTGCAGGTGGACATCACACGTGGTACAAGAATAACTGTTAGAATTTTAAATCTTGATTGCTAACTCCACACTTTACTAACTTAGCAATATTGGGCTATTTCATTAGCCCTTCTGAGTTCCATGTTCTCTCCAGCAGATGATCAAATATAATAACTATTGCACAGAGCTGTTGTGAGGAAAAAATGAAGAAATATATGAGACACCACTTATAAGCTCCAAAGAGCTCTAAATAGCATGCAAATGTGAATGCTATCTTTTAACATTCAGGACATTTTTGTTCTTTTGTTTTTTAATAATGGTTCAGACCAAATTCTAGGCATCATCACATCCTGTTTTTCCCCTAGTTGTTCCCAAAGACAATTAGTTAAGTCCAGCATCACTCTTGCCAATTATTTCCTGGGTTGGACCATTTTTCATCACCCCCACTGCTCCTATCTCAGAGCATGCAGCTCTCCTTGCATACACTTTCCTCTAATTATGAGCCTCCCTCCTTCCCCTTATAGATGCTGCGTTCATGTGGGCTTTAGAGTGAACGTAACTTTACCGTTCAGACCATTTGTTCTTCTATCTTCTTGGAACACTTTCTCACTGATCTTTATGTGACTGCCTCCTTTACAACACTTAACTCTTACTTCCTTAGAAACCTTCCTTGACCATTCCAGCTGAAGTAGCATCCTCCCTACCTCACTTAACAGTAGTCACTCTATCCTATTACTCTGTTATATTTTCCCTACAGCACTTCATTATCTAACATTATTATTGAATTAATTGCTTATGTTTTGATCATCTACTTTTCATCAACTGGCATACAAGCTGATCCTGGCATGGAATTTTTAAATTTTACTGCTCCTTCCCCCTTCCATTTTGTCAGAGCCTAGCAAATCATAGATGGTGAATAAATATCCATGGAATCAATGAAATAAGAATTTGTGTTGCTATTTTAAACACCTCTGCACTATATAGGAATGTTAGTTGAGTTTGCCAGAGTTTCAAAGCAAGAGAAGATTGGAAACCACTCTTTTTTGCCTTCCAACTATTCTAAACCATGCTGTTAGATTAAGCCATTTTAAATCATAAGCAAATCTCATGGGAGTGTAATGATATATTTTTTAATGTGTTATCAGGTAAACCTCTACTTTTTCTAAAAAATAATATTTTCTGTGTTAATGAATTGCATTTTCTCAGAGTGGTAAGGCATAGGTTTGAAATTTTAATTAAATGAACCAAAATTTAATAAAGCATTATTTGGCTCAGCAAAAATCTCATTGTTAACTATAATCTCACAGAGTGTGAAGCTGTGAGTTGGCCAAAAGGCAAATGTATGTTGGAAGTGGTATATTGTGGTGATTAGCATGCCAATCAAAACAGCAGGGATGAAAGATGTAGCTTGATTGGTTTATTACCAGAAAAATTGTTTAATATGTATGTAGGTGCTGTGTCCATTAGAGACTGTGAGTCTGCATAGGAAAATAATAAAGTCACCATAAATTACAAGTTTATGAACAATAGCCCCCCAGAAAAAAGCCAGAAATACATTCTCTTGAACTTTAGCTCTTTATCCACCTATTTTCACATTAAACATATCATTTGATTATTATTACTTTCTGGCAAAGAAGGAAACATAGATTTATTGAATACCTGTTATGAGCCAGATTTTGGAAAAATGACCATTTGAAGTATTATTATTCTATTTACCAGACAATCATCAAGTTAGTAACTTAATGCAGTCCTGCTTCCAAACAGCAGTAGCAAATGAGCAACAACAATCACTGGCATGCATTTTTATGAACCTGGGACTATGCTAATTATTTCATAAGCATAATTTAATTAAATTCTCATGATAAACATATGAGACGTATTGTATTACTTCCCTGAAAAAATTAAGGTTTTGCAATGTTAGGTACCTCACCTAAGGTTCCAAAGATCCAGAATTCAAACCCAGATCCAACTGAAACAAAAAACCGTAGTACATTGCCTTAAGGAGTTGGAACTCTTTCAACAATACCACCCTGCCAGTGATACCATGAAAACCCTCTGTCCAGTTTTGGTCATCTCCCTTTAGGTCTGTTTTCCAAGGCTTCTTGTATTCAAGTGGCTAGTGAATGGAAAGTGTTTATCAAATCACATGAAATGGGTCAGATCAGGAATCTGAAGTTGGTTGGTGCAACGAGAGGAGAATGGGAAGAAGCTGCTGAGAATGTGCTAAATAGAGTTTGACAAAACTCTGCTATGAGTATTGAGCCAACTAAAATTCTAGAATTCACTTTTTGCCCTGATAGAATACATTCACTTATAAAAATAACATTTGAGACTTGTCTGTTGACTAGATACTTTCAGTCCTGAACACGTAGTATGGGGAATATATACAATAGTTTCTTTCTCCACCCACTTATTTTCACAGGAGGCCAAAGCTAAGTCATATTGTGATCAATGTAGACAAAATAAAATTTCTAGTAAATATTCTCAAATTGATGTTAAAAATAATAGTCGAGAGTGATGTTAGCTTTTCATTTAAGATGAAATATCAGAAATAAGAAGGGACTAGTGACTATAATGAGGGCCCAGGGAAGAGAACATGGCGCATTTTTTAAAAATCTGGGAATAGAGCTTCCAAATCTTGATTTCGAATGTTTTATCAAACTTACAGAGACTGGAAAGACTGTTTCCAGTTTACTCATGCAATTCAATCAAGCCCACTTTCAAATCTTAAACAATTCTATCCATCTTCTATAAACATAAATCCAACATCCTTTTTCTCCATCTGATGGATACAAAATAAGTTAAAGACAAGTCTTGGCTTACAAGACATTGGAAATTAGGTTGGAGAGGCGATATACATGCATGAAACAACATTACGGATATACCAGAGGACTTTGAAATAGCAGATTGAGGGCTCAATCATAACTAGTAGCATGTGTTATAAAACAGTGTTTCTAATACCAATAATTCTTTAGTTAACATACTCACATATTTCATCTTTTATCTGGCTTGTTTAAATCTTTTATATTTTACTTCTACCATAACATATAATTAATATGCTGTATCAAAACAATTACTCCTCCAAATTAAAATTTTCATATTCATAAAACTTATAAAGCATAAATATATCGTCAGAATGCCTTCAATATGTAAATATCTTCTTCAGAGCAAGTATGACTTTCATTTCCATTGTAACGGAAACAAAATTTTAGATAAAATTATTTTCACAAAAGATTGAGAATTGTTGAAATAACTTTTTTTTCTCCTAAAAAAACAGACAAAAGCCCTTAAAATAAGTAATAGGTCACTGTGAAATAGAATTATTAAGAACTGGGGCTCAACAAAATTTGATACTAATCATATAGATACTAATGGTAGAGTAGGAACTTGAACCCACATCTGGCTGACACTGTACGTGCCAATATGCACTCTTCATATCACTATTTACCTATGAGCAAGAGTACTTTTTGCATAGAGTGAGAGAAGAGGAGACCCATTCAGGAAGTGATATATGAGCAATGTTTCTTAGATGTAAATGGCAATGACAGATAGGAGAAGTAAGAAGACATGTTTGAGTAGAGTAGCAAGTCATGGTGAGGAGAAAAAGATAAAAGTTGTGAGTCATCTCATTGATAGAGGACCTCTCCATTTAGAAATTTTGAAACAAGACTGGATTTGTTGTGATAAAGAAAATCTAAAACATATAAAGTTCGAATCCCTTTACCAGCATGATGACAAAATAAAAGTGTGAACTGCAAAAACGCATCTGCAGAATGCCTGCCTAACAGTTTAGACGAGTAAGAGACAAACATTGAAGAGCTCAGTCTTTTGAGGCAGAGGCTATAATAAGATTTATTTAAGGAGAGGAGTGAAGAAAAAGGTGATGGAAGGATCAGTGGGACTTGAAGACTGACTGACTGTTAGGAGAAGTTTACGTAAAAAGCTATTTTGAGGGTAGGTACTTGGGGATCTGGGATAATAACGTGGCCAGTAACTGAAAGAGTGTCTTTTCCAAGGAGAGTCAGTCCACATAAGCACAAATTAATTTGTTTCCCATGACCAGATAGAGAGAGGCAATGACCTGAAATTCTTATGAAAGAATCCATCATTTGATATATATTTGAACAATTTTCCTTAATTTCAATGATTCAGTTTTGAAAAATAACTTGACTTTTGGAATAAAGGCAATGTACAAGGTACACGTATCATTGTTACTATAATTTTAAATATACTCCTCATAAATAATTGATAGCTGTTATTTATTCACCATTAAACAGAAATTCATATTGAAGTTAAGTAAGCTTCCTGAAGGAGAATTTCTATTCTTACGCCAGCTGAAGATAGCTGGAAAATCACAAGAGCTTATGACTGACTGATTGCCTTAATATTCATAAAATGGTGAAACTGTGTTTGATATCCTCTAGAAGATTACATTAAAAATGAAACACCAGCAATAACAGTAACATTAATAAAGAAACCTACATAAATATTCACTTTCTTCACTGTCTTGTGGGTGACTTCAGTTGTCAAAGAAACGGTGAGTTATAGTTAAACCTAAATATATATACATATAAAAACATATATATGACATATTTATGTTTATATATATATATATGTATGTATCAGGGCCTAAATACTTATCTCTCAACAATTACTTTCCTAAAATTACTACATGAATCCAGGAGACACTAAATGGATGTACATTCTTCATTATTTGCTATGAATCTGGCCCAAATCTATATCTAACTTTAAACCTGTTGAATACGATCGGACAACTGTAGAGAACCTATTTTGCTCTCATTCTTTTATTCTTTTGACTTCAAGTTATAGAAGACAGCCAGACTTTAATTCCTTTCTTATGTACTATTTGCTAATGCCACCTACTATGTAACACCATGAATTAAGCAAGATAGGTGCCCAAGAACTTTTTCTTGAGTCACTTGAGCATGGCAGCTAAAAGCATGAGCCCTGGAGTTAGGATGTACAGGAAAGAATCCTGGTATCATTATTAATTTATTAAATGACTTTGAGAAAGTTACTTAAACCTCATTTTTTTCATTTGCAAAATGGAGCTAGTAATAGTGCCAGAATGTTAGATGATTTGAGTACAACCAATGGTGTACATATAGCAGCCTAGCCCTTAGAAATATTAGTGTTATTAACATTAATGAAGTATTTTTGTTATTCCTACAGATGCATATAAGCCTTCTCCAAACCAAGGAACTGGTTTGACTGCTTCTTATCCCATTCTTTCTGGTATCCAGCAAGGGTTCACTTGGCATTCCTGATCTCCTAGCTCTAAAAGAATGAAAAGAAAAAGAGATGAGTTTCAAGAAAGAAGACAACTCTAACTGCTACTAAACCTGATTCCATACAATGGGAACTCTTCAAGGAGTGGCTACTGAATTTCCCAATGTCCTTGATCTTATGAGAATTCTTCCTTCTATGGGGGGTTTGGTGGGCTGGAAGAAGGAAGCCTAGGAGAGGAGAAACTTTGCATAAACTCTCAGAGGTTAGACTACATCCAACAGTGGGTGGAGAGAGTTGTTAATTCAATCATGATTTGACTTCAAAATCATGTTCCCAGCACAAAAGTGGTTCACTGGAAGAGGTTTGAATAAGTGATGGGTGAAAGACCCTGTAGGTAAAAAACATAAAGGTTAGTGTAGAGTGGTGTTTCCCAAACTTTATGTACATAAGAATTACCAGGAGAACCTGTTAAAACACACTTTTCTCTCCCCAATCCCAAGAGACTCTGATGCATGGGGTAAGACCCATGAATCTGCATTTCTAACAAGTTTTCAGGAGATGCAAACATGGCAGATCCAAGGACCACCCTTGAAAACCACTGGAATCGAAAGACAAAATGATCATCCATCTGCTCTAGAGTGATCCATTCTCCACCCTGTCTGTTTCTGTAGTCTACCAACGTTCCTACTTGATAATATGTCAGACTTTTGATATTAGTTAAGAAAGGTAAATGAGGGGAACACATATATCTATTTTTGAGAAATATTTTAGTATAACAACAACAATAACAGCAATAGGTATTGCTTATTTTGCACCAGCTTCTTTCTGTACATCAAATCTAATATATACAACAGACCTCTAAGAAGAAAAATATTGAGATGCAGGCAACTTAAGTAATGTGTTCAAAGTAACACAGCAAATAAATGGTGGAGCCAGGTTTGAAACTCATGCTTTTCTGATATTAAAACCTTCTCTTTCAGTATGGTGTACTAATACCAAAACTGGGTAGTTATATCTGGTCATACTAGACATGAGGTTAGCAAGGAGGCAATCAAACATTAAGCAGTCAGAGCTTTACCTAATGCCTGACTAAAGCTTTCAGGGTCTGGTCTTTACAAACATTCTTATTTTTCTAAAAATCCCATGAGAAGATTTCATAACCTGTACAGGAAACATAACTCACTTTTATGAATTGTGTGTGTGTGTGTGGTGGGGCACTGGACACTTTATAAATATCTTTACAATACTTTTTTGTTTAGAAATGTGTGGTGTGTATATGTGTATGTGTGTGTGTCCAAATTTTCTGGGTAAGGTATAAAAATTTCATAAGATATTTTATTCAGCTGTTTAAATCAAACGTCCGTGTGTTTCCAAATATACGTGCATTTGACAGTGTGTAGAAAGGCTCTTGAACTTTTCTATTTTTCAACTCTTTGTCTACATGTTTTGAGAGAGTTGTCAAGTCATTAAATTTGTGTTTTCTTTCCCCTTGGCTAAATAAAGCTCCTTTACATTTCTATTTAAATCCATGTATCCTGTCTATAATCATTAATTCAGGGTTCTTCTTTTCAGGAGTGTGACTGACACATAACAGGGACTTAATTTTTGAGTGAATGGACAAACACCTGTCTCAACCCTGCTAATACAAGCAATGAATGAAAATAGATTAGTTGTCTGTTTAAAAAAAAGATCAGAGCCTATTTGATTATCATTTTGGAAATTTCCAGTGTGGCATTGCACATACCAAAATGGAGGAAAAGAGGAGATAGATAAGGAGATGAAGAAAAGAGAGGGGAGCAGGGAAAGCAAAATTGCATTAATAAGTTGGTTTTAGTTACTGGGGAACTATAAAAGAAAGCATATTAAAAATTAAACCCTAGTGTACTGCTACACAAAATGACTTCTTTTTCAGGATAGATGTAATATCACTACCTTTTTTTCCCCAGCTTTATTGACATATAGTTGGCATATAATATCGTGTAAGTTTAAGGTATAGAGCATGTTGATTTCATACATTTATATATTGCAAAATCATTACCACCATAACAGTAGCTAACACATGCACCACATCACATAATTACAATTTCTTTTTGTGGTGAGAATATTGAACATTTACTCTCTTAGCAACTTTCAAGTGTATAATACAGTGCTATTAACTCAAATCATCATGCTGTACATTATATCCCCAGAACTCATTCATCTTATAACTCAAACCTTGTGCCCTTTGATGAACATCTGTCATTTCCCACACCCCAGACCCTAGTAACCACCACTCTACTCTCTTTCTATAAATTTGGCTTTTTTTAGATTCCACATATAAGTATACAGTATTTGTCTTTCTCTGTCTGCCTTATTTCACTCAACATAATGCTCTCGATGTGATACACGTTGTTGCAAATGACCTGATTCCCTTATTTTTAAAGGCTGAATGATATTGCATTGTACATATATACCACTTCTTCTATATTCATTCGTCAACAGACAGGTTTTTCCCATACCTCGGCTAGTGTGAATAATGATGCAATGAACACAGGAGTACAGACATCTCTTCAACGTAATGATTTCCTTTGGATATATTTCCTTTGGATATCCTTTGGATATATACCCAAATATGGGATGTGATAGTTCTATTTTTAATTTTTGGAGGAACTTCCATACTGTTTTCCATAGTCACTCTACCAGTTGCAATGTTCCATAGTACAGAAGGATTCCCACTTCTACAAATCCTTGGCAACACTTGTTATCTCTTCTCTTGTTGATAACATCCATTCTATCAGATATGAGATGATATCTCATTGTGGTTTTGATTTACATTTCCCTGATGATTGATGATATTAAACATCTTTTCATGTACAAGTTGGCCATTTCTATGTCTTTGGAAAAGTCTCTATTCACTTCTGTGGTCCAATTTTTAATGGATTCTTTGTTTTTCTGCTATTGATTTATATGAGTTCTTTATATATTTTGGATATTAAGCCCTTATCAGATATATAGTTTGCAAATATTTTTTCCCATTCCATAGGCTGCTTTTTCATTTTGTTGATTGTTTCATTTGTGGTGCAGAAACCTATTAGTTTGATGTAGTCTCCTTTATTGTTTTCTTTTGTTGCTTGTGCTTTGAGTGTCAGATTTAAACCATTATTGACAAGACAAATGTATAGGAGCTTTTTCCCTAAATATTTTATGGTTTCAGTTCTTATGTCTTGTCTTTAATCCAGTTTGAGTTAATTTTTATAAGTAGTATCAAATGGGGGTCCAATTTCCTTCTTCTGTTTGTGGCTATTCAGTTTTCTCAACATCATTTATTGAAGAAACTATCTTTCCCATTGAGTATTCTTGGCTCATTTATCAATTATTAGTTGATCACATATGCAAAAGTTCATTTTTGGGCTCTCTATTCTGTTTCATTGGTCTATGTGTCAATTTTTATGTAGGTATCATACTGTTTTGATTACTATTACTACTTTGTAGTACAGTTTGAAATCAGGAAGTATGATGCCTCCAGTTTTGTTTTTCTTTCTCAGGATTGCTTTAGCTATTCAGGATCTTGTGTGGTTCCATACAAATTTTAGGATTATTTGTTCTACTTCTGTGAAATATGCATTGGAATTCTGATAGGGATTGCATTGAATCTATAGACAAATTTGGGTCATAAGGATGCTTTAATCATATTAATTTGTCCAATCCATGAACATAGATATTTCTCTATTTGTTTTTGTATTCTTCAATTTCTCTCATCAAGGTCTTGTAGTTTACAGTGTATAGATCTTTTAATTTAGTCTAATTTTTCATAAATATTTTATTTTGTTTGGTGCTATTGAGAACGGAATTATTTTCTGTATTTCTTTTTTAGATGTCTTATTGTTAGTGTGTAGAAATGCAACTGATTTCTGAATGTTGACTTTGTACACAGCAACTTTACTAAATTCACTAATTAGTTTAGACAGCTTTTTTTTGGTGGAGTCTTTAGGATTTTCCATACATAAGGTCATATCTTCTGCAAATAAAGACAATTTTACTTCTTCCTTTCTGATTTGGATGCCATTTTTTTTTTTTTTGCCTGATTTCTCTGACTAGGCTTTCCAGTAATCTGTTGAACATGAGTTGTGAAAGCAGGGGCCTGCCCAGCGGCACAGCAGTAAAGTTCACATGTTCTGCTTTGGTGGCCCGGGTTTTGCTAATTCAGATCCCAGGTGCAGACCTATGTAATTCTTATCAAACCACACTGTGGCAGGTATCCCACATATAAAATAGAGGAAGATGGGCATGGTGTTAGCTCAGGGTCAATCTTCCTCAGCAAAAAGAGGAGGATTGGCAGTGGATTTTAGCTCAGAGCTAATCCTTCTCAAAAAAAAAAAAAAGAAGGAAGAAAGAGTAGGTAAAGCAAGCACTCTTGTCTTGTTCCTTATCTTAGAGAAAAAGTTTTAATCTTTCACCATTGAGTATTATGTAGATTGTGAGTTTGTCATATGTGGCCTTTATAATGTTAAGGAATATTCCTTCTATACCCAATTTCTTGAACTTTTTATCATGAAAGGATGTATTTCATGAAATACTTTTTCTGCATCTTTTGAGATGATCATATGTTTTTATCTTTTCTTCTATTAATGTGATGTGTCACATTTATTGATTTGTATATGTTGAACCATCTTTGCATCCAAGGGGTAAATCCCAATTTATCATGGTGTTTAATATGCTGTTGAACTTAGTTTGCTAATATTTTGTTGAGAATATTTACATCTATGTTCATCAGAGATATTGTTCTGTAATTTTCTTTTCTTGTAGTGTCCTTATCTGGCTTTGTTGTTAGAGACTGCTGACCTCATAAAATGAGTTTGGGAGTATTTCTTCCTCTTCAATTTTTTGAAAGAGTTTGAGAAGAATTGGCATTAATTCTTCTTTAAATTTTTTGGTATAATTCATCACTGAAACCATCCCATCCTGCACTTATGTATCTGGAAAATTTGATTTTTTATTCCATTTCCTTACTCATTATTGACCTGTTCAGATTTTCTATTTCTTCCTGCGTCAGTCTTGGTAGGTTGTATGTTTGTAGGAATTTATCCATTTCTTCTAGGTTATCCCATTTTTTGGCATACAATTTTTCATAGTATTCTCTTATGATCCTTTGTATTTCCGTATTATCGGGTGTAATGTCCCCTGTTTCATTTCTTACTTCACTTATTTGAGATTTTTCTTTTCTTTTTTCTCTAATTTTTATTTATTTATTTATTTTCAATTAATTAAGTCATTTATTTATTTTTGGATGTACATCATAATATATTTCAGATTCTGTGTAGATTACATCATGTTCACCACCCGAAAACTAATTATAGTCCATCCCCTCACATGTGAGCCTCATCACTTATTTTGCCCTCCCCCCCCCTCCTATGGTAACCACCAGTCCAATCTCCATTGCTATGTGTTTGTTTGTTGTTGTTTTTGTCTTCTACTTATGAGTGAGATCATATGGTATTTGACTTTCACCCTCTGACTTATTTCACTCAGCATAATACCCTCAAGGTCCATCCATGTTGTCACAAATGGCCTGATTTTATCATTTCTCATGGCTGAGTAGTAGTCTATCGTGTATAAATGCCACATCTTCTTTATCCATTCGTCCCTTGATGGGCATCTAGGTTGCTTCCAAGTCTTGGCTATTGTGTATAATGCTGCAATGAACATAGGGGTGCAAGAATCTTTACGCCTTTGTGTTTTCAAGTTGTTTTGATAAATACCCAACAGCGGGATAGCTGGATCCTATGGTAGATCTATCCTTAATTTTTTGAGGATACTCCATACTGCTTTCCATAGTGGCTGCACCAGTTTGCACCCCCACCAGCAGTCAACAAGGGTTCCCTTCTCTCCACATCCTCCACAACACTTATTTCCCATCTTGTTAATTATAGCCATTCTGACTGGAGTGAGGTGATACCTCATCGTAGTTTTGATTTGCATTTCCCTGATAGCTAATGATGTTGAGCATCTTTTCATATGCCTGTTGGCCATCCGTATATCTTCTTTGGAGAAATCTCTGTTCAGATCTTTAGCCCATTTTTTTATTGAGAGCCCAGAAGTAAACCCACACATTTATGGACAGCTAATATTCGACAAGGGAGCCAAGAGCATACGATGGAGAAAGGAGAGTCTCTTCAATAAATGATGTTGGGAAAACTAGACAGCCACATGCAAAAGAACGAAAGTAGACCATTCCCTTATACTGTGCACAAAAATCAACTCAAAGTGGATTAAAGGCTTGAATGTAAGACCCGAAACCATGAAACTTCTAGAAGAAAACATAGGCAGTGCGCTCTTTGATATCAGTCTGAGCATCATATTTTCAAGTCCCATGTCTGACCGGGCAAGGGAAACAAAAGAAAAGAATGAACAAATGGGATGACATCAAATTTCAAAGCTTCTGCACAGCAAAGGAAACCATCAACAAAACGAAAAGACAGCCTAACAATTGGGAGAAGATATTTGCAAACCATATATCAGATACGGGGTTAATATCCAAAATATACAAAGAACTAATACAGCTCAGCAACAAAAAACCCAACAATCCAATTAAAAAATGAGCTTTTTCTTTTCTTAGTCTAGCTAGATGTCAATTTTGATTACTTTTTCAAAGGAGTAGCTCTTACTGTTGTTAATCTATTCTATTTTTGTTTCTGGTCTCTACTTCATTTATTTCTGCTCTAATCTCTGTTATTTTCTTCCTTCTGGTAACTTTGAGCTTAGTTTGTTCCTATTTTTCTAGTTCCTTGAGGTCTAGAGTTAGTTTATTTTTTGAGGCCTTTCTTTTTTTCTCACTGTAGGCATTTATTGCTATAAACTTCCCTCTTAGAATTGCTTTTGCAGAACCGTATTAGTTTTGATATGTTGAGTTTCCAGTTTGCTTGTTTCTATATATTTTTTATTCCCCTTTTGATTAATTTTTTGACCCATTGGTTGTTAGGAATGTGTTGTTTAATTTCCATGTATTTGTGAATTTACCAGTTTTTCTCTTGTTATTCACACAATTTTCATCAGAAAAAATACTTGGTATAATTTCAATCTTACATTTGCTAACATGTGTGATCTACCATATGATTTATTCTGAAGAATGTTATGTTTGCACTTGAGAAACAATTTTATTCTGATGTTGTTGGATAGAATGTCCCGTATATGTCTCTTAAAACCCTTTGGCCTACAGCATGGTACAAGTCCACCATTTCCATATTGATTTTCTGTCTGGATGATCTATCCATTGTTGAAAGTGGAGTATTGAAGTCCCTTGCTATTATTGTACTGTTGTCTATTTCTCCCTTCGTATCTTAGTAAATCATGAATATATTTAGGTGTGCCTACGTTGGATGTGTATATATTTATGATTATTATATGTTTTTGGTGGATTGATCCCTTTATCATTATATCATTATCTTCTCTGTCTCTTGTTACCATTTTTGGTTCAAAGTCTATTTTGTTGACCTAAGTAAAGTTACCCATGCTCTTTTGCTTTCCGCTTGTTTGGAATATATTTTTCGATCACTTCCTTTGAGTCCATGTGCGTCCTTAAAGCTGAAGTTAATTTCTGGTAGCCACCATTTAGTTGGGTCTTGTTTTCCAATCTATTAACCACTTTATGTCTTTTGCTTGGATAGTTCCATCCATTTATGTTTAGAGAAATTATTGATAGGTAAGAACTTACTACTGCCATTTTATTCATTGTCTTCTAGCTGTTTTGTATTTCTCTTGTTCCTTTCTTCCTCTCTTGCTACCTTATTTTATGAATTAATGATTTTTCATAGTGGTCTTCTTTGATTATCTGTATCTTTTGTGAATCTACTATAGGGTTTTTGCTTTATAGTTATCATGAGGCTTACATAAAACATCTTATAGATATAATAGTATATTTTATGTTGAAAACAATTTAACTTCATTCACCTACAAAACCTCTACTCTTTATGCCCTCATATTTTATGCTTTTGATGTCATAATTAACATTGTTTTATATTGAGTATTCATTATCAAATTATTGTAGCTATAGCTATTTCAGTACTTTTGTCTTTTATCCTTTATGCTAGAGTTAAGTAGTGACACATCACTATGTTATAGTACTAGAGTGTTCTGAATCTTACTATATACTTACTTTCACCAATGTGATGTATATTTCTGTATGTTTTAATGATATTTATTAGCATCCCTTTGTTTCAGCTTGAAGAGCTCTTTTAAGCATTTCATGTAAGACAGATTTATTCGTGATGAATTTCCTCAGTTCTGCTTGTTAAGAAAATCTTTATCTCACTTTCATTTTTAGAGGACAAATTTTCTGGGTAAAGTGTTCCTGGTTAGCACTTTCTTTCTTTTACCATTTTGAATATATCTTTTCATTCTCTCCTGGCCTGCAAGTTTTCTGCTAAGAAAGCCACTGATAGCCTTATAGTAGTTCGCTTGTATGAGAGAATGTTTGTTTCCTACTGCTTTTAAAATTCTTTCTTTATTTTTGTTTTCAGACTGTTTCATTTTAATATGTCTTTGAGAAGATAATTTTGGATTAAAATTTTGGGTTGACCTATTAGCTTCATGAACTTAGATTTCCTAATGTCTTCTCAGATTTGGGAAGTTTTCAGCCATTATTTCTTTATATAAGCTTTCTCCTCCTTCTCTTCTCCTTCTGAAACTCCAGTGGTTTGGATATTTTTTTTTTTTTGTAGTATCCCATAAATCACTTAGACTTTCTTCACTTTTCAATTCTTTTTCTTTTTTTCTCAGACTAGGTTATTTCAAAATATCTATCCTCTTTTTCCTTGATTCTCTCTTCTATCTGCTCTATTCTCTTGTTGATGCTTTTGATGCATCTTTCATTTCATTCATCAAATTATTTAGCTCCAGAGTTTCCCTTTGGATCTTTTTTTTACGTTTTCTAACTCTCGGTTGAATGCCTCATTTTATTCTTGTATTGTTTTCCTAATATTATTAAATTGTTAATTTGTTTTCTCCTGTAGCTCTCTGAGCATCTTTAGAACTATTTATTTTGAATTCTTTGTCAGATAATACCTAAATCTCCATGTGTTTGGGGCTAGTTACTGAATACTTCACTATATTTCTTTAGTGGAGTCATGTTTTACTGATTCTTCATTATCCCTGTAGACGTGCATAGGTGTCTGTACATTCGAAGAAGCAGTTACCTCTTCCAGATTTTATCGACTGGCTTCAAGAATGGAAAACTTTCACCTACAGATAGTGGCACAATGGATCATGCCATGATCCTGAGTCTAGTGGTGCAGGGCATCAAGTGTGGGAGTGTCTGGCAGCACTATGTCTGGTGGAGCATGATGTCTCTACAACTCAGGCTACTGAGGTCCACAGTACTGACAACTGTGTGGTCTTTTGTGAGCACAATAGGACCAGAGGTTCTGCAGTAGCTGCAAAGGCTGTTGGGGACCTCATTGGCACCTTCAGTTCCAGAAGCTAAGTACCAGGTCAGGAAGTGGTGATGGCCATAGATTTTGGTTTGCATACTCAGCTGCAAAGGCCAACTGCAGGTTCCTGTGTGGTGACAGGAGCCAGTTGCAAACACACATGTAGTAGTGGGTGCCAAGGCAGACAGCAAGGATCAGGGCCAACTACGGGCTCTCTGGAAGCTGCAGGGGCCCTGGTTGTTGGTGTTCTCTCCTGCAATTGTACCATCTTCTCCCATGCATGCACATTACAGTAGGGGCTGTGACAGGATTAAGTCAGGGGTGTGCAGATGCATAGGTGAAGGGACTAGCTGCAGATGAGTGTGGTTGTGCAGTACAGTGACAGAAGACTGGGCCTGATCCAGACCCTCAAACACGTGTGGGATCCCTGGTTGTTACTGTGCTCTCCTGTAACTACAGTCTCCTCCTAGGTGTGCACACTGCAGTGGAGGCCAGTGAAGGGCTTCGGGCTGGTGGCATACATGTGCACTGCTAGAGAGGCTAAGCCTGTGTACGCACACAGTGGTGGGGTTCAGGTGCAGGAGTCTAGGCTGACTTCTTGCATGTATGCAGCTGCAGAGGCCTGAGCTGGTTGCTGTGGTGGTTTCAGTCTCTGGTGGAAGTGGAGGGAGGCAGCAAGGGGGAATGAAGGTGGCTGACACCAATGAAAGCAATAGCTGTTGGGTGAAAACTATTGAAACATGCAGGGGCTCCATGGAAGCTGAGCTGGCCGATAGTTTATTCAGTGGTAAATCTGCTGGATTTTTCTGCAGAGCAGGTCACTATGAACTGGGATCACTCCCACTGCTTGCCTGCTATTGGTAGACCCTGCTTTTCTTCCTTGTTCCTAACCATTTTCATACATCTCAGCTTTGCCAATCTGGGAGGGGTGGAACTGAAGTGGGATCTTCTGGCAATGCTCAGGAAGTCTGGAGAAGCTGGTCATTCACCCTATGTTTCCTTTCCTCGTAAAGTAAACTCTTTCTAGTTGGTAAGTTCCCTTATGTTGCTGTGTCATTCTGGCTTTGAGGATAGGATAATGCAGGAAAATGAAGCTGTGTGCCTTCTCTCCTTGAGTTGGTATTCTCACATCTTTTTGTTCCACAATGTTGTTAAATTTTCTTAAGTGGACTCCAGAGGTCTCAGTTGTTTTGTTCATTGATATCTGTCTAATTGTTACTCTTTTTGGAAGGATTATAGCTGGGGTCTCTTATGTTGTCATTTTGGAGACATCACACCACAAAATTACTTTTAAGTTAAAATAATGAGAATTTGATATCATTTCTACGTTGGTAATTTTCCTTGGGCAACTATCTTAGCTTTTCATGTCCTTAATTTCATTTTTCATAAAAAATTTGGAACTATAATTCTCACAAAATTTGTTGTGCAGGTTAATGAGATATTTGCTAGAGTTCCTAGGAAAGTTCATGAGTTTGACATTTAGTAATGGTAGCTGTTGTTATTGTTATTATTATTTATTATTATTGTTTTAAAATACTCAGCCTCATATTAATGCCCATTATCATCCTACAACTCTCATTTGGCACTCTAACTCTGCCCATTTTTATTCCTGTGCTAAACTCTTTGCTCATCTCCTATTTCATGTCTCCTGTTTTCAATTCACAGTAGAACCATTTTAAAACACAGATCTATGATAGTAGTTCTGTATTTAAGGATGAAAATTTTGATGTCACTAACTTTTATGAGCACTTGTACTCATGAAACATGCTTCACATGGTCACATAATTTTCTGTATTCATTACAAGACTAGAAAGAAAAACTTTCCAGTTGTATGTTAGGAGATAAAGATACTGCAATTTAGATAAATTAAGCAAATTTCACACATTATCTCAAGAGTAAGTGGCAGAGGTGAGAAAATAAAGATGCAGAACTTCACTTGTGATTATGTGATAAAGCCCAAATTCCTTAGAAAAACATAGTAGGTGTCTCTTAATCTGAGCTTAACTTTGTAGTTACCATCCCCTCATACACTTATGGCCCTGGTTAAATACTGATCTTCCTGTGAGTTATGTCCCTCTGACCCTTTTCCCTGAATACCATTAATTTATTCTTTTGAGATCCAACTTCAAGAAACCCCTCCTTGAAGTTTCCCTGGTATCACACAGAACTATTCTTCTTTCTCTCTTCCACAGTAACCTGTGCATATACCTCCATAATTGTTGTAACCCACTTTACTCTTGTACATTATGTGTCTGCCTCCACCATGAGACTATGCTTTCCTAGGGGCAGGAGCTAAGCCTTATCTATCTTTGTGACTCCAAGGACTAGAATAGTGACCAGACTTGGGAGAATCTCAATAAATGTGTGAAGAAGGAATCAACAAATAAATGCATGAAAAATACAGAAAAATAAACTAGGCCAGTGTTCTACCGAAATTCACCTAGACTCCTAACATAAAGGAAATTTGAAATCGTGTCTGTATTTAGTTGGATTTTCTAGTTGAGAGACAGAACTTAGAAAGAAATCATCTATAATGTAAAATAAAGTAATTCAATGAATAATAACCATTAATTTGTTATAGTTGGTAATATAATTTTATTTCATAATTTCATTGCATAGATGACTAATTATTATATTTTAAATGTCTCCAAATATTACAAAGCAACTAATTAAAAAAAATGACTTCACAAATTCCTAGTTTAAGAAATCCTTTCATGAGTGGTAGTTATCTGTATATATCTGGAGAATGAAATAGAATGAATTTAGATTAAAAAAAATATACATGTATATAAAGCTGGATAATTATCCTAGAATCAAAAATAACTAAAGGAAATATTAACATAAAGGATATTCATAAATATATGTGAAAAATATGCAAAATTAGTAATAATGATAATCAAGAAGCTCATGGAGGTTGGTTTAGAGGAAGACAAGGTGCCGAAGTTTGGAGATGGTAGGAAGCGCTCGCAGCAGAATCTGAGTCTGACACTGCTGGTCATTTCTCCTTCCTAAAACTTGTTGCAGAGTTTCTAAGAAACTTTTCTTGCTCTCTTCTTTTTTGTGTGTAAAGTGTTTGGAAGGCCCTAGAATCTGCTAAATTTGGTTCATTGGAACTTATGTTCACCTGGTGCACACATGTACCTGAGAGGCATTTTATCTTCTTAGTTAAAAATCAATTTATCCAGTCTGGATGGAATAACAAGTGAATTAAGTATTTCTTTTTTTTTCAACAAAAGCATAGGTCAACCTGCCTAGTCTGGGGATACTGAATAGATCGATCGCCAAGAACAGCAACTTCTCTCTATAGATGCCAGGTTGAGTTAGGCCTTAGTGTTTAACAAAACTGAGTTTTTTCTCCTCCAAAATCATCTCTGTGGTACGTGGCAATGCATACATGTCAATAAATATACAATAAATAATTTTTATTTGTTGATTAATATCTGGCTTCCTAGTGATGGTCTGTGTATTCCTGAATATCAAAATTAAATCCATAATTTTCATTAATGAAGAGCTCATGTTTTCAGATTCAGTTCAATGTGACAGCATGCCTTACTCTCAGTTTTTGTTTTTTTGTTTTTTTTTACAATGCTGGGTTATCTTTAGAAATAATGAGAGATCTCCACATGATAGTCTCCTGGGGAAGTAATTTGGCTCTCATTGACAGAGAAAAAGTAAATGAACTGAGTGGATGGCACAGGAAGAAGTCAAAGACTCAGCTTGACAGGATATTAATCTGAAAGTTCTTTTTTTCTCCTCGTGCCAGCTTGTAATGATGATGTGGTAATTAATGGATTTATCATATTTTAATGGCATGCTCTTTTTTTTAAGCTTTCATTATTCTCCTATTCATTTATGATGGCTTCATGCAGAATTTCCATACAGTGTGCTTTACTATAATGATATTTTGGTTATTAGCACTTCTTGAGTTGATAGGAAGAAATTAAATTAGGAACATTGAAACACAATGAATTGAAGAGCAAAGCTTAAATACTGTTGTCTTGTGTCAAGCAATGTGAAGTGCTTTTGTAAATAAGAAAGACAGAACTTAAGAAGCATAAAAATATGAGAAGAAAGATCAAATTCAACATTAAGTTTTGGTAACAAAAGTAGACATTATCAACTTATTAGATGTGTTAGTAAGATAAAATGTATTTGCTACTTAAAGCTTATAGTGGCAACTTCTTGAAGTCAAGGACTGTAGTCTTTAATCCATATATTGAGCTTACCGGAGATGATGATGGTGATGATAACAATAATGATGATAAGGACAACAGCACTCACAATTCACTGAACACTTATTTTATAAGAGATAATAAGATAAGCTTAAGGCAACAAAAATAACATATGATTGATGTCCTTATGGAATTTATGAATCTGACTAAAGAGAAGTAATATATGTTTAATTGTATAAGATATCACAAGGCAATATTTATCCAGTGACCAGAGAGATAGAAAGTAAGAAGACTTACTATAAAGCACATGATACTAGTCTAAGAAATTGTCTAACAATAACTTAGATTAAACATGCAAATTCCTAAAAAGGTACAACTACCCAAACTGACACATGAAGAAATAGAACATCCAAATTGAGATATAACAAGTAAGAATAATGAATTGGTAATTTTAAAACTCTCCAGACCCAGATGGCTTCTTTGGTAATTTCTACCAAATTTAAAGATGAATTAATATCAATCCTTCACAAATACTTCCAAAATTCAGGAAAAGAGGGCACACTTTCCAACTCAGTCTATGAAACCAGTATTACTCTGATATCAAAGCCAGAGAAAGATATCACACAAAAAGAAAACTACAGGCTGATATTCCTTATTAGTATAGATGTTAAAATCTTTTATAAAACACTAACAAACATAATCCAAGGACTGTCTTAAAAAGGATATACAATGTAATCAAGCAGGACTTATCCCAAGCATGGAATCTTGGTTTAAAAATTAATCCATATCACAAACCATGTTAATATAATAAGGAACAAAAACAATGCCATGATCATCACAATAGATGAAGAAAAAGAATTCAACAAAATTTGACACTTGAGAAGCTAAAAGTAGAATGGAACTTTCTCAACCTGATGAAAGGCATCTATGAAAGACCCACAGATATATTATACTTAGTGGTCAAAGATTGAATATTTTCTTTGTTGATCAGATGCAAGATGTCCATTCTCACCACTTCTATTCAACGTTGTACTGGAGGTTCTATTCAGAGCAATTAGGCAAGAAAAACAAATTTAAAAACATTCAGATTGGAAAGAAAGAAGTAAACTGTATCCACAAATGACATGATCTAAATAAAGAACTTTCTAAAAAATAAATTCATTTAAAAAACTATTAGAACTAATAAATGAGTTCGGCATGGTGGCAAAATACAAGATAAATACATAGAATTTAAATATTTTTCTGAGTAACACCAATGAACGGTCTGAAAATGAAATTAAGAAAAGAAATCCATTTTCAATAGCATCAAAAGTAACATAATTAAATATAAACAATCAAAAAATGCAAGTTTTGTAGACTAAAAACTATATATCATTGCTGATAGGAATTAAAGAAGATCTAAATAAATCAAAGGAAATACCACGTTCATGGATCAGAATACTTAATATGGTTAAAATGGCAAAGAAGTAGTACTAATTCTGCACAAACTCATCCATAATATACAAGAGAATGGAGCACTTCTGATTGCTTTTAACGGGATAAGCAATACCCTGATACTAAGGTTATATATTTCATATACATATGAAAACTGTAGATGATATATAAACTTTAGAAACCAATATATCTTGCAAAAAGAAGAAAAAATTCTTAACCAAATCTTAGCAATTCAAATCCATCAATATATGAAAAAATAATTTATTATGATTAAATGGGATTAACTTGAGAGAATCATGGTTAGTTTTATTTACAAATCAAATAATTTATGTCAACATATTAAAAGACTAAAAAAGAAAAAATCATATGCTTATCTTAATATAGGTAGAAAACAGCATATGACAAAATTCAACACACATTCATGACACAAAAAAGTAACAAACTATGAAAGAGGGGACTTTCTTCAATTTGATTTTCAAAAATAGCACCTATAAAAAAGTACCAGTTAAAATCATGATTTTCTAACAAAGTCAGGAATAAAGCAAGAATGTTTATTCTTGCTATTTTATTTCAACATTAGAGGTTCTAGCCAGTTTTATAAGGTATTACCAAAAAAGTAAAAGCATACAGATTGCAAAATGAGAACTGAAACTATTCATAGACCACCGATTGTCCAATGAGAAAATACTAAGAAATTTATTTAAAAGCTAATAGAAATAAGTGAGTTTAGCAGATGTATAAATTTTCTACGCTGCATAAAAAATTACCACAAAATTAGCATCTTGAAAGAACAAATACTTATTCTCTCACAGTTACCTTAGGTCAGAAGAACAGGCATGTTTTAGCAGATCTTCTGCTTAGGGTTTTACAAGGCTGCATTCAAGGAGTCAGCAAGTGCTGGGTTCTTATGTAGGGAAACATCCTCTTCCCCATTCATGTGATTGTCAGCAACATTCTGTTCCTCGTGGTTAAAGGATTTGTGGCAGCTTGCTTCTTCTAAGCTAGCAAAGGAGAGAGAGACTCAGATGAGTTGGTTAGTAAGGGAGAATCTTTATAATATAACATAATCATGGGAGTGACGCTGCTCATTTTTGTCATATTTTATTAGTTAAAAGCAGGTCACAGGTCTCACCCACACTAGAAAACCAAAATCATTTTCAGCCAGTCTTCTTGAGATTCTTTAAATTTGACAACTTAATTGAAATGGACCAATTTCTTAATATAAAGAAACTAGCAAAGCTCACCAAAGAAATAGATAAACCATACAGCCCTGGATCTATTAAAAAAATTGAACTTGTGGGGCTGGCCCAGTGGTGCTGTGGTTAAGTGCGCACATTCTGCTTCAGCGGCCCAGGGTTTGCCGGTTCAGATCCCTGGTGAGGACATGGCACTGCTTGGCACGCCATGCTGTGGTAGGCATCCCACATATAAAATAGAGGAAGATGGGCATGGATGTTAGCTCAGGGCCAGTCTTCCTCAGCACAAAGAGGAGGACTGGTGGCAGATGTTAGCTCAAGGCTAATCTTCCCCTCCCCCCCAAAAAAACAAACCATTGAATTGGTAGTTAAAAACTTTCCCAAAAGAAAACTCCAGGACCAGATAGGTTCACTGGAGAATTCTACCAAACACTTAAGAAAATAATATTAATCCCAATCAAATTCTTTCAGAAAATAGTGAAAAGATAAAATTTTCTAACAGTTTTATGAGACCCGCATAAATCTAACACTAAAATCAGAAAAAGATATTATAAGATAAGAAAACTTCAGGCCAATATTCTTCATTAACATAGATGCAAATAATCTTAAAATATTCCAAAGCAAATCTAGGTATTTATCAAAATGGTAATATACAATAATGAAACAAAATTTACCCCACACAAGAGTTTAAATTTCAGAAATCAATTTCATACACCACATTGACAAACTAAAAGCGAAAATTTTATAAACATCTCAATAAATATAAAAAAGACATTTGATGAAAGCCAGCATCATATTGTGATAAAAATTTTTAGCAAATTAGAAATAGAAGAGAATTTCCTCAATGTGATAAAGAGCATCTGCAGAAACATATATCTGGCATCATACTCAACAGTGAGTATGTGAAATAGTGAAATATTAAATATTTTGCCTTAAAGTTCAGGATAAAAGCAAAGATATCTACTCTCGCCACTTTTATGCCACATTATTACTGAAAGCTCTGCTGTAATAAGGTACAAAATAGAAATAAAAAACATACAGATAGAAAAAGAAAAACTGTCTTTATTTGCAGATGTCATGAATGTGTTCATAAAAATGCAGAAAAGTTGACAAACAACCAATAGAACTAGAAAGTTAATTTAGCAGGATCACAGAATACAAGGCAGAAATTGCATTTCTAACACTAGCAATAAAGTTTTGGAAAACTAAATTTAATTAATATTTTAAAAGCATAAGAAAAAATATTAAGGAATAATTATAACAAAACCTGTACAAGTCCTCTGCATTAAAAACTACAAAGCATTTTTTAGAGAAACTTTGAAAGGGTTAATTGCAGAGATATACCATGTTCATGGATCAAAAAACACAACATAGTTGAGATGACTATTCTTTCTAAATTGACCTATAGATTCAAACCAATCACTATCAAATTCCATCACACTGATTTAAAGATCTAGAAAATATACTCAGTTCTAACATTTATATAGCACTGCAGAGAATCTAGAATAGCTAAAATATTCTTGAAAAAGAAGAAAATTGAAGGACTATATTACTTGAATTCAAAATTTACCTTAAAGTCACAATAATCTTGACAGCAAGGTAGTTAAGTAAGGACAGACAATTAGATTAACAGAAGAGAATAAGGAGTCCATAAACAGGCCCTTACAAGATCAGTTGTCAAAATTCATGGAATCAAGCACTTAAGGTATATGCATATTATCAAATGTAAATAATATCTCAATACAATAAAAGAAAAAAATCAAATCGATAAATGATGAACTACTCAAATAAGCCAGATATTACTTTATTTAATTCCTTAGTTTCAGTAGCTATTTTCTAATTTTACTTCTATTATTCCACAACTGGTAATTTCACATGATGTCTGTCCCAACTTATTATCAATAGTCATCTGCTTAAAAAAAGAATCGGTGTCTCCTCCCTGCCTTCAAGATGACATCCAAAATCAATGAGAACCTAAGAATTTCATGATCTAGATTTTTCCTCTCTCCAGGTACCCCATCCCTACTCTCTTCTTTTCTGTATTCACACTCAACTCATTGATTTTCCTGGTATATTCTGTACTTTTTCACTTTCTCACTCCTCTCAACCTGCATTATCAGTGCTTATTTTGTTCTATCTCCCTGTCACAGTACCCAGTACTTAACAAACGCTTCCTCAATTAACTTAACAATATTTGCAGACAGAGCAGCTCCTGGGCTATGGGTAAACTCAGATGTCAGTGTAAACTTTGGGTCCCTTCCCTCATGTCCTGCATCAGTACAGCCTGCCGCTGTTATTGTTACGTATACAGGCAACTAAACTGACCAGCTTCAGGTTTGAACCTGCCTGATTTCTTATCTTTTTATTGCTTCTGAAGTTCTGAGGGTATGGACCCCAGCCTAGGCTTCCAGAAGCTAGTTGATAAACCAATCTTCCTTTGTTTGTTACCATGTCGTACTTATGTCTAGGTTTTACTCCAAACATCTGTAAACTGGCTCCCAGGGTAAAAGTATAGAGCAGAGAGGTAGGGGAAAATAGTGAAATAAGGGCTCTTATATAATTTACAATTATGGAAAAGTGCTGAAGCATGGGATAAATTCCAACAGCATGACATTATTTTTCCTACCAGAAATGTCCTCACTCAGTTTCCCCCTTTTTCCTAGCAATGTGAAGCTGTCTTTAACATCTCAGCTCAGATGCCTCCTCTTCTATCTAGGAAATCTTTGTTGATTCCTCTAGATTAGGTTGGTGTATCTTTACACTCAAATAGCTGTGCCTCATGATCAGAGCATCCACCTCATTCTATCGTAATTGCTTCCTTCTCTGTCTTCCTCACTAGACCGTGAAGTCCTTGAGGGCAGGACTTACATCTGACAGCATACTCAATAGTGAAATAAATATTTTGCCTTAAAGATCAGAATAAAAGCAAGTATATCTGCTTTCACCACCTTCATTTCACGTTTTTACTGAAACCTCTTCTGTAATGAGATACATCTGCCTTATTTACCTCTGTATGCCCCTGCCCAGCACAGACCTTAGTGCATAGTATGGACTCAAGAAAGCTATGTGACTAAGTTAGTGTTTGAAGGAGTAGTGAATGCAGACAGTCTGATTGCTTGAACAGAATTTTCAGACACTTCCTGGGAGGAATAAAATACTAATCGGGCTTGAGAGTCATCGTTGACATACCTAACACTCTGAAGTGTTGATGCACACATCCAAAAACGTAGTTGTCTGGGAAAAACATTTTCTCAGTTGTAAGATTTTCAGGGTCATTCTATAAGTCAACTTATATGCATTTCTAATTAGGTTGCCTAATAAAAAGAGATGCTTTTCTGAGCTTCTGCTCTTATTTTCACATAGATAGATTTAACATTTTATCTTAAGATAGTCCTCTTATTTAATCCCAGATAACATAATGATCTATTGCTTCCAGTTATAATGTTCAAAATATGTAATTGCAAATATTGAAAAGAAATAAAACTTCAAACAGCACATTATATTTATTTAAAATTCCCTTGTTTGTCTCATCCCAAGGATTATACTGCTTTAAAGTTCCCAAATAATATTTCTTCATTTCCTCTGCTGAAATCTGAAAGGTCAAGTTTGATTTGCACTTATCAATGTCTAAACTTCTGGTATCATTTCAATACATGCATTCTTCTTAATTTGTATATTTAAGCTATTGACCTGGCATTAATTTACCATCCCTGCGAAAGCCACTCTGCAGGGGCAGAGTCAAATCCAGGGATATTTAATATGTTGCACAGGATAAACATTCAGGAAAGTATTGTTTGCATAAAACTCCGTTTTATAAAGATGTAGACGTCTTGATTCTATTTTCTTCTTTCTGTGGTTTTCCCCTGTACTCAGCTGCACAACTTGCCATTGAAAATCCAGTTAGATGGAGAATTAGAAATGAATGTGAATAAACATGAGGGCTGCTATAACAAAATACCATAGACTTATAAACAATAGACACTTATTTCTCACAGTTTTGGAGGTTGGAAGTCCAGGATCAAGACCTGCATAGATTTGGTGTCTGGTGAAGACCCCCTTCCTAGTTCATGGATGGCACTAAATCCTCACCTGGCAGAAGTAGAAAGGGAGCTCTCTAGGGCCTCTTTTATAAGGAACTAATCTCAGCAGGAGGGCTCCCCTCTCATGACTTAATTACCTCTCAAAGTTCTCACCTCCAAATGCTATCACTTTGGGTATTAGGTTTCAACCTATGAATCTGGGAGGAAACAAAAACATTTGATCTGTAGCAAGGGCTAACTGTGGTTGTGTGTCAATTCAGAATTAGATTTGCGAATTTGCAAGATTATTCATACTTGGTTGTCATCATCTAATCAGTAAATTATATACTGAAAATAACCAATAATTGATGAGGCAGGAGGCGATTTTTGTTATTCTGTTTGTTTTGTTTTTTGACTCATTCTGCTTTATTTGTAACTTCTACATAAAAATATATATCCATTAAAAACTTGGAAATCAGCACAAAAAGGTGTCTTTTTCTGTAAAGTATAAACGTGCCACACACAATCACTATTAAATAGCTACATTATAGAATAGTTCATATGTAATATACGGTTTTGTATTATGTATCCAACTGCTTTCTAATCACTTAACTTTATCTCACAGGAATTTTCCTGTTCCATGAACATTTTTCACTATGTATCATTATTGGCACATGAGCTAACAACTGTTGCCAATCTTCCTTTTTTCTTGTTTTTCTTCTCCCCCAAGCCCCCCAGTACTAGTTGTGTATTCTGTTTGTGGGTGCCTCTGGTTGTGCTATGTGGGACGCCACCTCAGCATCACCTGACGAGTGGTGCCATATCCATGCCTGGGATCTGAACCAGCCAAGCCCCAGGCAGCAGAAGTGGAACACGCAAACTTAACCACTCGGCCACCGGGCTGGCCCCAGGTATGACTATTTTTATTTAAGTTCATGAATCAATTCTTGCATCACCTGGGCATAGCTTCTGAGGAGCATGATAATTTTAATAAATACTCATGACCCACTCTTTGCTCTTATTTGTTTGAAACACGTTGTAGGATATCAGAAAGTTACTGACAATTTCCCTTGGCTGGACAGAGGTTTGCAAGGGCCAAATCATTCTTGGGGACAGCATGGCATACTGGAGAGAGTACCGGGAAAGGCCTGAGTTCTCATCACAGAGCTAATGTTTACTAATGGTGTAATTTATGCAAATTACTTAACTTCTGGTTGATTCAGATTACTGATTTATAAAATGGATATTCATCTTTCATTCATTCTTTCACTCACTTAATCATTTATCCAAAAATGTGTGTGGAGTTGCTTCTATGTTCCAAGCTCTGTTCTAGGTGCTAGGGATGAAGTAGTAAATGAAGCACTCAAACATCTTGCCCTCATGGAGCTTATATTGCATTGGGAGAGATAGACAAAAAAAAAGATAGACAAATAAAAAAATATAATGCCATGGAGAAAAATTTAAAAGAATGAAGAGATAAAGAGGCCTGGGGGTACTTTTACATGTGGTGATGAGGAAAGGTCATTCCAAGGGGTAGGAGCTATGCAAATAAGGCAAGGAGATGAGGCTGTGGGCACTCCAGGGTATCTTCCTTTCCCATCTCTGGAATTTTTATTTCACTTTGATTTGGGTTGCCAGTCCTGGCTTTATGTGAGACTCAACTTAAACTTGTTGAATCTTCTCTCAAGACATTTATTTTCCTTTCTCTGCTGGTGCTCCAAATTTCTGGAAGAGATGTGAGATAAATGGAGATAGCCACTGAGAATCGAGTTTATTCTCCCTTAATATATATTAGAAAGCAAAAGATCAGGATTCAATACAGATTGGTGCACTCCAGACATGCGAGCCTGGATGGCTTGGATAGATTTGGGGTCTAAAACGTGTGTGTCTGCATTTGGGTTTGCTCACTGAGAACGATATGACCTAGAGTAAGTGATCTCTCCTTTTGTAATTTTATTTCTGACTTTTACATAAGGGTGTCAATAACATTCAACTTTTCACTGTTGCCGTGGAGATTAAATAAAACATTAAGTGCTGAGCACATTGTAAATGATAAGGGATTGGTCACTGCTGTTTTTCTTCCTCTGAATAAACAGGCTTCAGTCTGTATTTCTCTTTGCCACACCTTCTGAGATTCTTTCTAGTCATGTGAAGACCAGGCTTTGAAGCCCAAGACACTGCAGAGCAACCACCTTATTTTACTTTTCGGAATGCTGGTTCACAGGGATGGCCATGCCAGTCGAGGCCCTGCGTGTCTCCTTATTCAGGCCTCAGCTATCTGAGATTGTCGCGTTCCTGGGTGTCCCTTATCCTTAGTAATTATACATTCACTTGGAGTTCCTATCTAACAATTTCCAAACTTTAAATTTCTAATTTCTAGTTAAAACGCTGTAGTTTGCTCAGGCTGACAGCTTCACCTCCGCATATGCTTTCTGTCAGGATTCTTAACAGTTTCTTTCTTGCTGCCATTTGATCCTAATTATGGCCAGCTGTAAACTAATTAACCTCTCTAGGTGTCTCCCAGGAGGTTAGAGTGCTTGTCAGCCGGGACAGCAGCAGCACTGCAGCTGGGAATAATGATAACAAAGGCTATTGATTCCCCAAGCCGGCTCCCCACATGGCGATTTCCTCGCAGTCTCCTTGTGAGCAGAGATAACAAAAGCAATCTAGAGCAAAGCCTTTGTGATGGTGAAGAGCTGAAATGTACTTAAAGTTTTAACTTTGTTCCACAGTCTAGTGTCTAACCAAAGTAAATTGCAAAAGAATGAAAGAATTAGTTGACAAATGAGTGAATGAATGAATCTACTTGAGTGAAGGAAAGGATGCAGAGCCATAATGTCACATCAAGTAATCAAATCAGGTATTTGTTTTGTATTGGCGCCACAGGTCAAGGGCTTTGCTGGGTCCCTGGTGCGTGGTGCTGGGAAGTGGTGATGAAAAGGTAAAAGACAGGGGGCAGTCCTCAAGAGATGTGAAATCCAGCTGGGGGGATAAGAGAATCATTCCACTCAAACTTCTAAACCTCTGTTCTCAGGCTTCCTGTGTGGCTTACATTTTTGTTTTTTAATTGATAACTTTCTCTCTCTCTTTGTATATAGATATACATATACATATCTATTGTATATATTTATTTTATTTTTTTAAAAATTTGGATTTCTCTTGTACCACCTGCTTCTGGCTAAAGGTCATGTCTTTTGTAATGTTGTATCCCCAGCGACTTTTCTTGGAATTGACTCATAAAAGGCACTTATATTGTTCTATCACTGGTTAAAGAATCACAAAAAATCCCTCTCCACTGAATATAAGACATAAACTGAAACTTCAGCACTATTAGAGTGAGGAGTGAGCATCTTAGGATAAAATCCCAAAGAATAAGAGTCTAATTGCATTTCTTGCTTTGGGAAAATGTGAAAACCATTTTTCCCTCTGTGTCTGTATTTAAATTAAGGGCATGTCTCTTCCTGTCCCTTTCCCTTTTTTGGAAGACTGGGGAAATTGAAGTGTTGATTTACAGAGTTCTTACCTCAGTAAGGTTCAAATTCCCTCAGATTTCACTTAATCTTCCTTTCTGCACTGGAGACAAGTGCAGGCCTAGATGATTTAAGTGAGTTGTCCAAGATCACTAAGCTGTGTGACAGATAAACTGTCTCAAATCTAATAATTTTTATGATATTCTGAAGCTAGAATCTCCTACACTATTAGTTAAATTCTAACAAATAATGAGAATTTATTTTCTTGCTTTGATTGGGCACATGGTTTCGGAAGAGATTCTCATACAAACGCTACTATGCTTTGTGAAAATTTGAATCACGTGAGTTGTTGTTATAAGGCTAGCATTTCAGAATCTATCTCCTAGATATGCTCTTCTACAAAAGTGATGTCACCAAATGCCTTAACTCTAGTTAGATTGTCCAAGACTAATTGGCACAAAAGGTAATTTTATTCTATTGTTTTTAAAATTTAGAAATAGGACATATGTGTATTAAAGTGAATAATAATTTATCATAAGTATTTTAAAGTAATGTAAACTACTTAGTAGAATTAACAATTTCTCATTACTCTTCAATGCTTATCATCATTGTCTAATAATCTTGGATCAGAGTTAATTTCCAGGCTGATTCTAACGTATATTTTTCAAACTCAGCAGTTCCCAAGAAAACTAGAGTTCCCAAGAACACAGGTCTGCACGATGTTATTAAATATATTACAGAGTCTGAGATACCAAATTAGTTTAAGGCATGGTGGATTAGAGAAATTTAAACGGGTCTGTTTTCTGCCATCCCACTGGAAATTTAATCTGATTGCTGGTATTGTGAAACCTCTAAAAGGGTATCAGGGGCTATGATTTCAAAACTTATTTGACCAGCACTCTCTCTCCCCTTGGCATATGTGATAGCATTTATGCTTTTCCAAAGATTGCTACAAACTGGGAAATGCTGTCCCAAATATCCCTACAAATTTTGGGTTATTCGAAGCTCTAATACTCTAATTCAGCTTTCCAAAATTGATTTTGTACAGCTTCCATTTTCTCTGCCTAATTAAGAAGATGACAGTGACATTCTGTTCATTGCCCTCCATATCACAAACATGGTGGACCATATTGTCACTCCCTGAATGAAAGACTAAGTCTTATTCAACTGTCCTGTGATTCTTAAGAGAAACTGTGACATATTCCTTCCTTGTACCTTCAATGAAATAAGTAACTTCCCAGAGTTCCTCAGTTTTTTTTTTTCTTCTCTTCCTTGGGAAGAAGAGTGAAGAAGACAGAGGGATGGTATATCCCCGTCAGTGGCATAGTTTCCCTGTGTCTTTTACCAAATTACATTTCCATCTTGTCTCTTACACTAAGCCCTTGGTAATTTGCTAAAGCTCCCTCCAGCCTAGTTGGCATATACTGTCTCTGTCTACTCACTGAGGACAGAATTGAGGCTTTTGATATTTCATAAAACTGGCTTTCTGGTAGAGGCTACTTTTCACTTAGGGTGTCTTAGAATTAGGAAAATTCTAGGCTATACAGGACCTTTTGATGATAGAAATATAAAAACAAGAGTCAATGACTTAACTAAATATGTTTTTTCTCTATTAAAGGTTATTTTTAAGCATTCTCTTATATTTTACAGTCATGTGACTTTTTTAAATAATACATCTTATGATAGTGGCAAGAAAAAATATTTTTGATGAAATATATTAATATAAATAAATTTTTAATTATTTAAGAATAATTATGGAACAATAATCTTTGTTTCAATCATTAAATGTTGTCACATAAATGTAATTTTGTTATTTCTAGGCACATTGCTAATATCAAGTATTTAAAAAAGAATTCAACGAGTAAAAGTCTCACAAATATTGCTTCAATATACAAACATATTTTCTTAGTTAACGTTTATTTACATGCAAATTGTTTTTTGAGTTTTCTTGTTTTCATGGTACTTTGCTTTGCTACATTGTATAAACATCTCCTTGCTGTCATTCTCACCTTAATAATTTGCTTAGTAAGCACTTTATAAAGCGCTTATAAAATGCTAAAGATCAGCCTGTCCTAAAACTTGATTTATTCGTATCCTTAGAAATACAGTATTTGTGTTGTTCTCAAGTAAAAAGGATAACGATGTCTCTGATAAAATGATATCTAAAGATATACCTCAAATTGAACACAGTAACTTGGATATAGGGACAAGAAATAATTACTTCTAATTGTGAAAAGTTATTTTCCAAGGACTTCAAAGACACATTGTAATTGTACCGAATTTATACCAAGGTTTACTGACTTATGCTGACTGAACATGACTTATGCAAGCAGAGGTCTTAAAAAGCTGTCCTTAACAGCTCTCTGTTCATAACTCTTAAAGAGAACTTATCAAGCTCTGCTGTAATTCTTTGGTTTGCACCTCTCTCTGTTTCCAGTATATTGGTCTTCTGGAAGATAGAGACAGATTAGAGTATATTTTAGTAAAAGTTTGTGGAATGAATATTCAAATGAATCAGTAGTATTTTTAATTGGAACTTACAACCAACTTCTCATAATTCCCTCAAATTTGTTATTGTCTAAAAGATGCTGGGCTAGAATCAGTCTGTGGTTGAGTTTTGTGTCTATGATGTTATCAATAACTTTCTCAAAGTTGTCTCTTAGCATATATTAAGCATTTAACATACGTAATCTCAATCTGAATCTGCACACTCAGAAGCTATTTTCAAATCTCTCTCTCTGTATATGTACCTATGTGTGTGTGTATAGATAAATAGATACATAATACACAAGCACATTCTGTGTATATGTAAATACTCATATGTACATATTCAGTGTATGTATATGTATATATATCTATGTCTGTCTATATAGCTAGCTATTAAACTGTTTTCAATTGAAACAGAGCATAGGGATGAAATGAAGTTGAACGAATAGCAATAGAGAAGGAAAGAAATCCTAAAAACTGAAAACTTAAGAATTGAGCAAAAGTACCGAATTTCCAATTTGAAAAGGACTTACTGGAAGATTATCTTCCTACACTAAATTTCTAGGAATATTTAATATTTCAAATATAAAAGACTCACTTAATCCTAAACATGAACATAAAGGAAGACTTCAATTTATTACTGCCAATTAAATTGAAAGAATCAGAATGGAAATGGGTAACATTTTTCAGTGATCCATATATCAAACCCAAAGCTAAAGGCTTATTTCCATGGAGAAAGATATTCAGGCCAATTAACTCCTTTTCCTGTGCCTCTCATAAATAGAGATGAATGGGAAGCTGCAGGATCTTGGTCAGTTGATATGACTTTATAGTACCGCCCCACCTGCCCAGGTCAAGTCATGTTTAATTTCACACTTACCCTGGGAATGAATATTATACAAGGCTTAATTGAGGATGCAACAAGAATAAGGCTCAGTCCTTGAATGACTCAAAACTGCAGAGACAATAAAACATGATACAAATGTTTTGGAGAAAATACTTGCTAATCAAATATCTGATGAGGGATTAATACCCAGAATATATATATAGGACTCCTAAAACTCAAGAATAACAAAAAAACAAACAACCCAGGGGCCAGACCTATGGCGAAGTGCTTAAGTTCACGTGGTCTACTTCGGCAACACAGGTTTCACAGTTCAGATCCTGGGCGCGAACCTAGCACCACTCATCAGGCCATGCTGAGGTGGCGTCCCACACAGCACAACTAAAGGACGTGAAACTAGAATGCACAACTATGTGCTTGGGGGGGGGGGCTTTGGGGAGAAGAAGAACAGGAAAAAAAAAAAAGATTGGCAACAGATGTTAGCTCAGGTGCCAATCTTCAAAAAACATAAAAAATAAACCCAATTTAAAAAAATGGGCAAAAGAGTGGACATTTCTCCAAAGAAGATATGCAACTGGCCAATAAGCTCATGAAAAGATGCTCAACGTCACTAATCATGAGGAAAATACAAATCAAAACTACAATGAGCTATCACTTCATACCCATTAGAATGGCTACTATGAAAGATTAACAAAAAAGAACCAATGTGGGGCCAGCCCAGTGGGGCAGCGGTTAAGTGAACACATGCTGCCTCAGCGGCCCGTGCTTTGCCAGTTCGGATCCTGGGTGCGGACATGGCACCGCTCAGCAAGCCATGCTGTGGCAGGCGTCGCACATGTAAACTGGAGGAAGATGGGCATGGACGTTAGCTCAGGGCTAATCTTCCTCAAAAAAAGAAAAAAGAAACAAATCTCAGTGAGGATGTAGAGAAATTGGAACCCTGGTGCACTTTGGTGAGAATGTAAAATGATACACCAATCTGGAAAACACTATTTCAGTTCCTCAAAAAATTAAAAATAGAATTATCGTATGATCCAGCAATTCCATTTCTGGGCATATACCCAAAAGAATTAAAAGCAAGGTCTCAAAGAGATATTTGCACACCCATGTTCATAGAGCATTATTCATGAAGGTTAAAACATGGAAACAACACAAATGTCCATTGAAGAATGAATGGATAAGAATAATGTGGGATATATGTACTATGGCATATTATTCAGCCATAAAAACGAAAGAAATTCTGGCACATGCTGCAACAGGAATGAAACCTGAGAACATTATGCTAAGCGAAACAAATCAATTACAAAAAGACGAATTCTGTGTGATTCCACCTGTATGAAATACACAGAGTTGTCAAAATCAGAGACAGAAAGTAGAATGTGGTTCCCAGTGTATGGGGAAAGAGAATGGGAGTTTTTCTTTTTAATGGGTATAGAGTTTCGGGTTTTTTCCAGTTTTATTGACATTCATCACTGTACAAGTTTAAGGTGTACAGCATAATGGTTTGATGTACACATATTGTGAAATGATTACCACAATAGGCTTACTTAACATCCATCATCTCTTATAGATACCATAAAAAGAAAGGAAATAAAATTTCTGCTTGTAATGAAATCTCTTAGGATCTACTCTCTAACCAAGTTTCCTATATATCATACAGCAGTATTAACTACAGTCATCATGTACATCAAATTGCTAGTACTCATTTATCTTATAACTGGAATTATGTACTGTTTGATCGCCAGCCTATAATCCCCCCACCATCCACTCCCTATCTCTGGTAACCACAAATCTGAATGTCGTTTTCTCTAAGATTTGTGGGTTTTTTTTAAATTAGATTCCACATATAAGTGAGATCACTTGGTCTTTGCCTTTCTCTGAATGACTTATTTCACTTAGCATAATGTCTTCAAGGTCCATTCACGTTGTCATAGATGGTAGGATTTTCTCTTTTTTATGGCTAAATAATATTCCTTTGTGTATATAAATATATATCTACCAGAACCTCTTTATCCATTCATCCATCAACGGACACTTAGGTTGTTTCCATGTCTTGACTATTGTAAATAATGGTGCAATGTACATAGGGATGCAGCTATCTTTTTGAGTTAGTGTTTCCATTTCCTTTAGATATATTCCAAAAAGTGGAATTGCTGGATCATATGGCAGTTTTAACTTTAATTTTTTGAGAAATCTTCACACTGTTTTTCATAGTGGCTGCACCAATTTTCAATCCCACTGATAATGCACAAGAGTTTCCTTTTCTCCATATCCATACCAGTATTTTTTATCTCCTGTCTTCTTGGTGATGGCCACTCTAATAACAGGGGTGAGATGATGCCTCATTGTGGTTTCAACTTACATTTCCCTAATGATTAGTGATCTTCAGCATCTTTTCACATATCTGTTGGCTGTTTGTATATCTTCTTTGGAAAACTGTCTCTGAATTATTTATTTTGCTGTTAAGTTGCATCAGTTCTTTAGATTAGCAGACATGTGGTCCTGTCCACAACATCCATAAAACATTTAGTCCGTGCCAAAAGATCCGTGAAATTTGATTCTGTTCAAAACATCCATAAGACATTTTGTTCACACCAAATGTCCTTGACAATTGCAGCACGATTTGGTCTTATCCAAAACATCCACGGAGACATTTGACTGTCACCAAAAGGTCCTTGTTATTTGGTCCCACTTGTTTATTTCTGATATTCTTGCTTGTACTTTATGTGTGGTTTCCAAAAAGCCCTTATCTAGGCTCATGTCAAGGAGCATTTTTCCTATGTTTTCTTCTAGGAGTTTCATGGTTTCAGATCTTAAATTTAAATATTTAATTCATTTTGAGTTAATTTTTGTGAATAGTGTTAGGTAGGGGTCCAGTTTGTTCTTTTACATGTGAATATACAGTTTTACCAGCACTATTTATTGAAATACAGTCTTATTTCCACTAAGTGTTCTTGGCTCCCTTGTCAAATATTAGTTCACTGTATATGCTTGGGTTTATTTCTGGGTCTTAATTCTGTTCCATTGGTCTATTTGTCTGTTTTTATGCCAGTACTATGCTGTTTTAGTTACTATAGCTTTTGGTATAGCTTGAAATCAGGAAGTGTGAGTCCTCCTGATTTGTTCTTCTTTCTCAGGATCTATTTGGCTATTCAGGGCCTTTTGTGGTTCCACATAAATTGTAGGAGTGCTTTCTCTATTTCTGTGAAAAATGCCATTGGAATATTTCTTTAGGATTTTCTGCATATAAAATCACATCATCTGCAAATAGAGATGGTTTTACTTCCTCTTTTCCAATTAGGATGTCCATTATTTATTTATTTATTTATTTTTCTTAATTGCTGTAGCTAGAACTTTCAGCACTATGTTGAATAGGAGTAGGAGTAGTGATAGAACCATCTGGTCATGAGCTTTTCTTTGATAGGAGATTTCTGATTACTGATTCAAACCCTTTACTACTAATTGATCTATTTAAATTTTCTCTTTCTTCCCAATTCAGTCTTGGTAGGTTGTATTTTTCTAAGATTTTTTTCATTTCTTCTAGGTTGTCTAGTTTGTGTATAGTTGTCCATAGTAGCCTCTTATTATCCTTTGTATTTCTGTGATATCAGTTGTAATCTCTCCTACTTCATTTATAATTTTATTGACTTTGGCCCTTTCTCTTCTTAACTTTGTTAGGCTAGCTAAGAACTTGTCAATTTTGTTTATCTTTTTAAAGAAACAACTCTTAGTTTGGTTAATCTTTTCTATTGTGTTTTTGTTCTCTATTTCCTTCATTTCTCATCTAATCTTTACTGCTTCCTTCCCTCTTCTAACTTTGGACTCAGTTTGTTCTTCTTTACCTAGTTCCTTAAGGCATAGAGTTAGGCTGTTTACTTGTGATCTTTCTTCTTGTTAAAGTAGGTATTTATTACTATGAACTTTCCTCTTAGAACTGCTTTTGCTGCATCCCACAAGTTCTGGTATGTTGTGATTCCATTTTTGTTTGTCTCAAGAAACTTTTTTATCTCCCTTTTAATATCTTCTTTGATCCATTGGTTGTTCTGGAGATTATTATTTAATTTCCATGTATTCATGAATTTTCTGGTTTTCCTCTTGTTATTGATTTCTAATCTCGTGCAGTTGTAGTCAAAGAAGATACTTGGTATGATTTCAGTCTTCTTGAATTTGCTAACACTTGCTTTGGTCTAACATATGGTTTATCCTAGAAAATGTTGCATGTGTGCTTGAAAAGAATGTGTATTCTGCTGTTGTTGGATAGAATGTTTTGTATATGTCTGTTAGGTCCATTTGGTCTCTAGTGTTATTCAAATTCACTGCTTTCTTATTGACTCTTTGTCTGGATGATCTATATATTGTTGAGAAAAGGTTATTAAAGTCCCCAACTTTTATTATATTGCTGTTTATTTCTCCTTTTTAGCTCTATTAGTTTTTGCTTCACAGATTTAGGTGCTCTGATGTTGGATGCATAATATTTACAATTATATCATCTTGATAAATTGACCCCTTTATCAATATATAATGACCTTCTTTGTATATTTTTACCATTTTTAGTTTAAAGTCTATTGTTTTCTGATATAAGTATAGCTATTCTGATTTTTTTGGTTACCATTTTTTTGAAATGTCTCTTTTCATCCATTCACTCTCCGTATATGTGTGTCTTTAAGGCTAAAGTGAGTCTCTTGTAGGAAGCATTTCACTGGATCTTGTTTTTTACATCCATTCAGCCATGTTATCTTTGGAATGGAGAATTTAATTTGTTTATGTACAAAGTAATCATGGATAGGTTAGAACTTATTATTTCCATTTTGTTAATTGCTTTCTTGTTGTTTTGTAGATCCGTTGTTCCTTGTTTTTTATCCTGCTGTCTTTTTTGTGTGTTTTGATGTCTTCTGTTATCAGTTTGCTTCGACTTCTTTATCATGCTCTTTGTGTAATTGCTATAGGTCTTTCCTTTGTGCTTACAGTGTGTCTTACAGAAAATATTTTAAAATTGCAACACCCTATGTTAAGCTGATAATGACTTAACTTCAATAGAATTCCTAAACTTTACACTCTACCTCTTCTTCCCTTCACATTTTAGCTTATTGTTGTTAAAATTTACGTATGTTATATTATGCAACTAATAAAGTATAATTGTACTTATGGCTAATTTTTCTATGTTCTTTTTTTAACTTTTAAACTAGAGTTGTAAGTGAATTACACATCACCATTACCAATTACAGGATCTAACATTGACTACATATTTGCCCTTACCAGTGAGTTTTATACCACCTTTTTATGGTTTTAGCATTTTAGTTAATTAGCATCCTTTCACTTCCACTCAAGGAACTCACTGTAGCATTTCTTGTAAGGAAGGTCTAGTGGTAATGAATTCCCTCAGCTTTTGTTTCTTTTGGAAAGTCTTTTTTGCTCCTTCATGTCTGAAGGACAGCTGGATTGGGAATAGAATTCTTGGTTGACAGTTTTTTGTCTTTCAATATTTTAATATGTTACCCCATTCTCTCCTGGTATAAAAAGTTTCTGTTGAGAAATCCATGGATAGTCTTATGGTTGTTCCCTTGTACGTAACTTCTGTCTTTCTCTTCCTTTAAAATTCTTTCTTTATCTTTGATTTTTGACTATTTATTTATAATATATCTCAGTAGCCCTATTTGGGTTTAACCTCTTTAGTATCCTTTAGGTCTAATGGATCTGGAAGTTCAATTCTCTTCTGAAGTTTGGGAAGTTTTCAGCCGTTATTGCTTACTTATGCTTTCTCTCCCTTGCTTTTTCTCTTCTCCTGGAATTCCCCAAGAAAATAGTTGTTTTTCATTTTGTCCTAAAGTCTTGTGGGCTTTCTTCACCTCTTTTCATTTTTTTCTTATTCTTCCTCTGATTGGATAATTTCCTCTAGCTTTCTTATTCTTTCTTCTGCATGGTCGAGTCTGCTTTTGAAACTTCTATTGACGTATTCGAGTCATTTATTGTGTTTTTCAACTCTAGAATTTCCATTTGTTTGATTTATTTTTTTGGTGGTTTCTATTGCTTTGTTGAACTTCTCATTTTGTTGATGCATTGTTTTTCTAATTTTGTTTAGTTGTCTGTGTGTTCTTATAGTTCACTAAACTTCCTTAAGAGGATTATTCTGAATTTTTGATCTGACACTTCCTAGCTCTCCATTTCTTTAGGATCAGTTATTAGAGCTTTATTAGTTTTCTTTGGTGGTTCGTATTTACCTGTTTTTTTGTGATCCTTGATTCCCTATATTGATATCTGCTCACCTAAATAATCAGGTTTCTTCTTCCAGATGTTAGAAGTTTGCTTTGGCAGAGACAGTTCTTTGCCAATCAGCTCACTTTGGGTTTCTTGGCATGTCTGCTGGTAATGTCTTTGAGAAGATAGGACCTGTTTTATGGTCTATTTTTGGGTGAGGCAACTGTTTGAGCTCTGAGTTTGGGGTTGGGGATTGTGCCATTGGCTGAGGACAGTTGAATAGAACTGCTGACTTGGTTCCCTATGCAAGTGAGGCTGTGGGATACATTCCGCAGCTGCCTATATTGTCTAGTCAGGCTTACTAGATGGTTGGGACCGGGCACTATATTTACTAGCAGATGGGGCTATAAATTAGCTTCCCTGCTCTGGCAGTGCAGCAGAAAATGACCCTCGGCCTTGGCTATAAGTTATTCTCACTGCCTGAGCATAGCAGGGGAACTCTTCACACATGGATCTGGCTTTGCTCTGGGAGCAAGCAGCTGTCCCTGACCATCCCTTTGCTAGAGTGTTTCTGGGCTACACAACTTCTAGGTGCTCTCACAAGTTTCTCTGGCCAGATATGCCCAGGAGACACTGTCCACAGTGGGCAGAGTTGTGATTCAGCTCCTTGCCTGAGCATGGGTAAGCCAGGTTCTAAGCTTGGCAAAACTCCTCGTATGATATGTACCCCACCAAGTTCCCTGGTGAGAGTGTACCACAAACTTGTTCTGGAGATGAGCAAAGCTGTTGGTTGGGTCTACTGCTTGGGCACCACAGGTATGAACTTGGTCTCCTAAGAATCATGTGCTGGTTGTTGCAAGTCCCTTCCCCATTCTCCATCACAGTCAGATTCCCAGTTGTTGAATCCCACAGATTCTCCCTGCAATCCTCATGGGGTGAGATTGTTTTGTAGGGGGTCCAACAAAGTGACCCACAATGCTAGGGGATGATTGTCCCGCCTGGGTTCTCTTTTTCCACTGCAGAAATTGGGGAGACTTTGCTGCATGGTACAGTGCTGGCCTGGGGCAGGGGCAACGTGGTGAGTGCATAGGCACTTCCCTTACCTTCTAATGCAGTCTGTCTTGGTCTCTGTGGTGCAAAGGGTACTTCAGCTTCACCCTCGCATTGTAGGATTCTCTCAGTGACATCTTGTTTATGAATAGTTGTTAGTTGTTCTTCTTATAGGGGGAGCAAAGTCAGGAATGACCTATTCACCATCTTGGTAATGTCACTTCTCAAGTTTCAGTTTTACACAATGCAAAGAGTTTATGGAGATTTACAGTGGTGGTGGTTGCACAACATTGTGAATATATTTAACACCACTAAACCACACATACTTTAAAATGGGTAAGATGGGAAATTTTATGTTGTGTGTATATTACCACAATAAAAAATTTTAAAAGAATGCTCATTCCATATGGTTCAATCCAATAGCAAGTGTTCAACAAATTTTGACAATTATTGTCAACAAACTATCTGCTACTGGTTTTATTCACCAAATAACTATAACGTAAACTGATATTTTACACAATTAACTATGTAACTGAGGGACAAAGATATTAAATATTTCAAGGATTTACTGACATGAGATGGGTGTTGGTATATATCAAATAGTAAGTATACAGTCAGCAAGAGCAGCATTTCTAAGCTTAAATGTGCACTTGGATCACCTTGGGTATTTTTTGGTCACAGGTTCTTATCCAGTGGGAGCTTGATGGGGTTTGATATTATGCATTTCTAACCAGTTCTCAAAAGACACCCATGATGCTCCTAGAGGTCCACACTCAACACCAGGAATGAGAAGGACAGTTAAATAATAGAGGAGAAAGTGATTTTGACATACTTGAGGATAGATGAGCATTACCTGTGGGAGGACACATACTCTTTTAGCCAAAAAGGAAGATAAAAAGAACTCGGAGCAAGAGGATAAGCAAGGAACATCTGGTGGGTCCAGGAGACCTACGTTTTTGTGGCCATGGGCAAGAAGGAGAGGCTAACTAGCCATGTTTGGCCAGAGTGGATGCAGATTCACTCTGTGGGACTTAAAGAAACTCTGGAGACAGAGGTGGATTCAGGTTTTGTGGAGCCAGAGGTTTATTTTTCTGAGGAGGGAACGACTCTTTTAAAGAAAACAAATATACTATAAAATATCAAATTATAATCGAAAGACTCAAATTTAAAAAGTTTAAAAAGCTGTTAATGTCATAAATATCACAATATCAAGAAAAATAACAGGGGCCAGCCCAGTGGCAGAGTGGTTAAATTCGCACGTTCCATTTCGGTGGCCTGGGGTTCGCCAGTTCGGATCCCGGGTTTGGACATGGCACCACTTGGTACGCCATGCTGTGGCAGGCATCCCACATATAAAGTAGAGGAAGATGGGCATGGATGTGAGCTCAGGGCCAGTCTTCCTCAACGAAAAGAGGAGGATTGGCAGCTGTTAGCTCAGGGCTCATCTTCCTCAAAAAAAAAAGAAAAGAAAAGATAAATAACATACTTTGAGGAAATTGAACCACATATTTCTTTTAATCACAGCCATTTCAACACTACAAGACACATGGAGAAATGTAGTGGGGAGGGAGTTGAAGTAGACAAATGGCAGCCCTTTTAACCTGTGGATAATATATCATACTTTTGCAAATTTTACTGGATGTATGACCATGTTAACACAGAGATAAGTAAAAAATTTGTGCAGATGATGGCTTGGAAGCTTTGGCTTCCCAGCTTACAGTTACTCTGCCTGAGCTTGGGCTTCCAAATTTTGCTCTTCCCCTCTCCCAACCCAGGTGAAGACAAGACATGGTCTCGACAACTTGAAAAAGCAGAGTGCTTGGTCTGATGTTTGTGACAACCATGTAAATGACCAGAAGACATCTCTGTAAAATATGCATGAACATAAATGGAGTAAAAACATTCATTGTAGGTCGGCTATTTAAAAGAAGACAGAGGGAAAGAGAGGGCTAAAGTTCAAGGTAAAGTGAGCTGGGGAGAATAGGAGAAGAGATGATGAGGTAATTACCAACATGAAGTGAAATTACTCTGCTGTTTTTTTTCTTTTTTAGTATAGTATTTTTCCACTGACTTGTTTAATGATTGAGTGGAATGGGCAATCTGCTTGCAAATAATTGGCAAAACCAGCTCTTCCAATTATCACCCAAACTACATACCTATATATATCACCTATCTATATCTCAATACTTTTGTTTATTCTTTACTTTTTTATCACCTATAACACAGCTTCTACCATGAGTATGGTTTAATGTGATGTCCTTGCAAAAAAGAGTTGTCACCTTGTGTGTGTGTGTGTGTGTAGGAACAGCAATGGATGAGATGAGTACCCCTTTGCATCACTTAGCCCAACTTCTCAACTGCAGTGTCTAGGCAGACTGGTTGTTGTGACTCGTTGTGAGTTGTGTCATGAATAATTTGTTACCAATAATTGTTTAAGTACCAAAGCTCTGGAACAAATTTTCTTTTCAATGTGTGAGGTTATTCCCATTTCAATACTTGCACTTAGAAATATATTCTTTAATGAAGAAGAAAGAGATGGATTTAGAAATATTGTGCCTAACTTTCTGAGCATAAATCTGAGTGGATCATGTGAGCTAGTTGAGCACATGAGCATAAATCCTCACATAAACCATCTCACCGAGGCACAATGTCCCTGACCACTTTATGGTGAAATAGGGGATTTAGCAACTGAGTTTGGAAAACTGACCTAATGAATTATGATGAGATATTTTAAAAATAGAATCTTATCATACAAAGGATATCAAATTTTAAAGAGCTGTCTTATATTTCAGTCTTTTACATCTGTCACTTTCTCATACTTTCAAAGACAACTCTCTCAGTACAGCTCTGGTCAAACCTGAGGTTACTAGAAGATGGAGCCAAGAGCCGGTAGAGTGTGAATGTCTTTCTTCTAATTCCACCTCACTTCTGTTATCATTTCTTAAGGGAGTGAAGTGTTGATGCTGTCAGACTTTTTGGCATATCTGTCTTGCTCCTGATGAGTAGGACAGAAAGGTTATACAGTCTGCTTAAAAGACCAACAAACAAGAAGAGGGTCTGGGTGTGAATATCATTCTCAGCTCTATGTATAGTTCCTTTCCGCCAAAGCAGAGGTTGCTTAATCCGTTTCTGAAATCTCTACCCTACTTGTGCCGAGCCTTTTGGAAGAATCCCTCAATAGATATTTAGTGAGAGTTTACTCTCCTATAGAGCCAGGCTCTATGATAGGGGTTGAGTATTCATGGAGGATATTTGGCATCTTGGCTGCAAGGTTTGCAGTCTAGTAGGAAAGACATGTAAACATCGGATAATTCTAATGCAATATGGCAAGAGCAATGCTCAAGCTATTTACAGAATGTGGTGTAAGCACAATGAAAAAAGGTGCTATCCATATATGGAGAGCTCAGTGAAAACTTCCCAAGGAGGCAACAGAAACTTAAGGCAGTCATAGTTAGAATATGGGGAACAAGAAAGTAAGTGGGAAAAGTGGAGTTGGAGAGGTAGGTAGTAACAAGAACATGCCAGAGATATAAATAATGGCAAAGAATTTGGAAGTTATTCAAAGGTAGTGGTAATATATTGAAAGAATTTAGGTAGAAGAGTCAAATGATTTGCTTCATGAACTTCAAAATCTAATCAAATTAGAATTGCATTGCATTGGCCCAGAGAAGAGAATGTAGGGGCTTGGTTTACAGGTAGTGGCCATGTTGGTTAGAAATGGATATATTCTGTATAAGTCTGGGGGATAAAACCAACAGGATCAGGTACTAGATTGGATGTGAAGGCAGCCAACTTTGAAAAATCACGAAAGAGTAGCAGAGTTATAGCTTAAGTAACCAACAGGAGAACTTCACTGATATGTAGGATGGTAGAAGACAAGAAAGAGTTCACTGTTTTACATAATAAATACTGAGATAGCTATAAGTCATCCAAGGGAAGAAGACACAGTCAATTCCCATTATGTGTGGTAACATGTTCTATCACCTTGCCACAAACACTGAATTTGAGAATAGTGAATCATTGCTTCTGGGGGAGATACCATGTTAGGGTCCTGCCAGTCTACGGTCGTATTTTCATCAACCAATCAATACGTAACTTTTTAAATGTAGGTTCCTTTTTGAAAGCACATCATAACCTTGTACTTACGAACACTAGAGAGCACATTAGCACTATTCTTGGGGGTTATTTTAAACAGTGAAAACACAAACAAAAAGCATAAAAATGTAAAAACTATGGATCTAAATAGATTGCAAAAAGGGCACTTGTTTACAGTATAAAAGCTGAAACAAGAAGACAGGTCATTGCCTTGTTTGACCTCAACCAGGAATGTGCATACACGCTACAGGACGAAAATCAAATTTTTTGCTGCTCTGCCTGTGTCCATGAATTACCACAAAAGTGAGTATTGATTTTCATGTTAGAGATAAACTTTAATGAGTTGATAAATTCAGAAACAGAATCCATGAATAATGAGGATTTATATGCATTCAAATCTAGAGCTAAAAAAAGTATGGGAAGATGATGTATCTTTGGGACCCATCATGAAAATGAAGTTATTTCTAATTCTGGGAATAGAGATCACTTAGAAAAACCAGGGAGAAAGCTTAATACCAGAATCTGAGGACGTCTAATATTTACCCTAAAGAAAGCCAACATTGGAGGCAGTTTGAGGAAAAAAGGTAGAGCCAACAAAGAGCATCAAGAGAAGAAAGGATGTAGTACCCAGAAGCTTAGATAAAACAGTGTTATAAAACGCAGACACACTCCTATGCCAAGTGCTGGTAATAAGGCTGATCAATGAAGAAAGAAGCACGTCCTTTGGATTTGTATCATGAATGTTGTCGGTGTGCTTGCAGGATCACCCCCTCAGTGGAGTGCTGTGCAGGAGCCAGATTGGAATAAGTTGAAACAATGGGTAAATGAGAGAATTGTACCTGTAATTATCAATAGTAACTTCAAAAATTTTTGTATAAGGAAAAGCAGAAAATGGGCATCTGGAGGCTGAGGAGAAGCAATGGGATTTTTTTTTTTTTAACTAGGAATGTAGACAATTATTTCTCTACAAGACCACCAGATAATCTTTTGTAGCAAGGAAAGTTAAGTTTCCTAGATTTAATACAATAGGAGAAAATATGACCATGACAGTTTTAGTAGTTCTTCAGAATGGAGTAGTCAGAGGAAGATATTTAGAGACTTTTAGTATCTAGGCTGGGTGATTTGAGGCACTTCTTATAAGGCAGAGAGTTGTCTGGGATTGGACAGAACTTAGGACATAAGAGCTTTGGATGGGTGAGTATACTGAGGCTATGGCCTGAAAGAGGTCTTGATGAGCAAGTTGTTAGTCTTAATACAATTAACTATTTTAGTTTGCTCACAGTCTTATCTTTTAGAAGCAAGTATTTCCTGGAACAAATAGCTAAACTATTTTTGCCTGGTCTTATTTGAGTTGAGCACAGGGATAGGAAAGTACTATTGGCTTCAGTTTATATGAATTACTAGACAAGTCCATATGCTGTTTGGAAGTGCTCCCATAAGGTGTGAACAATGCAGAAAAATGGAATTGATGACAGCTGGCAGTCATTGAGATAGTGAGAATCCAGGATCAGTATTCAGAACATAAGCAGAACTCTGACATGGAGAAGGGCTGGAGCTCTTCTACTGTGAAAAAGAAGGCAGGGTGAGAGGGAGGATGCAGGTTCAAGAGGATAGTAGACTCTGGCGCCTGTGTTTCTCTTGAAGTGTCAGAGCATGGGGAAGAAAAGTCAATTGGAAACAAAAAGGAAGACAATTCTATCCCTAGCAAGAATATTTTTAAATAGAACAAGTCAAACACCCTGGACTACAAAACCAAGTTAATGCCTTCCTCTACTCTTTTTGTTCTGTTCTTGTTTCCTTTCAACCAACTCCTGCCTCTGTTTGCTCCCCAGAGTTATATAAAAATATTAAGAGATGATGCATGCAGGGGGGTTAAATATGGGGCTCTACATATTGTAGGCACTCAATAAAAGGTCAGCCTCTATTCTTCATCCTTTTTATTAGTTCTTGTCTAACATAATGTGCTTCCTTCTTTCCAGTCTTCCTTATTTTCACTTCCTTCCTTCCTATCATTTGTCACCTCTCCTCCAAGGAGTAGAGTATTTCTCCCATGCTTCAGCTCTGTCTGCAGCTGGGATCTTAATACTTGTAAAATTCACAATGGCAAGCAACTTGTCTGAGCTCTAAAACTCCTGATTTTGGAATTCCAGATACTGTGCTCCAGTTGTTCTATCAGGACCCTCCCCACTACTTCCTTACCAGTTGGGTGGAATGTCTGTGTCTTCAGTGTAGTGTGTTCTGTGTCAAACTCCCCAGATAAACCTCACTTCTCCAACTATCACTGTCTCCAAAGATACTCCATCCCTCTAAATGTCTGGTTCATAATTAAAGGTCTGTCACATATCCTGATATTTGCCAGACTTTACTGACTGATTTATGTCTAAGATACTCCTGACAACTAGGAAATATAGCTTAGTCTGAAGTCGGAATAAAAAAGTTTCTAATTTACTAAAAATACATTTATATTATAAAATGTTGCAACATAAAACTTCTGGGCAAAGGAAAATTGATAAAATTTGGAAGAATATTTTAGGATTCAGATACTTATATCAGCTAAGGTATAGAGAGAGCCTAGAACAGTGGGAAGATCCAACAATGGTGGTTACACACCTGGGCCAGAGTCCTAGCTACTTACTGGCTCTACGACCTTGGAGAAGTCGCTCATCCTTAATAAATTTTTTCTCACCTAGAAATTTGAAATATAATGTTTATCTAAGGTTATTTTTGAGTTTTAGAGAGATCAAAAAATATGTGAAAGTGCTTTGGAATCAGTAACGTTAATCAAATGGAAGTTATTGTCAGCTATAAGAAACTTAACTACTCAATTTCTAATTTAGCATTTTTCTTAACCTTAATGCTTTTTTCTAACTGAGATAACTTAGATGTAACACAGGAAAAAAAAATTAAAATCTTGACGTGAACATAGGGGCTTACATTTTAATCTCACACTTGCCATTTTATTAGATGCAGATCTTTGCAAATTTATCAAGCCTTTCTGAGATCCAGGCCCTCGACAGAAAACACAGATAATAACATCTATTGTGGAAAAATGTTTTGAGGATTAGTTATAATTTAAAACTAGCAAATACATTTCTAGCACGGAAACAGGTACATTGAATTTGGTTTAAAAAATTGCCACTGTTCCTAAGAAGAAGGTAACATTCCCTTCACCTTTCAGCAGCTTATGTGAGATACTAGCGATGCCTGCTAAAAGGAGAGAAGTTTTGCTAGAAGATTTACAGCAAAGAGAAAGGGAATCAGCCTTTGTTTGTTGGCTCTCATTTGCCAGGCATATTCTAATTGCTTTACATACAGTATTTTATTCCTTTTATTCTTTTATTTTATAAAAACTCCCATAAAATAGTAAGTGCCCTAATTTGACATATGGGGAAACTAAGATGAAATTAATCACATTATCCATAAACACAGAGCTACTGAATGGAAGAGTAGATATTATAATTCAAATCTGTTTAGCATCAACAGTCCATGCTTTTTCTAATATATTTCACATATATTCTTGACAGTAGAGATGTTCTTAACTATTTGTTCTCTATTATCAGAACCAGTCCACCACTGAAAGATAATTCTACAACTTTAAGTGATATCCACAATGTCAAGTGTTTCTTCCCAATATTAAAGGTATTATTTATTAACACAATCAACAGATAATGAATGGATATCTGTGTATATTTGGAATTAATATGGTTGTGAATAACAGAAAATCTAACACTCACTGGCTTAAATAATTTAGGGGTTTATTCTTTTCAAGTAATAGAAAGTTCTGAGGTGAGCAGTGAGCACTTCAGTTGCATCTCTGTCCTGGTGGTCTATCTATCTCGTGGAGTGTGTTTCTTGATCACCAGCTCATGATTGCAAGATAGCTGCTAGACTTCTAAATTGGCATTTTACACATGAAGAAAGGGAAGAGAGAAAGGCAAAAGTCATGGGCTGTGATTTCTGCTTCTGGTAACGACAGAGTAGCTTACAGGAGACAAATCCTTGGAATGAGAACAAATAAAATAACATTTTTAAAAAACAAACTCACTTTTTAGAACTCTGTTAGATTTACAGAAAAACTGTGAAGATAGTATGAAAAGTTCCAAAATACTCATTCCTCAGTTCTCCTGTTATTAAACTCTCACATTTGTTAGAATTAATGTACCAACACTGGTACATCATTATTAAGTAAAGTTTGTACTATATTCAGATTTTCTTAGTTTTTCCTTTTGTCTGCTCTGTACATACTCTCATCCAGGATGCTACCTTATATTTAGTTGCTGTGTTGCCCAAAGTTCCTCTTGGCTGAGAGAGTTTGTCAGAATTTTCTTATTTTGGATGACCTTGACAGTGTTGGGTATCCTTATCAGGGGTTTTGTAGAAGATCCTTCAGCTGAGGTTTTGCTGATGTTTTTCTTGTGATTAGACTGGGGTTATGGTCCTTGGAAAGAAGACCACAGAGGTGAAATGCCATTCTCATCACATCTTACCAAGGGTACCTACTGTTAACATGACTTGTCATGGATACTGATCTTGATCACCTGAGGCAGTGTTTATCAGTGTTTATCAGTTATGTATATTCCCGTTATGTTCCACCTCCTTGAGAGCAGGATATCTTCATAAATTATTTGGAATTCTTCTGCATAGGAATTTGTCTCTTCTCCTCCATTTATGTATTAATTCAAACATTTATTTACGTCAGTGCGGACTCATGGACATTTATTCTATACTTTGGGTCATAATCCAATATTACTTTATTTGTTGCTCATCTTTTTCCTTGAAAGCTGGAAATAATATTTAATGTAACATTCTTAATAGTAGATAGAAGTAGATTAAAAATTGCCAGAGATTTAGAAGATATGAACTATGTTATTAACAAATTCATCTAATTCACATACTTTGCACCCAACAATGAGAGAATACGCATTATTTTCAAGACTGTATAAAACACTTACCACAAATGCCTTATAAAATAGTTATAAGACCAGTCTCAACAATCTCAAGAAATTGAATAATCCAATGTACGTTTCCTTACCACAGTGTGAAATTAAACTAGCATAAAAAAAGCATGAAAAGTTACTAACCATTTTGAAGTTAAGCAAACTATTTCGTAATAAACAGTTATTTAAAACGAAATTACTGATTCCTTAAATGTGGGTTGTGTATAGTGATTTTTTTCCAAAGAATTAATTCTGAAAAGGGCCGAGGGAGTAACTTTACAGTAGAGAAACCAACCCAACCAAACTTTCATGTAGTTAAACTACTTCAATGCATTCTGGTAAATTTTTGATGTAAAAGAAGGCTCAGAGGGTCAAATGCTATCATGAATTAGAGTAATTTTTAATCTACCGTTGACCACAAAGCTTAGTGTCATTATACATAGGCTCACTCAAGATACTCTAAAGCAATATCAAATAGAAATAAAATGCAAACCACATGTTCAATTTAAATTTTTCTAACAGCTACATAAAGCAGGTAAACTGAAATAGATGAAAATAATTTTAACAATATATTTTATTTAACCCAAAACGTCAAAAGTTATCATTTCGACATAAATTCAACGTAAATTTACTGAGATATTTTACCTTTTTCTACTATGTAGACTTCATAATGTGTTATGTAATTTATACTCACAGCACATCTCAGTTTGGAGCAACCATACTGCAGATGCTTCACAGCCACACATGGTGCTTGGGTACCACACAGGGCAGCATGACTCTAGAGGATATGTATTGCTCCCCTTCAGGAAGACTCACAGAAAGTATCTGTCTTATCAAGGTACAAGTAAGGGAGACTCCTTTTTCTGAATAATTTTTCCTAGTCCTTTGCAGATCCCTATGCATGGTCTTACTGCACAGGATTACAATAGATTTTATTAAATATAAAAACAGTAGTATTTTAATAATTTCTTATTTTTGCAATTTTAAGTTTTTTTCTTAGCAAAGGTAAGCTTGTAAAATTCTGTCTGTAAGTGGTACAAGCCATAATCAGAAAATAATTTGCTTCTATTTTGTTTAAAATTCTTATATTAAAAAATGCTATGTTGCTTTTTAGCACACAGAAAAGTTGATGCAGGCACATGTGCATTTTAAAAAATGGTTTATAATATATGAACATCTGCTCTGCTCTATTCAGAATATCAACAGGGAAAGCACGATAGAATATTAAGTGTTTCCCACATCATTACTGTTACAATGAATAAGATAAATATTTGAACATAATGGCATACTTTATCATAAAAACATATTGAGGTTATTTGGGGAATTCATAATGTTTCATTTAATCACAACAAAAAGTAAAGTGTGTAGAGAATGGGCTTGCTGAACTGGGAGCTGTTTCCCTTGCTGTGATATTCAGTGAAATCCTATTAACTCAGGCCCTATACAATTTGGAAATTAAGGTTATTCAGATATGATACATTTGGTTCTGGGTCAGTAAAAATTTGGAAATAATGTATTTATTTATGAGGTATAAAAACTACTGTTCATAAGAAAGGAGAATGTGGAAAAATCAAAGGAAGCCACAAAGAAAAAATCAAAACAAGAAACCACCTCTATAAAGGGTGCTGTTGTGAATTCAGGCGCTGACGTTGGCTAGGAAAGGTCCAGGGCATAGAGGACAGACACTAGGGCGTGGTCTTAGTCCTGACATCTGTCCACCATGGGCTTTCTGGCCATGACTTGAGTCCTGGGCTTCTGCCGTCTCACCTTTAAAGTAAAAGGGTGGAAGAGATGATTATTAATTTTTCTGCCAGCTTTAAGTGCCTATGATCCTAATTTGTATGTGTTAAATGATATATATGCTTAGGACACGTTACTGTGTAATTGAGGTAATTGGGCATTTATTCCTATTTAATAAATTAGGGCTTATGCAGCTTATCTTCTACATTATATGGGTTGTTTTTGGTCTTTTCTCATTTATCCTCTCCTTCACAATTAGAGAAATTACCAGCAAGTAGAAGTTAGTCTCAGATTTATGATTTTCCCCGTCTAACCACTCTGATTTTCCATTGACTTAAGTGAAATTGAAGATCATATTTTATTTTATATTAATTTAGCATTTATGCATACATATTAAATAGACTTAATTTAATGTTATATTTCAGCCCAACATGAAACTTTAAATGTGATTTAAAATGTACTTACAAGTAAACACCTTTTTTGGATTCTATCTGGTACTTTAAAACTGGCTGGGTCATCCACGTAAGACTGTCTCGTTGGCTTATAACCTATGCTAGAAATATAAGTTTTTAGCTTCCAAAAGAGTGCATCATGTGATTCATTGAGAAATGGAAGAAATTATTAGAATTTATAACTCTATTTTTATTTTATCTTTTTAAATTTTCTATTTCCCATACATTTTGTAAAATATACCATCTTTTTACAGACCTCGGCAGATTTGTCATTTAAGAATAAATTTTGAAGATGTATTTAAATTGCATTTACTGATAGGGGTACATATTCCAGAAAGTCGGTAGTCTACTCTCTAAACTCATGCTGTCTATTAGAAACATAAGGAACATGAATAATTTTAAATTTCTTAGAAGCCACATCAAAAGAAAAAAGTAAAACTATATATCCAACACCCCTAAAATACTATACTTTTATGTGTAAAAATAAATATTTATTAATTACATTTTACATTCTTTTATATATTTTATATTGCATTTTGGAACTGCAATGTGAATTTTACACTTATGACCCATCTCTATTTGGACTGGTCACATTTCAAGTGCTCAGTAGCTATATGTGACAACTAATCATCATCTCATGCAACTCAGTTCTCAAAACAACACAAAGAAGCTCTCTGTCTGGTTGGTTTGGTCTTGACCCTCCCTTTTGCCATTGTTTTCCCCAGTCCCCTGGAATTTTATGGTGCAGCTCCATTCCCCTATGTGGCTCAGCCCCTTTGATTGGGCTGCACACAGCACAGTTATCCTCCTGTTCTCAGAGTTCCTGCCATGCACTAGCTCTACTGCCTACTTGGATTTTGAGGACTGTCCCCAGCTATCTCCAGGGAACACCTCAGCTGTGTGTGGGTTCCTACCTACAGGAAGTTCAAACTTTGCTTCCTAACATAGGCTCAGTTCTAATCACTGCTATTCTTGCTCAGTCATTGAGCCCCAGTTGACTCCATAGTTTCCCTAATTGAGTTGTTCTTATACTATGCTTCTCCAAACTGGATTAAGATTTTTCTTTACTCAAATACAATAATATGGTCATTTTCTGATGCACAGATAGGAAAAAAAGAAAAAAAATTAGTAGAAGGAATTAATTTCCTCAATGTACTTTTAATTTTTACTCTAACAAAATTTCTAAAAATATTGTTCCCTGCTAATATTTCTCTCCAATGAGTACTAGGAGTTGGTGAAATAAATTTAACACAGGGAAACTATTGTTAATGGCAAACTCCAAAAAGTATCTCTTAGAAATATTATTTGTAATTTCCCTACCTACAATAGTGCATTTTGGTCTCTGCCAATCCATTTAATCTGTTAGCATGTAAGCCCCAGACTACAGAATTTTTCTCTTTCCTTTTTTTCTTTCTTTCTTTCTTTTTTTTTTTTTTTACTGTAGTACCCCAAGGTCTCCTAGAGTGTCTCACACACATTTGGGTAGCAATTAAATATTTATTAACTAAATGAATTTTTAAAAGTCATCCTTTCTAGTCATCAAATTGTACCTGTAGGCCAAATGCTTCATAGTACATTTCCACAAGTAGTACTATTCCTATCAGGTGCTTTACAACCAAACTTGAGTAAGCATCAATTGTGAACAGGCCCTCTGCATTTTATAGAGAGCTCTAGGAGTGCCAACCCACCTGAGGAAATTCGATAGTGTTTATCCTGAGGACAACCACACTTCAGAATTTAGTTTCACTTTCTTTTGGGCAGGAGAACTGTTTGCCCAAGGAGTCAGCATTCTTCCATGGGTCCTTCTCATTCGTGTGGCTTCACAATATTTAAGAGCAAAAGCAGAAAGAAAAAGAAAACATGGTGTCAATCTCCTGGTCTAAATGAAAAATTTAATGTATACTATTCTCTGTTTAATCAGCATTTTCCCCAATACCTCGGCAACCATTATCTCTGTTGTTTTATTTTTCCCCAGACTAAAAACTGATCCACTTTCATTATTCTTTTCATTTTCTGGCCAGTGTAGTACATTTGATACATTTCCCTTTTGTCTTACAGTTATATTCTATCCTGTTTTCTTGCAGCAAATTTAGTATGTGAAACAAAACTTCTGTACATTTAGACAGAAATACAAAGTGGTTTCCTCACATACTTTTTGAAGTTATAATTTCATTTATTATTGCTCCATTTTATTTATTAGATCTCCTCATATATTAATTTGTTGAGTGGATTCTAATTTAGATGCTCAGTGTTTAATAAAATCAATTACACGTCTCTGGCAAAAGTCTTTTCCCCTTGCCTTTTTGCCTTTTCATATTTGTTTCCCATTCTGTTTATATTAACTTTATATGACGGATGCAGAACAGCTTCTTTATGTGCCTCACACTTGAGAATGTGGTGTGGTAAAAGGAATGTATTGATTTGGAGACAGAAGCCCAAATCCCATTAGAAGGCTTACAGAAAATACAGCACTCCAAGACCGTGTTTCACATGCACACTTTAGTATCCTCCAACATAATTGGAGCCAATTATTTCTTGGTAGTGCTTGAGGTCAACGGGCCAGGTGGGAGCTGGGAGATATGGCGGCTAAACATGAGTGGTTTATGGATCATTTACGCTGGAGAAATGCAAAGGCAGAAGGCTTTATACACTATTGTTTTCCAGAGAAATGAGGTATCACAGGGAGATTTAGTGAATTAGTGAAATGGGTATTTGGTGAATTAATGGTCCTTGATATTTTATAAAACAAAGATGTTACCTAGGAACACTTTTAAAGTCTTTTCTAGTTCTTTTCTATGATTCATTTTATTCTGTGATCCCACCATTATGCCCAAAATGTCCAGAAAGGCAAGCCAATGAACAGAACGCCTACTAACTCATCACATACATGCAGAGTCTAGAGACTCATACAAAGTGTTTATTTTCCAGTAGCGTCATCATTGAGACAAACTTTCTACTTTCCAATAAGCATTGCTTTTTGTAGCTAGCTTCCAAGGGCTATTAGATTAAAACACTCCCTTTTCAGAAGGAACACGAGTGAGAAGGGGAATAGATGGAGTTAGTGAGACCAAAAACCCTGAGCTGTCATTTATTCTTTCAGAATTTAATGGGACTCATTCATGCACCTATAATCATCCAAGGTACTAGAACAATAAAATGAATCAGAGACTGTCCTTTTTCTCAAAATTTCTCTTCATAATGGAGAAGACAGAGATATCAATGGATGGATTATGTTGCAATGTGTCTCGGTACCATAAGAGATTCTAAACAAAAGACTAGAAGATAAATTATTTCAGTGGGGAAAAAGTGAAAGCTGAGTGTTTCAGGTAACAATTTAACTGGAGAATAGAGGCAATAATAGAGGGACCACTCGGACCACTTTTACAGCAGGACTGCCCACATGATTCCTACCAAAAATATATATATATATATAAACGTGTATATATGGTGATGGATCAATTTATCCCGACTCCAATGTGTTTAAAGCATGTCTTTATGGAATATCTCTACAAATACATGATGGTTTTATTAGTATTAATTAAACTTGAAATGTGATTCTATCAATGGTCACTACGTAGAGAATCAGAAACAATTTAAGTAAGAATTGGTAAAACTCTAAATTTGACTTCATAAATTCTTCAAAGAAAATCCTTGGTAGCTATCTTCTATAGCTATATTCTGTGAGAGTTTAAAAAAATGTTTCTACAGGGTCTTAGGAATATCTGCCACTGAAGAGTACTGAAAGAATAAATGTGATAAATTAAAGTCAGTGGCTTTATAGAAAGAAATGGAAATCAGTGTATCAAAGAAGAGTGAAAATTTGAGGATGATATATTTTTAAATTATTTTAAAGATTTTTCTTTGTCATGTACAATAAAAAGTGCTCCAAGGAAAAAGTATTGTATTTATAATTTTCCAGCCCTTCTCATTGCTAACAAGATGATTTTATTTAAAATGAATTAAAAACTTTGTGAACTGCCAAATCAAATGCAGAGTTGCAGTCACTGAATTGATGTCACTTAGCATACCTGGACACTTAGAATGCCTAAACTTCTTAAAATTACTTTTTTTTTTCCCCCTGGCAAAGTAGTGAATCCCACATTACTCTCTTGGCATAATGAAAAGAGTTGTGTTAAATATTGGACATACTATGTAGTCTTTGTGTTACCCTGTGTAAGTCAGCCTCGAACTTCAGTTATATAAATCTGTCAGATGGTGTTTATAATCGCTATCTGATAAGTTTGTTATGAGGTTTAAATGCAATGACCTATGGACAGCATCTGATATACAAACCCAGGCACTTATCAGGACTTCCATGGATTTGTCCCCAACTCCTTCTTTCTCTGACCTCAAAGCTTTGAACTAGATATATAGTTAGATTAAATTTTGAGCATAGTAGACAAACTGCCTCTGTGTTCTTCAAACACTTTGATTATATATACCCTTTAGGACATGTTTAGGAAATTTTAACACTTTGAGAAGAAGGACGAATTGACAAGCATCTTTGGGAGGGAATACCTTCTTTTCCTATCCTATGGTAAATGAAGACTCAAGATAAAGGAGATGGACAGGAACACAGAATTTTAAAATATGATAATTATAATAATGGTTGTATAGGCTGGGTACTAGAGAGTACTAGGAAGGTGATCATCAGAGTTAGCTTCCCAGGATGGAAGCTCTGCATAAGTTGGGTTTGGAAGGTGAGAGGCATTTTTACTGTCGCCAGATAAAGGAAAGTATCTGAGAGAACTGTGGCACTGCAAGCAAGGAAAAAGGCTGTATTGATGAAACTGACATTAAAATGCAGCCTCCTTTGGTCCTTTACACATTCTGGGAGCAAATGCCTTGATGGATGTTGTTCTGTTTGTCTCTGGGATCCTATGAGATAGGAATCAACTAATCTTGAGAAATTCTAAGAGAAAAATAGCCCACTTGTGATCAGGGAGTACCTGAGTATAGCCCAGTTATACCATAGCCATGGGTATATATGTCTTATTATGTGTCTTATAGTTATGCTGTACCCCAAAGACTTGAGGGCTAACAGGAGAGTTATGGTTGGCTGTTTAAGGCCAGGCTTCTGGAGAGCTAGGACGAGTGGAGGTGGAGGGACTGTATTCCTCTCATTGTTCACTCTTAGAGCTGGAAAAACGTAAGGAGTTGAGAGGGCTATGATATTATTAGAGGTAAGTGGAGCAAGATGAGAGTCTTAATCTCCAGAAGGAGGAAAAGTGAGTCCAGGACATTGGAACACTTGGTCGAGACTGAGAAGTTCTCCAGGAACTTCACAGCTGCAAGGCTTGGGTGGATCTCAACAGACTGAGCCCACTCCAAAGTCAGCCCAGCTTCAGCTCCCCACCACACTCTCCTTTGCGACCAGCCAGTCTAGTGGACACAGTGTAGGACAGCTACTACCTAGAGTTCTTGGGTTCAGGGCTAAATGCCTTTTATTTCTGGGGGTTTGCCCAGAAGTTTTGGGCCAGATCTCCCTGTTTCCTGGGTATTTGCTGTTTGGACTTGCACTAATTGCTTCCTCATTCCTTCCTCACTGGTTTCACAGACTTAATCTTAAAATTGAGCTAGAATAAGTTTTCTGGAAAGTAAACTAGATAAGTCATCTAGCCCAGTGAGTTTTTAACGTGTTTGCTCTAACACCTTCCAAATAAAATGTGAAAAATAGGAATATCTTTTCAAATTTTAAGCTGATTTAAAATATTTTCCTCATGTTTAAATATTTTAGTCATAAATGGTATGTATGATGATGTTTTGACATACTAACACTAATAAAGTTTTTATGTGGCTTTTAAATGTATACATACTAATAAAGTTAATAAATGTATACATACTAATAAAGTTTTTATGTGGCTTTTAAATGTATACAGTGGAATAGTAACCCATAACAATTAGACAACTATGACCACTCACGTAAAAATGAAAAGCTTTTTCAAAAGCCATAAATTTCATAGTGTTTCCTTTTCTCCTTAACCTTGTATTTTCCTTATATTTTCATAGACTTTAATCTTAATGTAGTATATTTTCATCATTTAAAATCGTTTACTTATCACCTTTTTATGCATCTCTATATTTCTATATATTTAAAAATGTGTCTATATATTTAAATGTAGATGTTTGTATTTCTTGTGATGAAAAAGCATTAAGCATTTTTTTCTTTCTGGATTAGGCTATCATTACAATTATTAATAGTACACAATTGATTAAAACATTATACTACAGATTTGCATTAATAACTATTAAACATAAAAAGTAAACTTTTAAATGAAATCCATCTTTTAATGAGATGGATTTTTTCAATTAATTCATGTACTCATAAATAAACATTACTAATTGCTGTAATGAGACAGAGTTCAGTGAAAATTAACAGGAAGAAGAAAAGAAAGTTTATATCACATTAACTCTAAGTCCTAAAGAGATGAATTAATAATTGTTGATGATGCATTATTTACAGTAAGATGAATACATATTCATATTAATTATTCCAGATTTAATTAGTTCATGCCAGAATGAATAAGTGAGCAGATAAAAGTTTGGGTAGCGATAAAGTGTCAGAGATTTGAGAGCAAGTAAAAACGAATATGAATTTAGAGAATATTATAATCTTTTGGGTAAAGTTAATGAAAATATTTCTGTTACATATTTGAATAAATATTTTAGAAAATATAAAACTATCACTTATTCGAATGTATATTCCTCTTACTCAGCAATTTAAGTTGATTTGAAGAAAGTAAACATGATACTTTTTACTTCCTCCTCATTGATATCATGCAAAATTTGCAACTGAGATACAAACTGAGACAAGAGTAAATGAAAAGATGCACTGAGATGCAAAAGTTGAAAATTCAGAGAAGACATACTTCCCAACAGACTGGTAATTTTCAGCACACATTTTACAATTCTTGACTATTTTATATCTAGCTAGACATATAGTCTACATGTATAGGTGTTAAGGACACAGGTTTGCCGTGTATTTGTCATCTGGAAGAAATAAACCATTGTCACTTTCAATATTCCTTGCTAATCTTGTCTTTGCTCATATAATGCTCTCCCTCTGGAGCAATATATTCTTTGACAACTGTGGGAGGGTGGAAGAGCTCCATTTTAATATATAATATCTAGACTAAAAGACATCCAATTTACTCTAATATTTCAAATGGCCCATTTTCTTGCTATCCTGAATTTTTCGCATCTCAAGTTAATAACAGTTTGATTTTTTCCTTTCCAGTCTTTATATATTTATTTCTTCTTCTCTTGTTTCAACATCTAGGAATTTCAGTGAACTGTTTAGTAGAAGTGGCGATCATAGAAACCATGTCATTTTGTTTCTGATCAGTAGTTTATCATTAATTATGATGTTTACTGTACATTTGTTCCTTTGTAGAAATTCGTTATCAAATAAAGAAATTGCTGTTTTATTCTAGTTTTGGTAAAACTTTTTATATCTAATTTAAATTGTTTTTTAATTTTATTAAATTTTTTTTGCATAATTTGAGGTGATATATGATTTGTTTCTATGATTTAGTTAATATACTGATCTATTTTCAAATGTTAAACCAACTTTTTACACCTAAGATAAACCCAACTTGGCCATGATGTGTTATTATTTTAAATATTAGTGAATTGGGATTACTACTTTCTTACTTACAGTTTTTCATAAGAAAAGGACTTTTAGAATTTTATTTTCCTATAATTTCTTTGTTAGATTCTCAGATCATGATTTTGCTGTCCTCATAAAATCAATTGAGAATTTTTTCCTTTTTTTCCTAGTTTCTGAAATGTTTTATGTAAGATTAATTTTAAAAAAATATTTGGAAGAGTTTTGAAGACTTACATATTTAGAAGCTATCTCCACCTGGAGTTTTGTTTTTTGAAAAGAATATCATTTTCACAATATTCTCAGTACCTGATTATTGTCTCTAGGATTTATAATGAGATCCCCTTTTTCTCTGATATTAGTTATTTGTTCTTTTGTTCTTTATTACTTGATAGGTTTTATAAGTATTTGACTGATGTATTACTCCTTTCAAAGAGCAAACTTTTGATTTAACACACTGTATTCTGTTTAGCTAGTTTCTGCTGTCATCCTTACCTTTTTTATTGTTCTAATTTCTTTGGGTTTAATTTACTATTCTTTCACTAATTTCTTGGAATATTTAGTTAATTGATTTTCAGTCTTATTTTTCAGTTTATAGATTTCCCTCTAAGAACACTTTTAGGTGCGGCTCACACATTTTATCTCATATTTTCACTATTACTCATATCAAAATATTATCTAATTTTCCATTGTAGTTTTTTTCATTGATCCATGAGGTATTTAGAGATCTATTGACTAATTTCCAAAAGTAGAGTGGGGGGTGGCTCTAGTGACATTTTTGTAACTCATTTCTAGTTAAATTCAATTATGAGAATATATTCTGTATGATTTAATGCCTTTTTAATATATGACTTACCTAGTAGTCTAGCATGAACTTAATTTTGTTAAATGTTGCATACATACTGAAACAGAATTTGCATTGTTCAGTGCTAATCATATTGTTAAAATCTTACACATTTAAAATATTTTGACTGCTTGTTATCTCTGTTAGTGAGCGATGTTTATCAATATCTCCCCCTCTGCTTACAGATTAGTGTCTTCTTGTATTTCTATTTTTTGCTTTATTTATTTAAAGACGATTATTAGAAAGAAACAATTTTAGAATTTTTTATCTTCCTGTTGGATTGTTCCTTTTATTATTATAAAATGTTCTCCTTTTATAGTGTATCAAGTTCTTGCTTTAAAGTTTAATGTTTCTATATTATTATCAACTATTTATATATTGTTTATGTGAAGTGTCTTTTTTCAACTCCTTTACTTTTAACATTTGTGAATTCTTATATTTGTAGTGTGTCTCTAATAGCATATTTGTTGTAGTTGTGTATTGCTTGCTTCCTTGATTATTTATTTTATTCAATCTGACTTGTTTTTTCTGTTAATTGGAGCATTTAGCTTGACTACACTTAGTATAAGTACTGATGTATTTGGCTTTTGATCTATTATCTTGCTGTTTGTTTGCTTTTCGATCCTTCTGTTCTATATTCTTTTGTCTTTTTTATTGCTTTGTTTTTTATTAGTATTTTTAACTATTCTGTTTTCTCCTCTGTTAGTTTGGTAGTTATATTTTAAAATCACTTTACTATTTTATAGTGGATTCACTAGATATTACAAGAATGTTTGAATAATCAAAACTTAATATATAATATATATTAAGATATTTACCACATTCCAAATAATAAGAGAGCCTTAGTATTCTTTAACTCAATTTAATCGCCTCCTGACTTCTGTGTATTTTGGTTATATATTTTAATATACAAATATTTCCCCACAGGAAATAATTTTCTTAACTACAGTACAATGCTTATGTACTGTTTCTTTCACCTTTAGTCTTACAGACTACTTATTTCCAACATTACTTACATCAGCACATTTTTTCTTATCAATTTTCTTACTGAATTCAGTGAATTTCTTGCATATAATATGGTTAGATTGTTTTGTAAAATTCAGATTCCACATGGGATCCTCTTATATAAATAATATATATATATATTTAATTTGAGTACATTAAGGTTTACTCTTTGTACTTTAAAGTTCTATGAGTGTGACAAACGAATTATGTCAAATATTCACCATTACAGTATCCTACAGAATAGTTTTACTTCGCTAAAAAATCCTCCATGCTCTGATAACTCAACACTTTCTGTTCCCGAACCCCTGGGAATCACTGATTCTTTCACCATAACAACAGTTTTGCCTTTTCCAGAATGTCACATAAATTGGAATCATGCTTTATATAGTCTTGTCAGAATCTTTTCTTTTCTTAGCAATATGCATTTAAATTTCTTCTATGTCTTTTTGCAGCTTGATAGCTTATATTTTTAATTGCTCAAAATATTCCATTTGTGGATGTACCACAGTTTGTTTATCCACATACCTATTTAAAGACATGTTGGTTGTTTCCAGATTTACTGATTCTGAATGTCTATTATAAACATGTGTCTGCAAGTTATTGTGTGGTCATAAGTTTTCAGTTTAATTGGGTAAATAGCTAAAAGCATGATTGTTGGATTATATGCTAAGACTATGTTTAGCTTTGTAAGAAACTGCCAAATTTCCTTTCAACATGGCTGGACTTTTTTGTATTCTCATGCGAAAAGAATGAGAGTTCTTTATGCTCTAAATTCTTACCAGCAATTAGTATTGTCAGAATTTTGGATTTTAGTTTTTCTAATACTTGTATAATGATATGCTATAGTTGTTCTAATATTTAATTCCTTAAAGATAAGTTATAGAGCATCTTCTCATATTCTTATTTGCCATCAATATAGCTTCTTTGGTGAGATGACTGTTCAGATTTTTGTTTAATTTACATGTTTTTAATTCAAATGTTTATTTTCTTATTGTTGAATTGTAAGTTTTCTTTGTATATCTTTTGAATATAATAACAACTTCATCAGATATTCTACAAATATTTTCTACTAGTCTGTAACGTGCCTTTTTAATCTCTTTTTTTGCAGCTTTATTGAAATATAATTCATATACCATACAATTCAGCCATTTAAAGTATACATGTCAATGAAATGTTTGGTGTATTACATTATTGATTATTTTAAGTTTGGGTGTAATATTTACAACACTAAATTTGACATTTTAACTTTTGAATGTGTACAATTCAGTGGCACTAATGACATTCACAGTGTTGTACAACTGTCCTCATTATTTATTTGCAAAACATCTTTATCACTGAAACAGAAGCCCTATAACCATTAAGCAATAGCTCTTCATCTCCAGACCCCCAAATCCTGGAAACCTTCCACCTACTTTCTGTCTCTATGAATTTGCCTATCCTAGATGTTTCATATAAGTGGAATCATATGATTGTCTTTTTGTGTCTGGCATACTTCATTTAGCATAATGTTTTCAAGATTTGTCCATGCTGTAGCATGTATCAGAACTTTATCCCTTTTTATGGCTGAATAATATTCAGTTGTGTGAGTATTCCACATTTGGTTTATACATTCAACTGTTGATGTACAGCTGGATTGTTTCCACCTTTTGGCTATGATGAGTTATGCAGCAATATACACTAGCATATAATTAGTTCAAATCCCAGCTTTCAGTTCCTTTGGATATACACCTAGGAGAGGAAATGCAAGGTCATACAGTAATTTTTTTAGCCTTTTGAAGAGATGCCAAACTCTTTTCCACAGCAGCTGCACAGCAATGTACAAGTGTCCTAATTTCTCCATATTCTTGACAGTACTTTTTGTTACAGACTGAATGTTTGTGTCCCTCTCAAATTCATATGTTGAAGCCCTAACTCATAGTGTGACTTTGTTTGAAGATATGACCTTTACGGAAGTAGTTAAGGTTAAATGAGGTCATAAAAGTGGGGCACTGAAGCATAGGATTAACGCACTTATCAGAAGAGACGCCAGAGAGCACTTGCCCTCTCTCTCTCCTTCTCTTTCTCTATCCACACATGCACGCACAAACACACACACACACACATGAAGAAGCGGTCAGATGAGCACATAGTTAGATAGCAACCACCTATAAGCCAAGAGAAGAGACCTCAGAAAGAATCTCATCTTGCTGGCTCCTTGATCTTTTATTTCCCAGCCTCTAGAACTGTGAGAAAATAAATTTCTGATATTTAAGCCACTCAGTCTGTGATATTTATTATGGCAGCCCTAGCAAAGTGATACATGTTTTGGCACTGGTAGTAGTGCTGTAACAAAAATCTAAAAATATGGAAGCAGCTTTGGAAATAGGTAATGCGTACAGGCTGAAAAACTTTTTGCTAGAAAAACCCTAGATTGTTGTGAAGGGACTGTTGGTAGAAAAATGGATGAAATATCCAAAGGAAATGAGAAACAGTTTATTGAAAACTGGAGGAAAGGCAATGATTGCTGTAAAGGGGCAAAGAACATGGCTGAATTATATTCTAGTATTTTGTGGAAGGTAGAACTTGGAATAGCTGAAACTGGATATTTAGCTGAGGAGACTTTTAAGAATAGTGTTGAAGGAGGAGCTTGGTTTCTTCTGACTACCTGTAGTTAAATGTGAGAGGAGAAAGATGAATTGAAGAAGCAATTGTTAAGCAAAAAGGAAACAGAACTTGAAGACAGAAAATTCTAATCCTGTCCATACGTAAAAAAGTGACAAAGCTTATACTGAAGAGAATACCAGCGGAGTGAGTGGACTATAACTCAGTAAACAGATTATAGGATTATATAAGCAGAAACACTGCCGCTTGAACTGGAGGGGATGGAGACAGGACAGAAGGAAGGAAGGCTGTGGGACTTTTAGGCTCCCAAAGGACAGGATCATAGAACTATCTAGTTGCAAACATGCCTTATACTGCAAGAAAAAGAAAAAATGCACCTGAAAGCAATTCATATATCATCAGGTCTGCCTCCTCCTCAGTTTAAAGGATGAGGCTATAACTGAGTTTTAATAGGCCAGGCTGCTACCACTCAGAGACTTGGGGTGGCACCCCCACAAAGCAGAACTGCAGGAACAGCACTCCTTCCCAGCAGAGCTTTGAAGGCAGGTTCACTGTCCCAGTGGGTCCAGAAAGTAGGTCATCGAGCCAAAGAGGAATATTCTTAAGCCTTAAAGTCTAAAGAAGTTTGTCTTCATATGTTTTAGACTTGTTTGGCACTCATCACCCCTTTCTTCCTTGCCATTTCTCCTTTTCAATTGAGACTGTTTATTCTCTGCTTGTCCTCCCATTATATTTTGGAAACACACAGCTTCTCTGGTTTCACAGGTTAACAGCTGAAGAGGAAAGTTTCTGGATGATGAATTGTACCTTGAGTCTCACCCACATCTGATTTATATTATATTTATATAAGACTTTGGACTTTAAAGCTTACTGGAAAATTATGACTTTTGAGAGTGTTGGGATGGCATTAATGTATTTTGTATGTGAGAAGGTCATGAATTTAGAGGGATCAGGGGCAGAATGCTATGGACTGAAGGTTTGTATCCCCCCAAGTTTATATGTTGAAACCCTGATCCACAGTTGCTGTATTTGGAGATGGTGACTTTAAGGAAATAATTAATATTAACTAAGGTCATAAGGGTGGAGCCCTGATGCAATAGGATTAGCATTCTCATTAGAGACACAAGTGAATTCTCTCTGTCCTTGCACACACGATGAGGTCATGAAAGCACACAATGAGATGGTGACAAATGATAAGTCAAGAGAAAAGACTTCCCAATGAAACCTATCTTGTTTGCATCTTGATCTTGGAATTCCCAACCTCCAGAACTATGAGAAGATACATTTCTATTATTTAACCCACCCAGTCTATGGTATTTTGTTATCGTAGCCCTGGCCAACTAATATAATTATTTTACATTTTTTGAATGATAGCCATTTTAGTAGATATGAAGTGGCTCCTTGTGGCTTTGATTTGTATTTCTCTAGTGATGAGGGAGGTTGGGTATCTTTCCATGTGCTTATTTGCATTTGCATATCTTCCTTGGAGAACTATCTTTTCAAGTTTTTTTGCCTATTTTTAATCAAGCTGTTTGGTTTTGTTTGAAATTTAAGAATTCTTTGCGTATTCCTGATATTAATCTCTTATCACATATGTGATTTGAAAATATTTTCTCTCATTTTCTAGTCTTTTTCACTTTCTTGCTAATGTACTTTGACGCCAAAAAAAGTTTTTAATTTTGACAAAGCCCAAATTATCTATTTTTTCTTTTGTTGCTCATGCTTTAGTGCCATATGTAAGAATCCATAGCCACCTCCAAAATAATGAAAATTTACCCACAAGCCTTCTTCTAAGAGTTTTATGTCTTATCTCATATTTAGGTTTTTGAAATTTTTTCTGGTAATTTTTGTATACAATGTGAAGGAGGGGTCCAACTTCATTCTTTTGGATGTGAAAACCCAGAAGCATCTACTAAAAAGATTATTCTTTCTCAATTGAATGCATTGAGCCATCTTAATAAAATTTAATTTCCCATAAGTGGTTGAGTTTATTCCTGGACTATCACTTTGATACTGTTGGTCCATAATTTTGTCCTTTTGCTGCTTTGATTACTGTAGTTTTATAATATATTTTGAAAACAGGAAGTATAAGTCCTTCAACTTTATTATTTGTTTTTAATATTGTCTTGTCTATTTTGAGCCCCTTGCAATTTCATACGACTTTGAAGTTTGGTTTCTCCATTTATGTAAAATGTCATTGGAGTTTTGATAAGGATGGCATTGAATTCGCAGATACTTTGGAAAATATTGACATCTTAATATTGCATCATCTTATGTATAAGTATGACATGCATTGCCATTTATTTAATTACTTATTTTCTATCTGCAATGTTTTGTAATTTTCAGTGTAAAAGTCTTTTATATCTTTAGTTAAACTTATTGCCAGATAATTTATTCTTTTAGATAATATTGAAAATTGCTTTCCTAATTTCCATTTTTAATAGCTCATTGCTGCTGTATAGAAACAAAACTGATTTTCCGGCTTGATCTTGTACCCTGCAACTTTTTGAATTTTCTTATTAGTTCTAGTAGCTTTTTTTCTGAAATTTCTGTATATAGGATCATGTCATCTATGAATGGAGACAATTTTATTTTTTCCTTCCCAGCTTAGATGCTCCCTCTCACCCCTACACTTTTTTTTAAAATCTAATTTCTCTGGTTAACGGTTCTAGAACAATGTTGAATTTCAATGATGAAAATTAGCTTCTTGTCTCATTCCTGATCTCAGAGAAATCTTCCAGTATTTTGCCAGTGAGTTTGATGTTAACTAGGTTTTTGTTTTTTGCTCTTTTTCTAAATACTCTTTATCATGTTGAGAAAGTTTCCATCTTTTCCTATTTTTTCTGAAAATGTTTATCATGAAGGTGTGTGGGAATTTGTTAAGTGTCTTTTCTCTAACAATTGGAATGACTATGTGTTTTTTCCCTTCATTCTATTAATAAATTTTACAGTGATCAGTTTTTATTTGTTGAACTACTCTTGTATTTCTCGGATAAATCCCACTTGCTCATGATGTTTAATCCTTTCGGTAGGCTGCTAGACATGATTTGCTTGTGTTTGGTTGAGGATTTTTACATCTACATTTATAAGGGATGTTGGTGGATAGTTGTCTTTTCTTGTAATGTCTTCATCTGGCTTTGCTGTCAGGATAATGCTGGTCTCATAGACTGAATTAAGAAGTATTTTCTCCTCTTGTATTTTTTGGAAGAATTTGAGAAGTTTGGTGTTAACTCTTCTTTAATCTTTAAATATTTCGTAGAATTCATGGGAGAAGGCAACTGGTCCTGGAATATTTTTGACTGGGAGATTTTTGATTACCAATTCAATCTCTTTACTTATTACAGTTCTGCAGGGATTTTATATTTCTTCTTGAGTCAGTTTAGGTAATTTTGTGTTTTGTAAGAATGTGTGCATTTCATCCAGATTACCTAATGTGTGGGTGTATACTTGTTCATGGTGTACTTTAATACTATTTATTTCTATATGGTTATTAGTAATATGATCTCCTTTATTTCTGATTTTAGTTATTTATATGTTCTTTCTTTTTTTCTTTTTCAGGCTAACTAAAGGTTTGTCCATTTTGTTGATTTTTCAAACAACAAACAATTTGGTGTGGTTGATTTTTCTCTATTGTTTTTCTATTCTTTTATTTGTTTCCACTTTAATTTTTACTACTCCTTTCCTTCTCTCCACTTTAGGTTTAGGTTTCTCTTCTTTTTCTAGCTCCTGAAAGTGTAAACTTAGGTTATTGATTTAATTTTTTTTTCCTTTTTAAATGTAGGCATTGGTGTCTATAAATGTCCTCCTGAACACTGTCTTTGACGCATCCCATACGTTTTGGTATGTTGTGCTTTTGTCTTCATTTATCTCCAAGAATTGTCTGATTCACCTTGTACTTTCTTCTTTGACACATTGATTGTTTGAGTATGTTGTTTAATTTCTGTATACTTGCAAATTTTCCAGTTTTCCCTCTGTTATTAATATCTGGCTTCATTCCATTGTCATTGAATATAATTTATATGATTTTATTATTTTTAAATTAATTGGGACTTATTTTGTCTCTTAACTTATGTTTTATCCTGTAGATGGTTACTGTGCACTTGAGAAGAATGTGTAGTCTGTGTTGTGGAGTGGAGTGTTCTGTATGTCTGTTAGATCTATTTGGTTTATAGTTACCACATTAAATTTATAACAATCAAATTGGATTTATACTAACTTAAGTAGGGTACACAAAATCTGCTCCTATACAACTCTATCGCTCTTTTACATTACTGTTTTCAAAAATAACATCTTTATGTATGTGTGCCCAATAACTTAAATTCATTTATGTTATGCATTTGATGTTTAAGCTCTACATGAAATAAAAAGTGTAGTAACAAACCAGAAATATTATAATACTGACTGAATTTGCAATGTATGTTTTAACTTTTCTAAATCCATCTTCATACAAGCTCCTTCCACTTTATGTGTACTGTGGGTACTCTATAACAGAATATTCTCATTTCGTCTTTCCCATCCTTTATGATATTGCTGTCAGTCATTCCACTTTTCCACACGATATAATTAGTAAATACACTGTTACTATTTTATTTTTGTGATCATACTTTATGTAAATTAATAAGAAAATTAAAGATTTAATTATACTTTCACTTATAGCTTTTCTTATACTTTTTCATTTCTTTATGTAGATCTAAGTTTCTGGTATATATAATTTTTCTTCTCTTTGAAGGAGTTATTTCTTGTATGGAAGATTTGCTACCGATGGATTTTCCTCAGTCTTTGTTTGAGAAAGGCTTTATTTCTCCTTCATTTTTAAGGAACACTTTCACTGTATATAGAATACTATGTGGCTTTTTTGGTTTGTTTCTTTTACCACTTTAAATGTTTTACTCTATTAACTTTTGCCCACACGGTTTCTGACAAAAAGTCTGCTTTAATTCTTACCCTTTGCCTCTATAGATACGGTGGGATTTTTAGTCTTTTTTTCAGGATTTCTCTTTGTCTTTGGTTTTCTGAATTTTAAATATGATATGCCTAGGTATAGATATTTAGGGATTTCACCACTGGGTGTTTGCTAAGCTTCCTGGATCTGTAGTTTGGTTTATGTTATTAATTTTAGAAGTTTTCTAACATGACTACTTCAAATAATTTTTCTGTTCCACTATCTTCTCCTTTTGATAGTTTAGTTATGCACATGCTGGACCTTTGAAATTATCCTATAGTTCTTGGATGTTCTGTTCTGATTTTTTTTTCATTTTTTCTCTTTTCATTTCAATATAGGAAGTTTTTATTTGTTTTTGTTATTAAAATTCATTTTTTGTTTCCTCACTCATATCCGATCTACAGATGACTTAATCAAAAGTATTTTTGTTACACTGGTTTTTTTTTATTTTTTATTAAGATTATGATAGTTTACAAGCTTGTGAAATTTCAGTTGTACATTATTGTCAGTCATGTTGTAGGCGCACCACTCTACCCTTTGTGCTCACCCCCCACCTCCTCTTTCCCCTGGTAACCACCAATCAGTTCTCTTTGTCTACATGTTTAACTTCCAACTATGAGCGGAGTCACACAGAGTTCATCTTTCTCTATCTGGCTTATTTTGCTTAACATAATACCCTCAAGGTCCATCCATGTTGTGAATGGGAAGATTTTATCCTTTTTTATGGCTGAGTAGTATTCCATTATATATATATATATATTTCTTCCACATAGTGGCTATTGTAAATAATGCTGCAATGAACATAGGGGTGCATGGGACTTTTGGAAATGCTGATTTCAAGTTCTTTGGATAGATACCCAGTAGTGGGATGGCTGGGTCATATGGTATTTCTATTTTTAATGTTTTTGGACATCTCCATACTGTTTTCCAAAGTGGGTGCACAAGGTTGCATTCCCACCAGCAGTGTATGAGGGTTCCTTTTTCTCCACAACCTCTCCAACATTGGTCACTTTTTGTGTGGGTTATTTTTGCCATTCTAACAGGTATAAGGTGATATCTTAGTGTAGTTTTGATTTGCATTTCCCTGATGATCAGTGGTGATGAGCATCTTTTCATGTTCCTATTGCCATCTGTATCTTTTTTGGAGAAATGTCTGTTCATGTCTTCTGCCCATTTTTTGATCAGGTTGTTTGATTTTTTGTTGTTGAGCTGTGTGAGTTCTTTATATATTATAGAGATTAACCCTTTGTCGGATATATAACTTGTAAATATTTTTTCCCAATTAGTGGATTGTTTTTTTGTTTCAATCCTGTTTTCCCTTGCCTTGAAGAAGCTCTTTAGTATGATGAAGTCCCATTTGTTTATTCTTTCTATTGTTTCCCTTGTCTGAGAAGACATGGTGTCTGAAAAGATCCTTTTGATACCAATATCAGAGAGTCTACTGCCTATATTTTCTTCCAGAAGCCTTATGGTTTCAGGTCTAATCTTTAGGTCTTTGATCCATTTTGAGTTTATTTTCATGAATGGTGAAAAAGAATGGTCAATTTTCATTGTTTTACATGTGGCTTTCCAGTTTTCCAAGCAGCATTTGTTGCAGAGACTTTCTTTTCTTCATTGTAGACCCTCAGCTCCTTTGTCGAAGATCAGCCATCGATAGCTCTGTGCTTTTAATGCTGGGCTTTCTATTCTGTTCCATTGATCTCTGTGCCTGTTTTTGTACCCGTACCATGCTGTTTTGATTACTGTAGCTTTGTAGTATGTTTAGAAGTCAGAGATTGTAATGCCACTAGCTTTGTTCTTTTTTCTCAGGATTGCATTATCAATTCAGGGTCTTTGTTGCCCCATATGAATTTGAGGATTCTTTGTTCTATTTCTGTAAAGAATGTCATTGGGACTCTGATTGGGACAGCATTGAATGTGTAGATTGCTTTAGGTAGTATGGACATTTTAACTATGTTTATTTTTCCAATCCATGTGCATGGAATGTCTTTCCATCTCTTTATGTTGTCATCAATTTCTTTCAGGAAAGTCTTATGGTTTTCGTTGTATAGGTCTTTCACTTCATTGGTTAAATTTACCTGAAGGTATTTTATTCTTTTGCTGTTATTGTGAATGGGATTGTGTTCTTCAGTTCTTTTTCCGTTAGTTCATTGTTAAAGTATAGAAATGCTACTGATTTATGTATGTTGATTTTATACCCTGCAACTTTGCTGTAGTTGATTATTTCTAGTAGTTTTCCAATGGATTCCTTGAGGTTTTCTCTATATAAGATCATGTCATCTGCAAACAGTGAGAGTTTCACATCTTCTTTGCCTATTTGAACTCCTTTTACTTCTATTTCCTGCCAAATTGCTCTGGCCAAAACCTCCAGTACTATGTTGAATAAGAGTGGTGAGAGGGGCTGGCCCCATGGCTGAGTGGTTAAGTTCACACGCTCCACTGCAGGTGGCCCAGTGTTTCGTTGGTTTGAATCCTGGGTGTGGACATGGCACTGCTCATCAAGCCACGCTGGGGCAGCATCCCACATGCCACAACTAGAAGGACCCACAACGAAGAATATACAACTATGTACCGGGGGGGCTTTGGGGAGGAAAAGGAAAAAAATAAAATCTTTGAAAAAAAACAAAAAAGATGGTGAGAGTGGGCATCCTTGTCTTGTTCCTGTTCTAAGAGGGATGGCTTTCAGCTTTTGCCCATTGAGTATGACGTTGGCTGTGGATTTGTCATATATGGTCTTTATTGTGTTGAGGAACTTTCCTTCTATACCTATGTTATTGAGAGTTTTTATCATAAATGGATGTTGGATCTTGTTGAATGTTTCCTCTGCATCTATTGAGATGATCATGTGGTTTTTGTTTCTCATTTTGTTAACGTAGCGTATCACACTGATTGAGTTGTGGATGTTGAACCATCCCTGTGTCCCTGGTATAAATCCCACTTGATCATGGTTTATAATCTTTTTTTTTAAATTTTTTTTAAAGATTTTATTTTTTTCCTTTTTCTCCCCAAAGCCCCCTGGTACATAGTTGTATATTCTTTGTTGTGGGTCCTTCTAGTTGAGGCATGTGGGACGCTGCCTCAGCGTGGTCTGATGAGCAGTGCCATGTCCGTGCCCAGGATTCGAACCAACGAAACACTGGGCCGCCTGCAGCAGAGCATGGAAACTTAACCACTCGGCCATGGGGCCAGCCCCTATAATCTTTTTAATGTATTGATGTATTGGGTTTGCCAAAATTTTGTTGAGGATTTTTACATCCATGTTCATCAGTGATATTGGGCTATAGTTTTCCTTCTTTGTGTTGTCCTTGTCTGGTTTTGGGATCAGGGTGATGTTGGCTTCATAGAATGCGTTAGGGAATGCTCCATCTTTCTGAGTTTTCTGGGATAGTTTGAGAAGAATAGGTATTAAATCTCCTTCGAATGTTTGGTAAAATTCGCCAGAGAAGCCACCTGGTGCTGGACTTTTCTTTTTTGGGAGGTTCTTGATTACTGTTTCAATTTCTTTACTTGTGATTGGTCTATTCAGATTCTCCATTTCTTCCTGCTTCAGTTTTGGGAGGTTGTAAGAGTCTAAGAATTTATCCATTTCTTCTACATTGTTCAATTTATTGGCATATAGTTTTTCAAACTATTCTCTTATGATCTTTTGTATTTCTGTGGTATCCATTGTGATTTCTCCTCTCTCATTTCTAATTTTATTTATTTGAATCTTCTCTCTTTTTTTCTTAGTGAGCCTGACTAAGGGTTTGTCAATTTTATTTATATTTTCATAGAATCAACTCTTTGTTTCATTGATCTTTTCTACTATCTATTTTGTTTCAATTTCATTTGTTTCTGCTCTAATTTTTATTATTTCCCTCCTTCTACTGACTTTGGGCTTTGTTTGTTCTTCTTTTTCTAATTCTATTAGGTTCATTTGAGATTGCTTATCTGAGATTTTTTCTTGTTTATTGAGGTGAACCTGTATTGCAATGAATTTCCCTCTTAGACAGCTTTTGCTGCATCCCAAATGAGTTGGTATGGCGTGTTTTCATTTTCTTTTCTCTCCTGATAATATTTGATTTCTTCTTTAATTTCTTCAATGATCCATTGTTTGTTCAGTAGCATGTTGTTTAGTCTCTACATTTTTGCCCCTTTCCCAGCTTTATCATTGTAGTTGATTTCTAGTTTCATAGCATGATGGTCAGAAAAGATGCTTGATATTATTTCAACCCTCTTGAATTTGTTGAGGGTTGCTTTGTTTCCCAAAATATGGTCTATCTTTGAGAATGTTCCATACACACTTGAGAAGAATGTGTAACCTGCTGTTTTTGGATGGAGAGTTCTATATATATCTATTAAGTACATTTGGTCTAGGTTTTCATTTAATTCTATAATTTCCTTGTTGACGTTCTGTCTGGATGATCTATCCATTGGCATTAGTAGGGTGTTGAGGTCCCATACTATTATTGTATTGTTGTTGATATCTTCTTTTAGTTTTGTTAATTGTTGATTTACATACTTTGGTGCTCCTGTGTTGGGTGTGTATATATTTATGTGTTATGTCTTCTTGGTGGAGTGTCCCTTTTATCATTATAAACTGCTCCTCTTTGTCTCTTTATCTGTTTTGCTTTGAATTCTACTTTGTCTGCTATAAGTGTGGCAACACCTGCTTTCTTATGTTCATTATTAACTTGGAGTATCATCTTCCATCCCTTCACTCTGAGTCTCTGTTTGTCTTTGAGGCTGAGGTGTGTTTCCTGGAGGCAGCATATTGTTGGGTCTTGTTCTTTAATCCATCCTGCCACTTTGTGTCTTTTGATTGGAGAGTTCAATCCATTTCAACTTAGAGTGATTATTGAAATGTGGGGGCCTAATGCTGCCATTTTATCACTTGTTTTTTGGTTCTCTTGCATTTCCTTTGTTTCTCGTCCCACGATTTTTGGACTACCGATTCACGTAGGTAGTTTTCTATATTGGCTTTCTTGTTATTTGTAATTTCTGTCTTTATTCTAGTGATTTGTTTAGTGGTTACCATGTAGTTTGTATAAAGCATCTCATAGATGAGATAGTGCATTTTCTGATAGCCTCTTATTTCCTTACATTAAACCGTTCCATCCCTTTCCTCTTTTCCTTCTCTGTTGTTATTGTCAGATGTTTTTTTCTTCCTTCTTGTGTTGTGAGTTTGTGGTTAAAATGACAAGATTATAATTATTCTTGGTGTTTCCCTTCCTTTTATCTTTAATGTTATACTTAGCCTTTGCTAACCTGTTCTGATGGAGAGCTGAAACTTTCTGATTTTGTCTTTCTACTTATCTCCTTTGCTCTGGGTTCTGTAACCCTTTCCTTTTTTTTTTTTTTTTTTGTTTTGTTTTGTTTTTTCAGATGTGAGGGTCTTCCTGAGCATTTCTTGTAGGGGAGGTCTTGTGGCAATGAACTCCCTTAACTTTTGTTTATCTGGGAAAGTGTTTATTTCGCCATCATATTTGAAGGGTATTTTCGACGGATAGAATATTCTTGGCTGCAAGTTTTTGTCCTTCAGAGTTTTGAATATATCATTCCTCTCTCTTCTGGCCTGTAACTTATCTACTGTGAAATCTGCTGACAACCTTATGGGGATTCCTTTGTAGGTTATTTTCTTCTGCATTGTTGCCCTTAGTATTTTCTCTTTGTCACTGACTTTTTCAAGCTTCCCTACAATATGCCTTGGGGTTGATTTTTTTTACATTGATAAAGTTTCTAGATCTGTTAGCTTCTGTCACATGGAGTTCCATCTCTCTCCCCAGGTTTGAGAAGTTCTCAGCCATTATTTCTTTTAACAGGCTTTCTGCTCCCTTCTCCTTCTTTTCTCCCTCTTGGATACCTGTAATCCTTATGTTGAATTTCCTAATTGAGTCAGATATTTCTCAGAGAGTTTCTTCACTTCTTTTCAGTCTTGGTTCTCTCTCCTCCTCTAACTGAAGCATTACTATATTCCTATCCTCCAAATTGCTAATTCTGTCTTCCATATTATCAACCATACTGTTCAGAAAGTCCAGATTTTTCATAATCTCCTCCATTGCGTTCTTCATCTCCAACATTTCTGATTGCTTCTTCTTTATAGTATCAAGCTCTTTTGTGACATAGCTCCTGAACTCTTTGAGTTGTCTATCTGTCTTATAACTCATTGAGTTTTTTAATGATAGTTATTTGGAATTCATTGTCATTTAGGTTACAGATTTCAGTGTCTTTGAGGTTGTTTTCTGGGTACTTGACATTGTCCTTCTGTTCTGCACATTTAATATATTTTTTTCATAGTGCTTAATGGCATGGATTTGTGCCTCCACATAGAGATAGAGTTTAGTTACTGCTTCCACTTGCTTCTACTGGAGGGGTGGGGAGGCAGCTGTGTAATCTGTACCAACCAGGATCCCTGTCAATTGTTGCTGACCAGACCTGGGCCCTCCTCATGATCATAGTGGCCCTGTGGGGTCTCTCATCAGCTGTGGTGACACTCATCAGGGGGCCACAGGTTGCTGGTGCCGAATGTCACAGACCGCCTAGACACACTCCCTCCTTAGGGTCTGTAGTAGTGTTATGGTCTTTCACAGTGACTGGGAGTAGGTTCACCAAGACTTGCAGCTCTGCTACCGACAAGGCCCGCAAGATCTCACTTGTCCACTATGGGCTGCAGCACAGCTATGAGTATCTACTGCAGTCTGTGGTTAGCTCACCCAGCTGTGCCTCATCTTCCCCAGGGCCTTCCAGCCTTGTGATTGCTGAGCAGGGCCTCTCCCCTAATTCTGCACAGAGGCTTTCCCTGTGGCTGCTGTGGGATTGTGGATTTTCCCACTGGGCTAAGGACCAATCATGGGGGGCTTAGCTAGGGCTGTAGTCACCCGTTTCCACCATTGCACCGCCAATGTGTGCACACGCCTGCCCTTGGTGCCATGGTGATGCTATGAGAGTTTCAGCCAGTAGAAATTTGATTGCAGGTACTAGGCTGTCTGGGGGTCAGAGAGTTTTCACCTATCATCACCTCCTCCCAGGGGGAAGTCCGTCCACCTTCCGATGTATAGCAGCATACGTCTCTCAGGCATCCTGAGATGCTGTGTGGATATCCTTTGTTGTCCAATGAATGTCCAATTGCTTGTAGTTCAAAGGGGGAGAGACAAGGAAAAACTGCTCACTCTGCTGTGTTGCTGATATCACACTGTTACACTGTTTTTGATTTCTGCTATTTCCTTTTGGCCCTCAGAATGTCTGTCTTTCTGCTTATATTACCCATATGTTCTTGCATGTTGTCTACTTTTTCCATTGGAGTCCTTAACATATTAATCAGAGTTATTTTAAATTCTCTGTCTGATAAATCCAACATCTGTCTGATATTTGAATCTGAACCTAATGCTTGTTTTGCCTCTTCACACTATATTTTTCTCGCCTTTCAGCACAAATTATAATTTTTGTTGTTCAAAGTCAGACATGATGTAACATAAGAAGGACAGATAGTGTGAGGTTTTGTGTTAATTTTGCTAGAAGTTGAGCTGTGTTGAATTTTTGTTGTACTTTTAGTGCCAGAGATTTCAAATTCTTCTAATGTCCTTGCCTCTCCCTCATGTTGACTTTGGGTTTCTCTACGAACTCCTTGTCAGGTAGAACCCATTCTTGTCTACAGTTCTTTTACTGGTAATCCATTGTTACACTAAAGACCTGTTGACATGGAGATAAGGTATATTGGAGGAAAAGTATTCTATACTTTCTCAGTGGGCCTGATTCCCTAGGATGTGACTTTCACTATTTCTTCCTTTTGTTATTTTTATAACCCATTCTTCCCTTTGGTAAATCAAGAATTCTAAAAGACACTGGAGTGGAAGGAATGTTCTTCCCCAGGTGGAATAGGACGCTGATAATGTCCTTTTCCCTTAAGCCTTTATTATGGAGAATGCTCTTGGTTTATTCCACAAGGGTTATGTTCCCTATCCCCTTGTTAGAGCCATGAGAATCTCTCTCCTATTTCCACACTGTGAGAATATGGTGGGATTCCTGGAAGTAAAACTCACCAAAGTCTGGGGATCCCAAGAAGTTTTTCATTCTCTCACTAATCACACTCAGCCTCTAGCAATTTGTCATCAGTAGCATTTAATTGTTCCTACAGGTTTATGGTTCCAGCATCTTTTGCTCCAAGTAAGTAGTTCTTCTCTATGACTCTAGATTTGCCAGATTTCAAAGTGATTGTTTTTCCTGTAACCTCAATTTTCTGAAGGATCAAAGAAAAGCCAACTGATCTTCAACTTGTTTCTGCTTTCTCGTTTTAAATATAAATGTGACAGCTTCTAAGCTCTTTATATGTTGAAGCAGAAACCAGATGTAATTTATTTTTAATGTTAAATTAAATTAACTTGCTCACTGCTATGTCATCCATAGTGTGTGTGTAGTTGATTATTTGGATCCAAGTGCTGAAATTTACATGTATCTCAGTTAAGTTGTAGTTTGCCTAATTTGACTCATTGACATATTATGTCTTCCTGTTCATTCTTCTCATCCCCTAGCTCAATATCATTTTCAAATAATTTGAATGAGTTTTCTCTAATTTTATTCAAGTCATTAATAAAAAGGTTCTTCAGGACATTGTTGATGCTGACCTATCCTGTGGCAAGCTGTCAGATAGCTCTTTCTTTTCCTTTTTTTTTCTGTTTGCTGAGGAAGATTTGCCCTGAGCTAAAATCTGTTGCCAATCTTTCTCTTCTTTTTGGTTCAGGGAGATTAGCCCTGAGCTAACATCTGTGCCAGTCTTCCTCTACCTTATATATGGGTCACCGCCTCAGCATCACTGACCAGTGGTTCAGGTCCATGCCCAGGATCGGAAGTGGAGCACTCTGAACTCAACCATTGGGCCATGGGGCTGGCTCCCAGAGAGAACTTTCTTAATCGTTGTCAGTAGTATTTAGTGTATTCTAGTATTTTCACCCAATTCTATGTTGATTTACTGAATAACCTACACTTTATTTTTTTTTTCAGTTTTCCCCCAGAGATCTAGCATGAGAAACTTTACAAAATGCAATTCAGAAGACTATGTGCCTGATCTACTTTATTTTTTGGTTTATTATCATTTAATACTAATAGGTATAATAGTAACTAACATTTAAAGAGACTTCATATATGCCAAATACTGCCATATACTTTACATTTAGTATTTCAGTTCTTTGTAACAACCACGCAAGTAATATCATTATCTCTGCTTAACAAAAAGGAAATGACTCTCAATGAGGTAAATGTTTTAAAAACTACAGCATCAATAGAGCCCAAAATCAATCTCATTGTTGCCAGTGGCAAACCCTGCAGTATCCGCACTACGATAATGGTTCCTAATATGACTCTGCATCAAACTTATTTGAAGAGGTGATAAAAATATTCACTGTGTCTATGGCATCTCAAGAAACCTGCATTTAAAAAAACTAATCAGGGGCCAGCCCAGTTTCATAGTGGTTAAGTTTGTGGCAGCACTGAGTTCACAGGTTCAAATCCTGGGCATGGACCTAGCCCCACTCATCAAGCCATGCTGTGGTGGCATCCCACACAGAGTAGAGGAAGATTGGCACTGATGTTAGCAACAATCTTCTTCAAGCAAAAAGAGGAAGATTTGCAACAGATGTTGGCTCAGGGCCAATCTTCCTCACACATACACAAAATAAATAAATAAATCAAATGATTTAATCCAGTCGGGTTTTGAAATAACTATGTGTTATGAAATCAGTCTACAAGAGGAGACTTGATGCAGCTAGGCAATGAACGTTCTCTTCATCTGTCTTTCATGGTTCTTCATGTGAAGATAATGCTTCTTAATCAGGATAAAAATGGCCTGATGCAGAAGTTTCTCCATTGGCCTCACATAATTGTTCTGACACCTTCAGTTTGCTGTGCTCCAAACAAAAAATCACAAGCCATTTTATTTTTCCAAAAATCACTGTTCATTTTAGGTTAAGCATTCTTTTAAGTTCAAGAGATCTTTTTCATCAGTTCTGTATAAAACCCCTGTGTGGTTAATCTTTTTTTGCCACCATCCCCCTCCCCCATCCCGCCACCAGTCATTCACTCTTCTCTGCTGTGGTCTGACCCCTGTGAACCCAATCTGAACAAGCTGCATCCTTGATGCTGCCTTGCTCTCTGGCACCAGAAAGCACAAAGGAGGAGAGAAGAGCAAGGTTGAACCATTTATTCCTTGCTCTCTCTTGCCTGTTTGTTCTAGCAGTGGCAGTGTTTCTTTGGGTAAATAGCTCTGGCTGGCAGCCTTTCTTCCATGTCATTGGACCTAATTTACTCTGGTTACATCTATCACTCCATTTTCACCTTCATTTCAAAGGGTAAAATCTTCCAATAGTTTCTGATCCTTGGGATCCCCAACATCTCTTGTTGCTTCCTGGCTCACACTTTCCATACTTCAAAAAATCTCTTTACTGAATTCTTTTGAACTGAAGACTTGCAAGTGCTCTACATATTTTCTACTGAAAAGTCTACTGATACAATCCCCAGTGGCTTCCCATTGCATTTAAAATAAGCTACAAACCTTGAACTTGCCCCTGAAATCTCTCCATGTCTGGGCCCCACCTATCCCTTCCACTTCATCCTGTTGTACTTTCCCCTCCGTCTACCCCTTCTTCCTGTTTCCTTAACCTTCCAAGGTTATTAGTGCCTTTATGACTTTTCTTTACACTATGGCTGCAATGATGCTCTTCTTTCAACTCATTAAATGTCTGCATCCATCTGGTCTTTAAAATTATGATTCCCCTATCATATGCTATATAAGCTTTCTGATCACATTACTCTACTGGGGAAACAAAAAAATCAAGGAAAAATCAGTCAGAAAATTTTAAGAGCAAACTTAATTGACTCCACTGTTTTGAAAAGTGCTGGTCCAATTTAAAGATTTTTCTTAATCTTATCAGTATGTGCACCCTTGATAAATGTAAGCTGTGAAGTTCTGAAGTTTTCTAATAGGTAGAAGCTTTCCACAAAACCAATGAAATCCTCATTTCAGAAATAAAGTTAAACAAATAATATTTAACCTTTTATGACTTCAACAATGTTATTTCAACAGTGAAGGTTTATTTGCATAATCTACATATGTATATTCTGAACTTTATCTTCCCCTACTATCTGTCTGCAGTGTGAATATGTCTACAAGGCTGGATCTTAATGATTCATTTAGCCAGCCCCTTAGCATACACAAAGGTATCTTGTCTTTTTCTGTTATTTCCAATAAAATGTGTAAACATTTGCTTGATTTAATAACAATAGGAAGGTATGAGAAAAGACAAAGTGTCTAGAAAAAAACCCATCAACCCACCATTATGATTTATATGGTGCAATCCGAAACACCTTTGCAGTATGTTTGTATAAAAAAGTCTATAAAAATGAATGGCTGGGTGGAATTCATTATAGAATGGGATTTGCATGAAAGGTGAGTTTTCTGCTAAACAAAGACACTGAAAAAGCTTTAGAAAATTTGAAAATGTTGGAGACTCAGTAACTTCTGTGACTGACAAAAGGCCTACAGTCTCAGCTAGATAAAGACTGGTGCCGTGTTCAGCACCTGGTGCAGGTACTTAGTTCAGTACCTGGTGCAGCCTTGAGGCTCTGTCAGTGCTGTCATCACCATTATCCAGAGACAAGGCACTGATGTAATTGCCCACCAGTCAAAATGTACAGGTCAGTTGAAAAACTCTGAGGACCAACAGAATCCATGTTTAGGTAATATATAAATCAATTGTAATATATTGAAAGCCTAATTGATGATGTTTAGATTTGTTTATTGATCTATAGATTTGCTTATTTAGACTATGGGAAAGAGCCAACATCCACACATTGGTCTTTCTTTCTCTGCTTCAACACTTTCTTGTTGTCAGAGACAAAAAGAAGTGGCAAGGAAACCCATTTATGACACTTTTGTTTCAGCAGTGGGGAGCCCATTTATTGTCACTTTTGTTTCATTGTTTAAGAGTAAGTTTTATGGGGTAAAAAGAGGAAACGCTGACTGGCAAGCATTCCGATTAAGGTGGAATTTTAGGAAGTGGGAAGACTCTAATTGGTCTCCAGGTACATTGGCCGTCTTTGGTTGGCTGCAAGGTGGCAAACAAGCAGTTTGGGGACATTTCCAGTAAGGAAGTCTTATTAAGTGTTGGAGGCAGAGGATTCTGTGTGATCAGGCATTTCTTGGACAAGTGGAGGCTGATGAAGAGCTTTTCTGGCCAAAGCGTCACAATCATTCTTACAGCGGCGGCTATGGCAGGAAGTTTCTCATTGCTCAAATATGTGCTTTTGCAAAGCCTGAAAGCTTTCACTGGAACTGTCCCTTCAAAGATCTGAGTACATTTTTTGAGCTCCCTTTTAGTACTTAGAGGGTGTGGTTAAGTGCACTGTCAGCTTGGCTTGACAACCAGGTTGTCATGCTTTGATTTTGCAAGGCGGGAGCTTGAGGTTTAGAGAGTGGCTTAATTTCACAGTGCTTGGGAGAAGGGAGGCTGGATCTGAACCAAAATCTCTTGCTCCAAAACCCAAAACCTAATACTGGGTTTTGTCTTTTTACCAAATCAAAGGAAAATGGCATACTGTGAAATTTTGAGCCAGAAAAATCCAATCCTTACATTTCAGTTAAAGAGTTTGTGGCCTAGTAGCAAAAATAGACTTGCCAAAGAGCATACAGCTAATTAATGAAAGATCACAGAGCTAATAATGGTGAGGATTAGCACTGGATCCCTCTGTTATGAGTTGTGTGACTTTTGTTTGGATTGTGAACAAGGCGGCCATATGTCACAACATACTGCCTGACTTTGCTGGCCAGAAGCATGATGTGAGAGGGAGATAATACCCACCTCATCAGCTTATTATTATAGAGATTAAACTAAAAATTAATATGGGTGAAGCTCTGTCACAGTCTCTGGGACCACATTGGGAGCTAACATAGTACCCACTGGAGGACAAGCAGGGCCACAGCACAGAAGTGCACTGAGGTGGTACTTTCCGGGGTGGCAGCATTAATTCCTCTTTATGGAAGTGTCTCATTAGTGCCACATTTTGATTTATGACAGACGTGAATACCTTCCAGCAAAGCTCTCCTCGTCCATAGCCCAATGACTCTGCCAGGCTTCACTTTAAATGCGCACAGTATCTGGATAAAATCTGAAACTGTAAGATAGTGGATGTAATTTAGGTCTTGGAGGGAATGCCCCTTTAGATTTCTGCTTAGAAATGCAAAGCCACTGGGTTTCTGAGTGAGGGATACTGCTCTGCTCAGCCTCTGAGCTAGGTTTACCAGAGGGCAACGATCCTTTTTATTTAAATCAATATGCATTGATTTATAGCTGATGTTTTTGTCTTTATATATTATGTCCTCCTAGAAGGGTACCTTTGTTTTATTGCTTAAATTTACTGGGTTGCTCCAAAAGGGCATAAGCTCCTTTCAAATATATGCTGAAGGCAAGAAAAGTGCTGATTTAACTCTCAGAGCAATTCGCTTGTAATATTAACTTTGGTGGCTTCATTCCTGTAGTCACCTTTCTAATTTAATGCTTTCCAAGGTGCAAACTCCCTAACAAATCAACCCTAAGGATTATCATCTGAATTACTGGAGGTCTTCGGAATCTGCAGTTTTTCTACTCTTTCTCATACTCCTCCAACACACACATACATGCACACACACACGCAAACACACACACACACATACATCTTACATTAATTGCTGCAGCTCTGACCCTCCAAACTGACGGAGCCCTTTTTCTACAGACTGTCACTGGTCAGCCAGAGGACAGGTCAGTGCATCAGCAACGACTCTGTGCATGGGTGTGCATACATGTATATTTGTATCTTTACTATATGCACATTATATTTATATGTAAATTATACAGATTAATTTTGTAATATAAATAACACACTATGTAAAAATCATATGCCTATACAGTATATATATATATATATGTATACTTATATTATGATGCCCCCAAAGACTCCTTAATGTTGCAAAAGTTCACATAGTTTGTGAAAGAATTACCACATCTCCAAATTATTATAATCCTCATTTGTATTTTAGCAATTTTGCCAATTCAGTCATCTTCAACAGAAATCCAGGCTTTACTTTTTGGAAGCAGTGTGCTACAGTGGAAAGTACACAAACCTGTCTGGGTGTAAGACTCAATTCCTTAGTTTATTGGTGTGATGCCTTGAGCCTGTTACTTAACTCTCCTAATCCTCAACTTCCTTGGTAGGAACAGGGGATTAAAATTTACATTTCAGGAGGTTATTGTGAGGGTGAGATGCCTCTTAAGCCTCCGGCAAAGTGTCTAGACTTCAGCAATGCTTCAGAAAGTGGCTTTCCCTTATTGCAAGGGTAACAGGAGGGCCTCTTGGGTCGCAGAGAGTGGGTAGGGGGCCGCTGTAGATTCTGCCCCTGGCACAAGCTCCGAGAGGCCCTTGAGATTCTCCCCTCATTGGCCCTGTGCCCCTCCCACACAGCCAGGTGGAGAGCAGGGAAAAATAAATGGAAGGTACTGGAAGTCAAAGTGCTCATAAATCCCAGGTATTATTCTTAAACAGATGGCTGAGCTTTTGATGGCCCAGTCTCCTAAATCCTCAGTCCTGCCGAATTTCGTAGCACTGGATGCCTATTAATACACTGAGGAATTCTTCTGTTCCTAGTTTTTCCTCTGCCCTAGGCTACCCCCATTTCTACCTTTTCTCATCCTTTGGGAGCAACTTTTTCCCTGAACCTCAAGCAGGGCTCACTTCTGCTACCAGGGTTCCTGGGCAGCAAGAGGATAGGAAGACAGATGAAACGAGAAGCAAAAAAGAAACTTCTCCATTAATCCTCTATCAGCTTTCTTTTAAAGTGGGGGCTCAGACTTCTAAGATTCTCTTCTTGTCTCTGTTTTTGCCCTCCAGTCCCCTGAGGTTGCTGCCCCTTTGCTCCTTGTCTGAATGGCCAGCACCTAGCACCCTCCCAAAGACAGTTCAGGCACGACCTCTCTCAGGAAGGCTTCAGAAAACTCTGTGATCTGACACTTCTGACTGGATTCAATTCCTACACTATGTCATCTCCTCACCTTTTTTTTGTCTTTCTCTCTAGAAGATAAGCTGCTTTGAGGATGTAGACAGTGGCCTTGGTCTCTTATCTCAGGACCAAGTGAATGGCTGTTTCTCAAACAAACACTTGTGTTGACTGAGTCAGGTCCTACTGGCAGAAGCAGAAATGGGTACAGACTGCACTGAGGTAGAGGTTCTGTCAGTTCCATTCACTCTATTAGTTCCACTATTGAGAAAGTGCATGGAATATAGTGGGTTCTTAATATCCTTTGAATATATAAATGAAAAGACAAAACCAGAATTTCATTAGATGGATCTTATAAAAATTTATTTGACAGCTTTATTGATATATAGTTTATATACCATAGAAACTATCCATTTAACATGTACGATTTAGTATTTTTATAATATATTTACAGATATGTGCAACCAGCCTCACTGCAGTCAATTTCAGAATATTTTCATCACCTCAAAAAGATATCCTGTACCCTTTAGCTGTCACCACCTTCCCTCCACCCTGCTCCAGCATAAACACCACTAACCTACTCTCTGTCTCTAGAGATTTATCTGCTCTACAAATTTCATATGATGGAGTAATATAATATTTGTAATTTTATAATAGGCTTCTTTCACTTAGAATAGTGTTTTCAAGGCTTATCTAGGTAACATGTATCAGTACTTCATTCCTTTTATGGCTGAATAACATTTCATTGTTTAGGTGTATCCCATTTTGTTTAATGTATTCATCAGGTGATGGACACTGGGCTTCTAAGAACACTCAATTATAAGTTTTTGCATGAATATATGCTTTCTTTTTTGTTGGGTTTATACCTAGGAGTGGAATTGCTGGGTCATATTGTAACTATAGGTTTAATTGTTTGAGAAGCCGTCAAACTGTTTCGAAGCAGCTGCAACATTTAACATTCTATCAGCAATGTGTGAGGGTTCAGATTTCTTCATACCCTCAACTACACTTACAGACTTTTTCATTCCAGCCACCCTAGTGGGTATGAAATGATATCTCATTGTCAAGCATCTTTTCCTGTACTTATTGATCATTTGTATATCTTGAAGATTTGTATATGTTGGAGAAATGTCTATTCAGATAATACACTCATTTTTAATTGAGTTTTTTGTGTTTTTAAATTATTGTCATAGGAGTTATTTATATATTATGGATATTAATCCTTTATCAGATATATGATTCGTAAATATTTTCCCCTACTCTGTGGTTTTCTTTTAATTTTCTTAGCAGAGACCTTTGAAGTATGAAAGTTTTTAATATTGATGAGGTCTAATTTATTTATATTTTTTGTTGTATTTGTTTGAGATTTTGGTGTCCTATTGAAGAATTCTTTGCCGAATCCAAAGTCATGAAAATATACTCCTAAATTTTTATCTAAGAGTTTTATGGTGTTAGCTCTTACATTTAAGTTTTTGACTCATTTTGAGTTAATTTTTATATATGGTGTGTGGTAAAAGTACAATTTCATTCTTGTGCATGTGGCTACCAATTGCCCACAAGCATTTGTTGAAGAGACTATTCTTTCCCAGTTGGATGGTCTTGGTACCCTTATCAAAAATCATTTGACTATAGACGTATGGTTTTATTTCTGGACTCTTAATCCTATACTATTTGTCTATGTCTATCCTGAGCCAGAAACACACTGTTGATTACCACAGCTTTGAAGTAAGTTTTGAAATCAGGAAGTGTGAGTCTATCTACTTTGTTCTTGTTTTACAAGATTATTTTCACTGTTTTGGGTCCTTTGCAATTTTATGTGAACTTTAAAGTCAGCTTGTCAGTTTCTACAGAGAGCTCAGCTGCGAAGTGATAGGGATTGTGTTGAAGCTGTAGATCACTTTGGGGAGTATTGCCATCTTAAGTCTTATGATCCATGAATGTAGGATATGTTTCTAGTTATTTACATCTGTATAGTTTCTTTCAAGAATGTTTTATAGTTTTCAGGTTATAAGTTGTGTACTTCTTTTGCTAAATTTATTATTGTTTCAAATTTTTGATGCTATTATAAAGGGAATTGTTTTCTTAATTCCATTTTCAGAGTGTTCATTGTAAGTGCATAGAAATATCTTTAGGTTTTGCATACGTATCTTGTATCCTGCAACCTTGCTGAACTGGTTTATTAGTTCTAAGAGATTTTTAGTGGATCCCTTTGTGTATATTTATACACAGACACACAAGATCATGTCATCTGCAAGTGGAGATAGTTTTACTTCTTCCTTTTCAACATGTATGCCTTTTATTTGTTGTTATTACCTAATTGGACTAACTAGAACCTCCAGTATAATATTGAATAGAGATGCAGACATCTTTGTTTGCTTGTGATCATAGGAAGAATGTATCAGTCTTTCACCATTAAGCATGATATTCACTGTGGGTTGTTCATAGATACCCTTTATTATGTTTGAGATATTTCATTATATTAACAGTTTGTTGAGGATTTTAACTTTTGTTTATTTTTATTTTTTGATGAGGAAAATTTGTGCTGAGCTAACATGAGTTGCCAAAGCTCCTCTTTTTTTGCTCGAGGAAGATTAGCCCTCAGTTAACATCTATGCCAATCCTTCTCTGTTTTTTGTATGTGGGATGCCTCCAGAACATGCCTGACGAATGGTGTAGGTCTGCACCTGGGATCCAAACCTGCGAACCCACACCCCCCAAGTGGAGTGCATGGAATTTTAACCACTGGCACGAGGCTTGCCCCTGTTGACGGTTTTTATTATAGAAGTGTGTTAGATTTTGTCAAATATTTTGCATCTATTTGAAATTATCATGTGACTTTTTTTAGTATTCTGTCAATTGGTTTTCAGATGTTGAACTGACCTGGTATAATTTCATCAGAAGCATCTTGTGTTTCGATAGGAGCCAGTTATAGTTTAAACTTGATATTGTATGTTTAAATGTTCAGCACCAATGCCCCGTTACCCAGTCTTTACTCATTATATGCATATGCTTTTGTGTGCCCTCTTACATCCTCTATCCATGATGTTTAAGACTCTGATTGTCATGGCAATTCCTGCTCCTGCCCATGCTGCCTCCTCTTGCCCTTCTCCCCTTTTCCTGACAATTCTAAATATGAATGTGTCTGTCCTCTAGTTCCTCATCTGGTCCGTGTTCCGCCCCCTCTTCCAAATTAGATAATGAAGTTCCTACATTTTATACAGGTTTACCCTGGATCTTTTTTCCTCTTTCACTTTATATTCCTCTTCTTTTCTGACTTCCTTTCTCCTCTTCCTCACCTTATCTTTGCAGTATATTAAGAAAAATCTTTACTATCGCCTAAGAAAATATCACCACCCAACAAGATTCACTGTGCCCTTACTATGTAGTAGGCACTGAGCTTGGCACTGGCGAGACAGAAGTGACAAAAACAGTCCCCGCCCTCTAGATTCTGGCTTAGAGCCCCTCTCAATGTGGTGTGGAGATCAGCAGTTTTGCCACATCCTGGGAAAGGGCTGAAAACACAGGATCACAATCTATATCCCAGTCCTACTTAAAAGGAATCTGCATTGTAACAGAGCCCAGCTGACTGGGGTGCATGAGACAGTGTGGGAAGGCTGGTACAGAATGTGTACACAACAGACCCAAAAAGAGTGATCAGTGCACAACCTGCTTCTCAGTAGAACTGCCTTTTCCCCTTGTTTTTGTATTAAAGAACCCTAATTTCTCTACCTTGGGACTAAAGAGATGCCACACATGATAACATCAGCTATTTTTCATCCCATAATACAACTTGACTTTTATTTTGTAAGTAGATTTGTTTTTGCTCTTTCCCCTCTCCTAATATTCTCTGTCTCATTTATACAGCTGTCAATTACAGTTATTAAAGTTTGGAGTTGGAGACCAGGAAAGGCTGACTCTGGGAACATTCCAGAATGTCTCAATTCTGAGTTGATTTAGGGGTAGGCTACGAAGTATACCAGCGAATGAGTGGACAATGACACCAGCTGCTGGGCACACTCAGGAACCAGTGTCTAGAAATAAGGAAAAGGTGATGAAGAGCCATGAACTCTAACGCCATTAGATAGGGTACAGACTCAGTTCAGGCTCCATGGCTTTACGAACACAGCCAGGCCCAAATCTCAACCCAGATAGGCAACTCTATCCAACGTTCTTCACCTTTGTTCTCAGCCATTCTTCTTCACCTTTTCCTCATTCCTCAAAACTTCCAGTTTCCGTCTTTCCTTTTTCCTCAGTAGTATTGGCATGCATAGCCTTTCCTCTCTCATTTCTGTCCTCATTTTCTTCTGCAGATTTGATTTTAAATATTATTTTAAGTATATTTAAGTATTATTTTCATTACGTCTCTTGACAGTGATTCTTATTCCTTAACCTGGGTTTATTGTTTCTGGGTGATATTGGCAAATACAGCTGCTGACCTGTTTAGTCTCATCTTGGCTCCTGCTCACTAGCTCCTGCCCCTTAGAAGGCACACCTACCAGCCTTGCTTGGGCCCCACAGTTAGTACCAGGCACCTGTCTTGCATAGTAAATTTCAGTTGGAGCATTTCCAAAGGCATGTTCTGTGATGTTAATGCATGACATTTTAAAAAAGAGAGAGAAAGAGATTTCTATTGCAAAATATTCTGGAAAAGTTATTAACAATGTTCAACAGGTTTCTTTTCAACAGTATTTCCTGGAGTCTTTAATACTCTAGAGTAGAGAAGAGAGTCATTCTGTATAGGGCGCAGAACAGATGACTTCAATAGGTGCTTATTGCACCTAATGGTGATAGTCAAAATGTTAACATTTAACCCAATAAGAGATGTGTACTTGGATGTGCCCCCACACCTTGCTCCATCCCATGCTATATGTCAGCACCATGGTGTATTTACTTTTCATATAACACCAAGGATTAGACCTATACCCAAACTACCAAAAGGCAGGATTCAGGAATATCTATGAAATGTTTGTAAGCTGTATTTCTTTTCCAGCTATACTGATGTTGTGTCCTCCATTACACAGTCCTCTGGATGAGACAAGATAGTCAGACATCACAGTTCACTGCTTCTATTTTTCTCCTGTTTCTTTGAGGTGACCTAAAAAATAAATGTTCTTCTTCTCTCTTTAGTCTTATTCATGCTTTAGCGGGTTTCTGGTGGCAACCCTCACCTTACTTGCATAAACTGAATTCAGCATCAGAACACTGTTGAATTATATGGAAATGATTCCCCTACCCAAATTCAGTGGCCAACACCTTGAAAATTTTCATTTTCATCTCATTGCCTTCCTCTGGAACTTTCCTCTAGTAGAGGAATGGAAGTAAATTGTTCCCTGGCCTTTGCAAATATAACAAATGTTTTTTAGCATTAAAATTTTGTTACCCAAGCTCTTTTTAGTATTCGTTTATTAAGAAAATACATAAAACAAAGACTCAATATGAATAAATCTAGCTTTAACTTAAGTGTTTTGTTTCTCTTCCTGGGAGTCTAATGAAGAGATTATCCATCTTGGGGGTTTCAGATGGTTACAGGCCCCTGCTTCAACTTTTGGATGTTCAATATAAAACTCACAGTTAATACAACCATTCTCCTAATACCAGAAACTCCTATTTCGGACTTATATTAATGCAAAGATAAGAAATATCCTTTCTTTAATTGACAAACCAGCTATAAACATCCCCCTTTAGTATATAAGGTAAAAAGTGCCAAAATAGCTAAACTAGAGGGAAAAAAAAGGAACCTGAGAAAAGATGTCAGGGCTTAGGAAAAGTCCTGCTTAGCAAGCAGAACATTTCCTTTGACATGAAGGAAGAGACTGGGGCAAAATCTGACTTGGTGCTTCTCTCTCTTTTGGACAAGGTTTCTTTCATTTTGCTTTTGTTTTAGTCTTCAATTAATCAATTATAAAACATAGTAAGCAGATTGAAAAAATATTCAGTGTTTGGATGTTGCAGCAATATCAAATGGTATAAAAATCTCTTACCTCAATGTCCATATTTATCCCAGTGCAGACCCATTACAAAAGGTAATGGGCCAGTGCTGGTCTTTAGACCACACCTTGACAAGCACTACTCTGATCTTTCCTGAAGCTCATCAAATATTTCATTATTTAGGAGCTCTAAGAGGTAGATGTGTATGAGAAGTAGGTCACTTGGCTATTTATTAAAAGACAAACATCTTATGAATGAAATATATAGTTTTGTATAACACCCTTGTACCAAAGTCCTCTCTTGTATTGTAGGAGAGAATGTAGAACCAAGTGCCTGACGTAAAAATAATTGCCAATAAATTATCATTGAATAAATTAATGAATAAAATTTACATTGCTTTTCATTAAAACCTTTGAGTTTTCAAGCATTCAAAAACTCAGTCTATATCTCTTATTCATAATAGTCACAAATATTCCAAAGCAAACAAGCAAAAACCTGGTGGTATGAAAACATAATATGAAAAGAAAGGCATGCTGCACATGTGTGCATACGCACACACACACACACACACATTCATCACGAAGTCTGATGAGAACAACAGGAACTTTATATTAATCTTTCTACTTGTTTCTCTGTGACATTTCTTGTATCTGTCTGACATTGCAGTCCTTGTTACTTTTGAAACCAAAACTTTAGAAACCTTCACCTGGGAATAAAGGGGGAAATAGATTATCTCTACATCTTCTATTGTTAATTTCTGACTTCACAGCAATTAAAAAATTAAAACAAAATACTAAGTCTCTAGATTAGGGAAGTTGCAATATAAAAGTTAATACCAACAGTTTCTGGAAGATTAAAAATGTTTATTTGCCCTTTATTAATCAGCTTGTTATAATTATAAAGGTCACGTAGTGGACAGGAATGCCCTAGATGTTAATGAATATTTCCTGAGTTGTTTTCAAACTTCTTTATAGTGATATAATCCCTTCAAATTTGTCTTGATTTTAATCTAGCTCAACCAATCTCACCTTTTGATACCAACTAAACAATAATTAATGAATATTCATTTCATTATTCAAACATTTATTGAGTACATATACTTATGCCAGAACATATGCTCAAAAACAAGCTTTCCTTGTTTATGAAATTCATCTTTATGACTAAGAGGCAAAGAATAACAAAAATCTGATTATGAGAGAACCAAAAATACTATGAGAGTTAAAACGAAAATGAAGTGGAGTCACAGGGAAAGACTAATGCCAGAGTCAGGCCAAAGCTTGTACACAAGCTGCCTGCAGCAGGACCTGGAAGGATGAGCAGAGCTCCACAGAATGAAGGGAGGGTTTCAAACTCGGTTGTCCCTGGGAAAACCGATTGTTATCTAAAACATTAGTATTATTGAGAGTAGAGTATTGACGTCTCCAAATATTGTTGTCTATTTCACCAATTCTGTCTGTTTTTGTTTCATGTCTTTTGGGGATTTCTTGTTAGGTACATATATATTTATATTCTTCTATCTTCTTGAAAAATTGACAGATTTATCATTATAGATATCATACTTTGTCTCTACTAATAAGCTTTGTCTTATGGTCTATATTTTTCTATCACTATAGCTACTCCACCTCTCTTTTGGATACTATTTACATGGATATCTTTCTTCGTTCCTTTGATTTTCAATCTATTTATTTTTGAATCCAGAGTGGGTTAGTCGAAGGCAACATATGGTCTGGATGAAGTTTTGTTTTCTTTTTGAAACCATTCTTCCAACCTCTGCCTTTTAATTGGAATGACTAATGTATTTACTTTTAATGTAATTACTGATAAAGTAGGACTTACATCTCTGCTACTGTGTTAACTAATACTGCATCATTTTAATTACCTTGTACAATCTCAGTGAGGTCAAAAAAGGGAATGCTCTGTCTTCTTGTTCCAGGTCTCGTACAGAGATGACCAAAGGATGGACGTGGTAGGGAGCAGTGCAGTACACTGCAAGAAGTTCTACTCTAGGGCCTGTTGGATGGGATTTGAATCCTAACTCTGGCAGTTGTTAGTGGGGAGGCCACAGGTGAGTCACTTAACATTTCTGAACCTCATTTTTTTATCTGTAAAATAAAGAAAATAAAATCTACCAGGATGAGTTGTTTTTAGGATTTAAGATTATAATCCATGTGATTGATCATATATATGTGAGTATATATAACTTTCCCTAGGAGCAATGGTTCAGTATTTACTAATTCAGTGTTCACAATGGCTTTATAGAACATATCATGGTGAATAATGAGAATAGACTGCACATCTATACACATTGCATGCCTCTATCAGTCACAGTTCTCCAGAGAAACAGAGCCTACAGGGTACATTTATTTTAAGGAATTGTCTCACACAATTGTGGGTGCAGGCAAGTTAGAAATCTATAGGGCAGGTCATCAGGCTGGAAACTCTAAAGGAGTTGCTGCATTCCTGATTCTAAATCTGTGGGACAGAATGACAAGCTGCAAATAAAGGCAGGATTTCAATGTTACACTTGAAGTACTGTTTCTTCCTCTTTAGGAAACCTCAGATTTGCTATTAAGACCTCCAACTGATGGAGTGAAGCTCATTCACATTAGAGAGGATAACATCCTTTACTTATGTTCGACTGACAGAAGATGGTAATCAGATCTACAAAGAACTTTCATTTCACAGTAACATTTAGACTAGTGTTTGACCAAACAGCAAGCATCAGAGCCTTGTTGGCACACAAAATTTAACCATCGTGATTTATAATTGTTGCTTAACATAGTTTTATTTTCAATCAGATAAGACAAAAAAAAAGTTGCAAGCAAAAGTACATCCACACTGTCATATATTTTCCTATGTAGTTACCTTTTCTAGTGTTTTTTATTTTTTCATGTTATTTTAAGTACTGTCCACTATCCTTTCTTTTCTTCCTGAAGGATTCCCTTTAGTATTTCTTGTAAGAAAGGTTTGCTGGTGACACATTTTCTTAGTTTATTTTTTTTAAATCTCTGAATTCCTTAATTTCTTCACATTTTCAAAGGAGAGTTTTGATGGATCTAGAAGATTTTGTTGACATTCTTTTTTCTTTGAAGATTTTTACTATGCCATTTCATTGCCTTTTGGCCCCTTGATTCTGATGAGAAATCAGCTGTTATTCTTATTAAGGATCACTTGTACATCAATAGTCACTTCCGTCTTGTTGCTTTAATCTCTTTCTGTTTTTCAATAGTTTCATTATTGTATGTCTAGACATGAATCTCTTTGTATTTGCCCTTCTTTGAGTGTGTTGAGCTTCTCAGATGTATAAATTAACACTTTTCATCAAATTTGGGAAGTGTTCTGCCATTATTTCTTCAAAGATCTTTCTGCCTCCATCTCCCTCTTCTCTCTACCTAGGTGTCCTATTATGTGCATGTTGGTGCACTTGAAGGTCCCACAGATTTCTGAGGTTCTGATCATTTTTCTTCATTCTTTTTTCTTTCTGTTCCTAAGGCTGGATAATCTCAATTGACATATCTTCAAATTCATTGATTCTGTTTTTCAACGTGCTTAAATCTGCTGTCAAGCTTCTCTTGTGAATTTTTTATTTCAATTTTTGTAGTTTACAGCTCAATATTTCTATTTTTTTAAATAATTGCTACTTCTTTATTGCTGTTCTCTATTTGGTGATATATGTTGTACTTTCCTTTTATTATTTTGACATAGTTTCCTTTATTTCTTTGAACATATTTAAAGCGGCTGATGTAAAATCTTTGTCTAGTAATTCCAACATCTAGACTTCCTAGGGGGGGGTTTCCATTGATAGCTTCTTTTCCCTGTGTATGGACCATACAAGTCACCATTTAAAATGTTTAATTCTTTTTTGTTTTTAGTATGGGCCAGACTTACTCATTATTTTATCTTATGAGTTTTTTTGAATACAGGACATTTTAAATAATATAACGTGGTAACTTTGGAAATCAAATTCTCTTTTTTACTTATGATTTGTTGTTGTGTTACTGTTGTTTGTTTACTGACTTTTATGAACAAGTTCTGTTAGTCTGTGTTCTTTGTCATATAGGTATAATGAATCTATGCCTGGTTATCTTTTTGTTAGCTAATGACTAGACAAGAATTTCCTTAAGTGCCTGGAATTAACAAATCTCTGAATCTTTGTCTATGTGTGTGTTGAAGCACCCCTTAAACACTAAGCCACATGGATGAGAATTCTTCCTTAGCATTTACTCGCTGCTGTCCAGAGATCCTCAACATTAGCAGGGGTGGGAGCTTAGAGCATCCTCAGGTGTCTTCTGACCATGGGCATAGCCCTGGGCATGTGCACAGCCCTACACATGCATGTGTCCTTGTAAATCCCAGGAACATGTCAGAGATCCTTCTATGAATATCTCATTCTGCAGCTTTTCCTTTTAAGCTTTTTGGGTTATTGTTTGTTCAAACTGTCATCCACTGCCTAAGGCATCTGTGACATTAAACAATTGTCACCTATTTTTTCAGCAAATGTGCCAGGAAAACAGCTAACTGGGTGAGATCCAAGTTAGAACAAATGAAGACAGCCTTGAGAGTGGGGTTTCTCTTGGGACTGCCAGACAGAGCAATAATGACAATTCTTGGAAATGGGGCTTGAAGGAGCACCAATGTTATTCTGCCCCCTCCAGTGTCTGCCATTCTCCTGATTTTTCCATGATTTTTGGCTGTTGGTTTTTAAGAGTACCATGAAGCTGGGGATGTGGGATGGAAATAGCATAAGTTAAAATGCTACATAGCTCACTGTTATTCCTGATATTAAGCCATTTTTCTTGAATAAATGCTCCCTCGATTGCTGCAAGCCTTTGGTTAATTTCCAGACTTCTTGAAAAATTATTCTGAGAATTCTTGCCAGTTTTCCTGTTGCTTTTATGGAACAGAGGACTTTTGGAAGTTCTTAGAGTACCATTTTCACTGACAATCTCCCTTGTCCCTAAGTTTTTAATTTTTAAGACAGTATTTCTGTTGACTGTATACCGATTTCACAAAATATTGAATAAACAGGGAGATGTGACACTTCATTAAACTGATTTATTTATTAATTTGTTCACCATTCTTTGATATCCACCCGTAACACCATGCCTCAGCCAAATAAAACCACTTGCAGTTTCTCCAACATTCCATAAGCTTTGTAGCTCTGAACAACTTAGTCTCTCAGCTCAAATGTCTTGTGCTCCCTCTGACCTTTTACCCAGGCAATTCCTACTCAGCCATTAGAATTCTCATCAGACATTATCTCCTCTTTCATTAATCCTTTTCAACCAGGCAGGTCTCACATACTGCAATAGCACCATTTCCCTCTATCACAGCATATGTCAAATGCTACCATCTTTATTTTTCTCCCTAAGTACAAAGGACATTCACTGAAAGATTTTTTTGAGCAAAAGTGTGGCATAATTCTAACTTAATACATACATCCTTAAGCATGTGTGTCTGCACATGCACAACAGAAGCATACATAGGTTGAGATAAATTTTTGCTTAAATGCTGAGAATTATTATCTCAATAGTGATTGTGACTTTTATGCTTTATGATTTTCTATATTTTCTAAGTGCAATCCCATGGTTTTTAATACTTGACTTTCTTTTAAAGCGATCATTTGGAGGACCTGGAGTGCAGCACTGGAACATTCATGTGTGCCTACAGTTGACTGATCTACCTTGGGAGGGTACTGCTCTCAGCAGAAGACAAATCAAGCTTTACACCGGGCCTTCACATGCACAGAGCATGGCATCATAGGAAGTCTGACTTGTTCTTGTTTATAGGCCAGAAACTCTCCGGCAGCCACCAGAGCAAACTCAGACCATCACAAAGAATTCCTCCAAACTCTTCTGCCAACACAACCAAGTTAACTGTTGTGAAAATTCCATGCCACTACCCTTATCACTGAGTCCAAATACCGTGGTTCTTCTTTTCTGCTATCATGGAAAATGACCCAGGTGACATTTCTTTGACACTACCTTGTTAATGATGCTTAACATCAGGAAACTTTGACAGGTGGCTACATAGCATGCACTTAACACCACTGCCCATGTAGCAAAGAAAAAATAGTATTATCTTTCCCATCTTCAGAATCTCCATCAAAACCTATCTATTCTTACTTTACACACTATTTATTTAAGTTTCTAAATATAAAGATGCTTATTAAAATATATTTGGAAAAAGAGAGAGACATTTAGGCATTTAATAGGTAAATTATAGTCATTGCCTGCCCCAGCATCTTCAGTCTAGAATAGATTGGTGCAGTACATGGCCCTTTCTTCTCTCTCTGATCTGCAAATGACCCACAAGGGCTCCTGCAAGCATCAAGAAGCAGTCTCCCCAACCATCACTATATGTACGACAAGGAGGCACACTTAAACTTCTGCCTAGATTTTTGTGGTCTTAATTTCTTAATCTATCTGGATTATTGATGCCTGACTCTTCCTTTAGTTTAGATTGAATTAAGGCCATTAAATCCTGTTCAATTCTACCACCTCCAGGCTATGACTCCAACTTTATATTTCCACCAGGTGATCTCGTTTATATGTCATTTCCATCCTCTGTGTTGTTCCAATTCTTTTTGACCAGCTTTTTAAAATGGAGGTTTCACAAGGATTTTCTGCTTAGAGCTCAATCCAAATATACGAGCACCCTTCAGATCTTCCTTGCCCACCTGCTCTAGTTTCTGAGAACTTGCCTTACTCCTGGTCTGTGAGGAGGCAGGATGCTTGAAACTGGCACCCAGAGCCCCACTTGTCTAGGAGCAGAGTAAAAAGCTCAGTGATTAGGCTAAGGTGTCCTGACCATTCTTTCTGACTTCTGCAGCTTGCCATTTCCAAGACATATGATCTTAACCACTTCTTATGTGAAAAATACTGAGTGCATCTGGTGATTAAAAAGGTAAAAACAAACAGAGAAAAAAACAAAACCAAAACCAAAAAATAAAACAAAATTCACAGATCGATCTCTTCAAAGTGCTTATATTCTAGTAGCGCGAAAAAGCAGATAACATAAAACAAGCACCAACTTGGAGTGGTTACACTGCAGGTAAAAGGAAGATAAAATATTAGGGGCTCAAAATAGTCTGTTAAGCGAAATCAAGTACATAGCACATTTTAGGAATCATTCCATGAAATGTTTTACAGTACTTAAAAGAAGAAACTGTGTCTAGGACCTTCATTTAGATGGAGCAGTTGAATGGTGGCTGGTCACCGTTGCACAAAACTCCTTTGTGGTTCTCCTGGACCCAGAATGGGATCCAACCCCTTACTGTGGCTCTGCAGAAGGCTCGCCAGCATCTGGTTCTACCTCCCTCTCTATTTTCACCTCTTCTCTCTTGCTCCACGCGTACCCCATATTTAATGCAAAACGAGCCATTACACTTTGCCAAATGCAACATCCTCTCTCTAAACACATGATTCTTTGTGTTCAGAATACTCTTCCCTGGCCCTTCTTTGCTCCTCAATCTTCAAAACTCAGCTCAGGCATCCCTGGCAGGCATGAAGCTTCCCCTGAGCGCTCCTGCCAGATGTGTCAAATGCCCTCCTTTATGCCTCTGGTACTCCTTTTGTCTATCTCTGTAGCTCATTTGATCACTGATACTGTAATTGATGCTTCCTTCTCTGTCTCCACCATCAGAATGAGATCTCCTTGAGGATATACCTACATTTCCCCCTCTACATCCCTTAACAGAGATTAATTAAATGCCTGACAGGATACCAAACTAAGACTTTTGTGTATGTATTGTTTGAATGCACTCACACACACAGCCACATGTTTTAGTTATCAGTTCCAGGCTGGGGTGAAGGATTTACCATTAACTGAAAAATGCCCATGTGATACTCTCACACCAGAGCTTTTCTTTCTCCCTGAAGAGAAATTTCATCTTCATCTCAGTTTTAATTTTAAACCCACTAACCCAGTGGCTTTTCTTCTTTGTTTTCTTTGTGCAAATTGCCAGTCTTGAAAGAATGCTGAAGAATGAGACTGAGCACAAATGAATGATGCCTGTGCAGAAGAGCCACTGCAGTTTAAAATGCATCTTAAATGGCAGCGCTATGATGGATTCACTTCTCCTGCTTGTCCTTGAGAACCAGCAGGGGCACCCGTGTTGGGTAATAATTGCTGTGCCTTGCTTGAAGGCATAGCACTTGGCTTATAGGACATTGATTCATTTGGATCTTGTGTCTATTCCAGCCCCAGGGCATTCCCCATTGTTGAAATTGACACAGAACAGGAAGAGATAAATGTGTAAAGTCTGCAGCTTTGGGGAGCCCTGAGGCTGATATTGATGAGGTGGTAACAGTGGTGGTTGCTTCCTGTGGCCCTTCTCCATCACAGGGAAAGCAGACTGAGTCCTGACTAGGAGTGAAACTGCTCCCACCACCAATATATTGGAAAACATCTTTGCATCACTTCACAGGGAAATAAAAACATTAGGGAGCTCCCAAAATTAACAAATGGGGAGGAGAAATAAAATCAGCAAAGGAGAAAGTATATTCTTGAGTCTGGAGCTCAGTGTCCCTTCAATATACAAAAGTGCAACCCATTTACTTTTTAACTCTGTGTAATCCAAACATCCAGACTAAAACCCATTTAAGGTTCAATGAGAGCTAGAACCAACATGCTTTCCTGTCCCTGTGCTAGACAATTCTGAGATGAAGAATATTTTCCCTGCTTCAATACCGGATGATCAAAACCTGCTAATCAATACCAGAATAAGGCAAAAATTGCTTAGGTACTTTCTCCAGGAAATGCTGTCCCTGGAAAATACAACTGTGGCTCGATTAACTTAGTTCACTCATTAAGGCTAACAGCTTGCTCATCAATACTCATGCTGACAATTCTCTTCGTGATCAAAGCCCTTACATAACTCTGCCCTGTCCCAACTGGCTCCCAACTTTGCAAGCCCTCTCTGAAAATCACCCAGTCCAGGCTCTAAAACCCTATTCATCTATCTTCCCCTGACTTTTCTCTTGGAGATGAGAGAAAACACTGAGAAGGTGGTGTTCTCCCTTCAGATTGTAAGTCTAATTACTTTGTTCAGCTTTGAGGATTCAAGGAGCTAACATTAGCAATGATTTCTTCCTCTCTAAACTAAAACATTTTTTGGCATATTTTTCTGTCTCACTTATTTCAATCCCCCAGCACAGTGGAGAGCAATCTAGGCCCTTCCACCTCTGCACTTGTCACTGTGCCACACACTCTCTCCCTTCCCTTCAGATCTCTCCAGACTCTGCTTTCTACCTGTTGGTCTGACTCCTTTTTCTCCTCAGATTTATTCATTGCAAGCTTGTTCAAGATGGTTGTTTGTTCCTTCCCCTCTTAGTCAGACCCTCTTTACACTCTTTCCCTCAATGGTAAAACTCATCATTTATATATACATATCCTTCCTCTGGCCTCTGATCAACCTTCACTTTTGCTGCCTGCTACTCTCCTACACAAGCTCTGTGCTCCAGTCAAATAAACCCGAGACTTCCTGTTGGACACATCTTCGGCTGACTCAGCCCCATGCCTTTTCTTCTGCTATTCCCTATATACAGATTAGTCCACTTTACCACAAACCCCTGTCTCTCTGAACCCTGCTTAGACTTTTTCTGAGATACCATCTGATAGAAACATGGAGGTCTTAAGCTTTTCTTCTTAAAGGGTTGGATTTCATCATATTTTATCTGCCACACAATTTATTGATACATTTCTCCTCTGAACAAAAACAAAAAATAAGAGGCTATAGAATATAAAGTCACATTCAAGCATATCAAATAGTATGTGGAGTGAAGAAGTTACAGCTAGTTTGCTCCCTTTCTGCGAGATAGTCAAGAGTTCAGTTTTATGGGGTTATTTCAATAGATCTACCTGGCCCTGGATATTTGGAAGCTTCTTGCTGTGCTTGCCCATGACTTGGTGGGTTGATAGAAACAAACTGAATGGTCTTGTTGCCTGATTTGTCTAGTGATTATTATGTCCTAATGGAAAACCACAGCTAAGGGGAGGAGGAACCTATGCAGTACCTGTGGTGTGGCAGGTATCACAGCCTCTGCATGGAGAACTCCTCCAGGCCTTTCCTACTATGACCCAAATGGGAAAGACTAGGAAGACAGGGGAGTCAACAGTCATCACACAATTCCGTTGTTTACTCAACATTCTTCACTTTCCTCCAGTGGGGTGAGGGCCACTCGAAGACAAATCTGTGTTTCTATCAAAGTTCTGGTACAGTTCTCTCATGATACTCAGAAAGTACTTATTGAGTAACAGTAAATCCCAGGAACTATTTTAAGATACAACACTTGAGAGCACAGACATCAGGCTTATGTGTTTTTCTTGTACATTGTCATACAGAATTAACTGCTTAATAAAAGTTTCCCAGTGATGGTGAAGCTAAATATATATTACTATAAGAGTTTTAGCCCCATGTGACATTTCATGAAAACTTACAATAGAATTGTGATGTTTTATAATTACTGGAGACAGGTTTTGCATATCAACACAAAATATAGTTATTCATTAATAATTTATAGGAACAAGCTTCACTATGATATAACAAATGAATTATTAATTGATGCTCTTATAGAAAATTGTTTTATTTCTCCTTCCCTGCTTGGGTTTTAGGCTAGCACAATATTTGCAGAAGAAACAGATGCCGCAAATTTAATTATGTAAACAAGTCAGAGCGTTACTTTTCAAGATTCATCATGTAATTTCAAAATATATCAAAATTAGCACATCCAGTGACAAACTAATTTAAAGAATGTGCTGAAGCTTGGAAAAAGAGGCAGTCCTGGCCTTTAGAAGAGCGAGCATGTCAGGCAAAGATCCTTTGGAGTGAGTTCTAACAACACCAGAAAGTTTTCATGTGGAAAATCTGCACTTATTTTGTGTGAGAACAGCTGCTAAATTTTTCTGTAAAGAATGATGGAATCTACCAATATCTCCAATTTATGAATGCTTCATGAGTGACATTGTTTGTAACCTGCACTGAGAGAAGAGATCTGTTTCTTCTTCTTCACCCACTGTGTCTCCAGCTCCTAGAACAGTTTCCTATAGAGGTAAGGCACTCAAAAATATTTTTTGATTTAATAATAAAACATGGGATAATAGCTATCTTTTAAAAGGGTAGCAGTCTGTCTAGCTGGAGAGAGAAGATCAGTCCTGTTGAGTTCACAGATGATTTAAAAACATAATTAAATAGCAAATGGCTGGAAGAGACTTCCTGTTATAATTCATTACTAATTAACATGGTTTATATTCTTCATTGCTATAACCAAAGTAAGAGAAAGAGTGTCAGGCACACAGTACTGGATTAATTCACAATGAAAAATAATCCTTCGTGGATGAGAACCCTGAAATAGCATATAGTGGATAGCACAAACTGTTCCTTTAGACATGCTCTCTGTCTTAGAGAAGTTAGTGTCCTGGAGAAAATAAGAGACATGCATAACAAACACTAGACAAATTGGCAAAAGATGAGACGCCAGAGCTGTAGATGTGTGGGTGAAAGACAGGGGAACTTACTTCTGGCACTGGGAAGGCTGGAAGGAAAAACAGTCATGGAAGAGTTCTTATTTGGTCTGGTCTTTTGCTCAAAGAAAGAAATATGGAGGGCTTCTCAGGCTCAAAAAGAGTTATAATTTTGTAGTTTATCAAGATTTTTCCCCATGTTAGGGTGGAATTGGTGTTCTTTTCAGTTTTCCTAGATAATTTATACAATGTATTTAGATAATAAGCCTTTGTTCTGTTTGTTTGAATTTAATAGTTTTGTTTTGTTCTCAATGCACATTAATGCTTCACTGCTTCTTGGTGTAGAAAAAAAGATGAAAAGGAGGAGAGTGGTATGGACAACCACTGGCCTGGAGTTAATTAGGCAGCTGTTCCATTCATCCCCTATTTTCAGGTCTACCTCTTGTTCTTGCCCTGGGACCCTCCAGATGCCACCCCTGCGGTCCCTCACAGATGGATGCCTCCTCTGCTGTAAGTCTCTCTGGCCCTTATGCTGGATTAAGACGTCTTCTGTCTAAGTGATTCTTCTGTCAACAGCTTGAAATTTCTCATTTATTGAAGGCCCCTTTCCCGTTCTCTTTCTTGTTGACTGTTTTTCCTCACCTTTCCTTATTATCATTTCACTAGGAACTCAGGCAAGGGAAAAGAACAGCACACACATACACATGCTCAAAACACCATCTCACTCTGAAAACCTAATTATATTTTGTGAATTATTTGCTCATCTTATTTAATCGTGTCATTTTGACTGGACAGTTTTCATGATTAGGATTTTAGTTTTTAAATGATGAAGAGTTAGGAATCCAAGATACACAATTAATTATTCTTTGTTTTTAGGGTTCATAATTCTGGGACGTGTACTAACATCAAATTAAATAAAAATGAATATTCAAACATTGTTTTACGGTAATAAAATTGTGAAATATATTAAAATATGAATATACAAGAAAACATTAGAATTTTGCCTGTAACAGTACTATTTTTCTTTTTTAAAAGTCTATATGTTATCAATGTACTGTTTTAATCAAAATATGTGTATATACACACACATATACATAAAATTTGGAATTAAATTATCTTAAACTCTCAACTTTTTCCTCCAAATATCCTCACATCAGAATAACTAAAACAAGTGGGTCAGAAAATCTGTTTGTGTTTTTGCAATAAATGTGGATCTAATCTGAATATTGGCAGTGTGATTGGTTAAGTGGAGGTGTGAATGTTGGGTCAACTAACTGTTTCATTGTGATGGAGAATACTCTAACTTTATATAGTCAACTTCCTCTGGCTCTACATGTTTTAAAGCAGTACCACGTACAGGCTACAGAAGAGAACTAAGGCCTGAGGGAGGAGCTAGGCATGGAGCATGCATCTGAAAAGGCTAGATGGAGAAGGAAGCAGTGAAGAACACAACCAAAGCTGCTAGAGATGACTGATTCTGAGGCAGAGAAACCAGGAACAATTGAGAAGTTCAAGGGCAGGAGGAGATGGAGCCGTGGTAGAAGGGAGCCAGATTGGAAGACCACTGAAATGATGTTGATTTCTGGCCCAGACTATGCCATAAAATGTGGTGCTCCACCTCAGATTACTAATGCCACATCTAGTAGAGAGGTGGGAAAACAGTGATGTCACTGGGCAAAGTGCTGTTCCCATAGAACTTTACATGATATCCCCAAATTCCTTCCCATAAGCCCAGATAGCGAACACTACTTCTGTTAATGGATCAGTTTGTCTTTTAAAATTGCCTATTCATAAATGATTCTCTGTAGCTAATTCATGGAATTTGTATACATTGAATTTCTAAGTTTAGGAAGCTGAGAACATCCCCATGGAACCAGGTGCACAGCAAGCCATTTGGGGCCAGAAAGTTTCTATCCTGACATGATAGCACTAGGAAAATCTAACCAAGTGAGAGATTTAAGTAATAGTTTTAAGTATTTGAATCAATTGTAATCAAAAAGTCTGCAATGACTCCCTCTTCTCTTTATGGAGATACAAGGCAGAGAGATTAATACAAGTTTGATGATCATGCCAGGGTTTTCTGCGTCAAAAAAAGAGGCGGTAAGTCTTGTGTGGTTTTCATTGTAAGCACACAGGAATAGGAATGAGGAATAAATAGGAATGAGGACAAGAGCTCCATGTACTATTTCTTGATGCTTCTGAGAAGCTCGTCAGGATTTCTCCTTATCCCACAATATGTCCTAACTGTTTCTACATCCATTTATGCAATTCTATAAAATACCATACAATATCCAACAAAATGAAGAGAATTGCTGTCTTTTTTAGAGAAGAACTCTTGCGTCTTTGGAGAAAAGTCATACTTTCAACCCTGAAAGAAATTTCTTCCTGTTCCATGGAGAAGATCATTAGATGGAACAAAGTAGCTGAATTCTATGCCTGGAAGGCTGATGGACAATAAATTGAGGAGGTCATGGAGGAGAAAGAATGAAGAGAGAGGCCGAGAGATGAGAAATTCCCCAGTGCTTATCCAAGGTGTGGAATGATGAACAATTTATATGAAAAGTTTAGTACTCTCTTCTTATATTTGTATGAAGGCAATCTTCAGATAATAAGCCTTTCCTTTTTAAAGATTGGCACCTGAGCTAACAACTGTTGCCAATCTTCTTTTTTTTCCTGAAAGATTCACACCTGAGCTAACAACTGTTGCCAACCTTCTTCTTTTTTTTTCTTTCCGCTTTTCCTCCCGAAATCCCCCAGCACATAGTTGTATATTCCAGTTGGGGGTCCTTCTAGTTGTGGCACGTGGGACGCCACCTCAACATGACCTGACAAGTGGTGCCATGTCTGCGCCGAGGATCCAAACCAGCAAAACCCTGTGTCGCTGTAGTGGAGCACGACAACTTAACCACTGGGCCACAGGGCCGGCCCCATCTTTTTTTTTTTTAATGCTAAGTTTGTATATCTTTACAAATTTCCAAATATTATGTATGTAGTAAACGTATTAAATAATTGATTGAAGAACAAAATGGGTATTCTTTCCCACGCTCTGTTGAATTTCAAGGAAATACATTATGCATCCCCTAAAAAAGTTCCAAAAAGTGTTCACTTGTTTCTTCACTTTGCACCAACGATGAATAAAATAAATGGTAATTAGGAAAAGCCAAACTTTGTAAACTGTGAACGTCACATCCTTCTGGGTTTCAGGGAAAATTGTTGTTACTTTTAAGAGCATAATTGGAGTGTATCCCTTGCTTATCCATACACTAAAATCAGAATGAAACAAAAATCAGCCTGTCTTCTGAGTAAAGGCGGGGGAGAGGACGTCATTATAATCTGGCGTAAAATGGAGAATGTTGTTAAGGCAGCTGGAGTATTTGCCTATGTTGCATTATGTTCAGCTAATTTTGAAAGATCTATCCATTCCGGTTTCTATTGCTATTTTATTCTACGTGGTCATAATGGGAGAGTCTAACAAAGAAAGACAAAAAACCAAAATAGTGATAGTCGGGCCCCAATTAAGGTATTAAATGAAAAGCCACAAGATAACTTTTCCAGAAACCTCTAATAAAAGAGAATTCTATAGAAACTTTCTTTGCAGAAAAAAAAAAACTTTCTTCTATAGATGATGAGTCGTGTTAATAAGATGTCTCCCTTCGATTAAGCATTATAGATTTGAGTATCTAATTTTGGGAAAAGAATAGAAGGAGTAGTGCTGAAATATTACGTGATCTACAAGGAGAGGAATTTGGAGCCATTGGTTCAATCTTTGGAGAGGGAGAAAGAAGTATGATTACAAAGGAAAGTCGAGTAGAATGGAAGGAGGATAAAAACAGGTGAAATTTGTGAATATACTGGTACTATGGTACTGGAATGGCTGAAGTACATCTTATGAATTAAAGTAGGAAGTTGATTGGATGTGTCCTGTACTGCTGTTATGTAAATTCCACTTTTGCTCCCCTTAAAGAAATCTTCAGTGGAGTCAATCTCATTCAATAATTTGTTCAAATTTATTATTTTAAGTAAATCACTGAAGGGACCTAAGTGTGGCAATAAGATTTTATGTAAGGAAATAAGATTTTAAGATACGGAAAAGATGAGACAACTTTTTCTGGAATTCGAGAAAATTTTGGAGTGGGACAATAGACTTCCGTAGATTCTAAGGGGGAAATGCAATGTTTAGAGATAGTGCTTGGATCATCTCCCTCTACAGCTGAAAACTCTTGGAAGACTTCCCTTTGGACTTAGCGAATGAAAGTTGCATGTCTTATTACGCCCTAAAAGGCCTTAAATCTCTACTGATCTAACAGCTTACTGTCTTTATCTGTTCTTTCATTTCATCATTTGGTGTCAGTTTAGCTTCACTGTGGAGCTTTTTAAAATCTCCCATCTAAAACAATTCTCTGTAGTCTCTGTTAAGTCACCCTGCTTTAGTTCTGCATGGCTCTTTTTGCTCCCTAAAAATTATGCTGTTCATATTTGTTTTTATTTTCTACTCCTCTCAGTGAAATGTGAGCTCTGTGAGAGCAAAGAACATGTCTGCTACAATCTTCATGGCCTGGAACTGTGCCTCCCACAGAGTAGGACCAAAAGATAAGTATTTATGGAATGAATGGTTTTCTTTCTTTCTTTCTTTCTTTTTTTTTTTTTTTTGAGGAAGATTAGCCCTGAACTAGCTACTGGCAATCCTCCTCTTTTTGCTGAGGAAGACTGGCCCTGTGCTAACATCCATGCCCATCTTCCTCTGCTTTATACTTGGGATGCCTACCACAGCATGGCTTTTGCCAAACGGTGCCATGTCCGCACCCAGGATCCGAACTGGTGAACCCCTGGCTGCCAAGAAGTGGAACATGCAAACTGAACCACTGTGCCTCTGGGCCAGCCCCAAGTTTTCTTACTCAGCTCACAAGGAACAGAGATGCTTCATATGATGTATATAATTTATCCTTATTAATGATTTTTATGTATCTCCTAACATTTGGTCAGCGGTGTAGTCTACAGTTGAAATAAGAGATAAGCTCTGTGATCTCAACTAGGTCATAAGGAAACCAGGGACATCTGACGCATGGAAACCAGGGACATCTGAGGCATATTAAGAAGGAACTGAGACTTGGCTGGACATTTCAAGACAACACAGAAGACTGGTTAATATCCAAGAAGAAGCAGAACAGTTAAGGAAAGAGCAAGAAACAATGTTTGTTTTCATGATAGGACTTCATTTAAAGCAACACAATAAAATTTTTGAACAGTATATTAAGCTTTTTTATTAAAATATATTACAACTATCATTTTATCATTCAGCATTTAATCTCATTTTCACTTAATATTAATAAAAACAGAAAATAAAATGTAATGATTTTATAAGAAGGAAGAAACTTACATATCAGAGAGCTCAATAGTTCATTTTATAAATGAGGAAAATAAAGCCTAGATGGTTAGTTATTTACCACAACCAGGAAGTCACAGAGTTTTAACTGGGCTTACATCTCCAGAAGAATGGTTCAATTGTTTCGTGACTAATAAAGTCTCCAAGATCTCCCAGAACAAGAACTCTATAGCTCTGGGACCCCTTTTATTCTCTATTTTTATGAATTATATTCAATAACATTCTTATTGGTTGTGCTTATTTGTATTTCAAGAATCCACGCCCTCAAATTGGAGCGTTTTCTGCAGGGTTGGGGGTAGGAATGAACAGAGAAAACTGTATCGGAGGGTAAAGGTCTAGCAGGAAAATATGTATGTATGTATGTGTGTATGTATTATTGGTTGGGTTATTGAAAACTTTCTTTGGAATCAGAGGCAAAGCTATCTCCTTGTTTACAAGGGTGTGGTAGAGGTTTCTATCTCAGCATTTATTCTTGTAAAGTGAGTGCTGATTGTTTGGGTTCTACTCCCAGATCTTCCACTTAGTGGCTTTGTTGGAAATGAATTCATCTCTTTTGGTCTCACCATCTTTCTTTTTGTAGCATATGTGACAACAATGCCTCCTTCACAGTGTTGCTGAGAGAATTAAACATGTTAATACATAAGAGCTTAGCACAGTATTGGAGACAGTGTTGCTCCAACTAGTCTAAGTGTTAGGGTGTGTGGGGCTGTGCACATGCCTTCTCTTGGGAGCCACATGCTCCAAAAGCCTCCATTCTCCCTATCCATCAGCAAACCTTTTATGTTCCATCCCATATTTAGGAAGATTCTATCAAGTAATTTATGTTACAAAATAAAGACCCTAAAGGCAAATAACTGGATATTTAGTGGTAAACTTCTATTGCTAGTAACAGGTTAATGAGAGGTAAGAGGTATGTGTGTGTGTGTGTCTGTGTGTTTGTGTGTCCTTTTAGGATGGTAGGACTCACTTTCCATCTACTACTCAAATCAAATTCTGCCAACTTCATCCACATGCACTGAAAAATCTCAGCAATTTATATGCTTACAAACCAAAAGGAAAGCAATATTTTCTTAGATTAACTTCTTTGGAACCTACAGAAAGAAAAAAAAGAAAGAAAATGGAATGAAATGATACTATCAGGGACAATGAAGAGGGTGGCAGTGTGTTTTAACTTCCAGAACATCTACTTGTGTCTGTCAATTCAGAGGTCTACACATTCATTCACCCATTCATTCATTTAGCATGTGTGTTTTGATAATATTATGGGTCTTACTCATTCTAGTCCATGAGGATGAAGACCAAATTAAGACAGTGTCCTTTCTCTCTGATTCTGGCCATGTAATTTCTGTTGCTCTCCCTAGGTTGGCAGGATTAAGTACCAAGCCAACTGAGCTCTCCTCTTATATTATCTTTACAAAAATCAACTGCCAAAGAGCTGATTCAAGTTTGACTGGGAAGAATACTGGCATTTTCCAGCCAAGAAAGAAAAGGCACTGATTGCTTCAAATTTGTTTCTCATGGGGTTTAGTGGGGGATGTTGTTAACTCCTGAGGAAGGATTAAGTTAAAACTTACTCCCTATTGCACTGCTTTTTTCAGTCCTGTTGACCTTACTGTTCCCTGCTTCATATGTTCATTTATTCATTGATGCATTCAATAAATGCTAGGGAGTGAGATACATGCACAAATTAGTGCAATGTAATGAGATAAGCACAGTAAGATGTTGTGAACAAAAGGTGGTTGAGACACATACAAAAAAGTACAATAGCCTGGGTGTTACTGAACCCAAGTTCATTTTTGCCCATTTTCTGGAAAGCCAGACACCAAGACAGTGAGATTGCAGCAGAGAGAGGGTTTTAATCACAAGGCAGCCAAGTGAGGATTCTAGAGAAGGAGTCTCAAATACACATCCCAGAAAATAGAGACTCAGGGATATTTATATGGTAGGGGAGCAAGGTGGCCTGAAATGTGGAGATAGATGATTGGAGGTGAAGAGAGGTGAGGTAATTGATGACCTGTGCAAGTGTCATGCTTCTTCATAGTATGTGTGGTCACAAAATGGTGGTGTTAGCATAATCTAAGGATGGAGTTTTTAGCCTCCTGACGTCAAAAGGTCACTTATTGGACCTCTGTGTGGGTCCAGTTGATGGTTTGGTGGTCTCAACCAGCCTGAAGTGAACAAGGGGTTCTAATCCCTGAAAAACAGCTTAAACACCCATTACATTGGTGATCTAGGCTCCAGGGAGATGTTGTCTATAGGAACCTAGTGGGATTCAGATGGCAAATTGCCTAAACAGCACAGTTAGCAATGGGTAGGGGAAGAACTAAAAGCTATAATCAGTAATTACAAAAAGGAAAAAAACCTTTAGTTACTAGCTACTTAACCATCAATGGATAATGGTTTGACAGTTTCAGTTCCCCCTATTATTTGGTCATTCCTCATTCTTGAGGAATTTTGGGCAATGACTGATCTTGCTACTTCCTGCTGAATTGGGGCATGGATATGGAATAAGGGAAGGAAACTATTTAGCACTTATGTGGAAATATTCTCTTGTTCTCACCTTTAAGTTGACATTTTGCATTGTTAGAATTTTGTACCTTGCTCAACAGTTTTGGAACAACATCTAAAGGCACATTTTATAATCAAGTATCCAACTTGAAGGATAAAAAGTATATACAACCCAAATTTTAACAGTCCCTGAAAAATAAACCTAGTCCTAGCAGAGCCTTCACTTGATTTCCAGGTAGGGATAGATATCTGGTCTTAGTTCCTGATAATCTTTTATATTATTGGATATGGATCAAAGACTGGACCAATGTCCTATACCCTGATGTTTCAGATGACGTTGATGATGGCTATCAACATAGACTCTCTGCTGGGGGGTCATCACATTCCTAAGGAACTCAAAAGAACAAAGTTATCAACTTATAGCAGCTAGGAGGGCCCTTAAAATCTACATAGTATGTCTAGGTTAGTACATCAGAAGTCATTCAAAGTTACAATATGGTTTCTTTTCTACAATATGGCTTCCTTTATGTCAACTTTGTGTTGAGCTGGTATGAATTCCTCCCTTTTGTTGTTTATACTCAATCTTGAGGGATATCCTGTTGATGAGAGGTATAGGTTGTCCCATTTCATTGAACCAGTCTCTTACTAAGATGGTGATGCAGATGGGCTCCCATAGTTAGGCCTATATCATGTAAGCAAATACTAGATGTTTAATAAGAACTATTTGTAGAGAAACTAAAAGAAAAACAAGGCTAATGGTGGGAGCAAACTATAACCTTTCTGAGCCCAGGCGGCAGGCAGTCAAAAAGATTTCCAGGTGTCAGAGTCAAAGGACCTTTTGCAACTTGAAGTGTCTCTGATGATGTCATTGGGTATTCACCTTTATGAATGGCTTACACAGCAACAGATATGAATCTCTCTTAAATGTATATTAAGTTGTCTAGTTTCAGTTTGAAAGGCTTCAGGATAAAGGGCAGGTTCAGTTCTCAATGACTCCAAATGAATATGATAGAAAAAATTGAAAACCTTAGTTTAGAGATTTGTGGCAAGATAGTTCAGGAGACTAGAAGAATTAAGGATCCAGTCCAGTTAAGAGATATGAAACAAAAACCTCAAAGACAGTTATCAGAACTAGAACCTAATTTCCATGAATGTGTACTATAGTTTCTATTGAAACATAATTTTTCTCTCTAAAATAAACCTCATTTTTACCAAAGACATCCAATTAAGGCTCATCGGTTTCTAAAATAAGACTAGTTTCAATAAACTTGGCCCAATTATTTATGTAAGTACTGCAAGAATAGCAATTGTTTATATGGGTCCTTTCAAATCTGCTTTATTGCAACTTTTTATGAAGAATTTCAAATTGAGCTTTAAAGGCCTCTTGAGGCCAGACCAAGCAAAGCCAAGGACTTGTCAGACTCTGCCTGCAATACCTACACGTCCTTGAAGTTCCTTGCACCTGTCAGAGGAGTGGCTTTCTTTACTCACCCACTAAGGTTGATGGGAACTCTGTAAACAACATACCAGACCAATATTTCCAAGTGGCTTTATTCCAGAAAGTCAACCTTTATTCCTTAAAAGCTGTCTTGTCATATCTGACAAGTTTCTTTCAAATATGATATTCCAGTCAAAGCCTTGATATTATAATCAATGTTTCTAATTGCATCCTGTTATAAATTGAACAGATTCTTATGGAAGTTACGCAAATAAATATATTGCCATGAAAAAAATACTCACTCATTAAGAATTTCCAAGCCCTATAAATTAAATAAAATGTTTTCAAATCAAAAACAATTTCCAAGTCCTGGAGGGACCAGATAGGGAGAAAAATAAACAAATATTTCAATTCTTCTTATAGAGATATAATTTACCAAATTGGTATAAGTCATAGTTAGCTTGAAAGAAAAAAGAAAGAGATTTCCTTAAATCCGAAAATAGAAAACATCAAAAAATCAGCAATATCTCAAAAGAAAAGTCATATAAATTATTATCATCCTGATCAGTTCATTCAGTCCTGTGTAATCGATTCTTGATCTTAATCTTATTTTAGCAGATTTATGAGGTCATCAGTTTCTATGTTACTTCTGTAATTTCTTACCCAGGTCAGTTTTATATTTGGAAAGATTATCAGAGGCCTGTATTCTAGAGTAAGAGTCAGAATGCTTTCCATGAATTTCTCTGAAGATGAAACATATTTGCAAAAGCATCAGAGTAAAACAGCAACTATGTGCAAATGGCAAAAGATTTAAAAGGGCAATTGATGAAGAAACTTGCCTATTTCTGTGACATACAACACTTCAACCTAATAACTAGAATTATAGCTCACAACCAGGACAGATCAGATTTTTAGGAAAGTTACATAGTTTTTAAAAGATTTATATCAATAACATTTACCTGCATAATGCCACCTAAAAGGTGTATCATCACTTATTTGGCAATACTTCCCATGTAACTTAACAAATAAGCCTAATTAACCAATAAGTCTAATTACTTTAGTATCTTTTTTCTTTTTTCTTTGTAGAAAGAGAAAGAATCAATTTCTTTGAATAGTCCCAGGGGTCCTCTGAAAATCCTCAAAGAAAAATTTAACTTCAGGTCAAAAGAAAGGCTTCATTTAAGATTTGAATTTTAGGAGAAGTTTGTCAAAAATATCAAAAGAGTTTAAAACACTTGGTCAAATAGGGAACAATGCACACTGTGAAACAGTATTCAGCTATCCATTCAATCAAAGTGACAACAGAAACAGTTAAAAGCAAGCAGAGAATTAAAACAGTCAAAAACCGTAATAGAGAGACCTCAGTCTTTTTGAACATGGGAAATTATTTTAACAAAACATAGAATTTCTCACATTTTAGGCAGTCTTATTAAAAAACAAAGAAAAATCTGTCACAACTTCTTTATCAAGAGCAGGAAAATTATCCTTTTAAGAGAGAGGATCAAGATTTAATTTTTGCACTAGCTGATTTTTTACTCTAAAACTTATCTACTTAGTTAGATTTACTTCAAGCATAACCAACTTGACCATACATAAACTTTCTTTAGGGTTCCTCTCCCACAAACCTTCCTTACCTTTCTTTTTACATCCAGAATTTCTCCCATGCTTTCTTTCTTCTCTTCTAGTACATTAGGACAAATTTATCTTTCTTAACAAAACAAACAAAAATATTTCTATTCTTTGTACCTTTGTTACTGACAACATACATTTTACTTTGCTTGGATGCAAAGATGTTTTTCTTGTTAATTTTTAGTAGATTTAATTACATACACTAATTAGAATTTTTAACCTTTACAGACGTTAAAAAGCAAGCAATTATGAACTGTCTTTTACATTAGCATTTGGTGGTTTGGCAAGTCTATAAAGTCTTTTCATAATTTCTAGAAACATGCTATTTCATAGTACAATTTTTAGTAAAACACAGGATGTTTTGGGCCAGCCCAGTGATGCACTGGTTAAGTTCACATGCTCTGCTTTGGCAGCCCAGAGTTTGCTGGTTTTGATTCTGGGTTCAGACTTACACACTGCTTATCCAGCCATGATGGGGGAAGATGGGCATGCATGTTAGCTCATGGCCAATCTTCCTCATCAAAAATAGGAGGATTGGCAGCAGATATTAGCTCAGGCCTATTCTTCCTCAAAAGAAAAGGAAAAAAAAATACAAGACATGTTTACTAATAGACCCAAACATCTTTTGGTTTCTGTGTAATAAGAAGCCAGAAGTAGATAAAACTAGACAGGTCTAATGATGTTTCAGTATTTTATCTTATTTGAAAAATGACCCAGATATTCAGTGAGTTTTTTATCATTCAACTTTACCTAGAAAAACTTCAAAGTTTTAAGTTACCAGAGAGATTTTGGAAGTTATTTCAAATATACCTGCCATAATACATAATTATTTTAAAAAGTTCACCCAATACTTTTATCTTTATCACATCTATTTCATTTACTTGCTACCCATAATTATTTAGATTGCCTACAAAACTTTGTGAGACATTAGACAAAATCAGTTATCATTCTGACCTATTATTTTGCTGACAAGTTTGTAACAGGGATAGCATGAGCTTATTTGACTAGTAAACCCAGGCTGTATGTTTGCATCATATCCAATGCTGATAACTTTAAGGACATGTACATTTTAATCAAACCAACAATCTTAAATAAGCTTTTAGTTACCACAAATTAATTTATATCATGTTAACTTGAAAGACATTCAGGTTAATTTCTATTATGTTTAGAATTTATGTAAGCACTTATTTTAAGTAGATAAAAATAGAACTCTTTTGAAATTATACCATCTGGAGATAAAATATCAGACATACATAACATGCATGTAGATACACATACACAGAGTCTCTACAGCATTTGTTTGAAAAATCACTGCCATGAATCAGGTGCAGTAACACACTCGTTATGAACCCAAATTTTGTTTTTGAGCCTTTTTACTAATATTTGTGGAGAAGACATTTAAGATGCTAGATTTTTGGCAAAGGCACTCTTATGGCCATTTTCCTTTCTTTTTCCATTCTAGGAATTAGTGAGGTGCTAGATAGTCCCCAGAAGATTTGAAGGCTTTTTGAGATAAGGCAAATGGATGGAACTTGAACTGCTTCTAGAGCTGCATTTCCAGTCTTGCAAGGATTTTCTAAGGACAATTGCTCTTGATTTCTCAGAAATTGGGTTGTAACTCAAATGACATAGGTTGATCTACCTGTCCAACTACATCATAAAGGCACAAAGAAACCCCTGAAGTTTTCTAGAAGATGGAGTTTCTGGGGCATAGCCCATCCAATTGAAAATGTTTCCAATTAATTAAAATGCACCTGAGGGTGAGTCCCCAGGGATCCCTGGGGCATTCCCCATGGTGGTAAAGCTGGTGTCCAACTATCAGTGTGTCGGAGAAAGGATGCAGAACCTGACTATAGGTGTAACTATAGTTACAAGATTTAGTCAAGTCTCATTCAGTGCATGCAATTAGTCTCTGAGCTAGCACAAGTCAAGCCAGGGAAGCAAGAGGCAAAGGCCCAGAGTGGGCTGGGGGCCAGGGCTCCCAACACCAGGGTTGAGAGTTAAGTCCCTGAGAGCAAGTTTTTCAAACTTTGATTTTACTGAAGGTCCAGGTTCTGCTCAGGTCCAGCTTGAGCTTAACCTTGACTTGGTGACAACACAGGAGGTGATAAACAAGACAGACAGAGAAGAGAAAGAGAGTATCATGCCTTACCCTCATAGTCTCTTCCCAAAGGTTATCAAGATAAGGGTCACACAAACAACAGTTCCTGGGCAAGATAGTTTACAGAATAAATTACAGGTTGTCTGTGCCCATAACTGACTCAATAAGTGCCTAAAATACTCAATAGGTTCTTGGCAGCAGACCAAACAGGGTTCCAGATGTCAGTCAAATGACTGACCAAGGAGCCAACCTAGAATTACTCCATGTGCCCAAAAATCAGAAGACAGCTCCCAGAGGTGGAGTACATACTGTCCAAAACCAGCCAGAGGAGAACTCCCAGGGGTGGGGGTGGGGTGTGGAGCTTTCATTAGCATCTGGAAGACCACAAGAGGAAACTGAGACTCCAAATTTGATTAAGTTCTTACGACTAGTCATTGCAAGAGATCTCCGATTGTGGCCACGTGATGTTATAAAATAATATCACCTTTTTCTTTTTCATGGACTAGTAACTGGAAGTTGCCCAATTTTGAAGAATGTAGCCTAGGGGGCTGCAGGTGGGAATCAAATTAACACTTCCCATTATTTCAGAATTTATACATGTCTGGTCAAAGTATACTTATGCTGCAGCTAGAACCAGATCTCAAAACCAAAATCAAGCCAAGAGAACTTCTGTGAGTGAATCCCCTAATTCTTCCTTAATATTGAGCATCCCTGAAACAAAGACCCTCATAATGAAGGCTAGATCAAAATTTCCTTTTTTGGAGGTCACTGAGGACGTCCCCCATGCGACTAAGTCTTTCTTTTCAGAAGTCAGACCAAAATAAGAAGAAATAAGAATCCGGTCACTTGTACTGAAGTTTACTCAACTAAAAATATGTCTTCAAAACCCAGAAACCATCTCTCTACTGCAAAGTGAAAATAGGTACCAAGGAGTCAGCAGCACCAAGCCAGGAAAGAATCCCAGAACAGTCCCAGGAGAAATGCTCCGGGCAGCTTCTGGACTTATCCACAGGTACTCCACACTGGCAAGGGACTGATGAATCTCAGGCAAAAATGTCCATGTGGACTTACCTCCTGCCTGGCTCACCAAATTGCTACTGAACTCACGTTCATTTTGCCCATTGCTTGGAAAGAGATGGTGAGATTGCAGCAGAGGGAGGATTTTAATTACAAGGCAGCCAAGTGAGAAAGCAAGAGAATGACTCTCAAGTCCACTTCCCAGAAAATAAGGACCCAGGGATATATATTGGGTAGGGGAGCAAGGTGGTCTGGAATATGGAGAAAGATGATTAGAAGTGAGGAAAGGTGAGGTAATTGATGATCTGTGCAACCATAGTCAGACTCCATGACTTTTCATAGGAAGCATGTTCACAAAATGGTGGCGTTAGCATGATCTGAGGGTGGAGTTATTAGCCTCTTGACATAAAAAGGCTGCTTATCAGACATCTGCATGCACTCAGTTAATGAGTTGGTGGTCTTCACTGGCCTAAAGTGGATAAGGGGTTCTAATTCTTGAAAAACAGCTAACACTCAGTACCATGGTGACCCAGGCTCCAGGGAGATGCTATCTATAGGAACCTGGTGGGAGTCAGACAGCATATTGCCTAAACAGCACAGTTAGCAATGAGTGGGGGAACAACTAAAAGCTATAATCAGTAATGGCAGAAAGGAAAAAGAAACTTTAGTTACCAGCTACTTAATCATCAATGGATAACTATTTGCTGGTTTCATAGGGAATCAGGAAAAGCTTCACTGAGGATGTGTCTTCAGGAAAATGAGAAACACTAAAGTGATATTGGATTTGATCTGAGCATTCTGTTATATGAAATATTAGCATCAGTCACCTTCAGGGGACACTGTAAAATCCCTAAAAGGCCCCAGGCTTTGTTCAGCAACAAGAGATACTAGCTCTGTAAACAAAGAAGAAAATGGTGCTTGCTTATCATAGATAAAGAGAGTCAGCTGAACTGTGACAGCCCTGCAGCCTCCTGGATTGATTTGGGACGAAGGTGAGAGGCCCCAGAGTAGGAAGAGATAAAAAAAGCTATTTGTCCTTTGGGGACAGCTGCTGTGACCCTTCAGCCTGAATACGATAGGATACGCTCTCTGATAAGATGCCAGGTCCCTTGAAATGAGGAAGCAGAGGCTGGGGGACCTTAAATGATCTACCATGGACTGAGAATAAGTTGCAGAGCTGAGAATAGAACCCAGCAGTTTCAGCCTCCAAGGCCATTTTGGTCTTCTGTTTTATATAGAGTGCCACAACAGTTTATCTTGACCTCTGCACTGCTGACAGAATTGCATTTTCTTCCACTGTCCTCTATTGGATGCTTTTAGACCCAATCTTTTATTTAATATTTCTCTTCCTTTGTAAATAAGGTAGATTTTCTGACTGAATTCAAAGCATGTCCTTTTAGAGAACATTACAGAGACCGTATGAGATGGAGCATTCTTGGGTGCTGATAATTTAGCACTCTTCCTATCTGTTTTGCTTTTTATTTACGAAGCAATCTCAATGAAAAACTGCAATGAAAATTCTTCTGGGCAATAAATTATTGTGAAGATAAGGGGTTACAACTTTATCTCACCTAGCTGAGAATGCAGAGTATTTAAACAATGTTCCATTTGGCCTCTCAGTTTTAATGTTTAATTCAGTTTGAATTAACTTTTAATTCTCTTCTTCATCACGTATTTACTAAGAGTAAAAAGGACTTATAGCTCTCTTTCCTTCATGAGTCAACACTCTATTATCCAACTATTTTCCCCCCTCACAAATTCCATCAAACTGCTTATCACCTTAGTGATAGATTCCTTCCATTTTTCAAGAGCAAGTATACATCAGAAGAATTTCTAAGATCTTTTGCTCAAGGGCAAATCTTATTCTCAAATAGGATCAAGTTGAGAATCACATGAAGTGTCGTCATTAAGCATGTAGGAGGGAAAAAAATCCAAAATAAGAAAGGTATTCTTTTTGTTGCTGTCTGTTTGCCCCTGGGATACGCTGTGGGAACACGTTTATTTGCTCCCGAGAAAAACTTGGCCCAGCTTATAGTTATCAATACGGGCAGGTAGCATAAGGGGATGGGAACTCGCCTGCAGCTGGGTATCTTGTTGCCATGCCTTTCCTGTAATTGAAGTCTCTCCAGGAGTTAGGCAACAGCAGCAGAAAGATGGCATGCGCATAACCAAGGATGGAATGTCTTGGAATAAAGAACAAGGAAGATCTATGGTTTTTATATTAAACTTATCCCAAAGTGAGTTTTATCTTTTTTTCTTCCTTTCTCTCTTTCTCTCTATCTCTCTCGATTTCTCTCTTTCTTTCTTTGTTTCTTTCTTTCTTTTTCTCCGTCTCTCTTCTTTCTTTCTAAACCCAAGTTCTTGGAGAAACTTATAAATGCTAATAACGATATCAGAGCGAAATAATATTTCAAATGGCCTAAGTGAAAAATAAATAAAACAACATAAAATTCTAAGATATTTCACCATTCTACAGCTAAAAGTAAAGTTTACTTCAGAGATGATGAAAACGTTGTGGTTCTTGCACATAGAGTGTATCCATGTTACCCTGACATCTAGAGAGGTGATAAACTTAGTCAAACCAAGAGATACATCTATCAACTATCTATCTGCATATATAGCAAAATGATCAATGTGCCATTATAAATTGTTCATTGCTGAAGACATTTGAGTTAATCATGTACAAGACAGCTAAGGAGTCCAAAAAACCCAAAAGAAAATGCATAGAATTGAAATACTTCACTGGTTTTCAATGGGCTTTGGCACATCAATTCTCTGAGCTTTAGGTTCCCAATCTGTCCCAATCTGAGATACTCATATCTCCCTTTCCTGCCTCACAGAGTACTTAAACTGAGCAATTGGGATTATATTTGTTGAATCCCTTTGTATACTGTTTACACTTTGAGATGTCAGTTAGATATTAGTTAGTATGGAGGAGGAGTGGTGATTTTAAAAAGGGATTATAAAATATATAACATTTAGGAACTGAGTAGAACTATAGATTTGGGGAAGGAAGGATAAGTTTGAAGTTTCCTGGACCAAATGATAGGTAGATGTGTTACCAATGTCATTTCCCAAGATTAGGAATGGAAGAATGGAAATGTTGGTGCAACAGTGGCATATTGGCTATATTGAATTTGAGGTATTGGCGACATCCAAGTGGAAATATATAGAAGAAAAGTTAAAGTCAGGATCTGTTGCTCACAGGACATGTTTTCCAGAGGCAAAAATATGTAAGTCATGATTTTAAAAGTGATGCTGGAAGTGATGGCAATTTATGGAATGAATAAGGGAGAAAATACAGAGCATTGGTTCTCCATGTTGGCTGACATCTGAATAATACACACAGATATTCAAATCTCAGATACCTTAGTATGTGTTTAAGTTTCCAGCCAAATATTTCCTCCTTAACTTGAACATTTTCCCAATTTAATTAGATTTGCCACTCTATGATTATTACCTCAAGAAAAGGTGTTAGATAGAAATTAGAAAAGAAAAGCCTACTGTTGCTACCTCTTGAGGCTCCTGAGTAAATGGCCCCTGAGAGAAGACAAGTCCTCTAGGACTCAGAGAAATAAGAGCACCTCCACTTCTCCCCACTAGATCAAGATTCTCTGGGTTTGGGAGGGAAACATAGTCCAGAACAGCTTTGACTTACAATGACTATGTAGGTGGAAGGGCCTTAGAATAGGTTTTCAACACCCCCTTGTTGGTGCAGGGGTAAAATTGCAATTCTACTCACCTCGGAGTGGCACAGCTGTTTCCTAGGGCACCAGCAGAACTGAAGACCCTTGAAGACAGACCACAGGGATGATGCAGCAGCAATTTCAAGGACCAAGGACCAATCCCTGATGGGCTAGTGCATGCCTCAGCAGACATGGGAACCCCTTTTTACGGACAAAATGTTTGTTGTTCCTCAAAATTCATATGTTGAAGCTCTAGTGCCCACTGATATGTTATATGGAGATGGAGCCTCTGAGAGAGAATTAGGGTTAGATTAGGTCATGAGGTATGAGCGTAGGGCCCTCCTATAATGGTTTTATAATAAGAAAAAGATCTCACCCCCGCTTCTCCCGAGTACACTCACTGAGGGAGGACTGAGGACACGTGTCTGCAAACCAGAAAGAAGGCCCTCACCAGACACTTACCATGCCGGCACCCCGATCTCAGACACCAAGTCTCCAGAATGGTAAGAAATTAATTTCTATTGTTTCAATCTTTCAGACTGCGGTATTTTGTTATTGCAGCCAGTTCAGACTAATACACTCTTAAACCGCATGAAATCTCAGAGCGAAAAAGGAGTACCCCAAACTACTGAGATTAAGTCAACCCAACACTGTGGAAAAGGGGATCAACACTGAAGTCATATCCAGCTATTGAGAAATGGATATGGTGCTATTGCAGCCACTCCAACTTTATCGTGTGAGATTCCTACATTAGTCAATTAATCAGAATCTGTAGAGATGGAGGCCAGTCAGTCTTACTTCCAAACAAACAAGCTCCACAGATTATTCTGATGTATAGAGTCACCAAGAAAGAACTTTGAAAATTATTTACACTCAAAAAGTGTGACGGAAGAGCAGAACATGAAATATATAAATCAGCAGTCTGAAAAGTAAGGAAGACCAAAACATTTCAGCACCTAGGAAAGCAGAACAGAATAGGATTTCCCAAAAGAGGGACAAGTGCTGCAGAGAGCTCAATCCAGAGGACCAGATGCTATTCAGCAAAATAATATTCAGACATGGGAAGGTGACAGAAGTAGGGTACAATTCTTCAAAGAGGATAACCAGGATAAGGAAAATGATACACAATTTAAGAAAGAACAAGATCAAGAAAATGGTCTTTTTCTTTCTTTGTCCTTTTTTATGCTGTCTCTAAAATTTTTTTTTAGAATGGAAAGATCTAGTCAATAAAGAGGTTAAAGATTTTGCAAAATGAGGACATTGCTAAGATATAAATAAATAGCTAACATTTATTTATATAATGTATACCATATGCCTGGAATTATTTTAAATGCTTTGCTTATAAAATTCTGTTCATTTTTATAACAAACTCACAAAGTAAATATTATCATTGTAAATATTACAAATGAAAATTTGGACGTGCACACACACAGACACATGCAGACACAGGTTAAATTGTTCCTAAGCTGCATACCTAGGATATGGCAGAGCTGGGATTTGGGCTCAGACTTTCTGGCTCTGTAGTTGCTACTTGCCCATGCTTCCCAAACTGAGTGTTCAAGTGTCCCAGAACACCACAGTGAACAACAAGGCCCGTGGGTTCTTTTAAATTTTTGGAAGAAGCATGTACTGATAACTGTGAAGTGCCATGTGAACTGCTTGGGCAAGGTAGTGGACCTTTTCAATACTAGGCTACACTATTCTTATTGATGTGAAGCTGTGTTCTTGGTATTTGCTGCCAGAAAAAGCAAAGACCTTGTGAAAATCACTGTGAAACAGAATACAAGAGTGGTGGCATCTAGTTTAATTCCATGGTTTGAGAAGTTGTGCAGTGCCCAACAGGCACACCTCTCCCAGTAGTAAATAGCTGTGGTTTGAATGATAAAATAAAATGTTTTCTTTCTGTTGAATTATGTATATTATTTTTCTAGCAGATACAAACTTATTTGGGCATAAATATTTATTAATTTTATGCCATAGATACTTAAATGGATCTGTTAGGTAATTCTCTGGGCCTAGGAATGCAGTGAAGAAATTACTGAGACACTACCAGCCCTGTGAACCTAGAAAGTTTGGCAACATCTGCTCCATGTTGAAAATAGGAAGAGGCAGCAAATGCCTCAAAGGAGATGTTAACCTTGCAATGGAGAACGGATATACCTATTCTTAGATGAGGTAAATGAGATCAGAGCACATACTTTGACATTTCAAAGGAAGAAAGAAAAGTTAAAAGAATTTGTTCATTGGGCCAGGATCTACTCAGTGAGTAGACAGGGGGGTTGTCCTCTGAAAATCAGGAGGTAGGATTAAATTAAGGGCTTAATAAAACTGAAATAGGCTCTGAGGTTTATAGGCATAAAGAGTCTCTACCTTGTTATGCAGCTAAGCATATAGTAAGTGTTCAATAAAGTCTTGGTTATTTATTTAATCTAATATTATGGATTTGAATTTTTTAGATAAAAGACATTTCATTTGAACTTTTGGAAAAATATATAAAAGAGAGGCAAAGAAAATCTATGATTTTGCAGCTTGTCACAGGATATCTGATATGCAGTGGTTTTAGCCCTGTTGAGAGGTGTTTTGTGTCTTTTTGTACAGATTGGCACCTGAGCTAACAGCTGTTTCCAATCCTCATTTTTTTGTTTCTGCTTTTTTTCTCCCCAAATGCCCCCAGTACATAGTCGTATATTTCAGTTGTGTGGCCTTCTAGTTGTGGCATGCGGGACACCGCATCAGCATGGCCTGAGGAGCAGTGCCATGTCCATACCCGGGATCCGAACCAACAAAACCCTGGGCCATGAAGCAGAGCACGTGAACTTCACCACTCGGCCACAAGGCCGGCCCGGAGAGGTGCGTTTTGTACACAAATATACACACATATGCTTTCTGTTCCAATAAATAAGCACAAAGAAGCTGGCTTCTGTGAGATGGACCCATGCTGGCTCTTTCTTTTTTTTTTTTTTTTTTTAATTTTTTTTTTTTTTTAAGATTTTATTTTTGCCTTTTTCTCCCCAAAGCCCCCCGGTACATAGTTGTGTATTCTTCGTTGTGGGTTCTTCTAGTTGTGGCATGTGGGACGCCGCCTCAGCGTGGTCTGATGAGCAGTGCCATGTCCGCGCCCAGGATTCGAACTAACGAAACACTGGACCGCCTGCAGCGGAGCGCGCGAACTTAACCACTCGGCCATGGGGCCAGCCCCCCATGCTGGCTCTTTCTAGAAGCACTTACAGCTGCTGAACTGAGATGTGCTGGATAAATAAATGTTTTAAAATTTGTTTTAATTTGGTACTTCTGTCAAATATCCCTTAAAACCCTCTTCATCTACCCATTGTCTGAGCCTGTTAGTAATCTGACAAGGTGCAGCTGTCTTCTCCCAGTTGGTCTATTTTAAGGTTTGAGAAATGTCAGTGAGAACTAGAAGCAGAAATCCAAAAATAGGTATTCAAGCTTGAAGATAGCCAGTGTTTAGAAGAGATTATACAGGGAAGCTGAAGAAAAAATGTCTTAGACTTAGAAGTAGAATTAAATCTCATTTTATATAAAAACTTTAGCCAAATGGCTTGGTCATATGCCCTTTCTGGTTCTCCTAAATTTTTTTTTCAATATTTCTTTGTTACTTTTAGAATTAAATCTAAATTCTTTAAGCTAGCATTAAAACATTGAATTACATGGTACCAAACTATCATTCCAAGTATTGGAGTTAGAAAAAAACTGGGTGGGGGCAGCATTGAATTCAATCACCTGTGCTGGATGAACAGATATGTAAGCCTCAGCAAGTTCACCTTATTCCTAATTAAAAATGCGAAGGATTTCTACTCCCAGAAAAATGGAGTAGTCCTATGTTTCCCTATTCTTCCTACTAAGAGCAAAACGATCCCGGACAATATACAAAAAAATAAAATAAGTGAAAATAAAAAACTAAAAGCAAGAAACATAAGAAAACTGAAAGGTAGAGAGAAGGCGGCAGATCAGCTAGGGACCTCATGGCACAAGGAACAGCACAGCATTGAGTTCCTTGGATCTTGTCTTTGCTTCATGTATCCTAGACGAGGAGTGAAAGAAGCTGTGAAAAAAGAAATCCTAAAGAGCACAGAGAACAACAGTCCCAATAGAAATCTGCTCTCTCTAGCCAAAGGACCAGGATAGGGGCATCTAGACAGTAACCTCTCTACTTCAGCCAAATGCCATCAGCCAAACATCACAAAAACACCCCCATACCACAGAAGATGAACAGAGAGCCTAGACCAGGTGATTCCATAGAACACTGAATAAAGAGCAAGGATTTTCATCCCTACTGGGTAATAATTCTACCTCCACTCTTTTGGTGTTAATGGAGACCATGTGAGCAACCTGGACTTCCATTCACACTGAGAAGTCGCAAGGCAAGTCTCTCCCTCCATGTTGGGATGGCATTTCAGAAGACCTAGTGGAGAGTCATGAGTTTCAACACAGCCAAGTGGTAAGGAGGCTGACCCCAATGCTGTCCACAAAGTCCATGTGGTCAACAAGAATGAGATATTCCTGCCCCTTCCAGCCAGGGTGGTATCAGCAGGGACATGGTGGGGAGCCTGAAATCCTACCTCCACCCAGAAGTAGTTGGGAGCACATCCTCCATTCTTAGGTGTCAATGGAGGCTGAGTGGATAGCCTGGACTTCTATGCCCACCTGGCAATATCAAGGCAACACCCACCTTTCCCCTGCCAGAGTCCTATCATAAAAGTTCAGTGAAAACAAATGATTGAGACTCAGAATCCCATAACACATTATTATTGATGTCTGCATTTCAAATGAGAATCACTTATATGTCAATAGCTAAAGAAATATTAAATAAAAAGAGCAACTAATAAATGCTGTATTTCTTTTTGCAGCTATAAAAATCATCATAAACTTTATGGCTTAAAACAACTTAACCTTATTATCTTACACTTATAGAGGGCAAAAGTCCAAAATAGTTCTCCTGTGCTAACACAAAGGGGTTGACAGAGGTGCATTCCTTCTGAAGGCTCTAGAAGAGGATCCATGTTTTTCTTTTTTCCAGTTTCTAGGGATTGCTTGCATTCCTTGGCCTGTATCCTCCTGCCATCTTCAGACCAGCAGTGGACCGTTAGGTCGTTCTCATGCTGCACCACTCTGACACTCACTTTTCTTCTGCCTGTTTCTTCTGCTTATAAGAACCCTGGTGATTACACTGGGTCCACGCAGAAAATTTACAATGATTTCCCCATATCAAGGACAGCTGATTAAGAAAATTCTATTTGCATCCTCAATGTCTCTTTGCCATATGACCTAGCATATTCACAGTTTCCAGAGATTAACACATGGACATCTTTAGGAGCACATTACCCATCTACAACCAAAGAGAACATTATGAAACATAAGAAATATTGTTTTAAGTCTTAGGAGTTATTTTCTCTAGTTCTCCATGCCCTTGCTGAGATGGTCATTAATTGCAAGATGTATGATGCTTCTACTCACTTTCATTATTCAGATCAAGGGGCTTACCAAATGTCCCTGCTCCTGAACAGCCCACATAGACTTGTCTCCTTCATGATGAAGGATATTCCTTAAAGAAGTAATAAATCTAAAATGATAAATGCCTCCTTGTTTCAAGTTAGATATGCTTGTATGTGCGGACTTCGAGAGGAAAAGATACCAATACCTCCCTCAAATGATCCACTCTAAAAATTCCCTTGTAATTTTGCTGTTTGCTTAAAAAATATATTCCTATACACCAAACCACATCAACATATCAGCTTTCTATCAAAAGCAGAAATGTTAATTTTTTCTTGAATATTCATATTTCAAACATATAAAGGGTAATAGGACATAAAGGGAGGTAAAATATGCTTCACTGGAACTGTTAAAAAAAGCTATATTAAGAGCTAAACTATGAAAAAAACTATAGTAAAATAAAATGAAATTCTAAAAAATGTTAAAATAACCCACCCATAGAGAGGGAAGAAAAGGAAAATAGAGAAATAAAAATAGAGACCAAACAGAAAACAAAAAATGGCAGCTTAAAGAACTAACATATTAATAGTTACTTTAAATGTAGATAGTCTAAAAACACCAATTAAAAGACCGATATTGACAGGATGGATTAAAACCTGTCATAATCCTAAATATGTATGCACCAAAAAACAGTGTTATAAATTGTGTGACACAAAACGTGATGAAGCTGAAAGGAGAAATAGATAAATTCACCATTATTGTTGAGATTTCAGCTTCTCTTTCCCAACAATTGATATAAAAAGTATATAGAAAATCAGCAAATATATATAAGAACACAATTGACAAACAAGAACTAATTAACTTTTACAGAATGTTCCACCCAAAAACGACAGAATGCACATTCTCTTCAAGCACCCATAGTACATGTATGGAGATAGACCACATCCTGGACCATAAAACAAATCTCAACAAATTTAAAAGCACTGAAATCATACAGAGTATGTTCTCTGAAAAAATGAGATCAAACTAGAAATCAATAACAAAGAAATAACAAGAAAAGTCTTCAAACACTTCGAAGCCAAACAATACTTTAAAAAATAATCCATGGGTCAAAGAAGAAGTCTCAAGGGAAACCAAGAGATGAATGAAATATATTGAAGATGAAAATACAACATACGAAATTCGTAGAACAGAGCTAAAGCAGTGCAGAGAAGGAATTTTATAGCACTGAATGCTTACATTAGAAAAGAGGGAGAGTCTCAAATAAATGACCTAGGCTCTCACATGGATAATCCAGACAAAAAGGAACAGAAAAATAAACCAAGCAGAAACATGGCAATAATATGGTAAAGAGCAGAAATCAATAAAATTGAAAAGGAAACACAATAGCAGTCAACAAAAAAAATCAACAAAATTGAAAAATCTGTAGCAAGACTAACAAAGAAAAGAGAAAGAAGATACAAATTACCAATATCAGAAATAAAACATAACTACAGGGGAGCATCACAAAAGACCTTGCAGATATCAAAAGGATAATAGGAAAACAGTATAAAGAACTTTACACACATAAATTTAACAATTAGATAAAAATAAACTGATTCTACAAAAGGCACAAATGTCTGCAACTCACGCAACATAAAATAGATGTTTGACTAGCCCTATCACTGTATAAGATATTGAATTGTAATTTAAAAAGCCACAAAAAAGAAATCTCAAGGCACAGATGATGTTACTGTTGAATCCTAACAAACGTTTAAAGAAGAATTAACAGCAATTCTACATAATCTATTCCAGAAAAGAGAAGAGGATAGAAGACTTCCAATTTTTTGTGAAGATAACATGGCTCTCATATCAAGACTAGATAAAGATAGAATGAAAAAGAAAGAAAAATAGAAGGAAAGAAGGAAGGAAGAAAGGCTTGTTTAAATCTAATGTCCCTCATGAATGTAGATGCAAATAACTTTAGCCACTGGGGAAGCGTGAATTAAGACCGCGATTATACACCTATAAAAATGGCTAAAATAAAAATTAAAGAAAAATAGTGACAACACTAAATGTTGGTTAAAAGATGCAGGAAAAAGAAATCATTCATGCATTTTTGATGGAAATGTAAAATCATTCAGTCACTCTGGAAAACAGCTTGGCATTTTCTTAAAGTACTAAATATGCAGTTACCATATGACACAGCAAATGTACTCCTGGGTATTTATCCTAGAGAAACAAAACTTTTGATCCCCCAAAAACTTGTACCTGAATGTTTACTGCAGCTTTGTTTGTGACAGTCAAATATGGAAGCAATCTAGATGTCCTTAAACAAGTAAATGGTCAAACTGTGATACATTCATCCTGTGGAACGCTACTCAGTAATAAAAGAAAGGAACTATTGATACATTCAACAACTTGAATGGATATCCAGAGAATTATACTGAGGGAAAAACATTGATCCCAGAAGATTACAAAATGTATGATTTCATTTATGTAACATTTTTAAAATGTCAAATTTATGAAAATGGAAAATAGGTTATTGGTTGCCAAAGGTTAAGGAGGGAGTATGCATGAGAAGGAAGCGGGTGTGGCTATAAAGGGACAGCATAAGAGATCCTTGTGGTGATAGATTTGTTCTGCATTTTGATTTTATTAATGTTCCTATTCTGGTCCTATAGTGTAGTACGGGTTTGCAAATTGCTACTGTTGGGGGAAATTGGGTAAAAGACGCATGTACTCTTTCTGTGTTATATCTTGCAAATTCAGGCAAACCTAAAATTAAATAAAAATTAAAAACTTTTCTTTAAAGAAGACAATAATGCCTACACTCTAGATTTGCTGTCAGAATGAAATATATTTGAAAGTACCTGTCTGAAACCTGGTATTCAGTGACACTCAGTTTATCTGATTTTCCTTCCATTTCTCCTCTCCTACTCCATTATAGGCTTCTTGCTAACTAAATTTTTCCCTCCGCTGGGCTATACCATGCCTTTCCCAACCTCTCAACCTTGATGAACTTAGCCTGGACTCTTTCAGGAGGAGGGCCTGCTCTGTTACATTTTGGGGGTGGGGTATGTGTGAGACTCAGGAGCAGAACTGGTCCTACACATATACAGAATAGGCAATGCCCTAAAGCTGTTAAAACTGGAGGTCAGATTTTGACGGCATATTTTGGTATCAAAGGAAGGGAGGGAGGCAATAAGGCCTGGCCCTACTAATTCCCCTGATACTCTGTGAGGTTCAAATAGCAGAGTAAGGAGCTAAGTACCATCTTGCCGATAGTTTTAGGAGGCCAGGAGACCTGTGAGCTGGAGCCTGATTCCAGGTCATGCATAGGACTTGTCCCCACAACCATCCCCAGCCACAATCAAACCTTAGTACCAGCAGCTGGTAGTTGGTAATTAAAAGGATAGCAATGTCTGTTTCCTGACAAGGGCCCTCGACATATTTACCTAATGATGTTATTTGTAGTTCTAAGGTTTAAAATAAAATTAGCTCATTTATTACACAATTAAGTGAATGATTCCACAGAGAACCAGAGTCACAAGGTACAAGAGAAACAAAAGCAAGCATTCGTACTGTCTGTGTCCTCCCTAAACTCAGAAGAGAAGCAAGGTCAGGGAGGTCAAGGAGAGGAGAAAAAGGGACAGTTGCTCAGGGCCCTAGGCAGCAGACACCCTGTGCAGGCCTGGTGGACAAAAGAGAGTTTCTTTCTGCAGCCACTAGGCCCATCTAGTCAGAGAGCAAAAGCAAGCAGCATTTAAACCAGTAGATCTGAGCCAGCATCCTGACTGGGAAGGAGAGACAGCCATCAGAAACTCTCAGGTTTAGGGCTCATAAGAGTAGAAGCCAGACATTTCTGCACATCAAGCAGCCAGGAATTTCAGGATCTGGCTGCATCAGCAACAATAACTCGTCAGTCTTCTAAAAACTCCACCAAGCTTTTTCACCTAAATGAAAACCACTGCATTATAATCAGGTGCTATCAGACTATGGCCTACTGGCTTAACTTAATTTAGGAAATCATATGGACATTTAACTACCTGAGCAGCTTCTAGCCTCAGGGGAATGGAGAAGGCCATTAGAAAAGAAAGTGAGAAGGCATCACAGAGAATGGCCATCACTCAAACATAGTGAACCCTAGGTAAGCCATGGTCCATAGAGTGGTGGTGGTGTGTCTATAAATGGGCCAGATTCAGCTGAAGGTGCTGTTAGGATACCGCAGAGATCCAAAGACTCCTTCCAACTCACAGGGTGGGTGCTTCCGATAAGCATCACCGCTCTCACGTAGTAGGGTTTTGAGATCTTGCTCTGCGTCACAGCTTTGTCCTAAGTGCTAGGTGGATGTTGGAATAGAGTTGGTTAGATGCCCAATCCCAAATCCCTGAAACCTCCACTAGTTATGGATGCAGGCTCCAATGGATACATAACGGTATGTGTGTGTACATGTTAGTTTAGATAAATATCTCAACAAATTTTCCTAGTTAATGTTCCTTTGGTGATTGGAGCACACAATCTTTATGGAGTTTCCTTTCTGATCAATTATTTTTGTCTTCATGAGAACCCTGAAGATGCCTTTTATTATTCTCAATAAAAATAACAATACTAAGCCTAAGAGTAGTAGTGAAATAATGATAGGCAGTTAACACTTGCTCAGTGCTTGCATATATCAGACCATTTTATGTCCACAAACTCCTGTGAATTGGATATTTTGTGGGATTTTTTTGTATTTTATACATGAAGAAATTGAGTCAGAGAGGTTAGAAGAGGTTACCCAAAGTCAATCAAGCCAGTAGAAAATTATAATCCAGGTCTGATTCAAGAAAATGAGAATTAATTTTTGTCCCCTAGGATAAATTTTCTTGCTCCTTATCTCCAAGGTCAATTAATTCCCTCATCTTGTCCTCCACCCCAGTGGCAGAACAAGGCAGGCACACTTGCATACAGGGAGCCCTTCTCTCTGTATCAGAGCAGTCTGTCTCTCCTGCCAACTCCAGGCCTCCTTTCTTCTGAACCTACTCCAGGGGCCAGGGAAGAACATTCTGATCCTTCTCACCGGGCAAAGACATAGGAGGGAAGAGAAGGAAAAGATAAGGTGAAAGCTCTAAGTTCTTTTTTCCCACCTGAAAGAGTTTAACCACTTCCCCCACAACCTCACACCCAAGCAACCAGCTCTGATCTATATGTCTATACATAGTGGCCTCAGGGGTCTTCATCCTTGGGATTGAACAAGCAAACAGAGAGTAAAGAAGTTTTCCAAAAAAGGTGATGTAAAAATGCTGAAAAGCATTTGACCTCTGCTTGGAATACCACAGTTTCTGTTTTGGTAAAAACTTTTCCATTGGCCGAGGCAAATGTTGCCTTCTGCCTTGGTCTCCATGTGCTACAGACATAAGTGAAGCCAAACAACAAGACAAAAGAAGAGGAGGGACCACATAGCCACAGGCCTGTGACCCCACTTCAACCACAAGCATCCAAATACCTTTTCCCAGAATAGGACATTATTGTTCCTTTATATTCCAAATGAGGCAAGGTCATCAAACTTCATTGATTAATAGCAGATGGCTTCATGTGTTGCCCAGGGCTTTAGCGTTGGTGTTTGCTTACATTTCAAAGTAATAGAGTCATTTATTTCCTTTATAGCTGCCCAGCAATTTTAGGTAACACTTTTATATCTTCTCTCTTGTGAAGACATCATGCTTTTATTCAGCCTGTACCCAGGCTTGTGGAGGCAGGCAGACCTTTTACAGCAACCATCAGGGAAATCACTGATTTTGATAGATTCAGGTTCTTTCCTCGATCCTTGGTTCATACTTTCGATTAAAAAAAAAATCTCAATGGGCTTAGAATTTCTACTTGGAATGTGGAAACCCCAAAGAAAAATGCTAAAAGGACCAGAGAGGCAGTCCTCCTGATTTAGTTAAAAGACATTTGAGAAGAAATAAAAAAATCAGAAACGGAAGAAATGTTTACCATTATAATATCAGTATTCTTTGTCCTCCTGGCTTTGTCCATCTAGTTCATTCTCTATAAGAATTTCTTATTGAGACTTTTAAAGATAAATTTCATAAGCCAATTTTTGAATTAAAACACATCAAGGATTGATATTGAGACTGAATAAAATAAACTGACATCTCTTAGCAAACATTCAAGGTTCTTCACCTGCTGGACCTGGCCCTCTTTTCCAGCAGTGGCTTAAGCCTTTAGCCCACCAACCTAACTATAAATAACCCTTACCAAAGCAGACCACTTAGTATTTGTGTCTGTGTATCTTTGCACTCAGTGGTTCTATTTCCTTTAACGCTGCATCCTTATCTCTGCTCTCCTATACATGGAGGTTGAATCTGACCATTTTTGTGCTTTCCCTTCCAGGATTGCACGTAGGTTTGGGGGTCTTCATTTGTGGGGTTGTTTGTAGGAACTGGTAGGGTAGTGATTAAATGTCTAAGCCTAGCCATCCTTTTACGAGTCTCAGGCTAATAGCATTTATTTAGTCTTCTCTGTGCTAATGGAATTTTCATCCAGACTTGATATGAATGTGTGACGACTGGCCAGCATGCTGGAAGCTCTGATCCTACGAGAAGATACAAACACAGTACCTGTCCCCCAAAACATTTATATTACCAGAGACAGTATGTGCGCACGCACACACACATGCAATACACAAATTTCAGTACTCTCATTTCTTCATTCATCTGTCAATATTTACCAAGCACCTACTTTGTGCTCAGTCTTGTTTGGGTGTGTGGATATGGGTCACTGCAACACAACAGACTAATGTCTACTCTTGGGAACATTTCCTTTGACCAGCAGCATGGATATAAGCAAAGAAATGCATTTTTATAACATGATATTATAAACAATATATAATAAGCATAAAGTATAGTGTCTAGGAATGATAAGACATAGATCTGAGAAGCTGCTGCAGATTACATTGACCCCACAGCTCCTCCAGCAAATGAGAACATTACTTGCCCTCTCAGGTAGCCTCTGATGGGTCTTGCTGACTTCCTGAAAGCTGGCTACAGTATTTCCTGTCTCTAACCTGTGTTCCTTCTGCTCCAATTTAAATCATTCCCTCGGGTTCTTCCTTTTAGAACCTAAGTTCTGAGAGAATCAAAGGGCATAAGGACTCCTAGAAAGTTCAGGAAAAAGGTTGAAGAATGGAGCCTTTGCAATTTAAACCACAGTAGAATTTGGGAGTAAGTAGAAAGCAATTGTATAACTTCCTGTGTACCAGAGTAGCAGGGCCAGCACCTCCATACCACCTCTGCAGCACCTGCCCCAAGCATTTAATAATGACTGATTATAATATTGTTATTTACAGGTTTAATTTTTACCCTTGTGGTATTCTATTTAATAAAAACAATTGCATTAAGAACACCTGCTAATCATCTGCTTCAGCTAATTTAAAAGGAAAAATTCTAATAGTACTTTTACATTTTCTAATTAGGGAAGTATTATGAGTTTTAATTAATGTCTTAATTAGATGCCATTATCTCCTCCTGACACTGATGAATTATTTGAAACCAGGCCTTGATTACTATATTGATATGTGTTCTCTTGTTCCTTTTTTTTTTTTTTCAAACATGTAGCTGGTATCCTTTCTATTTAGGAAAAGCTTCTCTACAGCGAAACAGGACCCCTCTCAGCGGCTTTTTCTGGAGTGAGATTTCTTCATCTCACTCCTGCCCAGCCTTTCTCCTCTCTGTGCTTTTCACTTACTAGAGCCCTGATCCTGGAAGTCCATATGTGGGCCACCCCAGTCCCTGTTCTTTTCATTGTGCTGGATATTCACTCAGTACTTAGGTGTCTCCTTAATGCTCATCAGGTTCTGGATTGGCAATGAGGGTCTGGAGAGAGGTTAAGTACAGAATCGGAACCAGAGAATGGCAAACACCTATGGTAAACAAGTGAACCATCACACGGCAGTTTCAGAATGATGGATGTAAAAATTCCCATCTCTCTCAAAAGGTTGAACTACTTTGCAGCATCACTTCTAAAACAGCCTTCACTGTGAAAGAAGAGTGGGCCAGAGAAGGAGGAGGAGGTGGAAGCCGGAGTTGCTGCCCTATCCAGACATACATGATTGTGCACTCCCTACTGAGGCCTGGAGAAGAAGGTCTTGTTGATTTTGGTGTTTATCATGTCACTTCTCAGCTAAACAGAAAAGAATCCTAGAAAAGAATCCTTTCTTTCTGGAAATTTTGTACAAGTAGTTAGAGAAAGATAAAAAGCTTATTTTATACATTCCAAGTGCCATGTGGTCAGAAAGGAATTAGGTTAAGACTCGACAGATGTAAGAGGGACAGGAGAAGGCTGCAGAGTGATAATTTATGTAATACAGACAGAAAACATATTGGTCCTTGTGATGTATGAGGTTGACTGGTGTTCTACTTCAATCCTATCCTCCATCTAGCAGGACTTCTAGGATTAACTTGGTTGGGGAGCTAACACTATATTTTGCAGACGTTTTCTTATCTATATTTCCAGATTTGACTTAGATAGGGCCAATCAGATGCACTTGCATCATTTTTTCCTGATACAGATTTTAACAGGTGTGGCTTACCATCCTGAAGCTGGCTTCCTGATCTGTCCAATATTCCAAACGTGGTGATGTCCTGACTGCATCCGTTTTCTGATCATAGAGCACACAGAACAATCTTGGCAGCCCAGGTCTGTGGAGGGGCTTTGGGAGCAATACTTAAAAGCTTAACCCAGAATGTATTTTTAACTCTCCCAACCCTCTGTAAGCAATGTCATACCCTATAATAAAGCCAACTTAAGCTAGATAGAATAAAATCTGCTTTCTGTAATGGAGCAGTTACAAGGTAAGTTTTAAATACATGCTCATATCACAGTTTTCTACTTTTAGCCATTTTTTCTTAGTTGGCTGTTAGAACTGGCAAACTCTGATGGTATAATTCTCACAAAGTTGGAATGATTAGTTCTTTTTTTTCTGTGTGGGGAGAATTTCTACTTTAACAATAGAATTCTTCAGATAAAAGTCATAACAACATAAGAAAAAATGTGGATAGTACATGGCCAGCCAGTAAGGACACATTTTTCTAGTCTTTTAATCATTATTTGAGTTTTTTTCATACCACGTCATGTTATTTATTTCATCTATATTTGAGACAGCTCAGAGTGCTAAACAATGATACAATGACTATTTTTTGTGTTTTATATTATGGAATATTTGAAACATAAGAAATAGTATGAATACTATTATAAACCCCCAGAATTCACAAATGATGCTCAACAGTTATCATGGCCAGTCTTGTTTCACCTATGCCATTACCCACTTGCATCAACTTTTGTTATTTTGAAGAAAATCTCAGATCATACACTTTCATCTGGAAACAAGTCAGCATGTATTTCTAAAAGATAAAGTATTTTTTTCCTTTTAAAATAGTCACATTACTATACTCAGTTCTATATAAGTCAATGATAACTTTTAATATCATCAGTGATTTAGGTAGTGTTCAAATTTCTCTGTCATTTTCTTAAAGTTTCCTTGTTTGAATTTGGATTTGAAATACACAGCAATTGGCTGATACATCTCTTAAGTTCCATTTGAATTATTGATTTATCTTCTATATCTCTTTACTTTCCTTTGCAAATATTTGCTGAAGAAATCAGATATTTGTCATGTGAAATTTCCATAGTCATCACCTTAATCTTATGTAATGTGTTCTCTGTTTCCGTTATTTCCTGTAAATTGGTTTTTGCATCATTTAGGCCTCATAGAGCTTTTGGCAATAATTCTTTGTAGATGGGTTCTATAGTTCCATCAGAAAATGCACAATATTAATTAGACTGTCTTTGTGATGATCTTGGCAGCTATTGACGATCACTGTCTAGATCCACTACTTTATTACAAATGGAAAATCAGGTATTCCAATTTTGTCACTTTTGTTGTTGTTGTTCATTAGTTAAAATACACGACAAAGTCATACTGGTACTTCCAATTTAAGTTCAGGATTGCATGATCTTTACTGAGCCTCAGTGTCCCTCTTACCTCCTTTGTCCCGATCCTCAAGGACACCAAAAAAATTACTTCTTGCTTTATCTCCTAATAGACAATCCACAGTCTCAGGATATTAAGACCAACATCACCTTCACTGTATGACTACTAAACTCCTTAATGTTTTGTTTAATTTTGTTTTGCAATTCGCTGTTTTTGTCTGGTATAATCCACTGGGATAGCAGTAAAATTATTGTTTAACTTACTTTGAAATAATTCTTCTTGATTTGATTGTGTCACCTACTTGAGACACTTGTTTGTTTAATTTTCCTTTTTTGGGATATTATTTTATTTTATAATTATGCAAAATATTCACATGCTCACAAAGCCAAATCTATAAAAAATCATATATTCAGAGAATTCTTCCTTCTATTCCTGTCACCTCCACACTTTGCCTTTCTTCCTGCAAAAGCAAGGCTCTGTTTAATTTATGGTTTATACTTTGTTTTTCTTGTAAATGTAAACGTATTGATACTACATACACTTTCTTAAACAACAGGAAATCATTTTATTTATTGATTGCGTACTGCTTATTTCTCTCCACTTCCCCCCACTTATATTTAGGGCATCACTCATAGTCTCATATAAAGGTACTCTTCATTCCTTTTTATAGCTGCCTATTCTCTTTTTCATAGATCTATCAGAGTTTATTCAGCCTTCCACTTATAATGAACATTTGGGTTGTCTTCATCTTTTACTATAATAAAGAAGTTTTATGTGCATATTCACCTTGTGCATATGCTTTGCAATATATTCTTAAAGTAGGAATTACTTGGATCAAAGGGTAAATGCACATATAAATTTGATAGATATTACCATATTCTCTACTGTAGGTATTGCATCATTTTGCATTTCCAGACACTATTTCCCCATAATCTCAACCACAAAGCATATTGTCAACTTGTAGATTTTGTCAATGTGTTGGGTAAGAAATTATAGATCACTGTATTTCAAATTTTCATTTGTCTCATTATTAACCATTTAGAGAATATTTTTATAAACTTAAGAGCAATGACCTTTTTTTCTGTAAAAATGTAAGCTCATATCTCTAACCCTTTTTCTATAGAAGTGTTGGTATCTTTTGCCATAGTCTTCTCTCTTCTTAGAAGTTTACTTTTGTATAATGGCATGTCAACATTTTGTCAGTGATATAAGTCATAAATCACCTTGCAGTTTCACTGCCACATTTAAATTTCCATTATTAATGTTACTGAGAAGCAAAGAAAGGCAAACATTAATGAACACCCATTTTCCAGAACAGAAGCCAAACTAGTGCTCAAAAGTGAAAAAGTGTAAATATAAAGCTTTAGAGTTTATGGTTCTTAAATTTATAAAACAAGATATGTGCAGTTGCTCGGGAAGAAGAATAAAAATTCCAAAGGGAAAATCTAAATTGCTGTCATTTACATTTTTATGGGGTTCTTGAGGAAGGGAAAATAACGTTGTGCGGCTTTTATTCTCTTTCTTTTGAAAGATGTAACATATAAAAAAAGAGAATAATTGAAAAGCACAAATGTATCTATAGGTCTGTGAAATGACCTGTATAACAGTGCTTCAGAAAAACAGAACTCCCAAGTAAAATGCTATTTATTCTCAAGCAAATAGACATAAATGCACCAAAAGTTTCCAACCTCATTAATACAGACAGGGTTTTTAGAACTTAGATAGAAATTTTGAGTGAAAACTGGGAAGACAGAACCCCATTAGACTTTAATCTTGATTCTGAAAGGAGCTTGCTCTTATTTCATTCATCTTAATATTTAATAAAAATTTTATTTCTTGCTTTATCAAAATTAGAGTGAAAAAAAATCTGGATTATCTAAGGAAGCATTATTAAGCTTTTTTGTTAACATGAACAGTATTATAGGTTGAATCAAATACTATCTGGGATTGGAAACAGTACTCTTTCCCAAATGTAATGTGCTTTCTAATGGAAGTTTATTCCACAGCACGTTGGATGAAGTGTTAGACTTTCTCAAGAGCCTCAGACTGCGTTTACCTGTAAATACGGTATGCCACAACATACAAATACATAGAGGACATAAGTTAGAGAATCATGGGATTTTTTTTCTTATCTGAAAGGGAACTTGGAATCTCCTGCTCTAACCTCCTGATTACTAAGCACAGTGCTGCTTATTGGAATGGCAAAGACATAATCTAGCTCTCTTAGTTACCGTGTCTTGTGATTTTCTCCTATACCAAGTTGCTTCTCCTGAATACTGTCAATTATAACCAGAAAACATACACATCAGAGTCACCCTTCACCACACATCTTCACCATCTTCACCACCCTTCATCGTCTTCACCACCCTTCACCGTCAGATAATATTAGTATATTTAATATGGATCATCAATCATTTTGTATTGTCTCAAATTTAAATAATACAAGACTCTGCATTTTACAGATAGGGTCTAAAGGAATAAAACATTGATAACTAGACTATGCTGGAGTTAAAATTAAAAATTTAAGCCTGATCAATTCTCATTCTCGATCCCACCTGAAACCTCATCACTATAATTGAGTTGGATATTTTCTTGTAATCTTATGACTCAAGGACAGCAGAAGAAAGGTCATACATAAAAGTAGTCACTAAGACATCGCTGAACAAAAGCACTCTACAATTGGGCAATCTGATGTAAGCTGTCATAGTTTGTGCCTACCGAGGCCCTCTTATTCATCTGTCTTCATTAGTAGTTCGTAAGACACCAAAAGGATTTTAAGAAATGCTACAGTTAACTTAAAAGACAGAGAAGTAAACACAAGCTTTTCACTAGTCAAAGCTTCAAACACATCATTTCGATGGCCTAATAATGCCTCTGTGTGTGAAGGTGACATACGAGTTTAAGTTGTTTTCACAACATTGTAGACGTTCATGGGCCCAACACTACACACTCGGTTGCCCCTTTCATGATAAATAGTGAGGGTCTGGTCACAGCTCTGAAAGAGCGCAGAATTCAGTGGTTCTCTGGAGCTCGATATCAACAGTTTGTTTATCATCAATGGTGTTCTAATCCCACTGTTACAAACTCCTACAAAATAACATTTTTAGCTGCAATGGCCTAAAATCGGAAACTGAATTCTATCCTTAATTCTGTGTGCACCTGCTGCTTCTCTTGTGAAATATGGTTAGCGCAGTGAGCAGGAATATATCAATCATGACCAAACGGATAAATTTTATGTCTGTTATGGTGAATTCTGTGTAATGGTTTTATATCCCAGATGCTAGAATGTGAAATTGTAATGTGTTAAACAGAGCACAGGCCAAGGGTCACATTGACCTGATTACAAATTGAGACTTCTTATCACCTTAGCAAATTTGCTTCAACTCCTTGAACTTTATTTTTTTAATCTCTAAAATTAATGAGGTTTCCTTTTCCTAAAACACTTCTCCCCTTCTATCCATTTGGCTTACTGTCTCATCTCCTTTAGTTCTTGGCTTTTGTGTCCCAGTATCAAGAAGTTCTTCCAAAACTTCCTATTCAAAATTGCACGTTGTCCTTACGTGGAATTCTCTAGCCCACTTCCCTGATCTGTTTCCAATGTTATTTATCATCATCTGACACACTATGAATTTCACTTGTTTATTGTATATGACCCTGGATGGAAAGTTTTATTAAGGGAAGGACTTTTGTCTGTTTTGGTCATTGCTTCATACTCAGCATTTAAAACAACCCATGCCATGTAGCAGCCTATAGAATACACTATATACTGAAGAATGACTTCACTATTCAGTATACTGTAGAATGAATTTAATAAAATTACATACTGTAGGGAAAATAATATCCATCTTACATGTTAAGAGGACTAAATGAAATAATTTATTCAACAAATATTATCAAGCACGAATTTTGCATGCAAAAGAATCTTTGCAGCTAATAGGGGCACAGAGATTAAATAGCATGTGTAGACACACTTACGTAAAAAGAAATGTGAATATTTGGTTACCTGAAAGAAAATCAGCATGAGTGGAGTAAAGAGAATGAGGACAACTGTCCTCCTATCTCATTGAGATTGAGACTAGAGAGACAGAGGCTAGAGGACATCCACTAAAATGCCTGGTGCATAGTGGCTGCTCAACAAATAACAGTTTTAAAATAATTGATACAAACGCCCAAGATACCACAGTTTCACAAATTCAGAAGAAAGTAAAGATGGCTGGATTTCTAGAGTGGCCATGGCATGTGACACAAATGACCACTGCATGTGTCAGTCTATTCAGAAAAATAGAAACCAATCTAGATACTTCAAATGAAAGAAATTTAATGCAGAAAATTGGTCATGTGGTGATGGAAGACCTGAGAAAGAAAAGAGGGATCCAGCCATTAGCAAAACAGGAAACCACTGCCCTAAAAAGGGAGATATCAGAAGAGGAGACAATGTTACCAAAACCCGGCAGAAACTAGACTACAATTTTGCCATCGAGTAGGCCTGGGTTCCAGAACAGAGGAGTTTCAGTTCCTTCCACAGAAAACACACGTGGAGGCAGAAAAGGAGACATGGCTCCTCTCTTCAGCCTTTAAAATCACCACCTGAAACTCTCACTGATAAAGCCATTGGGAAGACACTAAGCAAGGCATACTGGGAAATGCAGTTTCTGTGATAGAAAACATCATGGCAGAAAGTCAGGGAGTTGCGTTGAGAGCAGTCTTACAGATAATCCCTACAAAATATATTTATTTATTTTTATTCTAATAAACATTTTATCTCTTCCAAGGAGCTATTCTTAGCACCATTAATAATAAATTTGCACATTTTAACAATGTAGAGTTCACAATGCAGAGTTCACAATTTGTATTAAAGTAATTTCCCTTCAAATAACACTGTGTGAAAGGAAATCACTTTTCCATTTCCTTATGTTATCATCAATTTCTTTCAAAAATGTCTTACAGTTTTCATTGTATAGGTCTTTCACCTCCTTGGTTAAATGTATTCCTAGATATTTTATTCTTTTTGTTGCGATTGTAAATGGGATTGCTTTCTTGAGTTCTCTTTCTGTTAGTTTATTATTAGAGTATAGAAATGCAACTGATTTTTGTAAGTTGATTTTGTACCCTGCAACTTTGCTGTAGTTATTGATTATTTGCAATAGTTTTCTGATTGATTCCTTAAGGTTTTCTATATATAAAATCATGTTATCTGCAAACAGTGAGATTGTCACTTCTTCATTTCCTATTTGGAATCTTATTATTTCTTTTTCTTGCCTAATTGCTCTGTCCAAAGCCTCCAGTACTATGATGAACAAGAGTAGTGAGAATGGGCACCCCTGTATTGTTCCTGTTCTACAGGGATGGCTTTCAGTTTTCCCCATTGAATATGATGTTGACTGTGGGTTTGTCTTATATGGGCTTTATTATGTTGAGGTTCTTTCCTTCTATACCCATTTCGTTGAGAGCTTTTATCATGAATAGATGTTGGATTTTGTCAAATGCTTTCTCTGTGTCTATTGAGATGATCATGTGGGTTTTATTCCTCATTTTTTATGTGGTATATTACATTGATTTATTTGCAGATGTTGAACCATCCCTGCATCTCTGGTACAAATCACACTTGATCATGGTGTATGATCTTTTTAATGTACTGCTGTATTTGGTTTGCCAATATTTTGTTGAGGATTTTTGCATCTATGTTCATCAGTAATATTGGCCTATAATTTTCCTTCTTTGTGTTGTCTTTTTCTGGCTTTAGGATCAGGGTGATGTTGACCTTATAAAATGTGTTAAGAAGTGTTCTGTCTTCTTCAATTTTTTGGAATAATTTGAGAAGATAGATTTTAAATCTTCTTTGAATGTTTGGTAGAATTCTCCTGAGAGGTCCTGGACTTCAATTTGGGGGAGGTTTTTTATTACTGTTTCAATCTCTTTACTTGTGATTGGTCTATTCATATTCTCTATTTCTTCTTGATTCACTTTTGGGAGGTTGTATGAGTCTAAGAATTTATCAATTTCTTCTAGGTTGTCCAATTTGTTGGCATATAGTTTTTCATTGTACTCTCTTCCAATCTTTTATACTTTTGTAGTATGCATTGTAATTTCTCCAATTTCATTCTAATTTTGTTTATTTCAGGCTTCTCTCTTTTTTTCTTAGTGAGACTGGTTAAGGGTTTGTCAATTTTGTTTATCTTCTCAAAGAACCAGCTCTTAGTTTCATTGATTCTTTCTACTGTTTTTTTTCAATATCATTTATTTCTGCTATTTTTATTATTTCCCTGCTTCTGCTGACTTTGGGCTTTATTTGTTCTTCTTTTTCTGATTCTGTGAGGTGTAGTTTAACATTGCTTATAGGAGATTTTTCTTCTTTGTTAGGGTGGGTCTGAATTGCTATGAATTTCCCTCTTAGGACTTCTTTTGCTACACGCCATATGGGTTGGTATGGTGTATTTTTATTTTCTTTTTTCTCCAGATATATTTTTGATTTCTCCTTTAATTTCTTCAATTATCCGTTGGATGTTCAGAAACATGCTACTTAGTCTCCTCATATTTGTCATTTTCCGAGCTTTATTCTTGTTATTGATTTCTAGCTTCATAGCATTATGGTCAGAAAAGATGCTTGATATGATTTCAATCATCTTAAATTTATTGAACTTTGCCTTGTTTCCCAACATATGGGTCTATCTTTGAGAATATTCCATATGCACTTGAGAAGAATGTGTATTCTGCTGTTTTTTGATTGAGTGTTCTATATATATATATATGTATTAAGTCCACCTGGTTTAGTTTTTCATTTAATTCCACTATTTCCTTATTGACTTTCTTTCTGGATGATCTATCCATTGATGTAAGCAAGGTGTTAAGGTTCCCTACTATTACTGGGTTGTTGTTAATATCTCCTTTTAGGTTTGTTAATAGTTGCTTTATGTACTTTGGCGCTCCTGTGTTGGGTGCATAAATATTTATAAGCATTATGTCTTCTTGGTGGAGCATCTGTTTTATCATTATATACTGCCCCTCTTTGTTCTTCAATGTTGTGGAGTCTACTTTGTCTGAAATAAGTATGGTAACACTTGCTTTCTTTTATTTGCCATTAGCTTGAAGTTTCATCTTCCATCCCTTCACTCTGAGCATGTGTTTGTCTTTACAGCTGAGATATGTTTCTTGGAGGCAGCATGTTATTGGGTCTTGTTTTTTAATCCATCCAACTACTCTGTGTTTTTTGATTGGAGAATTGAACCCATTTCCATTTAGAGTGACTACTGATATATGAAGGCTTAATGCTGCCATTTTATCACTTGCTTTCCAGTTGTTCTGTATTTCCCTTGTTTCTTGTTCTGTGTATTTCAGACTGCCAATTCAGTTTGGTAGTTCTCAATGATGGTTTTCTCATTAGTTATCATCTGTGTCTCTGTTCTGATTGTTTGTTTAGTGGATATCATGTGGATTGTATAAAAAATCTTGTGTAAGAGATAGTCCGTTTTCTGATAGCTTTTATTCCCTTAGTCTAGGCAGGTTCCATCCCTTTCCTCTTCTTCTTCCAAGTAATTGTTGTCACAACATCTTCCGTTTTTTGTTGTGTTTGTGGTTATAATGACGAGATTATAGTTATTTTTGATGTTTTCTTCTCTTTATCTTTCATGTTATAGTTAAGTGTTTGTTAACATGTTCTGATAAAGAGCTGCAGTAATTCTGATTTTATCTGCCTATTTATCTCCTTGCTCAAGACTTTGTAATTTTTTTTTCAAATCTGATGGCCTTTTTGATCATTTCTTGTAGTGAGAGGATCTTGCTTCAAAGAACTCCCTCAGCTTTTGTCTATCTGGGAAAATTCTTATTTCTCCATTATATCTGAAGGATATTTTCACTGGATAGTTTTGTCTTGGCTGAAAAGTTTTGTCTTTTAGAGTTTTGAATATATCATTCTACTCTCTCCTATCCTTTAATTTCTACTGAGAAATCCACTGAAAGCCTCATAGGGATTCCTTTGTAAGTTATTTTCTTCTGCCTTGCTGTCCTTAATATTTTTTCTTTGTCATTCACTTTGCCAGTTTTACTACTTGGAGAAGGTCTTTTTAAGATTGATTTAATTAGCAGTTCTATTAGCTTCTTTTACTTGTAATTGCTGCTCTTTCCCCAGGTTTGGGAAGTTTTCAGCTACAATTTCTTTGAACAGGCTTTCTGGTCTTTTTTCTCTCTCTTCACCTTCTGGAATACCTATAATCCTTATGGTGCATTTCCTAATTCAGTCGTATATTTCCTGGAGAATGTCTTCATTTCTTTTTAGTCTTAGTTCTCTCTCCTCCACCATCTGAAGCATTTCTATATTTCTATCCTCCAAATTGCTAATTCCGTTCTCCAAAATACCAGCTGTGTTATTCAAGGACTTCAGATTCTTCCTTATCTCAGTCACTGTATTTTTCATCTCCAAAATTTCTGATTGGCTTTTCTTTATAGTTTCAATCTCTTTTATGAAGAATTCCCTCTGTTCACTAATTTTATTCCTGATTTCATTTAACTGTCTTTCTGAATTTTCTTTTAACTCATTGGATTTTTTTAGGGTAGCTCTTTTGAATTCTCTGTCATTTAGATTGTAAATTTCTGCACCTTCAGGATTGATTACTGGGTGCTAGTAATTTTCCCTCTGGTCTGGATTACTAATGTACCTCCTCACACTATTTGATGGGGTGGATTTGTGCCTTTGCATATTGGTAGTATCTGTTGTAGATTCCATTGGGGGGGGGAGTGGTGTAGGACCTGTGTATTTTGAGCTTGCTGCAATTTCTGGCATCTGTGCCTCTCCTTTGGAATCTGTGCTGACAGGGTCCATCTGTGATTGTCAAACTGATGCACTGGGCAAGGGGAAAGGTGTTTTCTTTCACATGTGTGATCCTGGGGACAATCTCAATCTGCCTTCACTATCTGCCCTCCTGGCATGCTTGCTTGATGAAGACAGCCTGTCAATAGCTTAGCCTCCTCTATTTGGATCTTACCCATAGCTGGGAGGCAATTCAGATAGCAAAGTCATTCCTGTGGAGACCCAGCCCTCTCCCCTTCTTAGAGTCACAGGCAGTCTCATGCCCTAGGTAACTCCTGGAGCAGCAAAGGAGATCCCCTTATCTCCTTACACTTTCTCCCAGGGAGTCCAGCACCTCCTCCTTCAGAAGTATGGCTGTGTGGGTCTCTCAAATATCTATTGTGTTGTGTGAATGTCCTCTGTTGGTTTATGATGCCTTTTTTATTTTGTCTTGGGGAGGAGAGTCTAAGGAAATAACTCATTCCACCATGATGTTGATGTCACTCCTGTCCAAAATCTTTTTTTAATAGAAATAGAAATGTTAATTCTAACTCCCTGCTCATTAGGAGTTACCAGCACGTTTTACAGGCTGCACCCCATCTCCATATAAGTCATGAAAACACATACTATACTACACAGGTAAAATATCTGTTTCTAATGCTGTACTGATATGTAAACGTTATGTACAATGCAATGATATATATGTTAATAAACCATACTGAAGATTCTCTTACATATCTCCTAATTAAAATGTAAGGTCATAGTTTTTCTTTTTAAATTTTTATTAAAAAATGACTCTTATTTAATCAACTCATAATTAAGGAAAATTTTAAGTTCAGAACAGTAGCAGAAAGAAAAATATATTATCCATAGTTCCAGTATTCATAGATAGTTACTGCTAACATATTGATATAGAGAAGATCCTTGAAATTTACATAATTCTTGCTACTTGGATATAATAACAAAAGTATCTTGATTTAATAATTGTCATTTTCTTGGGACATGAATTTCAATTATACTGGCATATGGGAGTATGACGTATGACATATGACAATTTTTTTGTTACAGTCGACCAATCCCCAATGTGCTCATTAAAATATGGCAAATTATTCTTTTAATCTATTTAGTGTCAGAAATAGAGTTACTGTAGCTACAAAAAGTTGAAAAGAAAGGAAGCTCTATTTTATTGTAAGCAGCATAGTATTTTAACAAGTGTTAGAGTGTGAATGAAAGTTAAACAGCTGGTTTATGTTGTATGAGGAGAAACAAAAGCGCTCAATGGAAATACATCTTGAGACTAAGCCAAGATCATGTTTAAATATTTCTATGTTAATTGGAAATTAATCAGAAAACAATCCTGATGAATACGAAAGTTGAACCATATTTTCCAATCTTTTTACATCCATTTTTATTTGCTAATTGTATAAGGTTTGGACACTACAAGCATATTTTTGTATTTATATTGGTATGATTTAAAAATGATATATTCTTTTCTAAATTAGCATTTTTTAAAATAAATTTTTCCCATCTGGTTTTCAGATTATATCTACTTGAAACTAATGTTTTCAGATCACTTTGAGAACAGGCACCATGATCAACAAGGTTTTCTACTTGAAAAGGAAAAAAACTTGCTGAAAGCTGAGCTTTATTTTTAGCTAAATGAGAAAACATTTCACAGAGTTTTTACAGAAAACAATCAATAAGTCCTTAGTAGGTATAAGCCAATATATATCAAGTCAAAAGTACACTATTACTTGGAAGTCAATATGTTTTACCAAACATACGGATAATTTACACTAAAACAGACCACTGACATTTCCAATCCATTCTTTTTTTTTTTTTTTTTGTAGTATAACCTACAACAACTTAAGCAAAATCATGTGTCTAATTAAGTCACTCAGTAAAAACTTCATTTAGCCAACATTCAAGAAATTAATATTTTATTTCATTTGCTCCAAATAATCCTTCTCAGATTAAGTTAGTCCATCAGCCTCCTTTGAAGCATCCTTTTCTTCTCCTCTTGCAATAACCATGGAGAGGGCAGTGGTTATAAACACAGACTTTAGAACAATACACCTGGATTCTAAGCTCAAATTTGGCTCTTAGGCATTCTGTGACCTTAGGGAAAAAATTTACCCTCTTGGAACTAAGAACTTTGAGTTTTTTCTTCCTCTATCCCTCAGCATTGATATGACTATGCACTCAATAAACTCTAGTTTATACTTTTCTTTTAAATAAATATTTTATGATGTATTCTACTTTATGAGAAGGAAAGATCTGACAGCTGAGTAACAGAAATCTCACCTCACAAAGGAGGCTTCTCCTTTATTCTTGGAATTGCTTCTATGCACAGCTATGTTTAGCCTACTCTTTCACTAGCAGGCATCTGACTTTGGTTGTCTTTTTTGGCTGTAGCCTGAAAGAGGATGTACTCAAGAGTCATTGCACAGCAATGGAATAAAAGAAGCTTCCTGAGAGAGTAATAGAACTGACTGGCCAATCAGAAACTTGATTCCATCAAAGCTAATATCTATCATATTCCTATGTTATTATATCTCATTTGTTAAATCTAATATAATTCATTTTTTATTTTATAGTTTAGAAGGTCATACATTTTGTTATTTGGAAACTGAAAAGAGGACAACACATACTCTAAGGGCAGTTAATCTGCATTATCTCAAATGCAGGACTCATTCACAATGAGCGTTAGTAGGCAAAGGAGCCTACGATCCCTGAGGACAGAGGACCTTAATGACAAGAAAAGCAGTGGAGCTGGAGCATCATGCTGCTTGCCCAACCATCTTACCATTTCAAAGGACCAACCGATTACTAGAATAAGAGCATGAATGTGCCTCATTTTGGCAGGCAGATCCAAGAAGCATGCTACAGAGACACAGGAAAGATAGTGTTACTCAAGGTTGAAAAGATCAAGAATGACTTCATGGAGGCTCTTGGTATGGATTTCAGCAGAGTAGAGAGTTTCTAGAGGCAGAGATATGGGAAAGGATTATTCTAGTGACCAACGTCAAGGATGTGAGATGTTATGGTGGCTTTGTGGGAATGGCAGATAGTACCATTTCACTGAGCTTAGTGATTAAAGGAACAGTAGAACATAAAGCTGGGAAACTAGTTTTGATGGAAAAAAGACCCTAAAATGTTCTGATAATGCATTATAATTTACTGTGAAATGGTAGACTGTAAAATGGTTTGTTTATATGCACTTGATATGAAATTTTTAAAACATAGCATAACCTGCATAAACTGATCATTCTTTGAAGAAGACAATCCTGAAAGTTGTGTAAAAAACTGTTTAGATAAGGGCAGAGAGAAATAGAGATTTTGCTTATGAGACTGGTAAAATATTTTAAGCTACTGTTTCCTAAAATATCTTTGAAAGAACTCTAATTTCACAAAATATTACAAAGTGTTGAACAAGGAAAAACAAAATTTCTATAGGTTTTTTGTAAAACCAGACCTAAATAAAGTAAAACAGATTTCCTCACTCCAGGATATGTAACAAGCTAATATGCACACCAAATATCAAGGAAGAGATAAGAGCAGGTAGCATTTCCCAAATTTATTTGACTATGACAATCCCATTTAAAGAAGCATCTTGCAGAATCAATGTTCACAGATCCTATTTTGCAACATATTGGTTTCTGCAATAAGATCCTCACTATACTGTTAGCTCTTGTAGAAAGTGCAGTCCGTAGTATTAACCTTTGTAACCTCAGTTTCTAGAAGTTTGACATAGGATGAGTCCTTCAGAATATTTATTGAAGAGAGTTGACAGAAGGACCTGAACTAGAAAGAAGTATGGATAAAGAATAGGACTGTAAACTTGCATTTGCCTAGTTGTCTTTACCACATATTCTCAAATCACTGTTTTGGGGCTTGGCTATTCAGCAATTCAGATTTGAAAGATGGGCTTATAGGAAAGAAACTAGAGATGCTAAGTCTTGGACTTGGATAATCACTCTAGATACAGTCCTATTTAATCTAGAACCTACAATAATTTGTCTTTAAAATGTCATCACAGAAAATCAATTTTTTGTCAAAGGAGCCTTATTGTCCGACACAGTGAGCTAGAATTTATTAGTGCTATAGATGATGAATGACAAGTAGTGTGCCAAAGAAAGACAATCTGATTTACTGAAAAACAGTTGTAGACTTGGAAAGGCTGTATTTGAATGTTAGCTTTCCTACTGACTAATTGTGTGGCAATGGGGAAGTTACTTATTCTATGTCTATTTTAGTTTTTTCCATCTTCAAATATGTGGAATTAATAATAGAAAGAGAGTATGATATTTGAGTGTATTAAATGAGGTGATACACTTTAATTTCTGTGTCTGGGTCATAGTAGCCCTTCAAAATGTGGATAATAGACAGTGTAGAAGAGGTGGGGAAATTCTGGAATCAGCCTTGGCCTGGAAAAAGTAACAAAATTATAATCATCCTCAAAGCACGGTACGGAGATGCTGAATGTCATCAATGCCGAAAACAAAACTAAACAATTCAGGCTTAGGAAGTGGATGTTTAGTCTGAATTCTCTGGCAATTTTCAATACACAGGATTTGTGTACAAAATTATTTAACTTTTATGATTAACAAACCACAAGTTGTTACCTAGGCAGTGTACTAAACACACCCTCTCAGCCAATCCTTAGAACAATCCTATAAATTAGATTATGTTTGTGTCCACCATGGTTCCAGCCCAGTATGATGACTTTGGGAAACCAAAATGCATTTTTATTTTTTGTGATAAGAACACTTCCAATAATGGCAGTGAATGAGAAGCACCCATACAAAATGCATTTGGGGGAATAGTAATTCACTGTGACTGGAGCAGAGATTCTGAGGGAGAATGTAGGAAGAGAAAAGAATGTAAGTGATCACAGATGATTGAATCTGGATAGATTGTGGAGGGAATACAAGCCAGGTCCAGGTGTATATGCTTAATCCTGAAGCGAAGAAGAGAAGGCACAGCTATTAAAGGATTCTGAACTGGGGAAGAACAACATGGGAGTGATTTTGTTTAGAAGACTCAATCTGGTAATGGTTGTTTATTTACAGTGGTTTGATCAGATTAACTGGATATGCTTTCCAGCTTCACATAGCAATTGTGACATCAAGTCCAAGAGCTCTTCTTCCTCTTACACTTGTCACATTTTGTGATCAATTTTTAGAAATTAACTGTAATCAATATTAGTTATTCAGAGCGAGTGCTCTGGAGCCAGGCTACCAGCTCTGCCACTGACCAGCTTTGTAACTCACTTACGTTATTTAAGCCCCAGCATGACAATTTCCTTATCTGTAAAATGGGGATGTTGATGTTACTTTCCTCATGAGGGAAGGTTAAATTAGCTAACATGTGGTGACAGTGCCTGGCACACACTAAATGCTCAGAGTGGTTGGCTCATGCTTATATTACTATTATGGCAATCCTGGAATTTTTCTATCAACCATCTGCAGTTTCACAAGACTTCCTCTTAGGGAGATTTACCTTCCAAATAGTCTCTTAGATTTGAAATTTATCTCGACTCTCATGCTCTCATAATTAGTGTTTTGAGAAGAGAGACATTCTCAGAAGTATCAGAATTCCTAAGCGTTAGACAGTTTTAAAATGTAACTTAAATATTTTTCTGGCATTTTGATCTTCTTTTTCTCAGTATGCCTCCCTTTCCCTATGTGCACACATTTTACCAAATCAGCTTCACTTCTCTCTCAGAGCTTCAAACATCTGCTAATTTATGAAATTAACCCAGCAGTAATGCCCCTGAGTTTTGTGAGAGTGCACCAAAACCATGCAACTAGTCTTTATTTTCTGACCCCAAAGCCAAAAGGCTGCAATTTTCTTTTATTGAGGCACAGTATTTGTAGGAGTCTTCTTTGCTATGTTCACACTGCCATTCATGATTACTGTAATCAGAAAACCCCATCGGGTCACTCTGGGGGGAATGTTGCTTCTGTTGTGGCATTTCAACCTGCACCTGCTTTGCTCTTGCCTCAGCTCAAATGACAAAGTGAGCAGAACCTCCTGGAACTGACTCCCAAACGGTGCTCTCTTTTCCAGAATTAGAGTTGAAGGGGATTGAAGCAGGCCAGGGGTCACTGGTCTGCAGAGCTGTAAGACTTTGCACCTGGGCCTACAAGTGCCAAAATAAGCTTTAGTTTGAATGCTTTTGAATGGAAATGCACTTTCCACACATAGAAGGGCTTCCCTGCTTTCGTGAACATATTTGACTCTTTTCCTGAAGAGGTTTGGGGTCCTCAGGTATATTTTTATTCTTGTCTGTGCCGTGTATGTTGATAGACTGAGCTGCCCAGGGACGTTTGCCTCAGACTAAGTGATACACTACTGTTGTGCTTTGGGGTACCTGGGTCTGCTCTTTGTTTGTTTATTTTTTCTCTATCCTTATTAGATTTGCCTCTTAGCTTTTCCTTCTTGCTTTTTATCTGGACTGCCAATAAGCAACACTGTTTATCCCACATGCATGCCCACTGCATGTTAACTTATCCTTCTAATAAATTATTCCATAAGCTGAAAAATTCAGCAATCAACCTCCCAAGAATTATATCAGACTGGAAAGAAAAAGCTTTCCAAATAAAGGCTTAGAGAGTTCTATTTTGAGTAATATTAATTTCCTTCTTACGCTCATCTCCATGACTCAATTCTCATCCTCTCTGAACCTGGGCTATTGAGACCATCTCCCATCCAATCTCCACATCTCACTCACTCCTCTGTAACTCTTTCTTAAAAAGTCTGAAAATTCAAATATGATTATGGCACTTTTCTACTTAAAATCATTTGGAGGTTTTCTACTGACAATTGGTAAATCCAACCTCCCTTACATGACCTTTAAGGTCCTACATATCTGGCTTCTTCCTACCTTCCAGATTCATATCTGCCTCACCTACCTCATACCTTACTTGAAACAGTGGGAGGTGCTCTCTTTTCCTTAAAAAAATGAAACCTTGCCTCATTTCTAACCTTCAAATGTATTGCAGTCTCTGCCTAGAATATCCCTCCTTTTTCCTTCACCTTTTTGACTTCTAAGTATCCTTCTGAGCACAACTGAGGTCTCTAGGGTGCTGATTGGCCCTGCACAAGGCCTATCAGTATATTTGTTATTCTATAATTTAATTATCCTTTCAGTCACCAGTCTCATCTGGGCTTTGGGTTCCCTGAGGACAGAGGCTGTAAATGGCAGAGAGAAAGCTCCTTCCTGCATCCTAGAACCCTAAGGGCCTTTCCAGTCTCATATCTGCCTCCCCCCAGATCTATCAATGTGCTGAAGATTCTCAATCATGCTGTGGTGCTCTGGATCTCCATGCTTCTGCTTGACATATGAACATCTCCACATCGGTCAAAATTTGTCACTAGGTAGTTTACCAATGGCTTTCATAAGGCCCAAGTAGAAATGTTTCCCTTTGCTTCTAAGTAAAGCTTTCATACCTAGGTGATGTTTATCACTTTGTTGTTGTTGACTGTGAGCCTATTTCCCACTTATAGACTTAAATCCTCTTGAGAGAATGAAATGTATTTGATTTTACTTTGTATTATCAGAGCCTACTACGGTGCCTAATAGGAGCAGATGCTTATTATGAATCTTGTGTTAAATAAATAAATGCTCATTGTAATATCTGTTCTGCTTGGGGACGGGGATGATTTTTGTTTTTACTTCCATTGATTTGGCCATATTCTTGATTAGTGGTTCTCAAACAGGGTTGAAGTTTAGAATCACCTGAAATTACTTAGTAATACGCTTGAACAGTGTTTATCAGGTGTTTATGTGCATAGGAATCACCTAGGAATCTTGTTAAAATGCAAATTCTGAATCAGTTGATCAAAGGTGGGGCCTGAGATTTTATTTTTCTAGCAGGTTCCCAGGAAATTGGCATGCTGTTGAGCTGGGATCACACTGAGTCCTGAGCCATGACCTCCTGCATCAGAATCTCTCAGAATCTGCCCCAAGAATTACGTATTTCTAAGAATTTCCCAAGTGACTCTGATAATCAAAGATTACTGTCTATATAAGGAGTGACTGTATATTCTTGTAGCACGCATCATTTGTTTAATCTGCAAAATTATTGAGCAACTGGCCACATATTGTGCCAGGGGCTGTGGCTATGTGGTGAAGGGGAAAGGAATGTTCCTGACCCCATGAAGCTCACAGTATAATGGGAAAAACAGATAAAAATATGTTAATATGTTAAACACATTCTTACACATTGAGATAAATGCCAAGGAAAAAAATAACCAGGGCACTGATTTGGCAATAACAAGGTAAGACCTATATTTAAGCTAAGATTTGAATGACGTAATCGCAGCAGCCATGGGATTAGCATGAAAGGATTGTTTTAAACAAAGTTAAGAGTGTATAGACGTTTTAACTATGTTAATTCTTTCAATCTATGAGCATGAATATCTTTGCATTTTGTCTTCTTTAATTTCTTTCAATAACGTCATAGTTTTCAGTATATAGGTCTTTCCCTTCCTTGGTTAGATTTATTCCTAAGTATTTCATTCTTTTTTGTTGCAATTGTAAATGGGATAGTATTGTGATTTCTCTTTCTGTTAATTTATTGTTAGTGTATAAAAATGTGACTGATTTTTGTATATTTATTTCGTACCCTGCAACATTACCATACTCATTAATTATTTCTAACAGCATTTTCGTGGATTCCTCAGGATTTTCTACATATAGAATTATACCATCACCAAGTAGTGACAGTGTTACTTCTTCCTTTTCTGTTTGGATCCCTTTTATTTCTTGTTCTTGCCTGATTGCTGTGGCTAGGACTTCCAGTACTATTGTTGAATAAGAGTGGGAAGAGTGGCCATCTTTGTCTTGTTCTTGTTCTTAGAGGATTAGCTTTCAGTTTTTCACAATTGAGCATGTTGGCTATGGGTTTGTCATACATAGCCTTTATTACATTGAGATACTTTCTTTCGATATCCATTTTATTTAAAGGTTTTTTAATCATAAATGGATGTTGAATCTCATTAAATGCTTTCTCTACATCTATTGAGATGATCATGTGATTTTTATTCTTCATTTTGTTAACGTAGCGCATCACATTGATTGATTTGTGGATGTTGACCCATCCCTGCATTCCTGGAATAAATGCAGTGTTCTTTACAGTAGGTAAGATTTAGAAGCAACCTGAGTGCCCATCAACAGATCAATGGATAAAGAAGATGTGGTATACACACACACACACACACACACACACACACACAATGGAATACTGCTCAGCCATAAAAAAGATGAGATTGTGCCACATGCAACAACATGGATGGACCTTGGGGGTATTAAGCTAAGTGAAATAAGACAGACAGAGAAAGACAATTACCATATGACTTCACTCATCTGTGGAAGATAAACAAACAAACACATAGATAAGAAGAAATGACTGGTGGTAACCAGAGGGGAAGGAGGTGGGGGCATGGCAAAAGGGGTAAAAGGGAACATATGTATGGAGACAGATGACAACTAGACTTTTGGTGGTGAACATGATGCAGTCTATACAGAAGTCAAATTATAATGATGTACACCCAAAATTTATATGATGTTATGAACCAATGTGATCTCAATTAAAAAAAAGAGCATATGTAAGTCTCTGAGTCAGGAAAGAGCCTGGTAAACTCTAGGATCTCTCCAAAGATTCCATGGCTAGAAGTGAAAGAACAAATGGGAGAGTGTCACGTGGTGAGGTGAGTAGGGAAAAGACAAGAACACACAATTGGTCCTTTAACCCAGAGGCACAAGAGAGAAACTTTTTCTAATCAACAGCTTCGACTGGGGTGCTGGGGAGACTAACTCAGTCTGTTTCGGTCCCTTTGAGACACTGCCCAGCTCAGAATAGCAGGAATAGTCCTCTGAACCTATTTGCAGATACTTTTATTTTTGAGTTTCTGGGAACATTATTTATGCATAGAAAGGACAATATGTACAATAAATGTTTTTGCTTTTCAATGACTTTTTATTTTTTGTTTTCCATTTATCTAAATTAACAATCAAGAAAGACTTCTGCCAATTTATAATTGAGACTAGTGTATTGAAGAGCCAATGTCTTCTAACAATTCCTACTCTTTCATTGCACTGCTGGAGTAGAGCAGGGAATGACATCTTCCCTGATCAGACGTGTTCAAGCTATTTCAATTGTACTTGAGCCTCCACCATGTGCCAAATTCTACATCCCTTAACATACTATCAAAAGAATTAAACAAACCAGGATAGATGCATCTTCTACTATCTCCTGTACCCTGGATTCTATATCTTGGGATATTTCTAGGTGCTGATGCCCCTTTTTTCTAGCATTTTTAGTGCCTTCATTTTTAAAGCTCAGGCCACCTTAGTCTTGACTCAAAAATAACATCAAAATTGACATTTCATTGGTTATTTTATCAACCAATCCGATTTGCAACTTGTCTTTTATAAAGCTCTCCAGAGTTCTCAAAATGTGTTTATTCTGAAAACTATTTTCTAAACAGTCCAGTATAAATAATTTTTAGTGGACATTACAACAAAAATGTCTTAATGTGCATTGAAATAGCTACTCAAATTGGTTTCACAACAAGTAGCAATAAAATAATTTGAGATAATAGTTTTATTTATTTTTTTTTCTATTTCATCCATATTTTATTTCTGAGTAAGCATTGTATGTTTTACATTGTTACTCATCTCATCATACATTTTAACACTGCAAATTTTACTGTAAGCTCTTTAGGTTCCAATTTTACAGTCTATTAAAATTAAATGAGATAATTAGAAATGAAGCTCAATGTTTGGCACATAGTAAAGATTTAATAAGTAGTAGCTATTTTTATGAGTGTCATTGTTTCCTCTTTAGTATCATCATATGAGAATGTTCTCGACAGCAACCTTAAGAATCTTATTACTTATGGCATGGAAGGGGTAGAGGAGGTTAGGGGGTGAGCTCAAAATCGAAAAGGTTCAAATATAGGGGAAAATAGTTTTAAATACAATAACGAAAATATCATACTTATAACAAGAGTTCACTGTCAATACTTGAAGATCTAATAAGAAGGAAGTAGAAATGGAAGCAGGTAGAAAACCCATGGATAAAAATTTTTCTGGGAATTTCCTCTTGATTTTATATAATTATTGAATTGGTAAAAATATGTCCATGAATGATTAAAATATTACACTAACATAAAGTGATGTTCTAATATTTTATCCCAATACCTAAATAAATAATCTTAAATCCTCCCTAGGACACTGTGGTAGGCTGATAAGGGCTCCTGAAGATATGCCCACATCCTAATCTCAGCAAATTGTCAATGTTACCTTATTTGAAAAGGGGCTGTTTGCAGGTATAAGTAAGTTAATGATCTTGAGATGAGTAGATTATCTTGAATTATCTAGGTGGGCACTGAATGACATCACTAGTGTCCTTCTAACATAGCAAGATAGTGGCAGAAGGAGATAAGGCACACACACAGAGACTGCAGTGATATGGCCACAAACCAAGGAATGGAGGCAGCCACCAGAAGCTGGAAGAAGCGAGGGATGTATAATCCTCCAGAGCCTCTGGAGAGAACACAGCCCTGCCAACACCTTAATATCAGACTTCTGGCCTCCAGAATTGTGAGAGAATAAATATGTGTTGCATTGAGCCACACAATTTGAGGCAATTTGTTATGGCAGTTACAGGAAACAAACTAAACTAGTGTAAAATGTGAGTACACTGTTTTAGAAATCACAGGGAGTAAATATGGGAAGTCTGATTTAGAAGTCTAACTATGGGTCTGATTTAATGACTTTTCAGTGGGCAGTGGGACAAGATTTTATGGAGGGTCTGGCAAGATGGGACTGCTTCCTAAAAGGTCCAAGGAATAAGTTTCTACATCCTGGGGATGAAGGAGACACAAAGGTATCTTATATGTGCTCAAGACCACATTGCAGATCTTAACATTCTTGTCATTTTATATCCTTCTCACAAAAGGTATCTGAGGTTTGATGTGCTTTTCCCTTCTTACAGGGAGGAAGTTGAGACTCAAAGATACCAAATAATTTGTCTCTGATCAAAGAGCTTGTAAATTGCAGGGTTGGAGTTATGTCCTAGATCTTTCTGATTCCAGGTCCAGTGTTTAATGACAAAACTTAATACTCCTCAGTTTCTTCTCCTGAAAGAGGAGCAGCATGAATTACATGTCTTTGCAGGCCCATTGCAGATTCATTCCATGAGTGAGTGTATAAATTTAATGATAAATGTAGACAGGAAAATGTGCTTCCATGCTTCCACCCTAAGTGGCAGAGTTACCCCTATATATATAGAAAGCGAGTGTGATTGGAGTTAATTCTTAAAATTCCCTACACTGAAATGAATCAAACTTGTGCCATTGCTACCTTCACCATTCAGGAAAAAATTAGCATAATCTCTTAAAATACATGAACAAGAATCTTTCAGGTTTGCAATGCAATATATAGAGCCAAAAATGGCCTTTAACGTTCTCAGAACACAAAAATCTTTCTCCAAATTGTAAAGATTTTACATACTGTTTTCACCTTTGATGTTCTTCCCAGGTACTGATTTATGTGATCCCATTAGTTAGTAGAAAATATATATTTTTAAATATTCAAATAAACTTTCTGCTGTCATTCACTTATGACATCAGCTAGAGTCTTCAGAAAAGATAATCCATTCCTCCATTTGCCTTCAATGCACGTTATACTTCATTTCACAGAGAGAAGTGGGTGTAGTAATACCATCACAGATCCAAAATCAATCCAATACATTGGTGACTACGGATTTTGTAAAGGCCTTTGGACAGGTTAAAAAAAAAAGATCTTCTTCTTTCAGTAAGAGGATTTTAGTACTGAATATCATCTGTCAATCGGTCCAACCTACTCTGGCCCCACACTTTCCCCAAGTAATAGAGATGTGCTTGTGCTCTGGGCGTTCCTGTCCTGACGCCCTTCTACTTGTCTTACTCCCTTGCTGCACTGGCTCCCATTTGGCCCAGTCTCTTGATTTTCTCTTCCAGTTAAAGGTCCATATGTGTCTTTATAGTTGGTGCCCATTTTTAGTTTCTGCCACTTGTGTTTCTCACTTCTTCTCTCTGAGGACTTTGGCTGAGAATCTCATCACCTGTCTATCTTGCTTCAGACTGGCTTCCTGTCCCAGAGAACCTGATTTCTTGCTCCAGAACACTGGAAGGTACTTTTGTCTGGCTACCTGACCCCACAGTACACAGATATTTTTAGTCCCAGGCAAGTTTAAAGTTTAAAAGAGATCTCCAAGATCAAAGATTCTTTAGAGCCAGTATGACTTTTCTAGTCCAGATAATACATTGAATGATAACACAGCTCTTGTGCTAGTGAGTTCACAATCTAAGATAGATAAGTAAATATACAAATTCTTTACCAATTATAATAATAGTAAGAAACACAAGGCACAGATGTTGTAGAAAGAAGAGAGTAACTAACTGCAGTGGAGGAGAAGGAGAATATTGTTGAAGAAATAAAAATTGACTTGGCCTTTAAACAATGATTAGGATTTCCCCAGACATAGAAAGAGAAGGCTACCTTATCCTAAGGAAAAAAAGAATTACAAGCCCTGAATGGAAAACAATGTGGCCACTTGGACAAGTATAAAGCATTTGACATGACTAGACTAGCAGCAAACAAGGGAACCAGACAGAGAAACTGTCAGTCTTAAGGTCCTCCCCAGCCAAGAGTTATGAAAGTCCTCAAAACATCAAAAATTGGGCATAAAGCCACAACAATGACTTGAGGAAAATGTTCATAAATTGCAGTTTTCAATATTTTTTGATAGCTCCATGCTTTCTGAGATATCCAATAATTGAACAGGGAAGTGTATAACCCCATTTTACAGGCTAGGTAGGATTGAGACAAACAGCTGTGCTGTCTTTTCCATCTTTTTGCTTTATGGTAAGTCTTAGCTGCAGAATCTTACAAAGCTGCAGTCAGGAAATGGAGTTCCTATAGTCACTGCACATCAGTAAGCCAGATTCTTTCTTAAAATTGTGATATCTCTATTTCTAATATTTAGAAGTCAGAGACTGAAAGTTGTCCATCTCTCCACCTATCCTCAAATGCCTAACCCAGTGACGAACTCATGGTGAGAGCTAAGTGCTTTTAACATTTACTTGAAAGATAAATACCAGGAGAGGCAGAATACAGTCAATACTAAACATGAATTTCAAAATTATGGGACCACAACAGCGGGAAATATATCTAGATTTTAATGGAAAATGCATGTTCTTTGGTGTTAGTTAGACCAGGATTCAAACCCCAGTTCTACCACTTACTGGATGCGTGACTGTGAGAAGTTTGTTTCATTGCTCTGAGTTTTCATGTCTTTGACTGTAAGAGGATAGACATTCACGTACAGGTTTTTCTTTTAAAATCAGGATAAAATGAAGTAATGTATATTTGGGTAGCATAACCCAGTGATGAAAAACAAACCCTTGAGACACATTACCATGGTCTAAATTCCAGCACCGCCGTGTACTAAATGTGTGACTTTGGACAAGTTAATTACCTTTGCTGTACCTCATGTTACTCATCTTTGTACATCTTCCTTGTATAGACTATATGAGGGCACTATGAGTCAATATATATAAATCACAGTCATGTCTGGGTCATAGTAATTGCTCAACAAGTAGTACGTATTTATATTGTAAGGCACATGGAATGTAATAAGTGGTTAATTAAATATAGCTTGATGATAGGGCCATGAAGTGTCCTTGAACCTTGGGATTTACAGGTTGGATAGGACTGAGTGGGACAGCTATAGAAGAAGTGCAAAGCTGAACTTGACTCCTAGTCTACTGGGAAGCAAGAGCCAACTGAGACACCAAGCCAACACCATGAGCGACAACTGCAGTAAAAATTAAGAGCCTGCTTTGGAGCTCACATGAAATGCAGAGACATGCTCAGGATGCATTGTGTATAGAGATTTTCTGAGGCAATGAAAAGGAGGAAAGCCCAAGCCTGGATATGTATCTGACTTAGAATAAAGTCATAGGAGGGAGATGACTTGAGTCTGCTACTGAATTTCTGTCTATGGGCATCAAATAATTATGTTTTTAAAAAAATACGCTATCATTTACCAAAAAAAAGGTAACACTAGGGAAACATAATTTAATGTGGCCAATAACAAAGAAAACAATGTAAATGATATCGAGGGCTATAGGCAATAAGAAATCTTATTTTTCATAATGATGTATTCAACTTTGCTCTGATGACAGAGTTTGCTGGACTCTGTCATCAGAAAGTCACATTGATGGGGGCCGGCCCAGTGGCCGAGCGATTAAGTTCATGCACTCCACTTTGGTGGCCCAGGGTTTCACTGGTTCAGATCCTGGGCACGGACATGGCACCGTTCATCCAGCCATGGTGAGGCGGCATCCCACATGCTACAACTAAAAGGACCCAAAACTAAAAATACTCAGCTATGTGCTGGGGGGATTTTGAGAGAAAAAGCAGAAAAAAAAGAAGGAAAGTCACATTGACAGGACTTCTCTAGTGCTCTTTGTTGTAAACAATTTGCTTCTTTCCTGCAGAGGAGGGTTAGAAGCATGTCATTTGAAATACAAACTCCTGTTCCCTTCCAGATTGGCACCCATGCAGTAGTAATGTATGAATAAGATGCTGCAGTTAGCCATTTTCCCCAGGCTTGAAAAATAAGATTGCTTTCACCAGAATTTTTTTCTTTAAGGAGATGTTTCACGCATCTTTTGAGCAGAAGCATGAGAGAATCAGCACACAGCCAAGAGGTCCTTAACAGGTAATCTACATGTGTATTCATATCACTTATTTTGTTCACATGTGGATGATTCAATGTTGAATGGTGTCCTCTGTTCCATTCTAATGAGAGGGTAGAGCGAATGACTACAGTTTAGTGTAAACTGTCATCTTTATTCAAGCAACTTTCTGCCTGCTGCTGGTTGCATCTGTTACAGAGAATTCTATCAAGAATGGAAGAGGTTTTCTTGGAATAATCTCCCAGAACCTTACGCATCGAAGGATTCTTGGAGATGATATCTCTTCAATTTACTTTATCCTCAATTTTGAACAATGTCAACATACGTATACACAAACATAAAAGTGTAAAATTCCATCACTCTGATATAATCCTAGATAATACAAGTTAATGAAGAAGAACCTCAAAGGAATCCAGGGAGGAAGGAAATGGGACTCAATAGGACTTAATTGTGGGTACATTTCAAAGATTTAAAATCTTTAGATACCTTTGTGTTTATCTATAGCAAAATGCACCATTAGTCTAGATAATTGAAGTTCAAATAATTTAAAAATCTTTTCTATCCACTAAAATTCTGTCTCTTGGGTTTCAATTTTCTCATTTTTAAAAGGGTAATAATAGTCTTCATTTTCAACAAATTAGCAATCTTGTCATGATTCCACATAATCATAGCTGTGAAAAGTTATTTAAAAAGAGATAAATACTGGTTAGATTATCAGATCTTTAGTAAGCTCTGATAGAGTAAAGAAAATGAAAGCACACCCATCTGACCACAGTCTGGAAGTGTCATGTAATGTAACTTGCTGCTGTATTTTCTCAAAACCCTGAAGAATATCACTGGGATAAGTACAGTCCTGGGTCATTGTCCGGGCTAATAATGCTGGTGTCAGGTGGCCCAGGACTCACTCCTGCTCCACTCTCTAACTGAGACAGTAGACGCCTGAATAGCCGGTTGAAGGAACATAAAAATATGCTAGTGTGTAAGTGTGTGAGCTCAGCATTTGACCATCTGTGTTCACACCTTACTCCACCACCAAACCAGCTGGAGACTTTAACCAAGTTCCTGAAATTCTTTGAACCTCTGTTTCTTCATGTGTTAAAATAGGAATGACATTGTTACTAATGTTAGAGCTTTTGGAAAACTGGAATAAGATAATAGATGCAAAATCCCTGCAATAAGTAGATTACTGTACAACTGTAAGTTCTCCTTGAATATCAGCTCCTATTGCTATTCTATCATCACCACCACTTGAGCATCATTGACTGGACAGGCACTCAATTTTCCACCTCTCAAATTCAGGGGAAGCTGAAAACTACAGGAGAAGAGAATGCACCAAGGCCATCTATCACCATTCTTAAAAATGGAACTTGGTTTACAGTGACAAGCTAGCCAAGTTTTCCTGGGACTGTTCTGATTTTAGCAATGAAACTATCCATTCTTGGAAACCCCTGTTTCCTGAAAAATTGGAACAGCTGGTTATCCTGTGAGGAAGAACGGAATCACCTAAACGGAATCTCATTGCCCTACACGGTCATAGGCAGAGAAACTAGAGAAAAGCAGGTTATCCCCACAGAGAAAGTCCTTTCTGACAGAGAGAGAAAAGAGTTTTCTACGTTGAGGGCAGTCTGGACAGGCCTGAGCAGTGAGCTCCTTATTAACATCATCACGTAAGGAAATATGGCACAAGGACACTGTTAGGCCCTCAGCAATCAGGTCTGCTACACCTCCCAGGAGCCAGCTGGGGCTGGAGAGGTAGTCCAAATAACTTATCTTTTTAAGGGAGGCTCTTCTGGGCACCAGTCTCGACAGCACTAGTTAGGTGAGGATCACTCAACACACGACTTGACAGTTCTTTCAATTCACAGCTTTCTATGATCTACAAACATATCATTAGTTCTAAAGCTGAATAGTAAGCTGTTTCACATGACCAATCAGTGGATAAGGAAAAGGCTTCTGTTATCCGAAGAAGGTTGATGAAGGGAAAATGTTCTAGTTATCTAAAAACGATAGGTACTTACATGCTCTGCTTTAACTGGGCAAGATAAGAAACTTGTATAAGTCTCAGTTTCACTGTTTGTAAATTAATTATAAAATCTGCCACCTGAGTGTGCTAGGGCAATTAAACAGAGTGTGTAAAAAGTCCTAGAAAGTGGCCAAAAAATTGCAGAATTCAATAAATATAAATTCCAGCTACTAACTGTGATAACAAATAAACTCCAAAATTTTAATGTTTTAACAAACTAACAATGATTTCTTGCTGAATGAGTATGTTCCTGTTGGTAGGCAACTCTCTTTCAGGTATAGAGATAACTTCCATCTTATGGCTCCTGCATCTTTATTGCCTTAGAGCAATTTACAGTGAGCTAGTAGAAGGAGAAAGTAATAGTAAAGACGGCAAAACAAATTGAAAATGAAATTTCTGTGAGTCAAGAAAACCTAGAAACTGGTGGGTCAGCCCCATGGTACATTGGTTAAACTTCCACACACTCCACTTTGGTGGCCCAGGTTTGCAGATTTGGATCCTGGGTGCAGAGCTGATGCACTTGTCAGCCATGCTGTGAAGTTATCACACATACAAAAAATAGAGGAAGATTGGCACAGATGTTAGCTCAGGGCTAATCTTCCTCAAGCAAAAAAAGACAAGGATTGGCAATGGAAGTTATCTCAAGGCCAATCTTTCTCACCAAACAAACAAACAAACAAACAAAAACATAGAAGCTAGTTTCATTCTAAGGATATCTGCTAATATTGGCTTCTTTCAGCTTCTCTTTTTAACATACAGATAAGGAAAGAAAGATAAAGCCTAGGGCTTTCCTAAGATAAGGAGCTCAATAAGAGACTGCCTAAAGCTGAGATTCAAAAAAACTGTATGTTTTTGTACACATATGTAAACATATGTAAAAGTTGAAAAAGAATTAAACACCCTGTGCAGAAGGAGACAGAAAAAAACAAAACATGATATTCTTGAACTTTTCTTTGGGTGAAAAGATAAAAATTTTGTAGAATCACAATTAAGTCTTCACTGACTTTAAGACTTTTCTGGCCTGAACTCATGCCATGTGAATCCAAATTTTTTATTGATAAAATCATTCAACTTAGCAGGATATTGAAGATAAAGAACATATTTGAGTGAGACAAAAAACATTTAGTCTATAACTTATGTTTAATTTAGAACATACAGAAGATAACTACAGTACCTGGGGATGGAATTTTTCATGAGGCAATTAGATATTTGAGTCTATAACTTAAGCAGGTTGAATTTTAGCTATAGATTAGGGTGTATTAATCTAGGTCAATTTGAAGCCATGAAAAGAGGATAAAAAAATTTCCACTTTCAGAAATTGTTATACTAATTTAGATACTCTTCAGGTAAAGAAACTAAAAAGTGCAGATTAAATTAAAAATGAAAGAACGAGCAAGGGAAGAGCATGGTTATTAGAACTTGAAGGGTACTATGACAGTAGCTATAGAAGAGAAAGGCTTAATGTGAATTGTGATTTTAGATAGAGGATTTCAGCTGTTGCCACTCAATGCCTAGTATTAAGGAGCAGAGAAGTAATTCACTGAACTGTCTCTGTTGCCAATCTTCTATATCCTTCCATATCCCTTTGGCCAAATAAAACTGAAGTCCTAGTTGATGAAGTCCATAGCATCAGCTTTTGAAACTGCAGAGAGGTAAAGTGACCTAGAAGGACTATTGGAAAATATTCAGCAAAAAGGAAACAAAACAAAACTAGATATTAAAAAAATACACTTCCTCATGAAAAAAGGTGCAATTTACTAGGCAAGTAAAATGGTTTTGGACATATATGCAACAAAAATATAGCCTCAAAATGTGTAAAACAAAAAGTGATAGTACTTCAATCAGGAATAGATGACTCCACAATCAGTATGGGATATTTCTGTGTGGTATTTGAACAAATATCTCCCAATAACTGATAGAAGAAGAAAAAACATTTTGAAAAACTTGATTAACAAATTTTGTCTGATTGACATATATAGAATATTGTCCTCCCAAATGGCAGAACATAAAATTTTCAAGGTGACTTAGAACATTTCAAAAATTGACCATATAATGCCTTATACAGCAAGTCTCAACAATTTCAAAGTGTTTCAATCATAAAGACCATGTTCTCTGAATAAAATGTTACTAAATAAAAAATCTCCATAAGTTTGGCTATTAAGACATATACATACAAATAACTAAACTCAAAGAAGAAACTTAAAAGATTAAAATATTTGGGGAATCAAATGATATTGAAAATAAAATATCAAAAATTGTGGGGTGTGACTAAAGCTGAACTTTCAGGGATTGGTTTAGCCACCTAAGGCATACATTAGAAAAGAACTGAAGATTGATACACTAAGCATTAATGTCAGAAAGTTAGAAACTGGACATCAAATTAAAAACAAATGAAGTAAAAAAGAAATAATTTTGGTGACATCAGCAACTTGGTGGAGTGAGCGGTTTTCTTTGTCTCTCCCCCTTTGAACTACAACTAAATAGACATTCATTGATCAATGGAGGGTACTCACACAGCACCTCAGGATGCCTGAGAGACGCATGCTGCTGTACATTAGAAGGTGAATGGACTGCCACTTGGGAAGAGGAGGAGATAGGTGAGACCTCTCTGGTCCCCAGACAACCTAGTACCTGCGAGTGACTCTCTCCTAGCTGACACACCCATAGCACTGCTGTGGCCACAAGAGTGGGCATGCACAGCAGTACAACTGTGGAAACAGGAGACTACAACCCTAAGCCCCCTGTAATTTCCCTGTGGACTAGTGGTAAAACCCACAGACCCACAGTTGTCCCAGGGAGAGGCACTATTTAGCCCTAGGGGAGAGGCCCCGCCCACCAAGCACAAAGGCTGGGTGACCTTGGAGCAGATGTGGTATGGCTGGGGTAGCTACCCACCAGCTGCATTAAACACCCAGAGGTCTGCTGCAGCCCCAAGGGGGCAATTGAGACCTGGCAGGACTGTGCAAGCTGGCAGTGAAAAGTCAGAGCCCCAGCATGATTGATCCTTGGTCTAGTGGGAAAATCCATTGTCCCACAGTGGCCCTAGGGAAAGTCTCTTCTCAGCCCTGGTGGAGAGGCCCAGCCCATCAAGCATAAAGGCTGGATGATCTAATAGCTGAAGTGGCACTGCTGGGCATGCTAACCATTGGCTGCATTAGATGCCTATAGCTCTGCTGTGGCCCAGAGACGGCAAGTGAGATCCAGTAGGACCAGACAGCAGCAGAGCTGCAGTTCTGGGCAAACCAGCTCCTGGTTGTCATGAAAGCCCATAACACTGCTGCAGTCCCAAAGGAAGGAGCATGTCTAGGTAGGTCTGTGGGAGCAGGCAGCAGAAACCTGAAGCCCCCTGTGTGATTATTACTACAGTTTACAGGTGACCCCACAGGACAAGTGTGATCCCAATGAGTGGCCCAGGCTCGGTTAAGAACAGCTGACAGGGATCCTGGTCAGCACAGATTACACAGCTGCCTCTCCCCACCCCCCACCCCAACACCAAGTGGCAGCAGTAACCAAACTCTATCTCTATGCAGAGACACAAATACACACCATCAAGCAGTACGAAAAAATATATTAAATCTCCAGAACAGAAGGAAAATGACAAATACCCAGAAAACAATTCTGAAGACACAGAAATCTATAACCTAAATGACAAAGAATTCAAGATAGCTATCATTTAAAAACACAATGAGTTAAAAGAGAATACAGAAAGAGGTGAGCGGAGCAAAATGGTGGGGTAAGCTGACCCGCGACCCTCTCCCCTCCACACTACAACAAAGGATTGAAAAAAAAGGAATTGCAGCTAATAAACCTAGTGCCAGACCATCAGAGGCCTACAGCACCAAAATGATGAAGGATGGAGACGCTGCATCAGGCCTTGGAGGAGCTGGAATGGAGTAGGAGAGAACTTTGCACCCTCCCCTAGAGACTGGGATCACTGGCACCGGTGCAGGAAGGAACGGGGGAGGGGCCATGCAACAGGGGATCATACAGGACTCATGCCGCCAGTACAGTGGAAACCTGCTGATGGGGGAAATCTTCTGTGCACGGGGACCCCATTAAGCCAGGGGAGTCCAGAGAACAGAGCTGATCCAAATCCAGATTGGCCCGTGAGAGAAACTGCCCCTCCCCCCTGGCACACCACGCTGGTTGCCGCCATCTTGCTGGAAGGCAGAGAGCTCAGAACGTGTGCCTCTTGACCCCCATCTAGTGGCAACAGGCTGTAACTGCAACGGAATTATACCATCATGTGAAAAAACCATTCATCCACCATCCAGCAATTTATAAAAGCTGCAGACCAGAAGGGAAACAAGGAAAACACAGAATTAAGTCCTGAGGACTTGGAATTAGATAAACTAAGTGAAAATGAGTTCAGAGTAGCTATAATCAAAAAACTCAACGAGGTAGAGAGAAAGATAGAGAAACAAGCCAACGAGTTCTGGAGTTACCTCACAAAAGAGATTGAAATTATAATGAAGAATCAAGCAGAATTATTAGAGATGAAAAACGAAATGGCCCCGATAAAACAGAATACAGATTCCCTGAATGCCTGTGTAGATATCATAGAGGAGAAAATTAGCATAATCAAAGATAGACAGGCTGAATGGCTCCAGACAGAGGAAGAAAGAGAACTAAGAATTAAAAAAAAAATGAGGAAAATCTCGGAGAGATAGCAGATTCAATGAGGAGAAAGAATTTAAGGATCATAGGATTTCCCAAATGTGGAAAAGGAAAATGGAGCAGAAAGTGTGCTTGATGAAATTATTGAAGAGAACTTCCCAAATCTAGGGTTTGAGGGAGAAATGTGTGTAGAGGAAGATTTAAGATCTCCTATATTTGTCAATGTAAAAAGACCTACTGAAAGGTATATAGTAGTACAAATGGCAAAAATGAAAGACAAAGAAAGAATACTCAGTGCAGCAAGACAGAAGAAAATAACCTACAAAGGAACTCCTATCAGACTTTCAGCGGATTTCTCTACAGAAACCATACAAGCAAGGAGAGAATGGAGTGCCATATTCAAAACTTTAAAAGATAAAATCTTCAGCCAAGAATACTCTATCCAGCAAGAATTTCCTTCAGATATGAGGGAGAAATTAAATCTTTTCCAGACAAACAAAAGTTAAGGGAATTTGTAACCAAAAGTCCTCCACTACAAGAAATACTCAAGAAGGCTCCCATACCTGAAAAAAGGAAAAAGGGAGAAAGGGGTCACAAACCACAGAGTAGGGAAACAGATTGATAGAACCAGAATAGGATAGCAAATATTCAACTATAGCATTAGGATAAAGGGAAGGAAACTACCAAAGCAAAGACGATCTTATCACTCTAACTACAAACTCATAACAAGAGTTGGATTAAGAAATGAAAATTATAATTTAGGAGGGGAAGAGCAAAGGGACTAAATCAGTCTAGGCCAAGTAAGTAAGAGACCACCAGAGAATAGATTATATTGTACACGAGATTCTAAATAAAAACTTCAGGGTAGCCACTAAAGTGAAAAACAGAACAGAGCCACAAAACATGGAAAAGGAAAAATCTAAGAAACCCGGCATAAGAAATTTCAGTATTAAATGGGTAGGCTAAAGCACACAGGAAGAGAAATGCATGAAAACAAAATAATGAGTGACAGCTAGACAGCATTAAGTCCACATGCATCAATAATCGCTCTCAATGTAAACGGATTGAACTCTCCAATAAAAAGTCACAGAGTGGCAAAATGGATTAAAGAACAAGATCATACAATTTGTTGCCTCCAGGAAACACACCTCAGCCCCAAGGACAAACACAGGCTCAGCGTGAAGGGGTGGAGGACAATACTTCAAGCTAATAGCAAGCCAAAAAAAAAGCAGGTGTTGTAATTCTTATATCAGACAAAACGGATTTCAAAATAAGGCAGGTAAAGAGAGACACAGAGGGACAATATATAATGATCAAAGGGACACTTCATCAAGAAGAAATAGCGCGTATAAATATCTATGCACCCAACATAGGAGCACCAAGGATCATAAAGCAACTATTAACAGACCTAAAGGAAGATGTTAAAAACAACACAATACTAGTAGGGCACCTCAACACCCCACTCACATCAATGGACAGATCATGCAGACAGAAAATCAACAAGGAAATAGTGGAACTAAATGAAAAACTAAAACAATTGGACTTAATAGACATATAGAGATCACTTCATCCTAAAGCAGCAGAATACACATTCTTCTCAAGTGCACATGGAACATTCTCAAGAATAGACCATATGTTGGGAAACAAGGCAAGCCTCTACAAATTTAAAAAAATTGAAATAATAACAAGCATCTTCTCAGATCATAATGCTATGAGGCTAGAAATTAATTAGAAGAAAAAAGCTGAGAAAGGCACAAAGATGTGGAGACTAAACAATACACTACTGAACAATCAATGGATCATTGAAGAAATTAAAGAAGAAATCCAAAAATTCCTGGAAACAAATGAAAGTGATAACATGCCATACCAACTCATATGGGATACAGCAAAAGCTGTATTAAGAGGAAAATTCATCACAATACAGGCACATCTTATCAAACAAGAAAAGTCCCAAATAAGCAATCTTAAACTACACCTAACTGAACTAGAGAAAGAAGAATAAATAAAGCCGAAAGTCAGCAGAAGGGGAGAAATAATAAAAATCAGAGCAGAAATAAATACTATTGAAATGAAAAAGGTGGTAGAAATGATCAATGAAACAAAGAGCTGGTTCTTTGAGAAGATAAATAAAATTGACAAACCCCTAGCCAGACTTACAAAGAACAAAAGTGAGAAAGCTCAAATAAACAAAAAATAAACAGAAATGAAAGAGGAGAAATAACAACAGAATCTGCAGAAATACAACGGATTATAAAAGAATACTACAAAAAACTATATGCCAACAGAATGGATAACCTAGAGGAAATGGATAAATTCTTGGACTCCTACAATCTTCCAAAGCTCACTCAAGAAGAAGCAGACAATTTGAACAGACTGATCACAATGACAGAGATTAAAACAGCACTCAAAAACATCCCAAAGAATAAAACCCCAGGACCAGATGGCTTTCCTGGGGAATTCTACCAAACTTTCAGAGAGGATTTGATACCTATCCTTTTCAAGCTATTCCAAAAAAGTAGGGAGGATGGAACACTTCCTAACACATTCTATGATGCCAACATCATGCTGATACCAAAGCCAGATAAGGACACCATGAAAAAAGAGAACTACAGGCCGATATCACTGATGAACATCGACTCAAAAATTATAAACAAAATTTTGGCAACCAGAATTCAGCAATTCATCAAAAGGATCATGCAGATCGATCATGTGGGATTCATACCAGGGACACAGGGATGGTTCAACATCCGCAAATCAATCAATGTGATACACCACATCAACAAACTGAGGAATAAAAACCACATGATCATCTCAATACATGCAGAGAAAACATTTGACAAGATCCAACAGCCATTTATGATAAAAACTCTGAACAAAATGGGCATAGAAGGAAACTACCTCAACATAATAAAGGCCATATATGACAAACGCACAACGAACATCATACTTGATGGGCAAAAACTGAGTGCCATCCCCCTGAAAACAGGAATGAGACAAGGATGCACTCTGTCACCACTCCTATTTAACATAGCACTGGAGGTCCTGGCCAGAGCAATCAGGCAAATAAAAGGAATAAAAGAAATCAAAATAGGGAGGGAAGAAGTGAAACTCTTGCTGTTTGCAGACAACATGATCTTATATATAGAAAACCCCAAAGAATCCATTGGAAAAGTCTTAGAAGTAATCAACAACTACAGCAAAGTTGCAGGGTATAAAATCAATTTGCATAAATCAGTAGCATTTCTATATTCTAATAAGGAACTAACAGAAAAAGAACTCAAGAGCACAATACAGTTCACAGTCACAACAAAAGAATAAAATACTTCAGGGGAACTTGAACTCAGGAAGTGAAGGACCTATATACTGAAAATTACAAGGCCTTTCTGAGAGAATTGGACAACGACATAAGGAGATGGAAAGACATTCCATGTACATGGATTGGAAGAATAAACATAGTTAAAATGTCCATTCTACCTAAAGCAATCTACAGATTCAATGCTATCCCATTCAAAATCCCAATAACATTCTTTACAGAATTAGAACAAAGAATCCTAAAATGCATATGGAGCAACAAAAGATCCCGAATTGCTAAAGCAATCCTGAGAAAAAAGAACAAAACGGGAGGCATCACAATCCCTGACTTCAAAACATACTACAAAGCTACAGTAATCAAAACAGCATGGTACTCATACAAAAACAGGTGCACAGATCAATGGAACAGAATTGAAAGCCCAGAAATAAAACTACACATCTATGGACAGGTTATCTTCTATAAAGGAGCTGAGGGCATACAAGGGAGAAAAGAAAGTCGTTTCAACAAATGGTGCTGGGAAAACTGGAAAGCCATCTGTAAAAGAATGAAAATTGACCATTCTTTTTCACCATTCACCAAAATAAACTCAAAATGGATCAAAGACCTAAAGGTGAGACCTGAAACCATAAGGCTTCTAGAAGAAAACTTAGGCAGTACACTCTTTGACATCAGTATTAAAAGGATCTTCTTGGACACCATGTCTTCTCAGAGAAGGGAAACAATAGAAAGAATAAACAAATGGGACTTCATCATACTAAAGATCTTATTCAAGGCAAATGAAAACAGGATTGAAACAAAAAAACAACCCAGTAACTGGGAAAAAATATTTGCAAGTCATATATCTGACAAAGGCTTAGTATCCATAATATATAAAGAACTCTCACAACTCAACAACAAAAATCAAACAACCTGATCAAAAAATGGGCTGAAGACATGAACAGACATTTCTCCAAAGAAGATATACAGATGGCCAATAGGCACATGAAAAGATGCTCATCATTGCTGATCATCAGGGAAATGCAAATCAAAACTACACTAAGATATCACCTTACAACCATTAGAACGACAAAAATATCTAAAACTAATAGTAACAAATGTTGGAGAGGTTGTGGAGAAAAAGGAACCCTCATACACTGCTAGTGGGAATGCAAACTGGTGCAGCCACTATGGAAAACAGTACAGAGATTCCTCAAAAAATTAAAAATAGAACTACTATACGATCCAGCCATTCCACTACTGGGTATCTATCCAAAGATCTTGAAGTCAGCAATTCCAAAAGGCCTATGCACCCCAATGTTCATTGCAGCATTATTTACAATAGCCAAGACATGGAAGCAACATAAGTGTCCATCAACAGATGAATGGATAAAGAAGATGTGGTACATATATAGAATGGAATACTACTCAGCTGTAAAACAGAGCAAAATCATTCCATTTGCAATAACATGGATGGACCTTAAGGCAATTATGTTAAGTGAAATAAGCCAGTTAGAGAAGGATAATCTCTGTATGACTCCACTCATATGAGGAATTTAAAAATGTGGACAAAGATATCAGACTAGTGGCTACCAGGGGAAAGGTGGGGTGGGGGTTGGGCACAAAGGGTGAAGTGGTGCACCTACAACATGACTGACAAACGTTAATGTACAATTGAAATTTCACAAGATTGTAACCTATCATTAACTCAATAAAAAAATAAATAAATAAAAGAGAATACAGATAGACAACTCAATGAGTTCAGGAGCTACATCAAAAAAGAGCTTGATACCATAAAGAAGAACCAATCAGAAATCTCAGAGATGAAAATTAATTACAAAGGGGGAGATTAAGAAAACTCTGGACTCCCTGAAGAGTAGGGCTGATAAGATGGAGGACAGAATTAGCAGTCTGGAATATAGGAATATAGAAATGCTTCAGATAGAGGAGGACAGAGAACTAAGACTAAAGAGAAATGAAGAAACTCTCCAAGAAATATCTGACTCAATTAGGAAATGCAGCATAAGGATTAGAGGTATCCCAGAGGGAGGAGAGAAGGAGAAAGGAGCAGAAAGTTTGTCCAAAGAAATAACAGCTGAGAACTTCCCAAACCTGGGGAGGGAGCTTGAAATCCATGTGGCAAATGCCAATAGGTCTCCAAACTTTGTGAATGTAAAAACACCAACCCCAAGGTGTATAGCAGTGAAGCTTCCAAAAGTCAATGACAAAGAGAAAATGTTAAGGGCAGCAAGGCAGAAGAAAACAACCTACAAAGGAATCCCCATGAGGCCATCTGCAGAAACCTCACAGGTTAGGAGAGAGTGGAATGATATATTCAAAATTCTGTAAGACAAAAACTTTCAGCCAAAAATACTCTATTCATTGAAAATATCCTTCAAATATGATGGAGAAATAAAATCTTCCCCAGATAAAGAAAATTTAAAGAAGTTCATCGCCACAAGACCCCCTTGCAAGAAATGCTCGGGAAGGCCCTCATACCTGAAAAAAAAAAAGGAAAGGGTTTACGAAACCCTGAGCAAGGAGATAAGTAGAAAGACAAAATCAGAAAATTGTAGGTCTCCATCAGAACAGGTTAGCAAATGCTTAAGTAGAACGTTAAAAATAAAGGGAAGGGAAACACCAAGAATAAATATAATCCTGTTATTTTAGCCACAAACTCACAACACAAAAAGAAAAAAATTTGTGACAATAATAACTTAGAAGGGGAAGAAGAAAGGGATGGAACCAGCTTAGCCTAAGGAAATAAGAGGCTATCAGAAAATGGACTATGTCTTCTATGAGATGTTTTATACAAACCACATGGTAACCACTAAACAAATAATTAGAACAGAGACACAAATTACAAATAAGGATAAAACTAAGAAAACCAACATAGGAAACTACCTAACTGAATTGGTCATCTGAAATTCATGGGACAAGAAACAAAGGAAAGACAGGAGAACCAGAAACGCATGATAAAATGATAGTAATAGGCCCCCACATATCAGTAATCACTCTAAATGTAGGTGGATTGAATTTTCCAATCAAAAGACACAGAGTGGCAGGGTGTATTAAAAAACAAGATCCAACAAGATGATGCGTCCAGGAAACACACCTCAGGCCCAAAGACAAACACAGACTCAGAGTGAAGGGATGGAAGACAATACTACAAGCTAATAGTGAACATAAGAAAGCAGGTATCGCCCCACTTATATCAGACAAAGTAGAGCTCAAGGCAAAACAGGTAAAGAGAGACAAAGAGGGGTAGTTTATAATGATAAAAGGGACACTCCACCAAGAAGACATAACACTTATAAATATATATGCACCCAACACAGGAGCACCAAAGTACATAAAGCAACTACTAACAAAACTAAAGGAGATATCAACAACAATATGATAATAGTAAGGGACCTCAACGCCATGCTAACACCAATGGATAGATCATCTAGACACAAAATCAACAAGGGAATTGTTGAATTAAATGAAAACTAGGCCAAATGGACTCAATAGATATATAGAGAACACTCTATCCAAAAACAGCAGGTTACACATTCTTCTCAAGTGTGCATGGAAAATTCTCAAGGATTTGTTTGGGAAATAAAGCAAGCCTTGACAAATTTGAGAGGATTGAAATAATATCAAGCATCTTTTCTGGCCATAATGCCATAAACTAGAAATCAATTACAAGAATAAAGCTGTGAAAGGGGCAAAGATGTGGAGATTAAACAGTATGTTACTCAACCACAAGTGGATCATTGAAGAAATCAAATGAGAAATCAAATGTTATCTAGAGACAAATGAAAATGAAAACATACCATACCAACTGATTTTTGATGCAGCAAAAGTGGTTCTAAGAAGGAAATTCATTGCAATATAGGCTCACCTCAATAAACAAGAAAAATACCAAATAAGCAATCTCAAACTACACCTAACAGAATTAGATAAAGCAGAACAAACAAAGCCCAAAGTCAGTGGAAGGAGAGAAATAATAAAAATCAGAGCAGAAATAAATGCTATTGAAACAAAAAAAGCAGTAGAAAGGATCAATGAAACAGAGCTGGTTCTTTGAGAAGATAAATAAAATTGACAAACCATTACCCAGTATCACTAAGGAAAAAAGGAAGAAGACTCAAATAAACAATATCAGAAATGAAAGAGGAGAAATCACAACAGATACCACAGAAATACAAAAGACTATGAGAGAATAGTATGGAAAACTATATGCCAACAAATTGGCCAACTTAGAAGAAATGGATATATTCTTAGACTTTTACAACCTCCCAAAACTAAATCAAGAAGAAATAGAGAATCTGAATAGACCAATCAGAAGTAAAGAGATTGAAACAGTAATCAAAAATCTCCCCAAAAATAAAAGTCCAGGACCAGAGGCCTTCTCTGGAGAATTCTACCAAACATTCAAAGAAGATTTAATACCCATCCTTCTCAAACTATTCCAGAAAATAGAGGAAGATGGGGCACTTCCTAACACATTCTAAAAGGCCAATATCACCCTGAACCCAAAACCAGACAGGGACAACACAAAGAAGGAAAACTACAGGCCAATATCACTGATGAACATATATGCAAAAATCCTCAACAAAATAATGGCAAACCAAATACAGCAGTATAATAGAAAGATCATATACCATGATCAAGTGGGATTTATACCAGGGACACAGGCATGGTTCAACATTTGCAAGTTAATCAATGTGATACACGACATTAACAAATTGAGGAAGAAAAACAGCATGATCATCTCAATAGACACATACAAAGCATCTGACAAGATCCAACACCCATTTATGATAAAAACTCTCAGTAAAGTGGGTATAGAAGGAAAGTACCTCAACATAATAAGGTCCATATATGACAAACCCAAAGCCACATCACACTCAACGGGGAAAAACTGAAAGTCATCCTTCTAAGAACAGGAACAAGGCAAGGGTGCCCATTGTCACCACTCTTATTCAACATAGTGCTGGAGATTTTGGCCAGGGCAATTAGACAGGGAAAAGAAATAAAAGGAATCCAAATAGGAAAAGAAGATGTGAAACTCTTGCTGTTTGCAGATGACATATCTTATATAGAGAAAACCCTAAAAAAATCCATCAGAAAGCTACTAGAAGTAATCAATAATTACAGCAAAGTTTCAGGGTACAAAATCAACTTACATAATTCAGTAGCATTTCTATACTCTAATAATGAGCTAACAGAAAGAGAACTCAGGAACGCAATCCCATTCACAATCACAACAAAAAGAATAAAGTATCTTGGAATAAATATAACCAAGGAAGTGAAAGACCTATGCAATAAAAACGACAAGACTTTCCTGAAAGAAATCGATGATGACAAAAAGAGATGGAAAAACATCCCATGCATATGGATTGAAAGAATAAATATAGTTAAAATCTGCATATTACCTAAAGCAATCTACAGATTCAATGCAATCCCAATCAGAATCCCAATGACATTCTTCACAGAAATGGGACAAAGAATCTTAAAATTCATATGGGGCAACAAAATACCCCAAATTGCTAAAGCAATCCTGAGAAAAAAGAACACAGATGGAGGCATCACAATCCCTGACTTCAAAATATACTACAAAGCTACAATAATTAAAACAGCATTGTACTGGTACAAAAACAGGCACACAGATCAATGGAATAGAATTGAAAACACAGAAATAAAATGACACATCTATGGACAACTAATCTTTGACAAAGGAGCTGAGAACATACAATGAGAAAAGAAATTCTATTCAATAAATGGTGTTGGGAAAACTGGACAGCCACATGTGAAAGAACGAAAATAGACCATTTACAAACCATTATGCCATTCAAAAAACAAACTCAAAATGAATCAAAGACTTAAAGGTAAGACCTGAAACCATAAGACTCCTAGAAGAAAATATAGGGAGTACACTCTTCCACATCAATCTTAAAAGGATTTTTTTCAGACACCATGTCTTCTCAGACAAGGGAAACAATAGAAAGAAACAAATTTGACTTCATCTGACTACTGAGCTTCTACAAGGCAAGGGAAAACTGGATTGAAACAAAAGCACAACCACCAGCTGAGAAAAAATATATCTGACAAAGGATTAATCTCCCTAATATATAAAGAACTCACACAACTTAATAACAACAAAACCAAAAAACCCGATCAAAAAATGGGCGGGGGATATGAACAGACGTGTTTCCACAGAAGATATATGGATGGCCAATAGGCACATGAAAAGATGCTCATCACCACTGATCATCAGGGAAATGCAAATCTATGCTAAGATATCACATTATACCCCTTAGAATGGCTAAAATAACCAGTACAAAAAATAACAAATATTGTAGAGGTTTTGGATAAAAAGGAACCCTCATACACTGCTGTTGGGAATGGAAGTCGTGCAGCCACTAGGGAAAACAGTATGGAGATTTCTCAAAAAATTAAAAATAGAAACACCATATGACCCAGCCATCTCACTACTGGGTATCTATCCAAAGAACTTGAAATCAGCAATTCAAAGAGACCCATACACCGTTATGTTCATTGCAGCACTATTCACAATAGCCAAGATGTGGAAGCAACCTAAGTGCCCATTGACTGATGACTGGATAAAGAAGATATGGTATATAGGTGCAATGGAATACTACTCAGCCATAAAAAACGATAAAAGCATCCCATTCACAACAACATGGATGGACCTGGAGGGCAATATGTTAAGTGAAATAAGCCATATAGAGAAAGACAAACTCTGTATGACTTCACTCATATGTGGAAGATAAAAAAATACATGGACAAAGAGAACAGATTAGTGGTTACCAGGGGAAGGGCGGGTGGCAGGTGGGCACAAAGGATGAAGTGGTGCATCTACAATATGACTGACAAATAATCACGTACAAGTGAAATTTCACAAGGTTGTAAACTATCATAACCTCAATTTTTAAAAAAAGAATATGTTTCAGAAGATATAAAGAAATGAAAACTGTTACATGCACGTGGATAAGAAGAATTAGTAGTGTTAAAAATGTCCATACTACCCAAAGCAATCTACAGGTTAAATGCAGTACCTATCAAAATACCAATGGCAATTTTCAAGAAATGGAAAAAAAAATGCTAAAATTTGTAAGGGACTACAAAAGGCTTCAAATAACCAAAGCAATCTTGTGAAAGAGAAGCAAAGCTGGAGGAATCACCTGTCCTTATTTCAAACTGTATTACAAAGCTCTAGTAATCAAAACAGTATGATATGGGCATAAAAACTGACACATAAACCAATGGAGCAGAATAGAGAGCCTAGAAATAAAACCACACATATATGGTCAATTAAACGACTTCAGGGGAGCCAAGAACATAAATAGGGACAGGATAGTCTCTTCAACAAATGGTTTTGGGAAAACTGGACAGCCACATACAAACGAAAGAAACTGAACCCCTATTTCACACTATGCACAAAATTCAGCTCAAAATGGATTAAAGTCTTGAATGCAAGACGTGAAACCATAAAACTCCTAGAAGAAAACACAGTAGGTGAACTCCTTGATATCGATCTTGGCAATGAGTTTTTGGATTTGACACCAAAAGTAAAAGCAAGTGGCACTAAATAAGATTAAACAGCTTTTGCATGGCAAAGCAAACTATCAACAAAATTAAAAATCAATTGATGGAATGGAAAAAATATTTGCAAATCACATGTCTGACAAGGGCTTAACATCCAAAATATATAAAGAGCTCACATAATTCAATAGAAGAAAGACAACTAACTTGATTAAAAATGTGCAGAGGACCTGAATAAAAGATTAAATATTTGTTGGCACACTTGACAATATTTTACGACATAGCCATTTAAAAAACAAGTTAACAATAAATAAAATTCAATTCCTCCCTGATTATGAAAGCGACTCAATGAGTCTGCAAAAGCATTCGTTGTCACTGTTATAATGACATGGTTCCCACCAGCTTTATATCACTGTTTTGGGAAGAACTGGCATTTCAATTAGGGTTAGATTAAGCTGTATAAGACAGAAAAAAACAAAATAACAGATACTTAAGATAGTGTTTACTTTCTCAAACATTAAGAACCATGGGCAGTCTAGGGCTTATGTGGTGGCCCCATGAGCCGTGGAAACCTGAGATCCTTTCACTTGAGACCCAAACTCATCTCATGGTCCAAATTATAGCCAGCAAAGAGAAAGAATGGAAGAAGGAAACACCTATCCCTTTAAAGGCACATTCCAGAAGTTATACAAGATGTACATGCAAAAGTTAATAAAAGACAACTTTCAGTAAAGCCAAAAGGTAGATCTTTGAAAATATTAAAAAACTGATAACTATTGAAACTACTCCAGGGAAACATCAGAAATGAGCAAGTATACACTATGATAGATCTTGCAGATGTTAAAATATATGAGAATATTATTAATAACTTTTCCTATTAAATTTGAGAATGTCGATCAAATGGACAAACCCCTATAAAAATGTAGTTTACCAATACTGACATGAGAAAAATATAAAACTAAATAATTCAATATCTATTAAAGTTACTAATCAATAATTTTACAACTTCCCACAGAAAATTCCACGCCCAGATAACTTCATTAGTGAATTCTAGCAAATATTTAAGGAAACAATACATCAATCTTAAATACACTTTCAAAGAATAGAGAAAGAACATTTCCAACTTGTTTTATGAGACCAGCAAGCTTTGTTAAAAAAGTCTATCAAGGACATTATAAGAAAGATAAATAGTAAGTTAATCCCTTGCATGAAAACAGACGCAAAATCCTTTTAAAACTTGCTCACACTCCACAAACTATTAAAAAAGATAAATTTGAATGACGAAGTTGAATTTATTCTAGAAATGTAAAGTTAATATAATATCTGAAAATAGTTGGTCTAATTCTCTACATTGACAGAATAAAGGAGAAAAATAACTTCAATATACACAGAAAATCATGTGATAAAATTAAGAAGCCATTCATGATAAGGTCTCCTAGAATCCAAGGAAGAGCTCTTCTGTGATATAATAAAGGGCATCCAATATAAGCTACACCATACATCATACTTAAGGGTGAAATATTAGAAGCTTTCCCTCTGAGATTGAGAACTAGATAAGGATGCTTTCTATGAACTGTCAAAGCAGGAAGACAAGAAGAGAAAAATTGGAAAAATATTAGGAATTACAATGCAACAATTAGGCTATTAATTTTCTAATTTCACCTAATCATTCAGATATATGTAGAATTATGGTAATAAAGTAGTAAAGCCATGCAGCACATTATATCCAGAATGGAGAACAAAGGAAGGAATTCCATGTGATGGTAATGAAGGGGAGGAAGTGGAAATAAGGCGATGAGAAGGCAGGAAACAAAAAAGACAAAGGTCAGAAAATCGAATGTTAGAGTAAAATTTTAGAGGTGGATCATTTTTGGTGGTTGACTAGTGTATTCACAGGTTAGCGAATAGACTACCAATGAAGATTTATGGAGTTGAAGAGCTCAAGAATCTTTATGGCTGGCATATGTTCAGTTCATCCGCAAGATTTTGGAGTTTCCCTTTAGAATGTTAGGAGTTTGAGGAAAAGGAGAACTGTGAGCTACATGCCAAAGTTATCTGTGAAATATGGGCAATACTGAAAGTTTAATACATAACTGTTCATGAGGAGATATAGTAATTGGAATGACTAACCATATTAATGTAAGGAGAAAAATAGATTTTTTTTAGAAGATTAGCACCTGAGCTAACATCTGTTGCCAATCTTCTGTTTTTTTTTCTTCTTTTTCTTCTTCTTCCAAAGCCCCCCAGTACACAGTTGTATATTCTAGTTGTAGGTCCTTCTGGTCATTCTATGTGGGACTCTGCCTCAGCATGGCTTGACCAGCGGTGCTAGGTCTGTACCCAGGATTCAAACCAGTGAACCCTGGGCTGGAGAAGCGGAGCACTCAAACTTAACCACTCAGTCATGGGGCCAGCCCCTAGAAAAATAATTTTTGAAAGAATTTGAAGAAATTGGAATCTGAAACATGAACAAGTTGAGATCTGAAACATACCAGATATTTAAGAGAATATCACCAGTGCTTCCAGTTCTTGAAGATTGTGGAAATTGAGCATCTCCTACTGGTGAGGTTACTAAGAAGCTATGCCCCGGATAGAGCTGTACCCCAGGAAAGCAAAGCTGTGGAGAGATACTTGTGTGAAAAATTAAAACTTAACAACACAGAGAGTTCAGGCAGTGCAAAACAAAGGGATGGGGGAGGTCACCAGTGATTTATTCCCCATAATTCTACTGAAAGGGATCTTGCTTATATCACAGATGCTTTCTATAGATAGAATAAGGCAATAGATATTTTTAGTCCTCATCTTTCTTTATTTTCTTAGCAGCTTTTAGTACTGGTGATTCCTGCTCATCTTCTTGAAGCACCCAATGATTTTAGAATTTGTCAATCTTTGCCTGAGTCAACTATTATAATGGGGGTTTCAAAATTCTGATATTTAAAAATTCTATCATTGCTTCTATATTTTTTTAGCTAATATAATCCATTTTTCTTTTTTCTGCCAAACTGTTTAAACTCGCCAATGGCCCTTAAAGCTGATTCTTTTGTCCTATATGTATATCTCTACCATGTTTTGTTGATTTGCTTTCTAACACAATACGATATTACAGGCTCATATTATTATACTTCCCTTGCCCCAAACCTGAACCAGAATTTTTTTTAAGGAGCCCTGTTTCTTTTAATGAGAAAAAATATCTAGAAACCAAGATCTGAGGGCTAGGTGAGCTAATTGGTAATGGGATATCTTTATTTCTAAACACAATAGACAGAACTGTTTTGTTCTTTTTGTTGTTGTTTTTTTGTTTTTTTCTTTTTTAGCAGTTTTATAATAATTTTCCAATTCAAAAGCAAAAGTAAAGGGTTTTTCCTCACCTTCACTGATTTCATATTTTTATCTTTATTTACTCCTCAGTGAGAACAATAGTTTCCAACATTATCAATATATTTACTTATTCATTCAAACCCAGAACTCGTGAATAAGCGTTTCAACAACACTACACAGTTACCAAAGACAACAATTAGCCTACTAAAAACAGTCAAGATTTCCTTTGCAATTTATGTCCTTAAAATATTCTCCAAGAGTGTATAGTTGTAAAAGTCTGATCAAAAGTTATTAGAATAAACTATGATTTTTCTTGAGTGATCACATTGGTAATTTGATTTACAGTTTATTTGTCTCAAAAAAAATCTTCTCATAAGGCTGGCCTGGTGGCGCAGTCATTATGCTTGTGCACTGTGCTTTCATGGCTAATGGTTCGCAGGTCTGGATCCCCGGCTTTGACCAAGCACTGCTGGTCAAGCCACACTGTGGTGGCAACCCACATAAAATAGAGGAAGATTGGCACAGATGTTAGCTCAGGGCCATTTTTCCTCACATACACAAAAATAAATAAATAAATAAAATTTAAATTCTGGGGCCAGCCCAGTGGCACAGCAGTTAAGTTCACACATTCTCAGCAGCCCAGGGTTCCCCGGTTTGGATCCCAGGTGCAGACATGGCACCGCTTGGCATGCTCTACTGTGGTAGGCGTTCCACATATACAGTAGAGGAAGATGGGCATGGATGTTAGCTCAGGGCCAGGCTTCCTCAGCAAAAAGAGGAGGACTGGGGGCTGGCCCCGTGGCCGAGTGGTTAAGTTTGCGCGCTCTGCTGCAGGCGGCCCAGTGTTTCGTTAGTTCGGGTCCTGGGCGCGGACATGGCACTGCTCATCAAACCACGCTGAGGCAGCATCCCACATGCCACAACTAGAAGGACCCACAACGAAGAATACACAACTATGTACCAGGGGGCTTTGGAGAGAAAAAGGAAAAAAATAAAATCTTAAAAAAAAAAAAAGAGGAGGACTGGCAGTAGTTACCTCAGGGCTAATCTTCCTCAAAAAAAAAAAAAAGAAATAGAAAAAAATCTATTTATGAGTTTGCTTTTTTATGCTTTTAGCTTTAATTTTAGTTTTTGAGTATATGTAACATATACGTGATTCTAATGTCAAAATTAAATATGCAGTTATACTCAGAAAGTTCTTACTTCTATTCCTATCCTAAGCACCTTTTTCTCATCCACAGGTAACTGTTTTCTTCAGATTATAGTTTATCCTGCCTTTATTTTTTTTTGCAAATATAAGTGTAAACAGTAACCTCGATACTCTCTTCTTTCTACACAAGGGTAGCATACTATATGTACTCTTTTGAAAATTTATTTTTTTCACTTAATAGTGCACCCAGTAAATCACACTATATCATTTGACATAATTTTATTTTTTAAAAGCTGAAAAATATTTTTTTTATTAATGAACCATAACTTCTTGAATCTGTAACCTACAGATGGATCTTTAGGTTGTGTCTGATATGTTGCTTTTGCAATAACGCTATTTTGGATTACCTTATAAATACTCAACTGGCTTTCTTAATCCATTCTCTATGGTGCATTCTGTGGTAACAATAAAGCATCAATTTTTTGTGATATAAGTATAGAAACCTGAAGAGTCTTAAAGAAAACGCTACTTAAAAAGGGATGTCCCCAGTGAGTTACAGAGAAGATTCGTTACTTGCCTAACTATTTTGTTCCTGATGGTGATAATATGGTATTTTAAAATAAGCCATGAATGGCTTTGGGCAAATTTACATTAAATGTGCTTTCCTTCACTTCTTCTAACTAATTTCCTAGGATCATGTCAGAAGTGTGAGCCATGCTGAACTTTATGGATAGCAGCACAACAAGTCAAAAGAGATAAAACACGACTGGAGAAATAAGCTAGAAGCAATGAATAGACGTAGACTGTACCCAGTAATCACCCGAGCCAGGATAGAGCCAAGAAACATCCACCAGAAACCCATTAAGTTCCAGAACTTTCATCAAAAAGAGTAATCTCCCAGAAATCAGAAGGAGTTACATCAGGCAAGTTGGAAAGCCACCTAAGGGAAACACTAGGCTGGTAGGTGGGAATGAGCAGAGGTAAATGGAGCCTCTGGAGAATGGATGTCCAGGAAAGCTGTGATTTAGTGTAACTGGACTCCAACATGAGGCTGTACTAGCTGCCTGTGTAGAGCTTGGGGCTCGGCCATCCTGGCCTCAGAAAACAGAGGAAGTTCCAGTAAAGTTTCAAGATGATTCTAAAGAGCAACGATTTCTCAGCTCATGGCTGTACATTTCAGGATTAGGATTTTGAGCCTAAAAATTCTTCTAAAAGTAACGTAGAGCCTCTGTCACGGGTGATTAGAACACAAGGCAGGAAGAGGAGCTCTATAATACCCTTTGTGAGCTTGGTTACATTGAAAAGGACAAAAGTTTATCACAGGTCGGGTTAAAAGATAGAACAAAATTGATGGACAGCAAGGAAGTGAATCATGAAATTCCAAGTTCTGAACCAAGATTCCTCAATGTGACTTTGCCTTGTAGGGGCTGGGCTGAGTGCCACACACTGGGAGGAAAATGATTACTCCTGGTTGTGAGAATTAGTGAGACTCAAGGGCTTGGAGAAAGGGTGGGTATTATATAAGGAATCATGAGTAGGAAGCACCAGAACATGACAGCATCAGGAGCAAGGAAAGTTATCAACACAGAGAAACGTTACTTAGGCTATGGGGAAGCTGAGGCCTTGGGAGGGATGTCCAGTGTTAGGTGTGAGCTGTCTAGAACCTGAAAGTAGGAATGGAAGAACTGATTCACAGAGAAATCACATGTAAGCAGGACTGAGGTGGGCAAACACAGAGGGAAAGCTCAAGGCACAGATCATAATTTCCCTAAGTTTTTATCACAGGCAATCGGAATGGTGTTGCCTCTCAGGATGCACATCTCCATCATGGAGTTAGAGTTGAATAGAGCATTATCTCCTGTCTCTCCTCATCTTTCTTCATTCTTAGCCCATTCGCAGAGAGAGGAAAGTCTGAATGCTTCCTTTAACCAAAGATTCAGGAATTTGTCTTTGTACCGTCAGCCCCTCCTGTTTCTAATAAGGCCATTGGTTCAGACCAGAAGATTCAATAGCATCGATCTCCATGGATTCCTTTCAACTTAAACTTTATATTTTTAAAAAGCTTAATTGTGATCTTTTGAAGTGCCCAATTAAAGATTTAAAGAAATAATGAATATCCTGAGGTGTTTGTCTGCCCTGAGTTTCCTTGCAAATGAGAGAAATAGACTTTTCTTTTCAACCACAGGGAATAATTTTAAAGCTGACTCTGCTTTTATTCCCTGCTGATGGTCATCTCCTATTGCTTCAGTTTGCCTCCTTTGTCACTCTGTGTCTTCTCACTCTAGCCTTGAAGCAGGCTCTGACCAGCACCTGACCCCTTGCTTTCTTCTTTTGTTCTCTAGGAGACCACTGACCCTTTGCTGTGAAAGCAAATAAAAAGCAAAATTGCACAGTTCATAGGTGCTCCAAGCCCTCCAGACAGAAGATGCGTAAGGTTGCCAGTCAGCAGATGTGGAAGCCCTGCAAGATCTATTTGAAGCAGCCATCCTCTTTGAAGTGGTTCATCTCAAATGTTACCTTTCCAATGGAAAATTTTAGTCCCGGAGACTTGCAGGCACTAAGATACATGTCTGTGTGAAACCTTTCCTCTAGCCCTTCTCGCAGCACAGAGTGGGTGGGTTCACTGTGCCGAGACTGATGTAGGCACCTCTCCTTTGCCCACAGGCCATTCTGTGGTGCTTCATCACATGCTCTGCTCCCTTTGCCCAGTCATACAGCAGGTCTGTTGAGATCAGGAGCTGTGCTATTTATGCATCCTTTAATTCTCACTTTCAACAAACACTGAGTGCCTCCATGTGCCTGGTAAACTGTCAGGTGCTGAGGATACAGCTATTACCAAAACCAGATGTGGTCTTTGTCCACAGGGAGCTGTATAGACTTCTAGAGAAAACAGACACTTATCAAAGGATCACGTGAATAATAATCTAACTATAAAACTGAGCACAGAGTACCATGAGTGTATAATTTGATGTATTTAGAGGGATAAAGACTTTTCTGTGAAGTAGCAACCTACCTGAAGTCTGATAGTTAAGTAGGAATTACCTTGGAAAAAATAGAGGGAAGGGAATAACACTCAAGTGTAGAATCAGCACCAAGTGGGAAGGCCTGTGGAAGTACGGCTCATGCATTCCAAATCTATTTGTCAACAGAGCTGTTACTCGGAATTGCTGCCTGAAGTGGAAAATGTTTGGCATTTCTGGCCTTCATCCACTGATAACCAGTGTCCTGGGCCCAAACCTCACTCTGACCCTTTTGACAACCAAATACTCCCCCACATATTGAAACATATCTAAGGCAGCTTAACACCTCCAGTTAAGAACCACTACCTGAGGCTTAAAAAAGGCTCTTGCATTTAAAAGTGGTTGGCAGGGACTTTGGGGAGGCATTGGTATGAAATGATCTTGAAAATAGTGCCAATGCCCATATCTTTCAGAGCTTTGGAGGACAGGGCAATAGGACAATTCTCCAGAAGTGAATTCCCAGATTCAACTCTCCTAAATCAGTGTGCTAAGTGACTATTCACCTAACAACCAGTTGGCCTGATCACTAAAGGTTTCATTGAATGTTAATTTTGCCCGTCTCTGTGTTTGTCCTTCCCTGTGTATTTGCTCTACCTCTGTATGTTTTCCTGGATTAGCTGTTTTGTGACCATAAACAAAAGGGTAGGGACATATTCAATCAGATGTAAGGGCAGGAGCAAAGGAAAAAGTCAAAAAACCACAAAAGAAATCCTTCTATTTCAGTAAATGGCTTTTTGGTGAACTAATTTTCCATCTTATTGACTAGAAGTGCTTTGGACACCATTGTAAAGTGTTATCTTTTTGATAAAAACATGGAAGGATGAAATGAAGAGTTGTTGCAGAAAGGGGAATGGACTGGAAAAAGTAAGAGCAGATTCAAGATCACCAGTTGGGAGGTTACTGTAATAGTACAGACAAGAAACAGTGTTAGCTTAGACTAACTTGGTAGAAATGAAGAGAAGTGGGTGGGTTCAATAGATATTTAGGAGGCAAAATTGACAAGACTTGACTGTGTGTTAGATATGAAAGTCATAGAGACAGATGTGGAAAGCTTGGTTGTAGCTAGATAGATGGAGAGAGAGAATACTGGAAATATGACCATATTTGAATGGGAGAGATCATTCGTTTGCTTTTTCAGATGCGGCTTTGAAATAGCCAGGAGGTGATATGTTGCAGCTATATGATCAGATCTAGAGCTCAGAGAAGGGATCTGGTTTAGAAACATCAATTTTGGACTCTTCTACATATAAGTGGTATATTAGTCTAGTAGGGCTGCCACAACAAAGTACCACACACTGGATGGCTCAAACAACAGAATTCTGTTTCTCCACAGTTCCAGAGGTTAGAAGGACAAGATTAAGGTATTGGCAGGATTGGTTTCTTCTGAGGCTTCTCTCGGGTTGGCTTGTAGATGGCTATCTTCTTCCACTGTCTTCACAAGCTCTTTTCCTCCATGCATGTCTACATCCTGATCCGATCTTCTTATAAGGACATCATTCATATTAGATTAGGGCCCACCCATATGACTTTATTTTACCTTAATTAGCTCTTTAAAAGCCCTGTTTCCAAGTCACAGTCTGAGGTACTAGGTGGTTAGAATTTCAACATACAAATTTTGGGAGGGACACAATTAGGTCCATAATAGATAATAATTGAAGATGTGGGTGTGGCTTGATATTGCTTACAGGAAGAAAATATAAGAGGAGAGGGCCTAGGATTGCAACATGAGGAATCTAACATTTAATACCCAAAGAGCAGAGGTGAAAGAGGAACCAAAATCTTAGGGAATAACCAAGGGAAAGCTCGGTTACAGAAGCCAGGGAAATGGAATATCTTGACCAGGAGACAGCTGTGAAAAGTGTAGAAGATTAAAGAAAGATGAGGTAGAATGAGAACTGAGAAAGGAATCTTGTCTTCTGTTTTGTCTACTCAATGTCTAACTTAATGACTGGTATCTGTTAGAAATTAAGTAATGAATTAATTATGTGTTGTCATATTTAGTCTTGAGGGAGGAGAAGGATGATAAGGCAAGGTCAGGCTGAATATTATAGAATTAGCTAAACATATCTGTGCAAATTTGAAGAGGTTAATATCTCAGAGCCTCAGTTCCAAATTATGTCAAATAAATTTGATAATTTCTATCACACAGAGTTGATTGAGATTATATGCCCTGCACACATGTTAAAGATACACATTGGGTGTCAGTCTAGCTACTCATTGAATACTTTAACCATTGTACTCAAACTGGTCAGAAGTAGAAAGGAATAGAAAGTGAATCTGTATCCAGCAAACTCCTTACTGGAGAACAACATGGATTAAATCTGGAGAGGCTTTTTTTCAGATGTGGATTTCAAAGGGCAAGTTAGGATGAGAAATGAGAGAGTCTGCTGCAGTGTAAGAGAAAAAGTATAATGGCCATGGAACAAAGGCAAAGCAAGATTGGGGCAAAGTGAATGTCCCAGCATACTGGCATGAGCAGCCCAGGATGTGGACAGGTCACTGATACTAAGGTCTGAGTGGGACAGTCTTATTTTAAAATCAAGTGACAAATAAGCAAACCCAGAAATGAAGTATTTTTATTAATATGTGTGATCTCTTTTCAAGTCAGTTAATTAGTCATTCAAAGGCATGGGTTATGGCCTTAATGTGTGTAAGCCTTTAAGAAAGAAGGATATACAAGGTCCTTACCCTGGGAATATATTCCAACATCTTGGTAGATGAAACATTCAGGTGTAAGGAGACATCAAACAAAAGGGCCTCTGTTGGGGCACTTTACATTCAAATACAAATTAGAGTTAACTAGGTGAATTGGTTAAGTGACTGAATTCTTAGACGCCTGTGACCCTTTTCTGGTATTGCTCTGCCTTGGTGCCAACATTTATTTCTCTGGGTTCATGAAATCCAAATTTCAACAAAATGAGAAAAGAGAGAAACCAGTATTTTTGAGTCTCTATTAAATGCAAAACACTATGTCGGAGACTTTGATTATCTCATTTAGCCTTTCTGTCAATACCTCAGGTAGGTTTCTCTTCCCAAATCCACATTGAGTGACCTCACACTGGTAGTTCAGAATTGGCCTTGCTGGAATGATTTACTCTATTAAAATCAGAAAATGCTCTAAATCAGTATTTTTGTTTGTTTGCTTTTTCAGAGAGCTGGTGGTTAAACATTTACCAGAATACATTGATTGAGATTAAAGCCAATTTCACGCTTTCACCAATTTATCATCATTGTGTGCTATGAGAGTATGAAGTGGTAGTCTTTGTCTCTTGCTTCTTCTAGACTTCAAATCTTCTCTGATGTAGCACAGGCCATGCCCCCATCTTCATTACAGAAGAATTGAATCATCTTCTCTCTGTCACAATGTCCATGTTTGAACTAACTGTCACAGCCTATATGAAAATTTGCAAATCCTTGCCACACCCCAACTCTACAAGGAATCAATCATGCTTATTACCCTCAATACAACAGTTGTTAACATAACCAGACATTTTCCCTGACTCAGGACCTGGGTTGGGCACATGGGTGAAGACTCCTGAACATGGCCATTGGAACAGTACCCATTCGAACAAAGCTAGATGCAAAGAAAATGCAAAAAATGCCCTTAAAGAAAATAGATTATAATACTAGCACATTTAATCCTCACAACTTCATGAAAGAAATATTATTGACTCAATTTTACAGATTCAGTTTTTGAAGCCCAAGGAACTTACACAGCTGGCAATGAGCAGAACCACAATTTGTGCTCTCGGTTTCTAGCAGAGTTCCTGTCCCATAGTGGGCCCTCATTAATGCTTATTGAAGTGAGTACAAGGCCAGATGTCCAGCACAGATTCCCTTTACTTGTCTTCTTTGTAGTAGTTTTCTGGAGTATATTTTCCAAAGTAAAATTTTTATAAATCAGTTCCAAATCTGTTTGTCACTCTGATCTGACCCATTTTAAGATGGCTTTTGATAGAGTTAGAGAAGAAATACAGGATAAAGTATGTGCTGTTGTTTGCATTAAAAGAGAAAATAAAAAAGCTTACACAGAGAAGGAGATAAGAGAGCTATTTTTCAGGTATTTATTTATCCTATGTTGCCTCTTACTATCTGGCATTCCTCCTCAAAGAAGACCTCCATAAAAGTCAAAATTCAGTGCATTGGTCATGCAAAATATTCTGATATAGTTCAAGTCCTCAAGGAAAATGGATAACCTCCCATTGGGAGACACAAGGGTGCACCATGCAGACCCAAACTACTGATTTGCTTCGGCCTTAAGAAATACAAAAGGAAAATAATCACCTTTGAGGTATTCTGCTGGTTTAACTCCAAGTAAGATAGGCTCAATGCCAGAAAGTTTTTCCTTCTATGTCTCCCTTTGCCCTTCTCTTTCAAGTCAGTCTGGAAGCCTGGGGAGTGGAGGTTGGGAGTCATGGGTAGACCCAGACCGGGCACCATCTTCTTGGGACCTGGGATAAGTCTCTCCCTGCACTGGGTCTCCATTTCCCCATCTTTAATGGACTATCAGGAGAGATGATGAAATGATTTCTAAAATTCTCTCCAAATTTAAGATTTTATGATCCAAAGAGTCTGTAAGGCTGACTATGCTGAAACATTTAGCTGTTGTTTGTGAGCAATTTTGCTGCCGTGACCTAAAAAGTTCCTGGAAATAATTCCAGGAATATCCTCACCATGACAAACATTGATTTCAATGTTGTTGATGGGCTGATTTCCTAAATTCAAGCGAATTTAGGGCACTTTAGAAATCAGGCAATAGGCTGGAGTGGACATAGACATCGACCACTGGCCTTTGTTTTCCAGGAGCCCTGGTGCTTGTAGCAGTATTTTCTGAAGTGTCCTTGATGTCTTCAAGAAAAATGTCAGTCCTTTCTTTCTTCTAGCCCTACTCTTACTTTGCCCAAACTAAGGAAAACAGCTCTAGGATCTAAAGTTACCTCAGGTCTAATGCCATATTTGCTGATAATAAAGCTTCTCTTATTTACTTAGGACAGCCTGAAGTCTATATTAAGAAAAAAATAGAAAATAACCAAGATTTTCAAGCAACAGAGAACCAACTGAATAGCTGAACACTGTTTCCTCTTGAATATGAACTGATGATACACGGTACTAAAATGCTCAGAGGGCCATGGAACTACATCTCTGTTTATTGCCTCTAACCATTTTCTCTCATTTTAGCTATGAATGTACTATTTTAGCAAATTAGTAAAATAGTGTGCTTGCAATTCAGTCAAATCTGCTTCCCAGCCTTTCTTATTCATGTTTGGTTGGAAGATACCCAAGTGATTAGGGAAAAAAAAAAAAAAGACACAAAAGTAACAAGCTGGGAATTGGAGATGATTCCTCCATAACCACATAATTATGTATGCTCCTCACCTTTGTGCTGGCTCTGATTGAACTGTTCTTCAGGTATTTCCAGATTCTGTTTTGATATTGGTGAGAGAGAGCATTATCCATGTGTTTCCTAGAATCCACGGAAGCTTTGGATTTCTGCAATACTCCCACTTCCTCTCACCATTAGTGCCTCCACTCCCTCCTTCTGACCCCTGCACATCTTGAATTTACCCGTCATTATTCTCTCTCATCTCTCCCTGCCTTCCCTCTCTATGCCTCTCTCAATCCTACTCTGTTTCTCCCAACTCCTCTCGATCTCTTTCTACTCTCTACCTTCTTTCTTTCTTTTTCTACTTATTGCTCCTTTTCCTATCGTACTTTATCTTTTTCTTCTTTTTTTTTGGCTAATCAACTCATAGTTAACAAGAATAACCTATGCAGCACGCTAATCTTCATAAGCAGAATCATTTACAAAGGGCTCTCTTAGATTTTGCTTGTTATTTTTGGAAATAATGTCTATAACTTTCAATTTAATGATCATTGAGTTCATGCGTTGTGAGGCATTGTTGGACACTGAAGTTATGAAGATATACAATACACACTCCCTATATTAAGAATCCAGAGGGAAAAATAGGTGTGTAAGTGTTTTGATTGACGTGTTTTGATTGAGGCATCACGATGTGTGATGGATAATTATGAATATTTTTATTTTTCCAATAACTTCCACAATTATGCTCTGCCAATTCCCCTTTGCTGCTGAAGACTGGACTCATATCCTCTCCTAGAACTTTAGTTGACATTTATTGCTTTATATTTTCTAGGTATAAGCCTTTGTACTAAATATTGTTTTCAAACATTGGTAGATTCATTCACCATGACAATGCCTGTTCTGCCATGTTGGAAGTATTTGTAAATCCAACTCATTTTGGAACCAAACCAAACCTTTCCAACCAAACATGAGAAAAATTTTATGTAAAAGTCTGATACTTTTTGCCCTTTAACTGCTATCAGTTGAAAGAGAGGTATCACCACATATGTCCATGGACTTAAGAATGAGTTCACAGATTTGCAGACAATGTAAACTGAAATTCTTATTTTCCTTCTCTATCTGTAGATTGCTTTCTCTGCCTGGGCTCTCCTCTCTTATGGCAAATTCCATACATTAAACACTAAGCAATGAACCAACAAGGTGGGTTAGATTTCAGCCCAGGTCAGTTACATGTTTTACAAGCACACACTTCACAAACACTTTATCTATAAACAACTATCTGGCAGATGCATGCCTATGTCCAATTCAGTATTCTACTCGTATCCATGACAGGCAGCTTGGGCCAAGATGGTACCTGACTAAGCCATTATCAGCCATTCCACATGTACCTGTCATGTGCTTGCTGCAGTTGTTCCAACATTGACAATACAGCATGTTTCATATGATGCTTCATAAATTACAGACACTTGGATCCTTGGGTCTCATTCAATGTATAAAAATCTGACTGTTGGGGGAAGCCCAGTGGCCAAGTGATTAAGTTTGGCACATTCTGCTTTGGCAGACCAGGTTTGCTTCCCAGGCATGGACCTACACTACTCGCTGGCAGCCATGCTATGGCGGTGACCCACATACAAAATAGAGGAAGACTGGCAACAGATGTTAGCTCAGGATGAATGTTCCTCAAGCAAAAACAAGAAGAGCAAGATTGGTGATGAATGTTAGCTTAGGGAAAAATCTTCCTTAGGAAAAAAAAATCTGACTGTCCAGGGTTTAGGGTATTGTCATCTGTCATTTGTTTATTTTTGTTATTTATTTATTTATTTTTATTTTATTTATTTATTTGTAATATTTATTTATTTATTTATTTTACTTTAACTAAGTGATTACATGCACATTGATTCTTAGAACTGTGTCCCTGCTAGATTCCAGGGCAATACACAAAGATGTATAAATAAACAGGACATGATCTCTGGCAAAATAGCCTGACAAATGTTTTCATTGACTCGCAAACAGGATAGCTCAGGAGACGGAAAAAGGCCCCTAAAATGAACTGGGTGGTCAGAGATGATATATACCTGATTATGAGAAGAAAGAAGGAATTATCTAAGCCCAAAAGCCAGAGAAATGCATTTCAGGGAGGGAGAGAGGGGCAGATGCTAATGGTCGGGTTTGACATAAATAGATCCTGATACAGAGCCTCAAAGTCAGACTATTTTCCTTTCTGGGGATTATAAATAGAAATAGGGATTAAATATATTTCCTTAATTGGGCGGGAAAATAGCAGCCAACCATGTGCCATTCTCCAGTCTCTGACAAGGATTAGAGAAAAACAAAAGCAACACTTCAGGAGGTTGTTCTGTGAAAACAACCATCCAGCTCGTATCCCACTAGACAAGAGTGTTTCACTAAGTATCCTCCAGTCCCGGTGAGAGCTGTTACCACGGGCCTTGAAAAAGAGAAAACTTGTACTTTTTATGAGGTCCACTGGGTATACTAGCCTCTTCAAATCTGAACTTTGTTGTATAGCTTTTTGTGGAGAATGAGATCCCTGAAGACAGCCATACACAAATAATTTAATGAACCAAGTATGCGTCCCTCCAGCACCTAATTTGAAAGCTAGTATGATGCCTCTTGCCTCTGATAAGATCTCCTTCTTCCTGTCCTGACCAATAAGTTTCAGGAAAGAAATCTTTCCTTGTACTGGAGAGCAGCAAGCAAGGCCTGCCATCCTTCAAATGTTCTTTTTTTATGAATGAGGTCAATGATCACAGTGGGAAGAGGAGTGCTAGGGCAGCTGTTTTTGGGGAAAGGATGAATGAAGAGCCAGGAGAGGGAGATCATAAACTCTTCTTTTCTCCTTCTCTGCTGCTGATTTGACAAGTGGCTGCAGGGGAAGATGCGGGAATCCCAGTTTCCTTTAGGTGTCTCTTGGACAGTCAGAGACAAAGAAGTGTCCTCTTTACAGTTGTTCCATCACTAGACTCATTAAACATGTTAATGGATTTCTGGATATACAGTGTATCCTATACATTTCTCCTGTTATTGGAGGACATGAGGCACGGAGGACTCCAACATAAGAAAAACCCAAACAGATATTTTAAGGCAGGCATAAGCAAAAGTTTTCTAAGGATAAGATACTGTTCACTTCCTGGAAAATATGAAATAAAGTCTGAAGTCCATTTAAGGGGAGAAGTATTCATGCTCATGTATACAGATATTTGCAGTAGAGAGGTGTTGAATATCTCATCTCTGTTCTCATCTCAGGGACCACAGACATCTCAACAAGGGAGTGCTGTAGAATGGAACTTACTTCACCTCAGGACTATCTATGCAATAGTAGGTCTAGGAAACAAAGACATAAGAAATTTAGCAAATGTTTTCTGGAAAACCATTTGGTAATGTGTATAAAAAACCTTCAAATAGGGGCCGGGCTGGTGTCGCAGCAGTTAAGTTCGCACGTTCTGCTTCGGCGGCCCAGGGTTCACCGCTTCGGATCCCGGGTCCAGACATGGCACCGCTTGGTAAGCCATGCTGTGGCAGTCATCTCACATATAAAGTAGAGGAAGATGGGAAGGATGTTAGCTCAGGGCCAGCCTTCCTCAGCAAAAAGAGGAGGATTGGGAGCAGATGTTAGCTCAGGACTAATTTTCCTCAAAAAAAACAAAATTCAAAAAAAAAAAGGACCTTCAAATAGTGTGAAGATTTTATTTGGTAATCCTCAAGAAATAATCATATGGGAAAATAAAAAAGTAATCACGAAAGTTCTTCTTCATAGTATTATTTTAAAGAGAAAAATTGGAATGTCCTAGATATCAAAGGAATTTTAAAAGTTTAAGTGAATAGTGTCACATCACTATAGTAGACTATTGTGCATCCTGTTAAAGATATGTTTATACATTTTTTGATGACTTGAGGAAATTTTTATAAATATAATCATGCGTGCAAAGAGTTAGATATAAATTTGTGTGTACAATTTGACCTTTTGTAAATATATATGTGTTAAGTTTGTGTGCGTGAATACGTGTGTGTGGAGACAGGGAATGAAAAGGAAATGAATCAACATGCTGTTAGCAACAATGTTCCATGAATGTTTAAGATTTTTGTGTTTTTTGTTTTCTTCTTTTCCAAATTTTCAAATAATTTACCATAGGTATTTTCTATATTTACACTTAGAAAAAGTCAACAATTTGGTTTTCTGTGTCTTTTAATAATGTCTTTTGTTTTCCCATGAGTATATTTATTTTATTTTATTTTATTTTGAGGAAAATTAGCCCTGAGCTAAGATCAGCCACCAATCCTCTTTCTGCTGAGGAAGAGTGGCGCTGAGCTAACATGTGTGCCCATCATTCTCTGTTTTGTATGTAGAGGGTCTGCTGCAGCATGGTTTGATAAGCGGTGCTATAGTTTCGTGCCTGGGATAGGAACCAGAGAACCCCAGGCTGCTGAAGGGGAGCCTGCGAACTTAACCGCTATGCCCCTAGGCTGGCCCCTGTTTATGTATTTTTTGATAGGAATTCCAAAGAAATAATGCTATTTCTTCTCAGTGAATTACATCAAGAGAAACACAATGTCACTTTGACCTTTCCCTGATGATGTCAACTTTAATCTTTTAGTTAAGATGATGTTTATCAGTTTTCTCCACTAGAAAGTTACCATTCTCCCCTTTGTAATTATTGGACAGCATGTAGGAAGATACTTTGAGACCATATAAATATCTTATTTTTCAGGAAATACTCATTAGTTTTAGTATATTTTGAAGGTTTTGTCTGAAATTATTCCTTATTTATAACAGAATGATCACATGTATTTTCATTGTATTGAATGGGTTATAATCATTACTACCATTAGTGACCATCGTTATCTACTTAGATCATCAAGTTGCCCGAATTTGGCCATTTGAGAGCTCCTTCAGTCAGGCACCTGTCCTTTTGATGTGTCCCCACCACTCCTGAGATGTTTCATCAGTCTGGCCCAACAAGATATCTTGGGCTTTCCCTATCCTACATCTGAAATCTACCATTTTCCCAAGGAATTTTGGTTCCTGTTGATGGAGTAGAATATTTAGAAACCAAGATGTAGTGCTCATTACTAGAGGTGTGCCACTCTTCCAGACTCTGTGGAGTTAGGAAATATAGATTAATGGACAGATATAAATATTTTTATGTCTTCATTTCCTAATCTTTCTCCATCTAAAACTTTGACTTCATACTGTTACCTCCAATCCCAATCCAACATCACGTAGTTCAGGTTCCTCTTCCCCCTTTCCATATTTGTAAGTTTCTTTAAGAGTGAGGAATTCAGTTCACATTCCACCCATATCTAATTTTTTGCTAAAACCTATAATACATAGAGAGTAGTTCAGAACTGCTAACTCACAGCACTTGAAAAGGAAGCCTACTAACTGAGTTTGCTGTTTGTTCACAGCTGTTCTTGTCTTTACTCTGAGGGTGTATAGTCAAAGCAGTACGTTCAAATCTACTCGACTTACACTTCCTTCCCTTGAGGGTAGTTACAGTATTTGTTTGAAACACAATTATGTCATTTGGTTTTGTTTGAATTTAATTTTAGGGTTTTTTCCTACCCAGTCATTATTGATTTTATTTTACGTTTTAAAATATGTAATACGTTAAGCTGGTTCCCTAAGTCAAAGCTATCCGTATAATCAAAGGAGTGACCTTCCTCTACCCACAGCATTTCTACTTCGTTCATAGCTACCTTTCATAAGTAATCAATCTCATTAATGTATGGTGTACTTTGACAGTGTTTCTTTTAATGAAAATAAGTTCAATACACATGTATTTTTACTTCCTATATTCTCTTGCATGAAATAGCATACTTTTTAATTTGCCCTTTTTACTTAGAAAAATATCCTGAAAATCATTCCATAACAGGTGGATAAGCCAAAGTTTATTCAACAATCTCTTTCATATCACTGTTAAAGTTGTTTCCTGTATTTTGTTATGACAGAGAATGCAGCAATGAATAACCTTGTGCATATGAATGTTTATATTGTTGGTAATATATGTTCAGAGTAAATTCTTAGAAGTGAGACAAAAATTAAATTTACTTTTCCTTTCGTTCTGTCTTTCCAAATTCTCCTTCATAATGCTTATGACAATTTGTATACCTCTCATAAGACTTGTATGAGAGTATCGGTTTCCCCAAAGCCGTGCTACTGAAAGCATCCTAGGTGTTAAACCTGAGTCTCCATTTAAAATATTCTCTAAATTTTCTGTTATTTTAAGTAAAAGAAGGGGAATTCTTCAGGAGCTCAGTCCACTAAATTAATCAGAAATATTTATATTGAATAGAGTGTTGGCAGGTGTCACAACTTCGATTTCATTATCGTCATAGCTACATATTCTTCTCAGTAGATCTTAAGTTTATTGACAGAAGAAAAGCAGGGACTATTTGAATTTCCTGTGTCTAGCATAGATCCCTTTATTTATTTGGTTTTCAAAAATATTTATCTAACTAGCTTATTGATTTTAAAGAGAGAGATAATAAACAATGAAATGCTAAGGCAAGAGGGAAAGAAAATACATACAGAGCCATGTTGCTGTTTTTTCCCTTTAGTACCATAGTTACACGCTCTCTAGATAACACCATGACTTTGTTGTTTTACCTGAAAGAGAAAATTGAAACTGAAACTTAAATAAGGGGTGACTTAGTGAAGGACACTACAAGACCCTAGGAGAAATTACAAGGCCACCTGATGAGAGATTTAGATTGGAAAATGATTCCTTGATGAGTCTGAAATACAGTATGTCTCTTTTTCTGAGCTCTCCATTTCCTGCTGCCATTTCTTCCATCAAGACCCTAACACAGGAGAGTTTCTTGGGGAATAAAAACTGACAGCTCCGTACTGATTAGAAACCTTAGGACAGGGTATCTCTGAAATGAGATCAGTGTCAGAGTGCTTTTGCCCACAGCAGCCACAGGAGAAGGAAAAAATAAAATCAACAAATACTTCACAACATTCTTTATTAGAAGAAAATATAAGAGTCAGAAGTATGGGGAAGGAAGAGGAGAGGGTTTCACATGCTGCCCCTAAAAAAAATTTTAGCAGTGCCAATGGGAGAAAAACTTTTTCTCCCGCTAAATAGTATGAATAAAGGCCTAGATATCCACATAAAATGTGCCACAACTTGAAATTACAGATATTCTGAAGAATCTAGGATACAGTTAGATTTTTTAAAGACTTTTATCTAGAGCAGTTTTATGTTGACAATAAAATTGAGGGAAAGGAACAGAGATTTCCTGTATGCCCCCTGCCCTGAGATATGCATAGCCTCCCCCGCGATGAGCCATCATATACCAGAGTGGTGCATTTGGTACAACTGATCACCCAACATGGACACGTCATAATCACTAAAAATACATAGTTAACGTTAGGGTTCACTCTGGTGTTGTACATTCTGTGACTTTGGACAAATGTATAATGACATATATCTATCATTATAATATGAAACAGAATATTTTCACTTCCCTAAAACTTCTGTGTTCTGCCTATTCATCTTCCTCCCTTCTCCTTGGCAACCACTGGTCTTTTTCCTCTCTCCACAGTATTGTCTTTTCTGCAATGCCATATAGTTGAAAACATAAACTAGTAGCCTCCTCAGGTTGGCTTCTTTCACTTAAAAGTATGCATTTAATAATCCTGCATGTCTTTTTATGGCTTGACAGCTCATCTCTTTTTAGTATTGAATAATATTTCATTGTCTGTGTGTACTACACTATATTTATCCATTCACCTACTGAAGGACATTTTGGTTGCTTTCAAGTTTTGGCAATTAAGAATAAATCTGCTATAAACATCTATGAGTAGGGTTTAGTGTGGATCTAAATTTTCAATGCCTTTGATAAATACCAAGGAAGGCTATTGCTGAGTTGTATGGTATAAAGAAGTTTGGCTTTGTAAGAAATGAAACACTGTCTTCCAAAGTGGCTGGACCAGTTTGCAGTCCTGCCAGCAATGTCTGAGAGTTTCTGTTACTCTACATCCTCATCAGCATTTGGTGGTGTTAGTGTTCCAGATTTGGGCCATTCTAATAGGCATGTGGTATGACGTTGTTTAATTGGCATTTCCCTGATGACCTCTGATGTGGAGCATCTTTTCATATGCTTATTTGCCATATGTATATCTTATTTGGTGAGGTGTCTGTTAAGGTCTTGGTATATACTTTAATTGGGTTATTTGTTTTCTTATTGTACAGTTTTAAGAGTTCTTTGTATATTTGGGATAGTAATCTTTTACTGGATGTTTCTTTTGCATACATATTCTCACAGTTTGTGACTTGTCTTCTAATTCTCTTGATATTGTCTTCCATAGAGCAGAAGACTTTTTTTAACATTTTAATGCAGTCCATCTTGTCAACTATTTCTTTCATGGATTGTGTCATTGGTGTTTTACTTAAAAAGACATCACCATTCCCAAGGTCGTCTGTTTTCTTCTATATTATCTTCTAGGAGTTTTAGGTTTCACATTTAGGCCTATGATCCATTTTGAGATACTTTTTGTGAAAGGGGTAAGATCTGTGTCTGGGCTCATTTTTTTGCATGTAAACGTCCAGTTGTTCCAGCACCATTTGTTGAAGAGACTATCTTTGCCGCATTACATTGCCTTTGCTCCTTTGTCAAAGGTCAATTGCCTGTATTTATGTAGGTCTATTTCTGTGCTTTCTCTTCTGTTCCATTGATCTGTTTGTCTAATCTTTTGCCAAAACCAAACTCTTGATTTCTGTAGCTTTATAATATGTCTTGAAGTCAGGTAGTGTCAATCCTCCAACTTGTTCTTCTCCTTCAATATTGTATTGCCTATTCTGTGTTTTTTGCCTCTCCATGTAAAGTTTAGAATCACTTTGTTGATATCTACAAAATAACCTGCTGGGATTTTGATTGGAATTGCAGTGAATCTATAGATCAAGTTGGGAAGAACTGACATCTGAAAATTTTGAATCTTTCTATCTGTGAACATGGATTATCTCCCCACTTATTTAGTTTTTTTTTGATTTCACAAATGAGAGTTTTGTAGTTTTCCTCATAAAGATATTGAATATATTTTGTTAAATTTATACCTAAGTATTTTATCCTTTGGGGTGCTAATATGAATGGCATTATGTTTTAATTTCAAATTCCAGTTGTTCATTGTTGCTGTTAGGAAAGCAATTGACTTTTACATCTTGTATCCGGCAACTTTGCTATAACCACTTATTAGTTCCAGGGATTTTGGGGTCAAGTCTTTCAGATTTTCTACATAGACAGTCGTGTCATCTGAGAACAAAGACAGTTTTATATATTCCTTCTCAAACTGTGTACCTTTCTTTTTCTTGGCTTATTGAATTAGGAAGGACTTTCCATATGATGTTTAGAAGGTGTGCTAAGAGGGAACTTCCTCACCTTGTATCTGATCATAGTGGGAAAGTTCCAAGTTTCTTACAATTAAGTATAATGTTAACTATTGCTTTTTGGGGATGAACTTTATCAAGGTGAGTAAGCTCCCTTCTATTCCTTCTTTACTGAGAGTTGTTATCCTTAATAAGTGTAAGATTTTTTCCAATACATTTTCTGCCTCTATTGATCACGTGACTTTTCTTTTTCAGTCTGTTGAAATAATGAAGTACCTTAGTTGATTTCCAAATGTTGATGCAGTCTTGCATACCTGGAATAAATTTCACCTAATGGTGATATATAATTCTTCTTACACTTGTTTGGGTTTGATTTGCTAATATTTTGTGGAGGATTTTTCCATCTATATTTATGAGAGATATTGGTCTGTAGTTTTCTTTGCTTGCAATATCTTAGTCTTGTTTTGCTATTAGGGTAATGCTGGCTTCATAGAATGAGTTAGGAAGTGTTCCCTCTGCTTCTGTCCTCTAGAAGAGATTATAGAGAATTGGTATAATTTCTTTCTTAAATGTTTGGTAGAATTCACCAGTGTACCCATCTTGGCCTGGTGCTTTCTGTTTTGGAAAGTTGTTAATTTTTTATTCAATTTCTTTAATAAATATAGGCCTACTCAGATCATCTATCTCTTCTGTGAATTTTGACAGATTGTGTCTTTCAAGGAATTGATCTATTTCATCTAGATTTTCACATTTGTGGACATAGAGCTGTTCATGGTATTTCTTTATTATCCTTTTCATTTTCATGGTATCTGTAATGATGTTCCTCCTTTCATTTCTGATATTAGTAATTTATGTTCTCTCTCTTTTTTCCTTATTTAGCCTGGCTAGTTGCTTATAAATTTTATTGATCTTGTCAATCAGCTTTTAGTTTTGTTGATTTTCTTTATTAATTTCCTGTTTTCAATATCATTGATTTTTTTCTCTGATTCTTTTTCATTTATTTTTCTTCTTGTTACTTTGGATTGAATTTTTTTTTTCTTTTTCTAGTTTCCTAAGGTGGAAACTTAGATTACTGATTTTAGATCTTTCTTCTTTTGTAATGTTTGCATTCAATACTATAAATAGAGTTAGGTTTTTGAGATTGCTTTTGATTTCTTTTTTTCATGATAGATTTCACCTAATTAGAGGCTTTATGAAGAAACTTAGAACATCATCATATTTTTGCAAGTGTGTCCAATGAATGGGATCTTTATACCTGGTTAGCCAAGTCACAGGAAAGTTGTTTTGATATTTTCTGGCTACGCAATAAAAAGGCTGGGCAGACCTGAGCATATCTAAGTTAAAAGAATATGCATGCTCATTTCTGATTCTTATTTCTTGATGTTATTGAAGTCCCTTCTCTGCCCAGTCTTAAAGTCCTCACCCAGGATGGGACTTGATATGCTTGTCTTATTTCTTGTTTCTATTTCCCTAAACTCAGCCGAGTTCTCTGGTAGCCTTAAGTTTCCCAGAAATTTGTGAGTGAAGAAATATAAACCAATGGAAAATAATTTAGTGATATGGGCACCTTGATGTGTGATAAGGATAGTAATAAGCAGACCTTTAATTAGAGGCTTTACTCTCATGAGGAAGAAGAGAAAGGTTAATGCCACCACAAATACAGCTTAATGATAGTAATGTTGAATATTCAAGATTACTGACTCAGATTTAATATCACATCTTCCGGAAACCCTCTAAAAGACTTCTCTAAAGTTTGAGTACTTGATCCTCTTATTCCATAAATCTATATATTCTTTTAAAGTAAATCTTAAAATTATAAAACAATACTACATCCTGTTTAGATATACATGTACTAACATACATGTAAATATATAAAGATGTAAATGATAAACAGAAAGGGGCACATTTGGATGAGGGTATGACTTTTGTCAGAACTCTTTTTTAACAACTGACATTATACTCTAAATATCTATCTGTTACCCCCTCTCTTTTATGGGAGCAGAAGAACAGGGAGATTATTTCATTCCTCTCTGGGTTCTCAGGACTGAGCTCCAGTCCTCATCCATCGTAGGTTTTCAAAAGTGTATGTTGCATGAATGAATAAATGGGTGAATGAATGAGTGAAGTAGTGAAAGACAAGGTCTGAGCAAGGTTGATCTTGAGGGTAAGATGTCACTCTTATATGTGATACCACGTCTATCCTGCTTTCCATCCATCCTAATGCCTGCCCATCAAGTTAGATAATTCCCTTTCTTTGATTGAGTGTGTTGATATCTGTTGAAACAAAGTAATGAGTGTGTTGTGTGTGTGAATATATTTGGCTTCTGAATTTTTTGTGTGTTGAATATAATACTTATGCTTTCTTTAAAATAAATTTGAGTAGAAAAAGAGTCTTAGGTTACTGAAGCTTAAAAAGAGAAAGAAGATATTGCCTCCAACAAGCCCCGGCTTGATTTGGTCACAGCGTGTGAGCTGGAGTCCTGGTGGTCCTGGATATTGAGCACAGCCGGAGCAACAGCGTTAGCGACTATAAAGTAGATGATCACTACCCAATAATTTCATGTACTATCAATGAAAATATTTTAAGAATAGTATTTTAACAGTTTTGTTAAAGTATAATTGAACATATTTGTGCATACATTTAAAGTGTGTAATTTTATAAGTTTTTGTATGTGTATACACTTGTGAAGCTATCACCACAATCAAGGGAGTGAACATATGCATCACCTCCGAGTTTTCTTATTCTTCTTTGTAATTCCTCACTCCAGCCCCCATCCAGAGGGAGCCATTAATCTGCTTTCTGTCAGTACAGATTACTTTGCATTTTCCAAAACTTTACACAAATGGAATAACTTAGTATGTACTCTTTTTTTCTGATCTCTTTCACTCTCTATATTTTTTAAAAATGTAAATTGTATTATTATTACTAATAAGGATGATGATCAGTGACTGAACTAGATACTTTACATGCATTTTCATTTAATTAATTTCATCTACAATGCTCAGCCAAACTGGATTATTAAAAGGGTCTTTGAATGAGTCTTTATGGAAACCAATTTTTTTCTGACAAGGACAATCACTTCATTTACAGAGGCCAATTCTCTTACTTACATAAGAGAAATAGTGCGTTATTCTAGTACAACTAACAAAAAGATGATGGCAATAAAATGATGATAGGTAATTTATTCATTTATTTAAAGTAGCAATATTTTTTCTCTTTATTTTCAAATAATTCTGATTTGCAGAGAAGGAAAACATGCACTCTAGCCTTAAAGTTCTCTAAGAAACATCAGTTGTAAAAGCTTTTCTTTGGTGGATTAACTTCCTAAGTGGTGTTATACTTTGAAAACTCTCGCAACCTTACAAAAGTCTGCACACTGGCTTCATATCCAACTTAAACAATAGTATTAGCAGAAAGAGATGAGGCTTTCTCATATAATCTCTTAATTGAAAGGAAGATAAAAAGATCTTTTCAAGAGCCAGTAGAGTTTATAGAAAGTTATATTTTTAATAAAAGGAAGACGTATCCATTTCACAGACTCTTAGAAGGAAATAGCCAGAGTGGCATTAATATAATTCTATTTCAATGAAAGAGAAGTCATTTCAACAAATTTCATTCTACCGTTATTTTACTTTCTGCATTGTGGTCAAAAAGGAAATAGTCTCATCTGTAAATGGAAGTATCAAAGATGAATTTTAAACTGCACACCAAAACAAAGGTTTCTGACATTTCTAACCAGTATGCCACAGTCAACCATATCTGTTTTCTACATGTTTATCAGCAAGACATTGTGCTGGGTGCTGTGGGTGATAAAACAACCTTTAAGGCACAGTTCTTCCTTCTAGGAGATTCATACTAATTGAAGAGTAAAACATGCATATCATAGATAATTAGGAATGTAGTGATACACCATCAGTTTGCAAAAACACAGGGCAGTAAAACACCCTAAGTAATCAGAGGAGAAGCCACTGGTGGCCAGGTGACCCTGAGATCCTTACAGTGGAGAACTGGAGATCGATCTTTAGGTGGCTAGGATTCAGACAGGAATGGTGTAGGAGGGCGAGGGCAGAAGAAGGCTACTGGCTAGAGGAAAAGGGATCACACTAAAATGAACAAGGCAAAGTATAGCATCATGGAGCAACAGCCTCATGAGGGAATGAGGGAGACGAGCAAAGAAGCAAAACACGTCAAGGCTCAGGGCAGATATGCCCATTGTATCCTTCAGATAATTCTAGGATTCCCCTACATTCTTATCCTCCCCAGAAGGATTGCGAAAGTTTCATGCTAATAGTTATAACTAGAGGGAATAGTTACTTCATCCAAGTCCATGCTACTAATAGGTCTAGCAGTTAGAACCATATATTTTTGGCTGCTATGTCAAGGTTGTTTTACTGTAAACCAAACAGCTACAGGATGCTGGTCTTATTTTAAAGACTGACACAAGTCAAGTAAGGTACAGCGTGGAATTCAATCACTATTAAATGATGATGGTGACCTTTAGGAAACAGTATTCTGCAATGTCTTTTAAAGTTGTATTACATATACATAATGTTTACTCCTTTTTACCAATGCTAGACTAAAATGTTTCATACTGAATTTATTGCATTTAAAAAATAGCAAATTAGAAAAACTGTGACTTTAATTTTTCTCTTTTCTTTTTTCCTTTCCACTGTCCTATGGAATCCTTTACACTTCTGCTTGGTCACTGTAAAAGCACCAAACATATCTAATTGGACTGCCAAATATGAAGTGGCATTCATTTCATTGTGTGTCCTCAGGACAGAAGACAGTACCTTCCCGGATAGGAATGTGGTCAGTGACAACTGGGGATGGATGACAATATATGAATGAGTATTTGAACTCCTAATGAAACCCTTCCCAATGCTGCAATCATAGAGCCCTTGAAAGTTGCAATTATTCTTGATGATGTTCTAAAACTTTCATCTCAGCCAAAATCAAGAAATCAACCAACAGCAATGAACAAAACCTAAAATGTCCCCTTTTTTCCTCCTGAGGAAGATTAGCCCTGAGCTAACATCTGTCACCAATCTTCTTCTTTTCACTTGAGAAAGATTCACCGAGACCTAACATCTGTGCCAATCTTCCTCTATTTTGTACATGGGTCACTGCCTCAGCATGGCCACTAACGAATGGTGTAGGCCTGCTCTCAGGAACAGAACCTGGGCCCCAGAAGGGGAGCATGCCAAACTTAACCACTAAGCATGGGGCTGACCCCTAAAATGTGCCTTTTATGCTGGTTATTTCTTGGCAAACGATGTGTTAGAAACTCATTAGCAATATGTCTTCTCAGAGAAATAAAATAATTTCACACTTCCTTTCCTCTCTATTATCTTGTGATATATCTATTTCCTGTTGCTGATAGTTCAGTGAATACCTTTACTCTTGGACGTCTTTTTATCTCACTTCTGTGTGAACCAACTGACAGGTAAATAATTATGAGTTATTTGGGTCAAACAGGAGGTTGTGCATATCAGTTTTATGTGTTATTGACACATATGTCATTTTGTTATAAGAAGTTTATTGCTGGGCTATTTTTTCCAATGCTTCTTATATGCTTATTTTTTTAGTGTAAAGATCTTATTGATGAATATCAAATATTCTTCACAAGGAGTAAAATTTCCATTTCTTTCCTCTAAAAAGTTCTCAGAAAATATTGTTCTTTAGCGATGAAGTGGAGAAGTCATATTTTACTCCTTTAATTTGAACTCTAAGGAAAGGCTGTAGCTTGATTTTAGGGTGAAATCTGTCAGATGTGATACACTTATGTGTGGAAATCTGTGCACAAAGGTCAATTTTCATTATTTTGAGGATGAACAGAAAGAAGAGAGTTTTCAGTTTTGTTTTTGATTTTTTGTTTCTTTTCCCTCCACTCAGAGACCTGGATTATGTTCAGGACACTACGAAACCTGATGTACCTCCCGTCACCCTATGAAGTTTGCTGTTGATGCTGAGCTTCCTTCTTTGTCTTAGATCCATCCCACTAACTAGTGGTTGGCATTCTTGTGTTTTTATTTCACTGAAAACACTATTCTCACCAAGGATTTTTTTTCCCATTTCTTCATTTTTTTCAATGACTCATCACAGCACACATACACACTATAAGACACATACCAAATCTTCTTCTCATGTGTGCAAGATGCCAGACTGGGCAATGGAGCTGCAGAAGTGGAAGGTATGGAGCCTGCCCTTGGGACCAGAGGTACACAGATGAGCAGTCAGTAACCGAGCAGTGGGAATTACTGTGGAGAGCTGTGCAGACTTGACAGAAAAGTATGGGTGCAGAAAGGTGTGGAAGGAGGCTTTTCTGGTGGGGTGAGGCAGCTGCTATGATAGGGTTGGGAAAAAAAAAGAGGCAATCAAATGAGTCTTATGAAAGAATATAGTGCCTTAGCTGAGTCTCAAATGAGAATAAACAGCCCAAGTAGACAATCCAAGCAGAAAATCTAGAATATGCAAAGCTTCAAAAAGAGTTTGATCTGTGTGGGAAACTTGTTGTTTTGAAATGGTTGAAGCACCATGTGTGCCCCCCGAGAGGCAGGAGATAAACCAAGGGAGCTCAGAGAGGAATACAAGTCCACACAGCTGACCTTTGAATTCTGTTTTCAGAGTAAGTGTTTACTTTTCTTAGGCAAACACATGGCATGCCTCTCTGGGAAGACTCTGAGACAGATGGAATATTCCTGTGAGAAAGGTAGGGATGAGGAAGAAGGGGTGAAAAGGTATAGGAGCAAAGAGAAGGGAAAGATGAACTCTGGGGAGCAGACGTATCAGAAGCAGACTGTAGGACAAAGAGGGGAGAGTTGTTTTATTTGTACACAGAGACTTACGTGATGTTGATACTATGTGCAATTTTTACCTCTAATTGTACTGTGGACCATAAACCTAACAGCGGAGGCTTTGGGAGGCTTAGGACAGGATGACCAACTGCTCCAGAGTGACTTTCTCCAAGAGTCCTTATCTTCCTTGATTCTCTGATCTTCTGTGAAACCCACTATGCTGGCCCTGTGTCTAGACATTATTTTCTCCTGCTCCATTTTGAACTCTTTAAGTTCAGACCTTTTTGTTAATTTTTAGAATCACTAGTATCTAGCACAACCCTGACACACAGAAGTTGCTTAGAAATTGCACAAAAGAACTGCAAAGACAGGGATTTGGAACCTGGCTGAGAAAGCAATCTTTCCTACAGGGGTTCTTCTCACAATGTAATGGACATAATGGGAACGGACAAGAAGGTATCAGTGAGGCAAAAATATGGATGAAGTATGATGAGCAGAAGCAGCAAACTGAATTTTAAAAACTGGAGACTGGCAGAGTGGATAATCATTTGGCACCTGAAATAATACATGTGGAAAACAGGGGTGCAGGAGATACTTCTATGGACGGTAGGAGGACAAGGATCTATTAGAGAATCAAGAGAAACAAAGAGACGTAGGGCAGCTTCCTTGCAGGGGTGTACAGGAAGAAGCACATGAAAATCCCAAGGCAGAACCCAGATCCCCCAAGGCTTCAACAGAAGGTTCTGTGTCAGCTTCTACACAGCCACACTTCCCTTGAGTTTGAGTAATATGGAGCTCTGTGGCCAGCCCCAGGTAGGACATGAGAAAGCCCAGGCAATACAATGATAATGCCTCCTGATTGATATATTGTGTTAACTGGAGACGCTGCCCCCAAATTTTCTGTCCTGCCTGGAAAGTCCTGAGAGGTCATGTGCCTTCATCGTTTTGTGGCAGCAATAGTTGCATAGAGTCAAAACATTTGAGTTCTTTCTCTGCTTTCTCTACCACTGTAGATATGAATAGAGCTTTATAATGTGAATTCATAAATCCTATTATCAAATTTAAAAATATTTGCCCTTCACAGGCATTAAATATGTGACAAACTATGAGCAAGAGCTTTAAAAACATCAGATCATAAACTCTATGCTTTTTAAAGTGGTTAAATTTCAAGAAGAGTTATGTATCAAGCTATTTAAAGCATTTGTTTTATGACTCAAACCTTTTTTACATTGCCCTGATTTTTGTGCAAAATATGACAGAATGGATCATCAAACTCTCAAAAGCATCGTTAAGTAAAAGGTAAAAGACGAAGATTATCAGATTTAGCACTGAAAAATATATATTTATATAAATATATACTCACAGTCCAAAAATAGTCTATCTAGAGTATATCAGGATTACCATTCTCCTTTTAGTGACGGGCCCTCCATCCTGCTGGGTGAATCATTTATTTACTTTGACATCACTAATAGAATTATTAAGAACCATAAAATTTGACCGAAGAAGAACATACTACTTTTTTGGTGAACCACTGAAGAAGAAAAAACAAAAGATGGACACTTTAATAATAAGTTGAATTGCCTTGCCTTGCAGTTGAGAGATAGGGAGTAGCTAATTGTCTGCACAAATGCTCCTGCAAAGAAATGACAAGATAAATGCAACATCACAACAATGAAAAAGAGATGAAGTAAAAATGATTGCAAAAGCATTAGCCTCCCTCCACGCACTGGGTTTCTGCTTGTTTGTTGAGAGTTTCTACTTCAAACTGGGAAAGATAAATTAAGCAGGTATAGCATGGAAAATATGAATAAAGAGCTTATTTTTAGGATATATTTAACTAACCCACAGAACATTCTACATTACAGATGTATTATAATTTGATGGCTGTTAGGTGGGCTGCATCAGTGGAGGGCAGAGCATTGATGCCTAGGGAATAGTAGATACACAATAAACATTTGCTGAATACTCTTCTCCTCTCCACTTCCATTGAAGGAAGGGAAAGCAAAATAAAGAATAATCCATCAAAATTAAATGTACATCTGATGTTTTAGATAAAATACTGAGAAAACGATGTTTGGTTTTGAACCTATATGCATATTTTTGTGTTCTACTAAATTTAAAAAGCATTAAATACCTTGTAAGATAATTTAGCAACCTACAAATATTTGGTGGCCTTATGTGTCAAGCATCATGATAAAATCTATAGCTGATTCGTTGAAGAATGAGTAAGGCAGAGACTCTTCCCTTGAATTAAGATAAGATGATGGGATAAGATATTATTTGTATGCAACCCATAGCTCTAAGGCAGTGGTTTATACTGTAATGTGAGTAGAAATCCAACTGAGGTGCTTGAAACATGGAGATCATCCATGACCACCACATTCCACGTAATCTGGTTGAGTACCTCTAGGGGTAAGCCCAGGAATCTGCATTGCCCAGGAGGAAGGTGAAATCACTTGTAACTTGGCCAGCAGTTCTCAAATCTATCTGCACATTAACATTCTCTGATAATCTTTGTAAAAATTCCAATACTTAGTCCCCAAACCCAAAGTTCTAATTCAATTGCTAGTGATACGGTATTTTTGAAAGATCCTCAGATTATTTCAAAGGCATGCTCAGGGCTAAGGAACACTGTTTTAGAGAACCACAACAATGAGATTAAGAACTCTTGGCAAATAACTTAGATCGAGTGGGACCTACCTTTTCAGAAAAGACTTCACTTCCTAGATCCTAATTAGCTATCAAATCATCATCATCATAGACATCAGTAGCAACAGAAGAATAGTTACTTTTTATTTTACTTTTGGCTTTTCTATGCCAGACACTCTCATGCTTTACATAGAGATAATTTGTTTAATCTTTCCAACCATCGCCTCTGAAGAAGGACACAGAAATCTGCATTTTAAATATGCATTCCAGGTGACTGTTATAAATATTAACTTTGAGAGCCATTACCTCCCAATTCTTTCTCTTCAAAATTGCCAGTGTAATCCTTCACCCGTGCCCCTGCCCCTGCCGCTGAGTGTGGTGTTTTTAAAATTTAAGTCTGGGGATATATTTGAAACTTCTTTCTTGAAGCTCTCAGAGGCTCCCCATTACCCTGAGGTAGATTACTTTGTCCTGTCCTCACATATGAAGGTCGTAAGGATTAAGAAAGAGCATCTGTATACAAACAACATATGTCCAAAGTCCAGTAAGTATAAAATCTGACCTCCACAGGCCAGCTTCCCTCTCTAGCTTCATCATCATCATATTCCTCACAAGCACACACAGAAACTTTAACCTCTTTGCAGAACCACATATACTCTCCGAGGCTTCAGACCTTACCAGTTGCTTCTTCGTCTGCTTTAAATCCTTTCTCACTCCATCTCCCAGTTGCCCTGTGATCTCAGTTTAGTTGTCAAACTTTCACCCTTCTCTCGGAGGCTTACTTTTTTTCATATACACTGGAAATCCTGGGCAGTTCTGAATCCTGGAAAGCCTGGATGTCTAAGTGGGTAGCAGGACACAAACAGGAGTTTAGGCGTAGAGCTGCACATGGGGTGTGTGTGTGTGTGTGTGTGTGTGTGTGTGTGATGCAGGTGAGGAGTTCTGATTGATGAGGGTGTAAAGTCTGTCTTGGGAGAAGATTGATCTCCATCAGTCCATTTAACGGTAATCAATATTTCACTGGGTAAATAAATCCTTTAGCAAGACAATTGTTCTTTTCAATGTCTGTGTGCAATTTGAGGAGCCAGGTAATGGAGTTTCTCACTGGCTTGGCGGCGTCTTTGTTTTCCAGGGAAAAATTACACTGCTCCTTCTGATTCTGTGTTGATAATGCATTGCAAGGGCTCAATGGTCATGAACTGTGAATGTTGCTCTTCTTTAGGTTAATCCTGGGATAAGAATTGGGCAACGCACACAATGTAGAGTCACACAGTTATAGAGAGCAGGTTGAAAACAATCTTTGGAACCACCAAATCAAGCCCCTTCTTGAACAGATGAGGAACCAGGTCCATGATGTTAATGGTCTCCTGGGACTAAGTCACAAGCCTGCTGTTCTCCTACCTGAATGAGAAATAATCTTTGCCTAAAAGAGGTCTTCATTGAAGGAGAGAGATGAAAAGGTTGCATTTGACCATAAACTAACAATGCCAGAGTAAAGACAAGTATTACTAAATTCAAAAAGATCCTAGGGATGCAGAATGGTCAAAGGAGGCTAGATGATAAAGGGGTGGATTCTGACTTGCTCAGATCATGCTCTACTTTACTCAACCATGGTCACTTCCACAAGTCCCTCTTGTCATCCTTGCACTGTTGAGTTTTGATATTGATACTTGCATGGTGGTTTGAATATTAAAAGATAATTTTCTCCCTTCTCTCTGCATGTTCGGAAATGTTTTCTCTAAATAGTCAGAGAAACTGTATTTCCTTTCACCCTTTTCATCCTGGCCAACTGAGCTAGACTACCATTATCTAGTAAAGTGATTTTATTCCTTGGAATCCTCTGGAAAAGAAAAGAATTAACTATGCAGTTAAGAAAGTAAATAAAAGGCATAAAAGAAAAAGGAGTATAATAATTTTAAGGTGAAGCACAGATTGCCAAAATTCCTACCAGTCACAGCTCTGAGCTTTCATTGTTCAGAAGGGCTGCTGAACATCATAAAACATGGGGGCTCCCCAAAAACACAAGATGGGGCCATCAAGGGATGGGGAGGATGGGAGCAGGAGGAAATGAGAGTGACTGCTAATGGGTATGGGGGTTCTTTTTGGGGTGATGACAGTGTTGTAAAATTACAGTGATGGGTGCAAAACTCTGTAAGTATACTAAAGGTGTAAGTGGGTGAATTGTGTGGTATGTGAATTACACCTCAATAAAGCTATTTTTTTAAAAAGAAGGTAATTTTCAAGTCCATGTGTACAGAAATCAAAGGGACTAGATAAAAACAGTTAGTGTTCATGTTTCTGATAATCTCCAGCAATATTTTTCAACACCATAACTTTAAGTAACTATTAATTACAATATATCATATCTCATCTGAGAAGCTTCATTCAACTAGTAATTGACTTAATTTAGCTGTTGCTCCTTTGCCATGGAAAGTAATTATATATAATAGAAATTTCCCTTGTCTCCAAGTCACCCAAGGTCTGAAACCAATGGAAAGAAGTGATTGTGTTTAATAAAAGCATCTGTTTCTAACAGTCAATGTACAGTTACTCATTTGTTAGGGGCAGACAGGTCCATCTACTGCCACATGTGAGTGTTCCTGTAACCAAATTTATCCCATGGTTACAATAATGCTATTTACTATTATTTCAAAATTATGGATTGATTGTAAAAACCAGCAGTTTTTAATGAGCCCACATAAATAATAGTTAGTCTTGCCATTAATTAAATGTTGCAAAACTCTTTCCTTTCTTTGTGTATGCTTGCCTCATCATGCCAAGAGACAGTAATCTGATGTTTATTAAATGACAGTAAATGCATAAAAGTGATGGTGATAAATGGCTTTATAGAAATTCTCAATATCGTACTGTCATTCGTATGTGACTCATGATTTTGTATGAATAATGGATATGGTGAAATAGGATTTATTACTCCACATTTTAATTAAACATTAGATGAAAGATCACAGAGAAGAGAGTCTTATAATCTCAATTACTGGCCCTTTATACTGTTCAATTTGAAAAGTGAAGTGGTCTGCTTACTTTTGTTTTATTGTCTGATGTGCCAGTGTGAAGCCCAACATTACCCTAGCTGTTTGATCAAGGGCAAGTTAATTAACCTCTCTGAGACAGTTTCTAAATATGCAATAATAGGGATTAGCTACTAATCTGCTGGAATTTTCATGAAGATTACATTAAAAAGTGTTTCCAAAGCACCTACTACAATACGTAGTAAGTGTCAAAAACCTTAGTTTCATTTCATTTCATTTGAAAGATTTTCTAAGGAGTGTGCTCTGGATGAGGTCTCTTCTATGACCTATCATTTTCTTGAAAGTCCACCACTAAATTTTATCTCCTTTGAGTCTTTAAGTCATTTTAGTCATTAAAATAACTAAAATGTGGGGAAGTACACACATTAATACACTGATTGTGATGATATTAACTGAAATGTACTTTCTGGAAAGCAAAATGGACATTAATATGTTCAGATCTTTTGAATTAGAAGCTCACTTTTCAATATCTATCATAGGTTATATAATAAGACATGTGGACAAAGATTTGGGCACACACATGTTAACCACAGCATTATTTGTAATATAAAAGAGTAAGACTAGCTAAATTTCCAAGTATTGGTGAATTAAACAAGTTTGGCAGATCTTTTAACAGCCATGCCGCTCTCTGGTTCTATGCCTCATTTCACACTGAGCCAAAGCCAAAAGCTGAAAAAGAGGATGTATGTAGGAAGCCACAACTGCCATTGATTTGTCCAAGCAGCTAACCTTGAATCAACAAGTTGTAAGCACCAGGAAGAAAATTCTTGTAATCGTTATTCTCAACTGTAGAGTCCAGAAACAGCTATAGTATATGTAAATGGAGAGACAGAGAGTGCTATATTTACATAGATATATAAAATCTTTCATTAGATTATATATGATAAAAATATTATGAAGTTTTATTTATAAATTTATTTCTAAGGACTCCAAGGGAAAATTGCTCTGAACTTTAAAACAAGTTTTCTTATGAGATGTTACTTATTGATGCTTTGCAGACAGGAGAGAAGACTAAAAGGTGGGCATCTCTAAAGAGGACAATCTACAGGCTGCCCCTTTCAGAGATGTGGTTATTGCTCCAAAGCTTCCACTGATTAGCTGTGTGCACAGGAAACTTGCTTGAGCTCCACTATGGTGAGAACCCTACCCTAATTTGTCCAACAAAAATACACCTCTTCCTGTTGGTTTGTTCTCAACAATAGGTATTTCTTTCATCAGGTCTAATTGTACCTAAATATAAGGTTATAAATGGAAAGAAAGAGGGTAGAATCAGCTACTTGGAAGCTGGTTTCTCCCCTGGCATTTTCATTTACATCTGAATTTTAAATACAAATGTGGGCACATAAAGCATTAAAGCCCTCAGAACCTTTCCAAGGATAGATTTCAGAAGTTTAGCTTTATGACAGCTATAAATAAACCTTAAATGTTCTGGGCAGGTAAATTTCACTGACAGCAACTGAATAGTGCTTTGATGTTAATTTATATTATAGAATCAATTCTACCAATTCACTACACTTTTATGTTTATAATTGAGTTGTCTTGCAGGAAGGGTATTTTTTAATGTCTGTTTTGTATTGTTTCTGTACTTTTCCTATTGAAATATATTAGTCTATAAATTTATAAATATCCATGTTATGGAATATTATGCAGATATCAAACTACACATAATATATGAAAAGAACAGGATTAATAATTTATATAAGATATAATGTAAATTATATAAAAATATATCATGCATATGCTGACAAATATTGCAAGTAAACACACCAAAATAATTAATAGTTACTAACTCTTCAAGATGAAATCATGTTTTTATTTTTATTTCAATAGTTTTTCTTCATTTTCCATATTCTGATAATGACTATGTGGCAATAAAAGAATGTAAAATCCTATACTTCCTTTTACTATGTGAGGGAATTAGGTATAATTTCATATGTGAAGGTACCCATAATAGTGCGATGCTCAATGGATGTTGGGCTCAGTGAAAGTTGCTTTTCTCAGATTATATTTGAAGGCAATCAGGACAGTTTCCTCCTCCAACATAAATCTTCCATAGTCATTCACAGTTCTTGAAATTCCACCGTTAAGAATTTTTCCATTTGGGTCTTGAAGCCTTTTAATTATGAGGAATCCCGTGATAATTTAGTTAATCCTGGGAGATATCCAGAAAGGGAAAGAATCTCCAGAAATTTCTAGTTAATTCCTTGGCCTCAAGAATGAGTTCATAGTCTGCTGAGGAAAGAGGTCTGATCAGACAAATTTCCATTTCCTTAGCTGTCAGAATTCAGCCTACTCAATTCTCTCGATAGAGTTCTACTCGATAGACTCTGAACAGTTTAAAGTTGCCTTTCTCCTAGGAGTATCTCTCAAACTGAACTAAACAAATTCTAAATTATCACCAAGAGAGATCTTTCTTTGACTTGTGGTTACCTTCTGCTAAAATGTAATTACTCTTCTAGAGTTTCTCTCATGAGCTGATTGTAGGTCAGATGCATTTAAGCACAAATGAGTTGAGGCAGAGTAAAACTGTCCTGAATTGTTGTTGGGCCCTGGCCAGGGAGGACACTAGGACTAAACAAAGACACATTTCAACCCCCTTGGAATTCCTTCATATGCTAGAATTGGAAAGGATCTTATTAACTTTACAATAATTACTATAATCATTTAAAATTAGAACTTCTTTTATACTATTTCTAATCATCACAACAAGCCTACAGGGCAACTGTTATGATTATTGCTATTGTTGATTTTAGTATTTTTATGTTATCATTGTGGAAACTGAGACATCAAGAGTTTGGAAATTATATCTAAGTGTTATATTCTTATCTCCTGTTACCTAACTGCCAAGGTCCTCTGGAAGAAGAAGACAAAATAGGTGAAAGGAACTATCTGCGAATAGTTGCTGTTCTCCAGGATTCTAAACATTGACTATATCCTACTTGTGCAGCTCAGGAAGCCACATGGGTTAAGTTACTCGCTGTCTCACATTTTCTCCAGTGCTAGCTGCACACATCACATACTCAATGCATGGGCAAAATATGTGTAGGTCTCTCCAGCTCCACATTTCTCCTTTATTCCCTTCCTAGTAACAAAGTGTACTGACATTGATCAAGAACATTTATCAGGCAAGCAATTTTCAATGAGATTTTGTGAAAAAAAGAAAGAAAGAAAATATTGACTTTAGTTAGACTTCGTTCCTTCTGCTCTGTTCTGATTTGGGTGTAGAGTAGGGAAGAAGATTTTTATTTTTAAAGTGAAAATTCAGGTATTTAAGTTAGTGGATCCTTGCACAAATACTACATTCCTATCATAAATATCTAAATATGTTTATATGTGTATGTGTACGTGTGTGTATGTCGTCATGGTTCTCTGTATCTTGTCTATTGCTTTTTTCCACCTATTTTGCTGTCTATAGTACTTTCATATTTAAATCTACCATGAGAGAAGGTCAACTCTTGTGGTTAAGGTCCGACTCTGAAGCCAAATTGCATGAGTTTAAACGCCAAATCCACCACTTAGAAGCTGTGTGTTTAAAATAGTGCCTGTAACATAGCAGTTGCATGCTAGATATTATTATTGTGGCCATTGTTATTATTATTATTATCATTAACATTTACATCTATCTATGTCAGCAGGTATCCCTCAGCAGAATTCTTAATTATTTTAAAATAAACATGTCTCTGCTTATACGTCTCTGGGAGTAGAGCCACTGTTGCTCATGTGAAGAGCAGTTGGGCTTGTGACGTGGAGAGTCTACCTTTCTGAATAAAACATTACGGAGCATGTTAGAACCTACTGCACCAGGAGGCCCTGAAGTACGGATAAGCCATGCTGCCTGGTAAGGAAGATGATCCCCAGATGCCACCCACTCTTAGATGTCTGTACATATCCTGTATAACACCATTGCTTCATGTGTTACTTCCGCACACAAATTAAATGCTGACAAAAACAATATGACAGTATAAAAAAAATATGTTCACCAAAATAAAACCAAAAAAAGTCGTGATATAAAAAATAATCAAAGAAGAAAAGCCCTTTGTTCCTCTCTTCCTGATCTACATTAAACTTTCCTCAAACACTATTTACCCTCTCCCCATTTAGTTGATTATTTTTCTTCTTTTATATTTTATCCACTATACACTCATTTGGAATTTGTCCCTTGTTTCTTTTTAAATGCTTATTTTTATGAGGTTTATCATACATACTAAAGAATATATAAATAAAAATATATAAAACGTACGATAGCATTAATAATATCACCCATGTGACTGCACAGTTATGATTGCTGCATAACAAATTACCCCAAGACCTAGCAGCTGGAGATGACTGTTTTATTCTGCTCATGATTCTGTGAGCAGCAGTTTGGACCCAGTGCACTGGGCATGGCTTGTTTTTGTGTGGTAACATCTGAAGCCGCCACTGGGAAAATTCAAAGCCTGGGAGTGATGACATAGCTTGGGTCTTGACCATCAGAATGATCAGAAATTCTCAGGATGGCACCTGGGTGATGACCCCAAGTCTACAGATCCTGAGTGGAGAATTTACCTATGGCTTGCCTTCCCGACATCATGGCAGCCTCAGGGTAATCAGACTTCTTACACATGGCAGCTCAGGGCTCCAAGAACAAGTTTCCTAGTGAATAGAGAAGAGGCTGAAGCACATCTTCTGATCTAACTTGGAACTTTCAAAAGCCTTTATTGGTTGAAGTAGTTACAAGCCCACCAAGTTTCAAGGGTAGGAGATCTACACCTCACTTCTTTATATGAGTAGTGGCAAAGTGAGAAGAACTTGTCAGAAGGGTGATATTGTGCAGACGTCTTTGGAAAATACCCACCATCCAGCTTCAAAAGCGGAACATTATTACTCCCTCTGAATCTTCCCGTGATGACTATCTCTTCCCTCCCAGATAGGTAACAAGTTTTGTGAATCTCCCTTAGCTATTTATTAATCCTTAAATAACATATTATTTTGCTTCATTTGTTATTAATCTCTGTGTTAACTCTGTAAACATGATGAACGTGAGAGTTCTAAAATATATCTGCAAATTATTTTCCATTTGCATAAAAATTGTTGAGTCCAATCCCTGACCTTTGCATACGAGCTTGTTTAGTGACTTGCTACAATAAATAAAATGTGGCAGGCTGGACTGTGCAGTTTCTGAGACAACTTCATAAAAGACTATGCAACTTCTACCTGACTTTCTTTTGGGACATATGTTCTGAAGCCCAGAATTGCCAGGTAATAAGTCCAGTTCTGAACCACCATGCTGGAGGGACGATGATAAACAACATGGACTTAGAGAGAGATGCCTGAGAAAAGTGGCTGACTCAGCTCTCAGCTGTTTGAGTCTTCCAAGCCCAAGCACCAGATATGTGAGTAAGGAAGGCTTTAAGTTGATTCACGATCCTCTAGTCATTTTATGACTGCAGCCTATGAGAGACTTTTAACCAGAACTGCTAAACTAAGACCAGGCAACCATCAGCACTGTGAGAGATGGTATTAACCAGTGACTATTATTTTATGGATAGTTAATATAATGTTTTGTCAAAATTCCCCTATTAAAAATAATTTGGACCTGATGAAATAGATATCAATATCTCTGCACCTCAATATCAATATATATCAATATATACATCTCAATATATCAATATCAATATATAAATTTATCAACATATTCGTATCAATATCTACATCCTATCTCTATATATCTGAATGTATCTATATATGTCAACATCTATACATTTCTCTATATGCTGATGGAGGAGTTGACTTTTAACTAACTTTTGTATTCTTCTATTTTAATTTGTCCTTTTATTTTTCTGTCATTCCTAGGGATAATTTTGTAAGATATTTTTTTGTACATAATTTTCCATTTCATCTGGGTTTTCAAATTTATTTGCAAAGAGTTGTCCAAATAAGATTTTTTCTATTATTTAAATTTCTATTGTTTTAGTTATTATTTTTGATTTGCCTTTTTTTTTTAATGTATGCTTTTTTTGGTGAGAAAGATTGGCCCTGAGCTAACATCTTTTGCCAATATTCCTCTTTTTTTTTTTCCCCTCCCCAAAGCCCCAGTACACAGTTATATACTAATTGCAAGTCATTCTAGAACTTCTATGCCGGATGCCACCACAGCATGGCTTGATAAACGGTGTTTAGGTCTGCACCCAGGATCCGAACTGGTGAACCCTGGGCCACTGAAGTGGAGTATGCAAACTTAACCACTCGACCACCAGGCCAGCCTCATGTCTTTTTATAGTTTTGTTTACTGGCGATTTCTTCCCTTCTTTTGATTATGTAATGGTGAATTGTCTTTTACAAATTTTTTTGAAGAACTTTATTTAGATATATTTATAATTTCCATGTATTTTTGTATTCTTCCTCATTAATATGTGTTTACATATTTGTAATTTTCTTTCTTCTAATTTCATATGCTTTAGTTTCATTATTTTCCAAATTTTTTGTTTCATACATTTATTTTCACTCTTATTGAGGTAGTTATACAATGCTAAAATATTTCTCCTAGCAATAGCTTTAGATCTAACCACAGATTATATGTTGTATTATCAATTTCATAATTTTCAAATTTTATGTATTTTTAGTCTATAGTGTCACTTTCACCTACAGATGTTTAGTATTATATTGTATTATTTCCAGCTAGATGGTCTTTTAGAAAGTAGCATTATGTTCTAGTTTATTGTCTTGCAGTCAGTCAGTAGTACTATTTTCTAGCAGTACTATTGTCTTTCTAGTAGAGAATTCGATTTGAGTTATATTTATTCTTTGAAATTTATAATTTTCCTTATCATCTTATATATCATCAATTTCCATAAATGTTTCGTGTGTACTTAAAAGAAGTTATTTTTGTAATTGGGGTTCAGATTTCAATATAGGCCTAAAAGATCTAAAATTATCTTCTGTTTTTTAGATTTTTTGTATCTTTACTGATCTTTTGGTCCATTGGTACTATCTTTTATTAAGGGATTTGTATTAACATTTACTATTAATATGCTTATTAATCATGTTTATTTTTGTGTCTTTTGTAATTTCTACATTATGAAAGTTATTTTTGTATCTTTGAGCAATTAAATATTAACGAACTTTTAATATATTCATTGTGACACTTTACCATTTCAAAGTGTCCTTCTTTGTCTCTACTAATGTTTTTGTTTGAATTTTCTTGTCACACATCAAGATTGAGATACTGCTTTTTAAAATTTCCTTCAGTTCATATATCTTTTTATTTTTAACAACTCTCAATCTCTTTGCTTTACATGTATTTCTTGTATAGTGTTTGATTTTACTTTCTAAGCAAATTTGAAAACCTTTTTATTTTCAGTAAGTGATTTTGAACCATTTCAATTTACTGGTGTGATTGATATACCTTCTTCCAGTTATTTTCATATTTTATGTCACAGTTTCTATAAATATATGTGTATACACTAATAAATAGACACACAGAGACACACATGATATTCATGCATATGTTCTTTCTCCACTCCTTGTCCTTTTCTGGCATTTATTTTTATATTTAGGAATTATAATTATATCTATGCACATATGTAATTTTTCTACTGATTATCTTTATACTAATATCTTCAGATCCTGCTTTCTTTAAATGGAGTCTAATGGTTTCCTATTATGAATAATATTGAAATGAGCAATATTGAAATTTCCCTTACTCTCCTCTTTTAGCAGCCAATTTGAAACACTGCATTTGTACTCCAGTTAAATACCTACAAGGAAATTAGGAAGCTTATTTTACTTCCAAGATGGCATTAGATTTGTATGAGTATTTGATCCTTCATATTTTCTCAATAAATTTTTTTTTGTTGATTTTTAAATGAGTTCCCCTTTCTTTACAAGTTTTTAAGAAGTCAGTTATAGTGGAGGAACTTGCAAGAAATTTTGCCCCACATGGTTGGAAAGTAGCACTAATGAAAGCATTTCAAGTTCTTTGGCGAGTCTTTTTAACAGGCTCTGCATCTGTTTCCTACACAGTGCTAATCAAGAACACCAACGATCTTCTTTATTGCTATCCACATTGGTTTAGTAGTCTGTTGCTCCATATTATGTTAATTAGTGTTGTGAAATATATGCTCTATGTTGAACTCAGGAACAGAGTGAAAGAAAGATAAGTGGTTGTTTTTATTTTAAGATTCTTCAGTCTTACATAGGCTAAAGTGTGGAATGAATCTCCAAGAGGAGGATTTAGATTTCAGTGTACCACAAAATTATGTGACTATGAATCCTCTTTTCTCAGAGTACTCACTAAACGCTCCTGAAACTGATATTTTTTGAACATAGTTTTAAAGATTCTAGTCTCCATCAAGAGATTGAAGCGATGGTATGACCAAGACACTATTCTAGGTCCCAGCAGAGAAAGAGCAGGCCTCAGGCACTCTATTGGGAGGAGTGCCACAATATTCTTATCTGAGGCATTCATTTGCATCTGTTGATTTATATTGGGGCTGAGTAGCTTCCTGGAAAGAAAAATGTTTAAACCTTCTTTACCTTTAAAGTTTAAACGTTGTGTTAGTCAAGATTTTGGGTTCCAGACAAGATAAAGGGACCCTGATTACATTAAACAAGAGATTAATTAAAAAGATGTCATAGCTCACAATATTGATAGAAGTCTTGAAAACAAGCTTGATTAGCAGGCAGACACTGTGGAGTACCTACATGGTTAAGAAGATAATGCAACATCCAGCTTTTATTATAAATTGTCTAGGCAGTATGCTGACACCATTTGACACCAATGCCCCTGCACAATGATGCCACTATGAGTTATTTAATGGATTCTTACCAGTCCTTGCCTCACTTACTCCTGATTTAACATTTCATGGAGGATTATAAAATTGGTAAAGTCTATGCTATCTCTCCTTTTTCTGTTCTGTCAGAACTGAGATGAGAGATGACCTGGCTCCTAGAGGTTCATGGTACTGGAAGGTACTTGCCTTCCATCAACGCTACACAGCTGTGGATTTCCTCAAAACTGTCTGTTTGAAGACTTGAATACCAAATAGCTAAATAAACAAACAAATAAATAAATTAGTCAGATTCCCCTGTGGATTATTGTAACTGTATCTGGAGGAATTAGGTGGACTTGACAGAAGGCTTAGTATAAGAAGGGCAATGAGATCCCACAGAGAAACTTGACCATGAGATAACAAATGCCATCAAATGAACCAAATGCTGCAACTATGCCTGAACCTCGAGCCTTCTCTTGAGACTCCTCAGGTTGGAGGCCCCAAGAGAAATTAGATTATGTAGTCAAGCAGGAGGTAGTTCAGGGACATTGAGATTTGTATGTGCATGTTAATAGAATAATTCATGTTTCCAAGGCTGTGAAATACAAAATACAGTTTTCAGTATGTTTATCCAGTCATCAATTCCTTCATTTATTTATGGACTTGGTAATCAATTATCCAATCTGAGAATATTGTCATGAAGATAAAAGACGATCTTTGAGGAGCTTGAGGAAGTAGACATAAAAGCACATCATTATAGCACAAGATGTTACATGAAATGATGTATTCAACAAACATTTATTGAGTGCTGATTATGAGCTATGCATCTGGCAGATATAGATATTCAATACTTTGTGATGACTCTCAAAGAACTCCAGTTAATGATGGAAATGAATGCATAAATAAGTGCAGTAATTACAGTCCTGTGTGATAAGTACAATAATAGGAATATAGACAATGGTAGCACAGAGATGATTTAATGCACATTAGAGGAAGTACTTGGCAATTATTGAGAAAACTGGGTGAAAAATAGTAATAATATTTTCTAATTTGTCAGGTCAAAAAACTTGCTGATTCTAATTTTCCTCTCAAAGCAAATTGTCTCTTTATTAAAAAGTCTCCCTGGCTTCATTCCCCATCTTATAAAACACTTTACCATTAAATAGCCTTTAGTCAGCAACCTGGGATAACTTCAAGTTACCCTGGGAGAAGAAATTACATTTGAGATTTGGCATTTATATATGTACTGAATGAAAGAGGGGTCAATGAAAGTATTTAGATGAATAATATGCTATATTACATTATTCTCATTATGCAGATTATCAACTATAGAGATAAAAGCCTAATTGCTTCTTAGTCTCAATTGGCTAACCTTATTCATGCATATGTGGGTTCACTTGTTCATTCAATAAATATTTCTTGAACAACATCTCTGTGCCAGGCCTGTGCTAGGTACCCATGTCACATGAAGAATTCGACACAGACATGGCTTTAAATTTCTAAGAAAATTATTGTGATATTTTTAGGTGATTACATACAATAATAGTTCAAAGAATATGCACATAGGAAAGTACAACTCTGTCGGAAGACCAAATGGGTCTATATTTTTTATGTAGGTTTATAGCAGTATAGCAGGGCCATAATGACCTTTTATGGGAGAAATCGGGAAAGGAAGAAGAGGTTAGGAAAGTTTAGATGGGGACAGTGAGTGAGGAGCTCAGCACATGCTCTTTCTAATGAAACAATCGTTCAACTGCTGAAAATTATTTTAAAAAATAACAAACAAAACAAAAATAACCATTTGATCTCTGGAAATTTGAGTAAGTGATACAGATACTGAAGACACACAGACATAAGAAAATTTATTACATCTTGGTAAAAACAATGAGCCTGGTATGATCACTTCTATTTCCTCCAGTTCAGTGTAAGGGGAGCTCTATACTGGATGGGTGTGGCCAAGAATGGTGGGTTCCCACTCACACCAGCTGCCAGACTGGGGCTATAGCTTCACCTCAAGAAAGACAGGCCACTGGCACCTCTTATCCTTTCCCCACCTCTGTCTTGCAAATGCTTTATTATTCCAGACAGAAGTGGTCAAGAGAAGTGGGGTTCCCTTAATATTCTTAACATGGCAATACTCCATAAACTGATCCAAAGATTCAACATATTCCCTATCAAAACCCCAGCTACATTCTTTGTAGAAATTGTCAAGCTGATCCTAAACTTCATATAGAAACCCTAGAGATGCATAATATCCAAAAAAATTATTGAAAATGAAAAACAAAGTTGGAAGATTCACAATTTCTGATCTTTCCCCCCAGGTTTATTGAGGTATAATTGGCAAATGGAACTGTCATATATTTAAAAAGCAAAATGTGATCATTTGTTACATGTAATACTGTGTAAAGATTCCCACATTCAATTTAATTAACACATCCATCACCTCAAATAGTTACTGTTTTTCTTTTTCTTTTCTTTCTTTCTTTTTTTTTTCATGAGAACACTTAAGATCTACTCTCTTTGCAGATTTCAATTATACAATGTAGTATTATCAACTATAGTCACCATACTATACATTAAATCCTCAGAACTTATTCATCTTATAGCTAAATGTTTCTGACCTTTTACCAATCTCTCCTCATTTCCCCTACTCACAGGCCCTGGTAACAAACATTCCACTCTCTATTTCTATAAGTTTAACTTTTTAAAATATGTATTCCACATACAAGTGAAACCATATGGTTTTTGTCTTTCTCTCGCTGGCTTGTTTTCACTAGCATAATGCCCTCCAGGTTCATCCATGTTGCCACAAGTACAGAATGTCCTTTTTCAAGGCTGAGTCGTATTCCACCATATTTACTTATTTCACAACTATCTACAAAGGTACAGTAATCAAAAACTGTATGGTCCTGGCGTAATGACAGACATATAAATCAATGGAAATAAATTTTAAAGTACAGAAATAAAGCCTTTATCTATGGTCAATGGATTTTTGACAACCAAGCCAAAAGCTTTGAATGGGGTATGAATAATCTCAACAAATGGTTCTGGGACACCTGGACATCTATACGCAAGAGAATTAAGTTGGTCCCATTCCTCACTCCATGCACGAAATGTAACTCCAAATAGATTGTAGATCAAAGTGTAAAACTCTTAAAAGAAAACACTGAAGTACATTTTCATGACTTTACATTCAGGCTTTATTCATTTTTTTTTTGATATGACACCAAAATCAAAAACAACAAAAGAAAAAAGATGAATTGGACGACATCAAAATTAAAAAAAAAAAATTGTGTTGCAAACAATACCACCAAAAATGTGAAAAGAAAGCCAGGCGCAGTGATGTGTGCCTGTAATCCCAGCTGCTTGTGAGGCTGAGGTGAGAGGATTGCTTGAGCCCAGGATTTCTGGGCTGCCATGCAATATGTCGATCGGGTGTCTGCATTAAGTGAGGCATGAATACTGTGACCGCCTGGGAGGAGATGACCATCAGGTTACCTAAGGAGGGATGAACCTGCCCAGGTCAGAAACAGAGCAGGTCAAGGATATGAAAACACAAACCACAGAATTGCAGAAAATATTTGCAAATCATCTATCCAATAAGAGAAGTATTTTCATGCTATATGAAAATCAGTTAGATCTCAATAATAAAATGATAGATAATCCAATTAAAAATAAGCAAATCTTCTCAGTAGACATTTCTTTGAAGAAGATATACATACGTTCAATAAGCATATGAAAATATACTCAATATCATTTGTCATTAGGGAATGCAAATTAAAATCACAATGGCATACCACTTCACACCCACTAGAGTGGCTACAGTAAATGAAAGACATTCACAAGTGTTGTCAAGGATGTGAAACTCTCGTATACAGCTTCTGGGAATGTAAAGCGGTGCAGTCACTTTGGAAAATTGTTTGATAATTCCTCAAAATGTTCAACATTAACCCAGTAATTTTCACTCCTAGATGTACATCCAGGAGAAATGAAAACATACGTCCACACAAAAACTTGAACATGAATGTTCATAGTAGCCTTATTCATAGTAGCCAAAAAGAAGAAACAACCCAAGTCACCTCCAACTAATGAATTTATAGACAAAATATTGGAAATCCATGTAATAGAATATTATCAAGCAACAAAAATGAATGATGTACTGTTGTGTGCTACAACATGAAGGGACCTTGAAAACCTTATCCTAAGTGAAAAAAGCCAGTGAGAAAAGAATACATATTACATGATTCTATTTATTTGGAATGTCAAGAATAGATAAATCTACACAAACAGAATGTAGAGTAGTGGTTGCCGCGACATAGGGAGACAAAGGTGTGGAGTGGGTGTGGGTATAATTGCTAAGGGTAAAAGGGTTCTTTTTGGTATTATGAAAATATTCTAAAATTAGATTGTGATGATGATTACATAACTGTGCACACTAAAAACCTTTGAATCATGCAGTTTAAGTGGGTGAATTATATGGTATATAAATTATAGCTCAATTAAGCACCTTTAAAATAAAGGAAAAAAGAAATTGCCATGCATTATACCTTATGTTAGGCACTTTACTTTGCGTCTCTATACACTATTTAACTTTCCTCTACATTCTAAAATGGGTACAGATGGGGGACATGTTTACAACAACAATCTAGGTACCCCTGGCTTTAGTCCTCACTTGTACAAGTTGGGCCATGGCTAACTCCAAGGCCACCCTTTTGAGTAATATTTCTGGATGTCTTCCACATGTCCACCAATAGATTTCTCGTCACAGGCATGCTTTGCTGCAGTGCTCTGAGCATGGTGTGTCCTATTTATTACTGCCCCAGCTCCACAGAACTCCATGGCACTGTAGCCGGCTACTGTCTCCATTTGTCATATTGGAGGCTGTTGCTTCTGTTACCCTAGGAATGCCACACACTGTGGGGTCCTCAGTTGTTCTTCATTGTCTTTCTGGCCCTGCTAGATACCACAGGCTTCACCTTGTGGCCACTATGGGGACACCAGCACTTCATTAGAGTCCCTGGGCACTGATAGAATCTAAGCCCCATCATGGTGCGCTGTGCCACCAAATGAGCATTAGGGTTTAAGGACTAAAGTTAGAGAATGACCCTTTCTCTTTCAAATTTAATTCCATTGGGATAATTGTCAGTGGTTGCTCAGTGGTATTTTGCACTTTAATGCAATATCTGTCTAAGTTTTCACAGTCATCTCTCTTCCTGTACTCATATCCATAGATTTGGGCAGAGCAAATAATAGCCGCCACACTGCAGAACTCATAATTCAGGCCTCCTCAAGGCTGTGCATGTGCATTATTCCAAAGACTAAGACTTTGTTCCTGATCTGTCTTTTAGTAGCTGCCTTTTTTTAGCGTGAGCTCCATTCTTAAAGCTACCATATAGATTTTGTCTGTCTACCTCACTAGTTCATATTCAGCCCATAGCTGAATTACAACAGTAAATAAGGTTTGAGTTTTCCAGGGGAAAATTCAGTCCTTCTGCAAATAGAGCCTCACCTCTCTGCCCCTACATCATTTGTTATGCACTTATACCTTAGCCTACACCGCAGCGCACTGTGATTATTAATTTACTTCTGTGTCTTGGTCTCCTGTACCTCTGTAGATCCTTATAGGCAAGGACAATGTATTATTCAACTTGTGGTTTTAACCCTAACATCTATCCTAGTTTTAGGAACCGAGGAAACCCTCAGAAATGTGTCCTGAATTAGTGAATCGAGTCATACTCCATTTATTTGTTTTCCTCTTAGTCTTGCTTATTAAGCTCCTACAATTGAAGATATCTTATTTATCACATTGTTCCAACACACTAGAAGAGTTGGGTCCATCTTAGATACTCATTAAAGATTTGTCAAAGTGAATTTTATGACATTCAAAAATGTGTGAGAATATTCATAAATTGTTGATAATGATTATTAATTGATTAATTAATTATAAGACAAGCCCTTTGAACCATTGTTGTAGGCCCTATCACATTTCAGGCAACCCTTTTCTTTTAAAATGAATATTAAAGAAAAAATAGTATTTGATTACTCAGAGTAGACATCCCATCACAGGCATTTAGACACAAGCTGGAGTGAAATAGACAGATGCATTTCATTTAAAGCGTAAAATGAAACTGCTGTTTGATATTCAGTTCTCTGTGTGGGGAAAGCCTTTTTGCTTTTCTGAATTCCAGTAATTGTCTTGTTTGTAGTCCCTTGCTGCAGACCTTTGCCTCCTGCCAACTGCTTGCCAGACGTGGTCTCAATGCTAAGAAGGGAGAGGTTCCCAGAGAGCATAAGATATATATTGAAATCAAACGCTCTTCTAAAACTATTGTTTTCCAATTTCCACTAAATCATCCTTCTGGTAACTCTTCCTACTCAGTGGATTTCAAAACACTTAGTGAAAGAATAAGTAAAATAAAAAGTCATTATTCACAGATGCTCTGCACACCGGAAGTAAAGTTAGTTTTCCTTTTGCGTGTTATTTATTTCAATGATGCACCATCTTTTTCTTTCTGGCTCCACTTTGTTTTCTCCTGCTTAGCTATGGCAAAAGCAATTGAATTTAGGTATCAGTATATTACTTCCTTTGTGATTTCTAAATTTAGGGTCAGAATAAAAGATTAGAAAACAGAATGGGCACATCAAGTCTCCTTCTCTATTTTAGAATAAAACCAAGCCCAAAAAATTCTTGAAATTATGGAACATGTTTCAAAACCCCTCTCTGCTAATTACTTTCTGTGTGACCTTGGAAAAGTTATTCAGCCTCTCTATATCATGGTTTTCTCGTAGGTAAAAAAAAATGAACATTAGATATAATACCTACATTATAGCCTTACTTTAAGAATTAATTTTGGTGGGGCCGGCCACATGGCCGAGTGGTTAAGTCCGTGCCCTCTGCTTCTGTGGCCCAGGGATTCACCGGTTCGAATCCTGCACACAGACATGGCACCACTCATCAAGCCATGCTGAGGTGGCATCCCCCATGCCACAACTAGAAGGATTAAAACTAAAAATACACAACTAAAAATACACAGCTATGTACCAGGGGGCTTTGGGGAGAAAAAGGAAAAATAAAATCTTTTTGAAAAAAGAGAATTAATTGGGGAGTAACATCAGCAAGATGGCCACCTAGGAAACTCCATACCTTCATTCCTCAATGGATACATTAAATAAACAACTAGACACTGGCCAAAAGAGCTTTATAGGAGCTCTGAAAATCAGTCAAAGATCTAGAGCAACTAGTGAGAGACCAATCAAGAAAAAAATAAAACATATTCAAAACAGTGGTAAATTTCATCTGTTTTTACTTGCTTTTGCCCCATGGCATCTCCAGTGTGGTATGTCTTGGGTTAGGAGAAGCAGTGGCCAGTTCCTCAGTTTCCTTCCATGAACTAGAGAAAGTAGAGCAGATCTAATTTGAAGCATTCTAACTTGCCTGGAGATGTCTGTGGAATTGGTCTCTGTGTCACCAAACTTAAAGCATAGAGGCCAAAAACAGACAGCTTGAATCTCAGGCTAGTACTAGCCATGAGAAGAAGCAGGCAAGGCTATGGAATCCACAAGTAGACTATTCGCCTGTATATGCCCAGAGAAAGAGAGTACCAATTGAGGAACACAGCAGCACCTAAGGCCCAGAGAAGAATCAGGAGTGAGATTCTCAGTGAAAATAAGAAATTTGAAAATGACTGTGTATAAGGGGAATCAGAAACACACACACACACAGGCCCAGAAGGACACATGCCCAAAAAACTGCTGAGAAGACCATGCACCTTCACACTGGTTGATTCCAAGTCTCAGAACATGCCCTGCTAGTAGATCTTTCTCTGCATGGAGCCAGTCTGCAAAGAATGGTAGGAGTGGCGGTTTTATCAAGTGGTAAATTTTCACTAAATATCACAAAGCTTGCAAAGAATGAAGAAAACACAACCCATTCAAAGAAACAAAACAAACCTCTAGAAATTTTCCCTGAAGAAATACATGCATTGGACTTACTGGACAAAGTTTTAAAACAGTCTTAAATATACTTAATAAGATAAAGAAAAACATGGAAAAGCACTAAAGGAAATAAAGAAAATAATATGAACAAAATGTGAAAACAAGCAAGGAGTCAAAATTATCAAAAAGAACCACAGTGAAATTCTTGAGCTGAAAAATAAAATAACTGAGTTGAAAAATTCACTAGAGAAGTTCAACAGCTGATACAAACAGAAAGAAAAAAGAAATAGCAAATTTGAAGAAAAGTTATTGGAAAGTATTAAATCTGAGGAGAAAAAATTAATGATTTAAAGTGAACAGTGACTAAGGGACTTATTGGATACCATCAAGGAAACAAAATACACATTATGGGAAAAAAGGCAATCAAACACATCACTATAAGAAATCAAATAAAAACACAGCAAAGAAGTAATAGAGGAAATGAGGGATAAAAAAAGGTGTAAGGTATGCAGAAAAAAATAACAAAATGGCAAAAGAAAAATTCCTTCCCTCTCAGCAATAGCTTTAAATATAAATGGATTAAATTTCCCAATCAAAAGGCATATTGGCAGAGTGGATAAAAATTTCAGATCCAACTATAAGCTGTTTAAAAGGGACTCACTTTTTGTTTACTTCCAGGTTTTATTGTTGTTGACAAAGAAACTCACTCTAGATTTAAAGATACAGATAGATTGAAAGTGAAAGGATGAAAAAGGATATTGCATGTGGATAGTAACCAAAAGAAAACAGAGGTGGCTATACTAATATCAGACAAAATATGCTTTAGTTTCAAAAGTAATACATGAGACAAAGAAGAACATTGCATACTAAAATAATAGAGTCAAAACACCAAGAAGATAGAACAATTATAAATATATATGCACCAAACATCAGAGGTCCTAAGTATGTGAAGCAAACACTGGCAAGATTGAAGAGAGGAAGAGACAGCTCAATAATAGTAGTAGGATATTTCAGTACTCCACTTTCACTAATACAAATAACAACCAGACAGAATTTTTATTCTTATAAGAAAATACAAGACTTGCACAACATTATAGGCAAATTGGACCAAACAAAGCTGCACATACAATACAGAACATTTCACCCAACAACAGCGCATTTTTCTCAAGTGTACATAGAACATTCTCCAAGACAAACCATATGTTAGATGACAAAATAAGTCAATAATTTTTAAAAGATTGAAATTATATAAAGTATCTTTTCTGATCATAATGGAATGAAAGTAGAATTGGACAGTAGAAGGAAAACTAACAAATTCACATATATGTTGACACTGAATAATATACTCAAACAATGAATGGGTCAAAATTAATCACAAATCAGAATATCTTGAGTTAATGAAAATGAAAACACAATGTACATACACTTATATGATTTTATTGTATGTGAGAAAACTCTCAAATCAACAATGTGATTTTATGCATGAAGAAACCAGAAAAAGAAGAATGAATTATATGCAAAGCCAGCAGTAGGAAGAAAAAATGAAAGATTAGAGTGAAAATAAATACATAAAATAAATAAAGACTATAAAAAACAGAGAAAATCAAGAAAATCAAATGTTGGTTGTTAGAAAAGATCAACAAAATTAACAAAGATTTAGCTAGATTCATTGAGAAATATGAGGGAAGGCTCAAAGAACTAAAATAAGAAATGAAAGAACAGATATTACTACTTATTTTAGAGAAATTTAAAGGACTTTAGGGAAGCACAGTGAACAATTGTATACCAACAAATTGTATAACCCAGATCAGATTGACAAAGTTCTAGAAACACACAACTTACCAAGACTGAATCATGAAGAAAGAGAAAATCTGAATAGAATTGTAACTATTAAGGAGATTGAATCGGTAATTAAAACCTCCCCAAAAAGAAAAGATCAGGACAAGTTTACTTCACTGGTGAGTGCTACTAAACATTTAAATAAGACTTAGCACCAATCCTTTCAATCTCTCCCAAAATGTTGAAGAAGCAAGAACACATCCAAACTCATTCTGAGGCCAGCATTACCCTGATACCTAAGGTGGACAAAAATAGTACACACAAAAAAAATTTAGGCCAAAGTCCCTCAAGAATATTAAAGTCCAAATTCAGTCATTCAACAACATACTAAATGATTACATGCAATAACTAAGAGTAATTTATTCTTGGAATTCATGGATAGTTCAACACGTTAAAATCAATCATTTTAATGTATTAACATTAACAGAATGAAGGAAACACACGCACACAATCATCTCCATTGATGTAGAAAAATAGTTTGAAAAAATTCAATAACAGTTCATGATAAAAATGGTTAATAAAGCACCATGGCCTAGTGGTTAAGTTTGGTACACTGTGCTTCAGTGGCCAAGGTTCCATTCCCAGGCATGGATCTACACCGCTCATCAGTAGCCATGCTGTGGCAGTGACCCACAGACAAAATAGAGGAGGATTGGCACAGATGTTAGCTCACGGCAAATCTTCCTCAAGCCAAAAAGAAGGAAGATTGGCAACAGTTGTTAACAAGGTGAACCTTCCTCAGAGAAAAAAAACTACTTAATAAACTAGGAATATAAAAAAGTACCTCAACATAATAAAATCCACGTATAAAGAGCTGTCAGCTAACGTCATACTCAAGAGAGGACTGAAAGCTTTTTCCATAAGATCAGGAACAAGACAAGGATACTGCTTTTACCACTCCTATTTAACATAGTCCTAGCCAGAGCAATCACTAAGGACAGAAAAGCATCCAAATTGTGGAATAATAAGTAAAATCATTGCTATTCACAGAGAACATAATCCTATGTGTAGAAAACCCTAACTATTCCCCCAAAACATGTTAGAGCTATTAAACTACAGGCATACCTCACAGATATTGTGAGTTCTGTTTCAGACCACTGCAATAAAGTGAATATCACAAGAAAGCAAGTCACACAAACTTTAGTTTCCCAGTGCACATAAAATTTATGTTTATATTGTAATATAGTCTATTAAATGTTAAAACACTGTACATGCCTTAATTAAAATATTTTATTTCTAAAAAATGTTGACCATCATCTGAACCTTCAGGGAGTTATAATCCTTTTGCTGGTGGAGGCTCTTGCCTTGGTGTTGAGGGCTGCTGACTGATCAGGGTGGTGGTTGCTGAAGTTGGGGTGTATATGGCAATTTCTTAAAATAAGGAAATGTGCCGCATTGATTGACTCTTCCTGTTGTTAACAATTTCTTTGAACATGCAATGCTGTTTGATAGCAGTTTACCCAAAAGAGAACTTCTTTCAAAATTGAAGTCAGTCTGCTCAAACCCTGCCTCTGTTTTATCAACTAAGTTTACGTAACATTCTAAATCCGCTGTTGTCATTTCAACAATCTTCACAACATCTCCACCAGGAGTAGATTGCATCTCAGGAAACCACTTTCTGTGCTCATCCATAAGAAGCAACACCTCATCTTTTAAAGTTTTATTGTAAAATTGCAGTAACTCAGTCACGTCTTCTGGCTCCACTCCTAATTCTAGTCCTCTTGCTGTTTCCACCACATCTGCAGTTACTTCCTCCACTGACGTCTTGAATCCCTCAAAGTCATCCATGAAGTTTGGAATAAACTTCATCCAAACTCCTTTTAATGTGGATATTTTCACCTCTTCCCGTGAAAAACAAATATTCTTAATGGCGTATAGAATTGTAAATTCTTTCCAGAAGGTTTTCAGTTTACTTTGCCCAGATTCATCAGAGGAATCACTATCTATGATAGCTATTGCCTTATGAAGTATATTTATCAAATAATAAGACTTGAAAATCAAAATTACTTCCTGATTCATTGGCTGCAGAATGGATGTTGTGTTAGCAAGCAAGAAAATAGCATTAATCTCACTGTACATCTCCATCAGAGCTCTTGGGTGACCAGGTGCATTGCCAATGAGCTGTAATATCTTGAAAAGAATCCTTTTTTTGAGCGGTGGGTCTCAAAAGCGTGCTTAAAATTTTCAGTAAACCACGTTGTAAACAGATGTGCTGTCATCCAGGCTTTGTTATTCCATTTGTAGAGCACAGGCAGAGTAGATTTAGCATAATTCTTAAGGGCCCTGGAGTTTTACAATGGGAAATTAGCATTGGCTTCAACTTTAAGTCACCAGCTGCATTAGCCCCTGAGAGGAGAGTCACCTGTCCTCTGAAGCTTTGAAGTCAGGCACTGACTTTTCCTCTCTAGCTATAGAAGTTCTAGATGGCATCTTCTTCTCATACAAGGCTGCTTGATCCATATTTAAAATCTGTTGTTTAGTGAAGCCACCTTCATTAATTATTTTAGCAAGATCTTCTGGATAACCTGCTGAAGCTTCTATATCAGTGTTTGCTGCTTCACCTTGCACTTTTGTGTTATGGAGATATCTTCTTTCCTTAAACCTCATGAATCAACCTCTGCTAACTTCAGACTTTTCTTCTGCAGCTTCCTTTCCTACGTCATTTCTCACCGAAGTGAAAATAGTTAGGACTTTTATCTGTATTAGTCTTTGACTTAAGGAAATGTCACCGGTTTGATTTTCTATCCAGACTAAAACTTTCTCCATATCAGCAATAAGGCTGTTTTATATTCTTATCATTCATGTGCTATCTGGAGTAGCACTTTTAATTTCCTTCAAAAACTTTTCCTTTGCATTCACAACTTGGCTAACTGTTTGATGCAAGAGGCCTAGCTTTTGGCCTATTTCAGCGTTCAAAATGCTTTTCTCACTAAGCTTAATCATTTCTACTTTTTGAATTAAATTGAGAGATGCATGACTCTCCCCTTCACTTGAAAACTTAGAGGCCATTGTAGGGTTATTAATTGGCCTAATTTCAGTATTATTGTGTCTCAGGGAATAAGGAGGCCTGAGGAGAGGGAGAGACATGGGGTAATGGCAAGTCCATGGAGCAATCAGAATATATACAAAATTTATTGATTACGTTCACCATCTTATATGACCAAAGTTTGTGGTACCCTAACACAATTATTATAGTAACATCAAAGATCATTGATCATAGGTCACCATAAGAAGTACAATAATGAAGAAAAGTTTGAAATGTTGCAAATATTACCAAAATGTGACACAGATGCATGAAGTGAGAAAATGCTGTTGACAAAGTGACATCGATAGGCTTGCTGGAGGCAGGGTTGCCGCAAACCTAAAATTTGTAAAAATTTCAGTATTTACAAAGTGAAATAAAGTGAAGTGCAATGAAATGAGATATGCCTGTAACTCGGTCAAGTTTTAGGATAGGATATCAACACACAGAAATCAGTAGTGTTTTTATATACCAAGAATAAACAATCTGAAATGAAATTAAGAATACAATTTCGTTTTTGACATCATCAATTTAAAAAATACTTAGGAATAAAGATAACTAAAATAGTGAGAAACTTGTACAATAAACACTACAAAACATTGCTGAAAGAAATTTAAAAAGACACAAATAAATAGAAAGTCATCTTGTGTTCACAAATTGGAATATTTAATATTGCTAAAATATCAATGCAACACAAAGTGATCTACAGATTCAATGCAATTCCTATTTTTTAAAAAATAACGATTTATTTTACAGAAATAGAAAACTCAATTCCAATGAACCTTGAGTAGCCAAAATAATCTTGAAAAAGATCAAAGTAGGATGTCTCAAACTTCCTGATTTCAATTCTTCCTGCAAAGGAACAGTAATCAAAACAGTGTGGTAATCATATAAAGACAGACATATAGACAAACAGATTATAATAGATAACCAAGAAATAAACCCTTGCATATATGGTCAAATGAACCTGTACCAAGACCATTCAATGAGGAAAAGATAGTCATTTCAAAAAATAGTGTTGGAAAAACTGGATATTCACATGCAAAAGAATGAAGTTGGACCCTACCTTACACCATCTACTAATATTAACTCAAAATAGATCAAATACCTAAATGTAAGAATTAAAATAAAAAGTCTTATGAAAAAGACAAGGGAAAAAGATTCATTTTGTTTGGCAATAACTTTTTGAATATGACACCAAAAGCACAGGCAACAAAGAAAAATTAGATAAATTGAAGTACATCAAAATTAAAAACTTTCGTGCATCAAAAGACACTACCAACAGGGTGAAAAGTTAACCTATGAAATGAGAGAAATATTTTCAAGTTATATATCAGATAAGGGGTTAAATTCATAAGGTATTAATAAGTATAACTCAACAACAGAAAACATATAACCCAATTCAAACATGGGTAAAGAAATTGAATGGACATTTCTCCAAAGAAGATACACAAAATGACCAAGAAGAACATGAAAAAATGCTCAACATTACTAATCTTTAGAGAAGTGCAAATCAAAATCATAGTGAGATAGGCTATTATCAAAACAGAAAATAACAGATATTGGTGAGGATGCGGAGACATTGGAATCTTGTTCATTGCTTTTGGGAATGTAAAACGGAGCAGCCACTATGGAAAACAAAAAAATAGAGAATTATCATATCAATAAATATCACTAGAATTACCAGAAATTCTACTTTTGGTTATATAGTCAAAAGGATTGAAAGAAGCCTCAAACAGATATTTTCACACCCACACTCATAGCAGCATTATTCACAATATCCAAAGGTTGAAGCAACTCAAGTGTGAATCAATGGATGAATAAATAAGCAAAATGTAATAAATGTATAGAATGGAATATTATTCAAACTTAAAAGAAATTCTAACGCATGCTACAACATGAATAAAACTTAGAGATATTAAGCTAAGTGAAATAAATTAGTCAGAATAGGGCAAATACAGCGTAATTTCATAACACATAATTCATAGTCCATAACATGTAATTCATATGGGTTCCAGATGAACCCATAATAACCAAGTTTATAGAGACAGATAGTAGACTGGTGGGTCCCAGGGGCTGGGATCTGTAGGGAATAAGGAGTTATTTTTTTAATGAGTAAGGAGTTTCAGTTTGGGGAGATGAAGAAAGTTCTGGCAATGGATACCAGTGATGGTTGCACAATAATGTGAAGGTACTTAATGTCATTGAACTACACACTTAAAAATGGTTAAAAACTGGGGCTGGCCGGGTTGCATAGTGGTTAGGTTCGCACACTCTGCTTAGGCAGCCTTGAGTTCAAGGTCGGATTCTGGGCATGGACCCAGCAGTGTTCATCAAACCCCTCTGTGGTGGTGTCCCACAAAAAATAGAGGAAGATTGGCACAGATGTTAGCTCAGGGACAATCTGTCTCACACATACACACACAAAATGGTTAAAAGAAAAGATTGCAGAAAGAATTAAATTAGTTCAACATTAGAAAAGAACCTGAAACACAAAAAGTGCCTTATTAGTCATTTACCATTCTTATTTGATTACTAACATTTCTAAATAAATATGAAAATTATAATCCTTTCAGCAAAAACAAGAACAAAAATTAGCAAAATCACAGCCAGATAATTGCAAAAAGAAAGCTGAAAAAGGAGTGAAGAAGGAAAGAAAAAAGTTAGGAGAGAAGAAGGAATGTAGGGAGAGAGGTAAATAGGTAAATCGGCACTGGGGTGGGGGAAAAGGGAAGCAAAGAAGAAGAAAAAGAAATAAAATAAAAAGTCCTAGGATAAGAGTGACAGGAAGTGAGAAATAGTCTGGAGCAAGGTCATGCCAAGGAGCTTGGAGAACCATTTAAATAACTGACATCCAGTGAACAGAATTTTAAAAGGAATGTTTAGCAAAGTTACCTATTTTAGGAATGTTTTGTGGATTTTAAGGAGAAAGGAGTGGGAATATGTCAGTTGTCGGTGACGTTTGTGTTAGAGTTTCCCACGAGAGGCAGAGGATTGAAGCAGAGTGAGAGTAAGGAAGTGGATAGAGCAAATATAAACTTATTTTTTCATTTAGGGTTTGGTAAAATAAAGCAGAATAATAGCTAGGATAGATATAACCAATGTCCACTGATACCCAGTTCTTCCTTGCTTCTGGGTACATGACCGTGTGACTAGTTTTGAATAAAGAAATATGAGGAAAAATAATACATGTCACTTCCAGACTAAGCATTCAGTAGTCTGTGCTTGACGCCCTAGCCTTATCTGTAACTGCTCTAATGACTTCTGACCCCTGTGTTGAAAAAATGACATGACAAAATGGTAATGCCTTTGTCCAGCTGCATTCCTGAGGGCTTTTGGCGAGCAGAGAACCCCCCCTTGCCAACCTTCTTGGGACACCTAGCATGAATAAGAATAATTCTTTGATTTCATTAAATTATTACAATTCAGAAGTTTTATTCTACTGCAGAATAACTTAGACTAACTTGAATAATACATTATCCACCATCACCTTTTCATCATCAAAGGAGAAATTCACAGGAGTGCCCAGTCTCAGTGAGGATTCTTGCAGATAGATAATTCGTACTATGCAATAAATTTCCTTTTCAAACTTAGAGAAAGCGATAAAGGAGACCACCAATGGCTCCATGGAAATACATCTAATGACTGCTATGGAGCTCTTGTGAAATGCTCAGAGTTTTACCTTATACATTCACAGAGATAAATTAATTTACTGGTTTGGTTTGTTATGTAACCATTGTTGGATTTCTACCATAAAAATGCAGCTTCTCCTATTTTAAGTAGAAATAAAGGAAGAAATGTCAAATATGCCTTGGGGGGAAAAACGAACATTGTTTGTTCTATTTGTAACCTTTCATAGAGCATGAATTATGAAAGATTATAAGAATGTGATTATGTAGAATGACAGTCCCCTGCATCGGGAATGGTTTATTTTTTTTTCTCTGAAGTTTTGTTAATTTGCCAAGGTTTTCTAGTGAGAAGACAATTACTCCATCACTAAGATTTATCTCAATGTTGACAGTTGAAATAATGACAGAAAGTTAATATCCTTAATAAACAAAGACCATCCACCAATCCACAAGAAAGCAATCAAGACCTCAGTATATATACATAGGAATCTAAGAAACTCACTTTACCAGACACTCATGTAGCTAATGAGAAGTAAGCAGAAGGCACTGGTTGGAACTTGAAGAAAGTTTTTCTAATGGAGCAGTCTGACTGCTGTTTTCCTGGTCTACTGTGCTTATCATACAGCATTCTCTCCACTGATCACACCATGCTGCTTCCTCCTCTAAACACCATATCTGGATTTCAGAAAGGAGAAAGGGGGAAGGGGGAAATTTGAAGGGCAAAGAGTCTCTCTACATAGTGTATCTGTATATATACTTTCCACATTTCCACATACAATGTTTAAAGCCACCTAAGAGGTGGGCTGTTATTTCCTATTAAGCAGATAAGGAAACTGAGGCCCAGGGTGCAGCCATTCCTCTACCAGATCTATCAGATCTGTTTTGTGACTCATTCATTCCTCCTCATAGCTCCCCAAAGAATCTGGTTCACAGGTTTCCAAGTTCTCTTTCATCAATGGGCATCATACTCATCAAACCAGAAATCTTCTTCTGCCATACAGCAGATCCCTTCCACCCAATTTCTGCTTCTGTGATTTGAAGCAAGTGAGTGAATGTCTCAATCCTTTGTTTCCTTAAAGAGTTGTAAAAAGGATTAAATCAAATAACACACTTCATTACGACTAATACATATAGAGCACATACAAATATGCCAAGCACGGCTTTAAACATTTCCCCAGATTGACTCATTTAATTTTCACAACAACCCTATGACGTAAATAGCATTGTTATCCCAAGTTCACAGATGAAGAAACAGAGATGGAAATGTAAGTGATTTGCCTGAGGTTGTTCTGATAATGATCAAACAGGAATTCTAGCCTTGGTGCTTTGGTCCCAGAGTCCATGCTCAATCCTCTATGTACACAGGTAAGTCTATTCCCATACCTCATTCTGTATTTCATTCTTTCTAATGAATGACCACATACTATTAAGAGACCACATCACTATCCTGTCCTAATGGAATGTTCCCCGTGCTACTCATTTCCATCTCAGTGTGCACATCCTGGCAGTCTCCATGCATTTCCCACAAGGCTTGCCTGAGCACCTCTTTGCAATCCAGCTGTACATGGCATCTCTCTCTCCCAACACCCAAACTAACTATGCTCCTAGTCACACCCCTCACTGCATACACCAAGTCAAACGTCTAATTACACACTCCCAGCAAGGCATCTTATTAGAGCCCCAGCCGAGCATCTCATTATGGCTTACCAGCCAAACATCTCATTACAAGGCCTGAACACATCTGATTTCCCACCGAGCCACCCGTCTCATTACACATTTTTGAGAAACACACATATGAACCTAAAGCTTTGGACACTCATCCCATTAAACCTGTTCTGTCATATCCCATTTCACACCAATTCTTGACAACCCATTCAAGTAAGTTGCAGGAGGCAGGCTTTGTCCAGTACCTTGGTGCCTGGGGGAATAGAATTAGAAAAGTAGTCAGAAAGCATGTGTTTAGATCCAAAGTAGAAAGTCGAAATGCTGTATCCATGGACAATTGTCAAAGTTGAAGAATTTTCATCCATTGAACAGAGATAACATGTACAGTTTTTTCTTAATTTCTTTTCTGAGAAAACACACTCAAGTAACATATTCACTTAACTGGAAAACAAAATTAGCAAAAACACACAAAAAAATATCACATGTACGTGCTAGGCAGAATTATGGCTCCCAAAAAAAGTCTACACTCTAATCCCTGCGACAGAATATATTACCCCACGGCAAAAGAAATTTTGCAAATGTCATTAAGGATACTAACCAGTTGACTTTAAGACAGGAAGACTATCCTGAATTATCTGGCTGCACCTAATGTAATTCATACGAGCCTTTAAGAGCAGCAACAAAAAGCAGAATGAGAATTCAGAGAGATTAAAAGCACGAGAAGGATTCAACCGGTCATTGTTGGCTTAAAGCTGGAAGGAGCCATGTGTCAAGAAACTAGAGACCTCAGTACTACAACAACCACCAACCAAATTCTTCCCACAGCATGAGTTCAGGAGTGAATTCTTCTTTAGAACCTTCAGAAAGGAATGGGTGTGTCCAAACTTTGATTTTAGTCTTGTAAGACCCTGAGCAGAGAATCTAGTCACCTTATGGTGGACTTCTGACACATAGAACTACGACATAAAAGGTAGATATTATTTTAATCTGATAAATTTGTGATAACATGTTATGCATTGATAGAAAACTAATACAATGTACTTTTTTTATAAAAGGAAATTATGCTGTGCATCATATTTTGAAGTCCATTCATGAAAGGAGGTTTTGAAAATATTTTGCATATCAAAAATGTATATTGATGAAATACTTAATGTCTGTATATTTTCTTATTATCCAGATTATAATCTATATAAATAATCATCTATTTGTGGACATATAGGTTATTATTATTTTTGCTGTTAAGAATCAATGCTATAATGAAATGACTATCTTTGTATGTCTGTATTTGTTAAAGTGGAAGAATACGTGTGGAATCACTCTTTAAATTTTACATGAATATATGAATACAGTTGATAACTAACACAAGCCATAAAATCTTTGCTGTGTGTTCCATGGCTTATACATGTAACACATTTATAAATCCTTGTATCTTATACACTCAAGTGCATTTTTGAAGATACCAAATGAATCTGAATCCATTTCTTCCCTTTACTCTGATTCCCAAGTCTATAACACTTTGCGTTGGATAACTGATGCTTTCAATGAGTTACACACTAAATAACTTAAATAATGAGTTAAAACAAAGCATGCTTCGGAACACTAACAATATGGTGTTAGGTTGATAAGAGAAGTATTATAGATGTTTACAATGACAGAGATGGCTATCTGACCAGAAAATATTCCTGCTCCTTTTCCATCATATAGAATGGTTTGGGGGAAATGGCTGCTTAGCTGCGAACTTTATTTCTCAGACAAAGATGCAGGTGACAGGTGAGCAGAAATGGAGAGAGTCACTTCTAGGCTAAGATATGTCTTCTTCATTATCCCTTTCTACATCTGCTCACTCCATGCAGGGGATCCAGCAGAGAACTTCAAAATATGAGGGAATTGCACAGAAACCAGATGTACGAAGCCTGGGCCCCAAGTCACTGCTTGGAGGTGAGTCACAATAAGCATGTTTGAACCTTTTATGTAAATAAGTACTGTATTTCAATTGTGTTATTTTGGATTTTATATAATACAAGAAATAGCATTACCTTAACTAATACACTTTCACTCTTAAATGAACCTAAGATACAACCGTGAGTACAAAATTAGCAAACAAGAAGTAACTACGGGTCAACTACCTGCTAAATTTCGGGGTAAGTTGGACTGATCAGCCTTACAATCATGGAGAGCTGAGAAAAGGATCAGAGCGTTATCATTTGGCCGGACTGCACAAGGATTTTAATCACCTGTCCTACAAATACTTACTGTGAACCTCTTTTGTTCCAGGCCCTTTGCTGGGTTCCAAGAATGCAGAGATGAAGAGGATTCCAGTCCCATCTGGGAGTCCACATCAAGTGGGGAAGACAGACAAAGATCAAGCACCAACAATTGAAGAGTTTAATGGGTATGATTCAGAAAGAAGACTTTCTATTTCAGTTTACTAGTTTAAATTTTTTTCCCAGAGAGGTACATTTGGTATGAGACTCAAAATAAAAATGGAATTTGAATATTTAGATAAGCCTGGGGGGAAGCCCAAACTGAACCTAACGAAGCTTCATAGGCAAAACCTGTGGATGGGAATGAGTATTCTGTTATTGGAGGAAATCTGCCTCATTTTAGGGGAGTATATTGAGGGGAAATGGTATAAAGATTTCAATATATGGGGACTATTCCTCCTTGGAAAGTAAATATAATATGAAAAAGCCAAGATTTTCCAGACTGAAACCAGCATTTCACCTTATGGGAAAACAAAGATGATTTTTGCCAGCTAACTCCAGAAGGATGGTCACTGCCTCCAATAATACTTAATATTGATTAGAAATATTTGCTACTGAAATTTCTAGAAACAGTGAAATTCTATGAATTACAATTGAAAAGAAAAATATAAAACCAAATTTTCACATATGACTATGATTATATATATATTCAAAAACTAAAAGAATGAGTGGAAAAACTACTCTTTGGGCAGAAAAAAGCACTAGATGAATCTGGAACCTCTTGGCAAGGAATCAATCAAAGACTATTAGGAGCATATCAAAAGGATACAGAATTCAACCTGAATGCAATTTAAGTGCCAATGACAGGATGATTTGAACTTTTATTAGTATCATAATGACGTTGGATTAAAACTCATTAAACATGCTTAAGTCTATGAGCTTCTGATGATACTTTGAAAGTGACTTTTATTGGACATCTTTTGAGAGTAGTAAAGAAGCCACTCGTTATTCTGAAAATTGGAAAGTAAAGGGGAAGAATCAGGCCTTTATCCAGCTTTTCCTGTTTGAGCTTTACCTTATAATAACTGAATAGTTGATAAGAAGTTTCTCTTAATGACGTAGTCTAGCTAATAAATAAACAAGGAATAATAAAATTAGAATATTACAACTTGCAACCCATGATCAATTAATGGATTTCACTAATAACTACTAACATAAAAAGTCAAACATCCATTATATATTTCCTGAAAGAATTAGCAACAGCACCTATGAAGTAGGCTTACTAATGAATGAATAAATAATTTAATTAATTAATTAATCTGCCTTCCTATTTACAGCAAATAAAAAAGAATATGCACACTTAAGTATTTTAACTTTTGGAAATCCTATGGAACAAATATTTGTTTTTTTCAACAAAAGATTACATTGGAAAAAATGTAAATGAGGGGGATATTAGATATATCTACATGTAAACACACAAATTTAACACTAAATATTCAATGCTACCAAGATATTATTGTTAATTTTGTTTTGGTGTGATAATACTATTGTGATTTTGTTTACAAAAAGAACCCCTATCTATTAGAAATATGTAGTTAAATATTTATAGGTGGAAAGATATGATTTCTGGGATTTGCTTCACAATAATCCCAGGGGCAGAAGAAATGAGTGGCGATATAGAGAAAATAAGGCTGGCCATGAGTGAGTTAGTCCTCATTGTGTTACCACACAAAATTGGGGTTCTGTGCCTGATGGCCATAAACAAGCCAATTGATTATGGCATCAGCCTTTGGGGGAGAGGAAATCAACTTTTATTCTGCTAGATCTATTTTCAGGGAGACAGGGCCCATGTGTCCTCAAATTCAGGATTTGGGACAAAATTTAAGAGGTTAGGGAGAACAGGCTGGCACGCAGAAACATTGGTGGGGCAGGTTTTGATTGGTGGGGGCTTCAGGCACTTATGGTAAGGATTTAAACGTTTATGAGAGGATTCTAAACATTTATGATGAGGTTTTAAACATTTATGATGGGATTCTAAACATTTCTGCATGAGGTAGGGAAGGAATTTTAACACCACATCTTTCTGAATGAGGGATCCCTTGCTTATGATGAGTGTGACTTTCAAGTTCTGGCCATGTCCCGGTCCTTGGGTTCCATGGGGACGAGGATCTTTGGTTCTGAGGTCGTTTCTGGTCACCATTTTGTCTTTTGCAGATGGCCTTGCTACATGACTCTGCAATTTTTCTGAAAGACAATCCTTAATCACGTTGTTGATGAGAAATGGGGTCTGCTCCCACTGGCTCTAAGTGGGCCTGTGGTTACAGTTGAAACTGGGTATGTGGAAATTCATTGTACCATTTTCTCTTCTCTTGTACGTATTTTAAAATTTCTAAGGTATTTTTTTAATTGCAAGTGTTTTAATATATTAAAATAGTCAATATTTCAAAGGATGTGGTAAAATATAGTTGTATATGCTCTTTGTTAAGGTACAAACTGTTCTGTGTTTTTAGGAAGAACTTTTGTTCTTATAATTAAAAAATGATGCCATTGACCTAATAATTTCAAAATTAGTGATCTAGTCTGAGGATGTAGTTAGAAATACAAATAAGAATATATGCCCCACGTTATTTATTAAAGTAAAACACGGAGGCAAGTGGGATATTTAATAATACAATAAATACATAAATTATAACCATACAATTGGAATATCACATAGATATATCTGATGTTTCTCAGGAGCTTTAATGGCAAGGGAAACTCAAATTATGATGTAATGAAAAATGAAATGAGCTGGCTTCTCCATGATACTGTGTGATTGTATCTATGTAGGAAATATATACATATTCAATCATCCAGTCATGATTATTTCAACTCACATTCATTAAGTGTCTTCCATGAACTGAACATTGTAAAAGCTACTGGGGATACAGCAGTAAAAAAAAAAAAAAAAAAAAAAAAAACAACAACAGAAAAAACATAGATATGGTCTCTAATCTCTAAGAGTTTACAGTCTTTAATTGACTTGTTGGCTTGTTTCTGTGGCAAAAGACTGGGTGAAATAACAACCAAAACACAGCCCTTTCTGTTGAGGTAGTCACAAATATTCCCAACAAATGGACTGGAAATTACACAAAGTATTGTGAAATGTGTTACGTTAAAACAGCCATGGAAGTGGGGCTGGCCCCGTGGCCGAGTGGTTAAGTTCACACGCTCCGCTGCAAGCAGCCCAGTGTTTCGTTAGTTCGAATCCTGGGCGCGGACATGGCGCTGCTCATCAGACCATGCTGAGGCAGTGTGCCACATGCCACAACTAGAAGAACCCACAACGAAGAATACACAACTATGTACCGGGGGGCTTTGGGGAGAAAAAGGAAAAAATAAAATCTTTAAAAAAAAAAACAAAAAAACAGCCATGGAAGTACTCGTGAGAAATGTGCTTATACCCCGACTAGCATGGCAGTGGTGAAGTCTAATGCTAGGATTTAATAAATTAATAGAATTTAATGAACTAAGTTATGCATAGAGTGAAAAAAAAAGACATCTCAGGAAAAAAGTCAGGATAAGCAAGAGGAGGAAGGCAAAATAAGTGAAGAGAATTTAGTGTAATAGGAATGTAGGCAAGGAAGGCAGGCCCCAAAGGAGCTATGGCCTGGTGTGTGAGGAGGGGCATCTAACTATTATCTTAGGGAAATGGAAAACTTGGGGCAGGGTAGAGGGGCAGGAGATTGAATCAATAGCCAATGGCCAATGAGTTAATGAATCATGCCTATGTAATGAAGTCTCCATAAAATCCCAAGGGGTTTGGAGAGCTTCCAGGATGGTAAATATGTGGCAATGCAGGAAAGTGGTGAACCTGGAGAGGGCCTGGAGGCTCCGTGCCCTTTCCCCTGCCTTCAGTAGCAGGGATGTCTTGGGAATTTGGGGGATTTAAATTTTTCTCTCCACACTTCTCTGTAGCTCACAAACTCAAACAAAAAATAAAGATGCACAAATTTATAGACTAGAGACATTGTGGGTTTTTCAGTGGAGGTAACAAATGAGAAAAATGCATTTAAGGAAGACTGAACAAACATTGGGGAATGGGTCAGTGCCAGAGAAGAAAAATAAAAGCAAGAAGGGAAGCTCATACTAGACAGTTATAGCCATTGAAGCAAAAAGTGTGCAGGATCTGAATAAAGGAGTTTACAAGGAGATAAAATAATTGATTTTGTGACTCTTTGAAGGAGGAAGTGACAAGAGTAATAAGTAAGCTGTAAGCGATGAAGGAGAAAGATGATACCAAATGTGTAGGCTGAGACAAGGAGAGGATTATGCTATCACTTGTTAGAAGTAGAGAAGTGTTTTGACAATTAACTGTGTTGAAGTCACAGGCTCTCCAGCATATTTTTTTTGGTTTTGTTTTTGTTTGTTTGTTTGTTTTGTTTTGTTTTTTAGTGAGGAAGATTGCACATGGGCTAACATCTGTTGCCAATCTTCCTCTCTTTATTGAGGCAGATTGTTGCTGAGCTCACATCTGTGCCAATTGCCCTCTATTTTGTATGTGGGACGCTGCCACAGCATGGCTTGATAAGTGGTGTGTAGGTCTGCACCCAGGATCTGAACCTGTGAACCTTGCGCTGCGTAACTGGAGGGCACAAACTTAAGCACCTAACCAGGCCAGCCCACCAGCATATTTTTGAGCAGTGTCAAAGTGGCTTTGGCTCTAAGCAAAAACCCCACACACCCACAAGGCAACATTTTTGATATATTTGTTAATTTTTTACTATAAACCTCAACCTCTAGGAGCCAAATGCTCTATTCTGGTAAAGGCCTTCAAGGAGACCAAAAAATGCAGCACAAAGAAAAATTTGCTATTTCTGTATCATTCCTACATATTTTATCTATGGAGCAGCACCATTTAATGGTTGAAATGGAGCCCTTTATAGGTGGAATTCCTATTGTATTCAATAATAATCTTTATTGCTGTAAAGGTAGAGGAGATGCATTATTTTAGAGCAAAATTATGTGGGTCTGGATGTCAGTACACCTGACTTCTGCTCACCTGTCGCATTCATTTTAAATGGACAGATGTCAAATTCCTTGCATATCCTGAATTCAAATTTTCATACAATAGCCAATGAATCAACATTTCAGGCCATTCCAATTTTGGCACTCTGCTGTCCAACTGTTGATTTGACAGCTATTTTCACATCTATTGGCACAGTACTGTCTGGAAAAATGAAAGTACAGATAGATAAGAACTCTGTGTCTCTTAAATTAATGCAATTGACACTAAAAAGTCATCTTCTATCTGGTAAGAACAACTCCTTAACTTCCATCAGCTCAACATCACTAAACTTAAGCCATTAAAGAAACAAACAACAAAGTTAAAGAAAAATGTAATGATAGAAATAAATGTTCAAATTTGATGTGTCATCAAATGTATTAGACAAATTTGAGTTTCCTGTAGCTGAAAGTCACAGTTACAATGAATGACAACAGCTTGCTGTCCTCCATTTGATAATTTTGCCCCTTTGCAGAAGTGCATAGCTATGGAGTGAAGGATGGAAACGCATGTGCAGAATTTCAGGTTCTGAGAGGCACTTTTCATCCATTATGGCAACTGAGACAGAGCAACACTGTGAGGGGATTATTATCACCCTGTCTCATTGATGACAAAACTGAAGTTTATTGAGATTATTAAATCAGCCATATTAAATAACTTAGGAAGGTGGAGGCGAGAGTTAAATCACATACTGACTATATATCTATATTCACATATAAATTTGTTAGCATCAAGCTAAGAAATTCCCTGAAAATATATACTTTTAAAAGCCAGAAAATTATTTTTTTTGAAAAATTGTAGTATGAAGAGAATTTAGCTGATAAAATCTGCAGTTGCTTTTCTCTGTTGCAACCATTAGTCACTGTTTCAGCTTGGTTCCCCCCACACCAGAGCCTGCCCTGACAGCTTAGGTCTGATTATTGATGGAAAACGTAATTCCTGGGAGAAGAAGTGAGAGATGGGAAGTGACAGAGAGAGGATCAGTATAAGGATGATTTAAAGGTATAACTACCCCTGCTGGTGCTCTGCTTCTGCAGGACCCTCAGAGAAGACACATGGAATGAGGCACCGGAGGTGAATCTCAGATGAAAAGGAGGACATATTTACCCATGGGCTCCCATCACCACTGGTTGAAAGTTTTCTCTGTGAGGACTTAAGGCCTCTTCACCTTCACGTCCAGGTTTTACATACATAGGTACCCAGCAGACTCCCACAGGGAGAGACAAAAAGGAGCTTAGCCTAAACCTAAGGGAAGGCCTTAATGCCTTGCTTGTGTTTGAAGTTACTCAGAGCCCACACAGAACTGGTATCTATAGTCATGGCTGGGATAAGAGATAGAAGGGGCCAGGATGAAATGAATTGTTGCACAAGATTTGACTGATATATTCAGATATAGTATGCACATAATATAATATGTCTGTATGTGTGCATAGATACACATGGTCATCTATTCATCCATCCATTCAAAAATGATTTTTTGGGGGTGGAGGAAGATTAGCCCTGTGCTAACATCCACTGCCAATCCTCCTCTTTTTGCTGAGGAAGGTTGGCCCTGAGCTAACACACGTGCCCATCTTCCTCTATTTTATATGTGGGATGCCTGCCACAGCATGGCTTGACATGCAGTGTGTAGGTCCACGCCTGGGATCCAAACCAGCGAACTCCAGGCTGTGAAGCGGAACCCACAAACTTAACCACTGCACCACAAGGCTGGCCCCCAAAAATGATTTTTTAAACCCTATAGTGTGACAAATTTTTTGCTGGGAAATGGGAACGATGTGTACACACACACACATGCACACGGAGTCCCAGCCATCAAAGACATAAAGTGTACTGAGGAAAGGAGATAGACACACAAATACCAGCAGTAACGTGGTATCAGTGCTCTATTAGAATTACACGAGTGGTCTTCAAGGCACATAGGTGGTCAATTCTGCCTGCCCAGAAGTTCAGGAAAAAGGAGCTGTTTTCTTCAGACAAAGAAGACTTGATAAATGTTCAGCTTCGAAATCACGATGAAGCTCTGTTTTGCTGAACTAAACCCAAAACCTAGAACTGAAGGCTTTAGGTGGGCACATGATATAATTTCTATTTCTGTCTTTCTGTGGTAAAGACTATTCTTACAGTAAGCGAGGTGGTAGATTGGAGAAATATTAATAATAGGGAAACCATTAGGAAGTAACAATAATGTAGGCAAGATATGATAAAGATCTGCAGTGAAGTAGTGACTGAAGTTGGAGGTGGGACTTAAGAGAAAGAGAGAATTCAAGAGATATTTCAGCAGGGACTGGCCCCGTGGCCGAGTGGTTAAGTTCGCGCGCTCCGCTGCAGGCGGCCCAGTGTTTCGTTAGTTCGAATCCTGGGCGCGGACATGGCACTGCTCATCAGACCACGCTGAGGCAGCGTCCCACATGCCACAACTAGAAGAACCCACAACGAAGAATACACAACTATGTACCGGGGGACTTGGGGGAGAAAAAGGAAAAAATAAAATCTTTAAAAAAAAAAAAAAAAGAGATATTTCAGCAGAAGAAGAAACAGAAGATGGGGACAAATCGGTGACAAAAGGAAGGGAGAGGAAGAAGTCAGGGATACTTGCCAGGTGCTTGTCTTAGATAACCGTGTAAATAATGATGCCGTTCAACAAGCTGACACCCAAGAGAATAAGCTAGTTTGGAGGTAAGGGATGGGGGAATTAATAACTTTCAGTTTTTGTGTTCTGATTGAGGTGCTTTCTGTACATGGGGTGTGAGTATATGTGGTGTGTGTGTGTATGCGTGTGTGTGTGAGACTATTGCCCAAGGGCAGAGGACAGATTAGCACTTGTGTAGATGCCTCCAGATTCCAGGGACAAATCTGGGTTTGTTAAAGCCTGGGACAGGATGAATGAATGCAACAAGACCACAAGAGGTTGGAAGAATGGCTGAAAAAAGAATGCAGGAAACCAGTACTTAAAGCAGAGAGAGAGGCTGGAGATGTCTGTGGAGAAGAAACAGAAGAAGACATTCCCAGAGAAGACACAAGGAAGAGTGGTCATGGGAAACCAAGAAGGAGACATTTTAGTATGATTGTACTCAGTCTTCCCAACAATGCCATACAGAGATCCAGAAAGAATTCACAAAGGTGCTCTTGGATTTTAGCAAAGATTACTTATGACCCTGGAGTAGCAGTCAAGGGATGTGACAGAAGACTAGACCCAGTGGATTAAGGTGTGGAGTGTGTGTGTGTCTAGCGGTGGGGTGGGAGGAGAAGGTGAGGGCAGAATAGAAGCAGCAACATTGGTAAGGAAAACGCTGATAGAATATAGCTGGTGGAGCAGGATAAAAGGTCAAAGTTGATTTTCTTTTGAAATTTTTTGAGTATGTTAGAATGCTGAGAATTCTCAGGCAGAGAGGGAAGGGCTTAAATTATAGGAAAACAGAAGATGATAAACAGAGGAAGATTCCAAAATAGGTGTGAGGAGAGGAGTTGCCACTAGTGTCTTCTTTGTCAGTTATTCATTTTTTGCCTCCACTCTGTCTGTGTGCACTTCGGCCTGTCTACCTAGTGTCTTTATGTCTCTTTTCTTCATTTCTAAAACAATAGTTTTAATTACATAGTCTATGGGATTCATTTTGGATCTGAATAAAGATACTTTAAGCATGCAAAATCATCACACATTAAGAGAAAACTGTGCAGACTTTTGCTCTAATTGGTGTTTATCCCCAGCCAATTTCAGATGTTGCTGGCTATTTTGATCATGGGCAGTGAGTCTGCCAGCCCCTTAATCAACAGTCTGGATTAGGAAAGGCTATCACCACCTGGATCTTCATATTCATCACCTGGTAACCTTCCCTTTCCATCCCCCAGGAGTCACATCCTGGAAACCACTCCCACTGAAATTTAGTAGAGAATTCATTGCTTCAAAAGACACAGATCATGTTTAGAAAGGCATTCATACTCTAAAGCAGACAAGAATGTCCAGGCCATACTTAGTTTGCTTTTTGTATGCTATATGGCACTATGACTACATTGCAGAAAAGCAGGAGAATGCTCTCTGAAAGCTCAAGTACAAAATAAAATGGACTGTGGGCAACTGCATGTAATTAATGAAGAGGAAGCTAATTAGTATCAAGGGTTACAGCAGGTGATGATTTCCTCCAACTGCCCTTGGCACCTGCTGACAACTCTGTAGTAACCCTTTGCTCCTCTGACTATCATCTGACAATGTGCAGTCTCAGATTGCCCCATTAAGAAACATAGAATGGAGAGGCAACCACTATGTTTCATTACCTTTAACAAGCTTTCACAGGAGACAAGAGCCCAAGTTTTGCTACAGAGACTCTAATGACTTCCCTATTGCGTATGCTTAGCAGAGTAGATTCTACAGTAGGCCAGAGAAAGCAATGTTAGCATAAAAATATTTATATTCTTAGTGCCCACACATATTTTGTTGACTTCCCCAGTTTGTTTCCATGTTCAAGGAGATATCTCCATTAATGAGATTGTGGTGATTTTATCACAGATGCCCACGTCCATTCTTGAACCCTACCACTCAACATATCCAGTTTGTTATACCCATCAGCATGGCAAGTAGAATTGTCTTGTAATTATTTTTTAATTTCAGAAGAGAGTACATTGATTTAAAGTAAGTAGTTAATTTTAGACTTCAAAATGCTGAGAGATAGAAGCATATACATAAATGTATTGAATAAAATATCATAATGACTATGATACAAGTCTGCATAGTCTAGTGTCCTAAGTATTTTTTTCATTTTAAAAGAAACACAACTCCAACTGGCTTAAATAGGGAAAAGAATGTATGGAGTCATGTAACAAAATGATGATTAGATTAGATTAGATGGTGCTTGTGTTGAGGCTTGAAAGACCAGTATGTGACGCAAAGACAGAGCAGGCCTGAGGAGGAGGAAGTCCCCCGTGCAGACGGAAGAACACAGGCAGCCATGCACCTTCGTGGGAAACGCACCCAGTGCAGCACAAGGTTTAATAGTTGCATTGCTGGGGGGTCAGGACCCAGGCTGGAGGAAAAATCAGCAGCTTCTCCTGGGGCCCTTGCATGCCATGCTTAGGAATTTTGAGTTAATTCCAAGCACAATGGGAAGACCATGAAAAATTTTAGCTAGATTTGCCTTTTTAAAATTTTCCTCCAGCAACTTCACTGAAAATTACTTGGGGCAGAGGTAGGGGAGGAACAGCAGAGACAGGGAGACACAATAGGAGGCTTTTGAAATTCAATTTCATCATCAATTAATACTTTTTTCATGAAAAGAGAATGGGACTAATTCAAAACATTTCTTCCATTTTACAAGTTCTTTTGGCTGGACCATTGTGAATCATACGAAATATCTAAGTAGTTTAAATAGTCTAGGTTTTTTTTCCCTATTCTAATTTTTTTTTTCTTATTAGGTGCTTGAATGAGCATGGCCCTCTTAATACCTTAAAATTAAAACATCATCAGCAAGGCTTGTAGAGTTAAGACTATGGGGCATCCTAGTCTGCAATGCACATCCAGTGTAAGTATGTGTCTGAGTATAGTCTCACTTCACACCACACTTGCAGTGTGTAAGAATGCTGATGTCATTCCTTTCACCATCTCTGTCCCACAAGGCACAAGGCAGCATAATAAGAGGAACAACAACAACAAAAAAAGACACAGAGTAGAGGCAAAAAAGAAATAAAATTGCTAGTCATTATATATTTATAATTCAGACTACAAAAGATTTATTCTGCTCTTCAGAGGAAAAATGAAGAGCAGACTTGGTTTTATATTTATAAAACTGTGTCATATAATATTTAGCTGCCTGAATTTATATTGTCTTTATAGCTAATAATTTAAGTATATTTTCCATGGGATCTTCCATTAATACCATAGTCAGTGCAGCCACAATAGCTGTTTTTTTATATACTTAAAACTTCTACAATGCTATGCTATTTCTGATATCACAACGGTATGATGATTAGTGACATGGTCGAAAAGTACCAGCCTAGCAGTCACAATAAACTGGTCTTTTCCCAGTTGTTTCCATAATTTGCTATGTGACTTTTAGTAATCTTAACACTTGTGCCATTTTCCATCTACACAAGACGCAATTGGTATAGATTAACTCTAATCTCTACTAGTATGAGAATTCTCAAGTTTGTGCCATAAGGTTCTTTCGGGGACATGTAATATTTCCGGAGACTAAAAGCAAATGCTGGCCTTTGCCAGAGAAACAAAAATAAATCATCTTCCCACAAGCCCATTTTGTTTAAAAACAGCCTCATTTCAGATAAGGGCATTAACGGGGTTATTTTTAAGTAGGTCAGCCTGTATGTTTTTCTTTGCAAACTACCAGCTGTTACTCTGTTTTGATGCGTGGCTTTTCTTGTTTTTAAATCATGGCTCTGTTTCCAACGTTTCTTGAAGAACAAGCTCTTGAAATGATACAATTTCATTGGCAAATCACTCAAACTCAATTGATGGCTTCGTAGAGACATTCCCTGTGTCATACACTATTCTTCAGGAACAAAAGTAGGTTTGTGGGTTGGGAGAGAGCATCCGGATTCTTGACCAGTACTCTCACATGGTTTTTAGGGTCAGCTTTCAGTATAATGTCAAGGGAAGTCATTATCATTTTAAAATAAAAAAAATCAAAAACCTCAACATGCTTAAGCCAAGCATATTGTTGAATAGCGGAAGTGAGTAGATAAACATTCTATCCCTTCCTACATTCTTCTCAGGAAAAAATCCCACCCCCTTCCCATCTGTGGAATCATTTTTTTTATTGTATTTATTAGTTGAAAATTATCTCCACTTTGCCCCACTGTGGGATTTCTTTTCAAATCTCCAACCTAACCTCTATCTACCTACAGTTCTCCCAGAGACATCTTTCTGAGAGTCAAGCTGGTCAAATCCAATATCACTTATAAGTAAGAAATCATACAAATCAAAATAGAATAAATTATATTTTTACCTTGTTATTAATCTTGACATGTTTATTAATCCAGGCAATCTATTAATCTCAACAAGGGTTTATTTTGTGAATGTAATTGTAGAAAAATAGCGACCCTGAGGCACGGTTGTTGTAAGTAAAAATTACAAGTCTCTTTAGAAGACTTGGCGATACACACCAAAATTTAAAATAAACATATTTGACCCAGTAAAATTGTAGTTTTTAAAATATATCCTTATGACAAATATACAGATATATACAGATACAAGAGCTATAGTATAAGAACAACTTAAATGACCAGCAATGGGTAGCTGATAAAATATATTGAGATGCAGTATTTAGATGAAATACTAAGCAACTATTTTTTAAAATCAGGTAGATTCATATGTGCTAATTGGGAAATGCCTCTAAGATAAAAATCCAGATACAGAATAGAATGCATTTATATTACTCTCATATTGAGATACATAGATATATGTGTGGGCACAGTTAAATATTTCTAATGCTTTACGTGCTTAATCTCTGAACAAATAAAAAGAGAAATCGACAACAGGAGTTGATGCTGAGGGGTGGAACTAGCAGACCCGAGAAATGAACAAGAGGCTGTGTTTTCATTGTCTATCATTTTGTTCATTTAGGATTTTTGCCACATGAAAATAGTGTTCTGTAGCATTTTGTTCTGTAGTCATTCCTGGAAGGTCTGCTACATGCAAAAACAAGGATGATCTAATAAACATCATATTCAATGAAATTGCCCAGAAATAAGAGTAAATATTGTACAATTGCATTACAGAAAATTCAAAATAGGCAAAACTACCCTGTGATGACAGAAATCAGCATAATGACTCGCTTTTGCTTAGGAAGAACACGTCTGCGGGGCCTCATAAGGGAGACCACTATGGTTTCACCAGTCCTCTTCTTCTTCCTTGTTTTGTTTTAATCTATGTGTATATACGATTTGTTTGCTAAGTTCAATGAACTGTCCACTGATAATTTAAGTATTTGACTGTATGTAAAGTTATACTGAAATTTAAAAAAAAAGCCTTTTACTTAAAACGGTACATTTGATAAAAATCACTTTGCTATTTATTTGGCTTGACTTGCACTTGGGCTGAATTGTGCTCCCTAAAAACATATGTTGAAGTCCTAATCCCTGGTACCTGTGAATGTGACCTTGATTGGAAGGAAGGTCTTTGCAGATGTAATCAAGTTAAGTAAGATGTAATCATAATGAATTAAAGTTGGCCCTAAATCTAATAACTGCCTTACTCGTAAGGAGAGAGAGACTCGAATGCAGAGAGAAGCATGGAGGAAAGATACATGCTGACAAAGGCAGGGATCAGACTGATGCAGCTGCTAGCCAAGGATTGCAGACAAGCGCCAGAAGCTGGGAAGAGGCAAGGGAGGCTTCTTCCTTAGAGCCTGCAGAGAGAAGTAACACTTTAGTTTGACTTCTAGCCGCCAGAACTGTGAGAGACTAAGTTTCCCTTGTCTACCATCTCTGGCCCACTCACTTTTTCACTCACATGCAAAAAAGAAATGAAAGTCTATCTCTTGGAAAATAAAACCTCTTCCTGGGTAAAATACTTAGAGTGAGTTCCGTTCCCTGCATTGAACCCAAAATGATAAAAGTGACTTTTTCAAGGAGGTGGTCCCTCAATATACCCTCTCACTTGACTCAAGAAGCCCAGGGTAGCCCCCAGGAGAAGTCATTCAGAGAAAGAGGCCCCCCAGCCCACAGCATTCAGGGAAGACATCTTCAGATGCTTCCAGACCCTGTTGCCCGCTGACTTCAAGCAAGAACTGTCCAGCAGAACCCTAGAACTAGGAAAGATAATAACAACTTACTTGAAGCCACTAAGCTTCGTGGCAGCTTGCTCTGCAGTAATAGATAACCAGAACATAGATGCGATGTATTTCCAGGCTATGTTACAATACACATTTTGAACTTTTATTATTATGTTATTGATAGTTGCATTATGCTTTTTTCCTCAGAGTCCTGGTTTTGCTTTTCTGTCTGCTTTCCATGCTGGAAATTTTCCTCATGTTTGCCAATGCTTAGGGCTTCATTCTGAACCAAGCAAAAGACTCCAGAACCAGATGGGAACCTCTGAGGGATAGAAGGGGCTTGCTGGTTGACACAATGCTCTATTACCTTTGAATACTTTTGCATGTATTTCGTAAACAAAGGCATTCTTCTATGTATTAATAATAAAAACATTAAAATCAGAAAATTAAATATTGAATTACAACTATCTGAATCTTCAGATTGCATTGAAGGTTCATTCACTGCATCAATACTGTCTTTAATAGTAAAAAGATCCAGCTCAGATTCATATTTTTTATTTAGTTGTTATGTCTCCTTAGTCTCCTTCAATCAGCAACAGTTTTTGAGGTTTTCCTTGACTTTCATGAGCTTGATAGTTTTTATAATCGCAGGCCAGTTATTCTGTAGAATTTCCATCACTTTGGGTTTATCTGATATTTCCACCATAATTAGATTCAGGTTATCCCTTTACGGTGGGAATATCACACAGTGATGCTGAGTGCCTCCTATCAAGCATCACAGAATTTTGATTTGTCCCAATACTGATGATGTGTGTACTGTAATCGCCTGATTAAGATGGTACCTACCAGGCTCCTCCACTGTAGAATTACTTTTTGTTCTTTGTAATTAGTAAATATTTTGTGGGGAGATACTTTGTGTGTTTTTTTCCTACCATTGTTGAAATACAAATGACATTTAACATTTTGTAAGTTTAAGGTGTACTACATGATCATTTGATACACTTAAATATTGTGAAATGATTACCACAATAGGGTGAGTTAACAGCTCTATCACCCCACAGAATTGCCTTCACTTTTTGATGGTAAGAACATTTAAGACCTGCTCTCCTAGCAACTATCCAGTATATAATACACTATTGTTAACTACAGTCACCATCCTATTAGAGCCCCAGAACTTATTTATCTTAAAACTGCAAGTTTGTACCCTTTGACTAAAATCTCCCCATTTCCCCCAGACCCCAGCTACTGTCACTCTGCTCTTTGTTTCTATGAGTTCTGCATTTTTAGATTTCACATATTAGTGAAATCATATAGTATTTGTCTTTCTCTGTCTAATTTATTTCATTTAGCAAATTCTTTCAATGTCCATCCATGCTGGTGCAATTAGCATGAGTTCCTTTTTCTTCATGGATGGATAACATCATCTGTAGTGAGACACTTGGTGTTTTTATCTGCATCTTGCTTATTGTGAATAATGCTGCGATGAATATAGGAGTGCAGATATCTCTTTGAGATCCTGATTTCATTTCCAGATGCAGGATTGCTAGGTCACATGGCAGTTCTATTGTGAAGTTTTTGAGGAGCCTCCATACTGTTTTCTATAGTGGCTGTGCCAATTTACATTCCTATTAACAGTGTACAGGGTTGCTTTTTCTCCATGTCCTCAGTGAAACTTGTCATATCTTGTCTTTTTGATAATAGACATCATAACAGGTGTGAGGTGATATCTCATTATGGTTTTGACTTTCATTTCTCTGAGTAGTGGTGATTGTGATTAATTAATGATTAGTGACATAGAGCATCTTTTCAGGTACCTGTTTGTTATTTGTATTTATTCTTTGGAAAAATATCTATTCAGGTCTTCTATTCATTTTTTAATTGAATTATGTGTTTTTTTACTATTGGGTTATATGAGTTCTTTATATATTTTGAATATTAAGCCTCATCAGGTAGATGGATTACAAATTTTCTCCAATTCCATAATAATTCCTCATAGTAATTGAATTCCTTTGTAATTCAATATTTAATTTTCTGATTTTAATGTTTTTATTATTAATACATAGAAGAATGCCTTTTCATTTTTATTTTTTAATTCTTTCTTTTACCATGCAGAAGCTTTTTAGTTTGATCTAGTCCCTCTTATTTATTTTGGTGTCAGATGCAAAAAATTGTTGCCAAGACCAATGTCAAGGAGCTTTTTCTGTATGTTTTCTTCTAGGATTTTACAGTTTCAGGTCTTATGTTTAAGTTTGTAACTCATTTTGAGTTAATTTTTGTGAGTGACATAAGATAGGGGTCCAGTTTCACTCTTCTGCAGCTGAGTATCCAGTTTCTCCAGCCCCACTGAGTGTTCTTGGCTCTCTTGTCAAATAGTAGCTGACCATACATGCGAGGGTTTTTTCTGGGCACTTGATTCTGTTCCATTCATCTATATGTCTAGTCTTATGACAGTACCACATTGTTGTGATTACGATAGTTTTGTATTATAGTTTTAAATCAGGAATTGTGATGCCTTCAGATTTGTTTCTCCTTTCTCAGGATTGCTTTGGTTATTTGGAGTCTTTTCTGGTTCCATACACATTTTTGGTTTATTTTTTCTATGCCATTAGAATGCCATAGGAATCTTGATTGTATTGAATCTATAAACAGCTTTGGGCCGTATGGACATTTTAACAACATTAATTTTCTGATCCATAAACATAAGGTATCTTTCCACATATTTGTGTCTTCTTCAATTTTTTTCATTCAACTCTTATAGTTTTCAGTGTGCAGGTCATTCACCTCCTTGGTTAAATTTATTCCCAAGTATTTTATTGTTTTTCAAGCTATTATAAAAGGAATTACTTTCTTTGTTTCTTTTTTAGATATTTCATTGTTAGTGTATAGAAACATAACTGATTTCTTTACATTGATTTTTATCCTGCAACTTTACTAAATTTGTTTATCAGTTCCAATTGTTTTTTGCTAGAGACTTCAGGATTTTCTCTATATAAGATCATATCCTCTGCCCATTTTTTGATCAGGTTGTGTATTTTTTTTGTTGCTGAGTTGTATGAGTTCTTTATATACTTTGGATATTAACCCCTTGTTGGATATATGATTTGCAAATATTTTCTCCCAGTTAGTGGGTTGTCTTTTCATTTTGTTGATGGTTTCCTTTGCCATTCAGAATCTTTTTAGTTTGATGTAGTCCCATTTGTTTATTTTTCCTTTTGTTTCACTTGCCTAAGGAGACATGGCATTCAAAAAGATACTTCTAAGACTGATGTCAAAGAATGTACTGCTTATGCTTTCTTCTAGGAGTTTTATGGTTTCTGGTCTTACCTTCAAGTCTTTAATCCATTTTGAGTTAATTTTTGTGTATGTTATAAGATAATGGTCTACTTTCATTTGTTTATATGTGGCTGCATTTTTCCGAAGAAGATATACAGATTGACAATAAGCACATGAAAAGATGTTCAACATCACTAATTGCTAGGGAAGTACAAATCGAAATTACAATGAGACATCATCTCATATATGTCTGAATGGCTATTATTAAAAAGACAAGAAATAGAGGAAGATCCAAGATGGCGCCGTGAGTAGTCCTCTTTGTCTCTCCCCCTTTGAGTCTACAATCATTTGGACACTCATTGCTTAACAAAGGATATCCAGATAGCATCTCAGGATGTCGGAGAGACCCACGCGACTATACATCGGAAGGTGGACGGACTTCCCTCCGGGAGGAGGGGGAGATAGGTGAAAACTCTCCGACCCCGACCTAACAGCCTAGTACCTGCAAGCGGCTTTCTTCCAACGGATGCCCCCAGAAGATCAACACACACCTAGGGCAGGAGTGAGCACACACCAGAGGAGCGATGGTGGAAACAGGTGACCAGAGCCCTACCTAAACCCCCTGCAATTACTCCTAAACACAGAGGGAAACTCCAGAGTTACACACCTGAGCCTGCAGGGAAAGTCTCGCCCCGCCATTGGCGGGGAGATCCCGCCTGGTGTCCACAGCACCCGGAGGGTCCCAGAGAGAATCCCAGAGACCCCCAACTGCTGCTGCCGGCCCGGTGGGGCACGGGATTGCCGGAGATCTCAGAGAGGCCTGGGGCTGGGTGGAGCTCCAGCGGCCAGCTCCACGGCCTAGGGGGGAAGCTCCAGAGTTCCGCCGGGGCAGCAGACAAAACTCTCTGTCTGCCATTAGTGGAGGGGCCACGCCCAGAATTCACAACTCCAGGAAAGTCCCAGAGAGAATCCCAGAGGGTGCGGTGAACCCCAACTGCCACTGCTGGCCCAGTGGGGCACGGGATTGCCGGAGATCTCAGAGAGGACTGGGGCTGGGTGGAGCTCCAGTGGCTGGCTCCACGGCCTAGGGGGGAAGCTTCAGAGTTCCACCAGGGCAGCAGACAAAACTCTCCATCTGCCATTAGCGGAGGGGCTCTTCCCAGCATCAACAACACTGGGAGGGTCCCGGAGAGGAGAATATCAGGCAGGGCAGCAGCCGACCAGCTACCACTGAAATCAGGATCTCCGGCTATCCCCCAGACAGGGCAAAGGGCTCCCCGAGTTCCTGGGGAACAGGACTGGGGCTGGGTAGAGTTCCAGCGACCCGGCTTCATAGACTAGGGGGAACCCTACAGGCTCACAGAAGCCTCAGTGAAAGCCTCTGCACAGCACTAGTAGAGAGCACCCATCCGGCAGCCACAAGGCTGGAAGACCCCAGGACAAAAGTAGCATAGCTAGGTGAGCTAACCACAGGCTGTGGAAAATGCCAATAGCTCTGCTGCGACCCATAGTGGACAAGTGAGATTTTGTGGGTGCTGAGAGTGATGGAGCAGCAAATATAAGTGATCCTAACCCTGGCCACTGGAAAAGCCCATAATACTGTTGCATACCCCAAGGAGGGAGCACACCTAGGTGGGCTGCAACAGTAGGCGCCAGCAGCCTGAAGCCCCCCCGTGACAGCCCCCATGGCAGAAGAGGGAATCCACAGGACCACTGTGACTATGAGGAGGGGCCCAGGCCCAGTTAGCAACTGCGGATAGGGTTCCTGGTTGGTGCAGCATAAACAGCTGCTCCCCCACCACAGCAGCAGAAACAAGTGGAAGGAGCAACTAAACTCTATCTCTATGCAGAGGCACAAATCTACAACATCAAGCAATATGAAAAAATACATTATCTCCAGAACAGAAGGAAAATAACAAATACACAGAAAACAATCGCAAAGAAAATGAAATATATAACCTAAATGATGATGACTTCAAAACAGCCATCATTAAAATACTCAATGAGTTAAGAGAGAATTCAGATAGACAACTCAAAGAGTTCAGGAGCTATGTCACAAAAGAGTTTGATACTATAAAGAAGAACCAAACAGAAATACTGGAAATGAAGAACACAATAGAGGAGATTAAGAAAAATCTAGATGCACTGAACAGTAGGGCCGATAATATGGAGGAAAGAATTAACAATTTGGAAGATGGTAATATAAAAATGTTGCAGGCAGAGGAGGAGAGAGAAGTAGGACTAAAAAGAAATGAAGAAACTCTCCGAGAATTATCAGACACAATTAGGAGATGCAATGTAAGGATTATAGGTATACCAGAGGGAGAAGAGAAGGAGAAAGGGGCAAAAAGCCTATTCAAAGAAATAATTGCTGAGAACTTCCCAAATCTGGTGAGAGAGATGGATCTTCAGGTGACAGAAGCCAATAGATCTCCAAACTTTATCAATGCAAGAAGACCAACCCCACGGCATATAGAAGTGAAGCTAGCAAAAGTCAACGACAAGGAGAAAATACTAAGGACAGCCAGGTAGAAGAAACTAACCTACAAAGGAACCCCCATCAGCCTATCAGCAGATTTCTCAGCAGAAACTTTACAGGCTAGAAGAGAGTGGAATGATATATTCAAAAATCTGAAGGACAAAAACCTACAGCCGAGAATTCTCTATCCAGTGAAAATATCCTTCAAATACAATGGAGAAATAAAAACTTTCCCAGATAAACAAAAATTAAGGGAGTTCATTGCCACAAAACTTCCTCTTCACGAAATCCTCAGGAAAACCCTCATTCCTGAAAAATCCAAAAAAGGAAAGGGGCTACAAAACCAAGAGCAGAGGAGATAAGTTGAAGGACAACAACAGAGAGTAGCAGCTCTTCATCAGAACAGATTAAACCATGGGAGGAGAAACAAAGGACATTGAAGAAAACTGGAAAACAAGAAATAAAATGGCAGTGGTAGACCCCCACATCTCAATAATCACGCTAAATGTAAATGGATTGAACTCCCCAATCAAAAGACAAAGAGTGGCAGGATGGATCAAAGAACAAGACCCAACAATATGCTGCCTCCAGGAAACACACCTCAGCCCCAAAGACAAAGACAGACTCAGAGTGAAGGCATGGAGAACAATCCTCCAAGCTAATAATGAACAAAAGAAAGCAGGTGTCGCTATACTAATATCAGACAAGGTAGATTTCAAAGCAAAACAGATAAAGAAAGACAAAGAGGGACAGTATATAATGATAAAAGGGACTCTTTACCAAGAAGACATAACACTTATAAATATATATGCACCCAACACAGGAGCACCAAAATTTGTAAAGCAACTCTTAACAGAACTAAAAGAAGACATCAACAACAATACAATAATAATAGGGGACCTCAACACACCATTAACACCAATGGACAGAACATTCAGACAGAAAATCAGCAAGGAAATAATAGAATTAAATGAAAAATTAGACCAGATGGACTTAATAGATATATATAGAACACTTCATCCAAACACAGCAGGTTACACATTCTTCTCAAGTGCACATGGAACATTCTCAAGGATAGACCATATTTTGGGAAACAAAGCAAGCATCAATAAATACAAGAGAGTTGAAATAATATCAAGCATCTTTTCAGATCATAATGCTATGAAACTAGATTTCAACAACAAGAAAAAAGTAGAGAAAGGTGCAAAAATGTGGAGACTAAACAACACACTGCTGAACAAATGATGGATTATTGAAGAAATTAAAGAAGAAATCAAATATTATCTGGAGACAAATGAAAATGAGAACACGACATACCAAATCATTTGGGATGCAGCAAAAGCAGTCCTAAGAGAGAAATTCATCACAATACAGGCTCACCTCACTAAACAAGAAAAAGCTCACATAAGCAACCTCAAATGACACCTAACAGAACTGGAAAAAGAAGAACGAACAAAGCCCAGAGTCAGTAGAAGGAGGGAAATAGTAAAAAGAAGAGCAGAAATAAACGATATAGAAACAAAAAAGACAGTAGAAAGGATCAATGAAACAAAGAGTTGGTTCTTCGAAAAAATTAACAAAATCAACAAACCTTTAGCCAGACTCACTAAGAAAAGAAGAGAGAAATCTCAAATAAATAAAATTAGGAATGAGAGAGGAGAAACAAAAACAGATACCAATGAAATACAAGGGATCATAAGAGAATACTATGAAAAACTATATGCCAACAAATTGAACAACCTAGAAGAAATGGACAACTTCCTAGACTCCTACAACCTCCCCAAACTGAATCAGGAAGAAATGGAGAATCTGAATAGGCCAATCACAAGTAAGGAAATAGAAACGGTAATCAAAAACCTCCCCAAAAATAAGAGTCCAGCACCAGATGGCTTGTCTGGAGAATTCTACCAAACATTCAAAGAAGACTTAATACCTATTCTCCTCAAACTATTCCAGAAAATTGAGGAAGATGGAGTACTCCCTAACACATTCTATGAAGCCAACATCACTCTGATCCCCAAACCTGACAAGGACAACACAAAGAAGGAGAACTACAGGTCGATATCACTGATGAACGTAGATGCAAAAATCCTCAACAAGATTCTGGCAAACCGAATACAGCAATACATCAAAAAGATTATACATCATGATCAAGTGGGATTTATACCAGGGACTCAGGGATGGTGCAACATCCACAAGTCAATCAACATGATACACTACATCAACAAAATGAGAAACAAAAACCACATGATCATCTCAATAGATGCAGAAAAAGCATTCGACAAGATCCAACACCCATTTATGATAAAAACCCTCAATAAAATGGGTCTAGAAGGAAAGTACCTCAACATAATAAAGACCATATATGACAAACCCACAGCCAACATCTTACTCAATGGACAAAAACTGAAAGCCATCCCTCTGAGGACAGGAACAAGACAAGGGTGCCCACTTTCACCACTCTTATTCAACATAGTACTGGAGGTGTTGGCCAGAGCAATTCAGCAGGAAAAAGAAATAAAAGGAATCCAAATAGGTAATGAAGAAGTAAAACTCTCACTGTTTGCAGACAACATGATCTTATATATAGAAAACCCCAAACAATCCATAGAAACACTATTAGAAATAATCAACAACTACAGCAAAGTAGCAGGGTATAAAATCAACATACACAAATCAGTTGCATTTCTATACACTAACAGAAAAAGAACTCAAGGACTCAATCCCATTCACAATCCCAACGAAAAGAATAAAATACCTTGGGATAAACTTAACCAAGGAAGTGAAGGATCTATACAATGAAAACTACAAGACGTTCTTGAAAGAAATTGACAATGACATAAAGAGATGGAAAGACATTCCATGCACATGGATTGGAAGAATAAACATAGTCAAAATGTCCATACTACCTAAAGCAACCTACAGATTCAATGCTATCCCAATCAGAATCCCAAGGACATTCTTTACAGAAATTGAGCAAAGAATCCTAAAATTTATATGGGGCAACAAAAGACCGCGAATTGCTAAAGCAATTCTGAGCAAGATAAACAAAGCCGGAGGAATCACAATCCCTGATTTCAAAACCTACTACAAAGCTAGAGTGATCAAAACAGCAGGGTACTGGTACAAAAACAAGTCCACAGATCAATGGAACAGAATTGAAAGCCCAGAGATAAAACCACACATCTATGGACAGCTAATCTTCGAAAAAGGAGCAGAGGGCCTACAATGGAGAACAGAAAGTCTCTTCAACAAATGGTGCTGGGAAAACTGGACAGCCACATGTAAAAGAATGAAAATTGACCATTCTTTTTCACCATTCACAAAAATAAACTCAAAATGGATCAAAGACCTAAAGATTAGGCCTGAAACAATAAGTCTTCTAGAAGAGAATATAGGTAGTACATTCTTTGACATGAGTTTCAAAAGAATCTTTTCAGACACTATAACTCCTCAGTTGAGGGAAACAATAGAAAGAATAAACAAATGGGACTTCATCAGACTAAAGAGCTTCTTCAAGGCAAAGGAAAACAGGATTGAAACAAAAAAACAGCTCACTAATTGGGAAAAAATATTTACGAGCCACTTATCTGACAAAGGGTTAATCTCCATAATATACAAAGAACTCACACGGCTTAACAACAAAAAAACAAACAACCCAATCAAAAAATAGGCAGAGGACATGAACAGACATTTCTCAAAAGAAGATATAAATATGGCCAATAGACACATGAAAAGATGTTCATCATCGCTAATCATCAGGGAAATGCAAATCAAAACTACACTAAGATATCACCTTACACCCATTAGATTGGCAAAAACATCTAAAACCAAGAGTGACAAATGTTGGAGAGGTTGTGGAGAAAAAGGAACCCTCATACACTGTTGGTGGGAATGCAAACTGGTACAGCCACTATGGAAAACAGTATGGAGATTTCCCAAAAAGTTAAAAATAGAAATACCCTATGACCCAGCCATCCCATTATTGGGTATCTATCCTAAGAAATTGAAATCAGCAATCCCAAGAGTCCCTTGCACCCCTATGTTCATCGCAGCATTATTTACAATAGCCAAGATGTGGAACCAACCTAAATGCCCAGAAACTGATGATTGGATAAAGAAGATATGGTATATATACACAGTGGAATACTACTCAGCCATAAAAAAGACAAAATTGGCCCATTCACAGCAACGTGGATGGACCTCGAGGGTATTATGTTAAGCGAAATAAGCTAGTCAGAGAAAGGCGAACTCTGTGTGACTCCACTCATAGGTGGAAGTTAACATATTGACAAGGAGATCTGATCGGTGGTTACCAGGGAAAAGGGGGGGTGGGGGGAGGGCACAAAGGGGTAAGTGGTGTACCCATAACATGACTAACAATAATGTACAACTGAAATCTCACATGGTTGTAATCTATCATAACATTAATAAAAAATAAAAAAAAGACAAGAAATAACAAGTTTTGGAGAGGATATGGTGAAAAGGGAACCATCACACTGCTGGTAGGAATACAAAATGGTGCAGCCACTATGGAAAACAGTATGGAGATTTCTCAAAAAAAATAAATAAAATTCGAAATACCATATGATCCAGTTATTCCATTTCTGGGTATTTATTCAAAGAACATGGAAACACAAATTCAAAAAGATATGTGCATCCCTATGTTCACTGCAGCATTATTCACAATAGCCAAGACTTGGAAGCAACCCTAATGCCCATCAACAGATGACTGGATAAAGAAGATGTGGTGTATATGTACAATGAATACTGCTACCCTTAAAAAAAGACAAAATCATGCCATTTTCAACAATATAGATAGACCTTGAGGGTATTATGCTAAGGGAAATAATTCAGACAGAGAAAGACAAATGCCATATGATTTTACACATATGTGAAGAAAAACAAACAAACACATAGAAAGGGAAAGGAGATTGGTGGTTACCCAAGGATAAAGGGGTTAGGGGAGGGTGACAGGTATAAAGGAGCACATATGTATGATGATGGATGGAAACTAGCCTTTTGGTAGTGAACATGATGCAGTCTGTACAGAAGCTGAAATATAATAATATACCCTAATATTGACACAGTGTTATATACCAATGGACCTCAATAAAATAATAGGGAAAAACAATCATATTATATACAAACAAGAGGTAATTTTACTTCTTCGATATATTCAGTGCTGTGATGTTGCATGCATATGTAATTTTGATTGTTATATTGGCTTGATGAATTGACTTTTTTATCATTATACTATTATCTTCTCTGTCTCTTGTTACAGTTTTTGAGTGAAACTCTATTTTGTCTGATATATGTATAACTATCCCTGCTGTCTTTTGATTTCTACTTGCATGGAATATCTTTTTCCACCCCTTCACTTGAGCATATGGGTATTTAAAGCCTAAGTATGTCTCTCTCCTGCAGGAAGCATATAGTCAGGTTTTGGGTTTTTACCCATTCAGCCACTCTATGGCTTTTGATTGGAGAATTTAGACCATTTATATTTGGGATAATTATTAATAGGTAAGGAATACAGAAAACAATTAATAAGATGCCACTAGTAAGTCTTTACCTACCACTATATATATTCAATTCATCATGTTTAACCAAAAATCCTTTATTAATATTTATTTACAAAAATGAGTATGTTCCAAAAGTTAATTTTTGGACTTTAGATCAATTCAAAAATATATCAATTGTCTTAAAAATAATTTAGGAAATCTATGCAAAGATAAGTGTAGCATTCAGGATTGTAGACAATATGTAAAATGTGTATATATACCAATTAAAAGTAACATTGAGCTTCCTTGAACCCACTGTAAAGAGTGAAACAAGATTTAAAAAGTGAATCAAAACTGAAAGCAAACAAATGATTGAGTAACAATATGACTATTTCCCTCCATGATATCTAAGAAAAACTTACGTCACAATCTTCTTCTAAAGATTATCATTAGTCAAATCTCTAAAGTAACTAAAATAATAAATACAGAGGCCTGTTTATATCATAACTTTCAAAGTAAGGCAATAATACAACGCCAAAAAAGTTAATGCTAGTACATGTCTGCACAGCACATCCCATTAATTGGAGAACATCTGTAAATCATGACATTTCATGACATAAAGAGAAGAAGATTGCCAGCTTAATGAGTTATTAAAACCTTTTTTTACCTTGGTTATGAAAAATAAAGTGAGTCATTTTATTACTGGTGTTGATATTTCTATATATGTGTATAATCTGTATGTACAATTCTATCTATCCCTCTAATGTTGATAAATATTAATTCATTTTTCATGCTTGCTATGCGTTAAGAAAATCTAACATTCTGAAATTTTCAAAAAGTATAAACTAGTTTATTTAGCAAAATGACCAAAAATGGATGAAGAGTCAGCTCTTAGCTTTGTTTAATTTAAAAATTGATAACTATTCTATGTGCACATTTATTCTGAACGTCAGAAAACATCATTTAGGAGAGAGTTCAGAGAAATGAAACTCAGAAGACGTAAGTTCTGGCCTTGCTTCTGCAAATAGCTCTCTGTGTGATGTTGAACAAGCATCTTTATTTCATCATTTGTAAGTGCAATTGTGTAAATAATTTCTAAATTTCATTGACTCTTTATTCTAAGACTTTTCTATGATTATAATATTTTTAGCATATAGAATAATATTAAAGCCTACTTCCCTACTGAATAACCATAGAAGGATTTCATTGGTGTCCATTTTCATTTCATGTTATGCAACATATATGGGGTAGAAAATTGACAGGATATCAAGGACAGAATGATCAATATGTTAAATTTATCCTTGGCTCTGATACGATAAAACAAAATAGTAGTCATTAAACGTCTTCATCTAGTAAATGTAGGCTATCTGTCATGCAGTGATCCCATACCAGTTGACATTGACGGACATAATGACTACTAGTGTCATTTCAATGGTTTTGGACACCTCACTCCTTCTCAGAAAATGCTATGTGGAAGTCACATAAGGGCCAACACCATTTAATTGCTCCTTCCACAGTACAGGGTTGGCATGCGAAGTAAGAGAACTACCCCATCATTAAAGATGGTAAGCATCTCTTTCCCTCTCAGTCTACCCACTGATTGTTTCTTTGCTTGGTACAAATGAAAAAAAAAAAAAAACGAGGACATTGAATGAGAGGGGCCAGTACTCTTAGACAAATAGGGGTTTTTGTTTATGTTAGTTTGCATTATTTAGGCCAGAGTGAAGTATCTAGTAAATCATTCTATCAATTTTCTCTGTGAAGAAGTGTTTAATACAAGCTGGATTTCTAAGGAGGATCTAAAGAATGAAAATGTTAAAGTATGAAAGGAAAATCTAGCTTGCATTGGACTTCTGTGTTATCATAGGAGAAGCATTATACCAAGAGACAAGTGGTCAAGTTCTGTCCATCTGTCCTACTCAGCGATACATAATAACAGTGAGACATGAAGGCAATGTGTTGTCTCTATGGGATTTAATTTCCACCTCCGTGAGATGGGAAAAATATCTCTGCCCATTGAGGGGAGGGTAGTGTGCTAGAGGAGCTATTGAAGCTCTTTTGAATTTCAGTAGTCAGTTGTTATTTTTATATCTACTATGGCCTTTTTTCCTGAGGACTTGTGCTACCATTTTTTTCATACTAATAATTTTTATGAAAATGTTTTATCACACAGTTATGTGTTTTAGTAGAAGGAGAAAATGCAGGGTATTATAAAGAAAAATAAAAAATCACATAATATTTGCACTCAAAAATACCTATTTTGAGTGTTAAATCTCTAAATTTATGTCAGTACATACTTGCTTATTACTCTGTAACCAAATGAGATTGCATTAGTCGATTTTCTTTTTAATTAAGAATATTATGACTATTATTTGAGGTCAGTAAATTTAATCCTAAAATTGTTCTTAGTTATTGCCTAACATTCCAATATATGAATTATACCATGCTACATGTAACCAATCTGCTATGGGCTTGACATTAAAAGTGTCCCTGGATTTTCATAATTATGAATGGCATTTTTTACATCTTTATTGAGACATAACTAACATAGTATAAACTGCACACATTAAAAGTGGGCACGATGATAAGGTTTGGTATATGTATACACCTGTGGAAACATTAGCACACTCAAGATACTGAACATATCCATTACCCTGTAAGGTTTCCTCATGACCCTGTGCAATTCCTCATCCCCTTCTCAGCTCATCTTTCCTCAGGCAACTGCACTTCTCCTTTCTGTCTCTACATAATAGTTGTCATTTTGTAGAAAATTTCATTATACAAATGGAATCATACAGTATGTACTCAGTACAGCCTGGCTTCTTTCACTCAGCATGATAATTTTGTGATCCAGCCACATGGTTGAGTATAACAATAGTTTGTTTATTTTTATTGCTGAATATGTGTGTATATACCAAATTTTCTTTATACATTCTCTTGTTGATATACAGTTAGATTATTTCTAGTTTGGGGCTATTAAAAATAAAGGTGCTATGAACATCTACGTACAAGTCTTTGTATAGATATACGCTTTTTTTTCTTTTCTCCTGGGTAAATATCTAAAAGTGGAATGCCTTTATCATGTGGTAGGTGTATATTTAATTTTTTAGAAACTGTCAAACTGCTTTCCAAAGTGGTTGTACCATTTTATATTCCCATCGAGAGTGTATACCTGTTCCAGTTGTTCTATATACTTGACAACATTTAATGTGGTCAAACTTTTTATTTTTAGCTATTCTAACAGGTGTGCAGTGGTATCCCATTGAAGTTTTAATTTGCATTTCCCTGATGACTAACACTGCTCAACATCTTTTCCTGTGCTTATTTACCACAGAAAGAACTTCCTTCAATATTTCTTATGGCACAGGTCTAATGATAATGAATACTTTCAGCTTTTATATGTCTGAAAAAGTCTATCACCCTTAGTTTTTGAAAGATACTCTGTTTCCATAGAATTCTAGTTTCACAGAGTTTTTGTTATTCTTGCTATTGTTTTCAGTACTTAAAAGATATTGCTCCAGTATCTTCTGACTTGCATGGTTTCTGACCAGAGATCTGATGGCATCTCATCTCTATTTCCTCTGTATGTCGTGTGGTTTTTTTTCCTATAACTCCTTTAAGATTTGCCCTTATCTTTTTTGAGCAGTCTGATTATTATGTGCCTTGGTGCGGTTTTGCTCATATTTCTTGAAATTCTAGTTCATTTAGCTTATTGAGTCTTAAGTTTATAGTTTTCATCAAATTTGGAATTATTTTCAGCCATTATTTCTTGAAATATTTTTCTGCCAATTTCTCTCTCTTTGAGCTCTAATTGCATATTGCATGTACATTAGGCCACTTGAATTTTTCCACAACTCACTGATAGTGATAGTGTTTTGTTGTTTTTTCTCTCTGTGCTTCACTTTTTAGGGTTTATATTGCTGCTTTGGGTCTTTTTAAATATCTTTTATGTCTCTACTTAACTTTTGAACATATGGAATGCAATTATAACAACTGCTTTAATATCCTTGTCTGGCATTCTAACATCTGTGTCAGTTCCGGTTTGGTTTTACTCCTCAATATGGATTATATTTTCCTGCTTATTTGCATGTCTGGTCATATTTGATTGCCAGACATTTTGATTTTTCCTTTTTTGGGTGGATACTGACTATTTTTGTATCCTCATAAGTATTCTTTAGCTTCGTTCCGGATCACAGTTAGATTATTTGGGAACAGTTTGATGTTTTCGGATCTCGCTTTTAGATGTTCTTAGGAAGACCCCAGCTGGGTTTGGTTATGTCTCCTGAGCAGGACTGGGACTTGGTGAGGCCTCTGGGGTGCAGATGTAAGGAAACTCTCTTGCTTAGGCTCCTGAAAGTGGCTGCCTTAAGAGTGGGGCCCCAGCTTGCAAAATTTAAGCCGCACTCACTCTCATGTGCCAGTTCTGCGTTTCTAGGAATTTGAAAGTGAATACCTCCCTCAATTTGCTCCCTAGGTGTCTCACTTCTTTACCCTATTCCCATCTGGGTTTGTGTATCCTATATCTCAAGAATGATACAATTTTCTAATTGGCCTGGTGGGAACAAGCACTATTCCCAGACCTCTGTGAGCACTGGGCACTATTCCCTCTAATTCTCTCAGATAGTTCTCTCCCGGCCCCAAGTAGTTTCTTCACACACATGTGCTAGTCAGTACTCTGGTAAATACTCAACAGGGACCTTCCAGCTGTCAAGAGTTCTCTTTCTGTGCATCTCTGCTCATCAGCACTCTGTCGCACAAACTCTAGCCAATTTGACCTCTTGGGCTCTTGCCTCCATCTCCTCAATGCAGTGCAACCTTGGAGCTACACCTGGGTTGCCTCTCCTTGTGCCACTGTCTGGAGATTCTTCTACAGCACTAAGCTTGGGCGATCCAAGGTTCACATTATTTGTTTTCCATCTCTCAGTGATCACTATCCTTTATTGTCTGATCTTCAAAGTCTCAAAAACGATTGTTTCATACATGTTTCCCAATATTTGCTGCTGCTGACTCAAGTGGGAGGTAAAAATATGGTCTCTGTTACTTCATCTCAGCTAGAAGTCGAGTATCTTATAAACGGTGTTCTAAAGAATATACCTATGTTTATATATTCCCACACATTTTTATTACTTCAGAGAGAGGAATTGTTTTCTGGAAGAGATACGTGCCACTCTGAGTACCTGTTATGTATAGATCCCTCTTTTAAGTTAATATTTATGTATGTGCCATGTGCTGGCATAGCCCCTGATGACTAGATGGGAGATGTGGCTGAAATTAGCACTCTGACATTAATAATTAGTATAATTCACTGCTTATTGCAATAATTCCAAGTGTGGGTTCTAGGCAAAGCACAATACCTCATAGCAGGCTGGAAAATACTAAGTGAGCATGGTTTCTTGAATCTGTGCAATTCCTCATGGGAGAGGCGTTTGGGAGTGGCACTCTTCTCTCTATCCAGAGTGAGGTCCTGCCAGTTCACAAGGAAATTCAAATAAGATTTGTCAAATCTGTTTTATTCTTAAACATTTCATCCAGAATTATGAGCGTAATTACCTTTCATGGTTGCAAGATTTCCTTTTAACATGCATAGTATCACTACCATCCAGATCTAATATACAAGTTCTAGATACAATTTTACTCTGCCATCATCATCATCTTGCCACATTGGCCACAGATTATGCAGTAATGACAAGGCATTTCACAAGAGCAGTCACACTGCGACTATGAAGTAATGATGTATCTTTGGATGTAGCCAATGAGTTCAAGGCCTAGGAGAGCCAGAGGAGATGATGCTGGTCATAAGAGATTAGTCCAAGAAGCAGTATTTCCCAGAAAGGCGACCACCTAGGGGGTATCCAGCAGTCTAGGTGCCTGTTTGTCATGAGAAAAATGATCAACATGGCACAGACAATGCAAGGTGATGGGTCACACCAGTCAGATTCTCTCTCAGGAGTCTGAATTTGAGGCACACAACCAGAGCACTGGCAGCAGCAGGTGCAGCAAAAACAAAGACAGAGAGTAATTGGCTTACCACAATGGCTCAGCGTGACAGCAGGAGCAGAGGAGCCCAACTGCTGGGTGGACAGAGCAATAATATGGAGACTAGAACTGCAGGGAGAATGGACTGTGCTTTAATTACCCCTGGCTGGGTGGTGGTTGAAACTATCTGCAGTAATGATAAAGTTTCTTACTTCCCTGTATATTTTATAATAAATGTAATAAATCCCCAATGATAATCATGATGTATTTCCTTACCTTGCAATATTTATGAATTTAATGTCTGCTTTTTTCCTTTCCTTCCCTAAGATGCAGAAAGTTGACCTCATCATATTTCCTGACTTATGATACACAATCATTATATGCCCAAGTTATACAACTTTCTAGAATTTTCTCTACTTTACCCTGATCTCCATTCCTATTCCTCTTCCACCTCATAAGCATTTGATGTGTTTAACATATGTATGTGGATACATATATACCTTGTAAACTAATTAGTGTTGTTTTGTGTATTTATTTTAAATTTATCTAAGTCATATTGACTGTAGGACACCTTCTGTTTCTCACATTTTCATCCATCATTGTTTTAAGAAGTGCACATGTTGCACCATGTACATTTAGCTCACTGCTTCTATATGCTACATAATATTCCACAGTATTCCTTATATCTACTCTATATTAATTATCCAGTCTGTAGGTTGCATTCAACCCTCCACACAGAAAAACAATGTCTTAATAATTATTTTTGTGAAGGTCTCTTTATAGATTTCCAGCGCATAATTGGGATTTACTTTCAAAAATGGAATTATTGGGTCTTAGGTTATGGGCATAATTAACAAAATACACTCTAGAATGGCTGTATCAGATTTCCTTCCCACCAGCATTAAACAAATGTTCTCAGTTCCCCCCACCCTTACACTGGGATCACTGATTTTCCTAATTCTCATCAATCTAATTTCAGTAATGTGGCATCTCATTGTATTAGTTATTAGAGCACTTTTCTCTCATTCTTAGTGAATTTTTTAAAAAAAGTAAAGGAAAACTGTTCACATACTTGCTACTCATTTAGAGCTCCCTGTTTTCTATAACTGAATATTTAAATGTCCTTTTCTAAAAAAATTGGATTTTCTAGCTTTAATATACATTATATATTATATGTATAGTTAATATATATTTTAGTCAATAATCCTATTTTTAAATATTAAATATTCTTCAACATTGAATAATATATATTATATATTATATGTATAGTTAATATATATTTTAGTCAATAATCCTATTTTTTAAATATTAAATATTCTTCAACATTGAATAGGAACTATACTTCTGGGCCAGCTATTTGGTAAGTTTCTTTTTGAAATACAGACACACACATGGATCTTTTTTAAGCTACTTTGTGTCGGCTATGTTCTCCCCAACAGACCTATATCATTTTCTTTGTTTCCCCCTTCCTATTTTATTCCCATTAAATGTTTAGCATTAACTGAGAGCTAGTATTTTTCTCATTCATGGGTAGAGTTGTACGTTTGTGGATCTGTTCACTTTCTCTTTGTATATTATTAGAAATTTCCAAACAGATATCAAGGCTAGAAAGATTTTTACCATATTACATGTCTATCCAATTAAGGTAAAGATAAATCAACTTAAATCATAGGTAAGAAAACTTGTTTTTTGTGTGAACACATTGTAATTTGTAGAGAGAGCTACTGAGCTAAAAACCAGACCCCACCTGGCTAGGAATATTTGTGAATCAACACACGCCCCACTCCAATCTGTGTAACATGTGCCTTGTGGATGCCCCACTTCTCTAGCCTTCCATCATTGGGCTGGCAATGTCACAGCTTCCTACACTGGGACAGTGCCTGGCAGGGTCTGCATTCTATCAACATTCCTTGAATGAATGAATGAATGACTATAGATTTCCTCTCTATTTTTACATTTAAATCACTAAGCTACAGGCTCAAGCCATGTATTTAATTCACTAACTTTATTGTAGATACAGTTAGCCCTCCTGTATCCACAGGTTTTGCATCTGCAGAGTCAACCAACTGTAGGTCAGTAGAAATGGAGAGCTGACTGTATGCACGGCACTGCACTATTTATATAAGGAATCTGAGCATCCACTGACTTTGGCATCTGCACGGCTTCCTGGAACCAATCCCCTGGGGATACTTAGGAAGGACTGTATGTCTTTATTGTCTCAATATTTTATTTACTATCTTCTCATTGAAAGTTTGTATAAGGGACTACCAGTTTCTGGTTCCAAATATAAGGAGTTTGGAAGTTGCCACTTCATCTTAATAAGTAAAAAGCTGAACAAACTAAAGTGACAACAACTCATCTATGACCCACGATGGAGAGATGAGGACACAGAGCAAATCACTGCTCCCAATATTGGAGAGAAAAACAGGTAAATACAGGGAGTCATGCTTTGCTAGAGCAGGGATTCACCAGCAGAAACCACCACAGGAACCAGTACTGGGGTAGGAAAGCCTGAACTGTAATTGATGAATTGCTGGAGGTTCACTGTGGGCAACTCCGAGAGTTGAAAGCTCCAGGAGGACCCTGTCATAAGGGGTATCACACAACTTTATGAGATTTACATCCAGGGGTTCGACTGGATTCTCACAGTAAATAGACAAAAATTCCCTCATGCTTCTGACAGCAGGAGGGGAAAGGAACCATTTTAAAATATGTCAGAGCATTATATTCTTCTCAACAAGATCTGCCCTCAGGAGAAACTAGTTAACCAGAGCCAGACCTGCTGGGGTATTATCATAGTCCAACTGACCTGAGGGAAGGGAAATATTCAACCTAGTCAGATATAGCTTTCCACCTGGGAGAGGACAATACACAACTATAGCCCCTTCTAACCCTCCAAATAAGAGAAAAGAACTACTCAACAGTAGCCCACTCTAACCATCTTCTCCAACCTAAGAGGAAAGGGAAAAACTGAGAAATATTTGAAGTTCACAGTCATTCTTCAAGAAGATATAAAAATCCTTAATGTGTATATGCGTAACAATAGAGCAGCAACTATGTGAGGCAAACACTGATGGAAATGCAAGGAAGAATACATAAATCCACTTTAATAGCTAAAGACTTCAACACTTCTCTATTAGAAATGGACAGATTCAGCAGACATAAAATCAGTAAGAAGATAGTTGAACTCAACAACACCAATCAATCAATTGGATATAATCAGTATCCATAGACTACTTCATCCAACAACAGCAGAACACACATTCTTCTCAAGTATACATGGAACATTCACCAAGATAGACCACATTCTAAGCCATAAAATACACCTTAGCAAATTTTAAAAGAATAAAAACCATGCAATATCTCCTCCAAGACCTCAATGGAATTAACTAGAAATCAATAATAGAAAGCTAACTGGAAAATCTAGAAATACATAGAGATTAAAGAAAACATTTCTAAAAACACATGGGTCAAGGAAGAAATATCAAGAGAAATTGAAAAATATTTTTAACTAAATGGCAATAAAAACACAACTTATCAAAATTTGTGGGATGCAGCAACACAGTGCTTAGAAGGAAATTTATATCGTTGAATGCACATATTAGAAAACCAGAAATATCTAAAGTAAATCATCTAAGTTTCCAATATAAGAAACTAGAAGAAGAAGAAGAGCGTATTAAATCCAAAGTAAACAGAAGAAAAGAAATAAGAATTAAAGCAGAAATGAAAAAAATTGAAATAGGAAATCAATAGAGAGAATCAATAAAACCAAAACTGGTTCTCTGGAAAGACAATAAAATCTACAAGCCCCTAGCCAGGGTAAATGAGGGAAAAAGAAAGAGGACATGAACGACTACTACTGGAAATGAAAGAGGGACATCACTACTGATCCTATGGATAGCAAAAGGATAATGAATACTATGAACAACTCAATACCCACAAATTTGATAACCTAGATAAATGGACCAATTTACTGAAAGACACAATTTGACAAAACTCACAAAAGAAGAAATAGACAATCTGAATATGCCTGTATCTATTACAGAAATTGAATTAATACTTAATAAACTTCCAAACTAAAAACACCAGGCCCAGATGGTTCATTGGTGAATTCTACCAAATATTTAAGGAAGAAATTGTACCAATTCTCTGCAATCTCTTTCAGAGGATAGAAGCACAGAGATTAGTTTATAACTCTTTCTATGAGGCCAGCATACCTTAACAACAAAATCCAACAAACACATTACAAGAAAAGAAAAACTACAGACCAATATCTTTCATGAATATAGATGCAAAATCCTTAAAAAAATATTATCAAATCAAATACAAAAAAAGTATTATACACACAAACAAAGTGGGGTTTATCCCAGGTATGCAAGGCTGATTCAGTATTTGAAAATAAATTAATGGAACTCATCACATCATTAAACTAAAACAGAAAAACTCTTAGTAAACTAGTGATAGAGTAGAACTTCCCCAACTTGATAAAGACTATCTACAAAAAACCTACAGTTTATATCATGCTTAATGATGAGAAACTCAAAGTTCTCTCACTAATTTCAGGTACAATACAAATATTTTCTTTCTCACCACTCCTTTTCAACATAGCTGGTGGTTTCAGCTAATGCAATAACACACACATACACACACACACACAAGGATGTAAAAGATATACAGATTGAGAAGGAAGACATAAATCTATCTTTGTTCATAGATGACATGATCATCTATGAAGAAAATCCAAAAGGATCAATAAAAAAATGTCCTGTAATGAATAAGTGATTACAGCAAGATTGTGGGATACAAGGTTAATATATGAAAGCAAATTGCTTTCCTATATACCAACAATGAGCAAGTGTAATTTGACATTAAAATCACAATATTATTTATATTAGAATCTAAAAACTGAAATAGTTAGGCATAAATTTAACAAAATCTACATGAGGAAACCTCCAAAACCTACAAAATTGTGATGAATAAAATCAAAAAGGAACTAAATAAGTGGAGAGATATTCCATGTTCATGGGTAGGAAGATTCAACATTTTCAAGATTTGACTTCTTCTCAACTTGATCTGTAGATTAATTGTAATCCCAATCAAAATCCCTGCAAGTTATTCTGCAGATATCAACAAACTTGCTTTAAAGTTTATACGGAGAGGCAAAAGTTCCAGAATAGTCAACACAATATTGAAGGAGAAGAATAAAGTTGGAGAACTGACACTACCCAACTTAAAGACTTACTATAAATGTACAGTAATAAAGACAGTGCAATGTAGTCCCATTCGTTCATTTTTTTCTTTTGTTTCCCCAGCCTAATCAGACATGGTATTTGAAAATATTCTGCTAATACCGATGTCAAAGAGCATACTGCCTATGTTTTCTTCTAGAAGTTTCATGGTTTGGAGTCTTGCACTTAAATCTTTAATCCATTTTGAGTTGATTTTTGTGCATGTGTAAGATAATTGTCTACTTTCATTCTTTTGCATGTGGCTGTCCAGTTTTCCCAACACCATTTATTGAAGAGACTCTCCTTTCTCCATTGTATGCTCGTAGCTCCCTTTTCAAGCATTAGCTGTCCATAAATGTGTGGCTTTATTTCTGGGTTCTTGATTCCGTTCCATTGATCCCTGTGTCTGTTTTTGTGCCAGTACCATACTGTTTTGGTTACTGTGGCTTTGTGGTATATTTTGAAATCAGAGAGTGTGATACCTCCAGCTTTGTTCTTTTGTCTCAGGAATACTTTGGCTATTTGGGGTCTTTTGTCATTCCATATAAATTTTAGGATTCTTTGTTCTATTTCTGTGAAAAATGTTGTTAGAACTTTGATAAGGGTTGCATTGAATCTATAGATTGCTTTGGGAAGTATGGACATTGTAACTATGCTAATTCTTCCAATCCAAGAGCATGGAATATCTTTATATTTCTTTGTGTCTTGTTTGATTACTTTCAACAATGTTTTATAGCTTTTGGTGTACAGATCTTTCACCTGTTTGGTTAAGTTTACTTGAGTATCCTCAGAAAATTAAAAATATATCCACCACATGATCCAGCTATTCCACTGCTGGGTATTTATCCAAAGAATTTGAAAACATAAGTGAATAAAGATACTTGCACCCCTATGTTCATTGCAGCATTATTCACAATAGCCAAGACTTGGAAGCAACCTAGGTGCCTATTGAGGGATGAATGGATAAAGATGTGGTTTATATACATAAAGGAATACCACTCAGCCATAAGAAATGATGAGTTTTGGCCATTTGTGACAACATGGATGGACCTTGAGGGTGTTATGCTAAGTGAAATAAGTCAGAGGGAGAAAGTCAAACACCATATGATGTCACTCATAAGTAGAAGATAAAAACAATGACAAACAAACACATAGCAACAGAGATAAGATTGGTGGTTACCATAGGGGAAGGGGCATGGGGGGAGGGCAAAAGGAGTGATTAGGCTCACATGTGTGATGATGGACTATAATTAGTTTTTGGGCGATGGACATGATGTAATCTACACAGAATTCGAAATATATTAAAAAAAAAGACAGTGTGGCATTGGTGAAAAAAATAGATGAAAAGAGCAATTGATCACAACAGAAAGCACAGAAATAGATGCACATAAACACAGGCAATTGGTCTTTGACAAAGGAGCAAAGACAACAAAATGAAGCAAACATAGTCTTTTCAACTAATGGAGCTATAACAACCGGACACTCACATACAAAAAAGTGAATGTAGACACAGTCCTTACAGTCTTTACAAAAATTAACTCAAAATGGGTCACATGGCTAAATGTAAAATGCAAAGCTATAAAATTCCTAGAATATAACAGAGGAGAAAACTTAGATGACCTTGGGCATGGCAATAACTTTTTACATACAACACCAAAGTCGTGATCCATGAAGGAAATAATTGATAAACTGGACTTTATTAAAATTAAAAACCTCTGCTCTGTTAAAGGCCATGTCAGAGGAATGAGAAGACAAACCACAGACTGGGAGAAAATATTTGCAAAAGACACATCTGATAAAGGACTGTTATCAAAATATGCAAAGAACTCTTCAAACTCAACAATAGGAAAACAAACTCAATTAAAATATGGGTCAAAGAGGTGAACAGACACTTCCTCAAAGATATAGAGATGACAAATAAGCTTATGAAAAGATGCTCCACATCATAAGTCATGAGGGAAATTAAAACTGTAAGAAGATACCACCACACCTATTAGAATGCTAAAATCCAGAACACTGACAGCACCAAATCCTGGTAAGGATGCAGTGCAACAAGAAATCTCATTTATTGCTGATAGGAATGCAAAGTGGTACTTTGGTGGTTTCTCACAAAACTAAACATACTTTTACCATATGATCCAACAATCGAGTTCCTTGGTATGTACACTAAGGAGTTGAAACTTATGTATGCCCAAATACCTGCACACGGGTGTTTGGAGTAGCTTTATTCATAATTGTCAAAACTTAGAAGCAACCAATATGTCCTTCAGTTGATGGAAGGATAGATAAACTGTGGTTCACCCAGACAATAGAATATTATTCCAGCGCTAAAAACAAATGAGCTATCAAGCCATGAAATAACATGGAAGAAACTTAAATGCACATTCCTATGTGAAAGAGGCCAATCTATAAAGGCTGCATACTGTATGGTACCAACTATATGACATTCTAGAAAATGCACAAATACAGAGACAGTAAAAACATCAGTGGTTACCAAGGTTTGCAGATTGAGGGGGAGGGGTGAAGAGGCAGAGCACAGAGGATTTTTAGGACAGTAAAAATTCTCTGAATGCTATTGTGATGGATACATATCATTATACATTTGTCCAAACCTACAGAATGTATAACACCAAGAGTGAACTGTAACATAAACCACGGATTTGTGGTGTCAATGTAGGACCATCAGTTGTAGCAAATGTACACTCTGGTGGGGGATATCAAAAATGTGAGAGGCTATGCATGTATGGGGGCAGGAGGTATATGGAAGTATGCATACTTTCCTCTCAATTTTGCTATGAACCTAAAATTTCTCAAAAAAAAGAGTAGGGATAAAGAAAAGAATGAGAAAAAATTTATATGGGAAAAGTTATATTTAAATCAACTAGGGAAAGCTTAGACATAGGCAATGATACTGGAAAAATATATTTATATGATACATTTTTAGGAGAGAAGAACACAGGTATCCATAAATACATCATGCCAGTTTAATCTTTCTGGCAGATTTGAAAATTCATCATGAGCTAAAAAAAGGATGTTTATAATATTAAGGATAAGTCTTTGAATCTCAGGCCTTAGAAGTTAATATTTCATGATAGTTACCTGTGTGTGTGTTTATTCATCCTTGCATTAATTTCTGGTGTTCCAGAGCAGGGACCAGTTTTAAACTTTTCACTTTGCTGAGTTTAGTAATTGACAAACACATTTTTTTTTTGAGAAGCTCAATTTGGAAGGTACTATGTCGCAGCAGTCCTCCTTGACTTTGAAGTCTCTGCGATTATAACTCTATACCCTGGCATGGAGGTCAGGTTCTGATAAAGCACTCATTTCTGAAGTCAGAGTGCCGAGATTTTAATCCCTATATCCTCTTTTGATTAGAATTGTAGGAAATTTAATTATTTTCTCTAAGCTTCTATCATGGTAGATATTATTTTTGTTACTATTTTACTATCACCATCATCATTATCATCTTTATCTGTCTCTCCTAAGAAAGAAAGAAAGACACCAACATTTGTTGAGGGCTGATGTGCAAACTTCGCAGGTGCTGTGCTGTTTCTGCTGTGCCACCTACTCAACCCTTACCCTCCCCAAAAGGAACTCCAGATGTCTAGTTCATCTCTCTTCATAGACAAACCAACAAATTCCTCTGTCATGTCTTTTTGTTGTTTATCCTATTATCTTAAGAAAAAAAATTCTTCCTTTTGCCTCTAATGAGAGAGTTGATATTTCTTCTGGAATTCTGCCTCGTGGAAGGCCTTGAAAAAAACACATGTTACCTTAAAACCAGAGTACCTACTCTGAGTTCATTTCTGTCTATTTATAAGCATTATATGCATAGAGACTTGAAGATTCGGCACCCAGAAGAACAGATCAAGAAGGTACCTCAGAATTTGCTGTTGCTAAACTCAATGTGTCCCATGATGACTCATTCACATACATTCCTTAGCATTCACCAGTTTGGTAGTTAGAGAGTTACATGCTTGATTCTTGTTGATCATCAAGCCGAAAAGCAATCTTTGCAGCTGGTGAGGTACACCTCTGCTATCCTACAGAGAAGTAACAAAAAATCAGAGATTGTTGTTTATTTTAAATTTCAGGAATTTTGTGTTAAAGAGCTGCACTGTGTAAACATGAGCACAGTGGTAACTTAACTAATTAAAGATTCATTTACAAAGAAAAGAATCAGATAGATTGCGCTAATAATGATGTCTAACTACCTAGTGTTCCCTATCATTTGTCTGCTGATATGAAAGTAAGAATAAATATGATTATACACTATTAAAGATTATGAAGCACGGCAAGTGTAAAATTACTTCTGTAATGCATGTTTTCTCTTCAAATCTCTGGGTGATCTTGAAAGCTCAAGGCTTAAGATGCTTGTTAAAACACATTCATCTTAAGACATCGAGCTGTCAAATATGGCTGCCTAATAGAGAGGCTTAACAAAGAGAAGATGGTTGCCCCCTCTGCCTACAGATAGAAGTGGAATGCTCCCTGGATTAAAGCTCACGGTGACCCAGCTGTCTTCCAGGTTTGGAGAAAGCCTTAGAGAGTTTTCCAAAAGGTTGCTGGAGACAAGGTTGATCTGTTCTAATTACTTCAAAGAGGATACGAAATTGTTTGTATAGCCCATTGTGGACACTCTGTTATTATGAAGGGCAATCAAAACAACACTCTCTAACAGTAGGATATAGTTATACAGCTACACACTTATTGTTGTCCTCATTTTCAAAGGATACCAGAGAAGAAGATTTCTACCAACCCAGAATGAATTCTCAGAGGGGAAATGGTTTCCAGGAGAATAGAAATCCACAGGAGATTGAAATTTAATGTCTCCTCTGGATCACAGATTTTGTGACCTGCTTCAAGAATCTCACTTTTGATGACTCTGTTCTTTTCTATTGTTTCAGAAGCTAGTACAGAACTAGTGAGTGAAAGCTGCAGGGATACAGATTTTTGCCTTGATATAAGGAAGGACTCCCTGGTGAACATAATTGCCTGTCATTGAAATTTGCTCCTTAGGAAATAGAAAAATTGTTAATCATTAGAAGGACACAAGTTGGGCAAAGTTGGGAAAACAAAATAACACAGATCAGGTAAAATGTTACTGGACATTTTAAATTTATCTCAAGTAAATGGCATAAATGCCACAGCACCCTGGCTGGTAGATATTATTAACCTTATTGTATAGATGAGCAACCTGGGGAACAGAGTGGTGAAACAATTTGCTCAAAGTCACACAGTTTATAACGGGAACTGTATTTGAGGCCAGCTCTGTCACACTTCAACATCCATTTTTCCCCTACTGCACAGAGATGCTATGGATAGGAACCCTGAATTAGGCAGAGATAGGACAAGTCAGTACATGAGTGATTAGGGTCTCCTGCTCATTGGTGAGGTAGGACATAAGTTGTCCTAACCCTCAGTTCCAATTCCTGTATAAGCTCAGAGCCTCCCCACCCATTTTACATTTATACCGTATATCCATGTGACTTCTTAGTTTCTGCTTCTGAATCTATGTAGCCTTCTTGCTTCTGAATCACAGCAGACAAGACACAAAAATCTCCCCATTCTTTGGTTTCCAGAACACATCACATCAAATACCGCTTAGAACTTGCTTTGTTTATTAGCTTTATGAAAGACCACGAGGAGGGGGAGGGAGCACATTATACTCCAAACTATTCTACCACGTCACCTGGCTACCCTTACGCTCCTCACATACTTTCTTGGAATTTCAGTCTCACCCATCTCCCATCCTTTTCACTCTCTTACAAGGCTGCCTTGCTAAACTGGTCTACTTTCTTTGGTTCCCTTGAAGTCTGGGGAAAAAGACTTTTCATCTCTTCATGCAAAATTATCTCTTAATCAGAAGCTTCAGTTTTTGATGAGTTTGTGACATGGAAGCGGGAAAAACATAATTGCTTTACAACACTAATCCTGGCATCAGTTTGCCATGTGAATTAGCAGTGATCTTATTGGAGCCAGGGAGACAGGTTAAGATCATTTCAATAGTCCAGGAAAAAAACGAAAAGATGAAAGACCCTAAGTTGATTTAGTGGTTGAGTTCTCAATCTTCAAATAATTGCCTGGGGCTGATTGAAAGCCAGCCTTTTCTCTGCCCTCCATCTTGTCCTTCATCCTCCCCAGTGATGAGATGAGGCTCAGGAGAGGTTAATGCACTGAAAGCTACCACTAGAGCATGCCCTTGTAGTAAGAGAAATTGAAAAGAGATTGAAATCTGTCACAGAGGTTGTTACTGGGGAAAAGCCAAGAAAAGGGAGACAAGCTTAGACCCAAGAAGACAGATGGAGATTAAAAACAAGACAATAGGTGAAATAGAGAAATGGTACAAGGTTGTGCAACAAAAGGCAGAATGGATAAAGTGACAGGCAGAGTATGGTGAATGCATCATATAAAGGAAATAGAAAGTGAACACAATACTCACAGCAGACTTCATTAGGAATTTGGGTTCAAAACACAGGTTCCTAAGGCCTTTGACATTCTAGAAGGTGCCAGTAATTAACAGCATCCCATTCTGTATTAGAATCCATAACTTGGTAATGAAGGTTTTGGTTGAAGTTTGGAGAAAGAGTGCAAAATCCAAGCCTCTGTTAGGGAGATAAGCTACTTCACCTAGTCCAAAGAATGTGCACCACTGGTGCCACATTAAATCCCCAGCCATAGAAGGTGAAACCAAGGTCAAAGACTCAGGAATAGGACTGAAATGGATGCTGGAACCACAAGAGTGAAGAGTAGGGAACAGATATATAGTGAGAGTAAATCAGACAGGCAAGACAGGCGTAGGAAAGACATTGTAGCATCAGAGCAATGGCATCATTACATAGAAAAGGAGGTATGGAGGATAGTTGCTAGATCCTGTGGCACCACCTTGTAAATAGCTCTCTATTTCCCTCTTCTCCATCCCCACTGCTACAGCTACTGTATTTTACTCCTAAATGATCACATCGTCTTCCTCACTGATACACCTATCTCTACTGGTGACCTTCTTTGGGATATTCATACTACAGCTAGAGTATTTTTTCAAATATGAATGAAGCCAAGATGACAAAGTGAGTCCACATATCTGACTTGTTATTTTTGCTTTTACCGTAATACAATAATAACCAATAGTCAAAATGTGCTGTACTCATAAAATCAAGGAAAATGGAAGTGGGCCATCTGAAGACAAGAGATTTCCACAACTTTCTGGAAACAGAAGATGAATGGAAGAATATTGACTGATGAAAGATTAGAAACAGCTGTGTTCTAGAATATTCCTGGAGGAAAAAAAAGCAGAAATGAGTGAAACTTTAAACAGAACCCTGACGAGATATCATAGTCTTGGCAAATATTGGCCTCACAGAATGCAGTAAAGAGAAATTAGGTTTTACTAAGACAGGAGTAATAAAGAATATCTGTATACCAAGAAATAAATTATACTATTCTGTGTAAATGGAGAGAGAGATTCACTCTTAGAAAAAAAGTGAAGTGCTGGGTTTCTTTCAAGAATTTAAATAAACTATTTAGATATAACTAAAGCATATACTATAGGAAACACTCTAGGCTAAAATCAATCTTTTGATGTATCATTAACACATATATCAGGAAAACTGAGAATCATCACATATCTGAGGAAAGTCTGCAGTATAGAAAAAAGGTACCAAGATAAATAAAAGAAAACTCATGATAAATAAAATGTTGGGTCATACTTATAACTTTTTGCCTTCAATTAGATAATATATAAAATAATGACATGATATTGTGTAAAGAAAATTCTCAGAAAATAAGACTGCTTCTGAAAATTTTAAAAAAATGATGACAAAAACTTAAGTAGACAGGATAAAATATAAAGATGAAAGTCTTCCATAAAGAAAAATCTAAAGGAAGAAATATGAAAAGCATGATCTAAGAGGCAAGTGAAATGGAGGATCAAATCTAGGAAGGCCCACCATAACCAACAGAAATTCCAGAAAAAGGGAAAAGTTAAATATAAGTAAATAAACAGGAGGAGTAAAATCATCAGTGATACACAAGAAGAAATTCTTCAAGATCTGAAAAGAGACATGGAGCTTCAATTTGAACTGATCTAGCAAATTTTTAACATGACGAATTTTAAAAAGACCAATACAGAGTCACTATTTTCTTAAAAGTTCAGAAGACCAAGGATAAAGAGAGGATTCTGAAACTTTCAGAGTAAAGGCAAAACAATCACATTGCCTTCAAAGCAACACAAACAAGCCTGGTGTTGAACATCTCTATAGCTGGAGCGATGCTGGAAAAGAGAGAGGCCTTCAAAAGAACAGAGAAGTCCACCATGCAACCTACAACCAGCGAGAGAATTAATCACACACATGAGAAAAGTCAAACACGAAAATACTCAGAAATCTAGGTTTACTTTCTGACAAAATTATTTGAGAAATAAACTTAAACAGAAAACACCAAAAGAGAGAAAAATACAAAGTACAAGGAAGAGTAATCTAACCTAGGAGTCCCAACGCTGACTTTCAGGAAAATAGCAACGTAATAGGCTTAAAACACAGGAGGTTAAAGTAGCAGAGAGAATTGGTGCCACCCAAAGAGAGCATCTTCTAGAAGAAAAATGGAGAAGTCCAGCCATAGAGAGGATGAATAAAAAGAGAATGGCATCAGGTATGTGAAGAAACGGTCATTTGTTTTTCTCCCATCAATAAAATGGTAAGAAAACCAGATTTTCTAGGGAAATTCATGTTTAATATGCAAAACAAACTAAAATGTGGCAGAATTTTAAGTAAGGAGGAATGTACAAAGGAGACATCACAATTATGTGCTTCTTGTATAAATGACACAAGTGTCATCAGATTAGACCTTTAGGCAGAGGAAATAGTAAGTAGCTTTGCAGTAAATAATATCTGCAAAGTCAAAGGATATAAACATTATAAGTATGATTATAACTTTCAGAATAAATCTTTAGATGAAAGCATAGGTGACTTAATCGTTATAGAACAGAATGTGAACATTTGACCAGCCCTTCATATACCTTGATCATAAACTACGTAAGTTAAGGCACAACTGAGAAACACTGTGCGTGGGGGTGGGGAGGCAGGACAGAGACCAACAGACAACGGGCTTCAATATACAGAATCCGAAATGAAGGAATACCATTGAAGGTAGAGAAAGTTGAGATTTAATATATATTATTCAGCGTTAAATAGTTAATTAGGATAAAACTAAAAATAGAGACCTACCGTTCAAAAATTCAGAGCAGAGGAAAGGAGAGGAGTGTACACAGATGAAGTCAGTTTGGCACTGTCATTGCAGAACGTTCATTTGTAGTGTGCAAAGTCGATACATCTTTACATAAAAGCATAGGCACATTATTTAGAGATAAGTAGATAACTACAAGAAAAGAAAAGAAGAAACTAAATCTGTTAATGCTTGCTGTCTTTGGGTGTTGTCCTGGGGGCAGTGGACCACTCTCATCCTGATATCCTGGGGTTGGTGGATGGAAGAAAGTTTGGAACAAGGGACTCTTTATTTTCATTTTAAATGCTTTTTTTTCCATTTTAATTTTAACCTGAGTTAATATATTACGTTGACAAAAACAAGACAAAATGCCTCTCTATTTTTCAGCAGGGAAGTCAGGGGAGACAAGGCGTGGGGCACCACTTGAGGATTTAAGTAACATTTCCTGAGCTAGCACAGGGAATTAGTGCCAAATGTGATCCAAGAAGCTCAGCATTCCCATTCCTATTTCTGTGTTCTTTATCACACACGCTGCCTCCCATTGAGCTAGAATTACCTTATTTTGGGAAGTAGCCCAAGTGCTTTTGATGTGCATGATTAACATTTAAAATAATAATACCAAATCATTCTGTAACTCAGAAGCAAATGGCTCTCTCTTACACACTGTGACCTGGTGGCTGAGGGATACCCCAGTTGCCGGAGCCTCTGGATGAGTCCAAGAGAACCGCAGCCTCTTGTTCTGCATACAGAATGAGTGTCCATTAGGCTCATTAATTCATAAGCACTTTTTATTTCAATGCTCATAGGGTGCCGCGGCATTTAGGTCACCTTTAGTTTCAAGCTGACATTTACCTCACACTGAAATTAATGAACATTCAGGGACAGTTCGACAAATGCAAGACTCCCCTGAAAATGAGAAATACTTTAGGGTCCAGGGAAGGATTACATTATTTTTGGCACAATAGATCTGGTTAATGAAACTCACATTCAATCAAATGAATAGCCACTCGGCAAAGGGTCATTTGGCATTTGGCAGCATTGCCCACTGGGGTGGGCCCCTCTCCCTTCCCACGCTTTCTATACAGTTGTAGGGCTCAGCTCATGAAAAGCAGCATCTCAGTTGCAACCTAGGAGCAATCTTTGTCTCTTATTCCCAAAATTCACTGAATATATGGCAAATATAATATGAGAACATTGGAACCAGAAATTTTATGGTGATCAAAACTTTCTTTGCTAAGAACTTAATTGGGCTAAAATTCAGCACCAGCAGAAACACAGCCTCTTATATTTCTAAATGACCTTATATTTTGCAGAGATTTTAACACCTAATATATTTCCTAATTTTGAGCTTTGTAACAATGCCGCAAGTTTAGAAGAGAAGATATTCATCCTATTTTAAGAACGAAGAAAGTGAGAAATATTTACTGCTGCAGGACTACAGTGAGGATTTTCATCAAAGATTCCAACATCCTCTTTCTTCTTTGAAATGAAACAAAGGGCTGAGGAACCCACTGGAACATCATCTTCCTTATTTAGCGCTTGCTGTCGGGAAAGTAGATCATTGAAGTGCTCCTTTGTTCTCTTCTGCTTGCATTTAACAAGTAGAGAGCTGATTTACTTACCTTGTAGTGCATTTAAAATCATGTTTAAGACATTTAAATGCAGTCATTTACGTGGGCCATGGCTTACAAAGAGAGTGAGTGTGGAGCATGCCACCCAGAGGCTCTTGACTGAGAAACAGAATTGCTCAGCCTAGGCTGGATGGAAGAGCAGACCCCAGAATGAGTCAGGAACAGGCTTTGAAACAGAGACCCATCACTTAGTTTCAGGGTGCTGGGTAGGGCCTTGGTTCGTTCTTCATAAAAGTGACCCCAAGACCAAACTCTCAAGAGTGAATTAGAAGAGAGAATATTTGTGAGTGTGACCATCACAAGGCATAGGTCTTGAATAAATGTTAATTTTTTTCTCTTCCTCACTGACGGTGGTTCAATGCACATTTATTTAAAAATCAAAATAGAGTCTTTGATCTGCCTGTCAATTTCTGTTCGGAACAGCTACACTTAAACTGATGCCCCTAGACTGTTCTGAGTTTTGAGTTTAGGAATGCAGTTGGCCTTTTCTACCCAAAGAAAAAAATTATCATCTTCATCTCTAATAAATGGCAGCACCTTAATTTATAATTTAAAAGGACAAATAACACACATGTGGCTGTCAGGAAAGGGGAAGTGCTTTAGAAATGACTTTTGTGAAAGATTATGCAGTTTATCCACTGTACCTTATCACTGCAAAGGGAAAACAATGTTTCTTTAGATCAAAACAGGACAAGGAACACATCCAAATCGATACGGGGAGAATTTAATCCTACGAACTGTCAGAATCACAAACAGAGAAAGTGAATGTTAATGACAGGAAGGCAAACACGTTTATTGTGGAAAGGTTATTGGTGAGAGCCCTGCTTGTCCCACCTGGAAAAAAAAGCAAGGGATGACATTACCCACGATCTTAAACTTTGTCATCAATTTTTGTTTAAGAACCTAATGCATGATCAGGTTTTGAAATCAGAAAGAAAGAGTATATAACATGTCTTTAGTCAACAAATATGACAGACTTTACACCAATCACAAGTAAAGAAATAGAAACAGTAATCAAAAACCTCTCTCAAAATAAGAGTCCCGGACCAGACGGCTTCTCTGGAGAATTCTACCAAACATTCAAAGAAGATTTAATACCTATCCTTCTCAAACTATTCCAGAAAATTGAGGAAGATGACACACTCTCTAACACATTCTATGAAGCCAACATCACTCTGATCCCCAAACCTGACAACGACAACACAAAGAAGGAGAACTACAGGCCGATATCACTGATGAACATAGATGCAAAAATCCTCAACAAAATTCTGGCAAACTGAATACAGCAATACATCAAAAAGATTATACACCATGATCAAGTGGGATTTATACCAGGGACACAGGGATGGTTCAACATCCGCAAGTCAATCAACGTGATACACTACATTAACAAAATGAGAAACAAAAACCACATGATCATCTCAATAGATGCAGAAAAAGCATTGGACAAGATCCAACACCCATTTATGATAAAAACCCTCAATAAAATGGGTCTAGAAGGAAAGTACCTCAACATAATAAAGGCCATATATGACAAACCCATAGCCAACATCATACTCAACAGACAAAAACTGAAAGCCATCCCTCTGAGGACAGGAACAAGACAAGGGTGCCCACTTTCACCACTCCTATTCAACATAGTACTGGAGGTGTTGGCCAGAGCAATTCAGCAGGAAAAAGAAGTAAAAGGAATCCAAATAGGCAATGAAGAAGTAAAACTCTTGCTGTTTGCAGACGACATGATCTTATATATAGAAACCCCCAAAGAATCCATAGGAAAACTATTAGAAACAATCAACAACTACAGCAAAGTTGCAGGGTATAAAATCAACATACATAAATCAGTAGCATTTCTATACACTAACAATGAACTAACAGAAAAAGAACTCAAAAACTCAAGCCCATTCACAATCGCAATGAAAAGAAAAAAATGCCTTGGGATAAATTTAACCAAGGAAGTGAAAGATTTATACAATGAAAACTACAAGACTTTCTTGAAAGAAATTGACAATGACATAAAGAGATGGAAAGACATTCCATGCACATGGATTGGAAGAATAAACATAGTCAAAATGTCCATACTACCTAAAGCAATCTACAGATTCAATGCTATCCCAATCAGAATCCCAAGGACATTCTTTACAGAAATTGTACAAAGAATCCTAAAATTCATATGGGGCAACAAAAGACCGCGAATTGCTAAAGCAATCCTCAGAAAGAAGAACAAAGATGGAGGCATCACAATCCCCAATTTCAAAACATACTACAAAGCTACAGTGATCAAAACAGCAGGGTACTGGTACAAAAACAGGTCCACAGATCAATGGAACAGAATTGAAAGCCCAGAGATAAAACCACACATCTATGGACAGCTAATCTTTGACAAAGGAGCTGAGGGCCTACAATGGAGAACAGAAAGTCTCTTCAACAAATGGTGCTGGGAAAACTGGACAGCCACATGTAAAAGAATGAAAATTGACCATTCTTTTTCACCATTCACAAAAATAAACTCAAAATGGATCAAAGACCTAAAGATTAGGCCTGAAACAATAAGTTTTCTAGAAGAGAATATAGGCAGTACACTCTTTGACATCAGTTTCAAAAGAATCTTTTCGGACACTATAACACCTCAGATGAGGGAAACAATAGAAAGAATAAACAAATGGGACTTCATCAGACTAAAGAGCTTCTTCAAGGCGAGGGAAAACAGGATTGAAACAAAAAAACAGCCCACTAATTGGGAAAAAATATTTACAAGCTACTTATCCAACAAAGGGTTAATCTCCGTAATATACAAAGAACTCACACAGCTTTACAACAAAAAAACAAACAACCCAATCAAAAAATGGGCAGAGGACATGAACAGACATTTCTCAAAAGAAGATATAAGTATGGCCAATAGACACATGAAAAGATGTTCATCATCACTAATCATCAGGGAAATGCAAATCAAAACTACACTAAGATATCACCTTACACCCATCAGATTGGCGAAAATATCCAACACCAAGAGTGACAAATGTTGGAGAGGTTGTGGAGAAAAAGGAACCCTCATACACTGTTGGTGGGAATGCAAACTAGTGCAACCACTATGGAAAACAATATGGAGATTTCTCAAACAGTTAAAAATAGAAATACCCTATGACCCAGCCATCCCACTACTGGGTATCTATCCTAAGAAATTGAAATCAGCAATCCCAAGAGTCCCATGCACCGCTATGTTCATCGCAGCATTATTTACAATAGCCAAGATGTGGAACCAACCTAAATGCCCAGAAACTGATGACTGGATAAAGAAGATATGGTATATATACACAATGGAATACTACTCAGCCACAAAAAGGACAAAATTGTTCCATTCGCAGCAACATGGATGGACCTTGAGCGTATTATGTTAAGCGAAATAAGCCAGACAGAGAAAGCCGAACTCTATATGACCCCACTTATAGGTGGAAGTTAACATATAGACAAGGAGAACTGATTGGTGGTTACCAGGGAAAAGGAGGGGTGGGGGGAGGGCACAAAGGGTGAAGTGGTGTATCCACAACATGACTAACAATAATGTATAACTGAAATCTCACAAGGTTGTAAACTATCATAATCTTAATTAAAAAAAAAGGCCACTCAAATATATGCATTTTTCAGAGTTTAAAATTATCTGTAAAAATTAGCAAATTTTTTCAAAGAACTATAAATATACATTTTGAGGCAGATATTTTATTATGTACTAAATATGAGGTGACAGAAAATTATATTTAATTATGTCTCGCAAAATAATGGCATTTTGGTTTTGTAAGTGTCTATACTTTTAAAGTACTCATATCGTGATATTTAATAGCAAATGGTTTTTTTGTGCTTTAAATTGCCTCTTCAATGAAAAATATAAAAGAAGAAAAAAATAACAAAATAGATAAAGCAAAGGTGCCAAAATCACGATATTTATTTTATACCAAATAGAATCCAAAAATGACTATATAAAATTTTAAACTGATAAATTAGTAAAGAGTCTGAATAAGTTCAAACACAACATTATATTAAAGTATGAAAAATGTGGTCAAGTGATCAGTCCCCATAAATACCCAATTAGACCAATATTAAGGTAGCATTGATGTTATTAAGGCAACATATGTTTATGTTATTAAGGTAACATATTTTAATACTTGTTTAAAAAAATGTGCATGGCATTTCACCTTGGTGAAGCTTGGGATAGCTGAATACAGTTTTGCATCGCCAAGAATGTAGTGAATCCGAGCGATCACCTTTGACACAGAGTATTATGATAGGCAATGAAAGTCAGAAGAGAGCGTTCTCCCCATTTTTAACATCACACACCCACTCTTGTAGATTTAGTCTCAGGAAGGAATCGAGAAAAAGTGAAATAAATTGTATGTACATAGATTTTCATAGAAGTGTAGTTCTTAACGGCAAAAACTTAATGGGAAAAACAGGTAAACCTACAATATTACATGTTAATTAAATATCCTACATTAACTCAAGATGATATCATGCAGTCATTAAAATGATGACTATAAAGACTAAAAATCAACATGAAAAATTCTAAAATTCTAAAATGTAAAATTAAGCGAAAAAAACAAAGCTGTGTATATTCTAACTATAATAAAATAAAAATATGTAGAAACATAGATTAAGTATTGAAAGAAAACATAAAAATGAAAACAATTATGTTAGGGTTGGGGGAATATGAGTAAACATTTAGAAATAACAAGGTTTATTATTTTTCTACAATTCATCTAGTTTTACTCATTGTAGAACATACAGGTAAGTATAAGGAAACATGATAATTACCAACAATATCACTACCCCAAAATAATCACTATTTAATAGTTTGAAGATACATATATATGAATATGATTTTGTTACCAACTTTGAAATATGAGTATTTTCTCATGTCAGTAAATTTTTCATTAATATTTTCGTATTGATTTATTTAACTGTTCCATATTATTGAATAATTAGGTTGCTTAAAATGTTTCCTTAAGAATAATAATAGCCACATGAGTGGCTACTACAAAACTTGCACCAAATATATGCTGATCCCTAAGGAGAATCCTTAATGGACATTTTTCATAATCCTCAACATTATTTAGCTTCTTATATCCGTTTTAATTATGAGAAAACTGAGGACCCAGATATTAAGCAATCTGTACAACATAACTAACAAAACACGGAGCCGAAATTAAAACCTCGGTCAACCAAATGGAAACTTCACGACCTTTGCATCCACAGTCTACGAGCAGCCTTTTTGTAAGCCTTAGTTCACATCATTAGTTATAAGAAAAAGATCCTTATAAGTAAAATTCCTGGGTAAGAGATATAGCATTTTTTCCAGAGTTCTGTGAAAATGTTGTTAGAATAGTGTCTCAAAGAACCTTTTCCCAGGCCAGCCTGGTAGTGCAGCAGTTAAGTGCGCACGTTCCACTTCTGTGGCCCAGGGTTCGCTGGTTCGGATCCTGGGTGCAGACACGGAACAACTTGGCAAGCCATGCTGTGGCAGGCGTCCCACATATAAAGTAGAGGAAGAGGTGCACGGATGTTAGCTCAGGGCCAGTCTTCCTCAGCAAAAAGAGGAGGATTGGTGGCTGTTAGCTCAGGGCTAATCTTCCTCAAAAAAAAAAAAAAAGAACCTTTTCCCTCAGGGGGGAAAAAAAATATATATATATATATATATATATATATATATATATATATATGGACATATACATTCATATTATATATACTGGATTATTTTGAGCTGAAGGCAGTCAAGACCCAGCCAACTCAAGAAAAAATTTATTTCTTCCTTAACTACCCAAAAGAATTTAGATGGGAGACCTAGCCCAGAAAGAGAGCTATTACCAGAGATAACTTTTTATCTAAAAGACTTACCTGCACAGCAAGGCAAACACCTGATTTCTAGACATCTGCTCTTCTTATCTTCCTGTGCACTGCCCTCCCTCCCTGGGAAGCCCCAGGCCCCTATCCCATTTCTTAGCTCAGAATGGTAGATAAGCCTCATTTGCCTGATTGCCTTTGAGTCTCATATCTTTGAGGCTTTTGTAAGTACAAAATTAAATTTGTTTTTTCTTCTGTTAATCTATCTTATGTCAGTTTATTTATTAGACCAGCCAAAGAACCTAGAAGGGAAAATTTTTAGGTCTCTACAATACTATAGACTATGTAATATATAATTTATAATATAATGCATTGCGTATGTATAATATATGTATATGTATATGTAGATATATAGATATGTATTTATGTGTATAAATCCCCTAAAACTCTAATAATATTGGTGAAAACCTTACTTATAATTATTTCCATGTTCTTCCTCTTGTAAAATAAACAGTTCCTCATACATCCATTGGCCTCTGTATTTCTTTTTAAGAATATTCACTATAGAGAGTTTTTATAAAATATGGTTAGGCAACTAAGAAGATTTAAAAAGCATCATAAATAAGCATTGTTAAAAGTTTCAGTTAATTTGATTCTGTTTTTATCTATTATTTTTCTAATATATACTGATTATGTGCTATGTATGTACCTATATGAAGAAACTTTTGTTTTAGAATTTTATAATTAATTCATTTTATGTTATAAATATTAGAAAATGCACATAGGTCAAAATATTAAAAAGTGCATAAGCATGGGCACATGCTATGCCAGTATGTGACAGTTTATTAGACTAAGGTTTTCTATGAAGCACATTATAAGATATCATTATTAGGATTTTTAGTATTATATCAAATGCGTTTTTTTACATTGTCTGGATTGTACCATCATTTTTCATCAACTCTCCTTTTTGAATAATTAAGTTGCTTCCAATTTATCACTCATTAATTATCCACATGAATATGTTGTATTAGCCTGGATTCTCCAAAGGAACAGAATATTCAGAAATATATGTATGTTCTGAATATATATATTTTTACCATAAGGAATTTGTTCGCAGAGTTATGGAAGCTGAGAGGTCTAAGATCTGCAGCTGGCCAGCAGGAGGCCCAGGAGAGCCATTGATATAGTTTCAGTCTGACTGGGAAGGCCTGAGAACAAGGAGTGCTGATGGTGTAAATTTCAGTCCAAATCTGAATCCAAAGGCTGGAGAAGACCAATATTTCAGTCATGGAGAGAGAGGACTTTTTCTTACTCAGCCTTTTATTCTACTCAAGTCTTCAATAGATTGGGTAATGTCAACTCACACTCGGGAGGGCAACCTGCTTACTCAGTCTACAGATTCAAATGTTAATCTCATCCAGAAACAGCCTCACAGACACACCTAGGAATAATGTTTAACTAAACATCAGGGCATTGCATAGCCCAGTAAATTTGACACATAATCTTAACCATCACACATATTCACAGCTAAATCTTTGCTCTCTCATTTTCGATTTTGCAAATTTCTATAGTTTAGAAGTTAAAATGCTGCGTCTAAGAATTAAAAATTAATTAATATCAATTATTATTGCTAAATTGCCTTTCAGAAGTTCATATTTTTTAATCCCTCACTAATTATTTATGAAAGTACCTACTGCTATGTAATCTTGTGAAAAGTGGATTATTTTGGAGGAATGGGGAGATTTGTCAATTAAAAAATGGCAACATTTTGTGATACTAATTTATTTCTTCAAATGATGATAAGATTAAATATATTTATACATCTATTAATCATTTCATTTTTTCTTTTGTAAAATGTTATGTATTGCTTGTACTCATTCCTTTATAGAGGAGATAATACTATTTATTTATCAATTTATACAAGTATTTATAAAGTTACAATATTACTCCTTAATTTTATGATTTGTGTAATATTTCCTAGTTATTAATTTTATTATTTGTTGCTTAGAAGAGGAAATTTAAAAATGTATATTCTATAATTAATTATGTCACTATTATATCTATCCTTTTAAGTTTAAATCTTTTCCTTCCTGTATTAAACATGTATTTATCTATATTTTCCTCTTCACTTATTATTGAATCTAAAATCTATTTTCATCTAGTATTTGATCTAAATACATAATGAATCATTTTTAAAATTTCATTTTTGTGCTTTATGTGATTGGCTGGAATTTCCAGGCCATTGTTTAAGACTCATGATAGGAAAGAGCTCACATTTTGGTGTTCCTTGTTTTAATTCCAACAGCTTTAGTATTTAGTTGTTCATTTTGAGGATGGCAGATAAATTAATATTATTTGTCAAGTTCAATATATGATCCCCCATTATCAAGAGTTTTATAGATTGAGTTATATTGTTGTTAAAAGTTACAAGAGAGTGGCTGGCCGTGTGGCCTGCTGGTTAAGTTCAGCACGCTCTTCTTCCGCAGCCTGGGTTTTGTTCCCAAGCACAGACCTACACCACTTGTCAGCAGCCATGCTGTGGTGGCGACCCACATACGAAACAGGGGAAGATTGGCACAGATATTAGCTCAGGGCGAATCTTCCTCAGCCAAAAATCAAAGTTACAAGAGCAATTACATGGGACTTTAACAGGAGGGCCGTTAATAGTGCAGACTCGGATTGCCTGGATTCCCCCCCTCCTCCAGCACTTTCTGTGTGATCTACAAATTACTTTACGTCTCTTTACCACAAGAGGTCATTGTCAGGACAAGCAGAGATAACTCTACAATGTAAGAAGAAGAGTTGCCCCATGGACAGTGCAGGTAGCAACTACTATGATTAGCGACCATGTGGCTTGTTGATGTGATGTAACATCACCTGTCCTACTGCTAAGCTCTGTCTGCATTACTACCTTAAATAGCACTTGGACATGGTGTGTTACTATTGAATTCAGCTTGTTATGTTTTACTTAGATTATTTCATCTTATCCAAAAATAAGATTCGTTTATAAGATTTTTGGGGGGAGGTAATTTTTGTTAGATTTGTTACGGGGGTTATACAGCACTACAAATAAATTTAGAAGCTCTGCCTATTTGTATTCCAAAACAGCTGATGTAATATCATTTATTCTTATAAAGTTTGAAAGACTTTATGGGAAATATTTAGTAATAATAATATTTATTATATTAACAAAACATAAGCAAGATTAACTGCTTACCTAAAATCAGGCATTGACTTTTGCTGACAAATCGTATATTTTTAACATTTCTAAATTTCTATAAGACACAGTATTTATTTGTATCTTAGCATGTTCTCAACCCTTGATACAGAACTCTACAAAGAGGAGGATTTTGCCATGTTTAAGATTATTTAAAATATGTGTGTGAGAGAGAGAGAGAGAGAGAATGAGATTTGGAGAGCCATCTCTTCCCTCAGGGCTGGAGTCTGCCCAGGAAGTCAAGAGCAGATGCCAGCCTGGGACTGTGTAATAGTAGGAACAGGCCCAATATCTTAAAGACCAAAAGTTCATCCATTTATCATCTTTTGTAATGCAGATCATGATTGAACGGTTTTAACAAAACACCTGGATGTATTTAGTCTGACTATGGAATTTGAAATGACGCAAAGATAAAGGGAGTGTGTGGGGGTGGAGGGAGATGTCACTCAGAGGCCATGTAGCAGGCAATAGTATAGGAAGGACATGTGGGAAGAAAACAAAAAGAAGGACATGTGGGTAGAAACATGGAGCCACAGTTCCTTAGATACTCTCATCTAAACAACTTCTACATGAACAGACATTTCTCCAAAGAAGATATACGGATGGTCAATAGGCACATGAAAAGATGCTCATCATCACTGATTATCAGGGAAATGCAAGTCAAAACTACACTAAGATATCACCTTACACCCATTAGATTGGCAAAAATATCTAAAACTAATAGTAACAAATGTTGGAGAGGCTGTGGAGAAAAAGGAACCCTCATACACTGCTGGTGGGAATGCAAACTGGTGCAGCCACTGTGGAAAACAGTATGGAGATTCCTCAAAAAATTAAAAATAGAACTACCATATGATCCAGCCATCCCACTACTGGGTATTTATCCAAAGAGCTTGAAGTCAGCAATCCTAAAAGTCCTATGCACCCCAATGTTCATTGCAGCATTATTTACAATAGCCAAGACAGGGAAGCAACCTAAGTGCCCATCAACAGACGAATGGATAAAGAAGATGTGGTACATATATAGAATGGAATACTACTCAGCTGCAAAACAGAACAAAATCATTCCATTTGCAATAACATGGATGGACCTTGAGGGAATTATGTTAAGTGAAATAAGCCAGCTAGAGAAGGATAATCTGTGTATGATTCCACTCATATGAGGAATTTAAAAATATGGACTAAGAACAATTTAGTGGATACCAGGGGAAAGGTGGGGTGGGGGGGTGAGCACAAAGGGTGAAGTGGTGCACCTACAACACGAATGACAAACATTAATGTACAACTGAAATTTCACAAGATTGTAACCTATCATTAACTCAATAAAAAAAAAAAAACAGCTTCTGTAAGTCCATGATCCTTTCTGAAAAATTCTGGATTAATTTTTCCAATTGATCACTATCCAAACTTCAGATACCACCTGAGAATCTTTATTGTGCTTAAGTCAGTGCCATAATTTTTATTTCCTTTCTCTAGGATTTAACTTTTGATCTTTTACACATGATTTGAAAAACAAATTGATACAACTCCCTTGCAGATAATCCTTCTTCCTTTGACATTTGAAGCTTTTACCACCTTGATTCTTATTTAATTATAATTTATAGTTATTTATTATTCAACTTTAAAGATTTTATTCTATCTGGTAGATAGTCTTCGTGGTTTTAATTAAAGTGCTGCACAATTTTTCATGTGATTATTAGCCATTTATATCCCTCCCTGGTAAAGTATGTTTTTCTCATTTGTTATTGAGTTGTTTATCTAGGTTTTTACTTGATTGCAGAAGTTCTTTATATGTTTTGGATGCAAGTCCTTCCTTGGATAAATATTTTGCATATATTTTCTCCTTATCTAATCTTAGAGTCTATTGATGACCAATATAATTGTAACCAACACTTTAAATGTATATAGTTGTAACCAATATTTTATATTTAAATATATATATATGTTTATCATTCTATTTTTCATACTAAAATTGTCATTCCCAGACCAAAAGAAAAATACTCACAATTTCTGTATCCTTATTTTCATAATTTGTATTGAATATCTGAAAGTATATTTTGCATTACAAACATGGAACATCATTTGATCCAGAAGAGTTTAGAGGAGCCCAAATTTTCCATTATTGTCTTACCCTACCTCTAAGTCCCATTTGAAACTGTTGACCAGAGTCTGTTTTGAGCACTCCTTTCTCTTGGTATTGACACCATACTCTCCTGGTTGTTTTGAACCAGTTTATTCTTCTTCTCAATACACTTTGTAGGTTCTTATTTCACCTCTAAATATTTATTTACTGAAGATTCAATCCAGTGGGCTCTTTCTCTTCTCCACCTTCATAATCCTGCTAGTGATGTCCCAAGGCTTTAAATATCATCTGTTATGCTAATAAAGTACAAGAATATATCTCCAGCCTGGACCACTTAGCTAAAAACAAGATGTGGATTTCCAATTGCCTTGATTACTTACTGCATAATAAGCATTTAAACTTACCAGGTTCAAAAGAGAACACTTGACTTCTATGAACCACCAAACATATTTCTGCCCTGGTCTTGCACATCTTGCTGAAGGTCACACCAATGATTCAGCCACTAGGAGTTCTCCCTAAAGCCTTTTTTCCCCTTATTCCTCCCCATTATTTTTTTTCAGAAAATGCTGTAAATTTTATGCTGTAGGAATTGTTAGTTTAGCAATCACCCTGATTTGGTGATCCCCTTCCCCCCAAAAAGGTATGTTGAAATCTTAACATCTGGTACCTCAGAATGTGACCTTATTTGGAAATAGAGTTATTGCAGATGTAATTAGTTAAGTAAAGATGAGAACCTCTTGGAGTAGGATGGGCCCCTAATCGAATAGGATTGGTGTCCTTACAAGAATGCAGCCATAAAGAGAAAGAGACACAGGGAGAACGCCCTGTGAAAATGGAGGATCAGAGTGATGCATACAGATCAAGGGACACCAAACATTGCCAGCAAACTACTAGAAGCTAGGAAGAGGCCAGGAGCGTTCTTCTTTGTTTCAGAGGGAGCATGGCCCTTGGTTTGGGGCTGACATCTTGGTTTGGGGCTGACATCTTGGTTTGGGGCTCTATCCTCCAGAAATGTGAGCCATAAGCTTCTGTTCTAAGCCATCTAGTTTGCAGCACTTTGTCACAGCAGCTGTAGGAAATGTATACACACCCTCTGCAAAATTCTACAGGATCTGGTTCCTGGCTTCCTTCTGAATTTATGCCCTATTATTCTCTTCCTACCTCACTACTCTTACACTACACTCACTTGGCTTCTGTTCTCTGAGCATCCCAGGATAGTTCCAACCACAGGTCATTGTGCTGGCTGTTGCCTCTGTCTAGAATGCTTTTCTTTTCCCTTTTAATTCAGGCCTTAGCCAAGGGCCACCTTCTCATGGAGATTCAGTTATCCTCCTCTCTGAGCTAAAGAGGGCAAATGCTATTGTTTATTTCATCAATTTCATTATCAGTATAATGAAATATAAAACTTATAAACAATAGAAGAGGAAAAAAAGACTGAATAAGATATATTAAAACCAACAATTATCAGAGTAGAAAAACTAGGAGCCATCAATAAATATTAATCAACTGAAAATCAATGAACAAAGCAAAACAAAACCAAAAACAGAACAGAAGTTGGATGAAAATAGAATAAATCAGTTGTTAGAGAAAAAACACTATAGTTTAAATAATTTAGACTCGCAGATTCTGTGAATTAATATGTACCTGTACACTTATTATAACAGATGCCTTAGAAGCAAAATGACACACACATAAAGGTTGTACTAAACAGATAGTTAGATGAAGACTTTCAGGCTAACAAAAACAGAAAGAAAGAAAAGAAAGCAGATGTGGCAATATTAATAACATAGAAAGTAATTTTGAGGTGAAAACCATTAAAAAAGGACAAAGAGAAATATTTTATAATTATGAAATGTAAAATCTCTAAAAATGATCTAATAGTCATGAGCCTTTTTGCACTCAAGAATGTAATAGTGAAATATATAAAATAAAACCTGGTAGAACTGCAAAGTGAAATTGGAAAAAGTCATGTTCACTGGTAATGAGGAATTTTAATACACTTTCTCAGATTTTAATACCTTTAACAGAGAAATATTACATGAAATTACAAAGGAATGGAAATTCTCAAAGTACAATATTCACGATATAATATAAAATGTATGCCAAACAGAAAATAAACATTATTTTCAAGCCTACAGACTGCAGTTTAAAATGTTAAATATTTAAAACACACAAAAAAACACCCTAACCTGTTAAAGTAAAAATGTCTCAGATTCTGATCACAGTTCAATGCAACAGGAATTTAAACATTTTAAAACAATGAAAGTATCAAAAATTGTAGAGCTGAAAATGAAGCACGTCTGCTGATTCAGTGACAAAAACAACATTCAAATTAAAGACTAGATACAAAAACTAACAAAGTAAAACAAAAAAAACAAAACCTGGGAAATGAGGCCAAAGTAATAAGGGAAACTACAGTTCCTAAATTCTACCATATATGCAACATCCCAGGAAGTTCCAATTCGATTCTTCTGGTTTGGGGTCTGGGAGATGCATCCTTTTACAGCCAATTGTGTTGACTGTGATGAAGTGGTCTGTGAGTGGCATTTTCATAATCACCGGCAACCGAGAGGTCTATTATGACAAGAAAGGTTTACTGCCTCACCTTCCCTAAACCCTGATATTATTTGTCAGAGTCAACCTCCTTCAACTCTTTCTGCTCTCAACTCTTTCTGGAAGCTCCCTTGTACCATGCCAGAAGGCACCTTTACGTCTTGATTTAACGTCCTAGGAAATATTTCGTTTCCCTCATATTTCCTGAAGGAATGAACGAGTATGTATTCACAAGGACTTTCCAGTTGTAGATGCAAACTCTGCAGTGTTAAGCCATGGAAGTCCATGAGATCACTCATGAATCGAGTACAGTTGGAAGTGGGGAGGGCGCCTCACTCTAAACTCTGATACTAGAGCCTGGGGAGATGGGGGGCTGGAGCCAGAAATCAAGACTGAGAAGTGCCTCAAAGCCATCTGAAAGCGGCAAGACTGAAAGCCACCAAGTTAGAATGTGTGTGTTTCTAGAACTACAATTCCAGTAATATCAAATGCTACTGAAAGATGGACTAAATTGAAAACATAGCTGTGCCCTTTGGATATGGGAACATAGAGGTCCCTGATGAGTCTCACAAAAGTAAAAAATAAAATAAATAAAAGGGGCTCTGTAGTGAACTTACTGTGCTTTTGGTAAATTGAGGAATTAAGGACAATGTGTGTAGAAGTTTAGCCGTGAAGGAGTACAGTGAGGTGGAGACTGTTCTGAGTCTTCTGAGTATCTGCTTTGAAAGTTGAACACAATTTACTGAACTGAACTGAAGAAAAGTCCGGTTTTTCCCATTACTTTCTTCAAAGTATTAATTCATAGGTTCTTCCCGAAAATGAAATAAGTGATTTATTTAATTCAAATAACATTTATTAAACTTTCATTATGTAAAGCGCTTATTCCAGTCACTATTACAAGATGCTATTTTTATTTCATGTGACCTTGGGAATTTAGGTTAAAGAGGAAGCTTTATTCTGTTGCTGAAGGTCATCAAATAACAGAATTGTAATAGCCACTTAAGCATGGTATGAACTGAAAGCTCATGATATAACTGACCTTTGGCAGACCCCACATTCTTCCTGAGGAGAAAGGGGAGAGGTTCTGGCTGGACTCCTAGGATCAAAGTAAACATCTGAATGGTCATCATTAGTACTTAGCGTGGAAGCTGATGGCTTGTACTTAGATTTTCCCATTGTCACAGAATCTCTCAGGAGGAAAGGAGGACTTTGCTTTCCTGTGAATATTTTCATTAGAACTCCGTTCCCCGTGGGGCTTCTTTCAAGATGGAAACAGTTCCTGGAGGGAATTGTACAGCTTCTTTAAAAGATGCAGCTAAACTTGCTAATACAGACACTTTTACAAAGAGTTGGGAGTGAAAAGGTCACTCATAGCAGCATTGAATGCCTGACCTTTACTTTTTGTTCTAAATTATCCTGTGATTGTACAGCAGCACAAAAAGCACTCATTGTGAGCTTATTAGAATGTCTACAGATGAAATCGTGCCCAGTGCTGAAGCAGCAGGTAGCCACACTTAATTTTTTTAATCTACATTTTATTTAGCATTACCACTGGGAAATGAAATGCTAGAAAATGAAATTTGCTGGAAGATTATTTTATTCAGGCATGTGGTAACAACACACATATAAATATCTTTCTCTGAAGGGAGAAAAGTGTGGGAAGTGAGGAGAAGAGAAGACTTTTCACCAAGTCATAGACCTGTTTGGCTGCCTTCAATTCTAATGTGAACTCACCTGTCATTGACTGAACTCAGGAGGTTTTAAAATTATCCGCTCCTTAAAATTTCATTCCAAATGTTTCTTTGCCCATTCATTAAATCTGCAAATCTTCATGTCTTCTTGATTCTTCTTCATCTGATTGTTATGTCTCTTGAAATTCATGAGAACCTACATTAGGTCACACTGACTGAGGATGAACCCCTCTCTTCCAGGATTTCGTAATTAAAAATTAAATTCAAAACATTAGAGACGTAAATCATTATCCTTCTCTACCCCAAATTCCCAATTCCTAGCTTCTCTTATTAAAGAATAAAGAATGTATCAATAGATAGTTTAAAGAATTTTTCTTTGACCCATATATATTTTAACCTGTATTACTTCTTGAGGCTAATGATTTCCCCAAATTTACTTGCTACTATACAAAGGAGTACAGGCGGAGAACATTAAAGCTGACTTTATACATGTATCGATTGGCTTTTGTTGTATATCAAAGCACCCCATAACCCAATGGCTGGAAGCAATGAATATTAACAAGTCTCATGATTATGGGCTCACTCAGCTGGGTTGGATGATCCAAGATGGATTCACTAACATGTTTCAGTTCTCAGCTGGAGGCATGGGACGTTGGGGATATGGAGCCTGTTGGAATGTCTAATGCAGCTAGGACATGGTCTCTGACCATCCAGGAGGTGAGCCCTGGCTTTTTCAAGTCGCAGTAGAGGGATTCCCAGCAGCAAGAGATCAGAAGTGTCATGTGCAATCACTTTTCAAGTTTCTATTGGCATCACATTTGCTCATGTCCCACTGGCCAAAGAAAACCACACGAACCAGCTCATAGTCAGCATGGAAGGGGCCCTCACAAAGGCATAGATACAAGGAGGGCAATAAAGATGTCATTTAGAAAATATTATATGACATGAGTGGGTAAATTAATATTCAGAAACTAGCTCCTGCTATGTGCATGCCCAATAATATGAAAAAAGGAAGACACCCATTGGCTAGCAGTTGGCAAACATTTTCTGTAAAAAGCTAGATAGTAAATATTTTAGGTTTCGTAGGCCAGACTGTCTGTTGAAATTACTGAACTCTGCTATTACAGCATTAAGGAAGTCAGGTAGTATATTGACAAATGGATGTGGATGTCTTGTAATAAAACATTATTTACAAAAACATGTGGTGGGCCAGATTTTGCTTGTGTAGTAGGGTTCTCCAATCCTTGCCGTAAGTACCTCTTCTGGTAATCATCGCTGCACAATAAATAAAGATGAAACTTTCTGATTTAAAACAACAATGTGTCACAGTTTGGGTGAGTAAGAAATTTGGGGAGGACTCTGATGGGAAGTTCTAGCTCAGCGTTTCTCCTGTAATTGCAGTGCGATGGTGCCTGGAGCAGCTGCAGCTATAGGCTGTCTGTTGGTGTGGGCTAGTTAGGCTTCCTCACACCATGGCAGCACTGGTGGTGAACTGCTTACAAGTCCGCTCAGAGCTTCAGTGAGAATGCTTCAGCCAGAAAAGAGTACAAAGGCTACACACAATCAAAAGCAAGGGAATTAGACTACACAGCCTGATAGGGAAGTGGTAAGTTTCTAGAAAAGTACCTAGGAATCATGCTGATAAACTTTGGAAAATACAATCATAATAACCCAGGTAGTGATATGTTTTCTCACGAAGATCAAAGGCAAGCAGATGACAAATAGAGCTGATATGGAAAACTGCAAGACGGTCAAGAGAAAGAAAGAGACCATATTTTGCATGCAAAAAAAACCATGCTTAAATTCTGACCCTGACACCATTCGTTTATTCATCATCCAAAACGAACGAGGTGCAAGGTTTAAAGAAGTATTTTTGGACATTAATTCATCACTTTGATTTTGGTTTCTCAGTAAAATGATCCTCTATCAATATGTCATTGGATTTTTCCAAGTTTTGCAAGATTATGTGTCTCATAAAATTCCTAGCACATACAAGGCCTTGAATAAATGAAAGCACAAAGCAAGTAAGCTGTTCTTACTGATATCATCATACAGACCAAGCACAATGCCGGAAAAACTGTCTGTAGATGATCCAAGCTATTCGAGTTTGGGTTTACGGTAAAAGAGTTCAAAGATAACACACTACTGTGGAATCCTAGGAAAGTCAGGCTGCTCTTGGTTCAAATCCTCATCTGCCTCAAACAGCACATTCTAAGTGCCTGGCACAAAGGAGTCACTTTAAAAAATGGGTTTCTCTCCTTTCTACAGTGGAGACAACATATTTGAATTACAATAGATCTTTCCAAAATGAGCCAATAATAGTTAAGAAACATCAAATTGTTCTCTTGAACACATCTCTGGATGGACTACCTTTTACAAAATATAAGAATTTTTCAGTATCAAATATTATTCCAATTAAAGATTGTAAAATACATTTAAATATAAATAGGACTCTAAATGCCAACTAATATCAGTACTAGTAATGTTTTGTAATTCTGAATAGCATGTACATTGAATGAGAGGAGAGTTAATATTTACAACAAACAAGAGAATATGTGAATTTTATCACAGCCAGAAAAGGTGTTAGTAGCCTTTTAAAATCTACAAAATCTACCTTATTGATTATGTAGTTTAAGTTTTCTATAATTTTTTAAATTTGTTGACCATTGAATCTCTTAGATTAAGAGAGATGTTTTAAAGTATTCTACTGAGTTTTGATTTCTGGTTGTTCTCTAGAAATTTTGTTTTATGAAACCTGCTGCTGAGTTAATTGGATGCATAAATACAAATTACAGGTATTTCTTTATGGTAAATTTTAGACGGAAGCATTATGAAATGCCCTTGTTTTATCTTTTGATTTTAACACTCTCTGGTCTTAATTCTACAATGAAACACACCAACATTGTTATTCCTGTTTTCTTTTTTGTGTTTACCTGTTATCATTCTTAGTTTTTTTTTAACCATGTGAATTTTTCTTCCCCCACCCCTCACATTGCCTATTGTTGGATTTTGTTGTGGTTTTTTTTTGTCAAACTGAAATCTTTTTACTTTGTTATTATAAGTAATTTAAACCTATTTGCAATATTTTAGCCTTCACTCTTTCAAATGAATATGATGTAGGGTGTGTGTGTTTTATTTATATAGTCTTCCACTATGCGGTCTATCTGTATGTGCTCATTTTTAGTTTAACTCTTGCTCTTAAACAGGCCTTTGTTTTAATTTTGTACTTGTGATCACTTTTGTATCCTATACTATTGAACGAGTTCCCTACTATGAACAAGTCTGAAATTAGCTAATAACTTCTATTTTCCATCCCTCTTCACCAACATCTAATTTGAAGTAATATTTACTATCCCAGTGAATTCCTATGAGGCAATTTGGTTCATATTGATTCTTTCATATACTTTCCCCATGACATTTTATCCCATATCTTTACATTGTCATAACTTATAACCAGTAAAATTCCTGAACCCATTGTAATTGCAATTTAACCTTATTCCTAAAGACTAGTATACATTTAACGCTCAGCGCGATTCTTATTGCCAACATCACTCCTGTCATTTTTGTTGGGTCTTGTTTGTTCTTTGGTAGATTTTTCAGCATATTCCAACAGCTGATTTTCTAAGATCTTGTATGTTCAAGCAGTTTTTCCATGCCCTTCCTACATCAAGATCAATTTATCAGATATAAAACATAGGCTCACATTTCCAGTCCTTGAATATTTTACATCATATTACTGCATTATCTTGCGGAACAAAGCATTGCTGCTGAAAAGTCTGATGTTATTTTATTTCTTTTTTTTAAGCTCTAACAATTTTACCAAAAGATATATCTTGGCTTTGATTTGTTTGGACCGAATTTCTAAAGTATGCAGTGTACCTTTTTAATATGTATTTTTCAAATCATATTTAATCACCAGAAAATTTTCTGATAATATTAAAACATTTGTGCAATTTCTCAGTTTATTATTTCATCACTGTTTTAATTTCTTTTTTCCATTTTAAAAAAGCATCCCCTTTTGCTTTTTCTGTTTCTTTTGAAACATGTTCATGTGATACTTATATTTTAGTCCTCATTTCTGAATTGAAATTAATAATTATTTTTGACATTTTTAGTTTTCTTTTCAAATCTTCCTTTTCTTTTCTCACTTCTTAAAGAGTTTTTCTTTGAATTCTGATTTATTTTGGTCTTCTATAGCTTCTATAATTTCCTTCATTTTGTTTAACTTGTTTTGAAATATTAAAAATTTAATTGTCTTTTTGAATTGCTTTTATTGTCTGTGATAGAGTTATTCTGCTCTTTGCTTTCTTATAACCTTGAATGGAATTTAAAAGAATATTGTGTGATATTCATTTTTAAGTAAAAAAAGTTTTCCTGCACATTTAGGAAGAAGTGGACCAGGTATCTTTGCTGGCTTAACATCTTTAAGTCTCATTCTTCCATTGTTGTCATAAACTGATAAAAATACGATCTGTCTTTACATCTCTTCTCCTCCACTGGTATCTCTTCTTTCCCTGGTATTCATTGTCTCTCTTGAGCTCAGTTTTTATTGGACAGATAATTAGAAGATTTTCAATCTCTCAACGCTGTCATAAATCTCTCAGACTTTCCTCCATCCCTTCTACACAATTGCTAATATCAAGAGGGTTCTCTGGCTATGCGTGGTCTGTGCTCACCCACTCACATTTTTGTGTTTATGAGGATACATTTTCACATAGTTTTTGTTTGTTTGTAATGTTTTCTGTAGATTTTAGTTTTTCCTTTCTGATTTTTCCATTAATTTGGGGAAGACGAGATTCAGGGAGATTCTAAAACTACTCTGCTGCCACCATCTTCTCAGAATTACTCCATTTCTCTCAAGCAAAAAAAAAAACTTTTCAAGAAACCTCTCGCACTGTCTTCTGGAAGTTATGGCTCAAAATAGAATCACAGGCTTAATTCTAAATGAAAACTAGCAAGTGGATGATGTCATAATTTTATTTTTTTCTACCCAGAGTTTACCCTTAAAGCTAAAGATGCAATCAAGCCTTTCAATCCTCCTTGATCCACATGGATTGTGAGAACGGGTGGTGGAAATGAACACACCCCAATTCTATTAGGAACACTAAAAGGGATGTGCATGTTAGTGGAGAAAACTACATTGTTTTGTTAGAGAGTCCTTAGATGAACCTCTGTCAAGGTTAAAGGGTTTGGCTCTTTGCTATGTGACAATATTTCTTCATTTGTCACTAGGAAGGCAAGATTTATGTTGTTCTTTTCCCATACGGCAATTTAAACAATTTATAATAAAAGGTATGAGTTTTTCTTCAATTTCTATTTCTTGCTCTTTGTAGTGAGAATGATTAATACTCATAGTATCTCTCTGTCTGTCTCTCAGTGCTGGAAATGAGAAAGGAAAAACTGTAATTACCAGTGATCACTGTCAATCATCTCTGGAGAAGCGCCAGCCAGACTATGTCCATGGAGTCGCATGAATCTCTTTTGGTCACTATTCCTGTGAGCCCTGACCAGAAGTCTGAGAAATATGTGTAGGTAATAGAAGATTATATTTTAATGTTATCTTGAGAAGATAATAAATAGATATTATCCGAAAATTTCATTTACTACATTATATAAAACCTATTAATTGATCTGTGCTGTGGCAAAGAGAAGGGAATTTTCTTAACCTTTCGACAAGAGTTCCCTGAAAATAATTGTTTATTATGACATAAGTAATCAGACAAATTGTTAGAAACTCTAGCACAGTATGCAATGATAATGAACAAAAAAAAAGGGCTCGGTCTATGAAGTCACCAATATAGTATTGCTTAAATAATAATATATATAGTATATGGAATTATACATGTCTATATACACGCACGTATGCACACACACATATGTCTTTTCTCTTTTCTCTTTTCTTCTCTCTCAACTCTTTATATACTTTAAAAAATTTTATAAGAATCTATATGAATATGTATATTTAGATAGCAAGATCTTAAATAATATTTTGTTTAAATTTCCTTTTATCCAATGAATATATTGTTTGTATAATATTATTTTAATCATGACTCAGCAATACGTGGATTTTTTTTAAATTTCTAACTCAAAATCCCGCCAATTTCTCCTTTGTTTATATACAAATTCAGTCTCCATAAAGTGACCCTCCATTAGTTTGGAAGTACCAAGACGTCTTTACAAACAAACATCCCTTAACCAAAGCTTCCTTTCTCTCTGGCCATCACTATTCCTTAGCTGGGTTCCAGTGAAGATTGCAGTGTTTTCCAGTTACCGTCTTCCCCTGGACATAAACTGAGTAATGCACACCTGCAAAGCACCACATCTCCAATAAGCATCACTATTTCTTTATCTGACATAGCAGTACCTCATCAGACATCATCTTGGTATCACAATATGTATTTGACGCCACCATCTCCTCCTTGAGTTTCTACTGTGGTTGATGGATTCTTTCATCTCTCTACTGGGCACCATCACTCATGCACTGGTATAGGGGTCTTGTCTAAGTCTAACAAAGATAGAATGAGACTGTGTGGTGTGTGTGCAGGTGGGTTACCATCCATTGGAAAGATCCATAAATAGTTCTTGCTTCTGTATAAATAATACTGATGTGGACAAAACAGCTTTTATTTTTCTAAAGATTGGCACCTGAGCTAGCATCTGTTGCCAATCTTCTTTTTTGCTTCTTCTTCTCCTCAAAACCCCACAGTACATAGTTGTATATTCTAGCTGTAGGCCCTTCTTATTGTGCTATATGGTACACCACCTCAGCATGGCTTGATGAGTGGTGCCATTTCCACACCCAGGATCCACTGGCAAACCCCAGGCCACCAAAGCTGAGCGCTCGAACTTAACCACTGGGCCACAGGCCATCCCTTAAAATAGCTTTTTTAGTTTTTATTTTGTTTCCCATCACCCTACATAAGGCTTAGGCATGCATATAGCCAGGCTGGGTTGGGAGACACATTAAGTAAGAAAAAATATGCTCCTCCCAAGACCTTTACCCACCTTTGGTTGTTGAGTCTGTTTATAGGTCATACTCCATTTTTCTCAAGGTGGAACCTCCTTGCAGGACACTCTTCAGCAAGTGGACTTTTGCTAGGCCGCTACTCCACTGCCGTTCCATGACTCCCCAATTCCTCTGGATTCACATTGGATATAGACCAGACACAAGCTAGATTTTGTCCAGTTTCCTCGCTATGTATGTTTAAGACCAAATGAATAACTGATAAAAGGAAAAAAGAGATTTTATCTTCTAATTTCTTCATATTGTACACTTTACATAATAGTCTCATTCCACCATTTTTGACCTGCAGTGTGTTTTTTAGCCTCTGCACATTTGGTCATGTTGTTCCCTTTACCTAAAATTATATTTTTCCTTTCTTAGTTTTTCAAATTTTACCTGCCTTCCAACATGCAACTCACATTCCACATTAGCCCATATTCAGGGACAATGTATTATCTCTGGAAGCATAAAACCTCTGTAAAAATTGCTCAATATATATGTTACAAATGAAATGTTTGATTTGTCCCTATGTGCAACTTATTGTGTTAGACATTTTGAAACATATTAAAATGATTTTTCATTTGCTTATCTATTAAACAAAAAAATGTGAAAATTCAACTAAATAAATAAATTAGCTTGTGGTATATTTACTGTATTGACAAGAAATTTGGATGTTTAGCATTAATATACTCCTTACAAAAACATGGGTCATTTTTTTACTTAATTATAATTTATTTTAATTAGTTCCCAAACTAGAGACATTCCAGAATTCCTGGCCTATGAAAACCATGGGATAATAAATGTTTGTTGCTTCTTTGAGAAGCAAAAAACAAAAATGAAACAAGCATACAAACAAAATAGAAATTCATGTGTACTTTGAGGCAGTGTCTCCACTTTTACCAATGTAATCTACAGATATGCTGGTACTTGTTTGCGAATTCATAGATAGATAGATAGATAGATACACACACACACATATAAAGATGTTCACTTCAGCATTGTCTATGAGAGCGAAATACCGGAAAAAACTGAAATATCCATAATTAAGGATTCATTGGATAAATTATGAGAAATTTATAAAAAACATGAGGAGCACATGAACCAAGAAAGCAGCAGGCAAAATAGAAACAAAAGGAGGTTATGAGTCTGACAGGTATCAAGAGGGCAGAATCAATTATTAAATGCTAGGTTGACGAAAGTATAGCAGATAAGGATGACAGTCCTTTCTGTATTTGTGTACCACTGTTTCCTGCCTGAATCATCACAGAAGCCAGCTGAATTTTCTCTCTACTTTTACCTTTCCCTTATAGTCAATCTCAACATACTAGCCAAAGTGCCTTTTAAATGTAGGCTGAATAACGTTATTACTTTGTTCAAACCCTCTAAAGACTCACCTTTTCACCTGCCCCATTATTTTTCTCAACTTCACAACTTCATTTCGTTCACCGCTGCCTTGGCTCATTCTATTCTTGTCGTACTGCTCCCTGTTGCTCCTCACACAAGCTAGGAATACTCCTACCTTAGGTGTTTGTCTTAGTTCTTTCTCTGTCTCCAATGTTCTTTCCTCAGAGCCACAAAGCTGACTTCCCCACCTGCAAATGTCTGTTTACATATCATTTTCCAAGATAGACCAACCTTGACAACATTATTTAATATGGCAAGCCCCACCATCACCCAGAATTCCCAAGGCCTCTTACCCTTCTCCATGTGAGTTTGGAAACTCACATGAGGTTGTAGTCATGGTGTTGGCCAAAGCCTATAGTCATCTGGTGGCTTGACTTAAGGCAGAAGGATCTGTTCCTATGGCTACTGGCAAGAGGTCACAGTTCCTCTCACATGAGCTACATGGACTGCTTCAGTATTTTCAATGGATTCCCTAGTGCTAGTGACCCAAGAGAGCAAGACAGAAGCTGTCATGTCATTGTGACACATGTAGTCACCATTTCTGATCCTCTTCATTTCTCTTGTAGATCTAGAGTTCCATCTGGTGACCTTTTCCATCTGCCTAAAGGATGTTCTGTAATATTTCTTGCAGTTGAGGTCAGATAGTAATGAATCTTTCAGCTTTTATATGTCTGAAAAATTCATTATTCCCCCTTCATTTTTTGTTTTTTTGCTTTTTTGGTGAGGAAGACTGTCGCTGGGCTAACATCAGTTGCCAATCTTCCTCTTTTTTTTTTTCACCCCACATCCCCAGTATACAGTTGTATATTCTAGTTATAAGTCCTTCTGGTTCTTCTATGTGGGATGCCACCACAGCATGGCTTGATGAGAAGTGCTGGGTCTGTGCCCAGGATCCAAACGGGCAAAGTCTGGGCCACCAAAGCAAAGCATGCAAACTTCACTACTCCACTGGGCTGGCCCCTCCTCCTTCATTTAAAAAAATATACATTTTCACTAAATATAGAATTCTGGTTGACAGTATTTTATTTCAGTACTTAAAAGATGGCTCTTGTTGTTTACATTGTTTCCAACAAGGACTGTACTCTTATCCTTATCCTTTTTTCCTCTGTACATAATGTCTTTTTTTCTGTAACAGATTTTAGGATTTTTCTATTTATCATTAGTTTTAAGAAATTTTATTTTGGTACAATTTTCGTGTTTCTGAGCTTGTTTTGTTGAGCTACTTAGCTTTAAGAACATATGGAATACAATTACAGTAATGTTTTAAAATGTCACTGTCTGCTAAACCTAACATCTGTGTCAGTTCTGTGTTTATTTCAATTGATTCATTTTTCTCCATTATAGGTCATATTTTCTTGCTTCTTTTCATGCCTGATAATCTTTGATTGGATGCCAGATATTGTGAATTTTAACTTGTTGAATGCTGGATATTTTTGTGTTCTTAAAAATCTTGAGCTTTGTGCTGGGATACACTCATCTTAATCAAAAACAATTGGATCCCTCAGAGCTTGCTTTTATGATTTGTTGGGTGGGAGTAGAGCAGTGCTCAATATAGGGATAATTATTCCACACGACGGAGAAAGGCCCTTCTGTGTACTCTACCCAGTGCCCGATCTTTCAGTCTAGCTTGTGGAAACCAGCACTGTTCCTGGCCCTGTGACACCCTGGATACTCTTTCTTCTAATCCATTCAGGTAGGTTTTGTTCTGGCCTCAGGTAGTCTCACATGTATGTGCTAAGCATTACCCAGGTAAATAGGTGGTTAGGGGATTCTCTGCAGGTATCTGGAGATTTCCTTACATAAAACTCCTCTTCTCAGTACTCTGTCCTGGAAACCCTAACTGTCTTGTTCTCCCCCAGACTCTCAGATCCATATTCTCAACTCGGGGAGTCTACTGGTCCCTCCCTGGGGTTCCCCTCCCTGTGCCATGACCTGGAGACTCTCAAGGCAGTAAGCTGAGACAGTCATAGAGTTTATCCCATTTGTTGTCCTCTCACTGATCACTGTCGTTCATCGACTGTTACCCATTGTCCTTGACAAAGGTAGTTTCATATATTTTGTTCATTTTTGGTTTCAGTGAAGAGGGTAAATCTGGTTCTTGTTACTCCATCTTGGGCTGAAGCAGAGTCTTCATCATTTCTTACTTAAATTTTCCATGCCCTTCAAACTGATTTCCCTTCCTCCTCAACAATCTATTCCAAACCATAGTATGCGAGAATCACGTTTCTAAAACACAATCTGTACCACATCACATGTAAACTTAAAACTTTTCCAGGCCTCTCTTTTTTTCAAAATTGATTTCAAATGCTGGTTTATAACACACATCAGTGTTCAGACCACACCTACCATTCCAGAATCTTCATAGTGATCCCTTATGTGAGTCTCACTGAAATAAATACCGGTAAATCATGCTCTGAAAAGTCTCTCTTTTTAGTTTCCCTTTGCCTGGGAGGTTCTTCCACTTTCTCTAGCTGATTCCTATTCATCCTTCAAACAGCCTAGGGATCGATCTTTCAATGAACTTACAATCTAATCTGATGCTTGTTCTTTTGGTTTTCTCAGCACCTGGCATAATGTTTTGTTCACAATAGATACTTCATAAATTTAAAAATGTTTGATGAGTAAGTGAATTAAGGTTAAATGAATGAATGAGTAAAATGAGGTTTGAGAAGTTTAATCATGAAATGCGTTATGTAAATTAAGCAGAGGAAATAAATGCAAGCTGTCAATGTCTTAGGAGCCATACTGAACTCCAGGCATTTAGCATCTATCATTTCTGTTTCAGAAAGAAAATAATTAGGAGTGCATCCTCTTCTTTTAATCAGTGGTTCAACTTTGATGCTTATGTGATGATGTCTTCTAGTCAGAGAGCAATGCTTACAAACTTTTCCCAAAATAAACAGAGCATGAGATTTAATTGGGAGTATCTCACTTCAAGGACAGGAAATTGCGTTGTTTTCATTTGCACAGTTTTAGTCAGAGAACAGAAAATAGAAAAGACTAATGCTTTGCTGTGGAATCAGACTGTCTAGGTTCAAATCCCCATTGTATACTTAACTCTTTTGTGACTTTGGACATTGCCAGTCTATCTGGCTTTATTCTCTGCCACAATCCACTTCATACCTTAGTTTCCAATTATTTAAAATGAGGAGCAATATATATGTCAACCCATAGAAATATTATTAAGCTGAAATAAAATAATACTTGCAATGTACCTAGTCCAGTGGTGGCACATTGTAAACAATCACATTAGCTGTCATCATTTTGTTTCAACTCTATGTGGTGTCAAAAAGGCAGCAATTTGTGATGAACGTCACGCAGGTTTACCCTCAGATCTCTAACAACTTTAAATTAGCAGTTTCAACGTAGCAATGTATGGAAGAATTTAATTTTTGTAAAAGTTTTTAAAAATTGCCTTTTTCAGAGCTCTCGATGTGACAACCCTAAAGACACAAAATATACCTGATGAAAGAAGAAGAGAGGAGAAAAAATAAAGTTGCAACGTCATCTTAGTGCCTTGATGATCTTTTCTGCCTATTGTCAACATTTTTGCCAGTTGTTTTAGAGTCGCAAAAAATTCAGTCCCTCCCTATTTCACACACTTCCTGCTAAGAGATCAGATAGACTACCCTCTAGCTGTGGTGATCCTAGAAGGGGTGAGGTGGGGATCAGGGGACTTCTGAAAACTCCCTCCATCTTCCTTCCCCTAAGGAAGTGGTGGACAGAGCAAGAAAGCACTTTTACCAATATGGGTAAAGACCCACTGACAGCAAAGAGAGTTAAGCAACTGAGACAGTACATTTTCTGCTGACTCCAGGTGCTGATGTCTTCACCTGGATTGTTTCCTGCGTGTGTATGAGATACAAGACAGCTCTGACAGCACAGCTGGCAGCCCCCGCCACAATCTCTCTAATGGCAGATGTCTATACGCCCTCTACATGGTGTGACACTAGCCAGAGTGTGTCTTAGGAGCCACCTAGGAGCTGCCTGCAGCTCCTTCCAAGAAGTAGTCTAGGCTCACAGGATCCCTGGGAATTCCTCCTACCTGTGTCACACTTACCAGTAAAAGATCTGTCTCCCTATTCTGAATTACTAGGCCTGTCTTCTTCTCTCTAAGTTCCTCTCACCATGCTGTAGTAGCACGTGGACAGCAGCTCAGCCCAGAAACAGGCAGAAATTGGGATGCAGTATCTCCTTGTTGCTGACATCTGGATCGTCATAAGCAATTCTCTCCTCTGCCCCAAACTTTGAGGGGAACAAATGAGTTTTATCCCTACTGCCACACTTCCTTCAGGAAGAAGGAAGTGTTGTCACTCAAAGGCTCTGCTATCCCCCCAAGTAACTGTCTTCTCTCGATTCTCTTTATATGGACAATGGATATTGGATGTTACAAGGATCTTTTGTTTTTTGCTTTTTGCTGAATGACTCCACTTGGTAAAACTTGTGGAAGGAACACAAAGGTTTTTTTGTTTTGTTTTGTTTTTACAGCTTTAAACTGTTAACAGCACTTTATATCACCACTTTCATACATATAAATTTTAAATTTCTTGACAAAGTTATGAGGATATGTTTTGAATACATTTTCTTTACCATTTAGCTCCTTTACTCAGCATTCCACTGACCTCAGGGTCCAGGCTTTCTTTTTTCCTGGATCCTTGTCTATCCCATTTCACTCTGAGCAATTTTCCAGCAAATCCCAAATTTTTCAAGACTTCTTTTTCATTATATTCACCTACGAAGACATTTGAGCTACAGCCACAACTGTACAGAATCAAATTCCCTGAAGATGAGCACATTATATTTTCTTTTTTATCTTATTTGTGTTTTATTTACCTTTTTCTTATCTTGACACAAGAAATTAGAATTGATGTAGGGAGATTACCCAGGATAAACATTGACTCAATATAAGGTGAAAGAAATCTTGTAAATGGAGTCTGTTCAAAGGGAGACTAGGCTACCATGCGAAATAAAGTCCTCCCCCTAACCAGGCGAGGTCTTAAGTCAGAGATGGGTAAACACTGCTCAGGCACCTTCTGTGTAGCAAGGATTCCTGCTCTGGGAGAGAGATGCCATATCAGTCTGTAATCTGCTTGTGCTTTAAAGTTTGCATTGTAGTCACAAATACTGAGACTCTGGGGTGGTTTTAAAATAATCCAGAAGTTCTTTTAAGACTACTGCCTTCAAGAGTTGGACCTTGATTCTTCTCTCTTTGAGTGTGGACTAGACTTAATAACCCTCTGAGAATATAGTGGAAGTGACGGTGTGATCTGGAGACTAGGTGTGTGGTTTCCCTCTTGTTCTCTCTCTAGAGTCACTTGCTCTGAGGATAGTCAAGTCATGAGGACACTCAAGCAACCCTATGGAGAGTGCCATGTGGTGAGGAGCTGTGGCTCCCTTGAAATAGCCAGGAAGAAAGTGAGGCTTTCAGTCAACAGCCATGAAAGTAAGCCACCTTAGAAGTGGGTCCTCCAGCCTGAACCATGCCTTCAGATGACTGTAGCCCGGCTAACACCTTGACTCAGCTTCATGGGAGATCCTGAGCAAGAACTTCCTAGCTAAGCTTTTCTCTAATTCCTGACCATCAAAAACTGTGTGAGATACTAAAACTTGCTGTTGTAATTTGTTATACTGTAAACTAATTAGCATTAGCAGTAACTAATGCAAACTCCTGCCTGGAATCTCTGAACTTGATGGGTTTGAGGTGAAACATAGAACATATTTTTAATGTAATCATTCTCTTGATTCTGATGCAGTTATTCTTTCCCTAGATGCTCAAGAACCATTACAAGTTTCCCTCCGAGTGTGTATCAGCTTGATATGACCTGTGCCTGAGGCCCACTCTACGTTCATAATATCACCCTACCTATTATTATCTCTCTTACTCCCCCTAGTAATCAAGCGCTCGGAGGAAGCTGTTCACTTGCTAAGCATTGTATTTTTAAAACTAGCAGCTATTGTTGTCGTTTTTAATTATAAAAATAATACATGCTTATTGTAAAACTTAGAAAATATTTTAAAAAGCGTAAAGAATTAGAGCATACCCATAGATTTTCCCAAATATCTCTATTGCTCTATTTTGATATATTTCTTTATATTTAATTGTAAATAATCATGACATTACTCTCATGTAAATTCTTATCAGTTTTTTGCTTACCACTGAAATGGTGCCTGGCATATAAGGAGCTCAATAAATCTTTGTTGAATGACTATTTTCTAAGCATTTTCAAAAATATTTAAAACGTTTTAGAAGAAACAAGTAAATGACTGAATAATATTGTATCATGTTCATGTACTATCATTAATTATAAAATTACTAGATGAAAAGTTATAAACATTATTAATGCTTTTGATAACTTTTGCCATATTGCTTTTCAGAGAGGCAGTGGTATTCTGATTTTGAAAGTGATTTTAAATAGCTAAGGTTTCCTAAGAGAAAGCATAGATTTTACAACAAAATAAAACAAAGATGAGAGATGAAGGCCAGTGGGTAAGATGGGATTTTTATATACAAGATCAAAACTACACACCCAAATTTGATGCTCTACTTACCTGAAAATTTGGGGAAATAAAAGCTTTTTTCCAAGAGGATAGCAAAGGGAGTAAATTGCAAAAGAGAAAAGATGAGGTAATAAAATGAGTGTGGATTATAGCTCTCCAGACGTCTAGACAATACTTCTCTAAGTCATAAGTAGTAACACTTAGGAGAAAAGAAAGCTTGACAGTGGGCTAATCTCTCACAAGAATATGTCTTATTAGAACGTGACATTGAACAATGAGATGATGAAGTGAAACCTACCAGGGACTGGGCTGATTCTTCTATGGTAGAAGAGTGACAATATTAAAAATTTCAGAGCACACAGTCTGACCCTAAGGAGAATATTTGCTTAAAGGAAAACAATGAATAACAATAAGAATGCAGGAAACATCTTTATGTGGTAAACTAGTGAAAAGAAATCTGAAATATATCTTGTGGATATGCAACACTGTTTTATTTATGAAGCTAGTTTACAAGTCACGGGGAGTGACCTCAAGATAAAATGTAGATCACGCATGCAATGAAAATCCAGGAAGTCCAAGCTGGAGTTAATTGAGACACAAGACACAGTGAGTGGTTGTGAACATTAGCTGTTAAGAGACATAAGAAATCCTAGAGAATGATGAAGTCAAGCTGTATTGTGGAAATGGTCCATACCTGCTGGAGAGGGTGATGAGAAAGGAAGGAATATGGTGTGTTTTTTGTGTTTCTGTTATTATGGACTCTAAATAATGATGATGATGATGATGATAAAAAAAAATTTGTTTGGAAAAAGGAATTCTTTATTGCTTAATGGCTCATTTATTGTTCTTGGTTGTTTTTCTCTCATGATTTAATTATTTTGAAGAAAATAAATATAATGAATATGAAGGTTCAGAAGAAATGTCTGAATAGCTTATATTCAAAAGCCAAAGCAATTATAATTCATCTGAATATGTCTAAATGAGTTGAGAATTTTTATAATAATGCATACAAGAATATTATTTAGAAAATACAGCAAATTGTGTAAAAATAAACTTTAAAAAACTTGAAATGACAGAATTTCCCTCACATGAGATTTTGATAAGCCGACTTAAAATCATTATAGAACCAAGAAGCAAAAACTGGAGCCCCACCTGGATGCCAGCTGCTTTTGTGGAAATGAAAAAGAGGTAGTAAAGTTTGTCTAAAACCCTTATGCTAGCAATGTTCCACTCAGGCACACATCCCCCACCCCAACGCTTCAAGAAAAGAAACATGGTCCATTGTTTAAAAGAAATGGAATTCTAGGCATCTTTCAAGTTTTGATTGACAGTTCAGGGAAAAAATTCTTTTTTTTTTTTTTCCAAGGAGAACTGAAAAACTGTTGGGACACAAATAAAATATGCATAGCCTCATCTCCCGCCAAATCTCCCAGACACTGACAAGTAAATCAATGAAGAATTAGCCTTTCAACAATCCCTGTCTCCATGGAGATAATCCAGTGGTTGCTAACACTCTATGTAAGCTTTTGCCTGTGCTTGTTCAACAGCAACAACATTCGATAGAAAAAAAAAGAAAAATGATGCATCTGGTTTCTATGACTGTGCTCATGACCAAATCAAATCAACTGCCCAGCTGAACTGATCAATCGTGCAGAAAATGGCCATTAATGCAGCTGGAAACACCATTTCAAATGAAAAATACTCGCTTCAGAGGCTGCCTATGACTGCCGAGTCAGTCTATGACAACATAACTTTCAGACTGGATTCTTAGAAGCATGGAATTGTAATTTGGGGAAATCGTAAAGCTTTCATGTACATAGAGGTAACCGAAACTAATTGTCTTTCTCAGATTGTACATTCTTATTTGTATAATGTAATTGACTAGGTTCTGCACTTGGTTTGGACAGCAGACCAGACAAACACTGTGCCAAAGGGAGTTTGGAGGAACGAGAGGAATTCAGATTTGGGATCAAATATACTAAGCTCTGAATGGACCTCTATAGGTTTCTTGACTTTTCCTTCTGTTTTCCTCATCAATAAGGTAAATAGCATAATGCACATATAGCCGAGTATTTTGATAATCATATAAACTAATATATATTTATAAGAATCCAGCACAGAGTCTGGAATAAAGCAAGTATTCAATAAATATTTATTGAATGAATGATTCTATAAAGAATTGAATAAATGAATGAATGAATTATTGAGGTTACGTGTAAGTTTCTTAAAGCTGGGAAAAAGGAGGAGAAAAAGTTATGTAAATCTGACTGACTACCTTGCTCCTCTCCTGTCCTTGTCATATCTCAACTAAGATAAGCTATAAAACAAACAGGGCTAAAAGAAATTCAAATGAGAATAATATTAGGAGCTGTCACTGATGGAACAGTTACTACATGCTAAGAATTTGCATACATTATTGAATAATAATGATTATAATAATAATAAATCTTATAACACCTACTGTGTGCCAGGTACTATGCTAAGTATTTTACACATGTTCAATATAATTTTGACAAAATCTTATAAAGTAGGTGCTATATTTACCTGCGTGTCTTGCATGAAGCTATTACTCCCATTCGTATGTGAAAAACTGAAAGTTCGGTAGATTGACTATGGCCAAGACAGATACCCACAAGTATCTGACTTCATGGTCTGCAGGTTCCACTGCACCAACTGCTTCACCAGAGAAGGTCTTCTCCAGGAAAGATGAGGGTGATTGTGAAAGGACCAAGTGGACTAGTTAATAGTAATGGAAAAAGCATAAAACCAGGGAGCTGAGGAGAAAAAGGGATGTTCAACAGATGGCAAGTCTTGGCAAGAGAGTGACAGCTGATTCTTAACCCTGAGACACTGCATCCCAGTCTGTCGGGTTGAGAGAGCTGAACTGTGCCCAGTTCCGATGCTCCACTAGGTTACAACCCACTTCACTACAGAATCACCCTATAGGAATAGGGGCATGAACCATTTGTATTGAGAAAAAATCTTGGGATGATAGCCTGGGCCAAACTGAGACATCACCAATAATAGTTTCTAAAAACATTTACACTAGCATTCTAATTATTATGCATATATTCTAGAGAAACTGAAATTATTTGTTTGCAAAAGACTTTAAAGCTAAGAATAATTAAAATGTAAGAACAGAGGCCTGTCCCATTTTCAGTGTCTGTCAAAATATTGAGTTAACCAATCAGTGTTTCATGACCTGGAATTTTATTTTAAGTCTGATGTATCTAACTGAAAGATTCCTTGATGAGATAACGAGCTCTCTTTGTCTGAAATTATGAAATGCACTTATCGATACCCAATAGTAAATTTATCCTGCTTCTGGTTATCACTTTAGTATTGAAAAGCCCATTAAATACATGGCTTTCAATATCTAGTTTTCTAGTTATCTCTAAATCATTAGTTTACTTACCTGATTTGTTATGAAGCATGCTTATTTACATTCTTATTACTCACCTCCCTCAAAATTACTCAGCTTCATGTGCTGATTCCCGTCATCAGAAAGGAAGCATCTCCTCCTGGAAGGAAGACAATGCTGAGTGTCCGGCAGTATCAAAGTCATCTCAAATCAAAGACTTCTGATTCTCAGGAGGCACGAATTCACTGGATGTTTAGAAGCTTTAGTCTGCTGGTATCCGCATATCCAGCTATTTGGGAAGTTTATCATGGACACCTAGAGCCTAGAAATTAAAAGTCTACAAGGACTTCATCTTTACCTCCTTTTCTCCACTTTACCAACCCTCATCTTACCACCTTATCCTCTCTGGAAATCTCCAGTTCTCGTGTGTATAAGGATGGAGATTAACATTCTGAAACATCACCCCTAACATTTGCATGGCCTGATTTAAGAGTACAAATGGAGGTGCGCTTTCCATATGTCCAAATATTTAACTATTATAAATCAAGCTAAAAGACTGTCAACATAAAATGTTCTAATAATCTTAACTGGAAAAATATACCTCTATTTTAAAAAATTGTATTAAAATGTATAAAGGTTGGTTTTTAATGTAATTAACATTTGGCAAAATATTGGCAAAATAAAGCATGATCATTTCAAAATATGTTACAAAAAATTTTAATTTCATCATCTAAAGCGTGTAATGCACATCACTTATATAGTGATATTCATTTTCTCTTAGAGTAATATAGAGATCCACACAGGCAATGTTTAAATTTTTCTGCTTTTAAACTTTATCATGCTGGAATATTATAAAGAAAACTGAAACTAGGAGTATTGCTCAGCTTGTTTAAATCTCTCTTTAAGCAAAACTGTACCTTCATACATAAAGGGCGAGGGCATGGCTAAAGCAGAGTTCTGTTCTACAGCCTGCCAAAGAAGGGTTCTGAGGGTATCTGACATGATCTTCAGCAGTGTGTGAAAAAGATCTTTTTCGTTTTTTATATGCCTGAATTCCAAGCACTGTAAAAGATAAAGGTCTATTGCTCCTCACTTTTAATTAAATGGTCTTTATCTGAATATAATTTATTATTAAACACGTGATTTTGTATTTCAATCAATGTGGTGAGATTACTTGTATGTAACAACATAGACAACTATGGTTTTACAAAAGAATTTGTGTCCTTATTCATCCCTCAGTGTCCTTTGGATCCTCACATTTCCTTTAGGTTTCAACACTGACATTGGACCTGGCCTCCAGACCAACCTGGTGCCAGAACATCACAGCTGCAGCTTGCATATGGTCTCCATAGCTTTGCTTTTGTAATAAAACCCTGATTATCTACCAACACCTGATATTATTAAATGGAAGAATTTTGAGGGCATTGGTTAAAAGCCAGACTTGGACATCCACATATTCCCAGGGCCTAACAAAGACCTCAAGCTCAGTAATCTCAAAATAAATGTTTGTGGAATACTTATTTGTATGGGAGGCTCTTTTACAGAATAAATTTGAAATACTATTCTTTTTGATAACCAAACATAATCAATCCATCCTCATTTGTCATCCCTATGGAATGAAATAATTTACATGCAGAACAGTTTCCAAATCTTGGTTCTCAAAGATTTTAAATTCAATTTATGCAGCTGGGAATGAAACACATAGATCTGTAGTAAATCAAACAACGTATAGAAAGGCCTATGTTAATTGGTATGGAGAGTGCGTGCTGTGCAAGTTCAGAGAAGGGTGACTAGAAAGCCTTGGAATTGTCAGGGAGTTGAGTGTGAACTGGCCCCCAAAGGATCACTGAAGCTTTCAGTGGCTGAAAAAGAGAGAAAAGGCAGTCTCAGCTGAGCAAAGATGTAAAGGCAAAGATTATCGTCATGTTTCTCAAGAGAGTGAAGCCATGCAAGACTCAGAATAAAAGAGTGTTGGTAGAGAAGTCACATCATGCAAGGTTGCATGGGAAGGATGAAATCAGGTTTTTCAAACCTCAAAACTAGGAGAAGAATTTGGATTTCATGGGATTTAGGCTGTCATTGAAGATTTTGAAGACCAAAATATTGTTTTTATTTACATTAGTAGACAATCCTGAGAGCTGTGATTGCTGTGGAAGTCACTTTCTAGACAGAAAAGTGTTGCGTGTGTGTGATTCTTAAGATTCAGCGATGATAAATGGAGTAGAAGGACTCGGATTAAGATAAAGTCTTTCCCTCATAAACCCTTGGCTTCTCAAACTTCACATTTTCTTCTAGATTCTATGAAAAAAATGTCACTCTCCTATTAAGCTGTGTACATCAACCACAACTAACATGGAACGTGGAGTTGGAAGCATTTCAAGGACACTTGTTATAAGAGCTTCTTTTGCCCAGGTATGATGACATTTTGGTAACTTATAAAGGTGTCAGAGTGTGACGAATTCAAACTTAAAACGATATAGATGAAGAATTTGAAATTATAAATCATTGGAGCCAATTTTAAATAGACTCACTTCAACGTCCTGGTGTTTTATATCACTCAACATATGATAAAGTGATGGTTTATTCAAATTTCCTAAGTGCTGAGGGTTTCAAGTTTGTGGTAAAGAATGAATGATATTTTAGCTTTCATCTTATATAAATATGGAAATGAACTTAAAAAATGTTAAAAATACTACATCTTTATGCTTCTTTAAGTGTTCAATTCACAGTTTTAGTACCATTGTTTCAATATTGCTTTTTTGTGATTTCACTTGTAAAACTCTGTATGTGTGTGTGTGTGTAAAGAAACCTATGAGAACAGGAGGCTTTCTGCACAGCAGGGAACTAAGGTGGCTCACATATCCTGAGAGCTCACTATGTGCTCACCTCAGTATAAAGGCTTCTCAAGGATCTAACTTAATTTCACTATTGCCATACGTGGTAATATTTTTGTTTGTTTGACTCTTTTTTGTTCCTCCGATTGAATACCCCTATTGAATACATGGGAAGACTATAAATGCAGGCAGGTCAAGGAATTTGACAAAGTTGAGCAACTGCAAGTAGTGACCCCGGAAATCAGACAGCATGACCTCAAAGCCCATGTGCTCAGCCACGAGCCCCACAGCCTGCCCCATCTGACAGTAGGCTTCCATAGTGCTTGAGAATCAATAAGCATTAGTGCTGTAAAACAACAGGAACAAAGCCTCACAGCCCCAAAGCATGCTACAAATTGTAACACACGCTATACTTTATGCAAAATCTCTATTTCTAGTATTTTTAATTAAAAAATAGCATTAATTTTTAATTACATAGGGAATATATGAATATATTCCTTTTATTAGAAATTAAAACATTATAAATAGGCAAAATTTTTCGTTTACTACAAGCCTCAAACCCACTTCTCTTCTTCTCTCCTCTATCTCCCTAAGACATCGGTGCTATTAGCTTACTGTTGATCCTCTCAACCCTTTATAATGCACTGACATTTATATTGTACACACATGCACATACATATAATATGTAATATTTAACAATATAAACTGTATTATCAAGTGTATATAATTTTTTCAGATGCTTATTAAATTCCACAATAAATTTCTGTCTCTTTCAACCTTATAAAATACTACATAATATTCTGAAGTATTACTATGTCAGTTTAGCAATTAACGTCTTAATAAACTTGTTTTTCTTTTTGGTTTTTCTGCTTCAATAAAATACTCTTTAGACTTTTTTGTGTATATGTGTGAACACTTTTCTAAGGAAGATGTCTCCAAGAATTGCTAGGTCATGTCATATTTGTACTTTGTAATTTGATAACAATTCCAAATTGTCATTGAGTTTCCCTTCAGCAATTTATTCTCCCACAGCAGTGCATACAAGTTTCAATTTCCCAACAAACTCTCTGAGACTTGATGTTATCAAATATTTTAACTTTGCATTCTGATATGTGAAAGATAGTATTGTTTAATTTGGTTTCTCTGATTGCTAGAAACTTAGAAAATCTTATTCAATGTAGTATTACAGTTTCTTCTTTCTTTGTAATTTGCCTGTTTCTATTCATTGCCCATTTTTCTAGATGTTTGGTTGCCTTTTCTTTATTGTTTTGTAGTTCTTAAAAGTGAGCAATGAGTGCTAATATTTTTCCTGATATAATTTTACTTTCTAGCTGTAAGGGTAAGAAGTTAAATTATTTTATTTTGCATTGTATTTTATCTTGACTTCACATTTTAAAGAATAAAACTACAAATAAGCCTTTTAAAAATATAGAATGGACCACAGACAAATGCATCTTTGAATAAAATCACTTACTAGAGTCTCACTTTTTCAAATTTCATCAATGAAAGAAATTATGAAATTTATATTTCTGAAACCTCAGTATCTTTGATTTCAAATCAGAAGTTACAATGACAGGAATGTAGATCAGCATTATGGACAATTAGATCCTGATAATTTTTCTGCTTCAAACTTGGGAAATGAAAACACTATTAATTTCTAGCAAGGGGGTGTGGGTGTGGGTTTCACTGGATTTGGGCCACCCAGGGCTGAATCCAGAAGGCAGAGAAGAGGCAGCAGAGGTGCATCTCTAGGAAGGGACAGTGATGGAGAGAAGCGGTTGTAGTCAAAGACTCCCAAAGGAGAAAAACAAACAAAAAATAAAAGAAGAAGACTTGTATCTTAGCAAAGGGTAGCACATGCATAAAAGTCTTTGCTTATCCAGTTCAGTAAAAGTGGGCTCAGACTCATTACCTACAGACGTTGCATAAGGAATAAACTCCTGGATGAAGCGTCTAGTTTCCTTAGAAAATTATTAAAAATTATGTAATTTGCATAAACACAGATGCTAATTTGATAAAGAACCCATGAAGAGTATTGGACAAGAAGACAACGGTCCAGTGAACACAGATTTAGATAACCTCTAAAGTAATACATGTTGCATAGGATTTTTTTTTCAAGATTGAGTCTTCTCTAAGTTTTCAATATGGCTACAACTAAATAACAAAAGGAAAAAGACAAGATATTAATAAAATCTAGAGGGGCTGGCCCGGTGGCCGAGTGGTTAAGTTCGCGCACTCCGCTGCAGGTGGCCCAGTGTTTCGTTGGTTCGAATCCTGGGCGCGGACAGGGCACTGCTCATCAAACCATGCTGAGGCAGTGTCCTACATGCCACAACTAGAAGGACCCACAGCGAAGAATATACAACTATGTACTGGGGGGCTTTGGGGAGAAAAAGTAAAAAAAAATTAAAAAAAAAATCTTAAAAAAAATTAAATTAAAAATAAAATAAAATCTAGAGCCTCCTTCCCCAAGCATCCATGGGAACTCCTTAAATAGATGGTTATAGCTCTCCCAGATGCTTTTAGGGGCACACAAGACACATCTACAAAAGTTGCTCACCTAACTCGTAATCATTGAAGCCGTCCACTATTTATTGTCCCTTCTAATCCTCTCTGGTCCTCTAACCCATCCTCATCTCATATGCTATTAAGTTCAGACCACTGGAAAGCTTTCAGGCAGATGGCATGATCAACTTTGCGAATAACTGAGATGGCTTTTGCTGGACTGTGGAGAGGGAACTAGAGTGAGATTATAGTGGAAGCAGTCCAGGGAGAGAGTTCTTGTGATATCCCGGACAACAGGAAAAGGATTGCATTTCAACAATGGAAGTAGGGATAAAGCAGATGGACATATGAAATATTCAGAAAACAAACGCATAACAACTCAGGAAAGAAGAAAAAGATGTGATAATGAAGGAAAAATGTTAATTCCCTGAATTCAGTTAGTTGTGTCAGTACAGCTTTGTTGAAAGAGAACTTGACACATATTAATGATATTATTATCTAAGCAAGTGTGGTGTTAGCAACAGTAGAATTAACACACAGTGTTTATGCTGGTGTTATGTTTGGATTTAACAGAGTATGAATAATTACTACACAGCAGAGTGATCCGGAACATTTCAGTTTGTAGCACATAGGGCACTTCAAAATAAACTTTAAAATAGTGGTCCCACGTAGGAACCTTCATTATAACAGATCGTGTGCTTCCTAAACTGTTTTGGAGACTCTGAAAATGATCCATCTATAAGATACCAAATATCTGGATAATCATAGAGACTTTCATTCCAAAAATATTTTTCAGTACAGTTTGTGAATATATGAATGGTGCTGCCTGGAGGAGTCGGGCAAGATTGTTCTAGCCAGCCAGAGAGGAATGGAATTGGGGCAATAGGTTGGGTGTATGCTGTCATAAGTTGGCCATATGAAATTGGAAACATAGCAAATATCAAACTAACAGGAGAGTAAGTGCTGAGGGTTCAGCTGAAGCAGCTTATCCAAATGTGCTGTTAGAGCTCTGGGACAAATGTCATTTTAGATCCTGGTGATGAAGTGGAAAAGGTAGCACATAGTTTACATGGTGCCTTCTCATACAATCATTTAGTTTCTCAAAATCATTCTATATAGGAATTCTAAATGGAAACACTACCTTCTTTCTTACGAGTGTTTTAGATTAAGATAAAGTGTAAATAAGTAAGAAGCCTAAGATAATGCTGAACACATTGTAGGTGTTCAACTATGTCTGTTGATTCCTATTTTCCACATGCACATTTGCTACTGCAAAAATCTAACAGCTCAGGCTATGAGTTTTGTTTGCAAGTCCAGGTCTCTTTGCCTGTTCCTTAGTAGGCTATACTACCACAGTGTTTCATGATCTTAAGCTTAATTAACGTATACACTTGCCTGGTTCTCAAATATTTCTCTCGTACTTAAATCACATGACCTCCCAAGACAATGACATTGTAACTTGTTTCAAACAAAGATACAAGATATGAGATATGACATCACATATCTAAAGATACAAGTTGTTGGGGAAATGGAGATATCACAAGAGCAGATTGTGTCTTCCTCTCTTTAAATGGAGATTTATCAATTTTACTTTTCATGGAAATGTGCACAGAGCATCATTTTGGTTCATTAAGCAGTTACCTACATTTCACTCAGCTGCAGTGATGGAAGTCCTTACAAAAATCAGATCCTTGCATATCGTCAAGCAGAAGGAATTAACATCTGTCTTGCAGATGTGACTTCAGGCACATTTCACAAGATGCTTGAAGTAGCCAGGATTATTTACTTTACTTTTATTACTGAGCCAAGTTACTGCCATGGGAATATAGAATTCTGTTTTCAGAGTAACACACCCATTGTTCTATACTGCTATTAAAAAGATATTCTTCATAGATGATTAAAATCTACTAAAATGTATATTTACTCTACTTATATTTGAAAATTTCTGTATCCTTATTAACTTCATTTGAGTAAAAATGAAAATCCTTTTCAGTTAGTTAGCTTCTAGATATTGCTAAAGTTCTTGTCTCATAGATCATAAAATTATAGAAGTTTGAAATTAGAATTGACCTTAAACTCATTTGATATGTGAGGATAATGGTAGTAAATTGGATGTTATTTTGTGCGAGATAGAGTTAAATGCTCTACCTACATTGTTTTATACTCTAGGGTAATAGTTCTCAAACAGGCTCACGTCAGAGTCAGCTGAGGAACTTGTGCTTCAATGATCCTGGGCCTTTGTTACTCAAACAGCTCTCCAGATTATCTGCTACATGCCAAGCTTGAGAAACACTGCTCTTAGAAGTAGAAAATATGCACCTTCATTTTGTATACTGACAAAACTGAAGCTCATAGATAATAACTTTCTAGAGGTCACAGAGCCAATAAGCAGTAGAGTCAGTATCCTTGGCTGAGGTTGACAGGGAGGTACATTTTGTAGCTCTGCTCTGTGAGTCAGCAACCAAACTGGCCAGTCCAGATGAACTAGCGATGGCTGCATGGAGGAGAGTGATGAGATCACATTGTGACCCATGATGATGACCAACTGCTGATGTCTGCCACGGATGCAGGAGCAATCACCCAGTATGATTTCTTTGATTTAAAACTAGCTTAAGAGAGGCCAGCCCTGTGGTGTAGTGGTTAAATTTCAGCGTGCTCCACTCCAGTGGCCCAGGTTCATTGGTTGGCATCTCAGGTGTAGACCCACACCACTCATCAGCCATGCCATGGCACCAACCCACGTACAAAAAATAGAGGAAGATTAGCAACAGATGTTAGCTCAGGGAAAATCTTCCTTAGCAAAGAAAAGAGAAAAGCTTAAGAGCAGATCTGTGTTTTCATTCAACTAGACTCCTCATTGGCTTTAGCAGTTTTTGGTAAAAGACTCTGAGTCTCAGAAATGTATAGTATCCTCCTTAAGGGAGCATTAAAGGTAAAGAGAAGCCCAGTGGATCAAGAGCCAACCTACAAGTTCCAGTCTCTGTCCTGAAATTAACTTCTCATGTGAACTTGGCCAAGATATCTTTTTGTTGCTGGATAGCAGTTTTCTCACGAGAAAATTGAGCTATTTGGACTCAGTCATCAGAAAGCTTTCTTCCTAGTCTAACATGGTTAATGCTCCATATTTTGACAACAATGACTCTTACAGTTCAGGGATAATAGGCAGACCCAATATCTCAGTGTTTGGTCATTTCCCAAAACATGAAGCACCTGGTTAGTCTCTCAGAATCAGCAGAAACGAATGTACAAAGGAACGAATTTCCAGTGTATTTAAATTTCATAAACATCTCTATTTGGAGATGAGAAAGAGAGAAGTAACTGTGAGAAGCATTGTAAAAAGGTGACAAAATCTGATAGTTTAAGACAAAATTACTTGAAAATTATGTGAGATATTTCAGATTTAATGGTTTGGCAAAACAGTAAAGAATTTGTGCAAAAAACATAATTGTTGGTGGTAGATCCATGTAGACATCTCTAGATTGTCTAGTCCATTTTGGTGCTATGCTTCTAGAATACATTTTTTAAAATCTATTTTTGTTTCTTCTTTCATTTCTCATGAAGTAAAATGCCATAAAATAATAATAATCATTGTGCATGTTTTACACAAATAGATTCCTAACCAAGTATGCTTACAAAAGTAGAAAGATAGAGCAATGAAGCCCTACTGCCACCGCGCCCACACCCCAGTCACCACGTTCTAACAAGGGTAGCCTCCTTTCTAGTCTTGTCTCCACAAGATTTTGGAATGTGAATTTTGCTGTGAAAAGTTACCTCAGGCCTCAGTTTTATCTCTAAAGTGAGTATAATAGCTGAATAATACCTCATGGATTTTTATGAGGATTAAATAATATTATAGGTATATAATAAGTGGTCAACAAATAGTATACATATATCTGTCAATACGTGATATTCACAGGCAGGACACAGCATCTCAGAGAAGTTAAATACAGTGACAAAGATTGCAATCATTGTAAGTTGCCCAGCTGAGACAGAAGCCCATGCTTCCAGACTCCCAGCTCAACACCCTCCCCAAGTTATCAAACTACTTATTTAAATTCTATGTGGCTCCTGGGAAAAAGTCCAATGTGTCATAGAACCAGATGCTTAGAATTAAGAATTTTCTTTTCCAGTCTCTCATTGTTCCATTTCTGTGGAGCTGCCTAACCCTTGGGGCACTTCACACAGAAGACTGAAATTCACTCATTACATAGAGAACAGGAACCCTTTCTTTGTTTAAATGTTTCTCTCAGTCTCCTGCTTCTGGTCTCCTTTTTTCTTTAAAGGCACCCCAAGCATTATGCATTATTTCCCAACCTCCCCACATCTCCCATCTAAATCCTGCTTTCAAGGTAACAGCCCAGGTCTTTGAATCCAGCTTGCATTAGTATGCAACCCACCCTCTTTCTAATCTCTCATCTTTCCCATTGGCTTTTTCTCCAAGTGCATCTTTTATTTCTGTAGATCACATGCTTTATATATCTCTGCCATTAACATCTACCTGCCAAATGTTACTTCCCGTTCTGTTAGGGGGAAAACAATCCTGCCCCTTCTGACCCCACCGTCACCGATCTTAAATCAGAGAAAGGGACTGACTGAGCAAAGCACACAATTACTGAAAAAAAAAAATGTCCTTAACAGTCATCATTTCTCAACATGGCTATGACTCCAATCTACAAAGGCAGCTTTCTTTGATTACTATCATCAAAAGCCCATTACTCTAAAGAAGACAGTATACATTTTGAATGAAGTTATTAAGGTGTTTTTGTGGCTCAAGTTGCTAAATAGTGAGCACTTTACTCCTGTCCAGTCATGCAGGCAGCATTGAAATATTTAAAATACAAGGCAATCAGGCACTGAACCTAATATTTACTCTCTGAATCACTTAGCTATATTTCATCAGCTTCCCTGGTCTTCTGAATTTTCATCAACAGAACATACATCATGAAATCTTACCATGCGAGGGAAGGTCATAACAACACCTTCCAGTGACTTCCATGGTGATGACATTAAAATCTGAAGATACATTCATTTTCTGAGATATGCCGTTCCCTTGTGAAATGAGGATAGACCCAAGAGTTCATCCTGAAGAAAATCAGACCAATCTTTTTTCTCTGCTCTTAAATCAAGCAGAACTTGTCACCGCCTTCTGTATTCAGTTTGCATAATACTATTTTCTTTCTCTCTTGCACATTTGCCCTCCCCACTACATCCACTGTACTCATATATTGATCAAGCAAGAGAAGTGAGATCAACATATATCTTAAAAAATCATGACTATGATCATTTCTTAAAGACCTTGGGTTTATTTCTGGCAATAGGTAATTCACCCCAGAGGGAAAGCTTCAGTGAGCTTATCAGTTTAAGGTCACAGGTAGAGGTGAAGCAAAGGGAGACAGCAGAAGCTCCATGGAAAATGGCCTGGTGCAGGGGGGTGAAATTTGAGTTTCAGCTCTGCCACTTTGTAACTGTGGGTCATTGGCAAACCACTTAGTCCATCAGAGACTTTGTTTCCTTATCTGTAAATTTGAGGCTATTGAAGATAAAATAAAATTTGATAATGTATGGAAAAATATTAAATTATCAGTTAATATTATTATTACAGATACAATCCTGGGCATTTGGCTTATTTTAAATTAAACAACACACTTAATGAAGGTAAATATTATATCATTAATTTTTATGTTGTTTGAATATTGACATAGAATGTAATTTATTATTGATCTTGACATTAGAAAGTGTGTTTGAAATTTGATTCTGTTATCTCCCTGCTACATTTCTCTAAGCATGACAGCATTATTTTTTAACATTGTTATTTTTTAAATTGAAATTAATAATACTTATTTCACAGGCATGAAATCAGCATGAAGTGAAACTCTTGTATGAACATGCACAGCAAGTGTCTAGCTCATGGTAGGGATACTGCGAAAACATCTATTTCTTATTTTTTCTCCTAAATTGCACTGGCTTTAGACAAATTTATTACTATTGAAATAAAAGTATTTAAAATATACTAGATTTTTAAAGTGCAGAATAAAGGGGAAAAATGGAAATTACAATATTTGGTCAATGATTTTTATCTCTGACTACAACAAATAGAGAATATACATAAGCACAAGCCAAATTCACATGAAGTTTCGCAATTTATACATCACCTGATTGTTAACAATTACTTTGGCCTTTGAGCTGTATGGCTGACAATTCCTATAGACCAGTCGTCAAAGATTTTATTCTTTTCTATTTCTTAAGTTGTGGGCTGAAGACATATGATATTATTTTGCAACTTGTAGGGAAATGGGGCAACAACTGAGTATATTTCATTGAGTCAAGATTTGAAATAATAGAAACATTTTAATTAGAACTTGGGAAATGTAGGTCTGACTTCTGAGTCAAAATCATGATATCACAATTATGTAGTAGAAATTGTTCTTATTGCAAAATTCTCAAGAAATATGGTTCTACAAAGCACTAATTTCTTGTAATATGAATAGACATTATATGAGGAAAATGTCAATGAGAAATGATGTTAAAAAGAATTAAGCCCCTTTGGTGCAGGAATACAGTGACTTTGATATGCTAACATGTCATTGAAATGACAGGAAACTCCCATAATGTGCCTTGATCTGAAGCTATCTGTTCAGGCTAACTTAATATTCTTCTGTCTGTTGCTCACAAAATTCCAGCTGCTCTGGCCTTCCAACTCTCCCCACCCTATACCTATGTGCAGCAAGCCCTCCCTCAGAGCTTTGTACTTATTGCCTCTTCTCCCACTGTCTATGCTACCTTCCTTTCTTTCATTCATGTGGCTGCTCAAATAGCTCATCCTCAGAGGCAATTTCCTCTCCAAACAGTACAAAATGGCATCCCCAGTTAGTCTATCACTCCCCCTGCTCTTCCTTCCTTCTTTTTCTCTCTCCTTCTTCCTCCTTCCCCTCTTCACTCCCTCTCAGCTTCCCTGCTACCATCCTCCCACCTTCCTCTCTTTCTGTTTCTGTCTTTCTCTCTCTCATTTTTTAATTCTTTCCTTTTTTCAGTTTTGGTAGCATTTAATCTTTGTTATTTGACTGTATATGTTTCTCTTAATTGTCTATTCTCCAACCTGATTCATAAGAACAGGGCCTTTGTATCTGTGGTTCACTGCTGAATTCCAAGCCCTAGAACACTAGTTGTCTACAGTAGATGCTCAGTAAATCATTGCTGCGTAAGGACTCTGTTGGAAAAAGGGAAAAGTGCCATTAGCAGGCCATGCACTTTGAAGAATTTCCCAATTTAGAAGGCAAAAAGACCTACATAAATAGATGAATCCAGGGAATAGCACAGTTTGAAACACAATAAAGAGAAGTACTGGGAGACTTCTTAAGATAGGTAGAAGAAGCCGAGAAGCTAAAGGAGTTGTGCTCTGAGAAGAGAACTTTTTGTACTCCTCTTCCCACCTTGTTCACGCAAAGGAGCTTCAAGGGCTTTCACTCAGAGGTCATATCTGTGGGAAGTTGCTCACTCAGCTACTCCTTGCAGTGGGAGGAGAGCAGGTGAGTCCCACCACCCAGAGGAAAAGCCACCTCTCCCCTGCGGCACGTGCCCGAGCTACCGTCGCTGCAGCAAGCAGGTTTTAGTACACAAAACAGGCAGTTGAGAAGGAATTTGCCAAAACAGAATAATTACAACTAAGATTTGAAATTTAACCAATAATATGAAACGTAACAAAACCAACAAAAAAAGAACATCATCCACTAGCTAAAGTATTCATATTGTCAGAGATACACGGGGAATATCACATCTAGTTTACAAATTATAAAGTCAAGTCATTGGAACTTGAGGATGTTTCCAAAATTAATACTTAAAAAACTTAGACAGAATATCAAGCAGAATGGATGCAACTGAAGAGTAAGTTAGTGAATTGGAAGATGAATCAAAGTAATTTTGTTTAGAATGTAGTACAAGCAGACTAAGATATATGTGTGAAGGTAAATTTTGAAAGAATAAAGAAAAATATCATGTGGACACAATGACAAATAAGATTCATACAGCTGAATTTTTGTATTCAAGAAATTTAGCATTTAGTTGAGAAAATAGAATTAAAACACACAAAAAAAACCGCAAGTATTTTTGAAGAACTTGGGGGCTTCGAGCCCAAAAATGGTCATTATAAACGGCAATATCCTCCCAAACTCAGGCGACATGTTAGCACACCTGCTAGATTTGAAGAAGAAACTCTTGTCTTCCTTGTGGCGTTTGGTGGGGGCAGCTCAGTTTATGGTGAAGACATCAAGAGTGCTTTGCTGGAAAACTCTACTATTTCTGTCACATGAATGCCAAAAATTACTTATATCTCTTTATATTTACAGTGGCCAGTGGAAAATAGACATAAATAAACACAGAATATGTGCTTTTGAAATGGTGATACACTGTCTGGGAAAAGTGAATGGGAGAGGCAACAGCAGAGGAGAATGCTACAAGTCACCTTTTCCCCTAGTAAGAAGGTCTTATCTCAGGGAGACTTAAGGACCACTCACCCTGGAGAGAACGACTTTTCTCTACTCACATCTTCTGACAGGATGCAGACAGAATTTGGACTTGATGTTTGTCTCTTGATGTGCTATCCTAAGAACAATTCTCCAAGGGAAATTTAACCTGCTGCCTCTGATCGCCTTAACTCACAGGCAGTCTGTTCTCTGAGGACTTAATGCCCACAAAGCTGACAGAACCTTCCTAATCAGTGAGCAGGGGCTCTGTTTATCCTAGAAATCACACAAAGACAACGTCAAAGGATATGAATTAAAGTAGAATATTAGGTCTTAGGATATTTGAATGGTGCCTGAGCCAGAGCCAATGGACCACTCCCTCCCTCACTTTATATTTTGTACAGCTCTCCTTCATTAAACATCACTGAATACATCCAACAGCTCTTTAGGATATCAAATGTCTGAATGGGAAAGATCATTAAAAAGTGATTTGCGTTTCTAAAATCAGGAAATAATCCTGCTAAATAGGGAGAAACCACATGGAGTGAGGAGCCTACAACCTCATTCATTTTGTAATTTGGGTTGTTAGAAATCTTTAAAATTTCATGAAATGATGTATAAAAAAAATAGTCTGAAGACCTTTTAACCCTAAAACTTCCCTTCAAACACAGCTCAGTCTGTCTTCCTAGATAGTGTGGTGTCAAGGCAGGAGCCGTGAGAGAAGCCAGATCCATAAGAAAACTATTGCTTGAGAACTTTTAAGCAGGTTCAGAAACAAACCTCTCAGAAGTGTTGGTTTTCAACTATGCAGTGACTTTTTTCTCCAAGTTGTCATAGACCATTAAGTTCCATCTCTGCTAGGCATGGAGACTGCTGGGGGACAAGGGCAGCACCCAGAGAAGTAAACATCTCTTTTACAAGATCATGATTATTAATCTAAATGTAATTGACAATGGATTGCGAATGTAAAGCTCAGTCTACCACATCTTGTGACAATAATTTGGTCATGGAGGATTTTTTTATGCCTACAGGGTGTTAAAAACACTAACCCTTGTTTGTAATCATATAGAGTAGGAGAATAGGATGGGTTTTTGGAGTCATAGAATTCAATTAGAATTCCTTCTTCCACTGCTTATTACTTATTTGACTTTGAGTAAGTCAGTACACTATCTTGCCCTCAGTTTAGGGTTATTGTGATAGTTTCTAACATAGTGTATATAAAATGCCCACCACAGTGAATAGTACATAAAAGTTACTAAGAAATTGTTAAAAATACGGGTGCAGTGGGTGGGAGAAGTGGTAGCATTTGTAACAATCATGCTTTACTCTAAAGGAATGAAAAGCTATCAATAGCGTATCTATAACAGTAAATAAAGTAATTGTCACTTCCTTGAAGATTATTTTTAACCTGATGCCTACACATCTTTCTTGCCTTATCTTGCAATATCTTGCATATAAAATCTTTCTCCTCAGTTGGTCTCCTTTGTCTCTAGAAATGCTTTCCATTTTCCAATCAAAATATGGTCACTCAAACTGATATACAAACTAGTCTGCACGTGCTCTCTCTTCTCTACTTCTGTTCAAGTCCTGCTTGAGTGATGCGCTCTCATGAAGCCATCTGCCGCACTGTTCAACAGAAGAGAGTTCTGGATACTCACCACTCATTGTATATTTTGTGGATGAAAATAATCCATAACGAATCTATAAATGAAAATTTGGGCGAGTTTATTCTGAGTTTAAATCTTAGGATTATAACCCGGGAGAGTCTTTCCACAAAGGAACAGAGCACTCTAAAGAAGTGGGGGTACACAGGGTGGTAATATACCCTCAAAGAGGGTGTTTCACATATGATTGAAGTGTCCCTCCCACAATAGTCACAAGATTGCCCTGTCAGCACAGCACTTGATGGACACATCAGGTAGTGGGTCTACTATCTTGGTGGGTGTAGCAGGAGGCAAGTCTATTGTCTCAAGCTGGGCGGTCACAGGTGAGCACAGCAATCAGTTTCTAGCCTAAGGAAAGATACTTAATCCTTAAGGAGATGCCAACATTGGGAGGGGGAGGGAAGTTGCACCTTTATCTCAAGGGCCTTTTGCTCTTGCCATAGGGAATCTCTAAAGCAAATATACAATGCATGCTCAATAGCCTCGGTCAGGCCCTTTTGGAAAGACAAGGTCAGGCCAAATTAGGTTTACACAAAATGGCTTCCTCATATATTCCAATATATCCTATTACTTGCCATTTTTATTTGTCAATCTAACATCAGGTGTGTTGTGATGTGTAGAGATCTTTTAATAATCTCAGCTAGATTACTATTTTGTTCACTGTGGAACCCACATTCTATTCATTGTGTCCCCTAGATTGTCATGTTTAATAAGGAATGACCATTTTGTTTTTCTTTCAGTGGTAAATAAATACGATAGTTGGTCACTAGACTAAAGTCTGACTTGTCAATGACTTTTTCTTATAAAAAGTAGAAAACTTTTTCTTTGCTTCAACAGTTCAGCTTTTCTTTCATTTTTCATTAAATCATTCATTTTTTCATTCCTTCACAATCATTCATTTATTGAGTCAGCTTAAAACCATGCTAATTGAGGTGAAAATATTGGTAAGAAAGCACCAACATAATCCACACACCTGGAAGGTACAAAGTAAAATACATTTAAGAAGTGCTCCAATAGAGATGTACAAAGCAGGAAAAGGAGCTCTTGGGTGGCACAAAGTAAGATGGATATAGAAAGAAAACATGGTAGCTAGTTAGATGGATGGAAAGATGGTGAATGGATGGAGAGAGAAACGGAGACAGAGATAGAGATAGATACATAGATCAATAGATCGATCAATAGATTTTTTTAAGTGTTGTATGATATTCTTTATTCTTTCCTCAGTTGTCGGCTTCCAGCTAGAGTCATTTCTCTTTACTCTGAAAACCATTTTCAGCAATTCTTGCAGTGGAAGTCTGCAGAGCTAAAGTCTCTTCACTTTTTTCTGAGGCAAAATGCAATTATTTCACTTTCATTTTTTAAAATCAATTTGTGAAGTGTAGTATAATATACATTAAAATGGAGGCATTTTATTGTATGAATTTGGGAAATGAATTTTGGAAATTTTATACATCATGTAACCAACACAAAAATCAAGATATAGAATATTTCTGTCAGGCAAAAACGTTCTTTTCTATCCCATCCCAGTCAAGCTGCTATGCCCCAGACAATCAGTGATCTGCTTTCTAACTATAGATTCAAATTATCTTTCTACGGTTTCAAATAAATGTAATCACACAGTATGTAAATTTTGTGTCAATCTTCTTTTGTCCATCACAATATTTCCGAGATTCACCAATGCTGTTATGTGTACCAATAGTTCCTGTATTTTTATCACTCAGTATTCTTCTATTGTGTGAATATGCAATAATTTGTTTCTCCTTTACTCGTTGGTGGATTTTAGTCCAATTTTTAGCTGTTTTAAAAAAGCTTCTATGAACATTTGTGTGTAAGTCTTTGTGTGAATATGTGTTTTCAATTCCCTTCAATGTATGCCTAGGAATGTAATGGCTAGGTTGTATGATAAATGAATGTTACATTTTACTAGAAACTGCTAAACTATTTTCCAAGAGACTGTATTAGTTTACATTTCACACCCCTCCCTAGTAACGTTGCTCCACATTTTTGCTGACATTTAGTATCTTTAATCTTTGTAATTTCAGCAGTTAAATGAGTATATAGTCTATCATATTGTGGTATTAATTTGTATTTTCCTGTGGCCAATTTCGTTAAGCATTTTTTTCATGTGCCTGTTGGCTATAAGCATACTTTTTCTGTAAAATGTTCGAAATTTTGTTTTTTATTTATTATATTTTTAAGTGTACAGAAAGTAGGATTAACTTTATTTTTGGTAGATAATTCTGTGAGTTTAACACAAAATTAGATTCATGTACAATTCAGAAAAGTATTATTACTCCCAAACTAATTAAATGTATATGTGGGAATCTATTTCTGGACTCTATTTTATTTTGTTGACCAGTGTGTCCCTTTTGTAGCTTTATAGTAAGTTGTGAAATCAGGTAGTGTGGATCTTCCAACTTTGTTCTCCTTCTTCACAATTGTTTTGATTGTTCTAGACCCTTTGCTTTTCCATAGAAATTTTCCTATCAGCTTGTGAATTTCTGGAAAAAGAACAACTACTGGAATTTTTGTTGATGTATTGAATTTATAGATCAATTTGAAGATAATTGACATAAAACAACATTGAGTCATCTTCTTTATAAATGTTGTATATCTCTACATTTTTTAGGTCATTGTTAAATTTCTCTTACTAATGTTTTATAGTTTCCAGTGTAAAATCTTACCTAAGTTTTATTGGTTGCATCCCTTAATAGTTCAGAATTTTTATGCTATTGTAAATGTTATGATTTTGAAATTTGAATTCTCAATTGTTCATTATTAATATTTTTGTTGAGGATTTTATCTCTGTCATTGATTGGTATTATATCTTCCAAATAGTTTCATAAAATCACCAGTGGACATCTGGGCCTAGACTTGACTTTGTAGAAGTATTTTTAATGATAAATTCAGTTTATTTAAGAACTGATCTTGATTTTCTTTTTCTTCTTGAGTAATTTCATGGTAGATTTTGTCTTTCAGGAAATTACTCCTTTTTATCTAAATTGTCAAATATTTTGTCAAACAGATGTTCATAATACTATCTTATTAAATCTTAATATCTGTATGATCCATAGTGATGTCTCTTTTTTTCCCCTCCTTTCATTCTTGATATTGGCAATTTGTATCTTCTCTCTTTTATTCTTGCTCAGTCAGGATGGATAGTCATAATTAAAACAATTTTTTTTCTCAAGGAACCAGGTTCTGCTTTATTGATTTTTCTCTATTGGTTTTATGATTTCTATTATATTAATGTTTTCTTAGCTTTATTAATTTCTTTATATTCATTTTGTTTCTATTTTAGTAGCTTCTTAAATGGAAAGATAGGCCACTGATTTTAGACGTCTTGTTTTCAAATATAAGCATTTAATGATATACATTTCCTTTTAGTTGTAATCCACAAGTTTTGACGTATTGTTTGAATTTTCCTTCAATTAAAAGTTATTTTCTAGTTGCCTTTATGATTTTTTCATTGATTCATGAGTTAGTAAGATATGTGCTGCTTAGTTTCCAAATATTTGAGAATGTTAAAGATATCTTCATGTTAAAGATTTTTAGTTGAATTCTGTTGAGGTCAAGGCATACATTCTGCATGATTTAAATCATTTTAAACTTATGGTGGCTTATTTTACGTCCAAGAATATGATCTATCTTGCATAAGGTTTATTTTGAACTTGAAACTAGTTTGTATTCAGTTCTTGTCTAATAAAGTATTCTAAAAATATCGATTAGGTCCAGTTACTTTATGATTGCATTGAGGTCTTCTGCAGCGATGCTGATTTTCTGTCAACTTGTTTTAATGGATATTGAGAAAAAAGTGTAAAGGTTTTCAGCTGTAATTATGGTTCTATTTCTCATTTAATTCTGTCAGCTTGTGCTTCAATTATTTTAAAGTTCTATTATTGAGTGCGTATTTAGGAATGTTATAGCCACTTGATGAAATGATTCATCATTATAAAAAATTCCTCTCTAGCATTGAAAATATTCATTATTCTAAAGTTTATTTTTTAAAAAAAATTTTCCACCTTTGTTTTTATTGTTTTCACTTGCAGTAATATTGGATGATAACAATATATAGCTTTCAGATGTACATCATAATATATTTCGAATTCTGTGTAGATTACATCATATTCATCACCCAAAAACTAATTATAGTCCATCACCTCACATGTGAATCTAATCATCCCTTTTGCCCTCCCCTCCTCTTCCCCTATGGTAACCACCAATCCAATCTCAATTTCTTTTTATCTTCTACTTATGAGTGAGATCATATGGTATTTGACTTTCTCCCTCTGACTTATTTCACTCAGCATAACATCCTCAAGGACCATCCATGTTTTCACAAATAGCTGGATTTCATCATTTCTTATGGCTGAGTAGTGTTCCATTGTGTATATACACCACACTGTCTTTATCCATTCATCCCTTGATAGGCACCTAGGTTGCTTCCAAGTCTTGGCTATTGTGTATACTGCTGCAATGAACATAGGGGTGCGTGTGTCTTTATGCCTTTGTGTTTTCAAGTTCTTTGGATAAATACCCAGCAGTGGGATAGGTGGATCATATGGTAGATCTATTCTTAATTTTCTGAGGATATTCCATACTGCTTTTCATAGTGGCTGCACCAGTTTGCACTCCCACCAGCAGTGCTCCCACCACCAGAGCAGTTCCCTTCTCTCCACATCCTCTCTAATCCTTGTTGTTTCCGGTCATGTTAATTATATCCATTCTGACCGGAGTGAGGTGATACCTCATTGTAGTTTTGATTTGCATTTGCCTGATAGCTAATGATGTTGAGCATCTTTTCATATGCCTGGTGGCCACCCGTATATCTTCTTTGGAGAAATCTCTGTTCAGATATTTGCCCATTTTTTATTTCTGAGGATGATTAGCCCTCAGCTAACATCTGCCAATCCTCCTCTTTTTGCTGAGGAAGACTGGCCCTCATCTAACATCCGTGCCCATCTTCCTTTACTTTATATGTAGGATGCCTACCACAGCATGGCTTGCCACACAGTGCCATGTCCACACCTGGGATCCGAACCAGCGAACCCCAAGCTGCCGAAACGGAACGTGTGCACTTAACCACTGTGCCACTGGCCTGTCCCTTGGCCATTTTTTAATTGTGTTGTTGGATTTCTTGTTGTTGAGATGTATGAGTGCATCTTTGTATATTTAGGATATTAACCCCTTATCTGATATATGGTTTGCAAATATCTTCTCCCAATTATTAGGTTGTCTTTTCATTTTGTTGATGGTTTCCTTTGCTGTGCAGAAGAAGCTTTTTAGTTTGATGTAGTCCCATTTGTTCATTTTTTCTTTTGTTTCCCTTGCACGGTCAGACATGGTACTTGAAAATATGCTGCTAAGACAGATGTCAAAGAGCATACTGCCTATGTTTTCCCTAAAATTTGTATGGAACAACAAAAGACCCCGAATAGTCAAAGGATTCCTGAGAAAAAGGAACAAAGCTGAAGGTGTCACACTCCCTGATTTCAAAATATACTACAAAGCCGTAGTAACCAAAACAGCGTGGTACTGGCACAAAAACAGACACACGGATCAATGGAACAGAATTGAGAACCCAGAAATAAACCCACATATTTGTGGACACCTAATATTCGACAAGGGAGCCAAGAGCATACAATGGAGGAAGGAGAGTCTCTTCAATAAATGGTGTGGAGAAAACTGGACAGCCACATGCAAAAGAATGAAAGTAGACCATTCCCTTACACCATGCACAAAAATCAGCTCAAAATGGATAAACATCTTAATGTAAGACCCCAAACCATGAAACATCTAGAAGAAAACACAGGCAGTACGCTCTTTGACATCAGTCTTAGCAGCATATTTTCAAGTCCAATGTCTGACCAGGCAAGGGAAACAATTATTTTAAAGTTCTATTATTGAATGCATATTTAGGACTGTTACAGCCACTTGGTGAAATGATTCTTTATCCTTATAAAAAGTCCCCCTCTACCATTGATAATATTCATTATTCTAAAGTCTATTTTCTTATGCTTAGTAGGTTTTTGATAATTTTTTCTGTCTTTTTTTTTCTACTAATCCATTATTTTTGCTCAGCTTTGCATAAAAAAATCTTTTTTTTCCCTGGTGGATTTAAGATTTTTCCCTTTGCAAAGATTTTCAGAAACTTGGTTATGAAAAGCCATGGTCTTTTCCTTATTTGTTTCAATGCTACTTGAGGTTCATTGAGCTTCTTGACTCTGTGTGTCCATAGGTTTCATCAATTTTGGAAAATATTTACCCATTATTTCTTCAAATATGTTTCAGTCCCCCTTTTTTCCTTTTTCTCTGGAACTTTAATCACAATTGTATTAATTATCTTGATGATGTTTTATAGAAACTCTCCTCTTTTTGTTAGTGTTTTTTTCTGGCTGTGCTTCATTTGGATAGTTTCATTGTAATGTATTTAATTTTACTATGTTTTTCTACAACATCTAATTTTATATTAATTTCTTCCAGTGAATTTTTAATTTCTGATAATGCTTCCATCCCTAAAATTTACATTTCAATATGTTTTCTAGCTTCTGTTTTCTCCACATTATATTCATGCTTAGCTTAAATCTTCAATCATGTGGAACACAGTTATAATAGCTGTCTCAATGTCCTGATCTGCTAATTTAATTATCTGTCTTTTTTGGTTCTTTCCAGTAACTAACTTTTCTCCATGTATGTCTCTTAGCAGCAAAAACACTTCACTGGATGCTAGGCACTATAATTTTATGCTGCTGAGTGTTGGATGTTGTGTGTGTGTGTGTTTCTTTCTTGCAGATTAATTTGATATTTTCGAGGCTTGTTTTTAAGCTTTTTAAAGAAACTTATAGATTATTTATTCTATGCCTAACATAGACCCACTTTCAGCCCCTTTTGGGTCAGTGTTGAAATTCTCATGTTTATGTTGAGATCTCTCCACCTTGACTGGAGGGAGCTCAAACAATTTCTAACCCTGTGTGAGCTCTGGGAATTCATTATCTTCCAGCTCCCTCATAATTATTCCTTCTTGGGAAGTCTGGCCTTGTGGAATGCCACACTGAGCATGCACATGTTGTTAGTCAGACAACATTCAGATGGACTTTATGCAGATTTCTGATGTTCTCTTCTTGTGTATCTCCCTCCTTTCCAGAAACTCTTGTGTGCAAATTTTAGCTATATCAGTGTTTCTGACCTCCAGTCTCTGTCTCCTCATCTCAGTAAGTTTGCCAAACTTGGTTTAAATTCTTCCTTTCTATAGCCTGAATACCGTGTTAAGGCAGAACGTCTGGGAAATGGTCTGGTTTATTTTCCTTCTGAGGGTGAGTAGGGAAAGAAATTCCTGAGCTGAACTGCCTGTTGCCAATGTCTGTAGACATCATTATCATTTTGTCCATTTTTTTTTACGTTTATCATTTATGTTTTTTACGTTTATGGTTATAAGTGAATTCTGGACCTACTTACTCTCCCATGGACAGATTCAGAAGTCCCCCAACTTCAGTTCTGAAAACTATTTAATTGCACATAGAATTTTAAGTTCAGAGTTTTGTTTTCCCATTCAGCACATTAGAAATGTCATTCTGTTATCTGGCTTTAAATGTGTCTTTTATATCTGTTACTGTTTTTAAGGTTTTCTTTGTATCTTTGGTTTTTAGCATTTGATACGTCTAGGCATTTTGTTTTGTTTCATTTGTTTTTAGTATCCATCCTGCTTGGATTTTACAAGTTTGTTTGGTTGATTGATTGGGCCTGTGTATTAATGTCTTTCAACAATTTTGGAAAATTTTTATCGATTATGTCTCAAATATGTTTTTCTGTTCCATTCTCTCTTATGTCTTCTTCTGGGACCCCAGTTATATGTATGTTAAACCCTTTAAACATTTTTCACACATCTCACAAGTCTTGTTCTACTTTTTATACTCTTTCCGTTCTACTCTTTTCACTTTAGATACTTTATATTACCCTTTCTTCAGGTTCACTGTGTACAGTCTAATGTTGTCATTGACTATATTTTTCATTTCTGAAATATTTTTCAATTTTAGTTTTTCTCTTTGGTTATTTTTTTAATAGCTTCTATCTCTCTGTGAAACTCTTTACCTGATTATGTCCAAATTTGGACATAGTGCCCAAATTTCCACTAGATCTTTAAATAGATTTATCATAGCTATTTTAAAGTCCTATCTAATAATTCCCCAAACTGGATCTACTTTTATTGACTGTTTCTTCACTTGAATGTAGGTCATATTTTCTTGCTTCTTTGCATGTTTCATAGATTTTGATGGTATGTCAGGCACTGTGTTCAACTGAACAGTGAAAGCTGAAGTAAATATATTTACCTCCAGAAAAGAACACCCACTTTCTTTCTTCAGTTTGTTTGTATGGGAGGGTAGGCCTGGCTTCACTTTTTATATTTTGAGGAAGATTAGCTCTGAGCTAACATCTGCTGCCAATCCTCCTCTTTTTGCTAAGGAAGACTGGCCCTGAGCTAACGTCCATGCCCATCTTCCTCTACTTTATATGTGGGATGCCTGTCACAGCATGGTTTGACAAGCAATATGGAGGTCCACATCTGGGATCTGAACCAGTGAACCCCAGTCCACTGAAGCAGAAATGGGAACTTAACCGCTGTGTCACTGGGCTGGCCCAATGGCTGCACATATTTTGAGGGCAGTATTAGAACTTTCTCTTCAGATGGTGTGAGATTGAACCCTGATGAGTCTTCAGAGCTTTCTTTATTCCATAAAGACCAGTAATTAACTTTCTGAACTGTGGGAGATTTCTCTCTGCTCTTTAGTTTGACTGCCTACTTTTGGGATCACTGGGGACTTCTTTTTGTTCTCCAGTCACACTGTTGGCTCTCTGATTCACATGAGATTTTGTTCCATCTTACTGCCCTGCCCTTGGGCCTTGGTAGTCTTTGTCATGCATCGAAGGACTTTTTGCTTCTGAAGATGGTTGGAGACTTTATCAAATCCTGTGACTTTCCCTCAGCCTCTGGTGTCCTTCTCCCACTAGACGAAGGTCTGTGGAAAAGAGAAAGAAGTTGGCTATTGAGTATAAATTTACTTTGTGGCCAGAACTTTTTGAGATCTCTCTCTCTCTCTTTCCCTGTCATTCGGTCTTTTTAATTCCTGTATTTCTTCTACACCATCATGAGTGATGAGAAAGTATTTTGGAATGTACAGAATACTACGTATGCATGTGACACAGAGTCATAAAATGAACACTTGACAGAAAGTATGGAGACCTTGTCTCTATCCAGTTCTGATCTTGGCCAGCTCTGAACAGTGCAATGAGCTTTTGTTTTGTAAAAACCAACAGGCCCAACTTTTTCTAAGTTGAGGGAATTTAATTCACTCTAATAAATGGGAAGTGAGTATTTTCTTTGTGTCCGGGTCTGTGGTAAATGCTAGGAAACAGAAAAAAAACAGAAAGGAATCAATTTAGTTGCCCTGAAGGGGGGAGAGACTGAGATATAAAGATATGCCACCATGATACTGCACACTGGAACCCAGGAGAAGGACATTTTCCCCACCCTGGGTGAATCAGAAATCTCTCTGGGGAAATGGTGACTCTGTTAATTCCTCTTAAGATTGAGTAGTTGATGAAGAAGTATGAGGAACAAAGCTGAGGGGAATGGTGGAAAGGAGACAGAAAGAACTTGTGCTTTCCTTAAGGAAGTTTTGGGGATACCCATGTCATATCCTCTACCTAGAATTGGTAATAAGCTCTCTTCTTGTAGCATATGACTAGGGCCCCACCTAAGTCCTACCATGCCTGGTTCCCTACATTAACTACTGTCCTTGTAGTACTGGTAACTACTACAATTTACTGTTATTCCAGCCTGACAAACTTTCATTCCTTGTCTGGTCAATTCCCAACAATTTTGCTTTCTATATGTTAATCTCCATTTTACATCAAAGAAAACAGACATTCAGAGAATACTGCATAACTGATAAGTAGCACATCTGGAATTTGAAACTATATCTGCCTGATGGTCTCCACAACAGCTCTCTGTCACTGGCTTTGGGTTCTCCCTTACTCTTGCTATGTTTTCCAAGACTGGAACACCTAGAACACTAAAACTTGATCTTTTTGCATACCCTCCTGAAAGGCTTTTGGGTTCACGTGTCTGATTATTCCTGCAGGTATTGCCTGCCAGCATCCTTTTGGAAGAATGTATCTAATTCCGATTTCATAGCCCTGGAGTGTGAGCTGGCTCACCATTAATCGATCACAAATTTTTAATATGACTCTCCTCAAATAAAGAACTTGAGTCCTAGAGAGATGTCCTTAAATATAAAATGAAGCTTTTGAACTAGATCACCTAAGGAACACGTTATAGTTTTAAAATAAATGTACTATTACAGTAATTTATAATGCTTGTGATAGGGAGTCTTTATTTATTGAAATGACCACACTGTTTCTTTGCTTCTAAGGAAAAATGACTCTCATCTTTAAGGTGCAGCAAATTTGCAATTATCTGACTCCTTGGACTCAGCACTTTCTCAGAACTTTGCACTGACATAGTCTTTTTTTTCTTCCTATTGAGGGCCAAACTCGGTAAGCCTCATGCCTCATCAGGGTGACCCCCTAGGCTGCTGACTGGTTCGGCCAGCTGGGGTTTGAGACGTTAGCCCACACCAGCAACATCACACATCAACTGGGAACTTGTTAGAAATCCAAATTCTCAAATCCCATCCAAGAAGTACTGATTCAAAAACTCAGGGAGTGAGGAAAACAGTTTGTACTTTAATAAACCCTCCAGGTGATTCTGATGGCCACTAAAGCTTGAGAACCACTGATTTAAAGTGTGATAAGCATTACCATTCCTTCCTAGGAAGTATAGATAGTTCATACACAGGTAGTCCTGTGGAATAATAGAGGGACCACATCATCCCAAATCGGAGTTTTTCGGAAAGCTTTTGAGAAGAGATGATACCAGTGATGAATTCTGAACCTAGCCATGAAGAAGTGGAAATGACAGACATTCTAGAAGAGGGAATGTGCACAGTAAGAGCACAGACTACTTCAAAATAAAAATAGCTCAGATTGGCCTAAAAACAAGATACAAAATGAAGTATTACAAGAGATGAGACTGGAGAGGTGGCCAGGAGCCTGGTTATGAACAAAATAAAAACAACATAGTGAGAAGGCGTATTTTAGAGAACTCAATTTGTCTACAGTTCTCGGAAGAGATGCATATGCGAGAACGAGAAGCAGGACTGTGAATCAGTCCATAGGTGATGAATCAAAGTTGTAACAGTGGGGAGTCTGAGAAGTCATCAAATTAGGATCTAATTAGAAGGGAAAATGAACAAAAGTGATGTTTAGTTGGCTTCTGAATTTTGAAATTATGGCATCACTCACTGAGTTAAGGACCTTAGTTGGAGAAGTAGGAGGGAAACAAGATAGTTTTATTTTTAGACATTGAATTTGAGGTGCCTGTAGAAAGTTATATATACCTCCATATGATATATATGTATGTATATCCACTTCATGTACAATAATTATAATCTATAATAACAACTATAATCTATACTAATAACAACAGTAATAGTTTGTAAGTACTCTTCTAATTGCTTTACATATGTTAACTTAATCTGTATAACAGCAACGTGCAGTAAAAGATGAATTTAAAAGTTACTGTTAAATAATCTATTTTCTCTGAGAAGAAAGTGAGTTTATCTGCTGAAAGTGAGGAAGGAGGTGACTGGAAACCGAGGCTAAGAATGCTTAGTCTCATATGAAATGGACTTTTATTTTTCATTGAATTTACCGTGTCTCTCTTGCATCATAGCATATTTTTGGAACTTCTCTAAAATGTAATGCTAATTCATGTATCTGTGATTCTGCAAATGTTGCCCACCTTTCCTAGAAAGGAAGGAGCATCATTCTTTGCTAAATTTGTGGTGCGTGGGCTGTGTTCTGCATTGACCCTCTTTGAAGAGAAAGGGTATAAACTGGGAGAATCATGCCAATCCTGCAATGTTGAAGATGAAATTTCGGAACAAGAGACATATAAACTTTCTTTCTTGTGCTGAGCCAGTGTGTACGTATATGTGCAAGCTCTGTACTTTAGAGGACAATAATTTGTGCTTATGGATTGTCCTTCCATATATAAATATGGCAGAACTCCCTGAAGCTGAAATATTGCTCATCTCTCCTTTTTTTTTCCCACTAGTTATGCTGCTCATAAGACAAATTTTTGAATCAGCAAATTCTTATTCCCTTGGCGCTATAAAGCTCTCATAGAAATTAGCGAGGGGTTAATTTCAAAATACTGCAACACATGGACAAGATTCATCTACAGGTTTTCTTTCCTGACCTAAAAAAAATTATAAAATTTTTATCCTAGATCAGCTATAGATCTATAGAAAAATTGCGATGATAGCACTGAGTCTCCACATATCCCATACTCAGCCTCTGGCACATCAAGATCCTACATTAGTATGATAAATCTGCTGTAATTGATAAACCAATATTGATTAATTGCTATTAACTAAAGTCCATACTTTATTCAGATTTCCTCAGTTTCTACCCAAAGTCCCTTTTTTTGTTCCAGAATCCCATGCAAGATACCATATTCCATTTAATCATCAAGATTCTTCAGACTCCTCTTGGCTATGACACTTTCTCAGACTTTCCTTGTTTTTGATGGCCATGAGAGGTTTTTTTTTTTAGGAAGATTAGCCCTGAGCTAACTGCTGCCAATCTTCCTCTTTTCGCTGAGGAAGACTGGCTCTGAGCTAACATCCATGCCCATCTTCCTCTACTTTATATGTGGGACGCCTACCACAGCATGGCATGCCAAGTGGTGCCATGAGAGTTTTAAGGGGCACTGGTCAAGCATCTTACAGAATCTCCCTCAATTAGAATTGATCTGATGTTTTTTTCTCGTGATTAGACTGGGGTCATATTTTTTTGGGAGGAAGACTGCAAAGGTAAATTGCCATTCTCATGACAGTGTATTAAGGATTCATACTATTAACATGCCTCATCACCATTGATATTAACCCCAAGTACTTGGCTAAAGGAATACTCATTATGTTTCTCCACTGTAAAATTACTGTTTTCTTCCTTTTCATACTGTATTCTTTTGAAGAAAGTCACTATATACAACCCACATTCAAGGAGTAGAGAAATATGGTCCACTACCTCAAAGGCAAAGCATATACATAACTAATTTGAAATTCTTCTTCATGAGAGATTTGTCTATTCTCCTTTTATTTATTTATTCAATAGTTTTTAAAATCACTATTAACTTATGGATATTTATCCTGTACTTTGGGTTATAATCCAATACCACTCCAAGTGTTTTCTTGCTTAAATTGTTCCAGTCTTGACCACTGGAAGCTCCTTCAGTTCAATCCTGTGTTCCTTTGACACACTCCTACCATTGCGTTATTTTTTTTAGTATTACCTTATTTTCTGGCACTGCAAAATGTTCCAGGCTTATCCCGCTTTCTTCCTTCCCCAATCATAGAATCAGACATTTCTCCAAGGATCCCTGCTTCCTTTTATTGGAGATTCGTGCTAGAAGCTAACATCTGGGTACCAGGTGTGCTCGTGGCACGTGCGATGTTGCCACCTCTGGACCCTCTCAGTTGACAGAGTGTAGAGATATATGTCTGCACACTGATATAAATATATACACATATTTATACATATTTCTATCACGCTGATGTCTCCATCCCTAATCTGCCTCCACAGGGATCGTTCTCACCTCTTTCTCCTGTTTATCTGTAACCTCCCATTCCAAAAGCAGAGAACTTGGCTCCCGCTATCCACCTTAATTGTTCAATTTACTTAATTGTTTAATTCCAATATGCGTGTATAGCAGTGTCAGAATTATTCATCAGTAATCCCTTGGAAAACAAGTTTACCAACCAGAGTACAAGGCTTATGTACAGTTCTTTTTGCCTTTAGACTTACAGACTCCACTTATATCCAAATTTGCTTAGGCGAGCGCCTTTCCCTGCTACTCCATTCAGTGAGGTTCTTTCATTCATCTGTACTACAGTTAGATTACTTTGTCACATTCTGCATTCTATACTGCAATTGCTTTACCTCTTACATTCTTTATTTTTAGTTTGCATACATTAAGTTTCATTCTTTTTGCATAAAGTTCTATAGATTTTGACAAGTGCATACTGTCATATATCTACAGTATCATAGAGAATAATTTCACCACTCTAAAAATTCCCCTGTGTTTTACCTAATCAATCCTCCTCCTCTCTCCTCAAACTCCTGACAACCACTACAGTTTTAGTGTTACAACCATTGCAATAGTCTTGCCTTCCTCAAAAGATCATATAATTGGAATCAGACAGTATACGGCCTTTTCATATTTGCTTCTTTCACTTAACATATGCATTTAAGATTCATTCATGTCTTTTTGTGGCTTGATCACTCATTTCTTTTTACCATTGTAAATATTCTATCTTATGGATGTAGAACTACTAGTTTATCCACTCATCAATTGGAGTATATCTTGATTGCTTCCAGTATTTGGTGAATATGAATAAAACTGCTATAAACATTTATGCCCAAGTTTTTGTGTGGGCATAAGTTTTCAAATGCCTGAATTTTTTGCTAGTCACATCTGCCTTGATCCTTGACCAAAACCCTCTTTCCTTCCATTTCCCACAGAGCCTTCAGAGTGAAATGCAGCCATGGTCTCCTCATCCTTATCACAGATGGAGAGCTGCAACCATTGCTTGTTCCGTCATCCCCATTTATCTAGCAGCACCACAGATGCTCTGCTGGGCCTTCTCCATTCCTCCAGATAATCTTTGGGAATCCCGATCAATGAATCCCAAGAAAAATCTAACACCAAAACAGCTTCACTGAACATTGATTTGTGTTGGGAAGAGTGACTTCCAACTAGGCTTCTTGTATTCAGTGATTCTTGATCACCAAGTTGTAGTCAACTGCCTGAATGCTAGTCTCAACCTCTAATATAGTTTTCTTTCTTTTACTGTTCTTTTCTTTTTTCAGTATCTTCTCTGCCTTCTTTCTTCTTTTACCATTGACCTTCTTCTCATCAATTATCTTTGTGCATTAAACACTTCTAGGAAGCCCTGACTCTACAATAAATAAACTCTTTTCTATCACCACATTCTAAAGGCAAAAAACACCCTACACTTTCTCACCACCCATAACCAGGTTCTCTCACCATAGATAAAACTATTTTTCCTGCTTATTGTTTTTTCCTCTGTTAACCTCATATTTTATTTGAAAAAAAATTATTTTTTTCTGTCTTTAACAGCATACAAACTTGTTGGTGTTTAAATTAACAGAGCTGATTTCAAATTCCAGCAACGCCTTTTGTTAGCTGGGTAATCTTGGGCAATGTATATAAATTATCCAAACTTCATTTTTTCTTGTGAAACATGGAGAAACTATCCATTTTCTAGGGTTTTAGGAGAGTCAAATATGCAAATCTATAATAAGTGCCTGAGAGAGTTATTTTTAAAAATATTAGTTCTTTTTCATTTGCCCTTATCCCGTTGAGTTTCATTTTCCAATATTCTTATCAAATCCTTCTCTTACCTAGGTCCTCTCAAGGCTGTGATATCTAAGTAGAGTAGGTGGTAATGAGTTAAGAATAACAATTTACTAGAACATTTTCCTAGTACCTTGTCACGCTAAAAGGAACATTGCATTGTATATAAAGCCCTATTGTCATCTTTGAAAGTCCTACCAAGTAGAAAGTTGACAACCCATTAATACTCAGTAGATTCAACACTGAATCTACGGACACGCAACACATACTGTAGGTGTGTTAAGTACTTTAAAATATATTATTACATATATTATTGCAGATGGGGTTAATTACACTTGTTTGACATTTAGTGAGCACCTGCTATATGCCAGGCATCAGGTTCTTTAACACATTATGTCATTTAATATAACTGACAATTCTGTGGATAGGTAAATTCTTTAACTTGTTTAGTATCACAAAGTCAGTGACAGAGCTTATTAGCCCAGAGCCATGGACATAGTACATGCTCAATAAATGTTTGTGAATCAATTACTGAAAGTGCGGGGGTTTTATCTAAACACTGGCTCTCTCCATTTCTATATTCATATACTGCATCATTATAAAGCTTCTCAAGGAGTACCTTATTATATACTATTTAAAAGGTTAAGCATAAGTGTTTCGGGGCACATGGCTTACCAGGATTTGTTGTCCTGTTGTAGATGAGGGTGGATCAGGTAGCAGGGGATCAGGTCAGGACCAGGGCTCAGAAGAAGTACTTGTCAATCCTCACTGCTGCTCTCCCTCCATGCTGGAGAATTCTAATATTTCCTGAGGCTAACAATGACATTTGGAATCCCTGCATGATGACTGTAACTCGGGTGTGACCAAACATTTTTAAAAATGTATCATGAGGGTGAAAATTTCCCCCTTGTACATCTATGGTGTGTGGTCACTTTTGATATTGAAGAGAGTGACTAACAACGGCACAGACACTAGTAGGTAGACAAGGGGCTGCGTCACTCACACGTGTTGTCTCTATAACCTAATTCCACTAATAATCCTGATTGTTTCACATTAGCATCCACATTTAAAGGAAAGGAAACAGGGTTCAATGATGGATCCAGGAAGTGAGTCTGGTTCTATCTTTACTTTCAAGCCCATGCTACTCAGAGGAGCACTGGGGCTGGAGTGAGCAGAGCAGAGGCGCGTGTGCTTCCGCTTGGGAACTTACAGAAATTTAAAAGCCTGTCCAGCCCCATTAACAACAATTAAGCCTTGCCCTTTTCATGAACCGATCATTATCTGCATGGAAAGGCTTTAAAAACCTCAGTTCCACCACCAGGTGGAGTTTTGTCCATCTGGGAACTTGCCAATTCCCCTTGTTCTTGACATGTTGGTCCTCTCTGGACACTGGGGCTTCTACTTCAGTTTCTTGCCAAACAGAGATTTTGCATTCTGTCTACAGCTCAGGTATTGCCTTTCCTAGAAACTCGCAGCATAGGTATGCAAATTATATCCTTCATTCTGTGTCTTCAATAAAACACCCAAACTGCATGAGACAGCTTCCACATTCCAGTGGTGCATGTGCGCAGGTGTGGGAAAGATAAAGGACATATCTGGGCAGCACTTCTCCCTTAGAAGGAAAGACAACAAGATCCTCTCCAAGAAGGGCCAGTCCCTTTATACTTATTCTTTGGGACCAATCCTGGGAAGAACCTCATGCGCAAGAAGGTCCCTTACAACTTTCAGTCCTAGATTAGGAAATGTAAGCCTCAGCACAAAAGTCACTGTGAACATGCAGTTCTAAATAATTCAGATTTTTTTCTTTACTATTCGTGCAAATTCTGAAACATTCCAAGTAGCTGGGACACGAGACAGCCCCAGACATGCACTCAGACTTTTATTGTTAGCCTTAGATAAAATCATGGACCAAATACACCTGAGAATATTTATGTCTTCCTTGTACTTGCTTTTCTAAAAATATGAAATTTATATCTTAACAATTCCCTGATTTCCAAGCAGGATTCATTGCTCAGAATCGATAAAGCAAAACACTGATAAATTTGACCATAGGAGAGCAAAAGGAGAGCCATGTTATTACTGCTGCAAGTTATACATTATACTAATTTTACATGTATAAATTTATTTATCTTCATCAAGTACTCTGAGTTGGTTATCCTACTATACCCATTTTAAATATGAGAAAACTGAGGCACAGATAGGTTAAAGTACTTGCCCAAGATCATAATCCTAGTAAAACAGCAGAACTGTAATTCAAACCTAGATGGTTTGACAGGTAATACTATATTACAAAGTGGGAAATGATAATCACAACACAATGATAGGTTAAAAGATTAAGCACAGTAATTTAAATTAACTTACATAAATCAATAAGAAAAAATATGAACAATCCAAGATAAAAAAGGGTTAAAAGATATAAACAGACAGTTTACCAAGTATAGAACAATGGCCAATAAACATATGAAAAGTGTTCTGCATCAGCATCAACTAAAGGAATGCAAATCAGAACAACAGTAAAATAAGGATTTTTCTATTGGAAAAATAAAAATAAAAAACTTAATGATTCCCTGTACCGGCAAGCACATGGGGAGACAAGGCCTCTCATAAAAGTTGATGGGAATGTAAATTGGTGCAAAATTTCTGGAGGGCAATTTGGCAATGTCTTCAAAATAAAAATGCACATATACTTTGACCCAGCAGCCAGGAATGCATTTTTCCAATTCACCTTACACAATATTACCAATGTAATATATGAGATGTTCATTACAGCAAAAATCTGGAAACTATTAAATTGTGAATCAAAAGGTATCTGAAATTATGGGACATAAATACAATGAAATGCTACTAAGCTGTTCCAATTTAGCCAATATACAAGATCTCTTAGATAAATAATTAAGTTAAAAACTAAAGCAGAGAACAGTATCTATATATGATACTTTTTGTATAATTTCCCACATGTTAATGAATTTAATAAGTGATTTTAAAGTGAAAAGGAATCCCATAGATCTGAGTGCACTTGAGAAGGTGGTGGCCTTGTGTCCACATCTGTTCACAGGCTGAGGGAATCTTGCTTTCTCGGCTGTGACTGGAGTCCATCTGCCATCTGGACTGACCATTCATTCACATTAGGCATCATGGCAGTAGCCTTCTCAAGAGGTCTTAGATATAATCTAAGTAAGGTGATTGTCTCTGTGGCCAAGAGACTCCAGGTGCCACAGCCCACTCACAGCATCAAAGGCATTGTACCTGCACCATGCTTCAGTCAAGTCAGAGTTCGGATTCAGTTCCCGAGCACTGTATTAGCTATCTGGGCTCCTTTGTCAAAGGGCAGTCTTTCTACTTTCTTAGTTTCTTCACTCATAGCCCTTCTATATCCTGGCTTCCTCATTTTATCACCTGTTTATAATGGTGAGGCTGCTTTTGCCTTCCTTCTGAGTTTGCCAGGAAACTGGTATTCAGCCTGTACTGATGGTGGTCATGGAGAGTGAATGAGGCATCTCTAAAAGCTGTCTGGGTTATGTACCTGGAACTACCTGTATGAATTAAGATAAGCAAATCTGGTAATAAATTAAACTAAATATCCCTAACGCAATAAAGATTTATTTATTTTTTAGGTCCCTCATCCATCTTAATTCAGCGTGGAGGCGGGGGCAGGGCTGAGAGGCTGAGTTCCACGTAGTCACTCAGCTTCCCTGGTTGATGGGTCCGACCATATTTTGGCTGCACCACCTGGAAGTCCTGACATCCTCAGGGGCCGTGGTTGTGAAGAGAGTGCAGAGGATCATCGCTCGCAGATGTCTCAGCTTGAACTAGCAAAAGTTTCTCCCACACCAGTCAGAACCAGTCATGTGAGCCTCCCTAACTGCAAAGAAAGGGGAAAGTCTAATCTCACATGCCCAGAAAGAGAAGACCACTAACTGTGGGTGACACCAGCAGTCACTATCCAAAGGTGGTCTGTCACAAACGCTCCCACCTTCCCTTTGGATTAGAAATAGAGGTGTGCCTTGGGGCCAGAGAGTGGGAGGGATTTTCTCCACATTGGGGTCCAGGGGAAGTGGTCAGAGAGCAGCAACCCCTCCATACTCAGTCAGCCTTGGGGGAAATGCCTGCATCCCGGCTGAGAGAATTGTCTCCTACAGGTAAGTGCATGGCCTCTGGTGCCAGACTGTCTGGGCTTAAATCCCAGCTCCTCTGCCTACAGGCAGCATGGCTGTGGGCAAGTTGCAAACCTCCCTGTGCCTTAGTTTCCTTATCTGTACAATGAAGGTCACGAGATTAACCTACCAGGATTGTGAGGATTTAATTAATATATCATATAAATTGTATTAAATACACTCTAGGACATAATAAACTTAATATAATAATTAACTATAATGATAATAATTATTATTGATTCATTAACTACTTAACTGATCTATTTAAAGCTACTGTCCTAAGCACCTGGGGAATGTGGTTAAGCAGAAGCACTCCAGGAAGAGAGAATATCTCTTTCTGCAAAATGGTAGCCCAGTGTCTGAAACACTTTTACCCTACGTCCGCAAAACGCTTTTCTTAAATCAGGGTTGCAGAAGGCTGACATGTCCCAAGGCTCATGACAGAGAGGACTCAGACTGCCCCAGTTAAACCTGCAATGTGAAGAGCTGTCTGACCACAGATGGGGACCAGGACCCACCAGGGCTGGACGGCCTCTGTTTCACTGCTGACACTTTGCGGCAGGGAGAGCAACTGCAATCGGGAAGGATCAGCCAGGGGTGAAAGCCCCTCCCTTCTTCCATGCACACTGACCAGGGCTGAATCCTTTGATCAGTATCCCAAAGGCCTTTTTATATGAGGGTGAGGATTTCAAACAGAGAAGAAAAGCATTCTTGTAGAGGATGGTTCTGAGTCTCAAAGACGTTAAATTCTGAAAGGAAATGGCTGTGACTATCTCTTGGCAAGAGAATGGGAAGCAGATTAATTATAATATATATTCAACTACATATATTATTTTATTAAGCGGATGGAGAGATGCAACATTGTTTATGTTTATTTTTGTGTTTTATTTTACCTTTTCTTGTTTCATTCCGACTGAACAAAACTGAATAACACGAATAGATGAGAATAACTATAAAGAAAACTAGTTCAGCAAAGCTTAGTGGCCTACTTGTTGAAATGGAATGGCACATTGGGTGATGCTGTGCTCACTCAAGAAGCTCATGCCTACTCTCAGGCTTGGGCAGTCATTACTCTCTCCCGGAAGGCTGTGTGCAACTGCAATCTCCTTTTAACGTATTGGCTTCTCCAATCCTTCTAAACACCGGCTTTTCTCGCAACAATATTCTCTCACTCTTGTATAACCTATGCCATCAAGAGCGTCTCATAGTCAGACTGATTAATGAACGTTTTAACCTGTCTCTAAATTTCCTCTCTTATAATAGCAGAACAATCTGCAAGCACTATTATTACTTTTTTTTTAATAAGTAGAGGGTTTGTTTTATTTGATCTTCTTTTAGCTACTTTTCCTCAAATTCCATAAAGACATAAATACAAAAGTTCAAATAAATTATAATTTCCCATTTCCTCTTCAAAGGCCTGAAGCACCATCTGTAGTTTTCCTACCATTTTAATCCCCAATTTCTGCTAATCTGGGATTTAAAAAAATCAATCAACAGGAATTAAAGGGATGATTACTGGAGCTCAGGATAACTTCAAGCATTGTGGGGCTAGAAAGCAGATAGAGCATTAAGTTTTAAAATCAATTGTTGCGACGGGATGTTGATCATTCCAGTGATAACTTTAATATAGTGAAATGAAAAGACAACAGAAGTAACCATTCAGCATCACTCTTACTCCCACTCGTTTGTTTAAATTTGACTGACCCCTTGATTCAAATGCCCCATTAACTGAGACACATTTTTGTTGACTTTGTAGAAGAAAATGGAAGTAGGCGTCTGGTTGCTTCAAAATATTTCTTGGAATTCAGCTGATAAATATCAGCAGTGAAATGCATATAAGTGTGTAGAGTATATTTTACAATATTTCACATAAATAGTTGCTTGATCATAAAAGTGAAGTTTGAACATATGTGTTTTTTAATCAGTGGAAGCAGCTAGGAAAATTCAGAACTTTTTTGTTTTTTTTTACAAAGATATTCAAGCCATTTAAAAACAGAAAAAAGCAATCTGTATACTATTCAATCATACGCTTAGACCAGTCACACACATATGCAAGTCTAAAGAAATATCACAAATTCTCACAATTACCTCCTTTCTGCTCAATTTTTTGATCTCTTGGAACTTTTTTTTTAATGGGTGATTTTGACGAAATGGGAAATAATTTAAATGATAATGTGTTCTGCAAAAGCGCCTCTCTACCTCAGCTGCATCTGTGAAAGATTCCTCATCCCAACAGTGTTACACTCTCACTACTCGTGAATGTCTTCCCATCCCACTGGGGTCTTGTAAAAATAGACATTGCTGGCATCTGAAAGCAGCAGGCTTTGGGGTGATACCTTGATCTGGTTAGCAAAATTCTTAGATTGTTTTCCCAGCTGAAACACTTACTTTGAATCTATAATTTCATACCTGGAAAGGATGTTATCTATCTAGTGCAAGCCTTTCGTTTCAGGTTTAAAGAAACTGGCACAGATTTTCAGTGCCTTACTCAAGGTCACTCAAGAACTCAAGGGCATATACGATGCTAAAATCCAGTTGTGCCGTCCCCTCCCCCAGTTCTGACTATGGCATAGTATCGTGGCATCTTTTTGTACCCAAATTTGTGGCCATGTTCCTCTTTAAAAATATAATTTTAGTTATTCGGTAAATCAAAGGTCTGACTTTTTTAATAAAGCTAGATGGAAACTGAAATGTCAGGGGCGCTTTCACTAGGGAGATTTAGCCTTAGTGGTTCTTCTCCAAGTAGGTAAAGAAAGCTCTGGGAGTTGTGGGTATAGGTACAGAGTCATACAAGGGAGTGATGGCAGGAGGCGATGGAATTTTATTTGCAAATTTCCTGGGGAGAAGGTGATAATAGAGAAGAGAGGTCCACAAGTTAAGAAAAATGCAATAAAATTCCACATTATCGCCATACCCCACCCCCCCATGCCAAGTGCAAGCTCCCATTCCACCACTGGTTAAATTTCAGTTTTGTCGACTCTAACATTTTTTACTGTGCAAGCATACCCCCAGTACTGTAAGAGAAATGATTAAGGAAACATATTTCTTTTTACAGAAATTTCCTTATCATCAGCTTCAAGGAATCCATCTCAAACTGTCAAATCTCGTTCTACTTGATACAAAAATATGATTCATATCCCATTATATAAACTGTATTGCATTATAAATGAATCAGTGTTTTCTATATGGTTTTTTTGAGCTATGAGAGGATCTGAAGAAGTCTTTTCTATTGAGTCTGAAATGTGCTTTCTGTAGGGAAGGTGAAGCAACATTTTAATCTTACGGAGGGAAAACATAAATGTATTTCTATTATGCATTATGATCTGGATATCTTAAAGAATAGACACAGGTTCACAGATACTAATCTATCAATACTCTTCCAAGGGAAAATGAGGATGAAGGAAGGAGAGAAAATTACTTAACACTGGCCATGCCACTACCCAATGAAATGGCCTCACTTTCAGCATTCAGTGTCCATTTCTTTATCTGGACTGCCAATCTGGCCTCTCCTCCTTCTCCCATGGCAGAATTTGCAAGTGCAAGCTGGCTGAAAGGATGGATGTGGAATGCTTAGAGAACAAATGTGATTGTGAAGCAGACATATATTCTGTCCTTTGGCCAAACATCAGAAATAGCCATTTTCAATGATTTAAAACAGGGTGGCAGAGAGAGGATAACAGTGATTATTGTATAGCAAATAATGCTGACGCAAGCAAAGACATACATCCCACCCCCTTACCATATTGCATGGTGATAATACATGTGCACACACTGTCACCTGCTGTAATGTGGTTATACTTGGACAAATTCATCACAGCTGTCACTGTGAAGTGTCATTTTCCTTCTTCACTTGTCTTCAACACTTAGCCACATTCCCCAATTCTGATATACTATTCCAAACTGAAAATTATTTCTAGGTTTAAACAACCACCATCAGTTCTTTAATCATAGGCCTGGAATAATTGAATTTTATATAATTTAATCATCCAATAATTTGTTATTATAAATATTAATATTTAACATAATTTGTCTGTAAAGTCATTTCATTGAAAAATTTACAAATTATATTACATTTGATAACAATGCCAATATAGAAAGAGAATATATTTTATTAATAAGGTTTGAGAAATTATTCAGAAACATAGAAAACATGTAGTATAAATTATATTTATATGTGATATAAATATATAATAATCATTTTTAGCACCAACTTTATTTTTATAAAAATATAATTTTGATGAAAAAATTGAAATCTAGACAATACTTTTCTATATTCAAGCTAAATCTCATTGTATTGATCAAATCCCAATAATGCTCTCTTTTTAAGAACTTTTGGGGAAGAGATACTACAATATTTCACAATAACCTATTCCAGAAAATAAGAGCAGGCTAATTATTTCTAGCTCTCAGTACCTAGTAAATATCTTTTGTACAAACTGAGTATTCAAAAATACTTCTTGACTTTAACTGAATTTCTGAATGAAATTCAATAAGTAAAATTTTGTTAACTCCCTAACCACTACTCATTTATTCATTCATTCATTATTTATTGAGCATTTACATGGTGTAAAAAATTCCAGCTGGACCTTGGGGGTATTAATATGAATAAGTCACAGGTTGTGTGTTCAGTTCTTATAGATGAGCAGAGGGTAGAAAAACAAATCAGCAAGGTACAGGACAGTTTGTCAAGTTTTCTGTTGGTGCAAGTGCGGGTAGGTATTCCTGCCATCTGGAGAGTTCAAGAGAGGCTTTTCTAAAACTTGGGCAAAATGATGTTAGGAGCCACAAAGTATAAGATCTCCCAGATTCCATAATTAAAATGGAACAAAGATAACGGCACTGTAACAACAAGAAGAATAAAATAAGTACGGTAATACTAATCAAGGGTATGTGAAGCGATAATGTAGACACATAGAAACTGAATCCAGTTCTGGATATTGGGGCAGTTTCACAAGAGAAATGGTATTTCAGTTAAGGGATAAGTAGAATACTGTCTGTGGAGTAGGGGAGAAATTGTTTTACCCTGGGAAATAATTAGTGAAGGCACAGAGAAACCCAATTGAATAGCACGTGTTAAAGGTCTTCAGTGAGATTAGAAGATCCCGTGGCATGTAGAACTGACCAGGATGGAGAAGCAACTGCAGGGCTTTAAGTTGCAGACAACTCACTCTTTTTTAATTTTTTTTTGAGGAAGGGTAGCCCTGAGCTAACATGTGCTGCCAATCCTATTTTTGCTGAGGAAAACTGGCCCTAAGCTAACATCTATGCCCATCTTTCTCTACTTTATTTGTGTCTGCCACAGCATGGCTTGCCAAGCAGTGCGTAGGTCTGCACCCAGGATTGGAACCGGCAAACCCTGGGCCACTGAACATGAGAACTTAACTGATGCGCCACCAGGCCGGCGCCAACTCACTCTTCTTATTTTAGTTTACTGCAGCTCAATGTAACTTTCAGAGTATGAGCAGAAGGGGCAGTGGGAGCAGATTGTCTGGGATCTTGGATTTCCATACTGAGTTGTCTTGAAGAATAAGGAAAAGGTCTTCCCCTTTTGTTTCATCATTTCTTACTGGTTTTTCTAAAAGAAGCCCTGCTCCCTTCTGGCACCATTGCATTGTGCTTTACCCAGTGCTCATCCAACTAAAGCCACAGCTCTTTTATCTTTTCTCGAACTTAAAAAAAGAGCATTTCTCCCTCCTGGCCTTTGTACTTGCAGTTGTCTGAGCCTCGTTCACACGTTTCCCCGACATTTTGATTGGCTATCTCCTCTCCATTCAGGCTTCAGTTCAAATGTCATTCATTTTCCCATAGAGGCTTTCCAAAAGCAATGCTCACCAATCTCCTCCTCCTCCTCTGACATGACCTGTCTTATTATTTACACTCAATCCTATTTTGTCTCTTTCATGCATTGTTTACATGTGAAATTGTCTGATTTATTGGTTTGGGTACTTGTTTATTTTCTGTCTTCCCTGTGTATGATATAGACTCCCTGTGGATGTGGCCTTCTCAGTTTTGCGCATCATTGCATGACCAAGACGTGGCACAGAATAGTCTCTCTGTAAGCTCATATTGGATGAATGAATCAAAATCATTCAGCTTCAAGTGTCTCAAACCATCTCTATTTGCTAACCAGAAATTCAAGCCCAGTGTGTCTCCCCTACGCCATCACACCACAAGGAAATGAAAATAGATGAATTGGCAAATGTTTTCAAGTTTTTATAATGTTCTAAACCTACAATTTTGAAAAGTAGAGTTTATTAAAAAGGACAGAAATGTCAGCGTAATGCTTTTTTCCAAAGACAAAATAGCTAAGACTGAGCTTTGATGGAGCTGGTGAGGTGGTATCTTAGGCAGCAAAAATTCAGGAGCAGGTGGTGGTTCGACTCTCTCCCCTGTCCAGTAACTGGTCACACGTGTCTAGGAAGTCCATGCTTTGGGCCCCACTCCTGTGGCTCTGCTGTTCAGCAGTCTCAACCTTTGAAATTAAGGCTGAAGCAGCCTTTCCCCCAGGCCTGTGCACTCTGGGTCTATGGAAAAGTGGCAGCCCTGGTGAGCTCTGAATTGCATTTGGGGTCCTTCTTTCATTTCTTGAAGGATGGGGCACATTCACAGCCAAATAACTCTATAGTCCCATCCTGTAAATCCAAGAAATCCAGCAATCTTTGTTCCATCACACCTTCCTTGTCCCCTTAATTCCAACAGGCAGTGTCTGTGCTGGTATGATCCCACCTCTATTCCTGGCTTCTGTTGAGATAGCTAATTAAGTTCATGATCTCTTTATTGAATGAATGTGCAGCCACAGCCTTAGTGTTCTCTTCGGAACAGATTTCTTATTTTTTGCTGTTTATATAAGCTGAGCATGTTCCAAATCTTAAAGTCCTGTTTCCTTTATGCTTAAGAATTTTTTCTTTAATTCCTCTCTCTCTTTTTGCATTTTGCTATAAGCAGTCAGGAAGTTCAAAGCCAACCGCTTTGCTTAGAAATCTCCTCAATTAAGTGCACAACTTTATTTCTCATAAGTTCTAACTTCTACAAAACTCTAAAACAGGGTTCATCCATGTCCTTTACAACTATTTAACAAGGATTGCCTTTCAGTTTTTGAAACATGCTCTTCATTTACATCTGATACCTCATCAGAATCACTCTTAATGTTTATATTTCTGACATGCAACTCAAAACTCTTCAAACATTTACCCATTATCCAGTTCCAAAGCTGCTTCCACATGTTCAGGTTTTTGTTACTGCATTACCCTACTTCTCTGTAGAGGAATTTGTCTTAGTCATCTCTAGCTGCCATCATAAAATATTGAGTGGCTTACACAACAGAACTTTTCTTTCTCACAGTTCTAGAGACTGGGTAGTCCAAGATGGAGTTGCCAGCATGGTCAGGTTCTGGTGAGAGCTCCCTTCCTCGATTGTAGAGTTACCTTCTCACTGTATCCTCACATGGCAGAGAGACAGAGAGAAAACTCTCTGGTGTCTCTTCTTATAAGGTCACTAATCTCATCAGATCAGGGCCCTGTCATCATGACTTCATTTAACCCTAATTACCTATCAAAGACCTCATCTCTGAATACCACCACACTGGGGATTAGGGCTTCAACAAAGGAATTTGGGGGAGGGCACAAACATTCAGTCCGTAACCCTCCTCAAACTCAACTCCATTCTCTACTCTCCACCACCAAACATATCAGCCTTTCTGTGCCTTCTTATGATAATCCAAATTAGATTGGATTGTAATAATCTGGGAGCACAGGAAGAAAGTCGTCACCAGATAGCCATACGTTCAAATTCAACTTGCCATAACCTCACGTGGGTGTTCATCAATATTCTGTTTCCTTTTCTAGAAAATGGGAATGCTCCCAGCTATATCACGCTGTCATTTAGATAATTAAGAAATAATATATCTAATATGCATATAGTAAGTGATAAATGTCATCTATATTTAGCATTATTAATAGTAATACAACTCATGGCTATATTAGCCCTCCTTTCAGAATAAAAATTATTTTAGATCAGAAACTTTATATTCATCTACAAGCTATTAATCATCCCAGCTAGCACCTGACAATCAGGATCAGGGAATACTTACATATATTAAGGACAGGAGTAATTACGGAAGATTCTCAGACAGAGAATCTCTCACTGACATGGCTGGGTATAGGGCAGGACCGTAGACCACGAGAAAGGGCTGAAATGGTCCAGGGCATGGGTCAAACTGGCTGAAGACAGGGTGCCTTTGAGGATAAAAGCAGATCCAAGTAGAGGAGTTAAGGGACAGAATCAATATAACAAAATCAATCTTCACAATCACAGAGAAAAAGGAAGGCTGAGACCCATGTGTGTGTGGCTAGTGGGGTGGTCAAAACAAGATGAGAGTGGGAAAGGAAACAGAATCATGCCAGATATCTCCCAATTTCTCCTCCAGACCACCCTTCCTCTTCCTCCTCTCCGCCCAAGGAGACAGATTTGTGCAGATGATAGCAGTGTTCCTGTGGGTTCAACCATCAGAATCCGAAAGGGAGCTTAGAGCAGGAAGGCAAATGAGCTCAGGGTATGTATTCCTCTGGCTTCCATCTTTTGAGGCTGTTTTGGGCTGACCATGACCAATATCACGGTTTCTATCAAGGCAGCTTTATCTAGCCAACTACCCTGCTAGGTCCCAGTAATTGTTCCCTCTCTGTGTCTAGCCTTGAGTTACTGCACTATTTTTTGTGATTCATCTACATTCTGTACATATCTTTGTAAATAGATCCCTTGTAATTGAAACCTCTTCAATAAGCCTAATTTGAGAGTCCTACTGTTTCTGACTGGGACTCTGAGAGAGATTAGGTGATGAGATTCAGGGAGCAGGCTGTGAACAGAACCCCGAGACTGAGGCTTCCTCCTGTGGGGGAGGACAGTGAGCAAGTGACAGGGCAGTTTACAAGCAAAGGATTAATGGCATCAATAGTAATGTCAAAGGTTATTAATTCAAAAAGAGCCACCACTCAGATCATAGATAGAGAAGACTCAATTGCATGTGTCTCCAAGACGAACTGGAGACTGAGACTTTTCAAAATCTTTTGAACATGCCATAAGCTTACCCAGGAACATAATATGCATTACCTTACTTAAATTCCACAATAAGCCTATGGTGTGGTTTTATTCTTCTCACACTGTAGTCCTGGAAGACAGAAATCATGTCTTAATCTCCACTGCCTCCTGTGAACTTGTTACATGGAGAAGCATGGCAAAAGCTCAGTGAATATGTGTAGATCTTAAGTGGACATGGATGGCTGTGAGATCTATTCTATAAACTCGTTTTTCCAGTATCTACTGGCTGATTCACTATACCCATCACTGAAGATTTAGTCATTCAGGGAACTTTCCTGAGAGGTAGAAGGAGTCTTTATTTGATTATGAGGAGGGATGGATTTAAGAGGTTAGATTATACTGGGTAAACTGAATAACTTTTCAAAGTTTTGGATTCTTCACCAGACACATAGAAAAAAATTACATCGGCCACATCTCTACGGAAGGGCAGGTGTGAACCTAAAATGAAACAAAAGATTGGAAAGTGCTAAGAAGGAGGTCAATTACCAGTAGGTGTCAGATACGATGATTCTTAGCTCTACTGAGATGTGGACTTTATAGAAAGCAAGCTGTGGGCACAGAACTGATGAGACTTGCCTTTAGCTTGCTATTTTGGAGGTCCACAGACCTTCAGCACTTCTACTCCAGGGCTGGTGTAGGGTGAAGGCAGTGCTAGAAGTGAAGCGTTTACAGAGGGCCTAGCTGTGCACTGCTCATCTTTGCTCAACTACTAGGAAAGACTTAGGGACTATATAGTGGGGAAATATATTGACTTTGGCATCTGACAAATCCTTGCCTCAGGTTTATAAAAGCTCTACAACCCTGGGCAAGTCACCTGCCTCTCTGAACATCAGATGTAAGTAAAATGTAGCTAATAGTGCCTTCCTCATCAAGAGGATTAAATGTGAAAAGAAGTAATATCTACAAAGCTCCCAAATGGCACTGTCGATGGCTTCCCTATGGTCTCCAAAAAACCTCATTTCTCTAGAATGACCCTAGAAACCTGGTACAAGCTTGCTTCACCAGGGGGAGTGAGATGCAGGGCATTCATCTCCTTTCTTCTCTTACTATAAAGACATGGTTAAAAGGGACAAATATTTTGAAAAGTCTCTTTCATTTGGATCTGACAGTGCAGCAGGGACATGGTATGGTTCCAACTACTGCAAGAACATTTTCCCCACACTGTGATAAATCCTTAGGAGATCGATGTTTTAAATAACAAAAACCTCACGTTGATCTGAAGTGTAACAGTGGGTAACAAGAGAGAGAGTGGAAAGGTTGGAAAGGAAGTAGATCCTCATTCTGGACTATACAGAATCCAAACAAGAACAAATGGGCAAGATAATGAAATCCAAGTTGCCTTGCCACGTGCTTTTTAAGCAATGGGAAGATATAATTTCCAAGACGCAAACTCAAGAGTTGAGATGTTCCTTAACAGACTCTCCTAGTGGGCAACCGTCCACACTATCCATCATCTGGTGCCATTCACCCATACCTCATCTAACAGGATGACATTTAATACAAAATAAGAATGATGAAGGTCAGAGGAAACTGTGCAATTTATTATTGGTGTCAAGCCATATTAGTTTAGAGAGTGCTTGACTAAAATTTGCTTAGCATGATTGTGTCTCTAAGAAATGGGTTATTATTATCAAGTGTCTTTTCAAATATAAACTCCTACTAAAAGGGCCAGACTGGCCATAGATCACTTTGACCTTTTTGAAGGAAATGTCTGTTCATAAAACATGTTCCTCTTTTCTTTCCTATGAAAATCACAGTTAATTTTCTTCTATTTCTGAGTAGGATGATTTTCTTTCATTTTTATTTTTTAAAGGAAATGCAGTCTTTGAGCTTTTAACATTTTCAAATCTGAAAAGCAAGCTTACCAATGTCATTGGGGGTGAATTTAGAAGACTTCACTTCGTCTACATTTATCTTTCTTTGCTGAGTGGCTTGGAAGCTCATGAATCCTTGGGAAGGCAGCCCAAGCTGTGTACATAGTAACAGTCCCTGGCATGTGAGTAAAATGGAGCAGGAGACAGGGATACCCACTGACAACAAAACCTTGATAAAGAGGGTCTGATTTGATAGAGAAATTATCCAAGTAAAAGAAAGAGCTTAGAATGATAAGCTGAATTCAGAAACAGGACATGAAATTTGAACGACCCCCGTGGAAGAGAATAGTAGGATCTTGTTTAATCTTCCCTATCGAGTTGCCACTGTCACCCAGCTTATGTAAGCACACAGGGGACAAAGGAACTGAGCATGCGTGGGAGACAAAGCAAAACACCTCTTTCCTTCAACTTGTAGTTCACTGATGCTAATGCCTCCTCATGAGGAAACACCTTTAGCGGATTGACAAGACTTTATATTTTCTTTCAAATAGTGAAAGGCAGCTCCAGAGGACCAAGAAAGCCTGGGCTTCGGTCAGGGTGGGGAACAGAGCAGGAGACCAGCAATGAAGAGTTGCCGCTAGAACCATGGCAGGAGGCAGTGCTCTGGGTGTAAGCAGCAGGAGGCCTGGGAGGCAGTGCTGCCCCCACCCCTGTCTGGAGACAATCTCCCCTGCTACTTCAGGACCAGACCAGCTAGTTGATGATGATTCTCTCTAAGAACAGTAAACGTTTTCTGTAAAGGGCCCGATGGAAAGTGTTTTGGGCTTTGCAGGCCATACTGCCTGTCGCAATACTAAATTCTGCCACTTTAATGCAAAAGCAGCCACAGATACATACAAAATGAGCGTAGCTATGTTCCGATGAAACCTGACACTGGAATTTGAGTATCCTATGACTTTTGTGTTGTGAACAATTGTTCTTCTTTTAATATTTTCTTCAACTATTTAAACTTGTGAAAATCATTCTTAGCTCAAGGGCCGTACAAAAGCAGATGGTGGGCTGGATTTGATCTGCCAAACCATACTTTTCTGAGGCCTGCTCTATGTCATCCACAATCTCAGCTTATAAAAATCTTGGTAGTGAACCCCCAGAAACAACCACACTAATGAGAGAGGCCTCTCAGCTCGTGGCTCCTTCTTTTAATTTTGTCTGTATGGTTCCTACTCAGACTTGGTGGCATGCCCCCTGAGTAGACTGTCACCTCCTGAAGAAAGAGGAGAGGGCTATTTTCCTCATATTGTATAGTCTGTGTCTGGCACATTGCACACCTCTTAAATAAATGTCTTTACAATAAATAGTGTGGGAAAAGATTTATGTTTTCTTCCTTTTATTAGAGAGATTTCTTTCTTCTTAGGTTTTAAGAATGCCTTCTCATGAAGCCAAGTCTCATCTGGAAAGTGCCTTCACACTTGAATTCCTTCTACAATCATCACTTGCATAGCAAAATTGAATGGAGAAAGCCAAGGTGTGGTGCCCAGCAGCTGCTCCAAACGTCCTCCCCAGATTCAGTGTGTGCCTTTCAAATTCTCCTATTTATATTTGCCAATATAGGACTTGCTCATTCCCAGTTCTTTGGCTTTGCTGATACAATTTCTTTTGCCTAAATTGCATCCTCATTTTTAACTTCCTCCACATATTTCCATCAAGTTATCAGTAATAGCCTCCTTTCCTGTAAACCCTATAAACTATCTGACTTCTAACTCAACACTTTATCCAAGCATCTGGCACAAGGCTTGTCATAGGAAGATGCTCAAGGAATATTTGTTGAATAAAGTATTAAATGAATTTATAAAGGTCTATTTCTCATATTTGTCTGTATTCCTAGTATATAACATAACATCCTGACCAAAATAAGCACTTAGTAAGGATTGCTAAAATTAATATTGGATTTTAAAATGCAGATTTCATTAATAGTATATTGTAAACTCTTTAAAGGTAGAAACTTTGCCTCATTTTTTTTCAGAATGATGAAATAGCCCCCCAATAAAGCTTGCTTGAAATAAATAATAGAACAATTAATGAAAAAATGAATGAATGAGTGAAGTAATATAACTAAAGACCTCTGGCCTATAAACAAAACATTTCATGAAATTATTCTACTATTCCTTAAAAATTGTAAAATATTTTCTGTTGCCTCTTCCTTTCTCTTTCCACATTAATGAAGACATTTGTATGCCATTATGGAAAGCCATTACAAAAGAGAAAGGTTGAGTGGTTGCCAGAGTCTGCTTCCCTGACTTTTACTTTCACTTATTTTTCAGGATATTTTTCCGATTCTGCATGCAGAGAATGCTTCAGATCTCTCACCGAGGATCCTAGAGCAGCACCCATGTGTGCGTCCAACCTGTAATTCCTGGAAGATCCGAGGAGCTGCCCTCACAATGCACCTTGCCAGAGCTGACCTTCCATGAGTGCCTCCTACCCATGGTGACCGGGATGCTTCATTTCAACTCCCCTAAAATGTTTGGCCTCAGTAAATGTAATGCATTGTGGAGGTTCATTTCAAACCAAAGGGTGTGATACAGATTCTATCCCTAAAGGAATAAAAATATTTTGTCTAGAGAGAAAAATATCTTCACAGAAATAAACTAGAAGCAGTATCAAAATTTTAAATTTCTTTCTTGAAAGCTTCTGTGTCCAGACTTGGAGAAAAAGAAACTGTGCCAATTAAATACCAACAATTAAAAAGTCATTATTTGTCCTTCCTTCTTATACAGTGGCCATTTCTCCAGGATCGCTTTGCATAGATTTGTTCCCAAAACCAACAAACTTAAAAATCACTGATATCTCACATTTCCATTATCATCTTCCATCAAGATTCGCAAGAAAGATGGACCTGGAATCTGGTTAATGAGGAAGAAAAGAGAAGCAATTAAAATATGTCTTACGGCATAACAAGTTAATATTTCTAAATGATAATTTAATGTACTAATAGATTTCCAAAAACACTTCATCAATAGCATGCATACTATTTCAAATGTCAATTTTCAAGTTGATTTTGAGGCTTGGTATCTGTAGCTTTATAAACATTGTATGAAGGTGTCAGCCTGGTGGTGCAGCAGTTAAGTTTGCACGTTCTGCTTCAGCAGCCTGGGGTTCACAGGTTTGGATCCCGGGTGCGGACATGGCACTGTTTGGCATGCCATGCTGTGGTAGGCGTCCCACATATAAAGTAGAGGAGGATGGGCATGGATGTTAGCTCAGGGTCAGCCTTTCTCAGCAAAAAGAGAAGGATTGGCAGCAGTTAGCTCAGGGCTAATCTTCTTTAAAAAAAAAATTGTATGAGATTGCAAATCTGTGAATTATAGCGTCACTTTACTGAGTAATATGTTACTCAAGAAGCTGGGCTCCATTGACTGATAAAGGTTCAAGTGATAACTTAGAAACTAAGAAAGCAATGCCCACCAGATCATCATATATTTAACTGAGCAATTAAAATATTATCACAACTTCCTGCTATATGTGTATCCATTAGTAGGCTTTTGTTGACCATTAAGAGAATGTTCAGTTAACAGAATTTTATATCCTGAGGATGTTTATTATTTAATCAACAAGAAATTTAGTGGCCAGCCCTGTGGCCAAGTTCACACACTCTGCTTCAGTGGCCCAGGGTTTTGCCAGTTTGGATCCTGGGCACGGACCCAGCACCACTCATCAGACCATGCTGAGGTTCCACATAGCAGAGCCAGAAAGACCTACAACTAGAATATACAACTATGTACTGGGGGACTTCAGTGAGAAGAAGAAAAAAAAAAGAAGATTGGCTGCAGATGTTAGCTCAGATGCCAATCTTTAAAAAAAAAATAGTTTAAAGCTTGGTTTCATGCTTGATTTAGTAGCTTACCAATATCTCATTTGGAGTTGCTGGGATTTTGTTGGTCATTTCCTCATGGTCACAATTTACATATAATGGTATCCTAAGTAATAAGGAAGGGATAGGGCCAAAACATTTCCTTCACCCAAATTTATGATGTTTTAATCTGGGGAGGGAAGTAAATACTCAGGAGATTTCTCCCATGTCCCATTGGAAAGAACCTAGTCACGTGCTCATCCATGGATCAATCACTGGCAAAGGAGAATTGAGTAGCTATCTTTAACTTTGGCCAATCATAACTCATTCTTTGAAGGCAGGAGAGGGAGTTAGGCTTATGTTAACAATGAAGAAGGTGGGAACTGCCTCTTCCTTAGGCAATTAAAAGTGCCATAAATTGAGAAAGCAAATGCTTATCAAAGACACAAGGATTGGAGATCTCGTCAAGATGGTGCTGTGAGCAGACGTTGAACTCGCCTCCTCCCACCAACACAACCAGGTTACAACAATTTGGGGAAGAATCACCCTGGATTGAAAACTGACAACTGGATAACAACAATGCCCAAGACAAGGGACAGTCCTAACGAAGGCAAAAGCGGAAGTAACTCCTGCTGGAGAGGAAAAAGCCCACCTTTGGGAGCAGCTGAGCTTCTCAGCTGGCCAGGTGGGAACCACCCTAAGGTACGAGCCCTCCCTGGAGGAGTGAGGTCTGGAGCAGGGGCAATACTGCTATAACCATCCTTCGGACTCAGCCCAACTGAGATGAGGGTCTTACTGTCTGGCTTTGCTGGCTATTAATTGCAGTGAGGACACCCCCAGAAAAGCTATCGGCCGAAAGCCTAAAAGATCCGCATCTTAAAGGGCCCACACACAAACTCACTCATTGCAGCAACCTAAAATCACCAGAGAGAAGGCTGACTGTCCTTTGGTGAAACGAGACTCACCTGGTGGGCTCTGGGGGCATCTTGGTGAGAGGAGGGTCCTCTCCAGAGACTGAGACATTGGTGGGGGCCATTGTTCTAAGCTGATCCAGGCATGCTGATACGGACACCAGTGGGGGCCATTGAGGTGCATTTCTTGGGCTGTTAGCCCAGGGGTCTGCCACACCCACTAGAGCACAGATTTAACCCAGTTCAGCCAGGGCAGGAAACCTGCCCTAGGGACTGGCCCCACCTAACAGCAAGCCCTCAGGCTATAAGAGACAAAAACTAAATAAATAAATAAACAAATAGATAAATAAATAAAAGACACAAAGATCAAATAAACTGGAGTATATGCATACAGTTAAGTATTATGGCATTATTAAAAATGTATGTAGATTAGTACCTATTGTTATACAAGGATGTCCATAAAATTAAGTAAAGCAAGTCGTAAAAAAGAAACAAAAAGAAAACAGATATCTTGGATGTGTGTAATTTTATTCACATGTATCGGAGAAAGTTGGAAAGGCCTCAGTCTGAGTTGTGAACGTGGATTACTTCATTGGTTCCTTCATGGGAGGAAGGAAGAAGGGTCCACTGTTGGTTTTCTCTATGTACTTTTGCATTGATTTATCACTTACAGTGGCTTTATGGTTTCTTTTCCAAATAAAACAGAACTTTTTTTTATTAAGAGCAATAAGCAATTGAAAATTAACTATAAAATGCTGACCCACATAAGGATTGATTACTGAACGTGAGGTACTACAGTAGAAGAGGGTGAAGGAAGAAGTTGGAATGTAAGGAGCACCTATTATACTCAAGGAATCACCCTGGGAAATGTGTAAGTGTAACCTCATTATATCTATGATTATTCTAGAAGGTACGTGCAGATATTATTCCATTTTGATAAATAAGAAAACTATGCTTCAGAAGAATAAATAAATTTTCCATGGTCACAAAGTGGGAAATTTGGAATTCAAATTCTGGTCTGACTGACTTCAAGTCCCTCAAACAGGCCGTCATTAGTGACTTAGGAATTAAAAGTAAAGAGAAATCATTTTGAGCCTGGATGCTCAGAAATGGTGTCATGGAAGAGTGATGGGGTTTGTGGCGGGTCTTGACAGAAGGCAGAAAGGTAGAGGTTGGTAACACATTTGTACAGAAGATGAGTTTGAAATAGTCAAGTTAGATAATATGAGGGCTGATTTAAGAAAAAATACACAAAATATGGTAGAAATGTAACTCACAGGTAACTGTTAAAGGAAGATTAAAGGCTCTACATCTACATCTATTAAAGGAGAATTAGATCTTTCCTGTTTGGTTTACTGTAACTTAGTCTGGATCAGTTTTGTCTATTGAGAAAGGTTTAATTAGTAAATGCATTGAAAATTAATACTCACAAAGTGTCTCCTTTTTTAAAATTTTCTAATTAAGTACCAAATTCAATGTATGTAATTTAGAAAATATGAAATGCAAAAAATGAAAATAAAATTCATCACTGATCTCTACTTTATACAATGTCTTAGTGAACATCTTTTCAGGAACTTCCCCCCACCCAACGCATTTGTTAAAAGCATGGGATCATCCTGAATATACTGTGTCATAGGCCACACTCTATTTCCTAATATATTGTGATCATTTTTCTATGCCATTTACTATCTTTATACAACAGCATAATTTTAATACATACTCTATATTCCAGGAAATTGATATATCTTGATTTATTTAATGATATCTTTATTTTTTCATACTTCTATTTATCCTACAAATTTTTCGTTTTTTAAAATAAAACTAAGCAGATGTAAAAAACTGAAAACAAATGATAAAAACAAAAAATTAGTAAAAAGTAGAATAAAGTGCTAAAAGTGTTTTTAAAACCATGCAAAATTTCCCCTAGATGCATTAAAATTAAAAATAAATGAAACAATCATAAGTGGCAATGATTAATAATTACTAATTTACCCCATCAATCAAATATCAACTCAACCAGTTTGCTCTTGACCAAATTTGTTTCGCCAATGTGTCACGTTTATAGTATGCTAATATATACTTATATATACCCACTCCTTCAGAATTAGCGTACAAGTGCAAATTTGAAGGGAGTTTAGCAGACAATATGCTGTTTTTCAACAGATTTTACTCTTAAATATTGTTAGCACAAGTGGAATAACAATAACAATGGGAACAATAATAATAAAATACTAAAAATCTTTATAAGTATATTAAATTCCCCCTTGACAAATCATTAATTAAAAATAACAAGGCACTTTTATTTATAAAATACAGAGGGAAAAATTGAGGCTCTTAAAGTCTTGGAATTTATCCAAGGATGCCAAACATGTGTACCAGTAAATGATGCATGTCGGATTTCAATCGGAGATTTATTAACATCAATGCTTTAGAACTTTCTACTCACAATTGCTCCTCTACAAAAACATATTTAAAACTTTAAGACTGGTGGTAGCTGTGTGTGTGTGTCCAAGGGAGAGGGTGCATAGCTGGAAGAGAAGCATCCAAACTGGATCTAGCACCTCACTGGGGCAACAGCAAGGCAACTCCTAATAGAGTTTGTTCCTGGGGAATACCCACACATCTTAGTAAATGTGTCTCGTTGTCCCATTAAATGGTTAAAGATTAATATATTATTGAAAAGCTTTACCTGTTGGTACTCCATCTCCCAGTTGCTGTAACTGTTGTCTGATAACAAGTCACTGCTCTCTCCTTCTCACCACTCTACCCGATCCATGTGATGAACCTCAGCCAGTGTGTAACCATGGGATGCAAAAGTCTGTTCCTCTTTTCCAAAGTTGGGACAATTCTGGTGTAATCTATATTCTAGAGTTCCCATGCCCAACTTTATTTGCTTAACCAGCCCCCACACCCACAGTTGCATAAGTCAATAATATGAAAGAGTTATATCTAGATTAGGACCATGACAATAGGGACATCAAATACAAAGTGTCGTTATAAGTTCATCTCTTCATTCCTGTATTCATTTATTTGCTCATCCACTTACCCATCTATTCATTCATTGGATTGTTAGTTTATTCAAACTATTGTGTGAGTGTTGTTTTGCTTATTTGTTTTAATGTACAAGTATTTAATGTGCTAAAACCCAAGCATCCAGAAACAAGTAATACAGAGTCCGTCCACGCAAAGGACTCAGTCTAATGAAGGAAGCAAACATCTAAGTGCATCAGTGCACTAAGGTGTCTGCTGTACTATATGAGAAACTATGAGTGACCAAAGAGCAATATGGTTGGGAGAATCAAATGCCATCAGAAAGGCTTTAGAAAGGAGGGAATACCTGATTTATTTTTTGTTGAGGAGGCGATGATGCAGGTGCTTCTCAAAGAAGAGAAGAAAGGAAGGAATGGGCATTCTACACAAATAACATGTGAGGCTAAGAGTTATGACACAGTCAAGTTAATCAGAACAGCCAGAGCTCAGAACATGGCAGAAAGGTCAGGAGAGCCATGTCTGGAAGGAAGTTCCCACATAGAGGTGCTGAGTGCTGTTTTAGAGTTGAGAATTCACTCCGCACCAATAGCCAGCCACTAAAGGGTTTTCTCCCTAGGACGTGGCAGCCATCCCAGAAGCCTCATGTCTACCGCACTATAAAGCATGGGCGGGAGGATTGTTGCAATAGTTGGGGAGAGACGACCCTTCATCTGTCACCTTATCCTGGGAGAGAGCAAATGAGGGAAGCAGAATTGACAAGACACTGTCCCCCTTTGGGGATGGGGCTAGGTAACAAGAGATCAGGAATAAAAGAGGAAGAGGAAGGAACTCAGATTCCCTGTAGGACGACTGGTAGAGGCTTAGTGAACTGGCACATTCACGAACTCTTTGAAAACTTCTCTCCTGAAAGACACTGCTTAAATTCAAGGCAATTTTTTTTTATATATATATATAATAAATGCTGATAATCCATTAAGTAGAGCAGCTCCCATCCTGAGAGGCACTATACATCTCCCACTTCAGCAGGTTTTCCATGAATTTGATCAGAGAATACAAATGTCTCCCTTTGTGTATATTCTCATTTTTTAATAGGTTAGCTGTTTTGAAGCAGATTTTTCTACTCGTTCAGCCTTAATTAAATCTTCAAATATAAAATAGGATATTTCTAAAGTCGTATGATTCCATCTAAATATCATTGCTTAATGCTCTTTTTGGTTTATGAATAATAAAGCATAGAGATAAAAGAAAAATCTTTAATATATTTGAGTATATCAACATGGAAAGTTGGAAATTTGATAGTTCACTCAAACCAAAATTCTATGTTTCATTTTTTTTAAGGAAAATTTCTGTAGAGTGTTGGGGCAGGAAGGAGGGGTGACATAACAGTCCATCTATTATCACAGGAAAATGTTAAAGATGTATGCACCCAAATCATTAGCAGTTAATTTTAACAAGGAGTTATTAAGCTTTTCTTAGTACCCAGTACTTATTCATGTATTCAGCCTATCTTTTACGGTAATCCAGGGAAGGGAATAAATATTTCTAAGTACCTACTAAATGTCAGATATAATCATGGGCAGCTTTGCATGAGACACTTCGCCTAATCCGCACAACAGCTCAGTGTGCTCAAACCTTCCAGTGAGCGGACAGGGACTCAGCAGGGGGAAATGCCACACAGAAGCGGTGCCAGGATTCCCAAGGGAATTTCCAAAGGATTCCTGTCTAGGGTCAAGGCTTATGTTCTTAGTCAATCTGCCTTGTCATGTCACATTTCAATTGATCCTAAACTATTCTTTCAACGTTAAAGGGAGGACTGCTACTCCTACAATTCTACAACTGAATCATACTTTTTCTGAGAATCAGATTATTTACAGGTAAATTAAGAAATAAACTTACTTGACTGTTGCCATTGTTTAAAGGAAGACAAAAAATAAAGACTGCAAATACCAATTTCATTTTTGCTTGCAGTAGGTGAGATTGCTTGCTTGAGATGAGATGATCTCAATACAGGAAAGTAGCTTGAAGCTGGAGTGAACAGTTAATGAAAGAAGCCTAGAAGTGTGCTGAACACAAAGGTGGGCTCTGAGCTTCCTGAGGACACGTGTAATTCATGCTCTTCTGAGTCCCTTTCTAACTCAGGGCTAGAAGTCCTCCGTTGACATAGATTACATGCATATGACATGCAAGACACATACACGTGTACATCCACACACGCACCTATATGTATGTATTTATCTGTATTAAAAGCTATGTCTTTTATATGCCTTATTCAATACTCATAATCATTTTTGAAGTAATTTCTGTTCATATCCTCTGTTTACACATTAAAAATCAGGGCCTAGAAATATTAGGTATTGTTTTGCAAATACGATATAGTTAGAATGTAATGGACTCTAATGCAGATGTGTCTGATTCCAAAGCTCATGATTCCAAAATTCCTTGATATTTACCACTAAATTTTCCTGATTTAAATAATCAACAATAATCATAGCAAATACTTTTATAAATGTTTTATGCACTTACTATGTACCAGCACTGTCTCAAGATAATTTTTTAACTCATTAAGTCTCAATAATCATGATATATTACTCACATCCTCCATCTCCACACAGCACAGAGAGATTCAGTAATAGCACAAGGTCACAATACTAGTAAGTGGAGGATCCAGGACGTCAACACATGCAGTTTCTCTGGAGTCTGTTCTTTATCATTTTGTTTCACAGCATCTCCTGCATGTCATGCATATCACTTGAAAGCTACATGTCACATAAAAATATTTGTTATTTAAATAATAAATGGCAGTCTCAGGCTTTGAGCCAGAGTCTAGCACCAAAACCAGTGCTTTTTCTGCTAACATAGTGGTTCTCAGACTTTTGATTTCAGGTATTCATAAAGTAAGATTTTAAAATTACCACCTAACAATTCTGTATTGCATATTTGAAAGTTGCTAAGAGAGTAAATCTTGAATGTTTTCATCACAGGAAAAAAAATTCTGTAACTATGTAAGGTGATGAATGTTAACTAGACTTATTTTGTGATCATCTCACAATATATACAAATATTGAACAACCATGTTGTACCCCTGTAACTAATATAATGTTATATGTTAATTACGCTTCTATAAAAAAGAGTAGATCGGAGTCTATAACTAAATGTTGATTTTTAGAGGTCACTTCCAACAGCCTTCCTCTGATAACAAAAATTGAAAATGATATTCCATTAGTTTGCTAGGTGAGGTTTTGCATCCTCTTGAAGCTTCCTGCTCTGAAATGGCTGATTTCTTCCAATGTGACTGGTGAATTTCTGTGTAGATTTCCTCCTGGTTCTGAGTTGGCCATCATGATCCTAAGTGACATCCTCAGGAGGCGAGCTCTTGCTCACCTGTGTGAGGCCTGAGATTTGTCTCTGTGACTAAGTGGATCAAATATCCATCTGCAGTCAATGCATAAGCAACTTAATTCCATTCCTAATGGTCACCCCAAGAGGTTCCTCTTAATGACTGAAAAGTGTAAGGGCAACTTATGTGTTCTTATTGCCTTTTCTCTTTTTAATTAGGTTATTAAAGGGACAGAATCATATCAGCCATTTGTATGCTCATTGTAATAAAGCTAGCAGCAATCATATCAATTTCAAAATGGCCAATTAAAGAAACACAATTCCTAATTCATAAGTTCAAGACAATTTAAATAGGGGCAACTGGTTTGCATAATAGAAATAATCCAATTGTTACTTATCTTCACATCTTTTTTATTTAATAATACTTAAATAATTGCTCTGTGTTTTATGAATATTAACTCAATGCTCCTAACAGCACTCCTAAATTATTACCCATTTTACAGACAAAGAAACTGAGTCACAGAGACTTAAGTGACTTGCTTAAGTTTACACAGTTTGTAAAGGATGGAGTACACATTTAAAACCTGGCAGCCCAGCTCCCCCAGTTATTCTGCCTTATCTCCATCAGTGAACTAAGACATTGGTTTCATCCTTCCAACACCTTTATTCTCGCCTCCTTCCCATTGTAGTGTTAAGAGAGGTGAACTACGTCAGCAAGAGAGAGAATACAAAGACCTACTTATGTGCTGTTGACCTGCACTGAAGAATGTGCAGTCTGGATGAAATTCCACCCAAAGACATACTGAAACAGACACATGGGAGAGAGAGACAGAATTTTTAGTATCCACATTGGGCACACATGGTGCTGATTGAAATGCAACTGAGTGTTAACAGTAAAAACTATTCCCATCATGTCCTGGACCCCATAGTGCTAAGAAATAAACTTGAATTCTTTCTAGTAAAGGAATGAGACAATATGCATTGCCAGTCATTTCAGAGCCTAGCAGCAGTGTTACAGGAAGGAGTTTGATATTTATTCATCAAAGGACTTCATTAGGTACATTTATTTTTCTTGTCCATCTTCCAGATGGGTTCACTGAGCCTTACAGATATGATGTTGTTGCTTAAAGGTACACAGCCTCTAAGACAAGACTGAAATCCTAACTTAAATGTAGAGCTTCTTTTTGGAGGTATCTCCTTATATGCTATTTTGAAAACAACCAACCAACCCTGAAAGCACAACTCACTAAGGAGAGGAAGATTTTCCATATAAAGTCCAGTGATAGATGACCTTTGCTTACATTTCATGGCTTCTTCTTTCATGTCTATAATTATAAAAGTAAAGGCATTATGTTTCAAGTTGATTCTTGGCCAATTACCACCATTCTGTGCCTATATTCAGTTTTGAATTATCTTAGTGGGTAACGACAGCCAGCCCTTGTGGTCTAGTTGTTAAGATCCAGCACTCTCACTATGGTGGCCAGGTTCGATTTCCCGCCAGGGAACCACATCACCCATCCATAGGCTGTCATACTGTGGCGGCTGCATGTTGCTGTGATCCTGATAGCTATGCCACTGGTATTTCAAATACCAGGGGGGTCACCTTTGGTGGACAGGTTTCACTGGAGCTTCCAGACTAGATAGAGTAGGAAAAAGGAACTTGACACCCCTTCTGAAAAAATTGGCCACGAAAACTATATGGACAGCAGTAGAGCATTGTCTGATATAGTGCAGGAAGGTGAAAGGATGGAACAAAAGACAGGCAGGGTTCCTCTTTGCTGTCTGCAGTGTAGCTAGGAGTCAGAATCGACTCATGGGCACTAACAACAAAGGGAGAGTGGGTCAAAAGAATAATTTTCCCCAAAGTCCAGAAATTTTGTCAGAAATGTAGTTTTCAGCAAACCTATTGTTTGATAAAATACTCTTCTTTTTTTATATATTTTTCCCCTTGACATTCTTCTGTGCCCTGAAGCTAGACTATAAATGCTGCATCTACTTTAAGGCATTGGTTCCCAATTATATCTGCAATACTAAAAAAGAAAAGAAAACTCATTAAGGAGCTTCACTTGTGATTCTGTCATTATTCAAAAATTACGAGAGGTATTGCAAACAATTTCAGCTCGACATTTTCTTTTTATCATCTTGAATGCGTAATTAATTACAGCGAACTGACTTACATAAAAGTTGAGATTTTCATAGTTTTATTTTTAAGCAGAGATTATTCAGATTTGAGTATTATAAAAATGCCTACCATTTAAAAGATCAACATGTAATTTGGTCAAACTTTTCCGATTCTGAACAATAATGGAAGGAATAAGAGGTAAATAAATGGCAGATAAGAATATCGATGGATTTGTCTTTTAGAGCTTATACTAATCTTTTCTGGGTTGATAGGTACTTAAAAATATTCATCCAGATAAACATACTGCCAATCCTGCCTTTCATTTTGAATGAATCCCATTTCTTTTGTTTGCATTTAAATCCACTTTAAGGAGTCACAAATAAAATATATTATATCATAAGAATCATAAAATGCAGGTGTTGGGATGAAAGAGCATCTTAGCACCTGCGTTTTATGGGGATATAAAGGAGATATATATTACAGTTAAAAGAAAGTTTCCTTTGCCTTTGTTTCCTCTGAGAAAGAATTTTAAAGTATTTGATCCATGTAGAAAGAAACATGCGAACTAGCAATGTGTTTAAAAACAAAAAGGAAAAGATGGAGAGCCTTACTTCAGCGTAGGAACAGCCATGTATAAATGCTATAAGTAAGATGCTTTAATAAATGACATTATACATATAAAACATGAAAATACTTAAGACTGCACATGCAATAACTGCCACTTATTACTTTCTAGTTCATTTGTGCTTCTAAGAAATCAAAGTGGGCTACATGTCAAACGTAGTCACCGCACCCAAGACTCATTCTTGGCTTTGGGCCCCTGAGTTACAGGTGTGCTTGGAAATAATCTGGAAAAAATGACAGGTGAATCCTGGGTCAGCTCTGACATCCTCCAAGACTCCAAACAAATGCAAATTTGTGAATCAAAGGCAACCACAACCAATCCAAGTCTGTCTCCAGCAGCCAGGGCATTAAAGTAATGTTAAGAGAATGTCTCTAACAAAGCAAGATCAGCTTCACCAGTGGGGAAGAAACCCCCCTGTCCTTGAAAGGGCTTGAGGTACAGAGTCAAGCCTCAGGACCAAGTAAATACCTGTGAGCTTTTTAAGTGGATGCTTCCCTTCGGGTTTGTATTTATTCATACCTTGATTTCAAATGGTTCTGAAGCCTGACTCAACCTTTTCCCAAGACAAAACAGGTAGAAATGAGCTGATGCTCTGAACTTTCTTTAGCTCCAGGAAGGCCTTCACCAATGGCCTTACATACTTGCTGCTGAAGCCTCCGATGTTTCACGCTAAAGAGTGACTGGCAGAAGGTGTCCTCAGTCCATTTTTTAATCGAGCACTGCCAAATTTGATGCTTAGAAATGTTCAACAAAAAATGTTCTCCGTTAGACTATTGCTGCTCTTAGTACAGAATTCATTTACTAACAGAATAGATTCAAGGACAAAATTGGAAAGCTGCTGCATTTGGTCAGTAAGACTTTTTTTCCAAAGAGCTCCTCATTGGGGGCCCTCAGATGTGCTATGTACCATGAGCAACAAACTGTCAAGGACCGAATGCTAACTGGGCCTCTGGGGGAGAGAGGTGGCAAGGGTTGGACTAGATAACTTTTCAGATGAGAGAAAAGCAGTGGAATAAAATCAGCATGGCCAACTTTCTGGAACAGAGGACCATTAGAGAGGAAAGTTACATTTTAGGGTCAAAGATGACTGTTTCTAAAAACTAGTGAGAAGAAAATAAGGGGAGAAAAACCCAAAACAATAGTGGGTAATTGTGCAGCCAGGACATGCAAGCCATTCCCTGTGGTTCATATGTGTTATCTTCTCTAATGCTCATGGCCGCCCTGCAAGGTAGTGCTGCAATCTCCTCTTCTAGACGGCCAACCTGAGGTTCAGTCATATATATTTCCATTTCAACTGAAATTAAGTTCTGAAAGAGGATTGCCTATCCCTTCATGTGCACAGCTTTTCCTACATTGAACTTCAGTTGTTTTTCCTCATGCAAGAGTTTGCATTTTCCTAACAGTCACACCGGTGCTCACTTCCTGCATGAGGGAATAAAGAGTCCATCTCGTGCAGCTTAGCATCGTCCTACCACTTACAGACACTCTCAAAATCCAAACTTGTAGCTCTTGCTGATGTTCATATTTGGGTCACAAGTGGCTTCATGTCACTTGTAATGCATATATGCTAAAGAAAAATAAAGTCAATCGCTTGATAGTAACTCACAGAACATTTCTCATCGATCAAATTATGGTAAAAAATTTTAAAATGTAAAGATCTAAAATCTGTTCTTGAAATAGTTACAGTTATGGGGCTCAGCATTCAGAATGAATGAAAAAAAATAATAATTGTGTTCCCTGGAGCCCTGAAGTTTTAATTTGAAGGTTGATATATTGTTTATATTTTTGTCATAACATTCTAAATATTCCGTGCAAATTTAGTTAGAATCTAATGACTTATTCTCATTTCATGAGGTAACAAATGAATAGACATTAAGACAGAAACATAATTTTATTTCTATGCTTTAGCATCAAAACTCTCCAAGACAATAAATGTTGGCCAGATTATCTTGCATGAAATAAAGTGACACCTTTTATTTTGATTCTGAAGAAAAGCAGAGAGAAGAGATGAGATGAAATTTAAAAATGGAGTGAAGCCAGAGGGCAAAGTGAGGTAAAGAGGAATAGACAGTCCCACAGCGGGACTGCAAAGGGTTTCTTAAACCCACTGTGGTCAAGGGCTCCATCTGAAACTGCCTGTCTTATTTCCAGTCATCATCTCCACTTTGTGATCATTTTGAATTAATACTAATGAAGGGACTGAATTATGTGTTTGGGGTAAAGGAAGTACATGGTGATGAGATGATCCTAATATGGGAAAGCAGTTTGAAGCTGGGGCGAGCAGTAAATGAAAGATGCCTAGAAATGTGCTGAACACGAAGGAGGGCTCTGAGCTTCCTGAGGGCAGGTGTAATGCCCTCTGAGCCCCGTTTTAGCTCGGGGGCTAGAAGCCCTCCATCGACATCTTCATTACATGCATTTGACATGCAAGTACACATAAAGGTGCACATCTACTCACACATATGCACGTGTGTTTGGGTGTTTATTAAGAGCTATGTCTTTTACATGCCTTATTTAATCCTTGTAACCATTTTTGAAGTAATTTCCATTCGTATCCTCTGTTTATACATGAAAAAACAGGGCACAAAAAATTACTGTTTTGCAAATACATACAGTAAAAAAAGAGGGATTGGAGTTTACAACTCGAAGTTGAGTTCAAAGGTCACTTTCAACAGCATTTCTGGTTAGCAAGAAAGCAATTAATATTTTCATTACACTTCATACTTAAAATTTATAACAATTCAAACTCTGAAGCTTTTAAATTCTAACTAAATAAATTCAAAGTTTACACATTAAATGTAGCTGAGACAGCTGGCATAGAAGGGAATATTCTAATAGTGTTAGTATCAATAGCAGTCCTTTAATGTTATTGTTATCTTCAAAAGGTAGTGAGAATTTTCAAATAAATGTTTCCCTCCCAAAGTACACTTCTGCGGGATAGCTGGCTAAAAGACAAATACAAATCTTGCAGAAGTTTGAAAAACCTTCCTTGTCGCTTTTTTCCCTGTCAAATTTAAACAAAGAATTTTAAATAAATGCTAAAAATGAATTTATAGGAAGAAAAGCAATGGTACACAACATATAAATATCCTTCCCACCATCTAACTGGAAGATTCAAACACTTAAATAGAGATTCCATAAACAAATTAAAGTACTATACGGTAAACATAATAAAAGAAAAGGAAGACTCTCTTTACTGCAGCCTTCTGTCAGTGCTAAAATAGGAGCACTTAATCTCAGGAACAGAAAATCTAAACCCTTCACAGTTAAAATAGCATTTTAACGTATAGCTTAATGTTGCAGGGGCTTTTCAAACCTAAAAACATAAAAAACCCACCATCTTCTCAGTCATTATGTAAAAGAAGTTCAGTTTAACACCAAAATATATGGAAAAGCATTTCATTTTTTGTATTTTTTTCATTTTATTCCACACTGATTTTCTCTATCATCATCAACTAGCCTTCTTTAGAAGCTAGTGACTTCATTAATGTCTGCTGGTTGGAAGGGTCGGTGGCGGACAATCTGGTGGAATATTAAGAAGCATAAACAGCATCCTTGCCCTCAGAGAAGTCTCTGTAAGACCAAGAGGGACAATGGAATCACATGTGAAAAGTAAGCTAGTGTGTGGCAATGGGAAAGACGCCGAGGCGGGGCTTTAGGAAGTGAGAAAAGGAAAGATCAGTGTGTGGACACTGTGAAGAGGCTCTCAACCCTCAAGGACATGCATTTTAATTGTCCCCTATTTAACGCTCCCTTTCGTGTGCTTTAAAGAAAAACGCAATTTAAATGCCGTAGACGGCCAATGGGTGCATGAAAAGATGCTCAATATCACTAATCATCAGGCAAATGCAAATCAAAACCACAATCAGATATCACCTCACACCAGTAAGAATGGCTATTACCAAAAAAGACAAAAAATGACAACTGTTGGCAAGGATGTGGAGAAAAGGGAAGCCTCATGCACTGTTGAAGGGAATGTAAATTGCTGTATCTGCCATAGAAAACAGTATGGAGGTTTCTCAAAAAATTAAAAATAGAACTACTATAGGATGCAGCAATTCTACTTCTGGGTATTTATCTAATGGAAACAAAAACAGTAATTCGAAAAGATATATGCACCCCTTGGCTATTTACAACAGCCAAGATATGGTAGCAACCTAAGTGTCCATCAATAGATGAATGGATGTAGAAGATGTGTATATATGCACAATGGAATACTACTCAGCCATAAAAAAGAATGAAACCTTGCCATTCGTAACAACATGGTTGGGTCTAGAAGGTATTATGCTAAGTGAAATAAGTCAGACAGAAAAAGACAACTATTACATGATTTCACATGTATGTGAAATCTGAAAAATAAAACAAACAAACAAATAAAAAAGAAACAGACACATAGACATGGAAAACAAATCAGTGGTTGCCAGAGGGGAGGAGAGTTGGCAAGGGGCGGGAGAGAAAAAGGTGAAAGGGATTTAAAGTACAAGCTTCTAGTTATAAAATAAATGTTGTGGAGTCATAAAGTAGGGCATAGACAATATAGTCTATAATATTGTAATAATTTTGTATGGTGACAGATGGTAACTAGATTTATGGTGGTGATCATTTCGTGATGAATGTAAATACCAAATCACTATGATGTACACCTGAAACTAATATGATGTGGTGTGTCAATTATACTTCAATTAAAATTTTTTAAAAAAATGGTAAACAAACGTCATCCTGCTGCATCCCAGACCTTTTTCTCAAGAAAACAAATGGCACATTTGCTCATCTACCTCTTTTCACACGTCCAAACTGGGGCCTTTGAAGATAACAGGTATATTGATTCGTCTTCAGAGAAGGTTCATTCATTACCCTGTGGGTTTGATGATTAGACTGATACTGCAAATCCTGAAGTTTGTTAATTAATTTTTAAAAAGAATACTTCTGCTCAGCTTTAGAATTGAGAAAATTCATTTCACTAAATTTCCATGAGACTGGGAAAAAAGCTCCAATTTTTAGGCCTCAATGCCATAATTATTTTTTCTCAAATATAGATTTCTTAGCAAAAAATTTACATGGAATTTTGCTCTTTATATGTTTCCTTTCAGAAACATTAAACTTAAATAATTTAAAGAAAACAAATTTAAACATTGTTCATTAAACTGAAGAAATGAATACCTGTAAGTATTTAGTTTGTGACTTGATGAATAATAATATTGCTATGTTCTTCTTTTATACATATAAAGAGTTTACTCAAAAGTCTTTTGCTATAGCTTTCCATAAACACTATTCTCCCAACAAGCACATTCAATACTGAATGTCTGCCTTGCTTTTAATGTAGAGGCAGATTCCTTTCTCCTTTTTTATGAGCCCTTTTTATCTGATCCTTTGGTTTTTCCCACAGATAAGCACTATTTTGTACACTGTGGTGATGAGATTACGCAGTTCATCACATTTGAAAATAAAAATCACATTTTGATTAGGGTAACAATTGAAAGAAATTACCTTATTAATGAGCCCCATGACAGAAGATCCTTAGGAATGGCAGTTCTTAACTCTTCATGTCAAGTATCTGAAGATAAATGTACATTTAGTTACAGACACCTCTTAAAAATACTGCAGCCCCTTCTGCTATCTTTCCCTCATGTTGAGCTCTAGAACAGAAGTAAGTGACAACTAGAGATCCCAAGTCAATTCCACTTTTGTGGGAGAATTGCCTTTATAATAAATTCTATCTCCTTTCATTTACTTATCATTTGTTCATCAAAATATCCATCCACCCATCCACTCATCTCTCCAAATATCCTCCTATTCATGGTAGTAAGACTTGATCTGATCTTCAGAAGTAGGAGAATCAGGATAAAAATGGAGGAGCCCAGCTTCATTATTTTAAAAAATAAATCTTTATTTCATAACCAGGACAGATTTTTTTGCTCCATGTAATATTACATTTTAAAGAGACATAATTTCATATTCTTAAAATGTCAGATTCTAAATTGTTATTTGTACATTGTATTAAATGTCATGAAATTTTGCATTTAGATCTTTATGCCACTTCATGATCAATAATCTCCAATGTTTTCCTCATTATCTACTATCTTTCTTGCTAGGTAGGCAGTTTTGTGTCCTTCCATTCACTTGCTCATGCATTCATTTTACATGTATTTTATATGAATGAATGAATGGAATAATTCAACAGTCCCACACTGAGCCCCTGCTGTGTGTCAGACGTTATCCTGAACATTGCGAATACGATGCTAAATGATACGCCATCTCAAGGAACTTTGGACTAGTGGAGACAGACAAGTCAAGTAAGGATTGGATTTGTATGTGTCTCCTGTTATTCTCTGCACAATTCAAGGCTCTTTGGGAAGTGCTTCTCCACTATCAGAAGTCAGAGATGACTTCCTAGGAGAAGTGAATTACAAATCAACACAACCACCTTGGACCTTTAAGTCACAAAGGCCTAGATTTGAATCCTGGCTGACCAAATATCTAGTCTTAAAACTCTCTGAGCTTCCTCATCAGTAAGCAGTTGTTAATACCCTCTTGTTTTAATAGGACATTGTGAAGAGAAAACAAGACAATTATAGTTAATTCATCCTTTTAACAAATCTTTATGGAACTCCTAAATATTCCAGGTAGAGCAATGAACAAAGTCTCTGCTCTGACACTCTAATAGAGAAGAAAGACAATAAAGAAACAAGCAAATAGAAACACAATACAATGTTATGCAACTAAAAGTGCTATGACGAGAATATCAATGGATGAGAGCTGGAGACTAAAAAAGGCAATTTTAGATATGGGAGTTAAAGACTTCAATGATAATGTGACACATGGGCAGAGACACGAGTGACCCTTCTATGTATAAGAGATTTTAGGATTAAGTCATTTTAGACAAATTCACAAATTAGTCTGTTAAAGAGTAAAGAATTCAGTGTAGTTGAACACAGTGAGTGGAAGAGAAAAAGTCAGAGATATAGGCAAGGGTGCATCACATATGGGCTTGCAGTGCCACCTCTGAATTCTTTTTTAAGTGTGTTGGGAAACTATTGGTGTGTACTGAACGTGGGAGTGACATGACCTGACTCCAGATTCTCTGGCTGTTGTGAGGGAGAAACCTCCGAGGCTGCAGAGCACAGTGAAACAAGATTAGTTAGGAAGCTATTATGCTTAGGCTAGGTGAGAGATAATTGTCTTTTGTAAAAATGTTCAATGATTGGAAGTGGATGCTTCAAAGTATGTTTGAAGGTGGTACCTGCAAACTATGTGTCAGATGTGGTTTTTAAGCCATGGTGTGCTGGTAAATGTTTAACAACTCTCTGAAAATGAAAAGTCCTTATTTGTAACATTTGCCAGTTTCACTCTGCGCATACTCCCAACATGGTTGACTCCAAGCTATGAGTGTGGCGTCACTGAACACAGAGTTGGAGAGAGGTGTGCAGGATCCATTCTTCTGAGTCAATGCCAGTCAGCTCAGCATGCCATTTGTGGGAGTCAGCCTTGAAGAAGGTCTTCAGCAATCCCCACCTACTGGTACTGGTGTCCTGGTGGAATGATTTCCTCCACTTGAGTATGAAAAAGATGTGGCAAAAGTAATAGAATGTCACTTGGAAATCAGATGGCCAAAAGACTGAGATTTTCATCTTGGACACACACTCTTGTTGTCTCACTGGCTCTCTCTTGACACACTCGGTCTCCCCCTCCATCTCTTGGGTCACTCACATTGGGGACAGCAAGGTGCCATGTTGGAAGAGGCCCCATGGGGAGGTTGGAATGACAAGGAAAGGATCTGAGGCCCTTATTCTACTGCCCAGGAGGGATGGAAGCCTGTGAAATACCTCATGAGAGAGTCTGGAAGAAATGCCTCAGTCTCAGTAGAGTTGGCGCTCACTGCAGCCCTGGATAAAAGTTTTACTGTAACCTCATCAGAGACTTTAAGCCAGAGATATGCAACTAAGTTGCACCCTGACTCCTGACTCACAGAAATTGTAAGATAATAAACCACTTAATTTCAGCCATTAAATTCGGGGCAATCTGTTATGCAGTAATACATGAGTAACACATAGTGTTTGTAAAAGAAAGAGAGAGGTTAGGATAACTCTAAGTTTTGGTGCCTGAGCATCTGGGTAAATATTGCTGTCATTTAGTGAGTCAGAAAACACTAAGCAAAAGTCAGGTTTGGGAAGAGAAATCAAAGATTTGGTAAAATCATGACAAGCTTGTGAAATCTTTTCAACATCCCAGTGGAAATGTCAGATAGATAGTTGTTTATTTGAATCTGAAGTTTAGGGAAGACATTATGGATAAAGATACAAATTTGGAGACCATCAGCTGACCTTTAACTCCACGGAGTTAGTTGACATCACCTAGAAAGTTAGAGCAGATTGAGATGAGAGAACATCAGAGGATACAGCATTGAGGAGGGAGGACACAAAAGGAATGTGGAATGTGTGAGCCTGAGTGAAGGAACTGTCTGAAGAAAGAGTGTGATCAACTGTCAAATATTGGCTCTGAGGTAAGTGAGATGAATATGACGAATTCACCATTAGATTTGCCATTGTTGAAGTCTTTAGTGACTTTGATCAGAGTGTACTTGGCATAGTGATAAAAACAAAGTTTCAAGAGAGAATGGGAGGTGAGCAAATGGAGGTAATAAATATTGACTAATTTCTTAGATAATGTCGCTATAAAGATGCGTTCAGAGTAACGGAGCGGTAGTCATGGGGATAATGCATCCATTTTAATGGATCATTTTAATGAGTCAGGGAAAGATTTAGCCACAAAGGGATGAAGAAGGTGCTTTCACCCTGCTTTTCTTTCCTTGGTGAAACAAGAAACAAGATCAACAGCTGCAAATGAGAAAGGGTGATGGGTGATAGAAGTTTGAAGAGTTGTTAATAATGTAAAATAGTTTTTCAGAAACTGGACAGTGTTTTGAGAAGAGACATATATTAGACTTGTTGAAAAATGCTGAGATCCACTTGAGGTTTTTCCCATCAAGGATTTTAAGTCATAGCAATCAGCATTTTTTGGTTTGTTTTCACCCTCTTCAAGGAACACAGTAGGCAAAGAGTGTATATAACCAAAGATGGCTTTCTTGGAGAATACAATAAAAGGAAAGGTTATTAGGGTGTGGGAAGGGTAGATTATTTGGAAGCACTGGCAAGGAGTTCCTCCTTCCACAGCCGGGAGAAAATTAGATGTCCCAGAGCAAAAGAATAGCCTCTTCTTTAAGTCAAAGCAATGTCCCCAGAGTCGGTTATACTTACGCTAGAGCAAGAAAATGAAGGAACTCTTCAGAGAAGAGGTTGAAGAAACAAGGGATATTGCTGATAGACCTGAGTTCTAGAAGCAGTTGAAGAATTTAGGGAATTTGAAGAGCGGTAGGGGCACCCAATTACAGGGTGTACATCCCTGTGCAGATGATGAAGACACGTGGATTTATTGTGTTGTGTCTGAGATAATAGAGATGAAGGACATGAGAGAAGTAATTTTCTATGTGTGTGAGTGTGTGTGTGTGTGTGTTGGTGGAGGCTGTTGTGTGTGGAAATTCAGTTGTTTCACCTCCTCCTAGGAATGTTTCTGGAGGTGGGCAGTGGGGAAATGGGATCCCACCAGAGGAACAGAGAACTCCTTCAAACTTGACAGTGCTAGTATAAAGGGCACCGTATTTTAGCACCCAACAGAGTACAATTAGTACCTCCAAATCAATACCAGCACGAAACATTTGTGCAGGAGTATGCACTAATCTTTGAAAGAATCCTGCTTAATTCCTGATGTGGGTGGAAGATCAAAAAGAACTCAGCCTGTCTTTTGTTTTGACTTGGATGATGAAGGTCTCAGGCAGTGCCCTTCAGCAAATTGTATTTGTGAGACATTAAGAAGTCATGAGACTCTCTCAAAATGCCTTTTCCACACATTTGGTTCTCATTGAAGTAAAAAACAAACAAAACCATTTTGGAAATCTTATCAAGTTTCTATCAGCTAATTAATATTCTTTTAATCTTCCATTTTCTGCAGTTTAATTTAGTTGATGTTTCTAATTTACATAGAGACAACATTCTTAATTGATTTAATCCCAGCTTCTGTTTTTCCAGCAAGCCTATTGCTATTTATTGATTTTCATTAATATATGCAGACCTCAGATTTCAGCTTTGAAAGCCGAAAGGTCTCCTTTTGGGTGGTCTTTCCTTTTGTACCAAATTATAACAATTTTCTTTCTGCACCAGCTTATGACAGCCTAACCTGAATTCATTAATTTATTCATTGCTTTATTCAAAATATGTATTGAGTACTTATTACATCCAAAGCAATGTACTGGGCTTGTTTGTTGAGAGAAAATGATAATAAACATATAATAGCAAGGGAAAGGGTACCTCCTCATATGGAGGGCTGAGTGAACATATCTCCGATGAAATGACATTTAGGCTGAGACCTGAAGAATGAAAGCAATCCTTTATAGAGAGAGTAGAATGCAGGGATTTCCAACAGGAAGGAACCACACTTGCAAAACTCCTATATATGTGTAGAGCCTGGTGGACTGCAGGGAGAAAGGAATGGACAGCACTATGGAAGTTGGCAGGGATCTGTGTATGTGGAATTTTAGAGCCAGGATGAGGAGTGTGGATATTATTCAATATGGAAAGGAAATAAATGGAAAAGTTTTAGACAGGAAAATAACATTATCCTATTCATATGTGACAAAGAATGCTCAGAATGACAGTTTTCCTGTCAAAAAGTAGTCACCATGTGTGTTAACATGTGCTTTAGAGTCAGAAAGATCTCATCAGAAACCCTAGTCCTAATACTTACTGGTTACAATACATATAAAATATTTTATCTTTAGATGTGTTGTCTGTGGAAGGGGAATGATGATACAATTCTTGGTGTTGCTTGAACAATTGAAGGCATTGTAAAGAACACAACATGATGCTGGCACAAAGGAGATACTCAGTAAGTGAATTTTCTGGAAATTTAATAATTTATATTAGCTAATCCTAGCTTGTAAGGATGTAATGTAAATAGAATACATAGGACATTTTGTTTTATTTAAGGAGGAGAACAAAAGAAATTTATACAGTCGTTTAACTGCTACCACAATCAAAATATAAAACAGCCCCATCACACTAGAGAAATTACCTCATGTCCCTTTTTAACAAATCCCTTTCCTCCTCCAGAGGAGAGGTTCCAGCAATCTGATTTCTGTCTGTATAATGAAATGCATCCCTATTGTTGCATCCATCAATAGTTCATCTATTTTTATTGCTAAGAATATTACATTGTACTACATTCCCCAGTTGATGAACATTTAGGTTGCTTTCAATTTTTGGTTCTTTTGAATAAAGCTCTTATAAACATCTGTTTATAGGTCTCTGTGGAGACATATGTTTTCATTTCAATTGGGTGGATTCCTAGGAGTGAGATTGCTGCGTCTTATGATGATGTTTAACTTTATAGGAAACTGTCAAAGTGCTTTCCAGAGTGGTTATACCATTCGTTATTCACACAAGCCTTATATGAAGTTTCAGTTGCTCTGCATACTCTCCAGCACTTGGCATTGTATTTTTTTAATTTTTTTAGTTGTAATGAACCTAATTGATTTGTAATTGCATTTCATTTATCTTTTTTAAGATGTAAGTCAGTTCAATTTGTGATCCTACCAAATTTAATTGAGTTAAATGACCTAATAGATTCTTCTTCCTTTCTGTTCATTCCAATTTTTATTGATTTTGTAAACATTTACTCAGCACCTACTAATAGTTCCTGAGGAGGGGTTTGCCCAGTGGTGTAGTGGTTAAGTTCACATGCTTCGCTTCTGCTGCCTGCGGTTCACGGTTTCGGATCCCAGGCGTGGACCTAGCACCGTTCATCAAGACGTGCTGGAGCAGCATTCCACATAAAATAGAGGAAGATTGGCACAGATGTTAGCTCAGTGACAATCTTCCTCAAGCAAAAAGAGGAAGATTGGCAACACATGTTAGCTCAGGGCCAATCTTCCTCAGACAAACAAAAAAAAGAGTTCCTAAGGAGTTCATGTCCTAATGATAATACAATGTGGCAACTGCTGGCAGAGAGAACCGATGGCTTAATGAGAATACAGTAGTTGCACAAAAGAAATTTCCCTAATTCAGAATAAGCTAAATCTTGAAAGATGAGAGAGAGTCTGTCTGTGATGTAGGAAGATGAAGGACATGCAGACAGATAGTAGCAGAGAAATGTCCAAAGTCATTAGCGTTTTTTAAGCTACATGTAATTAAGTTCAAAATTGAGTAGTATGGATACTACCAATGGTGACTTGGTCCTCTTTATCTGAAATTTGGGAGTCTGGAGCAGTTGACCATTTTCTGAAAATGAGAATTATCCTTGAAAAATGTCCTTCTAATATATATACTCTTTTTCATATTACAAAGACTTTTCCATTATAGTTATATATTTTTCTCAGTGGCAGTCGAAAGAAACTGGCATTATTCAACCTCTCCTTACTTTCCAAAATTTGATATCTGATGCAGTTTATTTATAGTGAGAGTAGAGTCCCACATGACCAAAAATCAGATTAATATATTTTCTGTTCCCACCTGACTGCTTTCCTAACTGCCCACCCTCAGACTTACTGAGCTCATTCCGGGTTGGCTTGACTACTTGAGCCACTGTCAATCACTTCTCTGCTTGATAATATGCAAACCTTTTGCTTATGATCTCTTTTAGACATACAATTTAATATAATGGGTAAATTATGTCTACATTGTTCTTTAATTAGGCCTGTAAGCCTTATCTCTGAAACAGAGATATAGAGGAGACTCATCATTGTCCAGAGGGTGAAAGGACTTAATTTAAAGTCAGAAGAAAATTGGGCTAGAACAGTGCCCAGAAATGTAATAGAAAAAAACACCAATTGAAATTAGATGTAAATAGAAATCAAAATTAATTCAATTCACATATCTTATGGCATTTCAAGAATATATATCCACAAGCATATGCCAAATTTAGTAATATCTTTCATTTCAATTTAATTCAATTACTAAATTAAGTTAAACATACTCATGGGAGAAATGGTAACATGGAAAATCTTCCTAAGCTCCTCCCTAAAACCAACTGTGTAACCAAAATAAAGCAAATGGAGAGGAAAATCCCCGTCAACACTGATACTGTATCAGTCTGATTAGGCTGCAGTAACAAACAATTCCCCAATTCAGTGCCTTACAACAACAAATATTCATGTTCTCATTCACATTAAATATTGGCTGCAGTTTAGCGTGGCTCTGCTCCACATCATTTTTACTCTGTGATCTAGGCCCGTATCTGGAGATAACAGAAGAAAGGATCAAGTGAAAAATCTGCCATAATAATAGAAGAAAAATCTTGTTATGGCTTCTTAAACCTATGCTTACAAATGGTCTTGAGAAAGTGACTAAGCTAATATTCCTTTTATTTTTCACTTCTTCAACTAAACCAATGAGAAATTCAATCAGAAAATAGAATATTCCAACAGCCATAGGCCTGGGGAATATAGGAGTGCTTAGGAGAATAGTGAATATATTGAATGAATACTCTACCACAGACACATACATATCTTCAAAACTCAAAGAATTATTTTTTTCTAAGTGTGGAGGAGGTGGATCCAAATGGAAAGATCTTGGGATTTTTTCAACTGAATTCTTTCAGTTATTCATTTAAAAAAGTCCTGAAATCCTAACACACATCTACTATCACTGAAAGGGTAATTAACTATTATTAAAAAATCAAATGTGGAAAATTAAAAATGCCATTCATTATTTAGTTTGGAGGGGCAAATACGAAAGACAAAAAGACTTTAGGAGATATTGAAATCATATCCCCTGAAACAGAACTGGATGTTTGACTGAGCTGTATTGCTTTCTTTCTGACTAGCATTACTAATATAGGGACAAAATACACTAACCCTAAAGAGAAAGGTTTTCTGATCTAGAGGACCAAGATCAGGAAGTGAGGAACAACATGAGAGAGACAAAAATTCTGAGTCTAGACTCATTTTCACCTCTGTCACCTGGTGATTGTGCTAGGAAATTATTCTGTCTTCACCCAACAGAAAACCTTTTGGCTAATGGCCTTTCCAGTAAACCAAAGAAAACCACAGAAACAAGTTTCCTTGTGGAACAACTCATGAACTCATTGCATTCTTGTTTTTCTAGATTAATACATTTAAAAATATAAACCTAAATCATTTAGGCCTTCACATAAATTCAAAGTGGAGAAGTCTAACAGTGACCAGGAAAATAGAAAGGGTAGTCCAAGTAGAAACCAACCAATTTTTTGGGTACAAATAGTCAGTTTTATTAGGCCTGGGCAATAAAAATCTGAATAAACAAAACAAAAGATGATTCTTATGAAGAAATTTTGCAGCATAAAAGAAGAAAAAATAAGTATGTCATGCAAGAGACAGATGAAAAAGACCATTGGAGATGAATTCCATAAATCAGAGTACATTTTTACACAGAAACTGCTTTACGTGTGTATCAAAGAAGCATGGCCTTGATGACTAATGATACAGGACAACAAATTGAGATGAATTTGAAGTCAACTGAATTTAAAAAAATAAATAACTTGGGAAAATAGTTCCAATGAATAATTTACAACTACCTGAAAAATAGTAAAAAGTGGAATTAACATGGAAGAAAATTGAGTTAGAGATGTGGAGAAAGATGGCTTGAAAGAAGATAGATTCTAAAACCCATGCTAAAGTGCAAACCAATAGACAAAGAATGTTATGATGACATCATTGATTGAGCATGTGCAAAATTAGCTTTGTATCTAGGGCATTCATATAGACTTTATGATTCTAGGAATGGCTGTTATAATTGATTGATACTGAAAAGGATCTATTGCCCAGGACCAGATACATATCTAACAGAAGCTTTGGACATAACTTTCAAGATAAGTTAATATCTTGCCATATGCAATTCTATTAATAAGAAAAACCAATGAATTTAATCAAATAGAAAATACAAAGTCAAAATTCTGCAACATGTCTCTAATATAAGCTCCTCTTTCCTAAGATTTTAAAAGAGATCAAAATCCTTTGTCTATATTTAAAAAGGCAAAGATGATTTAAGAAAGTAATATGTAACTAAGATTTTTTAAAGGTTACGTAATTGTAAGATAAGTTCCTGTTATTAAAGATCATTTAATAACTCTCTTTTCACCATATACATTGAATGTAGTAGAGTTTTTCTTTTTTTTTAATCCATTATAAAATTAATGAGCTATTAATTGCAACACTATTAGTGAGAAGTGAATGTCGATACTTACAGATTCCTGAGAAAAACAAATCTGTATGCCATGAATCCTAGGTTCAGCCACTCTAAATTCTACCCTGAGTTCCAGGCTCTTACCTCTAACTGTTTGTTTGACATTTTCCTATTTGGATGTCCAATAAGCATTGCAAATTAAATCTGTCAATGCTGAACAAATAATCCTTCCTTGTCTACTTGCTAACCCACAGTTATTAACAACTTCATTTCTCATTTTCTGGGATTCAGTCTTTGGAGTTATTCCTGACTCCTCTCTTTCTCTCATACTTAATATCCAATGAACCAGAAAATTCTATCCTTTCTGCCTTCAAGATGGATTTAGGGTCCCATCATTTCCACCACCTCCACTATTACCACCATGATCAAATTACCATTATTTCTCATCCAGACGACTGCAATATCTTCCTAATTGTTCTCTTGCTAATTGCTTTATACTCATTCTCTCTGTTCCCTATTTCGTAGCCCTGAGATCCCATAAAATATGTCAGATCATGTCATTTCTCTGCACAAAGCTACCCAATCATGTCTCATTCAAAGTAGAAGCTAAGGAGCTCATAATGGCCTATATGACTCCACATGATGTGATTTACTTCCCAATGACTCTCAGACATAACTGCCTGTTACTCTCCCCAATGCCGCTTCTGCTCCAGCCCACTGGCCTCCTTGGTATCACTCAGCATACTCATCACTCTTCACACAGAGCAGGACCTCCATGCCTGTTCTTCATCTCCTTCTGGAAGATGCACAGATATTGGTGACTCTCTCCCTCATCTCCTGCAGACATTTGCTCAAAGCTCACCTTCTCACAGCAATGTCCATAACCACCATATTTAAAGTAACTGCACCCCAACACTTCCTGAGACCCTTTGCTGCTTAATTTTTTTCCATTGACTTGTTGGCAGCTGCCCTATTTAAATCTTCAACTATTTATTTAATTTCTGTCATAGACTATTAAAATATAAATGCTAGGAGAACAGATCATTTCTCCCATTTCAATTTCTGCTATACTCTCAAAGCTTCAAATAGTACCTTTCACATAGTGGTATTAAAAAAAAGTTTAATTGAATGGATAAATGAACCCTTCTAGGGAAAACAAAGTCAAGTTTTAGACCTGCAATGCCTGAAAAGCATAAACCTCATGTTCTTACCTAAAAAACCATTCAATTTACACTCACCTTTCTCCCACAATTTAGTCTACACAGACTAAAGAGATCAAGATAAACGAAGATGAATAAGAGAGGAAAGAACAGTAGAAAATTAATTACACTAAGACTAAAAAGATGATAAAAATTTATTTGTAAACATGTAATATAAATGCCAAGAATGAGTAAAAGAACATGGGAAACTATTGTAACATATTTTAATAAGAGCTGAATATAATATTTTAAATTATTCAAGCAAAATGCATGAAGTTAGAAGGTGGCAAAATTAGTGAGGAAGTAAATATTTCACAAATATTTCCCCTTAGATCAAGGTGGGAGTTGAGTAAGTAAAATATAATTATAGTATATAAACAAAGTATAAATATAGACACAGTTATTTTATGTTATTGTAATCATTTGACCAAAAAAATTAATCACTACTAAATTTTTCAAGCATTGAAGGATTTCAAATTGAGGGGCAGGAATGGTGTGAGCATGTGTGTGTGGAGGGGATGAGGGTGGCTGATGTGTGAAGAAGAGGAATTGATCATGGAAAGCAAAGTAAGAAAACAGAAAAGGAAGATAAAACTTTAAAAGTATAATAAATATCTACTATAAAATAAGGTGGGACAAAATACAATATTTCAGTCATATTAAATGTGAAAGGACTGAATTTATTCCATTGAAGATAAACATAATGGGTTAAAAATATAATTTAAGTGTATGTAGTTATAAAAAAACATAATTGAAGGATAAAAATAAAAGATGGACAAAGCCACAATAGTTCAATGTTAATATCAGAATTCTAGCTTAAAATCTTCAACTATGAAAAAGTAATATATAATGGGAATAGAAAACAGAATTCATGAAAAGTTGTAACAATCTTAAATTTTAAGACATCAAATAACAAGAGACCAAGTACATCAACTAAAGGAGACTTTGATTAAAAAGGTAAAAGTGACATTAGTAAATTTTCAAATAAATCTTTAAGAATATGATATATCAAATATCCCCACAACAAATATTCAATGTTTATAGGATATAGTCTTGATGATAATAAAATAAAACTAGAAGAAAAAAGCAAACTAAAACTGAGACCTAAACAAACAAAAAGTGGCTATTTGGAAGTTAAGAAATATTTTCTTTTTTTCTGAGGAAAATTAGCTCTGAGCTAACATCTGCTGCCAATCCTCCTCTTTCTGCTGATGAAGACTGGCCCTGAGCTAACATCCATGCCCATCTTCCTCTACTTTATATGTGGAATGCCTGCCACAGCATCGCTTGCCAAGTGGTGCCATGTCTGCACCCAGGATCTGAAGCAGCAAAACCCAGACCGCCAAAGTGGGACTTGCACATTTAATTGCTGCACCACTGGGCCGGTCTGAGAAATATTTTCATTAAAAAATCTTCAAGGGTAAATATTACTGAAAAGTAATAAAATTAGAACATTTTACAGAAAAACCTTTGGGACAGAGCCTAAATCTTTCTGGAGGAAAATTCTTCATCATAAATGTTTTCATTAATAATATGCAAAGCTCATAACGAATTTACATAAAAGCACAAATAAGTCAAAAGAAATTACGGAGAGAATTTAAGGACAATAAGAAATTCTTAGTAAAATTAGGAGAAAAATATTTCAAAGAATAAATAAACCAAGAGCCGTTTCTTTGAAATGACAAATTAATAGATAAACTCTTAGCAAGACTACTTAAACCATGAGAAGGATGAGAAAGGAGAATCACCCATGTATTTCGAAGAAATAATAATAATTACAAGAGACTTCAGAGTCCTAGCAAAATGGAGAGCAACCTCTAGCTCTGAGTGCTGCCCCTCCTCACTCAACTCCAGCTGAGTCCAAGGAAGGGAAGGATAAAAATCTGGAGTAGCATAAGTACTGTGAGAAACCAGTGGTCTGAAGAGAAAACACAGCCTGGGATAAGGAAGATACATTGGAAAAAGTCTTAATTTTGGCATCTTTTGTTTGCTCATTGCACTGGGTGGGACATCATCTGCCCAGATATTGCTAAGTAGACACCACATCACCTGCTCAGCCTGATGAAGGAAGCTCCCTGCTGCAATGAGGAGCCCTGAATATGCCCTCCTTTTTTCTTCCCTGTCCTATACCTGGGGCTAGCGGACTTCCCCTTGGAAAGACTAGCATTAGGGAGGCAGTAAATAGGAAGCCAGTTGTCTTATTGAGAGAAAAGCAAATTCCATCTGCCTAGTCTGTCTTAATGAGGGCTCTCTGAAGCTGGGTATGCCGTTTACTTATGTTGCTTGGAGCATGTTGCCAGCCAGGACAGCTGATAGTCTGGGTGAATGTGAATTCATGTGGAAAGTCATCTACCCACTTATAAATAAAAATAAGAAACTAAACTGTTATAAAACCCAGTAGAATTAATACCATTGTTACACAATATAATTAAACAGAATATGTGTATTAAAATAGATATGTAAGAATATTAGTAATATGAAGCAGAAACATGCAGATATACAGAGGAATCAAGTGGAAAAACTGAGGCAAATACATATATTAGTTTTAATAAATAGGCCACCAGGTAGAATTAAATAGCAGAATGGATAGAGCTAAAGACTAAATTATTGAACATGAAAACCAGATCAGAGAGTTAGTCAAGAAAACATCAGAAAGGATGTGTAGACATGCTTTTTCAAGCTAAGAAATAAAATAGACATAATAAATAGAAGCATCTTTAAAACAGGAATGGAAATAAATGAATATATAGAAATGGAATTAAAAAGAGAGAAGAAATATTTGAAATAATATTTTGAATGTTAAAAAGTTGAAATACTTCAATTTGAAAGGAATCATAGCATATCAAATATAAAAAGAAGGAAAAGATATACCCAGTGAAATTTAAGAAGATTAAATACAAAGGAAAAATTCTAAAATCCTCCAGGGAGAAATCAACAGATCTCCATCAAGTTTCAATAGTCAGGTTTAATCAGATATTTCACCAGCAACATTAGATGTAGGAGGTAAAATGTAATACTATCTTCAAAGTTAAAATAACTTTAAGCCTGGAATTGCATGTTGTTACAAAATCTTTTAAATGAAGGAAAAATATAAAGATATTTTCAGGAACCCAGCATCTTAGATTGTTCATAATGTGAAACCTCACTTTGAAAACGTCTTGGTGAAATTCTTCCAGCAAAATGAAAAAAAAAATTATTGTTGTGGGAAGTGGGTGAAGCAAAATGGCGGGGTGAGCTGACCTGGGATTCTCTCCCCTCCAAAATACAACAAAAGATTGGAAGAACTGAATTTCAGAGAATAAACATAATGCCAGCTCGTTAGAGACCTACAATACCAAGAAGGCAGAGATCATAAACTGAGCTTTACACCTTTGGAGGTGCCGGAACGGTAGGAGAGAACATCGCTCCCTCCCCTAGAGTCTGCGATCGCTGCGGGGCGGTCGGGAAGGAGCAGGGGAGGGGCCGCGCGACCAGGGGATCATCCAGGACTCCTGCCACTGATTCAGTGGAGACCCGCTGATGGGGGGAAAGCTTCCCTCCACGGGGACCCTATAAATCAAGGGCCTTGGGAGACCAGAGAACAGAACTGATCTGAACCCAGACCAGCGCGTGTAACAGCCCATCCCCCCCAGCAAAGCTAGTGGGCGCAGCCATCTTGCCCCAAGGTGGAGAGCTAACATGCTGCTCTCGACCCCCATCTAGTGGCGACAGGCTGTAATTGCAACTGAATTCTACCACCATGAGAAAAAACCGCTCCTCTACCATCCAGCAATTTATAAAAGCCCCAGACCAGAAGGAAAACAATAAACACACAGAATTAAGTCCTGAGGACTTGGAATTAGGTAAACTAAGCGATAATGAATTCAGAGCAGCTATAATGAAAAAACTCAATGAGGTAGAGAGAAAGATAGAGAAACAAGCCGAGTTCTGGAGTTACTTCACAAAAGAGATTGAAATCATAAAGAAGAATCAAACAGAATTACTGGAGATGAAAAACACAATGGACCAGATAAAACAGAATACGGATTCCCTGAATGCCCGTGTAGACCACATAGAGGAGCAAATCAGCATAATCGAGGATAGACAGGCTGAATGGCGCCAGACAGAGGAAGAAAGAGAACTAAGAATTAAAAAAAATGAGGAAAATCTCCGAGAGATAATAGATTCAATGAGGAGTAAGAACATAAGGATCATAGGAATTCCCGAGAATATGGAAAAGGAAAATGGAGCAGAAAGTGTGCTTAACGAAATTATTGAAGAGAACTTCCCAAATCTAGGGATCAACGGAGAAATGTGTGTAGAGGAGGGTTTTAGATCTCCTAGATTTGTCAATGTAAAAAGACCCACCGCAAGGCACATAATAGTAAAGTTGGCAAATAGGAATGATAAGGAAAGAATACTCAGGGAAGTAAGAAAAAAAAAGAGAATAACCTATAAAGGAGCCCCTAACAGACTGTCAGCGGATTTCTCTACAGAAACCCTACAAGCTAGGAGAGAATGGAGTGATATATTCAAAGCTTTAAAGGATAAAAACCTTCAGCCAAGAATACTCTATCCAGCAAAAATTTCCTTCAGATATGAGGGAGAAATTAAATCTTTTCCAGACAAACAAAAGTTAAGGGAATTTGTAACTAAAAGCCCTCCATTACAAGAAATCCTCAAGAAGGCTCTCATAGTTGAAAAAAGAAAAAAGGGAGAAAGGGGTCACAATCCACAGACTAGGGAGACCGATGGATAGAACCAGAACAGGATAGCAAATATTCAACTATAGTATTAGGGTAAAAATAAGGAAACTACCAAAACAAGGACGATCTTAGCACTCTAACTACAAATTAATAAGACAAGTTGGAATAAAAAATGAAAATAATTATTTAGGAGGGGAAGAGCAAAGGGTCTAAATCAGTATTGGTCGAGTAAGTAAGAGACCACCAGAGAATAGACTATATTATACACGAGATTCTAAATACAAACTTCAAGGTAGACACTAAAATAAAGTACAGAACAGAGTCACAAATCACAGATAAGGAAAAATCTAAACAACCCAGCATAAGAAATTGCAGTATTAAATGGGTAGTCTAAAGCACACAGGAAAAGAAACATAGGAAAACAAGATAATGAGCGACAGATTGACAGCATTAAGTCCACATGCATCAATAATCACTCTCAATGTGAATGGATTGAACTCTCCAATAAAAAGACACAGAGTGGCAAAATGGATTAAAGAACAAGATCCAACAATTTGTTGCCTCCAGGAAACACACCTCAGCCCCAAGGACAAACACAGACTCAGGGTGAAGGGGTGGAGGACAATACTTCAAGCAAATAGCAAGGACAAAAAGGCAGGTGTTGCAATTCTCATATCAGACCAAGTGGATTTCAAAATAAGACAGGTAAAGAGAGACAAAGAGGGACAATATCTAATGATCAAAGGGACACTTCATCAAGAAGAAATAACGTTTATAAATATCTATGCACCCAACACAGGAGCACCAAGATTCATAAAGCAACTATTACCAGACCTAAAGGAAGATGTTAAAAACAACACAATAATAGTAGGAGACCTCAACACCCCACTCACATCAATGGACAGATCATCCAGACAGAAAATCAACAAGGAAATAGTGGAACTAAATGAAAAACTAAAACAATTGGACTTAATAGACATATAGAGATCACTCCACCCTGAAGGAGCTGAATACACATTCTTCTCTAGTGCACATGGAACATTCTCTAGGACAGACCATATGTTGGGAAACAAGGTAAGCCTCTACAAATTTAAAAAAGAATTGAAATAATAACAAGCATCTTCTCAGATCATAGTGCTATAAGGCTAGAAATTAATTACAAGAAAAAAGCTGAGAAAGGCACAAAGATGTGGAGACTAAACAACACACTACTGAACAAGCAATGGATCATTGAAGAAATTAAAGAAGAAATAAAAAAATACCTGGAAGCAAATGAAAATGATAGCATGCCATACCAACTCATATGGGATACAGCAAAAGCTGTATTAAGAGGAAAATTCATTGCAATACAGGCACATCTTAACAAACAAGAAAAATCCCAAATAAGCAACCTTAAAGCACACCTAACTGAACTAGAGAAAAAAGAACAAATGAAGCCCAAAGTCAGCAGAAGGAGAGAAATAATAAAAATCAGAGCAGAAATAAATACTATTGAAATGAAAACGGCAGTAGAAAGGATCAATGAGACACAGAGCTGGTTTTTTGAGAAGATAAATAAAATTGACAAACCACTAGCCAGACTTACAAAGAAAAAAAGGGAGAAAGCTCAAATAAACAAAATCAGAAATGAGCGAGGAGAAATAACAACAGACCCTACAGAAATACAACAGATTATAAGAGAATACTACAAAAAACTGTATGCCAACAGAATGGATAACCTAGAGGAAATGGATAAATTCTTGGACTCCTGCAATCTCCCAAAGCTCACTCAAGAAGAGGCAGACAATTTGAACAGACCAATCACAAGGAAAGAGATTGAAACAGCAATCAAACACATCCCAAAGAATAAAACCCCAGGACCAGATGGCTTTCCTGGGGAATTCTACCAAACTTTCAGAGAGGATTTAATACCTATCCTTTTCAAGCTATTCCAAAAAATTAGGTAAGATGGAACACTTCCTAACACATTCTATGAGGCCAACATCATGCTGATAGCAAAACCTGACAAGGACACCACGAAAAAAGATAACTACAGGCCAATATCACTGATGAACATAGATGCAAAAATTCTAAACAAAATTTTGGCAACCAGAATTCAGCAATTCATCAAAAGAATCGTACATCAGGATCAGGTGGGATTCATACCAGGGACACAGGGATGGTTCAACATCTGCAAATCAATCAACGTGATACACCACATCAACAAACTGAGGAATAAAAACCACATGATCATCTCAATAGATGCAGAGAAGGCATTTGACAAGATCCAACAGCCATTTATGATAAAAACTCTGAACAAAATGGGCATAGAAGGAAACTACCTCAACATAATAAAGGCCATATACGACAAACCCATAACCAACATCATACTCAATGGGCAAAAACTGAACCCCATCCCCCTGAAAACAGGAACGAGACAAGGATGCCCACTATCACCACTCTTATTTAACATAGTACTGGAGGTCCTGGCCAGTGCAATCAGGCAAGAAAAAGGAATAAAAGGAATCCAAATAGGGAGGGAAGAAGTGAAACTCTCACTGTTTGCAGACGACATGATCTTATATATAGAAAACCCCAAAGAATCCATTGGAAAACTGTTAGAAGTAATCAACAACTACAGCAAAGTTGCAGGGTATAAAATCAATTTGCATAAATCAGTAGCATTTCTATACTCCAGTAATGAACCAACAGAAAAAGAACTCAAGAATACAATACCATTCACAATCACAACAAAAAGAATAAAATACCTTGGGGTAAATTTAACTAAGGAAGTGAAGGACCTATATAATGAAAATTACAAGGCCTTTCTGAGAGAATTGGTTGACGACATAAGGAGATGGAAAGACATTCCATGTACATGGATTGGAAGAATAAACATAGTTAAAATGTCCATTCTACCTAAAGCAATCTACATATTCAACGCCATCCCAATCAGAATCCCAATGACATTCTTTACAGAATTAGAACAAAGAATCCTAAAATTCATATGGGGCAACAAAAGACCCCGAATTGCTAAAGCAATCCTGAGAAAAAAGAACAAAATGGGAGGCATCACAATCCCTGACTTCAAAACATACTACAAAGCTACAGTAATCAAAACAGCATGGTACTGGTACAAAAACAGGTGCACAGATCAATGGAACAGAATTGAAAGCCCAGAAATAAAACCACACATCTATGGACAGCTTATCCTTGACAAAGGAGCTGAGGGCATACAATGGAGAAAAGAAAGTCTTTTCAACAAATGGTGCTGGGAAAACTGGAAAGCCACATGTAAAAGAATGAAAATTGACCATTCTTTTTCACCATTCACCAAAATAAACTCAAAATGGATCAAAGTCCTAAAAGTGAGACCTGAAACCATAGGCTTCTGGAATAAAAACGTAGGCAGTACAGTCTTTGACATCAGTATTAAAAGGATCTTTTCGGACACCATGCCTTCTCAGAGAAGGGAAACAATAGAAAGAATAAACAAATGGGACTTCATCAGATTAAAGAGCTTCTTCAAGGCAAATGAAAACAGGATTGAAACAAAAAAACAACCCACTAACTGGGAAAAAATATTTGCAAGTCATATATCTGCCAAAGGCTTAATATCCTTAATATATAAAGAACTCTCACAACTCAACCACAAAACATCAAACAACCCAATCAAAAAATGGGCTGGAGACATGAACAGACATTTCTCCAAAGAAGATATACTGATGGCCAATAGGCACATGAAAAGATGCTTATCATCGCTGATCATCAGGGAAATGCAAATCAAAACTACACTAAGATATCACCTTACACCCGTTAGAATGACAAAAATATCTAAAACTAATAGCAACAAATGTTGGAGAGGTTACGGAGAAAAAGGAACCCTCATACACTGCTGGTGGGAATGCAAACTTGTGCAGCCACTATGGAAAACAGTATGGAGATTCCTCAAAAAACTAAAAATAGAACTACCATACGATCCAGCCATTCCACTACTGGGTATTTATCCAAAGAGCCTGAAGTCAGCAATCCCAAAAGTCCTGTGCACCCCAATGTTTATTGCAGCACTGTTTACAATAGCCAAGACGTGGAAGCAACCTAAGTGCCCATCAACAGATGAATGGATAAAGAAGATGTGGTACATATATACAATGGAATACTACTCAGCTGCAAAACAGAACAAAATCATTCCATTTGCAATAACATGAATGGACCTTGAGAGAATTATGTTAAGTGAAATAAGCCAGCGAGAGAAAGATAATCTGTGTATGACTCCACTCATATGAGGAATTTAAAACTATGGACTAAGAACAGTTTAGTGGATGCCAGGGGAAAGGTGGGGTGGGGGGTGGGCACAAAGGGTGAAGTGGTGCACCTACAACATGACTGACAAACATTAATGTACAACTGAAATTTGACAAGATTGTAACCTATCAATAACTCAATAAAAAACAACAACAACAACAACAAATTATTGTTTTGAAAAAGTAAGAATGAATAAATAAATTAGTAAAATACGTTATTTAAAAGAGCAAAGATTTAAAAATGTGTGTCGTGCAATGTATAACAATAATTGTAAGTCAAGTAGGCCATAGCAATGTGATGGTGGGATGGAGAGTATGCAGGAGAAGGCTGTGCAGTCTGAGGAGAACATTCTACAGTGCTTAGTGTGTTTAAGGGGGAAATATAAACTTTATTAAACACCACAAATCAGCAGGGGAAAGATAAATAGAATAACTGTTGAAGAAAAGAAGTAAAATACAAAGCTTTCAAATAATCATAGTGAAATATTTCTATCTAATGAAAGTCAGAAAGGGAAAGAGAAAAGCATGACAATTCAAAAATGTATGAAAGAAAATGGCAGATATGAGCTCCAATAGTAAGGGAAACTATGGTAAGTACAAGTTGGTTTAATTTACCACTCAAAAAACTCTTGGTATTATATTGTTTAAGAAAAATAAGATACATGTTGTCTACAAAAGAACATTTTAAAAAAAGAATACAGATGTTTTGAAAAGAAAAGATAAAGTAACAGTAAATATGAAACAATTTTAATATTTTATGAAATAGGATAGAAGCAAGCATTATAAAAATGGGATTGATAAATATATATTATTAAAATAGCACATATGTACCTAGCAATATAACCTTCATAAAACGATAATTGACGGAATATATAGGTAAATAAAATATTTAAATATGGTACTAAGATTATAAGATAATCTCAGAAAGGGAGAGAGAAGCAAAAAATAAGCAATTACAAAGAAAATTACAAGAGCAAGTATGACAAGATTTAACTGAAAACTTTAGAAATTAATATACAATAAATAGAGAATATAAGTTTTGAGCACGTGAGGAATGTAGATAAAAAGGGACTATATTATAAAACAGAAAACAAACCTCAATAAATTTCACAGTCATCACAAAGAAAATGTTTTCTGATCATGATGTAAATAAACGTAGAAGGGGCCGAATTGGGGGCACAGCAGGTAAGTTTGCACATTCTGCTTCGATGGCTCAGGGTTCACCAGTTCGGATCCCAGGTGCAGACCTACATGCCGCTTATGAAGCCATATTGTTGCAGGCATCCAAGATATAAAGTAGAGAAAGATGGGCATGGCTCGTAGTTCAGGGCCAATCCTCCACAGCGAAAAAGGGAAAAGAAGACGATTGGCAGCAGATGTTAGCTCGGGGCTAGTCTTCCTCAAAAAAAAAAAAAAGAAAGAAAAGTATAAATTAGAAAGAAATGGAGAGATAGCCTCATGTCCAAAAAGTAAAATGTATACTAGAAAGTAAGTCTTATTTTAAGGAGGAAAATTATAATAAAACCTCGTCTTATACAAATACTGAGCCACTGATAAAGCAGTCTTAGAAAGAAAAATATATATATTGTAGTTTTAAATATTAAGTCCGTTTAACAGAAAACAAGAAAGTCTGAAAATAAATGAGCCAATTTTGGAGGAGACTTCTAGTTTTCTAATAAAATTTGTTCTTACCTTTGTAAAAAGAGCAGACAGGTAATTTGAACATGACTCCCCTCTGGGACTACAATTTCTGGTTCCCCTGGCAGGTTATGAGTCATAGAATGTGAGTGGGAATGACCTGAATCATCAAACCTTCTGTTTTTATTCTTAATTTATTCTTTATTATTATTTACTTTATTCTTTATTCTCATTTTCTGTCAAACTCATTCCTATCACTCTTTAGAGCTCACTATTCCAGCAAAATTGTTTTGGCTGTGGTCACCAATGACTTCCAGATTGATAAATCCAATGGTCAGTTTTGAGTCCTCATTTTACTTGATGTATTGTAAAATTTGTTAGTTGATCACTTCTTTCTCTTGGATACACATTCTTCATTTGCATTCCATCTATTTCTTCATTTGCATTCTATCACTGGCCAGCTCTGGGGGCTTTAGATGCTCAAATTTTGGAACTTTATGAAGAGTCTTATGAGGTTCATCTAAGAATTGTGCATCTGAGAGATGTTGCCCAAGGGATGTCTCTTTTGGGTTCAGTATGATGAATGCAGAGGTGGTTCCCAAAGTTATCAAGCTATGAAGGTAGAGAAATCTCTGGGCCATGAATTGTGAAGTATATGGCATGTGCTTTAGAAAAACATTGCCAGGATGCACACACACAAAGATGTCTGAAATATGCATAGTACTGGACATTGCAGAAGTAACTGGAATAAGAAGTGAACAAAACAGATTGAAATGCAAACAAAATCTGTCTAATTGACCTTCCAAAAAACAAGACCACTACTCACTTTGATCTTCTACAAATCTATTTCACCACAGCCATCCTCATGTCAGTAATGGCAACTCAGTCCTTCCAGTTGATTGGGGAAAAATTCTAAACAACATTTTTGGAACATTCTAAAACTATATATCCATCAGGAAATCCCACTGGCTTTACCTTCAAAGTGTACCCAGAGCCTTGTGACTTTTTACTGCCCTCCATAGGCTGAGCCATCCTGATCTTCTGCTAGAGAACTCCACAGCCTCTTCAATGATCTTGCTACTCCCACTCTTGCTCTCTCATGCTGTATTTCCAATACAGCATCCAGAGCGGTCATGTTAAAATATAAGACTGTCAAATCAGGTCACTCCTAGCTGAAAACCCTACAGTGACTTTCCATTTTACTTAGTAAAAGCCAGCATTTTTGCAGTGGCCAAAAAGACTCACATGTTCTAGCTTTCCCCTTCCTCCATTTCCACCTGAACCTTATCTTCCAGTCCTCTCCGCCTTTCTCCTTCTATCCCTGACAGTCTGGCCTCTTATTTTTTTCTTAAAAAGAGCTAACATTTCCTTGCTTTAGGACTTTTGGAGCAACCCTTCCATCTATAATGCTCTTTGCCTAGATATCTACATTTTTCAGATTTTTGCCCAAATTTTATGTTTTAAGGAGACATATCCCAAGTACTCTTATCAAAATTGAAACCTAAACTCTGTTGCCCTGCTTAACCTGCTCTTATTTTTCATAGCACTTATTGCTTCTGATCTACTCTATATGGTAATAATTTACTATGTTCACTATTTACTATATGTCTCCCTTTAAAGAACATAAGTTCTAGTAGGAGCAGGATTCCACCCATTTTGTTTACTGATTTATTTCTAATACCTTACTATTTTCAGTGATATAAATGCAATATCTGAAAAGTGACTGGCACATAATAGGTGAGTAATAAATATCAGCTGAATGAATAAAAATGTATATTAAATCTCCAGACCAGAATAAAGTGAGAAGTACCCAGAAATCAATCCTGAAGACACAGAAATATATAATCTAAGTGACAGAGAATTCAAAATAGCTATTATCAAAAAACTCAGTGAGTTAAAAGATAATGTAGAGAAACAATTCAACAAGTTCAGGAGCTACTTCATAAATGAGATTGAAACTATAAAGAAGAACCAATCACAAATATTGCAGATGAAAGATACAATGGATGAGATAAAACAAAATATGGATTCCCTGAACACTTGAGCAGATATCATGGAGGAGTGACTCAGCATAATTGAAGATAGAAATATTGAAATGCTCCAGATAGAGGAGAGAGAACTAAGACGAAAAAGAAAGGAAGAAAGTCTCAGAGAAATATGTGACTTGTTTAGGAGATGCAACATAAGAATTATAGGTATTCAAGAGGGAGAACAGAAGAATGGAGCAGAAAGCATGTTAAATGTAATGTTAGCAGAGAACTTCTCAAACCTGGGAAAGGAGATAGAAATCCACATGAAAGAAGCTATCAGATCTCCTAAATATGTCAATGTAAAAGGGCATACTGCGAGGCATATAGTAGTGAAACAGGCAAAACTGAATGACAAAAAATTATTGAGGGCAGCAAGGCAGCAGAAAATAACCTACAAAGGAACCCCTCTCAGACATTCAGTGGATTTCTCCATAGAAAACTTACAGGTTAGAAGAGACCAGAATGATGTATTCAACTCTTTAAAGGACAAAACCTTTCAGCCAAGAATACTTTATCCAGTGAAAATATCCATCAGATATAATGAAGAAATAAAAACTTTCCCAGATAAACAAAAGTTAAGTGAATTCATAGCCACAAGAACCACCCCCCCCCCCCCACACACACACACACACAAGAAATCCTCAAGAGGACCTCATACCTGGGGAAAAAAAGAGGAGAAAGGAGTAACAAAACCTAGAGTAAGGAGATAAATAGGTGGACAAAATCAGAAAATTGTAGCTATACATCAGAACAGGTTAACAAATACTCAAGTATAGCATTAAAGATAAGAGGAAGGAAAACACCAAAAACAAAGATAATCTTGTCATTTTAACCACAAATTTACAACACAAGATGGAATAAGATGTGACAAAAACAATGTAGGAGGGGAAGAGGAAGGGGATTGAATAGGTTTAGTCTAAGGAAATAAGAGGCCATCAGAAAATGGACTATCTTATCTATAAGATTTTGCATACAGACCTCATGGTAACCACTATACAAAAAATCAGAACAGAGACAAAATAATAAATAAGGAGAAAACAAAGAAAAACAACATAAAAAACTACAGGGGCTGGCCTAGTGGTGCAGCAGTTAAGTGCGCACATTCTGCTTTGGTGGCCCAGGGTTCACCGGTTTGGATCCTGGGTGTGGACATGGCACTGCTTGGCATGCCATGCTGTGGTAGGCATCCCACATCTAAAAAGTAGAGGAAGATGGGCATGGATGTTAGCTCAGGGCCAGTCTTCCTCAGCAAAAAGAGAAGGATTGGCAGCCGATATTGTCTCAGGGCTAATCTTCCTCAAAAAAAAAAAAAACCTACATAGCTCAATTGGTAGACCTAAATACATGGGATGAGAAACAAAGGAAATGCAGGAGAACCAGACAGTGAGTGACAAAATGGCAGCATTAAGCCATCATATATCAATGATCATTTAAATTTAAATGGATTGAATTCTCCAATAAAAAGTCACAGAGTGGTGAGATGGATTAAGGAATAAGAGCCAACAATATGCTGCCTCCTGGAAACACATCTCAGTTCCAACAACAAACACAAGCTCAGAGTGAAGGGATGGAAGACAATACTCCAAGCTAATGGCAAAAAAAAAGAAAGCAAGTGTTGCAATATTTATATCAGACAAAATAGACTTCAAGATAAGACAGGTAAAGAGAGAAATAGAGGGGAAGTATATAATGATCAAAATGACATTCCATCAAGAAGAAACAATACATAAATATCTATGCACCCAACACAGGAACACCAAATTACGTAGAGCAACTGTTAACAAACCTAAAAGGAGATATGACTAATAACAGAATAATAGTGGGGTCCTCAACCCTTCACTCACATCAATGGATAGATCATCAAGACAGAAAGTCAACAAGGAAACAATGGAGTTAAATGAAAAGCTAGACCAGTTGGACTTAATAGATATATATAGAACACTCCATCAAAAAATAGCAGAATACACATTCTTCACAAATGCACATGGAATGTTCTCAAGGATAGACTTTATGTTGGGAATCAAGGTTAGCCTACATAAATTTTAAAAGATTGAAATAATAACAAACATCTTTTCTGATCACCATGCTATGAAGCTAGAAATTCATTACAAGAAGAAAGCTGAGAAAGCTGAGAAAGGGACAAAGATGTGGAGACTAAACAACATGCTATTGAACAAGCAATGGATCATTTAAGAAATTAAAGGAGAAATTAAAAAATATCTGGAGACAAATGAAAATGAAAACACACCATACCAACTCATGGGATGAGGCAAAAGAGGTACTAAGAGGGAAATTCATTGCAATACAGGCTCAACTTAACAAACAAGAAATATCCCAATAAGCAATCTCAAAGTACACCTAACTGAATTAGAAAAAGAAGAATAGGGGTCAGCCTGTTGGCACGCCAGTTAAGTTCACACATTCTGCTTCAGCAGCCCAGGGTTCACTGGTTTGGATCCCCAGTGTGGACATGGCACCACTTAGCAAGCCATGCTGTGGTAGGCATCTCACATATAAAAAAATAGAGGAAGATGACCAGAGATGTTAGTTCAGGGCCAGTCTTCCTCAGGAAAAAAGAGGAGAATTGGCAGCAGATGTCAGCTGGGTGGTAATCTGCCACAAAAAAAAAAAAAGACAAAAGTCAGCATAAAAAGAGAAACATTGAAAATCAGAGCAGAATTAAATGCAATTGAAAGAATAAAGGCAGTAGAAAGGATCAATGAAACAAAGAGCTGGTTCTTTGAGAAGATAAACAAAATTGGGAAACTCCAAGCTAGACTTACAAAGAAAAAAGAGAGAAAGCACAGATTGATAAAATTAGAAATGTGAGAGGATAAATTAAATGGATACTACAGAAATACAAAGAATTATAAGACAATACTACGAAAACTATATGTGAACAAATTCAAGAATCTAGAGGAAATGGATAAATTCTTAGATTCTTACAATCTTCCCAAAGCTGAATGAAGAAGAAATAGAGAATCTGAACAGACCAATCACAAGGAAAGATATTTAAACACTAATCAAAAACATCCCAAAAATAAAAGCCCAGGACCAGACAGCTTCCCTGGAGAATTCCACCAAAATTTCACAGAGGATTTGATACCTATCATTCTCAACTTATTCCAAAAAATTAGGGGAGATGGAATGCTTGCTAACACATTCTATGAGGCTACCATCACTCTGATACCAACGCCTGACAAGGAGAACACAAAAATGGAAAACTACAGTCCAATATTGCTGATGAGCATAGATGCAAAAGTACTCAATGAAATATTGGCAACCCGGATACAGCAATACATCAAAAAGATCATGCATCATGATCAAGTGGAATTTATACCAGGGACACAGGGATGGTTCAACATCCACAAGTCAATCAATGTGATAGACCACATTAACAAAATGAGGAATAAAAACGACATGATCATCTCAATAGATGCAGAGAAAGCACTTGACAGGATCTAACAGCCATTTATGATAAAAACTCTTCACAAAATGGGGACAGAAGGAAATTACCCTAATCAAGGCCATATATGACAAGCCCACAGCCAACAAACATCATACTCAATAGAGAAAAACTGAACTCCATCCCTCTGAGAACAGGGATGAGACAAGTGTGCCCACTATCACCACTCTTATTGAAAATAGTACTAGAGCTTTTGGCCAGTGGAATAGAGAAAGAGAATGGAATAAAAGAAATCCAAACAGGAAATGAAGAAGTGAAACTCTTGCTGTTTGCAGATGACATGATCTTATATATAGAAACCCCTAAAGAATCCACTGGAAAACTATTAGAAATAATCAACAACTACAGTAAAGTTGCAGAGTATAAAACTCATATACAAATCCAGCTGCATTTCTATACTCTAATAGTAAACTTACAGTGACAGAACTCGAGAGTACAATTCCACTTACAATCACAACAACAGAAAGAATAAAGAATCTCAGAATAAATTTAACCAAGGAGGTGAAGGACTCATACAAAGAAAGCTATAAGACATTATTGAAAGAAACAAATGATGACATAAAGAAATGGAAAGATTTTCCATACACATGGATTGAAGGAGTAAACATAGTTAAAATGTCCATACTACCCAAAGAAATCTACAGATTCATTGCAATCCCAATTCAATGACATTCTTCACAGAAATAGAGCAAAGAATCCTAAAATTCATATGGGGCAACCAAAGACCCCAAATTGCTAAGCCAATACTGGGAAAAAAAGAAACAAAGCTGGAGGTATCACAATCCATGCCTTCAAAATGTACTACAAAGCCACAGTAATCAAAACTGCATGGTACTGGTACAAAAACAGGCACACAGAGGAATGGGACAGAATTGCAAGCTCAGAAATAAAACCACACATCTATGGACAGCTAATCTTTGACAAAGCTACCAAGAACATACAATGGAGAAAAGATAGTCTCTTCAGTAAATGGTGTTGTGAAATCCGGACAACCACTTGTAAAGCAATGAAAGTAGACCATTGTCTCACGCCATACATAAAAATAAACTCAAAATGGGTCAAGCAGTTGAAGATAAGTCCTGAAACCATAAAACTTCCAGAAGAAAATATAAGTAGTAAACTCTGTGACACTGAACTTAAAAGGATCTTTTTGGATGCCATGTTTTCTCAGACAAGGAAAACAAAACAAAACGAAAAAACAAGTGGAACTTCATCAAACTAAAAACCTTCTGCAAGGGAAAGGAACTAGAATCAAAAGAAAAAGATGATCCACCAATTGGGAGGAAATATTTGCAAATCATATATCCAACAAGGAGTTAATCTCCATAATATATAAAGAATTCACACAACTAAACAACAAAAATCAAATAGCTCAATTAAAAAATGGGCGGAGAACATGAACAGACATTTATCCAAAGAGATACAGATGGCCAACAAGAACATGAAAAGATGTTCAACATCACTAATCATTAGGGAAATGCAAATCAAAGCTACACTAAGATACCACCTTACACCTATTAAAATGGCTATTACCACTAAGACTAAAAATAACAAATTTTGGAGAGGGTGTGGAGAGAAGGGAACCCTCACACACTGCTGGTGGGAATGCTAACTGGTGCAGCCACTATGGAAAACAATATGGAGATTCCTCAAAAAACTAAAAATAGAACTACCGTATGACCCAGCTATCTCACGATTGGGTATCTACCTAAACAACTTGAAATCAACAATCCGAAGTAACATATGCACCCCTCTGTTCATTGCAGCATGATTCACAATATCCAGACATGAAAGCAACCCTAGTGCCCATTGACCAATGATTGGATAAAGAAGATGTGGTGTATGTATATACAATGGAATACTAGTCAGCCAGAAAAAAAACAAAAATTGTCCCATTTGCAACAACATGGGTGGACCTGGAGGGTATTATGTTAAGCGAAATAAGCCAGACAGAGAAAGATAAACACCATGTGACTTCACTCATATGTGGAAGATAAACACAGAGACACAGAGAACAGCTCACTGGTTACCAGAGGAAGGGGGTGGGGGTGGGTACAGGAGGTAAGGGAGCCATTTGCATGGGAATGGACAAGAAATAATGTACAACTGAAACTTCACAATGATGTAAACTATTATGAACTCAATAAAAAAATTTTTTTAAAGAAATCATAAAATGTGCAGCCTTCAGGAAATAACATTGGAACAGTTGATTATTAATGTAGAACAAAAATAACAGGAAATAGTGCTGTGATCTCATACCATTCCAAACATTAATTGCTGTTGGATTAAAAAATTAAACATAAAGAGCAAAACTCCAAGAGTTTTGAAAGAGGATATAGATGTAGGATTTCCTAAACAAGACAAAATTGCACTAACATAGAAAGTGAACTACAGAAAAGAAATAGGCTCCATTAAGATTTATAAAACGTATTAAAGAATAAAACTGAACAAAATTCAAATCCAAACCAAAAATGGGGAAAAAATATTTGCCATGAATACCTCCTGAAGCAGGATTAGTATTCAGAATGCGAAAGGAATTCTTATAATTTTATAAGAAAAAGAAAAAAAAATCAATCCAATAAAAAAACCAGAAATCCCTGAATAGGAATTTCACAAGAGATCATCCAGGAGGCCCATAAATGCATATAAAGATGCTCAACCTGACTCTTAGTCTAGAAAATGCAAATTAAAACAAATTGATATCATTTTAGATACTAGTCTGACAAATAAGTGAAAAAATATGTAAAATAAAAATTCAGCCCACAACAAATGTTGGCGAGGATGCAGAATGAGGGGACCTCTAACACAGTGTTAGTGGTAATATATGTAGCTACATGATCCTGATTTTAAAAAATACTCACATTACTTCATTACATGAAAATAAAAGTTTCAGAGTGGTCAGAATTGTGTAGTCAATTTTTATTCTTAAAAGTGACAGAAAAGGGAAACAGAAATAATAATGACAAAAATTTCGTAAACTCAAAATACCAGAAATTGTAATTTGGGATGGATATATTCTGAGCAGTTAACATTGATATTTGTAACAAATTGGGTTTAAAGCAGGGCACAGGAGAAGAGTTAATATTTGTGTGTGTGTATTTTGGTTTCACCTATTATATATACATTAACTGACTTTTAATAAAAGTAAAGATTATTACTTAAATTTTTCCAAAATACTTTATTTTTGTACTTAGAGGATAAATTAAAACAGTGGTTTAATATATGAAGAAACAGATTTTTAAGGAAAGTTCTTTGAAAATTGATGCGTTAGATGGACAAAGAACAAGAAAAACTTTCTAAGTCTTTTTTTCTTGAAAATATTCAGCCTAAAATAATCCTCATGTTAAAGAGATATATTTTGGGGTGGCAGATTTTGTTCGTCGTCATACACTGTGATGTTCACACAACAACAAAATCATCTAAAGATGCAGTTCTCAGAATGCTTCCCCACTGTTAAACGACACATGACTGTATAGTCAACTAATCTTTGACAAAGAAGCAAAGGCAATGCAATGGAGTAAACATAGTCTCTCTTCAACAAATGTTCCTGGAACAACTGGACATTCACATGCAAAAAAAACAAATCTAGACACATACTCCACAAAAATTTACTCAAAATGAATCATACATCTAAAAGTAAAATGCAAAACTGTAACACTTCTACAAGATAACAGTTGAGAAAACATAGATGACCTTGGGTATGATGATGCCCTTTTAGATAAAACACTAAAGACACAATCTATGAAAGAAATAATTGATGAGCTGGATTTCATTAAATTTAAAAACTCCTGCTCTGTGGAAGATGTATCAAGAGAAGTGAAGACAAGCCACAGACTGGGAGAAAATAATTGAAAAAGACACACCTGAAAAAGGACTATTATCCAAATACACAAAGAACACTTAAGACTTAACATTGAAAAAACAAACCACTCTATTAAAAAGTAGACCAAAGACCTAAACAGATACAACAGCAAACAAGATACACAGATGGCAAATAAGCTTATGAAAAGATGCTCCACATCATATGTCATCAGGGAGATGCAAATCAAAACAATCATGAAATACCACTACATATCTATTAAAATTGCCAAAATCCAGAACACTGACAACACCAAATGTTGGTGAGAATGTGGAGCAACAGGAACTCTCATACATTGCTGATGGGAATACAAAATTTTATAGCCACTTGGAAAGATAGTGAGGCAAATCCTTACAAAACTAAACATATTCTTATCCATAGGATCCAGGAATCATACTCCTTTGGGTATTTACCCAAAGAAGCTGAAAACTTATGTCTACACAAAAACCTGCAAATGACTGTTCATAGTAGCTTTATTCATGAGTGCCAAGCTGTCCTTCAGTAGGTGAATTGACAAATAAACTGTGGTATATACAGACAATGCAATATTACTCAGTGCTAAGCAGAATTGAGCTATAAAACCATAAAAAGACATGGAGGAGCATTAAATGCATATTACTAAGTGAAAGAAGCCTATATAGAAAAGCTACATACTGTATTATTCCAACTATATGAGATCCTGGAAAAGGCAAAACTATGGATACAATAAAAAGAGCAATAACTGCCAGCGTTGGGTGGGTGGGAGAGATGAATAGGCAGAACGCAAAGGATTTTTATTTTTGGGGACAGTGAAAATACTCTGTATATTATAATGATGGATATATGTCTTTATATTCTTGTTCAAATGCATAGAATGTACAGCACAAAGAGTGAACCCCAAGGTAAACTATGGACTTTGAGTGATTATGATGTGTCAATGTAGGTAAATCCTTGGTAGAAAAATATATAATTCTGGTGAGTGATGTTGATAATAGGGGGGCAATCCAGAGTCAGGGCAGGGGTATATGGGAAATCTCTGTACTTTCAATTTTATTGTAAAGCTAAAACTGCTATAAAAAATCTTAAAAAAATTAAAACTAGAAGTTAATGTACAATTACAGATACAATCAAATAAAAATATTCAAAAGAAGGTACTGGCCCCATGGCCGAGGGGTGAAGTTCATTATCTCTGCTTTGGCAGCCCGGGGTTGGCTGGTTCAGATCCTGGACACAGACCTACATAACGCCAGTCAGGCCATGCTCTGGTGGCATCCCACATAGAAGAACTAGTATGACTTACAAGTAAGATATACAACTATGTACTGGGCTTTGGGGATGAGGAAAAATAACAAGAGAAAGATTCGTAACAGATGTTACCTCAGGACCTATCTTCCTCACTGAAAAAAAAAAAGCATAACTTAGAAAAAAATTCAAAAGGAACTTTTTGTATTAATTAATGTCAATGAATTTTAGGATTGAATGAAAAGAAACACTCTGTGAAAAATATAATCTGTTTACATCAAGTGAAGAAAAAGTGGAAATTCTGAAAGAAATTATAACCAAAAATAAATTAGAAAAAAATTTTAAAACTGACTCCCAAGAAACCTTGACAACAGAGGTTTTATAAGCTTTTTATCAAAATAAATAGTCGTTAGTATTTAAGAGTTCCCAAGTATACAAGCTGGCTTCATAATATTTTTTGAAGCTTATAAAATCTTGTGTCACAACCTTACAATAATGGGGGAAAAAAGAGAAAAATATCACACTATTTTATTTGTTAATAGAGATTAAAGAATTCCAAATAAACTAATAGAAAATAAAATCCATTAATGTATAAAAGTAATGTTTATTCTGGAAGAAACAAATGATTCATTATCATAACATCTATTAATAATATTCATGATATCTTTAGGGCAAAAAAGAAAGAGTAGATGTGTGATTGTCTTAAGAAATGCTGAAAACGCAAAGTGCCATTCAATATCTAATCTCATGTTCAAAATGTACCTGTAGAAAACTAGTAAAGTCTTCCAGAATGTGATTCAAAAAATAAGTATCTAAGAAAGTAATAATAGTAATATTAATGAGACTAATAAGGTTGATTAACGATGCAAAAGCGCTAGCCAACACAATTATAAAAGTAAAGTTAAAATAAGAAAAACAATATAAGCAAATAAACGGAAATATTATTATTTAAAAGAAATATAATTCCCCATCAGAATATACAGAAAATCAAGTGGATAACATACATAATTATGACTTCAGCAAGGAAGTCAATTTCAAAGCAGAAGTGCTCAAAGCATTCTATTTCTGACATGTTTAATAACAAAGTAGACCCCCAAAAGTGGTAGAAATAGACTAAATTAATAGTAACTAAATTATAAAATGTTTTTTAATCTTTAAAAATATATGAGACTTAGAGAGATTTATGTTCTTATGGCTTTTTTTCTGTGGGCATGCTTTAGAACATGCATTACAGAGCCCTTCTCTGGGGCTGCCAGACAGCTGTAAATGAAGGGATAGAATTAAATGAAGGAATAGAATTCTAGAAGTGTAGAAAGTCACAAAGAGAGAACACCTGAAATCTGCGTGTAAACTGATTTTATATCCATATCTGACCCATGAACTGTGTGCACATGGAGAAGACAACAGAGAGTCTGAGGGTAAGTAATAGGTAGAAAAATGAAAAATACGCAGACTTCAGCTATCAGCCACCAAAGAGAGACAGAATTTATAACTTTAATCCCACCCGGTTAGAGGAGCAAGTTGCCAAGCTGCGAATGAAATCCAAGAAAAGTCATATTTAATGAGTAGAGAATATATTCTATACCCAAGGATTTTCCCCAAGACAAAGGGCAAACATAACCTCACTGACAACATGTGAAGCCCAGCATCCAGAAGTTTAAGGTTGTTAGCCAGTAATTTATCTGCCCATTGAAACAAAAAGCAATGTTATTCAGAGAACAAAAACAAGAAGCAGAAACTCTATAATATATATAAGTATAAGGTTTATCATATAATCAAAACAATATGTCTGAGAAGAAACATGAAAATACAAACTATAGTTAAGAGAAAAAAAGTCAGCCAACATAAACAGATCTACAGTTCACACAGATGTTGGAATTACCGGAAAAGCACTCTGAAGAACCTATTATAAATATGCTGAACAACACAAAAAAGATGGCATAATGAATGAACAGATGGTAAATAGCAGCATAGCAATGCAAATGATAAAAAAAAATAGACCGATTTTGGATTCCAAAATTAAAAAGAAATATCTGAAATAAAAATTCAATGTATTGGCGTAACAGCAAATAGATGGCAGAAAAAAGAATCAAGGAAGTAAAAGATGGAACAATAAACAATGTGTAATCTATCACAGAGGGAAATAAGATGGTAAAATAAATTATCAGAGCCACAGTTCCCCATAGAATATGATGTCATCTACCATGTATTGTAAGCAAAGTTCCAAAAAGAAAGGAGAATGGTAGAGAAGGAGGCAGAAAGCACACTTGAAAAAAATTTGCCAAAAATTTTTCAAATTTCATGAGGTAAACAAGTAATGCATCTAACAATTTCAGCAAACCCTGAGCATGGTAAATTCAAAGAAGATGATTCTGAGAGACATCATGGTCAAGATGCTGACAAGCAGAGATACATGCAAGAGAACAAATAAGAATGAAGGCTGATTTCTCACCAGAAACAATGGAGGCCAGAAAATAACATAGGACATTATTAAAGTTTTGAGACAAAAATAAAAGAATTCTATATTGAGTGAATTCATTCTTCAAAAGTGGAGTTAAAGTTATTTTCAGATAAAAAATGTAAAAGTGTATTTTTGGTATGAAGTATAGTGACACTAAATGGAAATTTGGATCAACCACAACAGATTAAAAAAAACAAGAACAACAGAAAATTTTTGTTGTGATGAACTAAAGAAAACTAAAAGTCTACAGGTTTTATCAGTGAATTATATCAAGTATTTAAGGAAAATACTAATCTTATACAAATGCTTTCAGTGAACAGAAGCAATGGAAATACTTCCAATTCATTTTTTGAAATCAGCATAATTTGATACAAAAACCTAACCAAGATATTATAAGAAAAACAATTATAAATCAAGATTCGTCATGAACACAGACACAATTATCATTAATAAAACATTAGAAAGTTGAATCCAGGAATATATAAAAAAGAGTACTGCAAAATGTCCAGTTTAAGTTTTTACAAGGACTACAAGTCAGGTTTAACATTTGAAAATCAGTTACATTATCCAGCATAATAACAAAATAATTTTTAAAATAAAAGAAGGTTTTAATGTTATTTTTAACTTAATAATATTGATACTGAGAAGAGAAGTACTTGACAAAATTCAACACCTATTTATGATAAAAATTTTCAGCAACTGGGAACAGAACGGAGCTGCCACAATCTGATAAAGGGTACCCTTGAAAGCCCTTGCTGCCAGCACACCTGATGGAGAAGTATTGAGCGGATTCCTTCCCTCACTACTTTCATTGAGCGTTTTAGTGGAGATCTCCATCAGTGAAATGAAGAAAAAAACACAAAACGAATAGATTTGAAATAAAAAATTAAACCTGTCCTGATTTGAAGAATACATGATTGTTTTCAAAGAAAATCTTGACAGTTCTACAAAACAACCACTATAAATACTCAGTAAATTTAGCGATGTCACAAGATACAAAGTCAACAGACAAACAATACTTTGTTCTTATGCTGGAAGCAAAGTATTCAAAAATAAAATATAAGAAATCTATTTCTTAGACAACATAAAATAATCTGGAAATTTTTAATAAAAGACACTTAATAACTATAACCTGAAAGATACAAAATTTACTGAAAGAAATTAAAGAATGTAATTTGGATTAGAGTGTAAATTGGAATGGAAGACAATGTTTGCCAGGTGTCAAATTTTCACAAATTTATCTATAGATTATTTGAAACATTATGTTGAAAGCTTTCAAAAATATAAATTGACTTAAATATTCTAAAAAGCATATGGAAATGGAAAGGACATAGAAGAGCCAAGTCAATTATAAGAAAACAAATTTGGAAGACTGCCTGATTTCAAAATAATCAAGACACAGTTACACTACTACTATAAGGATATACAAATAAATAGATGAGATGGTATAGGGAGATTAAAAAAAAGTCCACATTTATGCTATCAATTAATTTTTCTTAAAAACTCAACGTAATTCAAGAGAAAAGAAAGTCTTTAAACAAATTAAACTATAACTATATAAATGTACAGGAAATAATGAACCTCGGCACTCTCTTATGAACATTAATTTATGAAAGAGTATAGATGTAAACATAAAAGTTAAAAGCATAAAGTTTCTAGAAAAAAACAGGAGAATTTTTTGGGGAACGTAGACAGAAATAGTTTCCTTAGACAAGACACAGAAAGCACTAAATGTAAAGAAACAAAAATAGATTTATACAAAAATAAAACATCTGATGATCAAAATTTACCGTTTAGAAAATATTAAGAGAAATCACAGAAAGGGCAAAACACTTGCAAAACATATAACTAAAAGAGCAAATGTATCCAGGGTATATAATGAACACCCATAAATTAGTAAGAAATAGCAAAATATAAATAAAATTTTATTTTTTAATTTTGTTCTGTTTATTTCTTTTTTAGCTCTCAGATGTACATTGTAACTATTTTGAATTCTGTGTAGATTACATCATGTTCACTACCCAAAAGCTAATTATAGTCCATCACCTCACATGTGAGCCTAGTCACCCCTTTTGCCCTCTTCTCTCTTCCCCTATGGTAACCACCAATCCAATCTCCATTGCTATGTGTTTGTCATTGTTTTTATCTTCTACTTATGAGTGAGATCATATGGTAATTGACTTTCTCCCTCTGACTAATGTCACATAGCATAATATCCTCAAGGTCCATCCATGTTGTCACAAATGGCCAGATTTCATCATTTCTTATGGCTGAGTAGTATTTCATTGTGTATAAATACCACATCTTCTTTATCCATTCGTCCCTTGATGGGCACTTAGGTTGCTTCCAAGTCTTGGCTATTGTGTATAATGCTGCAATGAACATAGGGGTGCATAGAACTTTATGCCTTTGCAGTTTCAAGTTCTTTGGATAAATACCCAGCAGTGGGATAGGTGGATCATATGGTAGATCTATTCTTAATTTTCTGAGGATACTCCATACTGTTTTGCATAATGGCTGCATGAATTTGCATTCCCACCAGCAGTGTACGAGGGTTCCCTTCTCTCCACATCCTCTCCAACATTTGTTGTTTCCTGTCATGTTAATTATAGCCATTCTGACTGGAGTGAGGTGATACCTCCTTTTAGCATTGATTTGCATTTCTCTGATAGCTAATGATGTTGATCATCTTTTCAAATGCCTCTTGGCCACTCGTATATCTTCTTTGGAGAAATCTCTGTTCAGATCTTTTGCCCATTTTTTAATTGGGTTGTTGGTTTTTTTGTTGTTCAGATGTATGAGTTCTTTGTATATTTTGGATATTAACTCCTTATCTAATATGTGGTTTACAAATAAAAATAAAAAAAAAAAACCAATTGTTGGGTTATCTTGTCATTGTGTGGATAGTTTCCTTTGCTGTGCAGAAGTTTTTTTAGTTTGATGTAGTCCCATTTGTTCACTTTTTCTTTTGTTTCCCTTGCCAGGTCAGACATGGCATTTGAAAATATGCTGCTCAGATCGACGTCAAAGAATGTACTGCCTATGTTTTCTTGTAGACGTTTCATGGTTTTGGGTCTTACATTCAAGTCTTTAATCCATTTTGAGTTGATTTTTGTGCATGGTGTAAGGGAATGGTCTATTTTCATTCTTTGGAATGAGGCTCTCCAGTTTTCCCAACACCATTTATTGAAGAGACTCTCCTTTCTCCATTGTGTGCTGTTGGCTCCCTTGTCGAATATTAGCTGTCCATAAGTGTGTGGATTTATTTCTGGGCTCTACATTCCCATGATCTGTGTGTCAGTTTTTGTCCCAGTACCATGCTGTTTTGCTTACTATGGTTTGTAGTATATTTTGAAATCAGGGAGTATGATACCTCCAGCTTTGTTCTTTTTTCTCAGGAATCCTTTGGCTATTTGGGCTCTTTTGTTGTTCCATATAAATTCTAGGATTTTTTGTTCTATTTCTGTGAAAAATCTTGTTGGAATTTTGATCAGGATTGCGTTGAATTTGTAGCTTGCTTTAGGAAGTATGAATATTTTAACAATGTTAATTTTTCCAATCCAAGAGCACAGAATATCTTTCCATTTCTTTGTGTCTTCTTTGATTTCTTTCAACAATGTTTTATGGTTTTCAGTGTACAGATCTTTCTCCTCTTTGGTTAAGTTTATTCCTAGGTATTTTATTCTTTTTGTTGCAATTGTAAATGGCATTGCATTCTTAATTTCTCTTTCTCCTACTTTGTTGTTAGTGTATAGAAACACAACCGATTTTTTATATTGATTTTGTATCCTGTGACTTCTCTTTATTCATTTATTGTTTCTAAAAGTTTTGTAGTGGAATCTTTATGGTTTTCTATATATAAAATCATGTCATCAAAAAGGGATAGTTTCACTTCTTCTTTTCCAATATGCATTCCTTTTATTTCTTTTTCTTGCCTGATTGCTCTTGCTAGGACTTCTGATACTATGTTAAATAAGAGTGATGACAGTGGGCATCCTTGTCTGGTTCCTGTTCTTAGAGGGATAGCTTTCAGTTTTTCTCCCTTGAGAATGATATTTGCTGTGGGTTTGTCATTTATGGCCTTTATTACGTTGAGGTCTTTTCCTTCTATACCCATTTTATTTGGAGTTTTCATCATAAATGGATGCTGTATCTTTTCAAATGCTTCCTCTGCATCTATTGAGATGATCATGTAATTTTTCTTCTTCATTTTGTTAATGTGGTGTATCACCTTGATAGATATGCAGATGTTGAACCATCCCTGCATCCCTGGAAGGAAATCCACTTGATCACGATGTATGATCTTTTTGTTGTATTGTCGTATTTGATTTGCTAGTATTTTGTTGAGAATTTTTGCGTTGATGTTCATCAGTGATATTGGCTTGTAATTTCCTTTTTTGTGTTGTCCTTATCTGGTTTTGGTATCAGGATAATGTTGACTTGCAGAATTAGTTAGGAAGCCTCCCCTCCTCTTCAATTTTTGGGAAGAGTTTGAGAAGGATAGGTACTAAGTCTTCTTTGAATGTTTGGTAGAATTCTCCAGAGAAGCCGTCTGGTCCTGGACTTTTATTTTTTGGGATGTTCTTGATTGCTGTTTCGATCTCCTTACTGGGGATTGGTCTATTCAAATTCCCTACTTCTTCTTGGTCCAGTTTTGGAAGTTTGTATGTTTCTAAGAGTTCACCTATTTCTTCCAGATTATCCAATTTGTTGGCGTATAGCTTTTCATAATATTTTTTTATTCTCTCTTGTATTCCTGAGGTATCCATTGTAATCTCTCCTCTTTCATATCTGATTTTATTTATTTTAGCCTTCTCTCTTTTTTCCTTGGTGAGTCCAGCTAAGGGTTTGTCAATTTTGTTTATCATTTCAAAGAACCACCTCTGTGTTTTATTAATTTTTTCTGTTTTTTTTTTTTTTGGTCTCTATTTCATTTATTTCTACTCTGAATCTTATTATTTCCTTCCTTCTGCTTATTTTGGGCTTTGTTTGTTCTTCTTTTTCCAGTACCTTTAGATGCACTGTTAGATTGTTTATTTGGGATTTTTCTTGTTTGTGGAGATAGGCCTGAATTGCTATAAACTTCCCTCTTAGAACTGCTTTTGCTGTATCCCATAGATTTTGGCATGTCATATTTTCATTTTCATTTGTCTCCAGGAATTTTTTGATTTCTCCTTTGATTTCTTCATTGACCCAATCGTGGTTCAGTAGCATTTTGTTTAATCTCCACATTTTTGTGGCTTTTCTGGTTTTCTTCCAGTAGTCTATTTCTAGTTTCATACCTTTGTGTTCAGAAAATATGCATGGTATTATTTCGACCTTCTTCAATTTCTTGAAACTTGTTTTGTAGCCTAATATGTGATCAATCCTGGAGAATGTTCCACGTGCGTTTGAAAAGAATGTGTATTCTGTAGTTTTTGGATGGAATATTCTGTATATATCTACTAAGTTCATCTGGTCAAATGTGTCATTTAGAGCCAGTGTTTCCTTATTGATCTTGTTTGGATGATCTATCCATTGGTGTAAGTCGAGTGTTAAAGTACTCTACTATTATTATGTTACTGTCTATTTCTCATTTTATGTCTATTAATAATTGCTTTATATATTTAAGTGCTCCTATGTTGGGTGCATAGATATTTACAAGCGTTACATCTTCTTGTTCCATTGTTCCCTTTATCATTCTGTAGTGCCATTCTTTGTCTCTTGTTACAGTTTTTTTTTTAAGTCGATTTTATCTGATATAAGTATTGCTACCCACACTTTCTTTTCTTTGTCATTTGCATGGAATATCATTTTCCATCCTTTCACTTTCAGTTTGTGAGTTTCTTTAGATCTGAAGTGTGTCTCTTGTATGCAGCATATATATGAGTCTTGTTTTTTTTATCCAGCTGGCTACCGTATTGCACTTGATTGGGGCATTTAGTTTTTTGACATTTAAAGTAGCTGCTTATAAATGTGTATTTCTTGCCATTTTTGTTCCCTTTTTTCTGGGTGTTTTAGTAGTTCTTCTCTGTTCCTTTCTTTTTCTGTTGCTCCCTTCCCTTGTTGTTTGATGGATTTCTCTAGTAATGTGTTTAGTTTCTTTTGTCTTACTTATTTGCTTACATATTATAGATTTCTGATTTGTGATTACCATGAGGATCCTATGTACTATTCTATGTATGTAACAGTCTAAATTGAGTTGGTAGACTCTTTAAGTTAACCTCTTTCTAAAAGCTCTACATTTTCACCCCCCTTCTCCCAAATTCTATGTTCTTTAAATCATATCTAATCTCTTATGTGCGTGTCTCTCCATTACCCTTTCATCATTGAAATAGGTAATTTTATTAACTTTGTCTTTTAACTTTCACATTATCTCCACAGGTACTTGATCTGCTACCTTTACTATATCTTTACCTTTACAAGTTATTTTATTGCCTGGGTTTTTTTTTTTTTTTGATAATTTTTTTATCTCTATTCGTGCTCATCACTTTCCCACTTAAATAAGTCCCTTCAGCATTTCTTGTAGAATTGGTTTCTTGGTGATAAACTCCTTTAATTTTTGCTTGTCTGGGAAGCTCTTTATCTCTCCTTTTCTTAATGAGAACCTTGGTGGATAGAGTATTCTTCACTCTTCTTTTTTTCTTTTTAACACTTTAAAAATGTCATTTCAGTCCCTTCTGCCTGTAGGATTTCGGCTGAGAAGTTCACTGATAGCCTTATGGGCTTTCTTTTGCATGTCAATTGTGGCCTTTCTCTTGTTGCTTTGGGACTGTCTCTTCATCTTTAATTTTGCACATTTTAATTATAATGTGTCTTGGTTTGGGCCCCTTGGGCCTATCTTGTTTGGAGCTCTCTGTGCTCCCTCTCATCACAAGTCCAAATGATCCATGAGTGACTCTTTTCAGGGCTACTTGTGTCCTTCTTTTGTGGCAGGGTTGCTCTTACTGCAGGTATCCTGGAAGTCTAGTCTTTCCTTCTCTGGCCAGCTGTTTGTAAATCCAGCTTGGGGAGCCACAGCACTGTTGGCAGCAAGGTCTAACAGCACACTCCTATTTCAGTTTTCCTGTTAACTGGGTTGGTACCCAGTGTAGCTGGTTGCTAGGCTCAGGGGCTTACAGTTGCTATAGGCCTCAGGCCTACAAGGCTGTTGTCATTTATCCTATGAGTGCAGCTGAGTGGGGCTGGCCCTAGGCAGGGAGCACTCAATTGTTTCAGGTTATGGAAGGTGGGGCTGATCCTTTTTATGGCTATTTGTGAAGCACAGGTCTTCTGCCTCTGATAAGTCTCACACCCCCACAGGACCACACACACCATCAACACAGTCCTGGTCTGTGAACACTTCCCAACCCCCTGGATTGTACCACAATGCCCAACAGAAGAGGCCCCCACCTCTCCACTAATGCCTGCCACAGTTCACCTGGTCCTCACACAGGCCCTGCCCCACACAGGCGGACACACTCACCTGTCTGTAGAGGACTAAGGCACCCAGTCAATGCAGGCAGAAAAGTGGCCTGAGGGCTTGCTGTTAGGTGGGGCCCATCCCTAAGGCAGGCTGCCTTCCCAGGCTGAACTGGATTAAATCTGTGCTCTAGTGGGTGTGGCAGACCCCTGGGCTAACAGGCCAAGGGAAGAACCTCAATGGCATTATCCATGTCTGAGTCAGCACGCCTGGACCAGCTCAGAACAATGGCCCCCACCAATGTCTCAGTCTCCAGAGAGGTCCCTCCTCTCACCAAGATGCCCCCAGAGCCCACCAGGTGAGTCTCTTTTCACCAAAGGACTATCAGCCTTCTCTCTGGTGATTTTAGGTTGCTGAGATGGGTGAGTTTGTGTGTGGGCCCTTTAAGACTAGGGTCTTTTCATCTTTCATTTGATAGCTTTTCTGGGCATATCCTGGCTGTAGTTAATAGCCAGTGAAGCCAGATAGTAAGACCCTCATCTCAGTTGTGCTTTGTCTGAAGGATGCTTATAGCAGTATCAGCCCCTGCTCCAAACCTCACTACTTCAGGGTGGGCTGCGTACCTTAGTGCGCCTCCCACCTGGCCAGATGAGAAACTCTGTTGCTCCTGAAGGTGGCTTATTTCTTCCTCTTTTGCCTTAGTCATGACTATCCCTTGTTGTGGGAGTTCTTTTTATCTAGTTTTCAGTTTTCTCTCCAGGGTAACTTTTCCAAAAATAGTTGTAACCTGGCTGTGTTCATGGGAGGCGATGAGTTCAGAGTCTGCTTATGCTGCTATCTTGATGAGATCTCTTTTATTTTTGATTTTATATACTCGAGTCTTTTTATTCTAAGTTCATCTAGCTAAAGTTTGCCAATACTGTTTATCTTTTCAAGAAACTAGCTTTTAGTTTCATTGATCTTTTCTATTGTTTTTCTGGTCTCTATTTTCTTTGTTTCTGCTCTGATCTTTGTTATTTCCTTCCTTCTGCTAACTTTGGGTTTAATTTATTTTTCTTTTGCAAGTTCCTTGTATTGTAAAGTTAGGTTGTTCGAGACATTTGTTTTTTCTTGAAATAGGTGTTTATTACTGTAAACATCCCTCTTAGAACTACTTTTGCATCATCTCATATGTTTTGGTATATAACGTTTCCTTTTTTGTTTGTTTCAAGATATTTTTTATTTCCCTTTTTATTTGTCCTTTCACCTATTGGTTGTTCAGGAGCTTTTTGTTTAATTTCCACATATTTGTGAATTTTCTAACTCCTTCTGTTATTACTTTATGGTTACATACCACTACATTTGGAAAATGTATGATTTTTATCCTCCTAAATTGGCTAAGACTTTTTTTGTGACCTGTAGTATGATCTACCCTTGAGAATATTCTCTGTGCACTTGAGAAAAATATGTATTCTGGTGTTGTCCAATGGAATGTTTTGTATAGGTCTGTTAGGTACATTTGGTCTAAAGTATGGTTCAAGGCCAATGTTTCCTTATTGATTTTCTGTCTGGATAAATTATTCATTGTTTAAAGTGGGATGTTGAAGACTCTTCCTATATTGTAATATTGTCTACTTCTTCCTTCACATCTGCTAGTATTTGTTTATTTAGATACTTTTATGTTGAGTGCATATGTATTTGTGATTCTTATACCTTCTTGATATTTAACTACTTTATTATTATATAATTACCTCCCCTTCTCTTGTTATGATTTTTAACTTAAGGTAAAGTTTTGGTGATGTAAGTATAGCTACCCCTGCTCTGTTTTGGTTTCCACTTGCATGGACTATCTTTTCCATCCCTTCACTTTGAGCCTATGTGTGTCCTTAAAGATTAAAGTGAGTCTCTTTTAGACAGCTCATATTTCAGTCTGGTTTTTTTATCCATGTAGGCACTCTATGATTTTTGATTGGAGAATTTAGTCCACTTACATTTAGAGTAACTATTGATGAAAAGATTTATTAATGCATCTTATTGTTTTCTGACTATTTTATAGTTCCCTTATTCATTTATTCTTCTCTTGCTGCCTTTCTTTTTTAACTGATGCCCTGATTTCCTTCTCTTTATCTTTTGTGAATCTACTGTACCTTTTGGCTTTGTAGTTAGCATTAGGCTTATATAAAACATCTTATAGATGTAACAGTCTATTTTACACTGATAATTTTGATCACATGTAAACACTCTAACTTTTTGCTCTCTCCTTTTATGTTTTAGATATCACAATTTACATCCTTTTGTATTGAGTATTCATTAACAAACTATTGTAGCTATATGTATTTTTATTACTCTGATCCATTAACCTTAATACTAGATTAAGTAGTTAACACTCACCATATTACAGTATTCTGAACTTGAATATATACTTATTTTTACCAATGTGTGTATTTAAAAATATTTTCATGTTTCTAATAAATATGTTTCCATTTTAGCTTGAAGAACTCCTTTCAGCATTTTGTAAGGCAGGCCTAGTTGTGGTTAATTTCCTCATCTTTTGTTTGTGTGGGAAAATCTTTATCTCTACTTAATGTCTGAAGGATAGCTTTCCCAGGTAACATTTTCTTGGTTAGCGGGTTTTTTCTTTCAGCACTTTGACTATATCATCCCAGTGACCTGTGATGTTCTCGCTGAGAAATGCTCCAATAACCTTATGAGGGTGCCTTGTAAGTCATAAGCTTTTTTTTTTCTCTTGTTGCTTTTAAGATTCTCTTTCTGTCTTTTCTTTTTCACAGTTTTATTATAATGTGTCTTAGAGACACTTGCAGGTTGGGTCATGCTGGAGTGTGATATAACCAGAGTCTAGTGTTGCAGGGTACCAAGTGTAGGGGCATGTAGCAGCACAAAATCCAGGAGTACATGGTGTCTCTTTGGCTCAGACTGCTGGGGTCCACAGCATCAATTGTGTGGTCATTGGTGAGCACTGCAGGGGGTCCACAGTAGCTACAAAGGCTGTTGGGTTCCTTGGTGGCATCGCCAGCTCCAGCGTCTAGGGATCAGGGTAGGCATCAGTGGTGGGCAGAATTGATGTTGTGCACACAGTGGATTGTGGGGGCCTGTTGCAAGTGCATGTGTAGTGGCGGGGGTTGGTTGCAGACTCATACATAATGGTGGGGGCCCTGGCTGTTGATGTGTGCTACCATGGCTACTGGGTCTCACTACATGTGCCCATCACTGGAGGCTAGTGATGGGGGTCACGTTGGAGGTGTGCAGGTGCACAGCTGGAGGGGCTAGCTGGATGTGAACCCAGTCGTTCAGGCTAGTGACAGAAGACAGGGACTGATCCAGGGCCACAAGCAGCTGTGGGGGCCCTGACTGTTGTGCATGCTCTCCTGTGGTTGCACAGTCTCCCTTGGGTGTGGCACACTAGTGGAGGCTAGTGATGAGTGTCATGCCAGTGGTGTGCAAGTGCACAGCTGGAGGGGCTAACTGCAAGCATGCACTTGGTAGTGAGGATCAGCTGTGGAGGTCTAGTCTGGCGTTTCACGCTTGTATAGCTGCAGAGGCCTGAACAGGCTGCTAGTCCTGCTCTTCCTCTCCCAATGAGGAGAGATCTTTTTAGCTTGGGAGTTCCCTCTCGGCACTGAGCAACATCAGCTGGAGGGATGGGATGATTCAAGCAAAGTAAAGCTGTCTTCCTTCCATTTTTGTGTGTTATTCTTGGGTGTTTCGTTCTGCAGTGTTATTGAAGCTCCTTAGTAGACTCCAGAGCTCTCCCAGAGCTGTTTTTGTTTGTGTATAACTGTGAAGTTGATCTTTGTGGGCAATGAAGGCTGAGGTCTCCTATACCAGGATCTTGGTGATAGCATCCCTGTTTGGCCGATAAAATGAGATGATGCTTGTCAATACTCAACAAAATATCTAACAAATGGAAAGTTCTCAGAAAAGTCAGCTGCTATTACAATTTCAACTGCTGATGCCTTATCTCTTGATTTAGCAAAACATCCACGGACTATCTTAAGGATGTTCTGCCAGCTCTCAGCCAAACCGAAGCCCTTTCTACCTCTGCACTGTCTCTGCAGGTAAACTACTAACTTCCCTCTATCGAACCTGGGCTGTCTGACCCTGACCATTTCTTTCACTCCATATACAAAGTTATAGAAAGGCAAGACAAAACGTGCTAATATTTTGACCTAACAAAACTAAGAACCAATGTATTCTTCTATATGTATTAAGTTTAAAACACTAGCAAACTGAGTAACAAACCTATGGGCTAATATAAACAGCATTTACTTTTTGAGAGTGAGAACCATGACAATGGCTAAATTAACATGGAGAATGTATAATATAATACTGCATAAAGGAACAGTATCACATTTGTTCCCACTATAATAATGAAGGTAAGTTGTGGTAAAACTTATGTTTGAAGGAAAAAATGTCAGTAATATTTCCCAGAGGTGGAGAAGCATAGGATATGTATAAATGTATTTTTTATTTGGTATTCAAAACTTGTGATTTTTTAAAGTGATATTTGAATGGAAACCACTGTCATAATCTGGAAAATTTGTTTATGAGAAAATCTGTCTCTCCATAATGCAAGATAAAGAACTGTTAGTATATTAAGCATTTTTTTCTTTAAAAGGTGAATAACAAAAGCTTTTTAGAAAAGCGTCTCTCTTACTTGAACAACAAATATCTCTGCTTTGAACTCTCTGAAAAAGAATCTTTGGCTCTTTTCTGCAAATCTTTTGCTTCTGTTGAATTTACAAATTACTGAAGCAACCTAAATTCCCCACTAACAAGCCTCTTGCCACCCTCCTCTTGCCCGTTTGTCCCCGTTAGAGAAAGTGTGTTGCTTCATTTCATCCTGATGTTCACGGTTTGCATTTGCGATGTCTTCCCATTTAACTTGGCATTCTCTGACCACCTTCTTTTATTTTATTTTCTTCGTTTTTTCACTACTGTCTATACTTTTGCTTATTAGTGTCATATCCACGTTGCATATTCTTCAGCTGGTAGGATAATTTAGATATGTACAGTTAAAATCTGCTCTCCCAAGCTCCCGTTTTGGGAGCTTCTCCCCACATCACTTAATCAGCTTCCTTTGGTTGGCCTTATTTTTCACTCACCTGTCCTCTGGACCTATTCCATCTGGAATGCATCAACTACCCAGAGTCTGCATATTTTAATAGTGTTCAATGAATGGCTCATCTATTATTCATAAGCTTGCTTTTCATCTACATTTGTTTGTTATGTTTGTGGTGTGCTAACACCGCTTTATAGAATCCATGTTTGATCTCCTCCCTTAGTACTTGTCAATCAAATGTGTTGCCTGTCACTGCCCATTTAGGCCATTGTGTTTCCAAAGCAGCTTTCATTTAGAACATAAAAGTGAACAGGAAGCTTTTTCAGGACAAATTTATTTTAAGTAAATTGAGGTCACATTTATTAATAGTTAAAGAGAAAGTTGATCATCTGGCAGGCAGTTTTGTCATTAGCAACAGAAGCTCTACAATTGCCTGAGTTTTCTTTCTTCCTCGTTGAAAAAAGGTCATAATATATATGTAAAGTCTTCAAGTTATTAAGAGAGGCGTTCTTCCTCAATCTAAACTAGAACAGATATTCAATTTGCTTTTTGTGTTTTACCAAGTCTGATGCATTTGTCCAGGGCCTGAGATTTACATATCATTAAAATTAAATATAAATGTGTTTTTAAAAACTTGCCTTAATAGCAAGCATGTTTTATATGAATACAAGAAATCCTGGATTTCTGGATGTTGAAGGAACAACAATTCAAAAAACACTTTTGTTCTCCATTAATCACCTTTATTTTGTACTACTTTTGTCAGTTAAAGATGAAAGGACACACCAAATCTTGAAAGAATTGACAGAGTGGGATCCTGATGCATCTACTGGTCTAGGGGTTCTTATTGGAGAAATGGGCAAAAAAATAATAATTATGGGCCATGTTGATTTGCTTACTGCCAAATAAGCCTTCAATTCTCTGAATGAGTATTCTACATTTTACTATGCACCTTGGAGCAGATCTCTGGTTACAAAATAGAGAATACCAGTGCTCATGGCTGTTTTTTCATGTGAGAGCAGTGTGCTTAGCATATTACATGGATTATCACCTCAGTAATTTGTTTCAAATTTTAAAAAAATTTATTTCTAGGGGACACTTAATGGTCTGAAATTTCCATCTAGAACTTTCAACTCTCCTGATCCATTATTTCAACCATCTAAAATGAGCCCCATAGTTACAGTTCCATTTCCCATTAATTACTTCCTAGTGCCCTATAATTTTCAAAGCCTATACACAGACTTATCATCTGATCCTCATAAGACCTTTGAGAGTTGAGCAAGGCCTCATTTAACAATTGAAAAAACTGAGGCACACCTAGGTGAGGTGGCATAGTCAAGAGGGATGGTTAGCCAAAAGTTGTGGCAAGAGCCCACAGCTCCATCTTCCAGCCTAGGGTTTTCCATCTTTTACTCTAGTGCTTCCTTAACCCTCACTCAGTATCATATTTATCTGATATTCTATTTATTCTGTGCATGTAAATCATATCAGCTCAACTAGACTCTAAGCTTATATTTCTTTCCCTTCTGCCTGGCACAGACCAGAGAACAGATTTATAAGTAGACTTTTTCAACCTTCTGAGTGAAATTAAATCTAATACCAAGCAGGTCCTCTGTTAGGTGGCTTCATTTTTCTGTCTCTGCTGCTTTCATTTTCTGCATTTCCCCCTTTCCATCTAAGTTAGAAAAGTGATATCTCAGAGCAAAGAAAAAAAAATTATCAACAAGTAAGAAACTATTTTTAGTGAAATCCCCCAAATCGAATAAAACTTTATACCTAAATGTCTACCTTTGGTCTACAGGGATTCCAAATATTATGACCCACTGAATCAGGTCAGATGAAATTATACTTGCGCAAACACTGAAATTTGCTGATTTTCTCATCAAGATTTTCTGCACAAGGTATTACACTAATCAACCCAATGGTGGGCAGACTGCATAATTGGTCTTATCACCACATTCTAGATCCCCACCTTAGGGTTGATACACCCATTCCTTTGCCGCTGGAATGTCCCCTGCTGTCAGCTTACAGATACACAATCCTTGGTGGCAGAGCCCTGCCTTGCCCAGGGTGTAGCCCATAAGTCACTCGCTGATGCAGGAATAGGAAGGCCCAGCCCTATGCTCCGATTGGAAACGCCTCTACAAGACTGTCCAGCTCCAGAGTTTTCTGTAGGATGTTCAGAGGCCTCAGTTACAGCCTCATTATGGTTCAGCTTCTCCCTGTTTTCCCCCTTTCCTTGTAAGTGTATGTCTCAAGAGTTTTCCCCATTAAACTCTCTACAGGCAATGTATGATTTCAGAGCTTGTTTCTAGGAAAACCAATCTAAGACACTGTGTAAAACAGTGTCAGAGTAATAAAAACAGTATGGCTACAGTGATGTGACTAATAATCAAAACTTTTAAAAACTTCATTAAAGCTGTTATTTTATTACTCACTGTCACTTTCTTATGAACTCTGTGTGTTTGGAGGGTAGGGATGTGCTCATACTTATATCCGCACTCACTTTCTGATCCAATTTAGTAATGATGAGCTTGGTTCCCAAGAGTAAATATTATTATTTTCATCTTTTTGTTTCCACGTAAGATGTCAATAGAACTCAAGTATATGTAATAATTTAGGCCAGGCAATAGCACTGGTGAACTCTGAGAGTCATGGTCTTCCTGAAGGAGGCTGCCTACTCGATCATCTTGAAGGCTTCTCTTGGGATTATCAGCCACGAATCACTCAGCTGACGCTGTCAATGCTTCTGAGGCCTTCAGACTTGGATTTCAGATGCAAAAACATGAATGCTTTTAATTTGTAACAAAATGAATGGACTATAGCTAACTATTAGCTTCACTCTATGTATTCCATCACAGGAGATTTTATTTTTCTGAGAAAACATGAGTACTTTTTCCTTTGAGTTTTACTGTTTTAACTGAGAGGCCGCTGTGCTCTGAGAAGACAAACAGAAGAAAAGTCAGGGAAAACAACCAGTGTTAATTTAACATGTACTCTCCATGAAAAAGAGGAACAGAGAAATTAAACAATCATCCCCAATGTATAGGATGATGAATGTAGCACCGGGACTAAAAACTGTGCTCATATCCTATCATCAGGGGGACTCGCAGAGAATCCTCCACCCTGGGCACCCATCTCCAGCACCTCCCACCCCCTGCTATAGTCAGGCCTGGTGCGCCCTGCACTGTGCTCTGCTTCAAGGCCTCTGCTCATTCTGTTCCCCATGCCTAAGAAGTCCTTCCCCCTATTTTGTTGTGAAATGACCTCTCTATTAAAGCATGTAATAAAAGTTAAAATTACAGATATCACTGAATTTGTCATGTAATAAATGTACTGACTCTTCCAAAAGAACTGAGCTTCCTTCCCTTTGTATGACAGCATAACAGCTTTTTATTTAAAAAATAAAATTAAAATAAAGAACACTTTAAGATTTACATAAATAGAAAAAATAAAGAACACCATATACCCCCTGTCATGCCACCCCTCATAGATAGCCATCTATCTATCCACAATTAGGTGTCTATCCATCTGCCTGCCCACCTTCAGAACAGAGTGAGTGGGTGTCACCTTTACCAGGAAGCTTTTCCTCATGTTCTCTGGGTTCTCACTTTTAGCTATGTATACTTCTGTCTTATTCCATATCATAATATATTGAGAACAATGGTTTCCAGAATACTGACAGTGAAAAATCAAGGTTGAGACCACATGTTATTCATTTTTCTGTCACATGATTTTGAGACAAGCTCTAGGCTTACAGTAGATGCTTAATAAATACCCTTTGAACTGAACTGAGTTGATGTGGAAGGTTTTATTCCATTTATGCTGTGCAATTTAAGTTGGGAAGATTGGGGTTAAAAGTTCCTGGGAAATGTTACCAAGTCTTTGTGAATTCACTTCCTCATAGGCCACGTCAGAGTCCTGTCCAGGCCTGTTGCTCACTATTGTCATCAAATAAAAAGTGCAAGAGGAAGAGACATGAGAAAGCAGGGCAACAATTCAGGCCAGTCAGATGATTAAATTAAAAATAAAGGGTTAGAGAGGAAATGCAGAACGATATTGGATTCTCAGGGAAAAATCAATTATGTCTCCAAACATTCTACTTTCATTAGTAACAGCCAAGCTCAAGCAGACTGCACAGGTCCCCTTTACCTCCATGATCAAGTCTTTCCACCTGCACTGTCTGTTTACACCTGTACTGTCTATTCCAAGCTCTCATTGATTTTCCATCTTTTTGACCCCTCCTGTAAACTGTCATGGCCTTGCATACCTGCTTCTTCGCTCATGCTTTCCCCGCTGGAATATCCTCTCTGTTGAGGATCAAACTCCTCCTTCAAGATCCAAGCCAAATTCTGCTTCATTTGGGAAAGCAGATATTCTGACATTAGATAAATGTATTATATATTCTGCTACCAGTTAATTTTGACTTGTGCATTACTAATAGCATTTCCTGTATGTGTAACTGTCTCTCTGTACATTTGTCTGTCTTACTTTCCAATTTGATTGTAAATCCCTTGACAGCAAGAACACTTCTAGTTCTGCGCCCCCAGAGCTCTCAGCACAGTGCCCTGTAGTCGTATGTATTCAACATAAATTTCCTGCTTAGCTGGCTGACTTCCCTGGAGGGCTCATTTCAAATTAGTTCATTTTCAAATTGGCCTCATTTTGCTGATCTTTCCTGTCCCTCTCAACCTGGATATTCAAGTTCCCCAGGGCCCAGTCCATGCTTGGTTCTTTTCCTTTCTCTATTTATAGGAAACCTCCTTGTGAGCTCATCACATCTCATGGTTTAAATGCCATGAAAATGCCAATTTCTCTCAAATTTATATTTCTATCTCGGACCTCATTCCTGGCATCCTGACTCATATTTCCTACTATTTTATTGACATTCCAGGTGGAAACCTGATAGACATTTCAAAGTTAGTATGCCCACAACTGAGTTCTCAATTCTCTTCTTTCATATCAGGCAAAGGGGCTCTCCACTTCATTAAATGGTGAATCCATCCTTGTAGTTGCTCAGGACAAAATCCTTAGAGCCGTCTTCAGCTCCCCTCTTTATCTGTCACCCCACATAAGGTATCCTATTGATTCTATTTTCAAATATCCAAAATCTGAACTCTTTGTACCATCTCTTTTGCTGCCACCTGAATCTGAGCCTTTAGCATCTCTCGTTTAGATTCAGCTATAGCCTCTTATGAGCCCTTCTATCCTTGTTTACTTACAGTTTATTCTCAACACAGCATCCTTTAGAAACACAAGCTAAGTCACGCTACTTTTCTTTTCAAAATTCTGCAGTGGCTCCCCATTTCCCTAACAATCAAAGCTAAACCCCTTATGAGGGCCAATAAGGCCTTACACAACCCATCCTCCCTGACCCTCTTTCCACACACACATCCAGTGCTTCTCCAATGTCAATCTTCTCTTATTCTAATTCTTCTCCAGCTGCACTGGCCTCCTTATTATTCCTCAAATACCTTGCACTGCCTGTTGCCTCTACTTGGAAAAATCATCTCCCGGATATCATTATACCCAACTTTGTGTCTCTAAAGTGTTTGCTCCAATGCCACCAACTCAGTGAGGCATGACTTGACGAATCCATTTAAAATTACAATCAATCGTTATATCTAGCACTCCCAAACATGTTTACGTTGCTCTATTTTTTTTCACTTCTTTCTCCATAGCATTCATTGCCCTCTAACATACTAACCAATTTCTAGTTTATTGTTTTTATTCTTTATTGATCTGTTCTATTGCTAGACTAAAAGAGTTACAAGGACAGGGATTATTGATATTTTGTTCACTGATATAGTCTAAGAACCTAGAACCATGGCTGAAAGATAGTACTTTCTTAAAAAAATATTTTTGAATAATTGGAATTTTAAAATAAATTTTATGAGCTTTGTATCCCTTATCATTTCTGTATTGCATGTTCCTGCTACTACTGAAACAGGAATTGGTTTAATTCTGTTCAAGAGAGTTTAATGAATCTCTTTGCAGACTCACTTTCTGTAGTTATATTTGGTCCTGCTTTCAAGGAGCTTTCCTGGAACTCTCTTAGTGATAAGACAGACATGCAAGTAAGGAACATACGTAAGCATAGGGAAGTGTGCTAAAGAATACTTGTAAACACAGACACAGAGAAGACAATGGTTAATCCAGATGATGAAGATGGACTGGAGCACGTGTCACAGCAAAGACAGCAAATGAGAGCAATCCAATTTTGATGGTGGACAAAAGAGAGACGGCGTTTCCAGGGACGGGGATGACACAATTGCAGATCCCGCGTGAAGAGCACCTAGTCCGTGATTAGTGCAGTTGTTACGTGGAGGTTCTCGTTGGAGATGAAACAGAATGGGACTGATGTAAAATGTCCTTGATTCCACTCTAAGGCACTTGAGACTTTTCCTATAAGCAGTCAGGGAAGATCGAATCTTTTCAAAATTAGGGGTGAGAGCAGAAGCCTTCCGTTCAAGGAAGTGTGGGATTTGAGCTCACTAAGCTAAACCAGGAGTGAATCTGCTCTCGGCAGCCTCACACTCGACTAGCACATTTGCCCTGTTAATGGATGTATGCCCCTGGACTTTATTTCCTTCATTTGGATCTGAGAATGCGCCATGTTTGTGTCGTCTTGATATAAACTGCAGTCTTAAGTTTGTTAATTAAAGAAGTCATTTGTTATGAGAAGACGTAAAGCCATTATCACACATAAACATTGTATCAAATGCGTCAAAGGTATTTTAGATTTTTTTTCCCACCTCACAGTTGTCTACTAATTACTTTTTATCTTGATTACAAACCAATATCCCTCAGGCCCCAAGAAATAATTCCACTTAAACATCACATAATAACAATTTAAAAACTTGGAAACCAGTGTAGATACCCTTTGACTTGGGCTGGCTTTCTCTCGTTGTTGCAGGGAAATTCAGAGCTTGAGAGGAACCCTTGAAGTCATGTCCTTGAAGCCCCAGGCGGAAAGATGAACAGTTTTGAGAAGGCAGTAGATTGGGCCGGCTGCCAGGCCTCTGTGAAAATAAGCTGTACAAAAGGAGTTGTGGGCTATGGAAACTTAAACAGGCAGGGTCAAAGTGAACTTAAGTATATTCATTCCCATCAAAAATGATGCACTTCTCAGTCTGAAGTGTGGAATGCTAAGGGAACACATATGTGGCAAATACACCAAGCCTCTCATTATTTCCCTCCTTGGAAGCTGAGCTTGTAGTGGGACAGTCAGTGTGGCCATGTTCATAAAAACAGTCTAGTACATAATAAGTAGGCTGGGTTCTTATTTTTCGGCACCATGCTTTATTCTGGTATCTTTGCAATTGTCTCTGAAATCATCCCAAGGCATGTCACTCACTGTCAAATAACATTACTGCCCTCGGGACAGATCTTGTTCTTCAATTCTCATAAAAGGAGGAAAAGAGGATTTTATAATCACTAGACAAATAAACAAGGTCATGTAAATCATACTCTGGGACCCTTCTCACGTACATTTTAATCACATAAAAGCAAGTATTAGAGGCATCTTAGAAGGATACAGAGAGAGATGACAGTGCAAACTGTGCTCTGAGTCCTGTTTGGAGTGGGAGTCAGTGTCACGTGAGTAACTAGTGAGCGTCTGGCTGTGGGGGCAGAGTGGGCGGCTTGTGAGTGTATGAGCTACAAACGTTGATCTGATTCCCTTACTGCCAGGTGACATTGTGTCCCTAATGAATCATCAACATTGTTTATGTTTAAAATAGTGTCCAAGGTAGATAGTTGAAGATCTCCACCTCATTCTCTCTTTTCTTCTGATTCCACACACTCTCTTTGGATAATCTTATCACATCTTTTCCCACCTAATCACGTTTAACTGCTGACAACAAAATCCATGTGCAAAATCCAATCTCTGCCAGGGTTCTCTACTAAATTCCACACTCATAAATCCCATTTTCTACTCTAACATTCCCCTTGGATGTTCAGCAGGCCCTTCAAAATTACCATAAATCTACATAGCTGAGCCCACCATTGATACTTCCTCCACCTCACACCCCTCATGAAATCTGCCTCTATATTCTCTTCAATTCTACCCCATTGATAGAATGCATCTGGAATGCATCTCCTTCTCATCATCCTGACCATACCACACTGGTTCTGGCCTCACCTGGATAACTGTTACAAGCAGTTCTCACTGGCCTCCCTATTGCTACCTTTTTACTCAGCCATCAAATTTATCCCTTCATTACTACAGGAGTGATCTTTCAGAAACAGAAATAAGGTCTCTGCATTCCTGTGCTTAAAGTATATCTATAGTTTCTTATTACTTACATGAGTGTTGCCTATTTAAAATAAAGTTGATGAATCTCACCCCATGCCAACTAGATGAGCAATCAATTTTTAAACCACTCCCCAGCACCACGGTGTCATACACCTTGAATAATCAGGTTCTGGTAACAGTCCCACTTAGCTTTCATCACTCCTCTCCTTGCACCATATCTCCAGCCGTATTAAAATAGTTTCAGCTCCCTGAAGATGCTGGGCCATGAGCTCATGTTGTTACCTCTGTAAGGAATGCCTTTATATCTATCTTTGCCCAACTAAACCCATTTCTGTGGTGTTGAGGCCTCATCCCCTAAATTGTCTCTGTAAATGTCTTTCTGGTGGCATTTGTCACATAGACTAGCGGTGATCCATTCATAGTACAGTTTTCCTCACTAGACAGGGATCTGCGGGAGGACAGTGCTTTACTTGGAATTCCAACTATGCATCCCTAGAAGCTAGCACATCGCTCGGCACAGAGAAGACGATCAGCAACATATACTAAGTACCTGCCCCATGAATGCAAGCCCCCATCTCCTCTTTGCTGTGCAGAAGCACAGGGTACATGTTGCAAATGCACCCATGTTTTGTGTCACCCTTTTACATGTTCTTCAGCCTCCAATTCTCTCGTGGCCTTTGGAAAACCAAACAGCCTGATCCCAGCATCAATCCCTGTTCTGACTGACATCCCTAAGCTTCTACATGATCGATGACTATGTGATGGTATAGGTAACATTGTATCTAATTACCATGACAATGTCAGGATTACAAACAAGTGTGTGATTCTGATTTATTGTTAATATCTCAAAATTAAATTTTAAACAGAGCAAAGTACTATAGACATAACTTTGAATGAAATCTTCTTATTTGATTTATATGGAGAAAGAGTATCAGTCAGATGAATTATTTATCATTGCAAAAAAATTCAGTCATTAATAATTATAGCAAAAGTGGTTAGATTTATGTGCTAGAATCGCTATTAAGAACTTTGAAATTTTTACAAGTGGGAGACAGACTGACAGTTAAATCTATTAAAACTATTAATCTATTAAACCCGTTGAGAGTTTGTGCTAACCAGATAACTTTAAGAAGAACATTTTGTTCTTTTTGGGCCAACACACTTCTGTAAAAATGTAAAAATAATATAAAATAGAAAAATAAGAAATACATAATCTTATAATTTAATATGTATAGAATTGGATGGTGAATTAGATATCATAACTTTCACCAAAATAATGATGAAAAGCTGTATTTTGATTATGGCTGTCTGAGTCCATGTAAACCAGAAATAAAACAATTTAAAAAAGCTTTTGGAGTATTTTTGTTATAAATCTAATGTCGACCTTGTCACCTGAAAATTTTAGTACCTGTAACAAGTCCAAACTCATTTATATAACAATACTTATGGTAAATCATACTTACAGCTTTGAGTCTAAATATTTAAACAAAATGTTTGATGAAATAATTATTAAAGAACTACCAATCACTTTCAGTAAACACAAAAGTTTTTTGAGTTTCTCAAGGTACAAATCCCAGGTAAAATATTCTTTCTAGAAAATACGCTAGTAAAACAATGCTTTTGTTTAGTAATAATATACTATACACAAAAGACAAGTGATTTATTTGATGTGTTATTTCTGTCTAATCAAATATTTTGGGAGAGAAACAATGAAAAACCTTTTCTAAAAAAACTTTGGAGCAAACAAATGATTATACTTTTGGTCTACTTGCTTGGCAAAAGATTTCAGAATCTTAGGCAACTGGCAACATAGTGACTGTTTGAAGAAATGCTCTAGAATGGCAAATTGAGAGGTAAATGTGCTAGGCAACGATATTGACAACAGAACAAGGCTCTGAGTAGTTTAGGAATCCCAAGGGTATGCTGGCTTCACCACATTTTTCATTGTGTGTTTAGCACTGCTAATATAAAAGAAATACTGACCATAAGCAAAAAATATACATAGAGTCATGTTTATCATTCTTCTTTAGTCAAAGGCAAACTACATGATTTTAAACCTTCCTCATCATATACGAAATGTTTAACCAATACAGAATGGAAGCTATTACATGTTTAAAAGGCTGTTTAAACAATAGAGAGCCTTAATATTGTACCATGCGGATAACAATAAGGCAGGGCTTTCAGAGAAAGAAGTTCATTTGCTGGAACCTGCTGAAGAAGTAATCAAATTTCTGTGCTTCCAGAGTGCAAGTATTTCTTGCACAAAACCTGCTGTAAAGATGTACAAATCATTCCGCTCCTGGGAAGAGGCTGAAATTGGTGTCAGGCAACAAAACCTGACATGTAGATGGAAATGCAGAGGCAGTATTTTGTGTGCCAATTATATTGCTTCATTCTCACTTCTCGATATAAGGATTAAGGACACATTTGTTTCAAGTCATTGTGAAGCAGCAATTGCATATAAAAATATTACAAATAAAAAGGATGTGAGAGCAACAAACCTGATTCTGCTTCTGTAAATATTCAGACACAATTTTCTTTAAACAGTGCACAAACCTTCTATGCGTGGAATGATTTCAGTGAAATTATGTGACTACCATTGGTCAAATCTTCAAATCCAAGAGTTGAAAGTAAACCCGTCTTCACTTTACTCTGTTATAATTAGAGAGGAAGAAAATTTTCATGACTTGGTTGGCAACATCACCATCTGCAGTGTCTTATACCAGCAGAGCTAAACCACAATAGTTGGATTCCCCACTGACCTTAGTGGAAATTCTGTTTCGTTTTGAAATGTGCCATGAGAACAAGGCAGGATCCATCCAGCCACTGACAGTGCTGAGAAGTAACAGCACACTTTGGTAACAGGACTTTTGATATTGTAATAATATTGGTGCAATAATAATTATTGCATAAAATTTAGGATTTGTCCTTGAATCCCAGAAGTTTAATACATGATGGTGATATGCAGCTTCAGCGTTGCTCTTGGATTTGGCTGAATATTGACTTTAACACTTGATCACTAAGCATTTGATCAAAATACATATTCTCTTTCACTTTCATTCTAACAGTTGCCTGATGTATGCAGAAGCAGAAGTAGGCAAGCTAAGATATGCTCATTTCAAATCAACTCGAGAGTACTGTTTTATAATTTCCTCACACTACTAGATTCTGTAAGCGACACAAAATGTGGAACCAAATTAACCAGGGGACCTGCGGCTCTCGTCTGCCCTCCCTCTCCTCTTACTCCATTCCATTCATACCTCTTTGCTCCTTCCCTTCCTAACTCACTCTCATACCCTTCATCTTTTCCTTATTTTCAATTAGAATTAAATTATTTAATTTTCGAACTAAAAAATATTTCATGCTGACTGGAAATAATTTTGGAAAGAGAAAATTGTAATTTAAAAAATGCTATCTTTCTACAAAGGGATAACCCTCTAGCGATTTGGGGATGCTTAAACTTCACATTATCAAACACACAGAACCATAGATTTGCGTTCGGAGTGTTTGTATATTTTGGCTTTTTATTTTCAATTTCTGTTAAATCATCAATATTATTCCATGTCCTTAAGAATTTCTCGAATTCTTTTTAATAGTTATAAACTATTCCAATATCCACATATACCATAATTTTGAAAAATTATTACTTATTTTTGGATATTTGGCTTATTTTTTATTATTTTTCTCAACTAAATAATGCATCCAAGAAATTCTTTTTGCTAAAGGCAAACAATTAAACAAACTAGCAAGGACTCATGTCTATATTTCTCTTTTCTTTTAGATTTAAAGAAATCAAAGTGGGATCAAAAGGTATGAACTTTTGAAATTATACTTAAGTTATTTTATTTTCCATTTTATACACTATCAATAGTATATTAGAATGCTCAGCACATTAAGCTCCAACATGTTAAAAATCATATTTCCAATTACCATTCCTTCTCTTGTTTTCTGCTGTCTCTGCCTTATGTTTAATAAAAATTAATTTAGACGTTGCAAACTCCCCCCATGTCATTCAGAGCTATAGCAAGCACTCGGACTTTTATTTATTGATAAAGTGTATATCGCATGTTACGTTAGTCAGGGTTCTCCAAAGAGAGAGAGATTTATTTTAAGAAATTGACCCTGTAATTGTGGAGACTAGTAAATCCAAAATCGGCAGGGCAGACCAGCAGACCAGAGACCCAGGGAAGAGTTGATGTTGTAGCTCAAGTCAGAAGGCATTTTGGAGGCAGAATTCTCTCTTCTTCAAGGGATCTCACTCTTTATCTTTTACACCTCAACTGATTAGACAAGCCCTACCCACAATATGGACAGTAATCTGCTTGATTTAAAGTCTACTGATTTAAATATTAATCCTATTTTAAAAACTAGCTTCACAGAAACATTCAAAGTGGCATTTGACCAAATATCTAGGTACCATGGCCTAATCAAGTTGATACATAAAACTAACCATCATATGTATTCCAAGAGATCAAATCCAGAACGACCAAAAACAAAACAAAAATCTATCATTAATTCAATCAAGCTAATAAAAATACCTCTGGTATTTATTTGACAGAAAAATTTGGAAACTTGGAGATTGGGACATGACAAATATCAGCAACCACCTAAATGATGAAGATGTTCTATCCTAGAAGTGTCTTTGTGAACCAACATCTTCCAAAGGGTAATCTGAGGCCTTCACCTTAAGTTTATCTTAAATCGTAATGCAGTCAAGCAACATCCTAATGACACTGCCGTAAAACCCCTGACCCCTTCCTTCTGGGCATTTTGGGCCAGAAATTTAACCTTTCAACTCCAGGATCCTCAGGATAGAGGATACTCACATCTATCTCTTGGAGATCTCATGAAGTTTATGTCATGGAAACCGTGTAAAGCTTCTACCATAGTGCCTGGCACAGACTACACATTCAACAAACTGTATTTCCCTCCTCCTCAAAGTCATCGTTCTAAAAACATCCCTTCCTTAAAGTTGAGTTAGAAGAAAACAGTATGATTATTTATTAAAAGTTGGCCTAAGTAAGTTTTCCCCTCCTCTCTCTTCATCTTCCTGTTCTTGAGCCAAATGATTAGAGGAATGTATTCCCAAGAAATAGCAACTAGTCAAAAGGATGGGATGTCTTCATCATTCTTTACAACGACATGGAACAGACAGGAGGCTAACTGAATATTTTAATTAGATATTTTCTATTATGATAAAACATTATTTCCTTTTTTGTAATACAATTAATATTTGGTTACTGCTTAAGCTCTTTATATATATATACATTGATATATAAAATATGTATGTATTTAACTGATACATGCATATAATAAATATTTTCATTATCCCATAGCCAGGTGGAATCACATAGTAATTGTTTTAAATCTGTGTCCTCTTGCAACTTCTTCCTAGATACGCTGTTCTCATCCTTCATTAGAGGTGGAAGGCCATTATCAGAGGACCAAATCACAGTTTAACAACTACAGTGTGAGCAGAATAAAGGGAAATTGTTGGCAGGCAAGTCTTTTCACTGAAAAGAGAGTTTAATATTTGACTTGAAGAATCAAAGGTGAGCTTTATTTATATGCTCCAGATTTACTGGAATATTTTACCATTTGCCTCATGAAGCAGCTTATATAAGGTACTGATTAACAGAGAACATTGAGGCCATCCCAACATTGCCCAAAAACATCTACTTTAGATATATTTGATTTTTAAAATCTCACTTGCCTGCAGGTTAGTGAGGGAGAAGGAAATCTCACAGGTCCCCTAGGTACTTGGAGCTCAGGTTACTAATCTATCAAACGGGTACTCTAATATGATTTTGCTGCAGTTTAACTAAAAAACGTACTCATGGAATTTTAGGTCTTCATGCTGATATATTACTCTAAAAAGTAAAGATAAAGTTAGATTAGACTTTAGCTAGTGAAGGAAAAAATTTTTTTAAAATTCTGTTTCTTGGTGGTATTGAATTAAAAATTAGATAACTAGATAGAAAGCAGAATGCATGCTGTTGGACAAAACTCAAGAAAGCTTAAAGCTTATAGAAGTGATATATGTCACAAATTTGTCAGAGGTAATCCAAAAAGTTCCCAGAAAAAGAGAAAGTAGCAAGCAGGCTATAGCACCATCAGGATCTCGACCAGGTTAGGAAAGAGGGCATTCGAGACCCTACAGAGACGAGCTGGCCTGCTGAGTCATGAACCAGGTGGGAAGAAGCAAAGAAACAGATGGTGCTATTGGCCAGAGAGCAAGTTAAGTGTGAAGTGATCTAGAGATCTAGTAAATAGGTGTAAATTACAAGACAGTGTGTATGTCCCATGCCTGGCCCTGTGCCGATACACAGTAGGTGCTTGTTTTAGGTTGCAGGCCTCTTGAAGGCCTTGCCTGCTTTCCTGATGGTTGGCCACTTCTCTGCTCAGTCCCTGCTGTGGTGAGTGGCCCTGTAGCCTGTGAGTTTCCACCATGGGAAGACAAAGGCCCCAAGCTTCTGACTTCTCCTATCATTTCTTGACCCAGAAGCCCATAGTACAAAGATAGAATGTAGTTTCCTAATCACTGCCTGAGAGACTGTGTGACATCACCGGAACTGTGTGTAGGTGTGTGGGTAGGGACACTGTAGTCAGAAGAGGAACTCAATGGATAAATTGCCTCTCCAATGCTCCCTCCACTGGGTAGGCCATAAGCTTCCTTTTCTGTACACCAATTGGCAAGTATGCTGTGCCTCTGGGTGAAAACATGACCAGCTTCATAACACACCATCTTATATTACTTGTCTATCCTCTCCTGCCTCACTTACCTTTTCCCTCATTCTTGCTGGTCTAGGATTGTTCTTTACAATAATGCTTTCACACGTAAGTTTTTCTTTGAGCTGTGTTTTCTAGAGAACTTGAACTAACCCAATAGCTCTAGAAGTAGTTCTAGAAAGCAGACCCTGAGGATGAGATTTTGGACTTCATTACCTGCTTATTTGAGACCAGTAAGATCTCACTGTTGTTGGTCACAGAGTAATTATCATCGACATCAAAGTTACTAAAGCTTTCACCTGTGGTTAAGTGGGATGAGAGGCAAGTGAAGGACAGGTTACTGGGAGATCAAGTTGAATCAGTATGGGGGAAATACATTTATTAACGTCCTTTTGACAGCATTTGAGTCTTGCAAAAGGAAATTGACAGCCTTAAGGGAATTACTTGCCAATTTAAGGTACACTCTGAAAGTCACAGTTCTTTGATAGTTGCCTAAAAAGAGGCGCTATTTTCTGCAGCTTTAGGAAGCAGTGAAGCTAAAAATCAAGTCTAGGCTTTTATTTTCAGGATAGCAGGAGACAAAATTATGCATTCTCAACTTATCTCCTATTTCAAAAGCAAAGCCCTATTAGGAAAGAGTGAGATCCTTAGATCTGAGATGAGGACATTATAGTAAAGGAACCCAGCTTTATTCAGGTATAGCTTAAATATAAAATATTACACACTTTAAAGCACACAATTTCATAAATTTTGGCATATGCATAGGCTTGTGAAACCATTACCACAGTCAAGAAAATAAACAGACATATCCCCTTCAAAACTTTCCTCCTTTTGTAATCCCTCTCCCCTCCCCCTACCCCATGCAATCATTGATCTACATTCAGTCATTATAGAAAAGACTATTTTCTAACATTTTATAAAAATAGTGTGAAATATTATGAACTTTTTTTTTAGGCTTCTTTTACTCAGTGAAACGGGGTTGAGATTCATCCCTATTTTTACATGTATCAATAATTCATTCCAGTTTATTGCTGAGTAGTATTCTATTGTACAGATATGCCATAACTTGTTTATCCATTCACCTCTTGGTGGATGCTTGAGTTGTTTTCAATTTGGGGCTATTATAAATAAAGTGTAGTGAAAACTTATGTGCAAGTCACGGTATGGACACATGCTCTCTTTTTCTTGAATAGAAGCCAAGGAATAGAAAGATTTGGTCATATAGTAGCAGTATGTTTAACCTTTTAAGAAACTGGCAATCTAGATTTGAAAGTAATTGAATCATTTTTTTTCTCATTAACAGTGTATGAGAATTTCAGTTGCCCCACATACTTGCCACAACTTGGTATAATCCATTTTTAATTTTTGATATTGTAACAGGTGTGCAATGACATATCATTGTTATAATTTGCTTTTCATTAATGATGATGTTGAATATTTTTTCATACAGTTATTTGACATAAGCATGCCTTCTTTAGTAAAAACTCTGTTCAAAGTTTTGTCCATTTTTATTTTCTTACTACTGAGTTTTGAAAGCTTTTCATAAATTTTGAATATGTTATTTATTGTATATGCAACCTGTAAATACCTTTGCTCAGTCTGTTCCCTGTCTTTTATTTCTGTTAACAGCATATTTTGAAGAGGAAATCTCTGTTTCAATAAAGCCAAATTTATTTATTTTTTCTTTTATATATGGTGCTTCTGGTGTTGCAACTACAAACTCTTACCTGAGCCAAGATTGCAAAGATTTACTCCCGTATTTTCTTCTAGAGGTATATAGTTCTTGATTTTCATTTAGAGCTATCATCCATTTTGAGTTAATTTTGGTATATGGTCAGAATTAAGGGTCATTTTTTTTATGAAGTAGCCAATTGTTCCAATTCTGTGGAAAAAACTGTTTATTAGCCAATGGAATGTTGTTTTTTTTACCTTTAAAAACCATCAATTGATTGTTTCTATTCAATCTACTTCTGCACACTCCATTCTGTCCCACTGATCTATTTTTCTATCTGGATGCCAACATCACATTGTCTGATCATTATAGCTTTATAACAAGTGTTGAAGTCAATGTGATTCTTCCAATTTTGTTCTTTTTTACTAAAAGTTTTAGTTCTTTTAGGTCCTTTACATTTCTGTAAGAATTTTGAAATTGACTCCTCTATTTTTATAATAACATACTTTCTGGGATATTAATTGGCATTATATTGGAACTAAAGATACACTTGAAGAAATTTGACATATTAAAATGTGAAGTCTTTTAATTCATGGAAATAGTATATCTCTTTATTTATTTATGTTTTCTTTAACTTCCCTCAGCAATGGGTTTTAGTTTACAGTGTTCAGGTTTTAACTATATTTTATCAGATTTATTCCTAATTATTCCATAGTTTTTTCTTCTTCTTCTTCTCCCCAAAGCCCCCTCCCCCCAGTACATAGTTGTATATTCTAGTTGTAGGTCCTTCTGGTTGTGTTATGTGGGACGCCACCTCTGTGCTGAGGATCCAAACCGGTGAAACCCTGGGCCGACTAAGCCAAGCACATGAACAAACTTAACCATTCAGCCATGGGCTGGCCCCTGTTCCATCGTTTTGATGGTATTGTAATTGGTATGTTTTTTACTTTACTTTAATTTCTGATTGTTTATTGTATTATATAAAAATACAAATACTTTTTGTTTAATGATCTAGCATCCTGTATTTCTACATGCTAGACTCAGTTATTAATTCTAGTAGTGACTTTATTTGGTAGATTCCATAGTATTTTCTACATGAACAATTATGTTGTCTATGAGCAAGGATAGTCTTACATCCTTCTTATTTGGAAGACTTTCATTTATTTTTTTGTCTTACTGCAAGGGCTAGAATCTCTATCACTAGGTTAAATTAAAGTAGTGAGAGGACACATTTGTGCCTTTTTCCTGATTTTATGGAGATATCATTCAGTCTTTCACCACTAAGTAAAATGTTAGGCTGCAGGTTTTTCATAAAAGCCCAGTGTCAGTTTGACAAAAAATCTTTTCTGTTTATAGCTTGCTGAAATATTTCTATCAGGAATGTATGTTGAATTTTATCAAATAATTTTTATGCATCTATTGAGATAAATTTTATTAATATTGTATATTATAAGGATGGATTTTTGAATGTTGAATTCATCTTGTAACTCCAGGAAAAGCCTCACTTGGTGATGGTATGTTATCTCTTTACAAATAGTTGTATTTAATTGGACAAATTTTGTTAAGAATTTTTTAATTTGTGTTCTTGAATATCTTGAATTTGTGTTTTTGATATTGATATGTAGTTAATTCGTTGACTTTTTTCTTTTAATCCTTTTGTCTTGTTTTGATACCAGAATTATGCTGGCCTGACAGAAAGAAGTGAGAAATCCTCTCTCCTCTTCATTTTTTGGAAAAGTTTCTATGGAAATACAACTATCTATTCCTTAAAGATCCAGTAGAATTCTGTAGTGAAACCATTTGGACTTGGAGTTTTCTTCGTTGGAAAGGTCTACCTACAAACTCAATTTCTTTAATAGATTTGGGATCCTTCAAGTTATCTCTTTCTTACTGGTTACCCTTTGGTAGTTAATGAATTTCAAAAAATTTGTTTATTTCATGTAAGGTGTTGAACTTATTAGCATAAAGATGTTCAAACTGTCAACAAAGTAGGTAGAGAGGGAACATACCTCAACATATTAGAGGCCATATATGACAGGCCCATAGCTGACATCATATTCAATGGAGAAAAGCTGAAAGCTTTTCCTTTAAAATCAAGAACAAAACAAGGATGTCCACTCTTGGCACTTTTACTCAACATAGTATTAGAAGGACTAGCCAGAGCAATTAGGCAAGAACAGGAAATAAAAGGCATCCAAATTGGAAAGGAAGTAAAACTGTCACTATTTGCAGATTTCATGATATTATATGTAGAAAACCCTAAATATTACACCAAAAAACTGTTTAAATTAATAAATGAATTCAGTAAAGTTAGAGAATGCAAAATCTATATACACAAAGTTGTGGCATTTCTATATACTAGTAATGCACTATCAGATAATTTAAGGAAACAATCCCATTTACAACTGCATCAAAAAGAATGAAATACCTAGGAATAAATTTAAGCAAAGATGTGAAAGACCTGTACACTAAAAACTATAAGACATTGATGAAAGAAATTGAAGAAGACACAAACAAATGGAAAGATATTCCATGCTCATAGATTGGAAAAGTAAATATTGCTGAAATGTCCATACTACCAAAAGCAATCTACAGACTCAATGCAATCCCTATCAAAATTCCAATGGCATTTTTTACAAAAATACAACAATCATAAAATTTGTGTTGAACCACAGAAGACAATGACTAGCCAAAGCAATCTTGGAAAGAACAAAGCTGGAGGCACTACTCTTCCTGATTTCAAACTACATTACAAAAATATTGCAATTAAATTACAAATATATTGTAATCAAGGCAGTATAGTTCTGGCATAAAAACAAACATAGATCAGTGGAACAGAACAGAGAGCCCAGAAATAAATCCATGCATATATGGTCAATTAATTTACAACACAATAGCCAAGAATATACAATAGGGAAAAGACAGTCTCTTCAATAAATAGTGTTGGGAAAACTGGACAGCCACATGCAAATAATGAAACTGGACCACTATTGTACACCATATACAAAAATTAACACAAAACGGATTAAAGACTTGACATAAGACCTGAAACCATAAAAGCCCTGGAAGAAAACATAGGCAGTAAGCTCCTTGACATTGCTCTTGGCAATGATTTTTTGGATGTGACATCAAAAGCAAAGGCAACAAAAGAAAAGATAAACAAGTGAGACTACATCAAACTAAAAAGCTTCTGCACAGCAAAGGAAACCATCAGCAAAATGAAAAGGTAACATACCAAATGAGAGAAAATATTTGAAAATCATATATCTAACAGGTTAATATCTAAAATATATAAAGAACTCACAACTCAATAGCAAAAGGACAAACAATCTAATTAATAAATGAGCAGAAAGCCTGAATAGACATTTTTCCAAAAAAGATGTAGAGATGGCCAACAGATACATGAAAATACGTTCAACATCACTAATTGTAAGGGGAATGAAAATCAAAAGCACAATGAGATATGACCTCATATGTGTTAGAATGGCTATTATGAAAAACAAGGAAATAACAAGTGTTAGTGAGGATGTGGAGAAAAGGGAACCCTTGTGTACTGTTGGTAGGAATGTAAGTTGATGCAGCCACTATGGAAAACAGTGTGGAGCTTCCTCAAAAACTTAAAAATAGAATTACCATATCATCAAGCAATTCCACTTCTGGGTATTTATCTGAAAGAAATGAAAACACTAACTCAGAAAGAAGTATGCACCCCCATTCTCGTTGAAACATTATTTACAATAGTCAAAACATGAAAACAACCTAAGCATCTGTTGATGGGTAAAAGGATAAAAAAATATGATATATAGACCTGTATGTATACACACACACAATAGAATGTTACTCAGCCATGAAAAAGAAGGAAATCTTGCCATTTGCAACAACATGGATAGACCTTGAGGGCATTATGCTAAATGAAGTAAGTCAGAGAGAGAAAGACAAACTTTGTATGATCTCACTTATAAGTAGAATATAAAAAAAAAGTCCCACAAAAAACTGAATTCATAGATGCAGAGAACAGACTGGTGGTTGCCGAAGGTGGGGAGTTGAGTGAGAGTTGTGAAACAGCTAAAGGTAGTCAAAAACTACAAACTTCCCTTTATAAAGTAAATAAGACCTGGGGATGTAGTGTACAGTATGGTGGCTATAGTTGACAACACTGTGCTGTATATTTGAAAGTTGCTAATAGAGTAATCTTAAAAGTTCTCATCACAAGAAAAAAAGTTGTATGATGATGGATGTTAACTAGAATCACTCTGGTGATCATTTTGAAACACATATAAATATTGAATCATTGTGTTGTACATTTGAAACTAATCTAATCTGATATGTTAATTATACCTCAATAGAAAAAAGAGAAATATTTATTGAAGAGCTAATTTACGCCAGGGGCTTCTGTCATTACTGTAGATGTCAAAAATATCCTCTTCCAATATACCTATGCAGAATCACTTCATCTTCAAAGACTTTTCTCAAAATGTTAATTATTTAACTAGATGTGGGGTATATGGGAACTCTCTGTAATATTCTTGCAACTTTTCTGTAAATCTTGAAACTATTCTAAAATATTGTTTACCAAATGTTAAAAAAAGATGCTCAATATAGTCTCTTGTTATCCTTTTAATATCCCTAGAGTTTATACTGGTGTCAACTCTCTCATCCTTGATGTTGACAATCCATTTCTTCTTTCTTTCTCCTGATCAGTCGAACTAGGATTATCAATTTTATTGATCTTAGCGAAGAATCAGTTTTTGATTTCAGCAATGTTCTTTGCTGTTTTTCTGTCTTCTACTTCATTGGTCTCCTCTCTGATCTTTGTAATTTCTTTTCTTCTGCTTTCTTGGAGTTTCATTCATCTTTCTTTTTCTAGTTTCCTAGAGTAGAAGCTAGGGTTATCTATTGGAGACCATTTTCTTCAAACATTGTGTTTAAGTCTTATGAATTTCCCATTTAACTGGGTAAATTTTGCTTTACCTGCACCCCACACATTTTGACATGATTTGTTTTTGTTTTAATTTCATACAAAATACATTCTAATTTCTATTTTAGTTTAATTTTATTTCATAGATTATGTAGGTGTTGTTTTAGTTTCCCAATATTTGGGGATTAGATCTCTCTGTATCCCTGCTAACATGTTTTCCTCTATTATGTCTGACAGCAATATAGCTATTGTGTAAGCTTTTTTCTTTATGTTAGGGTTAGTATGGCATGTATTTTTCCAGTCTTTTACATTTTTTTATTTGTGTCTTTATATTTGAAGTGGATTTTATGTAGACAGTTAGTTTATGATTGTTAGTGCCCTCAAGTTGATTACAACTTCTAGAAACCATGTGTAGTGAAGAGTAAAACCCTGCCCAGTCTTTTTGCACCATCCTCTCACCTTCTGGTCCTACGGTTTTTATGGCCAATTTTTTCAAAAATGGGTGGCCATGTCCTTCTTTATAGAAAGTATTAATCTGGAAGCTCTGCTGAAACCTGTCCACCCTGGGTGACCCCACTGGTATTGGAAATCCTGGTGGCATAGCTGTCAGCATCACAGCAACATGCAGCTGCCACAGTATGAAAACCAACAGATAGGAATGTGGTTCCTTGACTGGGAAATGAACCCAGGCCACAGCAGCGAGAGCACCAAATCTTAACCACTAAACCACTGGTGCTGGCCAGACAGTATATAGATTTTATGTAATCTGACAGTCATTGCCTTTTTTGTTTGTTTGTTTGACTTTTTTTTAATTAAGATTATGATAGATTACAGCCTTGTGAGATTTCAGTTGTACATTATTGTTAGTCTTGTTGTGGGTACACCACTTCCCCCTTTGTGCCCTCCCCCCACTCCCCCTTTTCCCTGGTAACCACTGATCAGTTCTCCTTGTCTATATGTTATCTTCCACCTATGAGTGGAATCATATAGAGTTCGTCTTTCTCTGACAGTCATTGCCTTTTAATTGACCTGTTTAGACAATTTGCATTTAATGTGATTATCAGTATGGTTGTTTACGCCTCCCATCTTGCTATTTGTTTTCTATTTGTCCCAATTATTTTTTGTTTAATTTGTTCTCTTTCTCTGCCCCCTTTTGGATTGACTGATCATTTCACTTCCATCTTATCTTTCATTTGTTTATTACATATAACTGTGTTTTATTATTTCAGTGATTGTTTTAAGGTATATATTATACATTTCTAATTTGTCACATTCTTCTTTAAGTTATATTTTGTCCTACTTCATGTACAGTATGAGCCTTATTTTAGCATACTTTTATTTTCACTCCCCTGTACTTTGTGTTACTTTTTACAAATTGTTCACTCTTTACATATGTTATAATGTCCACTATAGAATTTTACTATTTTTGATTTAAAAAGTCGATTATATTTTAAAGAGATTTAAACTATAACAAAATGTATTTTATTATTTACTCATCTACTTAACATTTTTAGTGCTTTTCATTCTTTTGTATAGATCCAAAATAAATCTCTTACCATTTCCTTTGTGCTCTAAGGACTTCCTTTAATATGCATTTTTTTGTACTCTATATTTGCTGCTGATGAAATCTTTCAGTGTTTGTATGCTGAAAATATCTTTACTTCATCTTTGCTTTCGAAAAACATTTTCCCTGAGTAAAGGATTTTAGGTTTCAATTTTGTTTTCACTAGTAAAGATGTTCCTCTGCTGTTTTCTAATTTTCATTGTTTCTAATAAATCTGCTTCATTCTTATCTTTGATCCTATGTATATAATGAATCTTTTTTTCACAGATTCTTTTTAAGATGTCTCTTTATCATGCATTTTAAGAAATTTGATTGTACTATAACTTGGTGGGGTTTCTTCTTGTTTTTGTGCTTGGGGTTGAATTCATTGAACTTCTATATCTGTACACTTTTATTTTTCATAAATTTGGACATTTCATTCAGTATTTTTCAAAAAATTTTTTCTGTGCCATTTGCCCTCCTTGGACATTACAATTGGACATTACAATTATAGAGATATTAGACCAAGTAAAATTGTTCTACAGTTCTATTGCTCCCTTAGTGTTTTCCCCTTTTTTTATTTGATATAGTTTATTTTACTATTTATTCAAGTTGAGTATTACTTTCTTCTGCAATGTCTAATCTGTCATTACTCTCATCCAATGGAGCTTTTCACATATATATATATATATATATATATATATATATATATACAGATATAAAATATATGATAGATATTTATATATTTCACTGCTCTATTAACTTGTTCAATATTTTCTCTAGCTTCTTGAATATATGGAATATAACTTTACTATTGGTTTTAATGTCTTACCATCTTCGTCGTATTCTTTATCTGTGTGATTTCTGGGTCAGTTTCAATTGACTGATTTTTCTCCTCATTATCAATCATATTTTCTTATTTAGCATACCTAGTAATTTTTTATGGCTGCCAGGCATTGTGAATTTTACATTGTTTTCTCCTCGATATCTTTGTCTTACTACAGGTATTCTTTTGCTTTGTTCTGGGAGACATTTAAGTTACATGGAAATAGTTTTTTTCTATTCAGATCATGCTTTTTAACTTTGCTAGGCAGGACAAGAGTAGCATTTAGTTGGGAGATAATTTTTACCACTAATGAGAGAAAACTTTCCTGAATACTCCCCCCAATGCCTCATTAATTAAGATATTTTTAACTCTGACTGGTAAGAATATGAACAATTTCTGGCCAAGCATTCAAGCAGAGAGATATGACCAAAAGTGTAATAGAGAAACAGAAGATAAAAGCAAACCCACTGTTAATTGAAATTGTGGAGTTAGCAGACAGGATTTCAAATAACTCTCTTCAATATATACAAGCATATTTAGGAAAATAAGTGCAAAAATAGATATAATATGAATATTTTCAATATAAAATTACAACAAATATGAGGGTATTAAATGTACCTTCTATAAATCAGAAATATATCTGAAATTAAGAACTTGATGGATTTAAGATATTAGGCAAAGCAGAGCCTGGATTAGAAAATTGGAAACCAAAAGAAGCACATATATAACTGATTAAGTATAGAAAATGCACAAAATAGCATAAGAGACACATAGGAAATAGGGGAAAGATAAAACATAAGTAGCTGGAGTCTCTGAAAAAGAAGAGAGCAAATTGGGGAAAAAGCAATATTTGGAATGGTAATGACTAAGGCTTTTTCAAAACTGATGAAAAGTATTGACCAACAGAAGCAAAAAACTCTCCAAAGCTCAAGCAAGATAAATAAAAGAAATCCATCCCAATACACATCATAGTAAAATTTCTAATTCCTCTCATAAAAAAATACAAAAAACGCATAACAGGTGAGTTAAATAGGAAATAGGTGGGGAAAAGTTAAATATAAACCCAAATCAATGTGCATTAAATGTATTTTATGCATTAAATTTATAAATTAAATATATTTGACTGAATACTTCAAATAAAAGATTAAAATTGCCAGAGTGGATAAAGAATGAAGAAAATAAAATTCATCTGAATACTGCTTATACAAGACAAACATTTTTTTTAAAGCCATAAAAATGCCAAAGAAAAGGATGAAATGGTGTACTACACAATCATTAACTGTGCAATCATTAACCAAAAGAAACTAGTGCAGCTATGGTAATAGCAATCAAAGTATACATTAATTCCATGGAAAGTCATGCTTACAATATAGCATAGAATTTTTAAGAAATATATTAAAATAGAAAAAATATTAAGAATCACAATCAATAATCTGTTGCATCCTCAAAAAACTGAGGGAGAAAAGCAGCAAATTAAACTCCTAGAAAGTAGAAATAAATTATGAAAATAAAAGCTGAAGTCATTGCAATAAAAAATAATCTCAAATATGGAAAATCAGAAATTCCAAGAACTGATTATTTGACAAGGTTAATAAAAGTGGGCAGCTCCTGGCAAAACTCAGCCATGAAAAAATAAAGGAAATACAACTTATCAATATCACTACGAAAAAGGGACATTGCTAAAAATCTTATGAACAACACTACAAGAATAAATTTAGCAAGTTAAATGAACACGATTGATAAAATTTACCAAAAATTTCAAGGAGATCAAATATATAACAGTTCCTATATATTTAAGCAATGAAAAACCTTATTAAAAACATTCTCACAAAGAAAACTGTAGAGCTGGATACCTAAACTGGGGAATTCTTCCAAATATATAAAGAAGATATACATATTTAGATAGAGACAAACATATAATAAATGTGTCATAATTAGGAAGACAAGAAAGGAGGTAGAATAAAATGTTTAATTGAAATGAAGACAAGAAGTGAGCATCAGAGGAGGAAAAGCAGAAGGGAAAATGCAAGAGAAATGGGAGAGTGTAGCCCCCAACCAAAACATAGGAATATTCATATTGAGTGTAAATGAATTAAGCACTTCAACTAAAAGATAAAGATTGTTCCATTGGGTGGAAAAGACTTAATAGTGTGTATTTATTTAAAATGAACTTTAAGGGTTTGTTTTTGTTTTTTGCTGAGGAAGATTCTCCTTGAGCAAAACATCTGTGGCCAATCTTTCTCTTTTTGCTGAAGAAAATGCTCCCTGAGCCGACATCTATTGCCAATCTTCCTCTATTTTGTATATGGGTTGCCACCCCAGCTTGGCCACAAGTAGTGTAGGGCCACAGCTGGGAACCAAACCTGGGCCCCTGAAGTGGAGCACACCAAATTAACCACCAGGCCACCAGGGTGGGCCCCTAAAATGCACTTTAAATTTAAAGACAGAAACAGATGAGGTAAGCATATGGAAAAAGATATACGGTAAATAGAGTGAGCATCAAAAAGGTAATGTAGTATTTCAAATAGACACCAAAACACTGAGTATTATAATAGTTAAATGGAATCACTTAATAATGATAAATTAGAAAAGTCATAAAAATTCCAGATACGTATGCATATAAAGAGTTTTAATATAAATAAAATTTAAACTTATAGAACTAAAGGGAGAAATAGATAAATGCAAAAATCATAGCTTGAGATTTTACTACCCCTCTATCTGCAGCAAAAAACAGTAGGAAAATTCAGTAAATATATAGGAAATCTGAACAATACTATTCATGAACATGATCTAACTAGCATCATTGAACCCCACTCTCTACAAATGGAAAATACACCTTCTTTCCAAGTGTGCATGGAATAGGCATGCTAAGCATAAAATAGATCTCAACAAATTTCATAAGATTGCAATGTTCAGGGTTTTCTCTAAATACAGTAACATTAACTTAGAAATCAATAACAGTAAGTTGTCCAGAAAATTTTCAATTATTTGGAAATTATATAACACGCTTCTAAATATCTCACGGGTCAATAAGAAACCACAAGAACATTTGCAAATATTTCAAGCAAAATGATTAATTTAATATAATTAAAGCAGTGGTTAGAGGGAAATTTATAGTCTTAAATGTCTATAAAAGAAAAGAAAAATGTTTAAAAGCAATTATCTAAAGTTTACCTAGAAAAGGTAGAAAACCAAAGCAAGCTAAACCCAAAGTAAGCAGAAAGCAAGAAATAGTAATTACAAAATCAAAAACCAAAGCAACGAACAAAAAATTGACAAAATTTCAAAGCCAACAGTTGGGTTTTCTAAAAGATTAAAAATTTATAATCTCCTAGTAAGATTGCTCAAGAAAAAAAGAGAAAACAAATTATTAACATCAGAATGATATCACTACAGATGCCACAGATACTAATAAATCATAAGGATATATTATGAAAAATTTTATTCTAGAAATCTGATAATATGATATGGGCCTATTCCTTGAAAAACACAAATTATCAAAACTAACTGAAGAAAAACTAAAATAACTGAATAGCTCATATCTAGCAAAGAAATTGAACATATACAAAGGAGTCCAGGCCCAGTGTTCTCCTTTTTGAATTCTATCACACATTTACAGAAGATGTGATGTTAATCTTACAGAAATAAACATCCTGCTTTTTGCCAGGTTGGAAAGGACTGACTGCGCACGGTCGGTGGGAGAGCATTGGTTTCTAACTTCGCTTTGTTCAGATTTCAGCTTCCCTGTTTTCCTCATCCTTGCTCACCCTTGCTTCTGAGATCTTTAACAACCAAAATTCTGGCCCTTTTTTAGGGCATGTTTGTGATGTTCTCTAGAAATATCCATGTTAGGTTTCTGTGTTGTGGCCTCTACTAGTACATATAACAATTTAATTAAGCATAGTAAGGTTATTAATGTTTTATTTGAGAAAATTATCCATCTCATTTTCTTTCTTTACTAATGTTAATCATAGTAATATCCACTTTCTCTAATTCACTCTTTCTTATAATTCACAATTTTAACTTTATTTTGTTAAATGGTATATTCTTGGTCTCCACTGAGCTTATTTCTGTCACTGTTTTCATTTTTATGTATGTATTAATCTTGTTTAGTCTGTTACTTTTTCTAAGGTTTGGAGTTTCTTTAATATCTGCATATATTTTAAACATTCATTTGTATACGTTACAGATTGTTCTGCTAATATCTCACGGTCTTGAAATGATTAATCTCCTAGCTCAGAGGACTTGCTGATATGTATTTATATGAGACTGTTTCTTCGTGTACTTTGTAACTTTTTCTTTTAATTCTTCATCACTGGAAGGCTTCCTGTAGGAATCCCAGAGTGCGTGGGTTATAGGTACTTCTCTACAAAAAGTTTCACTTTTCCCTCTAGCAGGCATTATAGTCTTGTCATAAGTGCAGAGCTTCTTTGTAACATTAATTTGGAGTGGCTATTTCCCAAACTTTTTGTAGTGAATGTTGCAGGCTAAGAAACTGTACCTTTTGTTTAGTTGTTTTAAAAAATGTAATAGAATACAATTTTTTATCATATCAATTTATCAATTATTTCATCAATTTATTGTACTAATTTCTCAATTGAAACAAATATAAAATATTACCATTATTATTGACCTTTAATTCTTTATTCAGACACTGGTAAGTTTTCATTACTTTAAGTAGAATTAAGAATATTCAGATGAATACATGGTCCCTGTTCTAAACAGAATACATGCATCCTTAAATTCATCCAAATTCATACACGCACACACATCTCAATATTTGTAAAGGCAATGCTGATCATTAATTAATAAGGAATATGTATGTTATAGATAATAAGGATCATAATTTATTACTAAGGAAATTTTTCAAAATGGAGGACATACCTGGACCATTAAAAAATGACCAAGATTTAATTAATGGTTAGTTTCCTTTAAAAAAATCAGCATTAAAGGCAAGATTAAATGATCAATACCTTGTTAAGACCTAGCTGCTAGAGACATTGTGTAGACTCCGAAATTAAAAAGTCTTCTCTCTACCCTTAGGCTATATGTTCAAATGGTCTGTGAATGTATTACTTTTTTAATGTACTTTTATTGAGATATAACTGACATATAACATTGTTTAAAGTATGCAATGTACTGATTTGATATACTTGTATATTGCAATATGATTATCGCCATAGCATTAGCTAACACTTGTAGCCTGTCACATAATTATCTTTTTTGTGTGCATGTGGTAGAAACAATTAAGATCTAGTCTCTTAGCAACTTTGAAGTTTATAATAAAGCATTGTTCTCTGTAATTACTATGTCATGCATTGGCTTTCCAGGAGTTATCCATCTACTCATTGCAAGTTTGTGCCTTAAACAACGTATCCTCAATTCCCCCATCCCCCAACCCTTGATAACCGTCATTCTACTCTTTGCTTTTGGGTGTTTGGCTTGTTTTAGATTCCATGTGTGAGTGATGTCAATCAGTATTTGTCTTTCTCTATCTGACATCTCACTTAACATAATGCCTTCAAGGTCCATCCATATTGTCATAAATGGTAGGATGTCCCTCTTTCTCATGGCTGAATTATATTCCGTTGTATAGATAGACCACATACTCCTTATCCATTCATCCATTGACAGGCACTTAGACTGTTTACATATCTTGATTATTGTGAATAATGCTGCAGTAGAAATGGGAGTGCATATATCTCTTCAATATCCTTTTCCTTTTCCTTTATGTTGATGAACGAAATGAATTCAAATGAAATGTTTTCATTTCCTTTGGATTTACACTCAGAAGTGGAATTACTGGATCACATGGTGGTTCTATTTGTAATTTCCTGAGGAACCTCCATACTATTTTCTATAGTGGCTGCACCAATGTGCATTCTCATCAAAAGTGTACAAGGTTTCTCTTATCTCTTCATCTTTGCCAACACTTATTATGGCATGTCTTAATAATAGCCATTCTAACAGGTGAGAGATGATACCTCAATGTGAATTTGATTTGCATTACCCTGATGATTAGCAATATTGAGCATCATCATTTGGATGTGTTCTTTGGCAAAATGTATATTTAGGTTCCCTGTCCATTTTTTAATCAGATTGTTTTTTGTTATTGATTTGTATGAGATCTTTATATATTTTGGATATTAACCACTTATCTGATATATAGTTGTTGCTGGGGTTTTTTGTTTGGTTGGTTGTTTGTTTTGCTGTGCAGAAGTTTTTTTGTTTAATGTAGTCCCATTTGTTGATTTTTGCTTTTGTTGTTTGTACTTTTGGCATCATAGCCAAAACATCATTGTCCAGGCCAATGTTAAGGAGCTTCTTACCTATGTTTTCTTCTAGGAGTTTCATGGTATCAGGTCTTATATTTTGGTCTTTAATTCATTTTTAGTTAATTTTTGTGAGTGATATAAGATAGGGGTGCAAATTTTTTTCCTGCATGTGGTTATCCATTTTTCCCAACACCAAGTATCCTTTCCCCATTGAATGTTCTTGGCTCCCTTGTCAAATACTAGTTGACTGTATTTGTGGCAGTTTATTTCTGGTGTCTTGATGTTTTTCAATTGGTCTATGAGTCTATTTTTATGCCAGTAACATGCTATTATAATTACTATGGCCTCGTAGTATAGTTTAAAATCAATAAGGATGATACTTCCAGCTTTGTTGCTCTTTCTCAGAATTGTTTGGGCTATTTGGAGTATTTTGTGGTTCCATAAAAATTTTAGATTTCTTTTTCTATTGCTGTGAAAAAAGAAGCCATTGGAGCTTTGATAGAAATTACATTGAGTCTATAGACGGCTTTGGGTAGCATGGACATTTTAACAATATTAATTGTTCTGATCTATGAACACAGGATGTCTTTCCATTTGTTTGTGTCTTCAATTTCTTTCATCAAGATCTTGTAGTTTTCATTATACACATCTTTCACTTACTTAGTTAAATTTATTCCTGAGTACTTTATTGCAAGTGGAATAGCTTTTCTTTTTCAGATGTTTTATTGCTAGTGTATTGAAACACAACTGATTAATATGTGTTAATTTTATATCTTGCAACTTTACTGAATTTCCTGATTAGTTCCAAAAGCTTTTTGGTTGAGTCTTTAGGATTTGCTATATATAAGATCATATCATCTGCAAATAATGACAATTTTACTTCTTCCTTACTAATTTGGATGTCTCTTATTTCTTTGCCTTACCAAATTTCTGTGACTAGGATTTCCAGGATTATGTTAAATAAGAGTAGTTAGAACAGCCACCCTTTTCTAGTTCGTGATCTTAGAGGAAACGCTTTCAATTTTTCACTGTTGAGTGTAATGTTAGATGGATTTGTTATATATTGCCTTTATTGAGGTGTGCTCCTTCTATACCCAATATGTTGAGGGTTTTTTTTTTTTTTTACCATCAAAGGATGTTGTATTTTGTCAAATGCTTCTTCTGCATCTATAGTGATAGTTACGTGATTTTTATCTTTCATTCTATTAATGTGGTCTGCCACATTTATTAATTTGCATATGTCAAACCATCCTTGTATCCCAGGGATAAATCCCACTTGGTCACAGTGTATAATCCTTTTAATGTGTTGTTGAATTCAGTTTGCTAATATTTTTTTGAGGATTTTTATGTTTATATGCACCAGAGATATTGGTCTGCAGTTTTCTTATCTTGTCCTTATCTGGGTAATATTGGCCTCATAAAATGAGTTTGTAAGTATTCCCTTCTCTTTTGCTTTTGGAAGCAGTTTGAGAAGGACTGGCATTAATTCTTCCTCACACATTTCATAGAATTCACCAGTGATGTTGTCAGGTCCTGAGGTTTTCTGTATTGGGAGGTTTTTGATTACCGATTCAATCACTTTACTTATTATTGGTCTATTCAAATTTCTATTTCTTCCTCATTCAATATTGGTAGGTTGCATGTTTCTAGGAATTTCTCCATTTCTTCTGGGTTATTCAATTTCTTGGCATATAATTGTTCACAGTAGTCTATGATCCTAAGCATTTCTTGAGAATTAGTTGTAATGTCTCATTCATTTATGATTTTATTTATTTGAGTTTTCTCTTTTTTCTTTGTTAGCCTAGTTAAAGATCCGTCAATTTTGTTTATCTCTTCAAATCACCAAGTCTTAGTTTTGTTGATTTTTTCCTATTGTTTTTCTGGTCTCTCTTTCATTTATTTCCACTCTCATCATTATCATTTTCTTCCTTCTGCTAACTTTGGGCCTAGCTTTTCCTCTATTTCTAGTTTGCTGAAATGTAAAATTAGTTTTTTATTTGATATCCTTCCTTTTCCTTAACATATTCATTTATTATTGTAACGATGACAGATTTAGCTTTAATCTGAGACTCCTTATTCTGTTTCATACATTTTTACATGTTCTATGTGCAGATAGATGTAAACAATGACTGCATGCTTGGCACATGTGAAAATGGGAACTGACTTTATCCTCAAAAAAAATTTTTGTTTACTTTTTTAAATAATGAGGGAGTTAAATATGCACATGAATGATACACTTCATTAACAATTAATGAAATTGAAGAAGTTACTAATTTCTAAGATTTTTCAGGATAAAACATACACAATTTAAAGAATTTCTTTTTATAATCTAATATTCTTCATAATCCCTAAAACTACCCGATTCTCCCTCTTTTCTCAGGACAGCACTCAAGCTCTTCAATACAAATCCAAAACAATTATTCAATACTTACTCAGTTCCAGAACATGCTACTGCAAGAGCCCAAGTATGTACTGAACTTAACTCTTTATCCTATGACCATTTTATACCCTTTGTTGATAAATAAGGATGTGTGAGGTCAGGTGTGTGTATGTTTATATATAATTGTAAAAAAATTAATAATTCACAATTTTTTATGAACATAGGAAATACTGTTAGGTGGCAGTGTAAGAAGATTTGAATTGAAAAAATAATTAAGACTGGCCATGAATGAGGAACAACAAGTAGTAAGACCTGAGGATAGAAAGCGAAAAACATGATTTGGTGGTCAATGATGGTGAATCTTCATAATTTTGAACTTAATTGTTGGAGGAAAAGAAAATATGATGATGCTGACCCTTCAAGCAGTCAAGATTCCTAATGGAAAAAGCTTATTTGAGGCGTCGCACAACTGGAAACCATAAAATTAGTCCTGTCCATCAAAATTAATCAGTTTTATGGAGAAATGTTCTAGTGATTCAATGCTTCCACTCACTGGAGGAGAGACTGGTAAGAATCCTAAGTAATGCTCTAAATAATTCTCCAACTGCTGAATTATTTTTCTAATAAGTTCAGTAATTATTGCACATACTTCATATTTTACCTTCACTTAAATCAGTTCTGCTCCAAATATGACGAGGGAAGATATTGCTGAACATTAGTCATTAGTGTGCTATGATTTATAGCAAATGGTGCTTAATATCCCTATAATTACTAATAAAACTCTTTTATTTCATTTTTATATTCCTATGGAAGAGAGCTAGGAAATCTAATGGGATTGCTTGTCAGAGTTATTTCTAAATTCAAAAATATAATTTCTCTAATATTACCTCTCTTTAGTTCTCTATATTTTACATCTTTAGTGTAAAAAATAGAGTGGAAAGAAAATATTTTTTATAAAATTGCCTTTAATTTAATATTTATGAAATAAACTCTGTTATGTGAGTACCATATTCCCACTGACCAACATTGTGCATCTATATATTAATTTCATTTGGATAAAATATTTCCAGAATTTTACTATATTTAAGATGAAATAAGGGTTTCTGGATTGTATATTCAAACAAGAATGCGATGTAGTGAATGATATATATTTGGTCTCTGTCCCCAGTTTCTAGAACAGAGCTTCTAAAATCCTCATAACTTCCTGAGTGATAGGGGTGGGAGAAACATCATTTGTTTTTCATAAGCCCCTTTCAAGGATCCCTGAATTATGCTAATGAAGGGACTTTTTGTGGGCCCTTAGATAACTTCGGGATGGGGGCTGGTTACCAGAGGAATCAACCACAGGATCAGAGAATGGGAACTTTCATTCCCATCCCTGAGCTGGGGGTGGGAAGATGGGCTGGAGACTGAGTTGATCGCTAAGGGCTGATTATTTAATCCATCATGCCTATGCAGTGGGATCTCCATAAAAACCTCAAATGATGGGCTTCAGGATTCTGAAAGCTTCCAAGTTGATGATATATCCACATGCTGGGAGTGTGACAGGCTCAAAACTCTAAGGGGTTGGAAAGTTTCTGCACTTGGGATGCTTCCAGACCTCACCCCGTGTACTTCTTCATCTGGCTGCTCATTTGTATCCATGATAATATACCTCATAATTAACTGATGATAGTAAGTAAACTGTTTTCATGAATTCTGTGAGCTATTCTAGCAAATTTTCAAACCCAAGGAGAGGATTGTGGGAACTCCTGATCTGTAGCCTGTTGGTCTGAAGTACAGATGGCCCAGACTTGTGATTGGCTTCAGAAGTGGAAGGCAGCCTTGTGGGACTGAGCCCTTAGCCTGTGTGGTCTGCACTACTAAATCCAGGTAGTTAGTGCCAGGGCTATTTAGTGTGAGAACAATAAAGCTTCACATATTTGGTGTCAGAAGTTTTGAGAGTTGAAAAACAGTGATGCTTTAGGCTGGTATAAAACTTGTTTTGTCTATTATCCACCCAATCACACTGGAGGTTTTCCAAATTGTGGATATTCTTTCATCCTAGGTCTTTAGTGAAAATGTTGTAAATCAGAGCCCCCAGCAAACTAACAATGGACATGCGGCGTGAAAAAGAAGTTAAACTTTGCTGTTAGTATAGTACAACTTAAACTATACTGACCATTTCACAGATGAAACTTACAGGTTAGCAGGATAATTTCCATTGTTTAGTGTCTTTTGTGTTTAGACATTGTACCATTGAGTAACCCATCCAATTAATTTTTTTCATTCAGTTTACTTATCCACCCCCTTCACAGAGATACTGTGACACATCTAATTAGATATTTTCCTAAAGTCCAGGAAAGTCTAGGATTTGTACAGCTTTCTCTTGCTTGAATAATCTAGTGGTACTCTCAGAGAAAGAAATAAGTTTAAGTTGTTTTAATGCACTTATCTTAGGTCCCACTAATAAGGAATTTATTTTGTATGCCAGTGGCTTCTAAACACTGGGTCTTGGAAAAGTCCCCAGCTATCAGTAATATTGCCACCTGAGGAATATAATAAATATGCAATTCCTACTCTGTACATCAGAGAATCTATTTCAATAGATCAGATCAATTTAATTATATTGGAATCAACTGTTTATCTCTTTTAATCTATATAGGACTGTCACATCAGTGGAGGCTCTGGTATACTAGGTGGTATAAGAGAATGTTGACATAAAGTTTGGTAAGAAAATGAGGAATGACCATTTGAAAAAGTTTCTCAGGTAACTCTGAAATCATCTGTTTTTGTTCATTAAGGACACGTGTTCTAAGCACTCACAAACTCTCAGTTTAATAGGGCAATTCTATTGATAAAGATTCTTAGCTGTAAACAAGAAAATGTATCCTTGGTTGTTTAAAAGAAAGAGATTTATTTTAGGGAATTTTGTAGCTTTCTAAAGAGACATGGAATAAGACTGAATACTCCCTAGCCAAGAACACTACGGCTAGCAGAAATGCTCAACCACACGGTGGGGCTGTGCTAATAAAAATGCCTCCCATCGCTGACTCTGCATACATATGTGCTGGGAGCCCATGGGTAGAAACTCTACCATGGCTGGTCCAGAAAATGACAAGTCTCTGTCTTAGATCTAGTTCCCTACTTCTGGAACTAAGCCAAGCTGCTCACTTCCACCTTCTAAGTCTCCTACATGTGCGTAGTAAAATCCATAGACTTTAGAGGCAACAGAATCTGGAGATATGTAGTTCTTTTTCTTTTTCTTTTCTTTTTTTTTTTTTTTTTGGTAGTCTCTATAGCACAGAAATGACAGCTGGGAGATAGCTGAAGAAGGCATTGCCTGAGCTAGTTTATAGTACCAGCCCCATCAACCTAGGTCATAGATTCTTGTCCTAGGTTGAAATCAAACAGAGCACCTTTAAGATGTATTTATTTTCAAGAGCTGTCCATTGTCTGCATCCAGGCTTTCAGTATGATGTCTCAGTCTTCAAGATGCCTAGTATCTCAGTCTTCTAACTTCTTAAATCTCATAATCTTCGAATTATCCAATAATCTTTGTAATCAAGGAAACTCATATTCATGTTGAAGAGTTAAATAAAAAGAAAATCATGGTCTTTGTTCCTCCATGCTAGGGAAATTGGCACAAGCTCATTTTTCAAATATGCATTTACTTACACATGTCACATTACATGTGTACACATATTGCATTTGATTTAGGACAGTGACCAGAATGCTAGAGGTTTGGAGAGTTGCCTCACTTATTATTATCTCTAAGATTTCATTTTTTTTTCTGATTTACATGGTAACCTTCACATAAAAGGAGAAAGTGCTCTGTGGCTTAATAAATTCATCAAATTGATGGATTTAAGCTTTTATATGGATCAAACTTAGCCTATAGCTGAATAGTTCAATATTTCAGCCATCTCAAAGGCCATAAAAATAAAATCTTTGATAAAGACATGTAAGACCCCAAATGGCCATTCTATACAGAATAAATAAATAAATAGCTAGACCAATGTAAGTAGGGCCACTGATCTTTGGTCCTGGCCTATTGAAAGTGGTAACAGGATGACATAAATGAAGTGTGGGGTTTCTATGGCAATCCACATTCCTTGAAAATGTAAGAATTGCTGTTGCTTCTGGGGGTGGCTTTGGTCAATTTGTAATAACTGATAATAGAGTTATATTCCTAGAATGAATGAATGATGTACCGTCTATTTATGAAGGAGAATAATTTGGTTCTGATGTTGAGGTTAGAGACATCTGGAAGGTGTCTCTGGTTTACATTCCAGGAAACTTACTTGTGAAGAACAATTCACTTTACTGTCAATTTTCAAACTTTTATTATCTGTTTTAGTGACTGATTTCTTAGGTAGAAATTTATACAAGGTCACTTAGAGGAATACGTTATTTAAGGTGTCCACGGAAGCCACCTGCTATACCAAGCAATCATTTTATATAAGAATTTACAAATAAAGAAAAATGGAAAAGATAGATGAGTTAAGGTGATTTCTTTGGCTGGTGATGCAAAGAGGGAAGTTGCTGTAAAATCCCTCTCTTTTGATTAAAACTTAGTTGTTTGAGAAAGCAAGGCTGAACAGCTCAAATGTGGAGGTCTAAATTCACAAGGTTTTACTGAGAGGGCTGCTTTGTCCTGCTAATGCTTCCTTTTGGATTCAAGTGAATCTAAGGAATTCAACATCCTCAGAAAGGGAACAGAATTACAAGGCATTATATCTGCTTATCTTTTCAGAGACATCCTGTTATTCTCACTTGAATGGCACACTGAGCTGGTTTACAATTAGAGGAAGGCTTCACCAGCCAAGCCTTGTTGGAATACCCGTACTGCATGCACTTCCCTCTAGCCCCATTCTGGTACCTCCTGGATACAATGTGATATTTAAACCATCAGGAGGATGACAAGTGTGGATCGTACTCATGCAACGTGACCTCTTAAATGACAGAAAATTACAAAAGACTGCACTTAAGGTAACTTGTGACACTGAACAGAGCCTGGGGCAGGCTGAGACTGATGGACAGAGACATGGATAGACATTCGCAGTGTGGGGACCTGGAATTGGCCACCCCAAGATATGTCTCTTTGGCATCAGGATTATTTGAGGCTGATTGCTTTTGATAAACTGGGACAGGGAAGGAGGCTATGAGGAATGGAACTTGCCCTTTGTTAGGACACATTTACGTTTGTAAGGTAAATCTCTTATCTGTAAAGGTGCCTCCCTCTCTGTACCAGGAAGAAGAAAGGAGATGACTTTCTCTCTAGAAACTCTTCATCAATACCAAAGGCAAGGAATTAAAATCTTCATTTTATTGTGCTAGTCTGGTAACCTCCTGTAACTGACTTCCCTCCCCCTCCCAACGTTGGCATTCCTTAAGCATTAAGCATCTTTCCTTAGGCTAGGAACCGATTGCTGCTGCGCTCACCTGTGACCGCCCAGCTCCAGACATTGGCTTGCCTCCTGCTACGCCCACCGAGATAGCAAACCATTACCTGCTGTGTCCATCAAGCACTGTGCCGATAGGGCAATCTTGTGACTATTGTGAGAGTGAAATATTCAGTATTGACTGAAATGTGACTATTTCAGTCACATGTGAAACACCCCGTTGGGGGGTATATAACCACTATGTGTACCCCACTTCTTTGGTGCCCTTTCTTCCTTCGGGAAGAAAGGCCCCGGGCCATGGTTCCTCATAAAGCTTTGTTTAATTTTCTCTTGCTATTCCGTCTCATGTGAATTTAATTCGTTCTCCAGCCAGATGAACCCACATTTGGGGAGAGGAAATGTCCTCCTCCCCTACAGTAGCAACATCTTGTGGAGAGACAGAAGTGTGAGGCAGCTAAGGCAGCCTGCAAATTGAGGGAAATAGGAAGGGGGCCATTAACTGACACCAACTGTGTGCATGATTTTTAGGTACTTTTTTTAATTACCCAACTATTGATCATACACAAAGTCCCTGACACTTAATGAGCAGTTCTTTTGCTTCCTTCAAGTTCATCTCATTGTCAGCATTTAATAACATATGGACTGTTATCTGACATGCTGAGGAAGATGAGGTGATGTTATAATTGCCTTAGTTGACAAAATGAAGCACAAACAACAAAAGTGGGATTTTAAAAGCCAAGCTTTTATTTCTCCCTTATTTAATTTTTAATTGGAAACACTTAGCTTTTATTTACTTTAAAAAGTAATGATTTTTGCCAGTGGATTATCTATCTCTTTAAAGTCGGGGATGATTCTTTTCTTGCAAAAAAAGAAAGCAGGAAATATTGGATCTTGCAGCATTCATTTATTTATGAGATTCAATTTGCCCAGTTCTTTAAAGTGTGCTATATTCTTGCTCTCTTCCTGGACATTTCCATAAAATTCAAATGTCCATGCTAATTACATTTGTTAAATCTTACTTACAGACAATGTCTGAGACTATTTTCAAGGTTTCAAATTCCAGGCTAGAAATGACCAAAAGTTTCTTTGAAAATTGAGGTATTTCCATGTTTGCTGTGGTGAACCAAGGGAAGATGATCCTGACCTGCTCCTTGCCTATAAGTCATTTCTTATAAATTCGGCCTTAATTTTGCCTTACAAGTAATATATTGTCATTTTTTTTCCTATCTGGAAGGATAGCATCCACATTTTAGATGATGTATCTGAGACTTCACGATATTAATTGCCTTGCTCACAAACACATAGCTAGAATATGAGCCAGGACGTCTGACCCGATGCACTCTCAACTCCTGCCTCCACGGCAGGATCTGACAGACCCAAAAGGCAACTTTGCTTCAGAACATCATTGCTGGTGGATGATGGTGAACCTCTTCACTTGGTTTCTGAATATTATTCCTCTGCTGACCTCTGCTGCCTGCCCACCCTTATCCTTAAGTGTATGTACCTAGAATTCTAACCTCTCTATTACTTGGACAATGGGATTACAGAATTTAGGGTTGGAAAGGTCACTAGAGGTTACCAAGTCACCCTGATTGTTCAGATGAAAAAACTTAAGTTCAGAAGAAGAGAAAGAGTGATTAATTAAGTCACACAGCTCCCTGGAGTTATAGACAGACTTCTAAGTGTGGTTTTCTCCTCAAAGTAATGCTTCTTCTGAAGATCATGGACCACTAAACACTTGTTTGTGTTTCGTAGAAGTAGCTGGGGTGGTGTCTGAAAATGTTACTTTTTATGGAGAAAATATTGATTTGGAAATAAAGTATAACCTTCCCATTTAGCATCTTTTATATATGTGAATATACTAGTGAAACAAACAAGAATTGCATGTGTGCATGAGGAGTTAAATTTAAGAAAGTTTTATTTTGGATATACCTTAAAAGTTGCCAGTTCCAATTATCCATGAACATGTTCATTTGAGTTCCTGTAGAACTTTAAAGGAATCCAATCTTCTTTATTTTTGCCGGTTTGTGAGAAGCAGGTAAAAGCTTGTAAACATAAGAATTCATCAATACTTTTGCATAACAAAGAATGTTGTTTTCTGAACATTGGGACTTCTATAGTATAAAGCATATACAGAAACAACTCATTTTATAGAGGAAAATGAGAAGGAAAAAGACCCTTGAACTTACTAAAAACACAACTTCTTCTCTCTGTGCCTTGTGATCTCTCAGCAGGAATAAGCCCATAAGCAAAGCAGACACAGATGTTCTCCCTTCCCCTTCCTCCTGTGTTGTGCTGCTTCCTCTTGGTGGAGGGGCTGAGGGACTGTGCAGTAGACTCATCATGGTTTTAGTTCATGGCTGCAGAGCCTTGACTTAACTTTCACAGTATCTGAGCCGCCACAAGAGCTACATAAAAGAGGCTCTACTGTTGCTGTTCTTCCCAGTTAAGATTTTAGAAATTTATTAGAATGACAAAGGAGAATAGGCAAAGATTTTTAGATGTTTGATAATCATTTAAAGCTATTCTGATAATAAGAAATACATATTTGGTCTTTGTCCCTGGTTCCTGGCACAGAGCTCCTAAAACCCTTGGAATTTCCTAGGAGATAAGAGTGATAAGAGCATGTTTTGTTGTTCATAATGAGTCCCTTTAACCATGCCTGAATTTTTTCTAATAAAGTGATTCTTACTGGGTCTCTGGATAGCTTCAAAATGAGAGCTAGTTGCTAGAGGAAGGAAACATGTGATTAGAGAGTTGCAACTTAGAGCTTCACCAGCAGGATCTCCAGAGAGTGGATGGGGATGGAGACTGAACTCAACTACCAAGGATCAATAATTTAATCAATCATTCCTGTGTAACAGGACCACCATAAAAATCCCTAAACAATTGAAACAGTAATCAAAAGCATCCCAAAGAATAAAACCCCTGGACCTGACAGCTTCCCTGGGGAATTCTACCAAAATTTCAGAGACTATTTAATACCTATCCTTCTCAAGCTATTCCAAAAAATTAGGGAAGATGGAATACTTCCTACCACAATTGTATGTTGACAACATCACTCTGATACCAAAGCCTGACAAAGACAACACAAAAAAGGAAAACTACAGGCCAATATCACTGATGAACATAGATGCAAAAATCCTCAATAAAATTTTGGCAACTCGAATTCAGCAATACATCAAAAGGATCATACATCACGATCAAGTGGGATTTACACCAGGGGCACAAGGCTGGTTCAACATCCTCAAATCAATCAACATGATACACCACATCAACAAATAGAGGAATAAAAACCACATGATCATCTCAATAGATGAAGGGAAAGCATTTGACAAGATCCAACAGCCATTTATGATAAAAACTCTTAACAAAATGGGGACAGAAGGAAATTACCTCAACATGATAAAGGCCATATATGACAAACCCACAGCCAACATCATACTCAATAGGCAAAAACTGAATGCGATTCCTCTGAGAAAAGGAACAAGACAAGGGTGCCCACTATCACCACGCTTATTCAACATAGTACTGGAGGTTTTGGCCAGACAAATTAGGCAAGAGAAAGGAATAAAAAGAATCCGAATAGAAAGTGAAGAAGTGAAACTCTCGCTGTTTGCAGATGACATTATCTTATATATAGAAAACTCCAAAGAATCCATCAGAAAACTAATAGAAATACTTAACAACTACAGGAAAGTTTCAGGGTACAAAATCAACTTAAAAAATTCAGTTGCTTTTCTGTACTCCAATAACGAACTTATAGACAGAGAACTCCAGAATACAATTCCATTTACAGTCGTGACTAAAAAAATAAAGTGGCTAGGAATAAATTTAACTAAGGAGGTGAAGGATTTACACAATGAAAACTTTAAGACATTACTGAAAGAAATTTATAATGACATAAAGAGATGGAAAGAGATTCCTTGCTCATGGATTGGAAGAATAAACATAGTTAAAATATCCATATTACCCAAAGAAATCTACAGATTCAATGCAATCCTGATCACACTCCCAATGACATTCTTCATGGAAAAGCAAAGAATCCTAAAATTCATACGGTGCAACCAAAGGCCCCAATTTCTAAGGCAATCCTGAGAAAAAAGAATAAAGCTGGAGGTACCACAATCCCTGAATTCGAAAGGTACTACAAAGCTCTAGTGACCAAAACGGCATGGTACTGGTACAAAAATGTGCACAGAGATCAATGGGACAGAACTGAAAGCCCAGAAATAAAACCACACATCTACAGACAGCTAATCTTCTACAAAGGTGCCAAGAACATAGAATGGAGAAAAGAAAGTCTCTTCAATAAACGGTGTTGGGAAAACTGGACACTCACATGCAAAAGAAAGAAGGGAGACCATTAGCTCATGCCATACACAAAAATAAACTCAAAATGTATCAAAGAGTTGAAGAGAAGTCTTGAAACCATAAAACTCCTGAAAGGCAATATGGGTAGTACACTCTTTGACATCGAACCGAAAAAGACCTTTTTGAATACCATGTCTTCTCAGACAAGGGAAACAATAGGAAAAAATAAACAAGTGGGAGTTCATCAGACGAAAGAGCTTCTGAAAGGCAAAAGAAACCAGAATCAAAACAAAGAGACAACTCATAAATTGGGAGAAAATATTTGCAAATCATATATTTCACAAGGGGTTAATCTCGAGAATATATAAGGAACTCACACAAGTTCAATAAAGAACAATAAAGGAACAAACAACCTGCTCAAAAAATGGGCAGAGGATATGAACAGACATTTTTCCAAAGAAATTATACAGAAGGCCAAGAAACACATGAAAGGATGTTCAACATCACTAATCATCAGGGAAATGCCAACTAAAACTACACTAATATACCACCTTATGTTAAAAGGGCTAAAAATAACAAATGTTAGAGAGGGTGTAGAGAGAAGGGAACCCTCATGCACTGTTGGTGAGAATGCAAACTGGTGCAGCCACTTTGGAAAACAGTATGGAGATTCCTCAAAAAACTAAAAATAGAAATACCATATGACCCAGCTATCCCACTACTGGGTATCTACCCAAACAACTTGAAATCAACAATCCAAAGTAACATATGCCCCCCCCCCATGTTTGTTGCAGCACTATTCACAATAGCCAAGACATGGAAGCAACTCAAGTGCCCATTGACTGATGATTGGATAAAGAAGATGTGGTATATGTATACAATGGAATACTACTCAGCCGTAAAAAGACAAATTCATCCCATTTACAATAACATGGAAGGACCTGGAGGGAATTATGCCACGAGAAATAAGCCAGACTGAGAAAGACAAACACCAGATGATTTCACTCATATGTGGAATATGAGCAAACTCACAGACAAACAGTTCAGTGGTTACCAGGGGAAGGGGGGTGGTGCTTGGGGGGTGGGCACAGGGGGTGAAGGGGAGCATTTATGTGGTGAGAGTCAAGAAATAATGTACAACTGAAATCTCACATTGACGTAAAATATTATGAACTCATTTTTAAAAAAATCTCTAATCAACAGGTTTTGGAGAGCTTCCAGATTATTGAACAGCTTCCAAGTTGGTGAACACTTTGAAGTGCTGGGAGGCTGGAATGCCTGGAGAGGACATGGAAGCTCTGCTCCTGTGACCCCTCATTCCTCCATGTCCCATTACCTTGCCCTATGCATCTCTGCCGTCTTGCTGTTTCTGAGTTGTATTCTTTATAATAAACTGGTAAATGTAATTGAAGTGTTTCTCTGAGTTCTGTGAGTGTTCTAGCAAATTAGTGAACCTGAGGAGGGGGTTGTGAGAATCTCCTGATTTTATAGCCAGTCAATGAGAGGCACAAGTGGCTGGGACTTGTGGTTGGAGTCTGGAGTAGAGACTGCCTTGTGGGACTGAGCTCTTAACCTGTTGGGTCTGCTACCTCTGGGTAGGTAACATCAAAATTGAAGTGAATTGTACAACACCCAGTTAGTGTCTGGAGAGTTGAAGAATTGATTGGCGTGAGAAAAAAACCCATACATTTGGTGTTAGAAGTGTTGAAAGAAAAAACACTTCAGAATCATACTTCAAGTAAAAAGCTTCCCAGGAACAAAAGATACTTTGAAACATTTTATAAATCCTCACATCTTGATTTTATATGAAGAAGGAAACAGCAGAGTTGTGAAATTTAAATTAAATAAGCCAATGAAAGCATTTTTCTAAAATAGTAAAATTCAATGAATTTTGGTCTATGAAGCTTCCTGGAGACATTTATTATTCTATTATAATCTTAATCTCTTTCACTATACGTCTCTACCTCTCTGTCTCTCTGGCTTTCTGTTTCTCATCTCTCACTTTCTCTCTGTCTCCTACATATGATAAGGAAGGACTATGCATTGGTCATTCTTCCAGGAAGAGAGTCTACAGCAATAAGTCCAGATCCCGTACAGAGTTCATAGGTAGAAAGACTAATGCGCGACAAATATCTGTAATAGAATGTCATTACAACAGAAAATGGGAATTGTCTCTATTCCTCTGAGGAATCATAGAAAGCTTGGCCATTTGGGGGTGCAGGTAATATTTGAGATGGAACAAAGAATGAATAACATTTTAACAATCCTAAAATATTAACTTGAACCAAAAATAGAGATGAAAAACTCCTCAATGAAATGATGAGCAGTTTGGGCTTCTTTGCATTTGAACTCATGGAGGAATATTTATTTTGGTGGCATGGGAATATATAAGCTGAGGTTGGTAAGGTAGTTTGAAATTATATTGTGCAAGCTTTGATTAGAGTGCCAGAAACTTTGCACCAAGTTCTTTAGTATTGGCAATCTTGAGTGTACTTTTCAAAAAGAGAATAGATTAATCTACTTTAGATTAAGAAATCATTCTTTTGGTGGTAGAGTGAGGGATGCAGAATCAAGCGTTTGGGGAAAGGAAAAGAGATGAGGAGGTATGAATTCAGACAATTGATGAAGAGTACCAAAAGCAAAGGTGTTTTTGTGGAGATGGTGGAGGCAGATAATGGAAGGAATAGTTTAGAAAAATAATTTATTATTTATTCATTCAATCACTTAAAAACCTTTCTGCTTTTGGAGAAAAGGTATGACTTCCTTTCATTGCAAAAGAAACTAAAAATGTGCAGAGCAGAAGGCATAGAAGTATGCAGGATATTTCTATACTGTAAGATACTGTCGCAAAAGCTGGGAGTGAGAAGAGGTATTACAATTAGGCAAAAACTGAGTGTGAAGAACTTGTTAAGTCATACTGAAGAATCTGAATTTATTCAGAGGTTTATGAGGGATGTAAATGGTTTCTAAGCATGAAATAATTTAATCAGAAAAGTCTTTTAGTATAGTTTTTCTGGTACTAACATGGGGGTTAAATTTGAAGGAGTAATGGTACCTTTCTCAAATTTATCTTTGCGATTATTTTATCTTGGAGGATAAAGAAAGGATAGAAAATGTCAGCCTGTGTATAGCAATTTTATAAAAATATATTATAATAATTATATCCTTTGAGAAGTGGTAAACCTATCCTTCTGAATATTTTATGTTTAAATATTGAATCAATTTTGGTAAAAGGACCTATAATTATTTTCAACTTGGTCAATAAAAGCTAGCCATAAAAATATTTTCCTAAATATTACATAATATTGTGTCCCCAAACCAGAGGAAGTACTACTGCTGTGCAGACTTCCCACTTAATAGATATAAAACATCAGTGAAAGCTAACTCCCACTTCTGTTGGAAGTTCCTTGGAGAAGAGTGAACAGCGATGAGCAAGACTTGCTCTCATGGATACTTCTTTCTTTTTTTACTACATCCAGATGTTTTCAATTTTAAAAATTCTTTTAAAATGCCTATAAAAATCTGTTTAGTAATTAATAGGATAGAATCATAGAGGGCAGTTTGAATCATAGACGTTAGTTAATTAACAACTGTTTTAGCAGAGTTTGATTATCTGTTTCTCTATGCTAATTTATCAAAATCATTCAGAGACCTTTTGGAAAGGGACAAATTTGAACCTAAGCAAATCCAGTTAGAAATATGCTAATAATTTTGATGAGTCCTACTGTGTGCTTGAAATCTGGGTATATGAATATTTAAGGGACAAAGGAAGATGTTGAATGAGGTGGGGAGTCAAGGTTGAATAGGCGTATTGGTAAGTCTGTAGTGGTGTGGTCATAAGATTGAGTAGCTTCTGCCTGAAAATCTCTAGTGTCTCAAGAGTAGGAGTCTAGAGTCATCTGCTGAGAATGAGAAGGATTGAGGAAGTTGAGCCACGTGGTCAAGGCTGAAAGTCATCATTATTCAGAAATATGAAAACACTGTCCTTATTTGTAGAATTTTCAGGCAACCCAAGATGTAGAGGATTCAATCCATATGGTCTTACTATCTTCATAACCATACACAGAAGTTTAGGTTTAGAAACAATTGATTAAAGAGCAAGCAGTGGGATTAAATCAGGGATGGATTTTTACAGGCAGAAGCAATAAGAGGGGAAGGCAGCTGAAGACATTAGCTAGAGATCCCAAGACAGTAATGATATTGAAGATACATGGGTAGGACAATCATAATCTACAGATCAGAAATGAACAAGGCTAGAAAAAAAAAACCTAGGGTTTGAGACAGAAGGAGAAGTTAAAAATGTCTCTAACTTTTCTCATGTAAGTTATTGAAATTCTATTTATGACATCAATCAAGATGAGGAGCACAAGAGGAGGAACAGGTTTGATATGAAGAAGATTTTTAGAAGGAATTTTGAGATGCTGTTAAGAAATCCATGGGGAAAAGATAAATAAGCATGGACATGAGTGATGTAGACAAATATGTATTTGGAAATCATAAGGACATGGGGCATCTATGAAGTAATAAGAATAGTTAAAAATAACCAAGAAATTATAGAGTAAAAGAAAAATCTTTTCAAGGAGAGTGTCATAGAAAAATATTCAGTGAAAACAGGCAAAGCAGGAAGTGAGCAAGAAGACAAAGAAAGAGTACTTAGACAGATAGGAGAATATGCAAGATTAACAGTATTGAGAAAAGAACATATGACAGAACTGAGTATAAGCATTAGATCAATACTCTAGAGAGTTCAAGTAGGTGGAAATCAATAAAAAATAGAATATTTGATTTTTTAGTAGGCCTAGGCTCTAAGGCTCTTTGAAAGTCTTTTCCAAAACCCAACCTGATAGAATCAAATGAGAAGAAGTAAAAACACAAAACTCTTTTTAAAGACAAATTACTTGGATTCTGCATTTGAAAACAGACAAAAGGAAAAACTATACACAAATATACACAGTTATTTAGTCATTCTATGTTAAATACCCTCATTATATTTCATCAATAATGATTTTAATCACATGAACTCCTGGGGGTTAAGAACTTTGAGTTTAAGTTACTTGCATTAAAAAGCTGTGTGACCTTGGATAAATTGCAGAATCTTCCTTATTGGCATAAATTCCTTATTGGATAATTGCACAATATTCCTTATTCCTTCCCGTGTGACATAATGAAGACATCCATTTTTAAAACGGTTCTGGTAATTGTCATAAGTTAGAGAAGATATTGAGTGAAGTATACAGGAGTATCACATAATTAGCAAATGTGCTTGGTTGATTTGTCTACCTTTTATATCTCTTTTTAATTGTTTAACATTAAAAAACAAAAGCAAAAATACTTTCAAGTTCATCAGTAATCTAAATTACCTTTAAAAACCACCAAATAAAGGGATCTAAAGGGTACTGGAATGGATATGATATTTCTCTTATCTCCTCTTATGAATTTCTCTTAGACTCTTGGCTCTGCTCTGATGCTAATTTACATTTCAGAGTTGCCAGTTTTCACATGGATCTTGATAGATCAATCATATAGTCAAAATTCAAAGTATGACAATACTGTATCTGAAATCTAATTCTGAAGAAAGTAGCATCCCTAATGAAATACATTAACTTTATTCCATAAGAAGTAAAAAGTTTGCCATTGTACTGAAATAGATTGGAAAAGCCAAGCCATTCCAATGTAGGAAAACATCTGGAGATGTGTGTCTTCACCATACTGATCATCTCTAGCATTGATTATGCTTATTACAAAAATGATCAGACTACAAATATAAGGAATATTATTTTTAAGTAAGTCCTTTTTTTCAGAAGTGTAGATACAGAATTTAACATTAAAGAATTAGACTGAAAGCTGAATTTGAGTTTTATAAAATAAACACCAACCCTTATTCACCTTTGTCTACTAAATCCAGTTCCTAAGGGAATCAGCAACTTGAAGAATAATCTAGGAGGGAAATGAAATACAATTACCTTGGCTAATGGTTTGTGAAGGAAGCAAACGCAGGGGCTCATCTGAACCTTTGCTGTGTCAATTACTTAGATGAAAAGCTAACAGGCTACCTCTCACGACACTCCAAATGGTATTAGTGAGCTAAGCAAAGGAAATTGGACTCCAGATGCTGCATGACTCAATGACTTTGCCAAAATTTTGATCAGAAGCACACACTTGGTAATTGGAATTTAGCATGGGTAAGTGGAGTTTGCATAATAAAATTTAAATATTAATTATATGCTTACAGTAAAAAGCAAATAATGCAAACAAGAGATATTTGCATAATTAAATGAACTTTAATATATTTTTCTTTCAAATTTATATTCTCAAAGACAGCAAAGGGATTGGCAAAAGGACCCAAAAGATGCAAATTCTCACTAATTGCATCATTCATATATTACATTTTTACCAAGACTGTTAACTTTCATTTGGATTAATTATGTATGGGCTAAATATTTCAGATCTAATAATAGACACTCTTGCCTGATATTTTGAAAGGCAACAAAACGTGAGGTCCAAAGATTTTGCATCATCTCTGCCATTTGTGAGATGTTTGATATTAGGCAATCTGTTTAACCATTTTTGGTCAGTTTTCTCATCTGTATGATGAGAAGTCTGTAAAATATGTATGAGAAATCACCTTGGAGATAACCATCTCTCTTAATTGAGGCAAATTTATTTATGTCAGAAAAGTGATTGACTTGAGTTTTATGACAAAAGTGATCCAAAAAATCACTGGTCTGGGATCAAGAACCCAAGAGTTCAAATTGGTCATGTTGATGAGTTGTGTGATCTTCGGCAAATAACTAGTTCTACAGATGGACTCAGACCACTTTTAATGTTCCATGTTTCTCAATCCATGGACAGTGAAAGTAAAAGACCTCTCCACCTTTGGCATACACACAGGCCTACTTTAAAAAAAATTCCATTTACCAAAGAGAAAGTTCAGTATGAAGTTTCATTATTTTGATTTTTCTATATCAAATCATCATAATAGATTTCAAAAGCAATATTCATTAGAATTATAAAAATCCCTTAGAAACACAATTACACTTCCCTACGAAAGGCTATTATGCAGTAAATTGACCATTTTTAAGAGTTTTTAGACCTTTAAGTTTCTAAATGTTTCAAGAAGACGTGCTCAGTTTTCAGTAGTTGTTCTCAGACATTGGCATGGTTTACTTCTCGCTCATTCATGAGAAAAATTCTCTGTAGCACAGCTGGAGAAATAAACATATTCATGGAAAGTTGCTTTTACTAGCTCTTGGGGTTAGAGTTTAGTGCTCCCTCTCTCAACTGCTGCTACCCGGATAAGCCACCTTCTATGAATCAAGACCCTTGGTTGCCAAGAGAGAGTTTAAGGAACACTATAGGAAATGTGCACTTTTGATTCCCTGCTGGAGATTCAGCAATGAACCCTTATCTCTTCTGCTGCCAAGCAAGCCATGTTCTTGAGTCCTCCTTACTTAAAAGCAAAAGAAATAAAGTAGAGAAGGAAGAAGAGTTTAACTTTCTTTCTTCCTTACCTAAGAACAGACAATGCCTGTTCATCTCCTTGGTGTCATCTCTGACCTTTACTCTGTAGATAGTACACAAGGAAAGACTAGGGACTTTCTCTTCCATCAGAAGAGTTACATTGTGTGTCCAACAGCCTCCAAAGGTGGTGCTGAGGCAGTGTTCTAATAAACATTCAGTTATGAGATACAGATAAGCACAAATAAATGTTATGCATAGAAAATGAGACGTTAAATTTATTAAAATATGGAAAGTGATATCTAAGCAGTTATAGACATGATCTGTTCTTAACTATTTGTTTATAAATAACTCAAACTTAAGTTCGAACTGAAAGGAAGTGTTAATCTGAGGTCCTTATCCCCTGAAAGTAATGGCCTTTTCCTTCCAAATTCAGAACAATTGCAGAGTGATTGATTAAATGGTTGTCAAATTATTAGCACTTCAATTGAGGATCATACCTTATTCATTATCTTCCCCAAAACAAGAAAAGGCCTAGGATGAAAAAGGCCAGTTTTTGCAAACTGTGGGTAATCTATTGGTGAGCTCTAAAATCCTTTGGTATGTCTTGACTAGCAGAGAGAATGAGGTAAAGAAACAGAAGAAAGAGATATAGATAAATAGATGATAGTAGATAGATAAGTAGATAGATAGATAGACAGATGATAGGTAGATAGAAAGATAGGTAATCGAAGAGCACATGTCAGAATGTCAGAGAACCAACATGTCTCAACAGCCAATACAAAACCCTTCAGCTTTTCCTTCCTCTTCAGAGAATGGATGATATAGATTGAACATTTGTATCCCCTCAAAATCTACATGTTGAAAACATAATGTCCAAGATGATGGCATCAGGAAGTGGGTCCTTTGGAGGTGATTAGGTCATGAATACACTGCCCTCTTGAATGGGATTACCACTCTTATAAAAGAGATCTCTCACATCTTCTGTCATGTGAGGACACAGCAAGAAGGCACCATCTAAGAAGGAAAGGAAGTATAGAGGAACAAAACACATCATGAAACAGAGGGGAAAACAAAGAAAATAAAAGGCAGAAATAAATCAAACAATATCAATGAAAACATTAAATGTGAGTTTTTTAAACAATGCAATCAAAAGGCAGAGAGATAGGGAACCACCCCCTGGCTGGTGACTGGCCACAGCAGAGTGCATTTCCACTGTGCCACAATAGCTCCAAGATGGCTGGGAATGCTGATGGGGAAGGTGGTTCTGGGGCCTCACCCTCTCCGGCCCACCTCACCCCCAGTGTTAGAGCCTCTGGCTGCAGCACTGCCCAAATCCCAGGGCCTAGGCGCACGCTGTCACCATACTCTCCCCTCTCCTGATGTCCATCCTCTTGGGGGCTCTATGTCAGGGCATCACCCTCCCAGAGCATGCTCCACATTAAAGACAAAGCGAAAACAAAAAACGAACAAAAAGGCAGAAAATATAACACGGAAAAAAGTGATCCAGCTGTTTGCGTGTGGAAAACATTAGATTTAAAAACACAAATAGGTTAAAACTAAGAACGTGAAAAAAGATATGTCACGTAAACATAAACAATGTAGAAGTGGCTACATTAATATCATAAAAATGGACTTTAAAACAAAAAATATTACTAAAGGTGGGAATTTCATAATAATAAAAGGGACAAACCATGAGGAGAACATAATTAGAAATGTATATGCACCTAACAACAGAGCTCAAAATACATGAAGCAGAAACTAAAAGCATTTAAAGAAATAAGCAATTCAGCAACAATAACTGAAGACTTAAGTAATTGATTCTCAGTAATGGATAGAACAACTAGACAGAAGGTCAACAAGGAAACAGAACATATGAAAATTATAAAACAACCAGACCTAAAAAACATCTACAAAACATTAACACGTTTAACCAACGAGTGCAAAATATACATTCTTCTCAAGTATGCATGGAACATTCTGCAGGACAGAACATATGCTAGGTCATAAAACAAGCCTCAATAAATTTAACAGGGCTGAAACTGTGCAAAGTGTTTTTTCTAACTACAATGTCGTGAAATTTGACAGTGATAAAACAAATTCAGGAAACTGACAAAATATGTGGAAATTAAACAACACACTCAAAATATCCAATGAGTACAAAGAAGAAATCATAGGAAAACTAGAAAATGCTTTTAAGTGAATGAAAATTAAAGCATACCATTACAAATCTTATGGGATGCAATTATATCAGCATGTAAGAGATATTCAGAACTGTGGACCTCTATATTAAAAAAATCAAATCTAGCCTGAGTTTTCATCATAAGACACTGGGGAAAAAAACTAAATTAAAGGAAATGGAATGAAAGAAATAATAAGTTGGAAGAAAAATTAATGAAATAAATAATTTTTAAAAAGAGAAACAAAACCAAAATGATTCTTTGAAAAGATCAACAAAAGAAACAAACTTGCAGCTAGATAACCAAGCAAAAAGGAGAGAAGTCTAAAATTACTTATATCAGAAATAGAAGAGACTATTACTACAAATCACGAAGAAAAGATAATATTATAAGAGAATATGATGGACAGCTATATACCAACAAATTAGACAGCTTAGATGGCATGGACCAATTCCCCCAAAGACACAAACTACAAAAACTGACTCAAGAAGAAATAGACAACATGCATACATGTATAAGAAGAAAGAGATTTTATTAAAAATAAATAAAACTATCCATGAAAAAGCCAGGAAAAGAAGCCTTCACTGGTTAATGCTTCCAAACATTTAATGAAGAATTAATATGAATTCTTCACAAATACTTTTAAAAAACTAAAAGAGGGAACACTGTCTAACTCATTCTATAGGGTTAGTATTAGACTGATACCAAAATCAAACAAAGCCATCACAAAAAATTAAACTGCAGTTTAATATATCTTATCAATATAAATACAAATTTTCTCAAGAAAATCTGGAAAACTGAATCCAAAAACATATAAAAATGATTATACACCATTACAAACTGGGATCCAGCTCAGTAATGTAAAGTGTAGTTTGACTTCCAAAAAGAATTCACATCATATTAAAAATCAGTACCAATTTTAGTCATATCAATATAATAAAAATCACTTCATAATCTCAATAGAAACAGAAAAGGCAATTGCCGAAATACTATACCTTTGCAGGACAAAATCACTCAAAAAACTTGAAACAAAAGGTCAATTCCAACCTGATAAAAGCCATCTACCAAAAAAAAAAGTATCATAACCAATCATTATAGTTAATGGTGAAAGAATGAAATTTTTCCTCTAATATCAGAAACAAAAGTAACATCTTGCTTCTGTTACTTCTGTTCAACATTGTGCTAGAAGTTCTAGCAAGGGGATTTAGGCAAGAAAATGAAATAAAAGGCATCCAAATAGAAAATAAAAATGTAATTCTATCTCCATGTGTGGATGATATGTTCTTGCATATAGAAAATCCTAAGACATTCACTTAAAAACTTTTCAAGCTAATAAATGAATTCAGCAGGATTGCAGTATAAAATATCAATATACAAGAATCAATTATATTTCTATGCACTGTGAATGAAAAATATGAAAATGAAATTAAGAAAACGATTTTCAACAGCATCAAAAATGAAAAAAAAACCCACTTAGGGGTAAAGTAACAAAAGAAACTAATTTGAATACTGAAAGTTAGAAAATATCATTAAAAACTTAAAGATCTAAATAACTGGAAAGGAATCTTGTGTTCATGGATTGAAAGACTTAATATTGTCAACATGGCAGGATTCCTAAGATTTATCTCCAGATTTAGCATAAGCCCTATAAAATCCCACTTGTCTTTTTTGTAGATATTTCCAACATGATCCTAAAATCCATATGGAAATCAAGGGACCCAGAAGAGCCAAACCAATCTTGATAAAGGAAGACTAATTTGAAGGACTCAAATTCCCCCATGTGAAAACTAACTACAAAGCTACAATAACCAAGAAAATCAATAATCAAGAAATAATGGTACTGGCATAAGGATAGACACATAGATCAATGGAATCATACTAATAGTCCATTAAAAAGCTAGTCAAATTTATATTCAATTGACTTTTCACAAGGATGCCAAGAAAAGTCAATGAGGAAAGAATAGTATTTTTGACAAATGACATTGGGGCAACTGGAGATCCACATGTAAAAGAGTAATGTTCATCCCTTAATGTTGGACTCACATTGATATCGACCCTGATATCAGTTTTCCCACATTAAACCCAGCATATATGGGGTTAAAACCAAAACACTCATTCCCTGCTTACTCTCTGGCTTCCTGGCTCCAGAATCTACTATCCTCCATGGAGACAGACACCATCCAGGACAAGCAACTGGATTATCTCCTCCCCACAAAGACAAAGACTGGTGGGAAAGCTGCTGACCAGTAAGGTCACAGACTTCCTCCTCTCTGTAAGTGTCTCAAGGCCAAAGACAGGCTGATGGGAAAGCTCCAGCCAGCAAGGCCATATGCTCCTCCTCCCCTACCTAAAACCCCAAATAAAAACCCTTCCTTTTAGCTTTTCGGGGAGTTTGGGATTTCAGCGTTAGCTTCCCTCTCTCCTTGCTCAGCTCTGTGCAAAAATAAAATTCCTACTTTATTCCACCACACCCGGTGTCAGAGATTGGCTTGCTGCACAACATGTGAGAGAACTCACTTCAGGTTTGGTAACAACATCATATTAAAAAATTAACATATTGCAGTTAAAAGACATAATTGTAAGAGTGAAACCTATAAAACTCTCAGAACAAAAAGTATGTTTAAATCTTTGTGACCTTAAATTAGGCCATATTTTGTTACATATGACACCAAAAGCACAAGCAACAACAGGAATAACAGAGAAATTGGATTTCATCCTTGCAATGAGACAGCACCTACAGGTATATCATGAGAATGATGGCAGCCATATTTTACTTTCTCAAGGTTAATATGTGACCTTGAAGGTAACCAAATAATCACCCAATCAGTGTTTCCATCTTCCCACGTAAATTAAGTTATGGGGAATCAGTGGTTCCATCTTCCCACGTAAATTAAGTGGATGAGCAGTGGAGTTTCCAGTCTTCTTGAGTATCTCACCACTAATTAATTCTGATGCTGCTATTTTGCTGTCCAGGGACTTGTCCTGAAAAAACTTTGAGGTTGTCAGGTTTATCTTGGAAGAAAGGAGACCTACCTTCTACAGCCATGCTAAATGAACTCATGTGCTAGAACTTGACAGATGGACAATTCCTGGAGCAAGTTCAGCTCAAAATGAAATTCTCACTTTAAGTCATCCCACCATCCCCTATTCCCATAGATATTTTGGGAAATACTCTTCATTTTTTAAGGAGAATAACAATCAAGGTTTACTCATGAGTAAATAGCAAATACTTTTAGAGAAATTTTGCACCTTTCCAATAAAGCAATAAACAGTGTGTTCCCTTAAGCTACAGTCTAGTAAGGAGTCTCTGATGCCAGTGACAAGCCTGTCACCGACCCACTGCAGAGCTGACATCTGGGCAGAGAAATGTGAGTCTATTGGTTTTCATTGATTTTTGTAATTCACTTAAAATGACCACTCAGCTGTGCCTTATTTATAAAATAACTTCTACTTAGCTCAATTGAAAACGTTTTCAACTGAAGGGAATATATAGTCTTATACAACTATGCATCTACATTCTTGAGAGAATATTTTATAAACCTTAAAATTATCTTTCTCCTCCATTTTCTTTTAAACCAGTATATACTGGCTCCAATTATTTTTATGACCTTGTAAGAAAGGTCAAATGGAATGAGAAAATAATTCTCCATTCTTGCTGAGGGAGAAATATGTGCTAAAACAACTTAATTGCAAAGCCGAGAAAATTGCTTTAATTTAAATAAATTCTATCTAATGATGCAACACTCCCCATAACTTGAAGAAATGTAAATATGTGATTATTTTCCCTTAATAATGGATGAAGGAAGATGGGTTGCAGAATGGCCAAAAGTTTGATTCCAATATTTATAAATGCCTTGTGAAATTTAAGATAGCTGGGTCTATATATTTAACTCTCTCTTTTAACTTTCTACTCTTCCTAGTCAGTTTTGGTGGAGGCAATTGTCAGGGAGAATAATCAAAGCAGCAGGTTGCCATGATAGCTCCATAGTCTTGATGTTCAAGGGTGTACCTCCAATTAGGGATACCGACAGCCTGGACCACAGAGGCAAGGTAAGTCCACTTCCCTTTGTTTTGTTTTATTCTTTTACTTAGGCCCTTACAACTCAAAGGAAGGGCAGGAATATGCTTTGTCCAAGACATCAAAAATACGGACTTAGTATAGCCCCTCTATCCATGATCTAAAGAATATCCCATGTAAGTTCTTTCATTGTCATAGCCACGATAACACTGTGCAGTAGTTTTTTCTTTACTCTTCTTGTGTTGCCAAGTATCTTGCTGAAGAAATGGCTCCACCAGTTAAATGAGATATATTGATCTAATTCTATGAATTCATTCCATTTCAGTTCTATACATAAAATACAGTTTGTGAGGTATTGCCCAAAACAATACTGATATACAGAACATCTCTCAAGATACAGTCTCCATAGATATGACTTAACTAAATAAATTCTCTATATTTTAATATGTGTTAAAGTGACCTCATTATTACACACTTATAATTACTCATAAAAATAAAGCCAGCTGTTCAATTTTTCACTTAACCTTGTTTAAATTGAAGGATCACTAAAATGTCTCCCTTAAGTAAAGTATTCAGATAATGGCCCAAGTTGCCATTTCAGGTAATGAGATGTCCAAGAAGGGATTACTGGATTATAAACCAGAGACATTAGTATTGATTTCAATGGTGTCTCCAAGAGCCTTTCTCTTTGGACCTTAGATTCTTAACTCTAAAATGAGATGACGATAATAATAACAACAGTAATAACTCACATGTTATGTGTCAAACACCATTCCAAGTACTCGAGACCATCTTATTTAACCCTCATCACATCTCTGTGAGATAAGTGCTATTATTGTACATTTTTCATAAGGAATTGAGGCTCAGGTATGTGAAGAAATGTGTACAAGGTGGAGTGCAGGAGAGAGGGGCTCATGCCAAAATCCATTCTTTTATCCGCTGTGCTATACAGAGAATGAAATCCTATCCACCTTCAGGGACTTCTGAGACTTAAGAAATATCATCCAATTGTAGCACCTTAGAGATTGTGACAAACTGTACTGGAAGGAAGTGACACTTTGGGTGAGATACCCCACTCATTCTGAATCAGTGACTATACACTGTTCTTCGGCTTAGACAAGCTTCCCTGAGATGCTATTCCTGCGTCTTCCCTTCCCACCTGTGAACTCTATGAGCTGGGAGTGGATGTGTGTGAGGAACCAGAAGCAAAGAATACCTGTCAGCTATCCCTACTATTGCTATTCTTTCATATCAAGAAGCTACTGAGAAATTTGTCATTATTGTGTAATGTAGGGAATCCTCCTTATACCTACTAATTCGATCCTCCCTCAATTCACTCCTTGGAATTCTAGTGCTTGAGGGACTAGCATGTAGGAAGACATTGTAGACTGAGTCTATGGTATAATGAAAGCCATATTCCTACAATGTCTATAAAGAATATTCAGATAGTACAAGGAACACAAACCATTTAAGAACTGAGTTTTAACTTCTCTTTGGTCCTGTACTAGGTGCACAGTCATGGGAAAGTCACTGAAATTATCTGCGCCTCAGTTTCCTCATTTGTAAAATAACAACAATAATGCCTACACTCAGGCTTGGTAGGAATATTAAATAACCTAATGGAAGAAAAGTTGCTAGCATAGTGTATGACCCAGATGTTCCTCTCACGTTAGTTTTATGCTACCCCATTTCCTCACATTGTGCATGAATGTGCTAATGTCCTTAGGAGAGTAGAGCTGATGCATATGGAATGCAATCATCATTAAAAAGAGAGGTGTAGGGTCCAGCCCAGTGGGACAGCAGTTAAGTTGTCACTTTCTGCTTCTGCAGCCCCGGGTTCACTGGCTTGGATCCCGGGTGGGAACCTACGCACCACTTGTCCAGCCATGCTGTGGAAGGAGTCCCACATATAAAGTAGAAGAAGATGGGCAAGGATGTTAGCTAATGGCCAATCTTCCTCAGCAAAAAGAGGAGGATTGGCGGCAGAGGTTAGCTTTGGGATAATCTTCCTCAAAAAAAAAAAAAAAGCAGTGTAATAACAGGAAGGGAGATGGAAAGACTCTGGTCTTCAGTGTGAGATAGGACTTGAGTAGAATATCTGAGTCCTGTCTCTTATTTGCTGCAAGGTCTCTAATGTACTGTAACAAACTTTATGATTTTTTGTGTGTATTATTCCTATCAAGGCAGTATTTGCATAAAGTTTCAAAATAATAAATGCAAATGACACAAGAGTGCTTGGTACATGTTACTCTGGTAGGCTTCAGCAAATCGTGGCTATTTTTATTAAACATCTCAAGAATTAGAAACAAGAAGAATTATTGTAGGCTGATAGAGACAGAAGTGGTTTTATGCCAGAAACAAGACTTAAACTAAGACTTGATGGATTTCAAGCATTTTGCTAGACACAGAAGAATAAAATAGTGTTGGTAAGAGGAAAAGCCTAAGCAAGGGAGCAGAGGGAGAAATGTTCACATTAGTTAGGGTTCTCCAGAGAAACAGACTAAGAGGATGGATGGATAGAGAGATACATAGATGATAGATAGATAGATAGATAGATAGATAGATAGATAGATAATTATAAGAAATTGGCTTATAAAATTATGGAGAATGAGGGCCGGCCCAGTGGCACAGCAGTTAAGTTCACACATTCTGCTCCCGTGGCTTGGGGTTCACCAGTTCAGATCCCGGGTGCAGACCTACATATTGCTTGGCAAGCCATGCTGTGGCAGGCGTCCCACATATAAAGTGGAGGAAGATGGGCAAGGATTTAGCTCAGGGTCAGTCTTCCTCAGCAAAAAGAGGAAGATTAGTGGCAGATGTTAGCTCAGGGCTAATCTTCCACAAAAGAAAAAATTATGGAGGCTGAGAAGTTCCAAGATATGTGTTGGGCAAGCTGGAGATCCTGAATTGATGGTGTACTTCTAGTCCGAATCCAAAGCACTGACAACCAGGAGAGCTGATGGGGTAAGTTTCTGTCTGAAAGCTAGGGGGCTCAAGACAGAAAGGATTGATTGCTCATTTCACGTCCCAACTCAAATAGTCAGGCAGAAGCCATCCTCTCTTACTCAGCCTTTTTGTTCTATTATGGTCTTCAATTGATTGAATGAGGACCACCGACACTAGGGAGGACAATTTGCTTAATCAATCCACCAATTAAAAAGTCAATCTCATCCAGAAACTCCCTCACAGACACACCCAGAATAATGTTTAACCAAATATCTGGGTACCCCATGGCCAAGTCAAGTTGACACATAAAAAATTAGCCACCATATCTTTGCACTCTCAGTTTGTCACTGTTTGTCTCTGAAAGCCTAGTGCTAAATTTGGTTTAATTTCCAAGTGCATATGCTCCCATTGGGCAGTGATGCTCAATGGGCATGCTAGGGCTGATGTAGAAGCTCATGAGACCTGATTGTTGAACTTTCAGGAATTTTGTTTCCTAGTTGTTACTCCATTGGCAGATTGAACCTGAGCATAGTCAGAGTACTTATACCACAGAATTTGGCAAACACTACAAATCAAAGCCTTTCTTTAAACCCAGAGAGCTGGCACTGCTATGATGTCTAAGGAGAAGTGAGAGAGGAAGATTTTTATGGAATATATACGATTTATTAAGGTTTTTAAATATCTCATTTTTGTTCAGTCTGTGATTTTATAATACATGATCTACTCATTTTTATTTCTTATGAATACGTATATCATTATTACTGCTATTATTGGAAAAATTACAAAAAAGATTCATTTTACCCTGGAGGCCTAAGTTAAATAAATATATTACCTAAGCAGATATGGATCACAATCAGTGAATGTCACTATGTAGACTCATCTTGATAAGATGATTTAGTTTTCCTGCTCACAACCACATTTCTTCTTCTAAAAGTAATTTAAATCAAAGTCCATCTTTAGTTACAGCTTTGCGTGAAACAGGTACACACTAATTTGGATCTTCCACAATGGTTTTTTGTAACCACGTCTTCAGATAACTCTTAATAGCCCTTTCCTGCTTATGTGAGGAATAGAATGAACTTGTCCTAAAATCAGGATGGCAGTGTGGCATGACAGAAATGAAACCTGCACCAGGAGTCAGGTGCAGAGGATCTGGATCCAAATCTGAGCTGTCATGAACTCACTGAGTGATCTTGAGCAGGTTTGTTTTGTACAAAATAATAAACTACACTATATTAATAGATTCCAAATTGGAAATATGGCCATATTTTAGAACCTTCTAAAATGTGTTTAGGGGAAAAAAGATATAACCTAAAAACTAAGTCTCTCTTCTACTCTCCTATCCCAGACACTGGAGGCAGCCACTGCTAAAGAGTTTTTGTATATCCTCCAGATGTTGTCTGAAACTGCACACAGACACACACACACACACACACACACACACACCATACATGTGTTTGGAGAGGAAAATATAAAGAGTGAGGGAGAGAGGAAGAGAAAGAGAATAATTTAATAAACTTGATTCATCTTTTACTTAGTTTTAATACCCCCAAACCTATTTCATCTATATCTCCAAACACTTCCCTAGAATATTTTGATTTGTCTTAATCACCATATAATTTCTTCTATAAATATTTCAGTATGCATGTATAAAATCTAAGGTTCATAAAGATAGAGCCAAATGAGATTTATCTCTAGTATGACAGTGTAGAGGGATTCCACTGATCCTTTCCCCATTGAAACTAATAAAAACTATATTTAAAAATTACCATGTAAAGCCTCAGAACAGTTGCAACAAAGAGAATAAAATACCTACGAATAAATTTAAGCAAGGAAGTGAAGGACATTGAAAACTATAAGACATTATTGAAAAAAATTAAAGAAGACGTAAAGAAATGGAAAGACATTCCATGCTCATGGATTGGAAGAATAAATATAGTTAAAATGTCTGTATTACCTAAAGCAACCTACAGATTCAATGCAGTCCCAATCAGAATCCCAATGACATTCTTCACAGAATAATAACAAAGAATTCTAAAATTTGTATGGGATAACAAAAGATTCTGAATAGTCAAAACAATCCTGAGAATAAAAGAACAAAGCTGGAGATGTCTCACACTCCCTAACTTCAAAACATATTACAAAGCTATAGCAATCAAAACAGCATGTCCTGGCACAGAAACAGACACAAGGATCAATGAAACAGAATTGAAAGCCCAGAAATAAACCCAAACATCTATGGAAAGCTAATCTTTGACAAAGGAGCCAAGAATATACAATGGGGAAAAGAAAGTCTCTTCAATAAATGGTGTTGGGAAAACTGGACAGCCACATGCAAAAGAATGAAAGTAGACCATTATCTTACACCATACAATAACAAATAAACTCAAAATGGATTAAAGACTTGAATGTAAGTCCTGAAACCATAAAAATCCTTGAAGAAAACCTGGGCAGTATGTGCTTTGACATTGGTCTTAGCAGTGTCTTCTTTTTTTTTTTTAAAGATTTTATTTTTTTCCTTTTTCTCCCCAAAGCCCCCCGGTACATAGTTGTATATTCTTCGTTGTGGGTCCTTCTAGTTGTGGCATGTGGGACGCTGCCTCAGCGTGGTTTGACGAGCAGTGCCATGTCCGCACCCAGGATTCGAACCAACGAAACACTGGGCCACCTGCAGCGGAGCGTGCGAACTCAACCACTCGGCCACGGGACCAGCCCCTTAGCAGTGTCTTTTTTGAACACCATGTCTCCTCAGGAAGAGAAACAAAATAAAAAATAAACAAATGGGACTACATCAAACTAAAAACTTTCTGCAGCAAAAGAAACTATTAACAAAATGAAAAGACAATCTGCCAACTGGGAGGAAATATTTGCAAATTGTATATCCAACAAAGGGTTAATTTCCAAAATATATAAAGAACTCATATAATTCAACAACAAGAAAATGAACAAGCAGAGGATTTGAATAGACATTTCTCCAAAGAAAATATACAGATAGCTAACAGGTACATGAAAAGATGTTCAACATCACTAATTATTAGGGAAATGCAAATCAAAACTACAGTGAGACACCACCACACCCATCAGAATAGCTATTATTAAATAAGACAAATATTGGAATGGATGTGGAGAAAAGGGAACCCTCAGACACTGCTGGTGAGAATGCAAGCTGGTGCAGCCACTGGAAAACAGTATGGAGAATTCTCAAAAGATTAAAAATAGAAATAGCATATGACCCAGCTATTCCACTTCTGGGTATTTATTCAAATATGAGAACTAATTTAAAAAGATACATATACTCCATTGTTCATCACAGCATTATTCACAATAGCCAAGACTTGAAAGCAACCCAAGTGCACATCAACAGATGAATGGGTAAACAAGATGTGGTATATATATATACAGTAGAATACCACTCAGCCATAAAAAAGACAAAACTGGGGTTGGCCCAGTCACGTAGTGTCTAAATTCACTCACTCTGTTCCAGTGGCCTGAGGTTTGCAGGTTTGGATCTCAGGCATAGACCTGGCACCGTTCATCAAGCCACACTGTGGAGGCACCCCATACAAAATAGAAGAAGATTGGGACAGGTTTTAGTCAGCAGCAATCTTCCTCACAAAAAAAAAGACAAAATTTGCCATTTGCAGCAACATGGTGGACCTTGAGGGTATTATGCTGAGTGAAATGAGTCAGAGGGAGAAAGTCAGATACTGAATGATTTCACTCATATATGGAAGATAAACAAACACATAGATAAAAAGAAGAGATTAGTGGTTACCAGAAGAGAGGGGAGTATCGGGAGGATTAAAGGGGTAAAGGGTCACATACGTATGGTGACAGATTAAAAGCTAGACTATTGGTGGTGAGCATGATGCAGTCTATACAGAAGCTAAAGTATAATAATGTACACCTGAAATTTATGCAATGCTATAAACCAATATCACCTCAATAAAGAGAAAAGTATAAAAAATGAAAATGAAAAAATAAAGCCTCTAGATAAGGTCTGAAGGATAAACAGCCAATGAATAAACATTCATTAAAAAACATTGACAAAAATTTGGTAATAAAGGTGAAAGTTTGTAGTATTTCAACCAAGACTGCTTTTTCCCTTTCCCTTCCCACCTCAGAGAGGTGGGCTCCACCCCCAGGTGCTTTAGCCAAGAACACCAGGCTCCCTCTCCCCTCACCTATCATTCAGAGGACTTTACTCCTGGTAGGAGCAGAATATCAGTGTTTCTCCCTCTGCCCCAAGCTTCCTGGTTGCTGAGGCTGAATCCTGGGCAAATGCAGTGTTGAGGTGGGGGTTTCCTTCTGCTGCCCAGTATATGAGGCCCCATATATGTAAGGCTTGCATTATAAGCCTGCTTGGCCACAGCATGTTAAGAAGACTAGGGGCCTGGGCATCCTTGCCCTGGTACATGAGGCAGTGGTTTTCTCCAGGAGAGGCATGTGAAAGAACTTCTTGTAGCTTCCTTCCTAGGATAGAGGTGTCACTCACAGAAAAGCTTTCCATTGACCTCATATCCTATTCGAGAGCTCTGGTTCAGAGGTTTTGCCCAGAGGAGAAGGAGGCTGTAAAACAGATAACTCCTAATCTCTTCCTAAAGGAACTTAATTTTTTTATAATGGAGAATGAAGAACTTCAGGCTTAAAGGCACTCTTAAAAACAGTTGAGGTTATGGTGAAGGACAGTTGGGAGGAGATTCAAAATACAAGCTAAACTCTAGGCCACGTAGTTTTCTGGCGAGAACTAAAGAATAAGTTAGCAGAGAAGAGCCCTTCTGGATTCAGAACAAATATCAATCAAGCACTGACATCAGAAACTATTCCTGCAAAGAACCTACAATTTGATTGTGTTAGTTTGTACAGCAATTTATGCCTCAAGGCAGTGTTGAAAACAGTTGAACTGTCAGCCAGCCATTAGGGGACCCTAAAAGCTAAATGTGATGTGAGAAATAGTGAAAGAGAAGCCTACCAAAACCATTCTCTTCCCAGGGTGACTGGGGGCATACCCAAAGCTTTGTCTCCCTGAGGAGCAGCAACAAAGGCTTAACCTGGTGGGAGGGGAGATAGGCTTCACTGAAATAATCCAGCCACACACACAACAAAGAAGCAAGAAAATAACAAGCCCCCCTGGTGTAAGGGGGAGTACTCAGAGTTGCTACAATATGTTATCTAAAATGGCCAATTTCTAACAAAATATTATTGAGGCATGCAAAGAAGCAGGAAACTATGACTCACACGCTGGAAAAAAAAACGTAGACAAACCTATAAAATGATCAGATGTTGGATTTATTAGAAAACAACTTCAAAGTATCCATTATAAACGTGTTCACAGAAGTAAAGAAAAACATGATTAAAGAAATAAAGGAATGTATGATGACAATGTTGCCCCAAATGAGTTACAAATTACAAAAAAAATGGAAATTCTGGAGTTGAAAAGTACAATAACTGAAATAAAAGGATCACTAGAGGTGCACAGCAGTAGATGTGAACCGGCAGAAGAAGGAATGAGCAAACTTGAAAATAGATTGATCGAGTTATTCAAGCCAAAGAAGAAAGAGCAAAAAGAAAGGAGAAAAATGAAAAGAGTCTCAGAGAAATGTGGGACACCATGAAGCACATCTCCATACACATGATAGAAAGAAAGGAAAGAGAGAAAGGAGCTGAAACACTCCTAAGGAGATAATGGCAGAAAAGTCCTCAAATTTATTGAAAAATAATAACCTACACATGAAGAAGCTCAATGAATTCCAAACAGGGTAACCTCAGAGATAATCGCAAGCACAAACGTTATAACAAAAAGGCTGAATGTCAAAGACAAGAGGAAAATCTTGAAAGCAGCAAGGAAAAACAGTTTGTTACTTACAATGGAACCCCAATAAGATTTACAAGTGACTTCTTAGCCCAAACCTTAGAGGCCAGAAAGCAGTGGGAAAAACTAGTCCAGGTGCTCAAGTGAAAAAAAAAAGCTATCAGCTAAGAATCCTTTAGCCAGCAAAGCTATCTTTCAAACACAAAGGTGAAATAAAGACTTTCCTAGGTAAACAAAAACTGGGAGAACATGTTGCTAGCAGACATGCCTTAAAAGAAATCATAAGAAAGTTCTTCACGTTGGAAGCAAGTGGCCCCAGATAGTTATTCAAATCCAAATGAGAAAACAAAGAACATGGTAAAGGTAATTATGTAATTATAAAAGATACTTTGCTTATTTTACTAATTTCTGCTCTTATTTTAAAATAATATGGGGGCCGGCTCCGTGGCCGAGTGGTTAAGTTCGCGTGCTCCACTGCGGCGGCCCAGGGTTCGGATCCTGGGCGCAGACATGGCACTGCTCATCAGGCCATGTTGAGGCGGTGTCCCACATCCCACAACTAGAAGGACCTGCAGCTAAGATATACAACTGTGTACAGGGTGTGTTTGGGGAGATAAAGCAGAAAAATAAATAAATAAAATAAAATAATATGTATATAATGTATCATTAGGTCTGTAACATATAGAAATATATATATGTGTAATATATGTGCCAATAGCATCACAGAAGTGGTGAGTGGAAACAACACTCTACTTGTCTAAGAAAATGACTACAGGTGGGAGCGTCATAATTACAATAATGTATCATTGGGTGGGCAGCTTTTTAAATTATTGATGCAATATCTTTTCTTTGACTTTATTTCTAAAACTCTGCTTAGCTTTTCTGTCTGTTGGTATTGTATATCCATGGACGGATAAACTGACGATACACTTTTCCAGGAAAACTTTCAAGCTCTCCTGCCACCTCCCCATCACTTTTTTTTTGGCAAGTCTGACCAGGGATTCCTGTCCTGAAAGCATATTAACTGACTCCTGAGAGTGACAAGCTACTAATCATATTTCAGTTTGATTGGTCTGACAAGACACAGTGAAGAGAATATTGAGGGGCATGGGGTGTTTAAATGGCTACTATTTACTGGCAGTTCACCATGGCACAGGTACTGTTAAGTAATCTCACTCATAGTCAAAGAGCCTTAAAAGGTATCATTACTCAACTTTTAGATGAGAAAGCTGAGACTTAAAGAGGTCAAGTGACTTGCTCAAGTCACAGCTACAAGGTAGAGAGTGACTTTCTCTGTGCATTTTGCACTGCTTCTTCCTGAACCTTCCGCATCACCTAGGAGACTCTTTCAACAACTCCAGTATAGAAATATCTGCTCTGAGTTTTTCTTTTTTTTTTTTTAACATATCAAAGATGATATATTCCCCAAATAGAAAATCACTAGAAATTAATTCGTTTCTCATGTGACTATTTAAGAACTCTCCGTCAGGTCAGTTTCTCATGCCCACATTTAGTAAACCTTCCTGGGATCCAACAGAGCAGAAAAAAACATACTTCATTGATAGGCAGGGCGAGTCATGAGCATTGGCCTGAGTATTACTTGCTTTAGCTGGTGGAAGAAGGCACAGTAGGCATAGATTTAGGAATTTTAACTACTTGAAAATTGTCATAATTTCTGGAAAGCACCCTGCCTGTCATGTTTTACTGTGATTTTGAAATAGAATTCATAAATTAAAAATAAGGCATACAACACGCAAAGCCACATCATGGACGTGGGCATGACTTTAATGGCAGCCAATCAGAAACTTCCATTAGGCGATATTTGAGTTCCAAAGACAGTATCCCCAGGAGTTCTGAAAACTCTAATTTGAAAAAAATATATATATATGGATGCAATATTCTAGATAGAAAAGGAAAGCACTGGGTCGGAAATCGATTTTCTCTGTGCCATGCAACGATTAATTTGCACAGCGGCTGTTTAAAAAGCCAAATAACTTTCAGACCATGCCCATTTTGTAAAAATTACCCTGTAATTTAATTGAAAATTTGGTGAAGGGAAAGCGTGATTTGAGTCCAAATAATGTGGTCAATTGTGTGCTTTCACAAATGGCCTTTACAAGCATTGGCCTTCCCCACATCATCCGGTTTCCACTCCTGTGTTTACGTGATCTCCCTCCTCTCACTTCCCAACATGATCAGTCCTCATTGTGAAATACAAATCCTGCATAACACTCAGGCCAGTCCTAAGTGTCAGTGCTTCAGGAATATTCAGTTCCCATTCCCTGTTCTATATCTTCACCTGGGTTTTGTCTCCTGCTTGGGATGTTTATTCATCTTTTAAAATAAATATTGAGTGAGTGAGTGAAACACATATCATTGCCTTACTTTTTGTGTCGCCTCTGTGCATATCTCAAACAGTCAATCCATGCTTCTCTACTGCTAATGCACTCTCTTAAGAGTTCATTCTTGAAACACTTATTTACTTCTCTATTACAAATAAAACTCTGTGGAAGGCAAAAATAAAAAATAAATTTGACAATACCTCTAACTTCAAGAAGATTAGAGTCATCCCTCTCCAAATATCTTCAATGTGGTAGAGCTTTAGATAAGGGATTTGGATGGTACAAGAAAGGCTTTGAATTAATTTGTCTACTTTAGTATTTAATTGCACACTTCCGTTTCCTAGGAAGTAACCTCCTAAGAAGAAGAAATCAGTGGTTCTCTCTGCATCCACATGACTATACATGCAGAAGTGGAGAGTAACTACATTATAAATTTTGAACAAGAAATTGCACTGATAAAATTAGAAACAGAGTTGTGTAGTTGAAGACCTGAGATTTGAAGAAAAAGAAAAGAAGGTATTTGTCACTGGAACTTTGGAGAATTCCTCTTGGTTTGTCTGATAGGAAGGGCCTCAAAGGTCATCCATCTTAGTGCATATAGGTTTTAAAAAAAGACGTAGAGACTTGACAATGTTTTGTGTGTTTTATGGGTAATCTTTAGTCATTATTGTGGTCCGACTGAAGTATGCCCTTCCTTGTAATTCTCTTTATTTTTGTCACTTAAAGATCTCACTGGTGTCTCAATCTTAATAACTCCAGAAATGAATGTACCATCTTTTTATTAAAATATATTCACAAATTCAGTTATCTAATTGGTCTTTCAGGCATTACTAGATGGCACTGGTCACTCAAGGGTTCAAAACATTTGTCCTATTTGACCTGACCCTTGCCTTTGATTTTCACATCTAATCAGCTACTGAGACCTGTGATTCTACCTCTAAAATAATTGTCTTATCAGATCCTATTTCTATTTTTCTATTTGTATTAACATCACCCTTGTATGGATTGATAACCTTCACCTAAATATGTACAGTTAATGTTGAAAGAATAGGTGGTTGTGTGGAGGGATGAACTGATGTATATATTGGTTGCTGGTGCCAGACATCTGCCCATTAAGAGTATGAGCTTTGGAAGAAGAGGTCAGTCTCTAGGTCTTCTTTGTGCGCTACATATTATTTCCTATAGAGCCTTATAGATATAATCATTTAAAAGATTGTTTTCTTGCTCTTCTTTTGTTAGCTAAGAATAGCTGTCATAAGTACTGTATAAAAGTACATTGCTTTAAAGAGAAAAAATCAGTGCACTTGAACACACAGATATAAGAGAAAATACGGGAAGGTATACACATTTAAAATGGTAGCACTTGGAATGCAAGAGAAACAAATTATATCCCATGAAAGAATGGCTTTAAGTGGACATTTGTTCCCTGAACTTGTTATTACAATTGAAATAAAAATCAGCAATCTGCCTGGATTCTTTTAATAAACAAAAGTTATTTAACAAAACTATAAATTACATTGCTATAGCAAGAAAATAGGATCAGCCATGCTGAAATGATCCAGCTGTTTTTGGTTTTGTCATTTTAAAATATTTTGTTTCTATTTCTCCCTGCATATATTTGTGTTTGTTTAAATAGAGTTCATTGTGGTGCTGATTGAAAAAACAAATTCCAGTTCTTTCAAACCTGTAATTACATAGCCTCTGTGTTGAGTTCTTTTTGGTTGTCAGACTAGGCAAGACTTTTTGTGTTGAACTGTCTCTGTACTGGCAGACATACACAGGATAACACGGATTTCATTAGCTCTGACAAAATGCCATACACTTCACATCTCAGAGCTCATCAACATCTTACCATGTAGCATATCTTAACTTTCAACATATATGTGTTACCTTTTCTCACTTGTGTCACCCTAAAGTATTTCCATTTCTTTTTTTTAGCTTATGAATAGAGTTGACTTTAACATTTGCACAGTCTCCAAAAAGGCTGATGTGATTTGAAGATGATTAATTCATTCTGCCTGTCAGGGAAGACAGAATATGACCAGGAGGGGTTGTTTGCAAGAGGAATTCTTGGGCTTATCAGATTTAGAGCAGTTTATTTATAAATAAGTAGAATGTTCTGCAGAAGTGTCAAACAGAATCAGTGTCAACAACTTTCCTCATTAAATCATACATAGATAATGTGTTCCCAAACCTGCTCTTTTAACTGAACCCAATGACGCAAGTCAGGTTCTCCAAATAGATGGATTACTATGGAGGACTGAACTGAGAGGTTTTCAGCTGTCTTTAGAGGAATGTGGCCCATAGAAAATCAATCCTTCCATTTATCACATATCTACATAGAACTCCTTAGAACCCACCGGTACTATCATTTAGATCTCCAAAAATAATCAGCTCTACAGTGGGACCCATCAAACAAATAAAGGCTGAGAAATTGTCACAATGTGACTTCAAAAAACAAAAAGACTGAGGAGATAGATATACTTGCCAGGTGGGAGGTGAAGCCAAATGTTGAGTGGTAATCAGAGCTGGAGGGAGGGACAAGTGATAAAAATAAAAGAAAAACAGAGGAGTTAGGCAAAATGGCGTTAGACAAAAGGGAGGAAATATGGAAAAATAGTGATGTAAAGTAAGGACAATGAGAACTCTCAAGAGAAAGGTATGAACATAGATCTTCTGGTGTGATACTGCATTTGTCAATTTTGGGGAGCACTTTCATTAAAAGTTGAGATGAGCATGTAGAGGTGAGGTGGGAGTTCCCTTGGAGTTTCTGTGCTGAGTTGATGTGAAAAGAAATGATACTAATTTAAAGATCTCAAAATCAAATTGGGATCTTCACAACATTTGTCCTACATTTTGTAAAAGCAAAACAACCTCAAACACATTCAATACCTTTGGGTAGGATTTTAGCATTTACTTAATAGTCTCTAATGTGAGAAAGAGGTACACTTACATTATCAAAAGGTACTAAGGCATCCTGATTCAGTTTTAACAACACTTGAGGTAAAGTCTTCCTATTTTAAATCTTCTTCTTTAGGAACCACCTACCTTAATTTTGAACAAAATTATTTATTGGATAGTCTTCCTAAGAATTTTAGAGAAAATGAGTCTTCAGTCTATAACTGGAAGAGCCATAAATTAAGTTACATGCAGGAGTACAGGAAATAAATTGTTACTTCACTTCTCCCTAGCTAGGCATTCCCCCACTTTATGTTATTGATGTCATATATTGCGTTTAAATTCTAGAAAGGGGGGATTAATCTCACATGTGAGGGGATGGACTATAATTAGTTGTCACGTGGTGAACATGATGTAATCTACACAGAATTCAAAATATATTATGATGTACATCCAAAAATAAACAAGTAAATGAGAAAAAAATTCTAGAAAAGAATAGCAAATGGAGTTACCAACCAAAATTTAAATTATACTGGCTTTTATATTTGGCCATATATTTACCTTTACTGGAGAATTTTATATTTTCATGTGGTTTTGAGTTGTTGTCTAGAGTCCTTTCATTTCAAATTGACGGGATCCCTTTAGAATTTATTGTAGGGCAGTTCTAGGGGTAATAAATTCCTTCAGCTTTTGTTTATGTGGAAAGTTATAAATTATTCCATCATTTTTGAAGAATATTTTTGCTGGATGAAGTAGTATTGATTAACAGGTTTTTATTTTCTTTTACACTTTAATTATGTCATCTCACTGCCTCATGGCCATGAAAGTTTCTGCTGAGAAATCCACTGATATTTTATTGAGGTTTCCCTGTCTGTGATGAGTCACTTTCTCTTGCTGCTTTCAAGATTCTTTGTCTTTGATAATTTGATTATAAATGTGTCATGGTGTGGATCTCTGAATTTTTTCTACTGGAGTTGATTAAGCTTCTTGTATTTGTATATTCATGTCTCTTCTCAAATTTGGGAAAGTTTTGGCCAGTATTGCTTCACATAAACTCTCAGCCTCTCTTTCTCTCTCTTTTCCTTCTGGAACTCCCATAATGCATATTTTGGTCTATTGAATGGTTACCCATAAGTTCCGTAAGCTCTGTTGCCTTCCTCCATTCTTTTTTCTTTTTCCTCTACAGACACAATCATTTCAAATGATCTGTCTTCAAGTTCACTGATTATTCTTCTGCCTATTCAAGTTTGTTATTGGATCCATCTAGTGAATGTTTCAATTCAGTAATTGTATTTTTTAGCTCCAGAATTGCAGTTTGATTCATTTTTAAAATTTATATCTCCTTATTTATATTTTTATTTTGTTCATATATTGTACTCCAGGTTTCCTTTTGCTCTTTTTTTTAATTGCAGTAACGTTGGATTATAACCATATATAGCTTTCAGAAGTACATTGTAATCTATTTCAAATTCTGTGTAGACTACATCATGTTCACCACACAAAAACTAACTATAGTCCAGCCCCTCACATGTGAGACTATTCAGCCCTTTTGCCCTCTTCTCCCTTCCCCTATGGTAAACACCAATCCAATCTCCATCGCTATGTGTTTGTTTGTCATTGTTTTTATCTTCTACTTATGTGTGAGATCATACGGTATTTAACTTTCTTTCTCTGACTTATTTCACTTAGCATAAATACACTCAAGGTCCATCCATGTTGTCACAAATGGCCAGATTTCATCGTTTCTAATGGCTGAATAGTATTCCATTGTGTATATATACCACATCTTCTTTATCCATTCGTCCCTTGAGAGGCACCCAGGTTGCTTCCAAGTCTTGGTTATTGTATATAATGCTGCAATGAACATAGGGGTGCATGTATCATTATGCCTTTGTGTTTTCAAGTTCTTTGGATAAATACCAAGCAGTGGGATAACTGGATTGTACAGTAGATCAGTTCTTAATTTTCTGAGGATGCTCCATACTGCTTTCCATAGTGGCTGCAACAGTTTGCACTCCCACCAGCAATATATGACAGTTGCCTTCTCTCCAAATCCTCTCCAACGCTTGATGTTTCTTGTCTTGTTAATTGTAGCCATTCTGGCCAAAGTGAGATGATACTTCATTGTAGTTTTAATTTGCATTTCCCTGGTAGCTAATGATGTTGAGCATCTTTTCATATGCCTATTGGCCATCCGTATATCTTGTTTGGAGAAATCTATGTTCAGATCTTTTGCCCATTTTTTAATTGGGTTGTCGGTTTATTTGTTGTTGAGCTGTATGAGTTCTTTGCATATTTTGGAAATTAATCCCTTATCTGATGTATGGCTTGCAAATATCTTTGAATTTTTAGGGTGTCTTTTCATTTTGTTGATGGTTTCCTTTGCTGTACAGAAGCTTTTTAGTTTGATGTAGTCCCATTTGTTCATTTTTTCTTTTGTTTCCCTTGCCCAGTCAGACATGGTACTTGAAAATATGCTGCTAAGACTGATGTCAAAGAGCACACTGCCTATGTTTTCTTCTAGAAGTTTCAATGTTTTGGGTCTTACGTTCAAGTCTTTAATCCATTTTCAGTTGATTTTTGTGCATGGTGTAAGGTAATGGTCTATTTTCATTCTTTGGTATGAGACTGTCCACTTTTCCCAACACCATTTATTGAAGAGACTCTCCTTTCTCCATTGTATGCTCTTGGCTCCCTTGTCGAATATTAGCTCTCTGTAAATGTGTGGGTTTACTTCTGGGTTCTCAATTCTGTTCCATTGATCTGTGTGTCAGTTTTTTGTGCCAGTACCATGCTGTTGTGGTTACTATGGCTTTGTAGTATATTTTGAAATCAGGGAGAGTGATACCTCTAGCTTGGTTCTTTTTTCTCAGGAATCCTTTGGCTATTTGGGGTTTTTTTTGTTCCATACAAAGTTTAGGATTGTTTGTTCTCTTTCTGTGAAAAATGTTGTTGGAACTTTGGTAGGTATTGCGTTGAATCTGCAGATTGCTTAAGAAAGTATGGACATTTAAACAATGTTAATTCTTGCAACCCAAGAGCACAGAATATCTTTCCATTTATTTGTGTCTTCTTTGATTTCTTTCAACAATTTTTTTTTTTATAGTTTTCAGTGTACAGGTCTTTCACCTCTTTGGGTAAGTTTATTCCTAGCTATTTTATTCTTTTTGTTGCAATTTTAAATGGGATGGCATTCTTAATTTCACTTTCTTCTACTTCGTTGTTAGTGTATAGAAACGCAACTGATTTTGTATATTGATTTTGTATCCCGTGACTTGACTGTATTCATTTGTTGTTTCTAAAAGTTTTTTAGGGAACTCTTTAGGATTTTCTATATATAAAATCATGTTGTCTGCAAAGACTGATAGTTTCACTTCTTCTTTTCGAATATGGATCCCTTTTATTTCTTTTTATTGCCTGATTTCTCTGGCTACAACTTGTAATACTATGTTAAATAAGAGTAGTGACAGTGGGCATCCTAGCTGGTTCCTGTTCTTAGTGGGATAGCTTTCAGTTTTTCTTCATTGAGAATGATATTTGTTGTGGGTTTGTCATATATGGCCTTTATTATGTTGAGGTATTTTCCTTCTATACCCATTTTATTTAGAGTTTTTATCATAAATGGATGCTGTATCTTGTCAAATGCTTTCTCTGCATCTATTGACATAATCATGTGATTTTTATTGCTCATTTTGTTAATGTCGTATATCACCTTGAGAGATTTGTGGATGTTGAGCTCTTCCTGCATCCCTGGAATGGAACCCACTTGATCATGATGTATGATCTTTTTAATGTATTGTTGTATTTGATTTGCTAGTATTTTGTTGAGGATTTTTTCATTGAAGTTCATTAGTGATATTGGCCTGTAATTTTCTTTTTTTTGTGTTGTCCTTGTCTGGTTTTGGTATCAGGATAACGTTGGCTTCACAGAAGGATTTAGGAAGCTTCCCTTCCTCTTCAGTTTTTTGGAAGAGTTTGAGGATAGCTATTAAGTCTTCTTTGAATGTTTGGTAGAAATCACCAGGGAAGCCATCTGGTCCTGGACTTTTATTTTTTTTTGGAGGTTTTTGATTGCTGTTTCAAACTCCTTACTGGTGATTGGTATATTCAAATTTCCTACTTCTTCTTGGTCCAGATTTGGAAGGTTGTATGTTTTTAAGAATGTATCCATTTCTTCTAGATTATCCAATTTGTTGGCATATAGCTTTTCATAGTATTCTCTTGTCTTTTGTATTTCTGAGGTGTCCGTCGTAATTTCTCCTCTTTCATTTCTGATTTTACATATTTGAGCATTTTCTCTTTTTTTCTTGGTCAGTCTAGCTATGAGTTTGTCAATTTTCTTTATCATTTCAAAGAACTAGTTCTTGGTTTCATTAATTTTTTTCTATTGTTTTTTTAGTCTCTATTTCATTTACTTCTGCTCTGCTTTTTATTATTTCCTTCCTTCTGCTGATTTTGGGCTTTGTTTTTTTGTTCTTTTCCAGTACCTTTAGATGTACTTTTAGATTGTCTGTTTGAGATTTTTCTTGTTTTTGGAGGTAGGCCTGAGTTGCTATAAACTTCCTTCTTAGAACCACTTTTGCTGTCTTCCACAGATTTTGGCATGTCGTGTTTTAATTTTCATTTGTCTCCAGGAATTTTTTGATTTCTCCTTTGATTTCTTCATTGACCCAATCATGGTTCAGTAGCATTTTGTTTAATCTCCACATGTTTGTGGCTCTTCTGGTTTTCTTCCTGTAGTTGATTTCTAGTTTCATACCTTCGTGTTCAGAAAACGTGCATAGTATTATTTAGATCTTCTTAAATTGATTGAGACTTTTTTTGTGGCGTAATATGTGATCAATCCTGGAGAATGCTCCATGTTCATTTGAAAAGAATGTGTACTCTGTGGTTTTGGGATGGAATGTTCTGTATATATCTACTAAGTCCATCTGGTCTAATGTGTCCATTAAGGCAGTGTTTCCTTATAGATCTTCTGTTTGGATGATCTATCCATTGGTGTAAGTGAAGTGTTAAAGCCCCCTACTATTATTGTGTTACTGTCTATTTCTCCTTTTATGTCTGTTAATAATTGCTTTATATATTTAGTTGCTCCTATGTTGGGTGCATAGATAGTTACAAGTGTTATATTTTGTCATTGGATTGTTCCCTTTATCATTATGTGGTGCCCGTCTTTGTCTCTTGTTACAGTTTTTTTTTTTTAAGTCTATTTTGCCTGATATAAGTATTGCTACCTCTGCTTTCCTTTCTTGGCCATTTGCATGGAATATCTTTTTCCATCGTTTCACTTTCAGTTTGTAAGTGTCTTTAGGTCTGAAGTGTGTCTCTTGTGTACAGTATATATGTGGATCTTGTTTTTTTTAATCCAATTGGCCACCCTATGGCATTTGATGGGAGCATTTAGTCCACTGACATTTAAAGTGGCTATTGATAAACATGTATTTATTGCATTTTCTTACTTTTTTCTGGGTGTTTTAGTAGCTCTTCTCTGTTCCTTTCTTTTTTTATTGCTCTCTTCCCTTGTGGTTTGAAGGCTTTCTTTAGTAATATGTTTGATTTCTTTTGTCTTACTTTTTTGCTTACTTATAATAGACTTCTGGTTTGTGATTACCATGAGGATCCTATTTAATATTCTATGTATATAACAGTCTATATCGAGTTGGTAGACTCTTTAGCTTGACTCTGTCTAAAAGCTCTACTTTTTCACTCCTCTTCTCCAACATTTTATGTTTTTGAAATCATAGTCTCTTGTTTAGTGTGTGTCTGTCCATTGCCCTCTTATCATTGAAATAGGTCATTTTAACACATTTGTCTCTTTTTTTTTGAGGAAGTTTAGCCCTGAGCTAACTACTGCCAATCTTCCTCTTTTTGATGAGGAACACTGACACTGAGCTAACACCCATGCCCATCTTCCTCTACTTTATTCATGGGAGGCCTATCACAACATGGCACTTTTTGCCAAATGGTGCCATGTCTGCACCCAGCATCTGAATCGGTGAACCGCTTGCTGCTCAGAAGCAGAACATGCAAATTTAATCACTGCGCCACCAGGCTGGCTCCAGTACGTTTGTCTTTTAACCTTCATATTATCTTCACAAGTAGTTGATCTGCTACGTTTACTGTATTTTTATCTTTACAAGTGATTTTTTGCCTGTTTTGTTTTTGTTTTTGTTTTTTATTTTTATCTCTATTTTTGGTCATCGCTTTCCCACTTAAATAAGTTCCTTCAGCATTTCTTATAGAACTGGTTTCTTCGTGATAAACTCATTTAATTTTTGCTTGTCTGGGAAGCTCTTTATCTCTCCTTCCATTCTGAATGAAAACCTTGATGGATAAAGTATTCTTGGCTGTAGGCTTTTTCCTTTTAGCACTTTAAATACATCGGGCCTTTCTGTTCTCACCTGTAGGGTCTCAGCTGAGAAGTCCTCTGATAGCCTGATGGGCTTTCCTTTGTATGTCACTTGTGGCCTTTCTCTTGCTGCTTTTAGGATTCTCTCTTTATCTTTAATTTTGGACATTTTAATTATAATATGTCTTGGTGTGGGCCTCTTTGGGCTTTTCTTATTTTGAGCTCTCTATGCATCCTGTACTTGGATATCTGTTTCCTTCCTTAGGTTAGGAAAACTTTCATCTATTATTTCTTCAAATAAATTTTCTGCCCCTTTGTCTCTCTATTCTTCTTATGGGACACCTATAATCTGAATGTTAGCATGATTGATATTGTCCCAGAGTTCCCTTAGACTGTTCTCATTCTGTCTAATTCTTTTTCTTTTTTATGCTCTGCTTGGGTGATTTTCTCTAGTCTTTCATCTAGCTCACTGATCCGTTCTTCTGCATCCTCTACCCTGCTAGCGAGTGCCTCTAGTGAATTTTTCATTTCCAGTACCATATTCTTCATGTCTGATTGGTTCTTTTTTATATTTTCCAGTTCTTTGCTGATGAGCTCACTGTGTTCATCCAGTCTTCTCCCAATATCTGTGAGCATCCTTATGATATTTTGTTTGAACTCTTTGTCAAGTAGGTTGCTTATTTCTGTTTCATTTAGTCCTTTTTCTTGGGTTTTGTTCTATTCCCTTGCTTGGAAAGTATTCTTTTGTCTCTTCATTATGCCTCTTTCACTGTGCTTATTTCTATCTATTGGGTGAGTTGGCTATGTCTCCTGACCTTGGAGAAGTGGCCTTATGTATGAGATGCCTTATGAGTCCCAGCAGTTTGCTTCCCTCTCATCACCAGTCCAAATGATCCAGGAGTGACCCCTTTCAGGGCTTCTTGTGTCCTTCTGCTGTGGCAGGGTTGCTCTTACTGTAGGTACCCAGGAAGTCTAGTCTTTCCTCCCCTGGTCAGCTGTTTGTAAATCCAGCTTGGGGAGCCTCAGCACTGTTGGCTACAAGGTATAACAGCACACTCCTTTGCAGTTTTCCTCTTAATTGAGTTGGTACCCAGTGTAGCTGGTTACTATGCTCCGGGCTTTACAGTTGTGATAGGCCTCAGGCCTACAAGGCTGTTGTCAGTTCTCCTAGGAGTGCAGCTGAGTGGGGCTGGCCCTGGGCACAAGAGTACTCAATTGTTTCAGGCTTTGGAATGTAGGGCTAATCCTTTTTATGGCTCTTTGCAAAGCACAGGTCTTCTGCCAATGGTAAGTCTCACCCGCCCACAGGACCACACACACTGTCAACACAGTCCTTGTCCATGCACACTTCCCAATCCCCTGGAGCATACCCTGATGCCCCACTGCAGAGGTCCCCATCTCTCCACCAATTCCCCCCGTAGTTCACCTGGTCCTCACACAGGCCCTGCCCCACAGAGGTGGACACACTCACCTGCCTATAGAGGATCAAGGCACCCTGTCAATGCAGGCTGCAATGTAGCCTGAGGGCTTGATCTTGGGTGGGACCAGTCCCTAGGGCAGTTTGCCTCCCCTGGCTGAGCTGGATTAAATCTGCACTCTAGTGGATGTGGCAGACCTCTGGGCTAACAGGCCAAGGGAAGAACCTCAATGGCACTCACCAGGGTCTGCATCAGCATACCTGGACCATAAGAACTATGGCCCCCATTAATATCTCAGTCTCTGGAGAGGTCCCTCCTCTCACCAAGATGTCCCCAGAGCCCACCAGGTGAGTCTCATTTCACCAAAGGACTGTCAGCCTTCTCTCTGGTGATTTTAGGTTGCTGCAATGAGTGAGTTTGTTTGGGGGCCCTTTAAGATCCAGGTCTTTTTGACTTTGAGCCAATAGCTTTTCTGGGGATGTGCTCACTGCAGTTAATAGCCAGTGAAGCCAGATAGTAAGACTCTCCTCTCAGTTGTGCTGAGTCTGAAGGATGCTTATAGTAGTATCAGCACCTGCTCCAGACCTCAATCCTCCAGGGAGGGCTGCATACCTTAGGGTGGCTCCCACCTGGCCAGCTGAGGAGCTCTGCTGCTCCCAAAGGTGGTTTTTTTTCTCTCCAGTGGGAATTTCTGCCTCTCCCATCTTAATCAGTACTGTCCCTTGTTGTGGGGGTTCTTTCTATCCAGTTTTCAGTTTTCTACCCAGGGTAATTTTTCCAAAAATAATTGTAACCTGGTTGTGTTCTTGGGTGGAGATGAGTTCAAAGTTTGCTTATGCTGCCATCATGACGAGATCTCTTCCTTTTGCTCTTTTCTATGTTTTCCTTTAGCTCTTTGAGGACATTTAAGAAAGATGTTTTAAAATATTTGTCTAGTAAGTCTGAGTTCTATGTTTGCTTTTGGGTTTTTTTTAGGGTCAATTTCTGGAGGTTTATTTTCTGCCTTTGAATGGATTGTGTTTCTTTGTATGCCTTGTGATCTTCTGAAAATTGAGTAATTGAAGTAAAAACAGCCACATCTTTGCAGATTGGCTCCATGCAATGGAGCATCACTAATCAGCTCATCATGAAGGCTTAATTTCTCTTCAGGCCTTTTTGGGCATGCATCTGCTCTGGGCCTGTGTGTCTATGCTTTTTCCCAATTCATCCATATGCACAGCTGCTTTTAAATGTCCTAATCTCCATAAGAATCTCATTTGTGCTTGTTCTCAGGGCGTTAGATGTTCTATGTATTCTTCTGTCTGTAATTTCTTAATCTCAGGAACCCATGGGTCTCCAACCCCCCTGCATTTTTCACATGCTGACAACAACTTCCACTGCTTTCAGCAGCTTCCAAATTGATATGCAAACAATGCTTCCATTTCTGTCCAAACCCCAAATCAAGTGAGACAGAAATCTATCCCTTAGGCAGCCCCTAGACAAGCTAAACATTGCGAGGAAGTTCCACTCTTTTTCTTCCACCTTGAGGGAGAAACAGGGAATTGGATGACTTTTTCCTAACAGCATCACGCTGAGTTGCTCTGAAGAAAGAATAGGGTAAGTGTGAGAAAAACACCACAACATTTCCTAGTGTTAAGTGTTTTTTTCTTGATTGAGACTTCATTTAGTTGCTGCAGAAACTTGACTGTTTTCTAGAGCTGCCACAAATCTATTCCAGCTGATGCATTTTTGTCTACTTGTTTCCATGTGGGAACAAGAGCCTGGAGCTCCATAGTCTGACATGTTGCTAATATCATTCTCCTAGTGTAAATTACTTCTGAAAGTATATGAGACTTTGCAAAATGAAAGGCTATCCTCCAAATTGGCAAGATACTGATTCAATTGATTCCCCTTTTTGTTGAAAGCAGAGAGAGAGAATTTATGATTTTCTATATGACCTATAGTGGAGTAAAATTGAAGCTGCAAACTCTCTTGAATAGAAAACAAGGAAAAAACTTAGAACTTCATGTTTTTCAGGAACTTCAAAAAGAATGAACAGGTGGAGCTTTCTGTGCTTCTGATGTAGAATATGAGTTTAATTGTTGCAGACATGAAAATCCTTCCCATAAAAACAGCTTATACAATTTAATAGAAAAAAATCCAAACCTCAATAGAAACTAAAATTAATTGTGATAATTGTTTTGGTGACGGAATGTGATAGAATGGAACTCTTATTTACTGAAAATGGCAGAATAAATTGGTATATACTTTCCTAGGAAACATTTTACAATAGAGAACATTATCCATTGGTTCATCCATTCATTCATCTATTCATTCATTTATTCAACATTTACTGATTTCCAGCTGTGAGTTAGGCCATGTGCACAGCATGTGGAAATAAATGGTCTCCACATTCTCCTCATGTGTCTTCTTACTACATAAGAAGGAGAGAGAGAGAGAGATTTCAAGTAACCACACAGTTACATATAAAATTACAACTGTGATGTGTAAAACAGAGGAAAGACACACCAAGCTGAGAATGTGTAGAATAGGGGGATCTTCCCTAAACTGGGAGATAAAGGAAAGATTTTCTGAGAAATCTTTCAGAAAGTAGTGCTTGACCTGAGACCTAAAAGAGGAATAATCATGTCATAAGGGATAGGGGAATGATTTGGGGTAAAAGGAATAGTACAGTAAAAAGTCCTGAGATAGAAAACAGAAAAGTGCACTGAAAGTCTTGAAAGTACAGAGTGACTGGAGATCATATGAAAGGGGGTTAGAGGAGTTGTTCTAGATGAGACCAGATTGCTCAGTGTGTTGTATGATTCATTAAGAATTATGACCTTTATCCTAAGGCAAATGATTCAAAGGTTTGAAACTCGGGAGGAAAATAAATGTGAGGGTACGAATGGACCAGACACAATGAGATTTTCATTTTGTAAGCACTAGCAACAGGATTCAGAATGGATTTTATGGGAAGAATAGTGAACATAAGAAGTAAAAGCAGAAGGATACTGCCTCAGTCTAGGTGAGACTTACTGGTGACTTAGGTAGGGTGGAAATGGTGGAAATGGAAAAAGGGGGGCATATTAGAAAGATATATAAAAAGGTAGAATGAAGACCTGGTGACAGAATGGATGTGGGAACTGTTAAAAAGGAAGTGTCAAGAGTAATTCCTTGATTTTTGGTTTACGGCACTGATTATGTGAAGTTGCTGATTATGAGACATGGGCACTGGAAAAGCACCTGACTGGGAGGAAGAGATTTTAATGTTTTGCATTTGGGGTCAGCAACTGAGACAATATATTTACCACATTTCCTTTTCTCACTGAGCAACTGAAAAAACTACATTTCCCAGCGCATTAGGGTCTAGGAAATGCCACTTCTGGTCAACAGAATGTGGTAGCATAGCCATTTCCATTTTGGGTGCTTATAAGGTCCTCTGTGATCTTCCACTCTCTTTTTTCTTGGGCACAAATTTGAAAGCCTAAGACTCCAAAACAGCAGAGGGACATTGTGGAAGGAGACTGAATCCCTAAGACAGTACTTGGAAAACATCTGTCCACTTTTTTTCAAACTTCACCTGAGCTATGAGTAGACATTTATAATGTTAGGTGACTGTGATGTCTAAGTGCACTTGTTATCTCATCACGGACATAGAAGGGGCTTCAGACAGTCTTGTCTTACATGCATAAAATGTGTATATCAATGGAGAAGTTAAGGCTGAAAAAGTATTTGGGAGTTGTCAGTATGTGAATGATAATTAAAATGAGTTCAGATGGGATTGCCTGGTAAGGAAAAATAGGGTGAAAAGGTAAGAATTTGTATATAATTCTCTTGAATGCTGTTGCAAAGGCAAGTGGGATAGAGTATAAAAAGAACATATTAGCTTTACGGGTAAGGAGGCAATTGGCGATCTTTGCAAAATCTACTACTATCTGGTAATTTGGACAAAGGTAAATTTGAGTAGGTTGAGGAATGGAAAGTGATAAAATAGAGACTGTATAGACAATGTTCAATGAATTTTGACTTTAGAGGGTAGTCTATTTGTCCCATAAGAAGAGAACTAAGTAGGTTTAAATACTGAATATTTAAAGTGAATGTAAGGAACATATCTGGGATAGTCAATATTTCAGGTTCTTGAGAAAATAGGGAGTAATGAGATGGAAGATCTCGTGGAGGAATCAATCTTGGAAAGGAGGAAGAACATCTCCTCTATTTTAACCAGGAGAACAGAGGAGACTGGGCAAAAGCAGGAATCTATCAACCAGTTGGTTAGCCAAAAGTGGGAGATGTACCTCCTCTCTTCTCTGTGCTTTGGAGGTATGGACATTTGCTGAGTGGGGATGGGAAGAGAAGCATGATTGAAGACCCTGAAAACAGAAATGACGACCTGGCTGGAGAAGTATGACTTATATTGTTCGGAGGGAATAAAAATATTTGTATACCTTCATCTACAAATTGCTCTCTTAACTAATTCGAGGGAAATAGTAATTGCACACAAAACTTTATCAATTATGTTTCTATTTTGATATTATATATAATTCCAAAAAATGGGAGCAATCTAAATATTGAAGAAGAGAAGGATGATTTAATGAATTATAGTACATTTAAGTATAGAACACTATACATTCACTAAAATACATGAGAATATTTAACAGCATAGAAAAATGAGTTTTTTTATTAAGTTGAATGTAAGTTCAGTATTGAAATTTTGTATGAATGAGTGCATGAAATATATGAGACTGGAATTTAATTACTAAAGTGTTAACAATTAATATATCTTGGTGGTGAGATAATGAGTGTTAATTTTTCTTTTACATTCTTTTTATATTTGAAGTTTTTGTAATGAGCATGCACTATAAAAGTCATAACATGAAAATATACTTCATGTACTTTTTCTATTAACTGTCTTTTTGATTTAATTTCAAACTTGCAGAAAAGTAGTAAGCATAGCATAAAAAATTTTCTTATGCTGGGCACTCAAATGCTCCAAAATGCTAACAGCTTACTCCATTTGCTTTTCTTCTATATGTGTGCATATTTTTTATGAACACGTGATTTCCCTTAATCTCTAAATATTTTAGTTTGTGTTTTCTAAAATACAGCTTTACATAACTAGAGCAAAATTGTCAAAATCCAAAATTAATATTGATATAATACTATTGTCTTCTACAGAGAGATTATCTAAGTTTTACCAGTTGTCTAAGTAATAAACTTTATAACAAAATTAAATCCTAGTATGTGTTGCATTTAAGTTCCATGTCTTTTTATTTTTCTTTAGAACAGGGTTCTAGTCTTTCTTTCTTTTTTCTTTTTAGGAAGATTAGGCTTGAGCTAACATCTGCCACCAATCTTTCTCTTTTTGCTGAGGAAGACTGGCCCTGAGCTAACATCCGTGCCCATCTTCCTCTGCTTTATATGTGGAACGGGACTCCTGCCACGGTGTGGCTGGACAAACAGTACATAGGTCTACACGTGGGATCCAAACCTGGGATCCAAACCGGTGAACCCCGGGCCACCAAAGCAGAACATGTGAACTTAATGGCTGTGCCATGGGTCCGGTCCCCAGTCTTTCTTTATACTTAATTTCTTTGACAATTTTTCAAATTACAGGCAAGTTGTTTTGTAGAATATCCCTCAGTTTGGGAGTCTATTTTTCATGATGAAACCAAAATTAGATATTTTGGGCATAGGTAACACAGAATTGATATTGTGTCTTTCTCAGTGTTTTGTACCAATCTTCCTCTATCTTGTATGTGGTTGCCATGACAGCATGGCTGCCAAGAAGTAGTGTAGGTCTGTGCATGGGAAACCTGGGCCACTGAAGCAGAGCATGCCTAAAACCGCTAGATAACACGGCCTGCCCCTGTTGATTCTTGACTCAAACAAGTATTGCTGTGATAGTAGCCAAATGATGATTTTCTAATACACTTATTCCTTCTACATTTATTAATTGCCTGTCCTCTAAAAGGAAGAATATTATTGTCTTGTGTATTCATGTATATATTATATGTATGTATGACAGTATGGACTCATGGATGCATATTTTATTCAGAGGATTATAACATAGTACTGTCGTTATTTTGATGCTCCATTTGTCCCATATTTGACCAGTGGGAGACTTTTAAAGAGCTTGTATTGACTCTTAAGTCCTTCTAACAAGTTTCCACTATTTTTTGAACAATCTTCAAGTTTCTGGAACAAGATCTCCCAAACTTGTATTTACTTCTCACACGCAAATTGGAACTGGTCATTCTCAAAAAGAGCTCTGGCTCCTATTAGTGAAGAATGATATTAATAAATTAAATTTTGAGTATCAGGTGTGCTTATTGCAATAGGGATATCATTGCTTATAGGCCCTCTAAGCTGACAGAGCTAGGACATTTTCTACCTACCTAACTATCCATTTATCTATCTATCTATCTATCTATCTATCTATCTATCATTTATCTATTTTCTATCTTAAAAACTCTGAGCACATACTGACATCTTCAATTCGAATCCAACCCCACAAGATTCATTCTTTCCTTTATTCCACTTTCATACAAGTATTAAAATACTTGTAACTCCCTTCTCTGACATTGAGAGTTTTGTTTCCTTCCTAACTTGGAGGAAGGAAAACTGGGATTGAGATTCTGGTCAAGCGACTATTGGGGGCCTGAATCCCACCCCAAGATCCTTGTTACCATGAGATCACATCTTATTCTGCATTGTATGTTCTGGGAGCTCCTCAGGCACAAGAAACTTGGTTCCCATTATTGTGAATAATGTATTTACTCATGTGAACTTAATGTATATTCAAATATTTTAATTAAGTAATACAATGGAGAACTCCAGAATGGTGTGAAAGAGACAGTCCTTGGAATTATACTTGCAAGTGAATAAATAAACAGAGTTCTCTATTTACTAATCATGTTTGAGCAAGTTGTAGCACAGGTTTCTAATGTTCAGTTTAAGGAATCTGGGCTAGGTTGAGTTGGTTGGGCTAAGGTATTTTATATCCCAATTTTATATCCCAATTTATTCTCCTCTACTGGATTGATAAATATATAAGCATTTGTCAACATTTTCAGCTTAACTCTGTTCCTTCATTCCCACCACATTGACTAATGGTATCATTATCCATTCAAATTTCCATCTTACTGTTTCCTCATTTATACTCCTAATTCAGACCTCTCCTCTGAGTTCCAGACTCAAAATCCTACTCAAAAACTTTATCTGAAATTTTCATAGGTAACCAAACTCTCTATGTTTAAAGCTGAACTCATATGAAAATACATGGAAGAACCTTAAATGAATATTGCCAAGTGGAGGAAATTGGTCTGAAAAAGTTACATTCTGTATGATTCAAGCATATGACATTCTGCAAAAAGCAGAACTATGGAGACAGTAAAAAGATCATCATTGCCAGGGGTCACGGAATGAGAGGACAGATAAATAGGTGAAGCATAGATGATCTTTAGAGCAGAGAAAATACTCTGTATGAGTTATTATAATGTGTTAATGTAGGTTCACCAGTTGTAACAAATGAACTACTCTGGTGGGAGATAACAGGACAGTCTATGCATGTGTAGGGACAGTTATACAGGAAATCTCTGTATTTTCCCCTCAGTTATGCTGTGAATTCAACGCTTCTCTAAATTAATAAAATCTTAATAATAAAAAAAAAGCTGAACTCATGATCTTTACCCAACCCTATGTTCTCTAATTCACTGGTAGTCTATCCACCACAGTCTCACAAGCCAACAATGAGGCTAGGGTCCTTTAAATACTTCCTTATTCTCTTATCCAAAATGAATACTTACTGTCAATTTTACCTAGTAATATTTTTCAATTCTGCCCATTTTTCTCCATTTCCAGTGCTACATCTTTGTCTAGGATGAAAGATTTTCCCTCTTGCACTATAGAAATATTTCCCTGTCTTTTTTCCCAACATCAACGTGTGCACTTTCTAATTCATAATAATCTCCATAGACAGTATATGTTTTTTTAAAATATAAATGTGCTTAAAATCATCAATAAATTAAATTTCATTTAAAATAAAGACTCTTCAAGCCCTAAGCTTGATCTCCAAGACCACGTGCAATCTGGCCTCTACCTTCTTTATGAGTATGATTTTGAGTTAGCCACAATCGCCACCATCCCTTTTCTGTGACCCAGTGCAACAGCGTCTTATTGGCTCCTCCAGTCGACCCTCCTACCCTAGGGTCTTGTCAGATATTGTTCATTCTCAGTCAAGCTAATCTCAATTTATGCTTTAGAGCACTGTTCAAATGCTGCTTCTTTAAGGCATTTATTCCTAACTCTTAGTATATCAGCACCCTCTCACTGCACTCTAATCTTCTTTACAGAACTTCTCACAGTTGTTATCAGACAGTTGTATAATAAGTGAAATGATGTTCGAATCTACCACAATAAAAAAAAGTTCTCTTAGGACCAGGACCAAGCAGTCTGATCCATCCCTCTAATGCAAGAATCTAGTGCAGCACTTAACACATTAACTAATCACTTAATAAATACTAGTTGAAGGTTAAACTAGAACTTTGTGGCTGGTAAGATTTAGACAATTTAGAGAAAGTTTTCCAAGCAGGAGTTGAAGCTTAAGAAAAAATGTTAAGGTAAGAATGAATTGTCTTATTGTCAAAAGAATATAGTTGAGTATGGAAAGTGTATTGAAGACAGAATTAGAGGAAATTTTCTTGGTTGATTCAATAGGGACTTCTTTTCCTGAAATATTTGTTTAAAACAACTTGTACAAACAGTGAAATCTGGCATAAATGTTCATGTGCACTTGTCCCCTTTTATGTTATCTTCCCTTGCACCTCCAGTCCACCTTGACACACACATACAATATAAAGTTCTCCTTCTTTCAAGTTACAGAACAGGTCCTATCACCACTTCCATGATCTTCATTTTCAGGAACATCTTAGATTATCAGGTTTCTGTTTGATGATTTAGCATTTAAATGTAATGTACTCCAAATTAGCTGACACTTTTGTGAGGTGTGTTTTGTTTTGTTTGCTTAATTTAGTTTGTGTGTTGAACAGTAGTAAGGAAATGTTTACACTAATGTTAATATTTTCCTCTTCTCTCTCTTAGGTGTTCTCACAGCCACCGGTGCTTACTTCTGTCACAGCCCTCATCGCAGTGACTTGTCATAGCTGATTTGCTTGTCTGCCCTGTTTTTAACTGTGAAGTCTTTAAGGATGAACAACATCTTTCTCTTCATCCCTTGTGTCTAACTTGGTGCCTGGCTCATAATGGATGTTCAGAAAATGTATACAGGAGGGATGGACAAATCGATGAATGATTCTAGTACAGCAAAGCATTCTGATTCATTTGCCAAAGGGATAACTGGAGCTGACTTGAACAAAAGGGGAAAAGAGACAAAAGCTCATGATAAGAGACACTGACAAGTAGATCATAAGAATCTGAATTGTTCTCCTTGTTATATGATTGGGGGTGACATGGTCTCATGGTGCATTAAAAGGAAGAGCATAAAATTGTGCCAGATAGATGAACTTTCAAATTCCAGCTTTGCCACTTCCTAGATTCATGACTAAGCACTCAAATTTCCTGAGCCTATGTTTACTCATCTAGATAATTTGTTAGAGGGGATAATACATACCTCATTAGTTTATTACATTTTCAAGGTCAAACATGGGAACAGGTGATACAGCCTGACATAATGTACAAAGAAAAAGGTTTCACTTTAAATTAATGATTTATTTCTATTGAATATTGGCCATTGAAATAACTGACTAAATTTATTATAAAGTACACACTGAATTAGGTCCTTTTTAAAAAGAATAGTCCAGGAGTAAAGAATTCCTGATGCAGTTTCTATAAATGGGAAATGAGAAGGTGTTCAGTGTCACCCTGAAAGGGTCTGAGATATCGTGCAAAAAGGTAATGTCTTTCTCATTCATCTTGTGAAATACTTATGAATCTAAGTAGTGCCTATTTTATGGGGGAGGGGGGGCACATCCATAACTATTGTTCCATGGACATGAACTCTGGTTCTGAATTAAATCGAACACAAGACTTAATGCAAGTCACTTAAACTCTTGGTGTTTCATGTTTATCTACATCAGTTTCATTGAATCACTATCTTCCCTGAAGATGTGGAACTTAGGTAAGAATGTGTTCCTTGTGGGCAAACTTTAGGAGAATAAGGTAGCGCACAGATCCAGAAGAGTGGTGGTTCTACTTACAGTGGGATTAGGACATTCTGCTAGGAGAAGATTTTGTCATTCGAGTCCAGGACAGAAAGTCGAAGCCCAGAAGCAATTTGGGACTTACTCTTAAAGACCTAATGAGACTATGAACAAAATGACAACCCTTTCACATATATCCATCCTAATGATTTTTTAACAAAACATCTTAACACATATATCTGAAAATCAGTAGCTCCCAACATAAAAGGGTGCCTGTTACTAATGCAACCAAGCATAAGATGTGTATGCATACAAAGTATCCTAGGATAGACTATCCTAATATTCACATACATCATTCATTTATCCTACACTAACCCATAAGGCTGCCATCATAATTATTACATGCATGTTAGAAATTAGAAAACAGGGGCTAGAAGGGAGTCTTTGGTTCTTTCCTCAAAGCCTCACAACTTTTAGGACTTAGCAACAGAAGTGAAATAAAAAGCCAATTTGCCTGACTCAAATGTAATTGTTGTACTGAGGTGATATGCTATGTGAATTGTTTTATTGTTCTATTTTCCCAAACAGATTGAATGCTGTAATATTTTCAGTATAGATTTTTAAAATGACATAAGAGCTTATCTACTTATTTCAAAGTGCCTCTATAACTCAAAATGTTTTTGGAATTCCTGTTTACAGTTGCATTCAGAATCAACAGCATGCCAGCTTAAACAGGTCAATGTTATGAAAGAATTTGATTTTGGAAATAGATGACATTTAGAATGAAGACTGGGGGAGAAGATCACTTACCAAAACATTTTGTAAAAAATGGATGTGACTAGGAAGCAATGACTGTTTTTTGTTTGTTTGTGTTTCTATTTCTCCAACTGTCATACTGTCTCTAAAATCCTATTAAAAGGGGCTATCACAAATATTTGAATAAGTTCGTTTTGTCAAAGTAACATTTTTAAAGGAAAAATATTTGTGGATGTGTAATTTCTGATTTTTCTTCTTGCAAGGGAGGGAGGAATCTGTGTAATGAAAAGAGCTTGGGTTTTTAGACACCATGGCCTGGGTTCAAATCCCGACTCTCCTATCTTCTACCACGAACTCCAGTTTCCCCTGTAAAGTAGAAATAAATACTGTCAGGTATATCCAGAGGCTGTGGTGAAACTTAGTGACAGGACTTGTAAATCACCTAAAATGCCATGCAAATATTTGTCATATTTTAAGTTTAGTTACAATATTTGGAGGAAGGAAGAGCATGTTATGCTGCTATGCTTGAAAGGGGATCCAGCACAGAAATAATGAGTGATAGAGACTGGTGTATAACCAAATTTGGAAGCCATTTAATATTGCACCTGGATAAAAAATACAACTTTGGTCAATCCCTAAGACAAATGCGATTTGGATTTTGTTTTTAATTCTCTCTTTGGTAAATCTGTTAGTATAATGGACTGAGGGTTAAAAACTCATTGAGCTGAATGCATTGTAATTGCCTATGTGGAATTCTAATGGGAATTTGAGAAAATTCATTTTTCATTAGCATACATGAGGAAGTTACCTAGCAACAGGTTCTCCTTAGATAATAAAACACTGAATTATTTGTGACTGTTTTAAGTGTCTTCTTGATGTCCAATATAAAGTTTTATTGTAGGGCTAGTGCTAACGGTAATATCCCATGAGATTTTCTGATGATGACAATGCTGCTCAGGCAAAAGAGAGTTAATAGAGAGTTAGATAGCACCAACAGCCTTGAGGATACGAGAAATGCTCTTTGTGTGTGAATATAGTATTATACTTCCATTCTGGTTAACTTTAAATTCTGGGAGAAATATGTTATCTTTGATTTTAGCTTCAATAGAAATGAGCGTGATAATACAGAAGTGAGCTGTAATTGAGACATTTGTTAATATTTTCTGCTATACTCAGAATAAAACCCAGTCTTTTCCTAAGTTTAATATACATTCCAGTTAAGGAAACATTTATTGGGAGTCTCCTATTTTCCAGACATTCAGTTGTAAGTTGAAAATAGATAAATGAAAAGCCTTACTTTTGTGGTGGGTGTAAAGGGTTAATTAATAGTTATAAATATTATATTCAAGATGAAATATCCAAAGAGAGATGTTCTTAGATGGCTGGAAGAGATTTGGGCTAGCCATATATATTTGAAATATTCTATATGTAGGGTTAATTCAAAGCATGAAAATGAGGGGAAAGTATCCAAGGGACGTAAGAGATGAGAAAAGAAGAGGGCGTAGGGCAGAACTTGAAAGAAACAAGCATTCAGGGTCAGGTGAAGAATAAAGAAGCTCATACAACAGATTGGAAAGAAATGGTATTACCTCAGTTGTCTGATTTGACAGAATATTTGAAGGGGAAGGAATTTTTAAAATCCACTCCAATTCCATAAATTGGCGCAGAAAATGACCCCAAACCTAAGTAGTTTATGTGATTCTGCAAAGTTCAATCACTAGAAAGGAAGAAAGATTAAAATACATTATCTGTGGATTGCTAACCCCTGTTGCTTTCACTTCATTATAAGATCTCAGCTCCTTTACCTGCCCTCCAAAATAAAATATATTTAAGTAAATAAACTATTAAGGATTCCAGTATCATGAATTTAGTTTAATAATTATTGCATGCTCCAGTTTGGCAAAAATTGTGTCAAATTATTCTTCCTAATCTTCACTCAGTCTTCAGAACCAACAATATATTTCACTTTTCCCCAACATAAAGGCCCTTCTCTACGTAGGTTGTATTCACCATTGTCTCTGTTTTGTTCCTCCTTCTGAAACATGCCTACCTTTGATCATCTACCCAAAACCTGTCCATTCATCCCCACCCACATAGGCTCCAATTTTCTCCATGCCTTATATCCTAAGGCTTTTGTTGTGTAGACAACAAGCGTGCATATATATGTGTTTTCTCATGCAAATGTCATTGAGAACAAAGAAACATATTATCTCCCTCTTCATAATGCATATGAAATGAGAAATTTTTTGCATATTTTGTAAACCTGTCTTTTGGGGCTCCAGGTTATTTATTCTCAGCAATCTAATTAAACTTTCTTTTCTTGACAGTCTGAATGCATATTCTTCTTAGATGCTTGGCTCTCTTAGTATTAGGTATTTTTAAGGATTTAAAACAAACTACTTTCACTTGAAAGCAATCTATTGGTTCCCGCATTCCCATTACCACTAGTATTGCCACAAACTTCTTCAATAAGGTCATGTTACCATGCTCCGTACTGCTTCCACAGGAAAATTTCCTAAGATATGTTAATTAGCAGAGTCTTAAAAACCCAACATGTTAAATAAAACAGGATCTTGGAAAGTCATTATTTTTTAAAGCTGAAATAATATTGAGCAACAAAATAATTGCTCTTTGTTTTCAAAAGACTTGAGCATCATGGCCAACATATCCATCAACACTTAGCCCTTAGGATCAAGTAATGCAGGACTTTTCTGCAAGGCTAGTTTTATATTTCCATCCTCACTTCATCTCTAAAAAATATCAAGGTTGTTAGGCTAACTTGTCAATAGTTTCTTTAGTTTCAGGCTAATGGCCAGTATGAGGACAGCTGAATATTCAGCAGCCTCATAGATATATCTTTGAATACGACTTCCAGGCATTGTTATTGGTTATTGGCACCTACGTAGTCTGCTGCACAGGACTGCATAGTGGTAGGTCCAGAAGTCTGAGTTTCATGAAAACAAGTCTTTCTTCTTTTCTTTTTATATCCCCAGCGAAGAGTGTAGTACCAGATATTCAGTATGTCTTCAATGAATGTTTATGTCATAGAAGTTTATTGAATCAAATTTATGAAAATCATTCTGTTCATAGAGTAAGAGGTTTTCGGACTCTCTGGTCCTTCCTAGTAATGTTTTAGGTGCCTCACTGGTTATGATCACCTTTTTGCCCAAATATCAAATCAAGGACCATAATGTCTATTTCCTTTGTAACACCACTAAAGATCTTAGTAGAAAAAAACCCGTTGATTTCTAAAATGAAATGTAACAGATGTCTTTCTTTCTCCTCCATCCTCCCTCCCTTCCTTCTCTCTCTTACTTTTTTTCTTTCTTTCTCTCTCTCTCCTTTTTTCTTTCCTTCTTTCCTTTGCATGTATTTCATTTCTTTTGCACAATAGTAAGTCCATGATTTCCACAATTAGGGGATTCAAGATCCAGTATCAAAATTCCAGGTGTAGATTTTTGCTCTTTGATCTTAATTAGCTACATGACCTCATCTAGTCTCTTCCAGACTGTTTCTTCTTCTCTAACATGGAGAATATATTATTCTCACTTTTAACATGAAGAAAATATTATTAACTCACAGAGTATCAGTGAAGATCAAAGAAGAGAATATATATATAAATACCAAATGTCTATTAGCTTAATAAAGGTTGGTGAATCAAAATACATGACTAATAAATGTTGGAACTAGTACTTTGAAAAAAATTTATAATCTTATATTTATATTTATTTTGTGTATCAAGAAGTCGAAACTCAGCAGAATAAATTGACATTTGTTTAATGCTATTGATTGTTTCACTAAACTTTTTATTTTAAGACAATTGTTGATTTATAGCAATTGTATGTAGCAATACATAGGGATCCTCTGTACTTGTTATACAATTTCCCTTACTGATTACATCTTGCAAAACTGTAGCAGGATATCACAGCCAGGATTTTGACCTTGATACCATCAAGACACAGAACAGTCTCATCACCACCAGGACACCTGATATGACACTTTTACGGCTACAACTCCATCACTCCCACCTACCTCCCTGATCTCTGACAACCACTGATCAGTTCACTATGAGTTGCTATATTAATGGAATCGTGCAATACGTAACCATTTAGGATTGGTTTTTTCACACTCTGTATAATGACCTGGAGATTCATCCACGTTGTCTTGTGTATCGAGACTTCATGATTTTATCTCAGCGTAGCATTCCATAGTGTGGATATACAAGCTTGTTTAACCATTCATGTTGAAGGACTTCTGGGTTGTTTTGGTTTTGGTCTTGAATGAATGAATTATAACTATAATATGGTAGTTGTATCTTTAGATCATATGAAATTGACAAAAGTGTTTTTTGTAGCAGCTGCACCAATTTACATTTACAGCAATACATGAATGATAAAGTTTCCTGAATGTTCTACAACTTTTGGTGTTTTCATTATTTTTTTTTATTTTTTTGTTTTGTGTAGTATCTCATTATGGTTTTAATTTACATTTCCCTAATGACGAGTGAAGTTGAAGATCTTTTCTTTTGCTTATTTCTTGTGCTTATTTCTCAACTGGATATTTTCTTTGGGAAATTGTTTTTGCATGTCTTTTGCTCATTTTCTAATTAGATCGTTTGTTTTTACTGTTAAGTTTTGTAATCTTCATCTATTGTAGATATTAGTCCTTTGTCAGATATATGGTTTGCAAATATTTTATCTCAGTTTTCAGTTTATGCTTTCACACTCTTGAGAAAGATATTATAGAGAGCAAAAGATTTTTTTACTTTGATAAAGTTTAATTTATCAATTTATTCTTGTATGGGTAGTGCTTTTGGTATTAATTTGAAGAGCTCTTTACCTAACCCCAGATCTCAAAGATAGCGTATGTTTTTTTCTAAAATTTTTATAGTATTAAGTTTTATATTTGTCTGTTTTCAGTTAAATTTTGTTTAAAGTGTGAGGTTCAGATGAAGGCTCACTTCCTGTGTATGTATATCCAATAATTCTAACACCATTTATTATATCTCCTCCACTGAATTTCTTTTTCATCTTTGCCAAAAATTAGTTGAACATATATGTGTAGGTCTATTTCTTGGCTCTTAATTCTGTTCCACTGATCTATGTATCTATACCTCCACTAATAATATACCCTATTGATCACTATAGCTATATAGCATTAGTATCAGAGAGAGTGTCCCCCGCCCCACTTTATTCGTTTGATGATGTTAGCTATTCTAGGGCATATACCTTTCCATATAAATTTTAGAATAAACTCATCTATCTCCTGTCACTGGAGCTCCCACTGGTCACTGTCAGCAGCTGAGGACCCCTGCTTTAGGGAGCAGAGAGAAGCTCCTTGGGCTGGGTTGACTTTTCCTCTAGGTGGGGAAAGGAAATCACTAGACTGTGGGAACAAAGAGCACTTCCTGGACCAGGAGCTTATTTTAGTAAGATCCCTCTGCCTGTGTGGCATAGAGAGCACTTTAAGAGATGTGTTTTTTTGGGTTTCTTTGGCTGAGGAAGATTCACCCTCTTTTTGCTTGAGGAAGATTCACCCCGAGGTAACATCTGTGTCAATCTTCTTCTATTTTGTGTGTGGGTTGCCACTACAGCATGGCTGCTGATGAGTGGTGTAGGTTTGGCCCAGGAACTCAACCTGGACCGCTGAAGCAGAACACACTGAACTTAACCATTATGCCATGGGGTCAGCCCCCAGAGATGGATTTTTTTTTTTTTTGTGGCAGAATGGTCCTTACCTGTGTCCTTAGCCCTGCAGTGCCTCTGGGTGAGGGAAGGGAATCTCAGGCCTGGCAGAGAAAAATGTGATGGCTTTTTTGATGTGTCAATTTGGCTTGGCTAAGGTCCTTAGTTATTTAATCAAAGACTCATCTAGGTTTTGCTGTGGATGGATTTTGCAGATGGTATTAGAACCCTAATCAGTTGACTTTAATTAATGGTGATTATCCTGGATAATCAGCTGGATCTGACTGAATCTGGTGGAAGGTGCCAAAGCAAGGCTATTGAGTCCCTGGGAGAGAAACACCCATGCCCGTGGGGTTCACTATGTCCACGGGACCCCAGTCCTACTCATAAGCTTCCTTCCTGACTGCTTGTGGACAACAGCTTCTGCCTGTGCTGTGGGTGTGTGCTTGCCTGTGAGCTTCCCTTCAGATTACCTCTCCGACTAGTTCTGTTTCTCTGGCTGAACCCTGACTGATCTAATCAGTGACTCTTTAATTTAGTATTTTAGGTCAAAATGAATCTTAACATACTCAAGCATTCATTTAATGGCTTAAAAAAGGAACCTATCCCAATTAAATAAATAAAAAGCAATTGATAAACAATGGATTTAATGACTACATTCCTGTGAATTTAGCTTACAAAGGACCACGGAATGATCGATATGGTCATTTCAGTGCCTGAAGTGCAAATTTAGATCATTGCTTCACTAATCTGACTGGTAATGTTACATGCAGGCAGCCATTAGAACAGCTGAGCAAGTAAATCAAGCACAATTGTCAAACTGATGAATTCGTTGTTGTCCTGTGCCACAGTCCAGTTTCCTTTTTGGGTCTAAGTATCTACTCATTCAATACATAACTGACTTAATACTGTGAGTCTGTTCTTTAATAGATGCTTCCCAGAAAATAGAAGCTAAAAAATAGATTTCTGGCTTCATGGAGATTCCCTTCTAACAGGAAAAGATTTAAAAAGTGCACAGATAAAATGCTAAATGATTTCATTATTTAGATAAAAACATTCATTGAGTATTTTCTCTGAAGCAAAAATGCCATGCTAAATGCATAAGCATAATGAAAGAGGTAGAAATAAAATTACACCACATTTATGCACAGTTAATTATTATTTTTAGCAGTGCAGTGATTTACTGACTCAATCATTCATTCAACAAATTGTTACTTCTCTCAGAATAATCTTTTCAAACTCATGACACCTGGGAACTTGTGCAGTATAAAGTAAAAGAGACAATTCTGGGTTCTCAATAGCACAAGGAGTTTTAATTACCCACATAATTTCCAGTGGAATCATGGAAACTTTATGGTTGCACCAAGCTAACTAAAAAGATAAGTAGATCAATATAATTTAAAAATTGATCTCTGTGACATTTTGTAATACTCTTCTTGGCAGCTGCCAAATGATGTCAGTTGCTTGATTATGATAAGAGGGTTTTGGGGAAAGGTGTAGAAGCATGCTGTAATGGAACAGTATTACAGCAGACATGGGAGCATCGATATTGTCAATGTAATTTTTGGCCTCAATTTATCCATGGAGATCTTATAATGCTGCCTTCCCTTGGGCTCTCAGTTTACTCACCAGCATCCACTCTTGAGTACTAAAAAGACTCCGATGACTCTGGGCTATACCTAATAACCTCCATTAGACACATGCAAAAATTACACAAATCTACATAACAACCAATAGGGAACAGTGGGTACAAACTACATGAGAACATGCTGATTTGTCTCAGTGGCACTAGGAGGGGAGACAGCTATGACAGCAACTAACCTTAGAAAATATAGTTGAAGAAATGTTGATCAAAAGAGACTAAACTCCAGAGTGACATCAACATCATGGCACAGTGAGCTGTTCCTGCAGCCTCTTCCCCTAAGATACAACAAAAAGGATATTCATTAACCAGCAGAGGACATCCACAAAGAATGATAGACATTGGAGGGATGCACACAGCTATACATCTGAAAGTGGGTGTGCTGGATCCCCCAGAAAGCAGTGGAAGGAGGTAAGTGGGTCTCCTACCCTTCCACAGCAGCAGAGATCTAGGGGCATAAGACCTCACACAGAAGCCAGCGAGCAACTCTGAGAGGAGATGGGGGAAAGGTAGCTCACTGCAGGAACACTTTCACTTTTGGAGTTGCTCCACACTGAGGCAGCTCAGTCACCACAGAGGTGCCCCTACCAAACCAAGCAGCCTGGTAGGCCACCAGTGAGTGCAGAGTGGAAGTGAGAGCAGGAAAGTAAGTGCCTCCTCCTCCCCACCCTGCCTGCACACCAGCTCAACTATTTGGCCAAGGCAGGGGATCTGCAACAGAGTGCCTGCACCTGTGTGTGTGAAGCAGTGGTGGCCAGTGGGCAAACACAGATGGGCCTTGTCAGTACAGCTTCCAACAGACAGGCACAACTGCCAGCAGATGCAGCGGACTCAGAAAACACAGCTCCTGTCTCCCCCTAGTGGCGGCAGGTGAAATCTGCAATCAGATACTACCCCTATGCACTGAGAAAGGTCCACCCCATCAAAAAACATGAAGAAATACATTAACACTCCAGACCAGAAGGAAAATGACATGTGTTCAGAAACCAATCCTGAAGTCACAGAAATTTACAACCTTGATGACAGAGAATTCAAAATAGTTATCATACAGAAACTCAAAGAGTTATAAGAAAACTCAGAAAGACAGTTCAATGAACTCAGGAATAAAATTAGTGAGCAAAGGGAATTCTTCACAAAAGGGATTCAAACTCTAAAAACAAAGAAACAAACAAATGCTGGAGATGAAAATGAGATAAAATGAGATTAAAAATATGAGATAAAAAATCAGATAAAAATGAGATAAAAAAGTCTAGAATCCTTAAAAAACAGAGTTTGCATTACAGAGGACAGAATTACTAATTTAGAGGAGAGAAATATAGAAATGCTTTAGGTGGAGGAGGAGAGAGAATTAAAACTAAAAAGAAACTAAGAAATCCTCCAAGAAATATCCAACTCAATTAGGAAATACAACATAAGGAATCTAGATATTCCAGAGGGAAAAGAAAAGTGGAAAAAGGAACAGAGAGACTGTTCAAAGAAATAATAGCTGAGAACTTCTAAAACCTGGGAAAGGAGCTTGAATTACATGTAAATGAAGCCAATAGAACTCCTAATTACATCAATGTAAAAGGACCTTCTCCAAGGCTTATATCAGTAAAATGAGCAAAGTGAATGACAAAAAATTAAAAAAATAAATGATAAAGAAAAAATATTAATGGCAATGAAGCAGAGGAAAATAACATACAAAGGAACCCCTATCAGGCTTTCAGCAGATTTCTCAGCAGGAACCTCACAGAGTAGGAGCGAATGGAAAGATATATTCAAAATACTGAAAGAAAAATCTTTCATCCAAGAATATTCTACCCAGCAACTGTCCTTCAGATACAATGGAGAAATAAAAACTTTCCCAGATAAACTAAAGCTGAGGAAATTCATCACTGCCAGAAGTGCCCTATAAGAAATGATCAAGAAAGCCTTCCTATCTGAAAAAAAAAAAAAAAAGAAAACCTTTACAAAGCTTTGAGCACAGAGATAAGTAGACAGACAAAAATCAGAAAATTGCAGTTCTGTATCAGAAAAGGTTAGCAAACACTTAATTATAACAATAAAGATAAAGGGAAAGAAATCATCAAAAATAACTATAATCACTTCATTTTAATCACACTCACAACACAGAACAGAATAAGTTGTGACAAGAGTAGCTTAGATGAGAAAGGGGAAAGGGATGGAAACTGCTTAGGCTAAGGAGATAAGAGACTATCAGAAAATGGACTACTTCATCTATGAGATCTTTTATGCAAACTTCACAGTAACCGCTAAATAAAAAATCAGAACACAGACCCAAATGATAAAAATAAAACTGTCATATAAATTCATCAAACTAAAATGGTAGTCAGAAGTACACAGGATGAGGGCCAGCCCCGTGGCACACTGGTTAAGTTCACACATTCTGCTTCAGTGACCCGGGGGTTGCCAATTCAGATCCCGGGTGTGGACATGACACCACCTTGCAAGCCATGCGGCGGCAGGAGTCCCACATATAAAGTGGAGGAAGATGGGCACAGATGTTAGCTCAGGGCCAGTCTTCCTCAAAAAACCCAGAAAACAAAACAATAAAAAGAACACAGGATGAGAAACAAGGGAAATGCAGAACAACTGGCAAACAAGAGACAAAAATGCCAGCATTTCCCTAGTATATCAATAATCACACCAAATGCAAATTGATTGAATTCTCCAATCAAAAGACACAGAATGTGGCCCAGCCCCAGTGGCCTAGTGATAAATGTTGGTGTTTTCTGCTTCAGTGGCCTCAGTTCGGTTTCTGGGTGCAGACCTAATGACTCACCTATTGGTGGCCATGCAATAGATGTTAGCTCAAGGCAAATCTTCCTCAGTAGAAAAAAAAAGACAAAGAGTTACTGGATGGATTAAAAAACAAGACCCAACAAAATTCTGATTCCAGGAAATACATCTCAACTCTAAAGAGACAAACACAGGCTCAGAGTGAAGGGATGGAAGACAATACTCCAAGCAAATGGCAAACAAAAGAAAGCAAGTGTTGCCATACTTGTATCATTCAAAGTGGACTTCAAGATAAAAAAGACAATGAGAGACAAAGAGGGGCAGCATATAATGATAAAAAGGACATTCCACCAAGAGGACATAATACTTATGAATATATGTGCACCTAGCACAGGAGCACTAAAGTATGTAAAACAACTATTAACATACCTAAAGCGAGAGATTAAAAGCACAATAATAATAGTATAGGACCTCAACACCCCACTTATATCAATGGATAGATCTTCCAGAAAGAATTCAACAAGGAAATAGTGGAATTAAAAGGCCAGATGGACTTAGATATATATACAACACTCCATCCAAAAACAGCAGAATACACATTCTTAACAAGTGCACATGGAACATTCTCAAGGACAGACCATATGTTGAGAAACAATGTAAGCTTTAATAAATTTAAGAAGATTAAAATCATATTATGCATCTTTTCTGACAATAATGCTATGAAACTAGAAATCAGCTACAAGAAAAAAGCTGAGAAACTCACAAACATGTGAAGACTTACCAACATGCCACTGAACAACCAAGGGATTGATGAAGACATTAAAGGAGAAGTCAAAAAAAATCGGGAAACATGAAAATGAAATAGATGAAACCAACTCATATGGGATGCAGCAAAAGCAGTCCTAAGAGGGAAATCCATAGCAATAGCAATACTGGCCCACTTCAACAAAGAAGAAAAATTTCAAATAAGTAACCATAAACTACATCTAACAGAAGTAGAAAAAGAAGAGCAAACAAAGCCCAAAGTCAGCAGATGGAAGGAAATAATAAAAACTAGAGGAGAAGTAAATGAAATTGAAACAAAGAAAAAAAAAACACTAGAAAGGATCTATGAAACTAAGAGATGGTTCTTTGAGAAGATAAACAAAATTGACAAACCCTTAGCCACACTTACTAAAAAAAGAGAGAGACTGCTCAGATAAACAAAATTAGAAATGAAAGAGTAGAAATTACAATGGATACCACAGAAATACAAAGGATTATAAGAGAATACTATGAAAAACTATATGGCAAAAAATTAGACAATCTAGAAGAAATAGATAAATTCTTAGGTTCATACAATCTCCCAAAACAGAATCAAGAAGAAATAGAGAATCTGAATACACCAATCACAAGTAAAGAGATTGAAACAGTATCAAAATCCTCCCAAAAAATAAAGTCCAGGACCTGACAGCTTCTCTGCAGAATTCTCCCAAAATTCCAAAGATTTAATATGTATCCTTCTCAAACTATTCCAAAAAATTGAAGAAGATGGAACACTTCCTAACTCATTCTGTGATGCAAAAATCACCCTGATCCTAAAGCCAGATGAGGACAACACAAAGAAGGAAAATTACAGGGCAAGATTACTGATGAACATAGATGCAAAAATCCTCAACAAAATATTGGCAAACCAGATACAGCAATACATTAAAAAGATCATACACCATGATCAAGTGAGCTTTATATCAGGCACAGAGGGATGGTTCAATATCTGCAAATCAATCAATGTGGTACACCACATTAACAAAATGCAGAATAAAAATTTTATGATAATCTCAATAGATGCAGAGAAAGTATTTGAGAAAATCCAACATTCATTTATCATAAAACCTCTCAATAAAATGGATATAGAAGGAAAGTCCCTCAACATAATTGAGGCCATATATGACAAACCAACAGCCAACATCATACTCCATGGGGAAAAATTGAAAGCCATCCTTCTAAGAACAGGGACAAGATAAGGGTGCCCACTCTCACCCCTCCTATTCAACAAAGTACTGGACGTTTTGGCCAGAGCAGTTAGGCAAGAAAAAGAAACAAAAGGAATCCAAATAGGCAAAGAAGAAGTGAAACTCTTGCTGTTTGCAGACAACATGATCCTATATATAGAAAATCCTAAAGAATCCATCAGAAAACTACTAGAAATAAACAACTACAGCAAAGTTGTAACGTACAAAATCAACTTGCAAAATTCAGTTGCATTTCTGTAGTCTAAATAATGAACTAAGAGAAAGAGAACTCAAGAATACAATCCCATGTATAATCACAATAAAAAGAATAAAATATCCAGGAATATATTTAACCAATGAGGTAAAAACCTTTAAATGAAAATTTTATAAGACGTTATTGAAATAAATGGATGATGACACAAAGAAATGGAAAGATATTCCATGCACATGGGTCAGAATAATAAACATAGATGTGATGTTCATATTGCCTAGAGCAATCTACAGATTTACTGCAATCTCAATCAGAATCTCAATGTCAGTCTTCACGAAAACAGAACGAAGAATCTTACAATTCATGTGGAACAACAAAAGATCCTGAATAGCTAAAGCAATCCCGAAAAAAAAAAAAAAAAACCCGAATTTGGAGGCATCACAATCCTGAACTTCAAAATATACTACAAAGTTATAGTAATCAGAACAGCATGGTACTGGTACAAAAACAGGCACTTAGATCAATGGAACAGCACTGAAAGCCCAGAAATAAAACCATGCATCTACAGACAGCTGATCTTCCACAATGGAACCAAGAACATACAACGGAGAAATGAATGTCTCTTCAATAAATGTTTTTGGGAAAACTGGACAGCCACATGAAAACGGATGAAAGTAGACCATTATCTTACACCATACACAAAAATTAACTCAAAATGGATTAAATACTTGAAGGTAAGATATAAAACCATACAACTTCTAGAAGAAAATATAAGCAGCACACTCTTTGACATCAGTTTTGCAGCGTCTTTTCTAATACCATGTCTACCTGGGGCAAGGGAACCAAAAGAAAAAAATCAACAGATGGTACCACATCAGATTAAAGAGCTTCTGCAAAGCAAAGGAAACCAGGAATAAAATGAAAAGACAACCCACCAACTTGGAGAAAATATTTGCAAATCATATATCAAACAAGGAGTTAATCTCCAAAATATATAAAGAACTCATACAATTCAACAACAAAAAACCAAACAACCCCAATCAAAAAATAGGCAGAGGATATGAACAGACATTTTTTCAAAGAAGATATCCAGATGACCAACAGGCACATTAAAAGATGTTCAACATCATTAATCATTAGGGAAATGCAAATCAAACCTACAATGAGATATCACCTTACACTGGTAAGAATGGCTATAATACCAAGACAAATGTTGGAAAGGATGTGGAGAAAAGGGAATGCTCATACACTGCTGGTGGGAATGTAAACTTCTGTAGCCACTATGGAAAACAGTATGGAGATTTCTCAAATATTAAGAATAGAAATATTGTATGACCCAGCTATCCTACTACTGGGTATTCATCCAAAGAACTTAAATCAACAATTCAAAGAGACTTATACACCTCTATATTCTTTGCAACACTATTCACGATAGCCAAGATAGGGAAGCAAACCAAGTGCCCATCAACTGAGCAATGGATAAAGATGTGGTATATATATACAATGGAATACTATTCAGCCATAAAAAAGACAAAACATCCCATTTGAAACCACATGGATGGACCTTGAGGATATTATGGCAAGCAAAATAAGTCAGAGAAAGACAAGGACTGCATGATTGCAGTCATATGTGGAAGATAAACAAACACATGGAAAAAGAGAACAGCTTAGTAGTTACCAGAGGGGAAGTGGGTTGGAGGGTGGGCAAAAGAGGTAAATGGGCACATATATATGGTGACTGATAAATAATATGTACACCTGAAATTTCGCAGTCTTATAAACTATTATGACCTCAATAAAATAAAAAAATAGGGAGCCTGAATTCTATATATTGCCATATGCTTGGAGAGACCAATATAGTTGCCCCAATTCTATGTGAAGCCAAATAAACATTTACAGAACACACTTTCAAAGCCAAACATTGATCTGATATGTGAAGAATACGTAGATTAATAAGACAATTCCTGCCCTCAAGAATCTTTCGATATAAAAGAAGGCATGACCGTCTAAATTAAGTAATTCGAAAGCTCAGTTGTGCTGTTATAGCTACATGTATGGTGGCAGAACCAGGTGTAGCTCTTGACAGTGTGGAATTGTGACAAGCATATTATATATATTTTATCATTTGATCATCCCAATAATCCAATAAAAAGAATATTATTCATGCTACCATTACAAAATGAGAAAACTAAAATTGAAATTAGTTAAAATCTTATCCAAGTTCAGGCACAAACTGAATGAGAAAAACTCAGATTCAAACCAAAGTTCCTGATCCCCATGGTGTCTCCCATTACAAGAGGCTGTGATAAATCAGAGTAAGTGCTTTTGCTTCAATAAGATGAGAACACTGGTTACAAACCACGGTGTGTGGGATGATCGTAATTCTGTAGAAATAAGCATAGAGAAATACTGAGAGGAAATAACCTTAAATGTGAATATGTATTGTTTTTGGAAGGTGATATTTTTTTTCTCTCTAACTTTTCTTTTCTCAGCATTAAAAAGGTGTTTGCTTTAATGGGAAAACATTGGAATGAGCTTCTGTCAAAACTTACAATTGCACAATGTCTTTCAAACATTCTAAACAGGTATTGTGGTTCATGCTGAATCATTAGGGCTAAATGACACATTTTCCACTCTATTTGTCTATCTTTCCAAGATTTTGAACCATTCTCCAAAACACTCACCCCGAGATTCCTTGCTTTTCTCATTGTCAATCACTATTTTGAAGGCCCGGGCTCTGACCCTGCCGAAGAAACTCATTTCTGAGCATCATTGGGCAACCACTGCTCCTTCGCCTCTTCAAAGTGAAAGGATTAATTTGCGTTCAGAGCTCTGGCTCGAAATAGGAGAATTTTTCCACTCACAAGATCTCAAACCATGCATTCCTGCTCTTTTTCTATTATGACTGAAGCCTTTCAAGGTCATGGGATTAAATACGACTGGAGAAAAGATGATAGCGCCACAGGATGGAAAATGTATTATGTTTTTAGTTATGTGTGGAACAGGAAAGAATTGCCCTGCTCTTGCTGTGTGTACGTTTGTTTGGGTCACTTTCCCTTTTGCAACAGGGCCATCTCCAGAAAATAATGGAAGTAGATGAAATGGATTTTACTTGAGAAAGCATAAGAGAAATAAACAAAATTATTTGACCATGGAAAGAATTTATTTTATTTTGTCTTCAGAATCTAAAATGTTCTAAGAATATAAAGAATATACATATGTGTATGTGTGTATATATATATGTATATACACATATAAATATATATGCATGCCTATATATACACATATATGTATACACACACTCATGCACATGCACACACCAAGAGTCCTAAACATATAAGCATTTTTTGTGTGTGTGTGAGAAAGATTGGCCCTGAGCTAACATCTGTTGCCAATCCTCCTTTTTTTGGTTGAGGAAAATTGCCACTGAGCTAACATCTGTGCCAATCTTCCTCTATTTTATGTGGGATGCCGCCACAGCATGGCTTGATGAGCAATGCTAGGTTTGCATCCAGGATCCAAAGTGGTAAAGCCTGGGCTGCAGAACCAGAGTGCACAAACTTAACCACCATACTGCTGGGCCAGCTCCAGCATTCTTTTTTTAAATTAGCAATGTGTTGTGTGCTTGTGCAGTTAAGTTTGTAAGACTCACTGGGGAAATGCTGAATGGCAGGCTTCCCTGAATTTAGAAGACAGCCATGAACTTGGGTTTAATTTTCTTACCGGAGGAGACACTACAGTGCTACCATGGGGAGTGTGAGTACCACAGAGACAGTGATGCTGGCAGGGTGGGTGGCTACACGCTGCTCCTGGAGAGAGCTTCGACTTAAACCTGCCCTGGATAACCCAATAAGGATGACCTTGACCTAGATTACACTTTTCCAAAATTATAAGAGACCTTGTGGGCCTGTGTAAGGGTTTTCTTAGCAGTCACTAGTGGAAGAAAGACTAGTAAGCTCATCCTCAATGTCATGCTCAGCCAGGGACCACAGAGATCTTCCCATGAACTCTGGGATTCATATCTATTCGATAGTCTTAGACATGGAAGATACCTTTGTTTCTATGTAGTAAAGTAATTTTCAAACAATGATTCACAGAATCCTAGGGACTCTGTAAAGTAGTTATACCGGAGGTGGAAGATCCGAATAGAAGGCGGCCCCTTTCTATATGAGTCCCCGTATCTGATCACACACACAGATTTAAAAACAAATCATTTACTTTGTTGTAAGCACTAGACTCTTTTCCCCCAAATTGTAAGGTTTTATTTATCTTAATACATTTTTTCCTAATTGCAAAAGTTTGGATACTTATTGTAATATTTCAAGTCATACAGAAATGTATAAGAAAAAGATAATGGGTCTTTCCCCAGTAATCCCATTCCTAAGAATGCCACTGTTAACAGTCTGGCTATAAGTAACTACTTATGCAACATATACAGACATAGTTTACTGTTTTCTGTCTTTATCTTTTAATCAGGAAAGAAATTACATTGTATGTATTACTACAGTTTGCTTTTATTTATTGATGTAGCACAAACACTTTCCAGATCAATATGAAGAGATTTAGAGTCAAGATACAGAACACTTCCATCACTACAAGCATCTCTCATGTTGCCCTTTTGTATCTATATTCCTTCCTTCTTGCCCTTAGCACCCCCAACCTCCCCTTAACTGCTGGTACACTGATCTGTTCTATAATTTTTCCATTTTAAGAATGATACACAAATGGAATCATACAGTATGTAACCTTTTGGCAGTGACTTTTTACTCAGCATAGTTCTCTTGAGAGTCGTTGAGGTCCTTGCCTGTATCAGTAGCTCATTCCTTTTTATTGCGGAGAGGTATCCCATGGTATGGATGTACCACAATTTGTTTAGCCATTCACCTATTGAACGATATCTGCATTATTTCTAGTTTTGGGCTATTGTAAATAAAAATTCTATAAACATTCTCAAACAGGTTTTTGTGTGAACATTAGTTTAAATTCATCTAGGAATAACTTCCCAGGAATTCAATTGTTGCATTTTGTGTTAGTTACATGTTTAACTGTGTAAGATACTGCCAAACAGACTTACTGATACACTATACCATTTTACATTCCTATCAGCAATATATATGTCATCCATTATCTCTGAATCCTCCCCAGCATTTGGTGTTACCATTATTTTTTTTTTTAGCCATTTTGATAGTTGTGTCTCATTGTGGTTTTGTTTCTCCTAATGATTAATGATCTTTACATGTAGCTGTTTGCCATCTATATATTCTTTTTGGTGAAATGTCTCTTCGTGTATTTTCTATATTTTCCAATTGGATTTTTTTTTTAATGTTGAGTCTTTATCTATTCTAGACACTAATGCTTTGTCAGATATGCGGTTTGCAAATAGTAATATTGTAGTCTGTAGATTACTTTTTCATTCTATTAACAGGGACCTACATAAAGCAGATGAAGTATAATTTATGAATTTCTCCTTTAAGTTTACACTTTTAGTTTCAAGTCTAAGAATTCTTTACCCAGCTCTAGATCCTGAAGATTTTTGTCTATGTTTTTTCCTAAAAGTTCTATAGTTTTATGATTTACATTTAAGTCCCTGGTCTGTTTTGAGTTAATTTTTAAATAAGCTGTGAGACTAGGTCAAAGTTCACTTTTGATGGGTGCGTAATTGTTCCAGCACCATTTGTTGAAAAGGTTGCATTTATCTCTATTGAATTTCTTTTGTTCTTTTGTCAAAAATCAATTGAGCATATTTGTGTCAGGTATTTCTGGGTTCTGTTGCCTATCTCTTTGAGATGATATGTAGTACTTTCATTTTCATTTAGTTCAATATATTTTTAACTTCTTTTGAGACCTATTTGATCCATGAATAATTTAGAAGGGTGTTGTTTAGTTTTCAAATGTTCAGAGACGGTCCTGTTTTCTTTCTGTTACTGATTTCTAGTTTGATTCCATTGTGATTGGAGAACTCACTCTGTATAATTTCAGTTCTTTTCAATTTGTCACATTTTTTTTTTTTTAGCTGAGCATATAGTCTATTTTGATTATCTTTCATGGACACTGCAAACAAATATGTATTCTGCTGTTGTTGGGTGGGGTGTTATTATAAATGTTGATTAGACCCTATTGATTGATGATGTTGTTGAGTTCTACATTCTTGCTCATTTTCTGTCTACTTACCTTAATTGTTGAGAGAGAGGTGTTGAAATCATCAAAATCATTCTGGATTTGTTTATTCCTCCTTCCAGTTCTATCTGTTTTTGAATTGCATACTTTTCAGCTCTGTTGTTTGTTACACATACAATTAGGATTGCTATAACTTCTCAATAGGTTGACCCCTTTTATCATTATATAATGCCCCTCTCCATCTTTTGTAATTTTTTTTGCTTTGATGTTCGCTTTATCAGATATCAATATAGTCAGTCCTGCATTCTTTTGATGAATACTTTCATTATCTCCCTTACCTCCCTCTATCCTCCCCCAATTATAATGTATTTGCCTTAGAATTTTCATCTACATGTGTTTAGAACCATATTGGACACTGTTATAATTTTTACTTCAACCATCGGACTCACAGAAAAGGAAAATCTACCGTATTTACCTATATGTTTACATACAATGTTTTTCCTTCCTTCCTGATATTCCAAGATTTCTTTTCTTATTGTTTCCCTTCTCTTTAGAAACTTCCATTAGCCATTCCATTATGGTAGGTCTGCTGGCAACAAATTCTTTTACTTTTCCTTGATCTGAGAATTTCTTTATTTCTTCTTTATTCCTGAAATCTGTTTTTGCTGGATTTAGGATTATGGATTGACAGATCTTTTTTTTTAGCACCTAGCACTTGAAAGATGTTTTGTCACTTTCTTTTGGATTCCATGGTTTCTGATGAGAGATATACTGTCATACAATTTTGTGTTCCTTTCCCAATAATGTGTCAATTCTCACTGACTCTTTTTACATTTTCTTTCTTTGTCTTTGGTTTTCAGAAGCTTGACTATGATGTGTCTTAGTGTAGGTCTTTTTGGTTGTTTGTTCACTTTTTTCTATTGTGAATTGACTGAGCTTCTGGGCTCTCTAGCTTTATGTCCTTTGTTAAATTTAAGAAGTTTTCAGCCATTTTTCATTGAGTACCTTTTCAACTCTCCTTTTTTTCCCCTTTCTTTCCAGGATTCCAATGATACAAATGATACATATTTTATGATAGTCTTCAAGTCCCCGAGGCACTGTTAATTTTTATTCAGTCTATTTTCTCTCTGTTTTTCAGATTAGGTAACTTTTATTCTATCTTCCAGTTTACTGATCGGTCTCCTCCATTCTGCTGTTGAATCCATTCGTTAGGTTTTTTTATTGCATTTATTATATTTTTCAGTTCTAAGCCTTCATATCTCCTATTTTTGTTTTTTTCTTTTTTTTTGTCAACACTCTATTTCTTTGTTGAGATTTTCTATTTTTTCATTTGTTTCAAGTATGTGTTTAATTGCTCATTGAAGCATTTCTATGATGGATACTTTTAAATCTTTATCAGATAATTCTAACATTTCTGTCATTCTGAGGATAGTACCTCTTAATTGTCTTTCTCATTCTGCTGAGATCTTCCTAATTCTTTGTATGACAAATGATTTTCAAATGAAACCTGGACATTTCTGGAGTTGTCTTATTAGACTATAAATATAATTTAAGCCATTTTTTTTTGTCTGTTTCCTTTGGCACTGATGGCAAAGGAAGAGGAGGAGCCACTTTGTTATTGCTAGATATGGTTAGAATCCCAGGTTCCACATTCTGCCTCCATTGACATTTGAAGGGCAGCGATGGATGCTATGGCCCCTAGTGGCCTCCGCTGATCCAACAGGGAGGAGTGAAAGTCATGACTTTCTCTGACACCATTCTAGAGAGAGGAGGAAGGATGTCTCATTACTCCTTGGTGAAAGGGGAAGTCCAGGTTCCCCTGGTAGCCTCCACTGACACCAGAGTGATGTAGTTCTTATTACATCCTGGTAGATGGAAATCTAAGCCTCCCACTTGCACTTTGCTGGCATAGGGGAGGATGGGGCCAATGTTTTTTCTGAGTGTTTGGCTGCAATAGAGTAGTTATTTTCTGTCTTGCTAGCCTGACCCTTCTCTGATCCTTTGGCTAAAGAGAAGAGGCTTTGGTTGAGATGTTTTTATCTGCATCCATTGGTATTGTCATGTTGCTGGCTTGTCCAATACCAAGTCTGGTATATTTAAAGCAAAGAAAAACCCAGGAAACTCACCATTGTATTATTCTGTAGGCTCCAAGGTTCCTAGCTGGTCTGCCTTCTTTTCTCCATCTTTCCGACTTTTGCTATATTTGTTTTATGTGTAAAGTCCAGAAATTTTAGTTGTATTTATTGGGAGGAATAGGGAATGTATGTCTACTCCATCCTCTCAGAAATTGAGTAACTTTCAGCTTTTTTACAAGAAAAAATTATTTTTAAACGAATTTTAAAAGTTGGAAACTTCTGCTTTTACAAAAGAAAAAAATGGAGACATGAAGTGAGTGACTTACGGAAGACCTGTGAGCTGGTTAGGATAACAGCCAAGATTGGAATCAGGTCACTCATTCCCAATTTAAATTATTTTGTACTTTTCTGTCACAATATATGGTGACCACTCCTATGTCCTCATATTCTTCTTTTCAGCATTTCCCAACTAATCCATTGAGGTTTGAAGACTGAACAGGGACTGACCAATAATCTCAAGAACCACCTACCTTGGCTAATGAGAGGAATGTTCCACTCATCTTTGGGAAACAAACTGCAAATATACTATATCAATCTCACTGACTAAGAATATGGAGTTCACAAAAATCTGGATAATATTTTAAGGATTGTCCCTTCATCTTTACCTCAATCTACTTTTAGCTATGATCATTTATTTCTTCCTGTTCAGATCACAGTAACTGCTTTTTATCTTTTAGTAACTCTGTAACGCTTTTTTCATCCCTACCTGTTCCCCAAATTATTTAATCTTTTTATTTTAACCATAGTCAAGATTTCAAAATGCTGAAGTCTTACTGATTTCTCATTCTTCTTAAAATAAAGATAAAACATTTAGCCTGGTAACCAAAAATAAATTAATTAATTTTACAAAAGGAACCTCAATGTGGTCTCATACCTAGTCCAGCCTCATCTTGCACTGCTTTCCACAGGTTGCTGTGCTTCAGCCTCACTGTCCCTTGTCTGGGCTCTCATTCATACTCTCTGACCAACTGAAGCCATTAGGTCCTTATACCTGCCATTCAGTCATCTAGAGCACATCTCAAACCCTCAAACATCTTTCCCTTTTCCTAGTAAATTTGCTCACCTTTTGGATATCAGATAAAGTATCATTTTCTGAGAATGTCTTCTTTAACCACATATTTCTTTCTACCATAGAACCATATTCCTTCTTTCACTTCACTTCTACCATGTGTCATATTATATTCATGGATATAATAACTTGACTTATGTTCATCTCTTCAACTTTAGAGTCACCTCAACTGAAAGAGTCCAGGGAGGTTTTCACTCCCCCATTCAATCACCAGCAGTTAACTCAGGATCTTGAGTAAGTGTTGATTAAATTAATGCAGGAAGGTGGAAACAAAAGGAAGGAGAGGAAAGGAGGGACAGAGGGAGCAAAGAGAACGTGTGGGAGAAAACAAAGGGGATAGGATGACAACCGTTGTACAGACCTCTTTTTCAATCATAGTTCTGCTACTATTTAGCTTCTCCAAATCATAATATCGTCAACCATAAAGTTAATAAATTAGCCCTTATTGGGCTCTTGTGAGGATTATATAAGGCAATACATCTAAAAGACCTACGAAAGAGCCTGCAAGAGTGATTAGATATTCTGCCAATGTTAGGTCAACGCCTCTCTCTACCTAACATTAGCTAATAGATTTTCTCTTTGGCGATTTCTAATTCACTGTGGGTCTTTGTTTAACTTGGGGATCTCATTCATCAAATAAGTTATTAAATTGTTATTACTTGATGATTTCCTACCACTAAAACTATTTGTCTTTCACACACATCAGGCAATACACTAACATAATTCAGGGATAAGCACTAAAATCTGCAGTGGTCTCAAAGTCTTTAATTATGGAATGATGTGCAGCCTCATTTTTAGCTCATTTTGAAAAACTGAGAAAGCATTACCCCCGTTTTGTATGCATTGTATTGAATCCCATGAAATACTCCATTGATTTCACAATCCTTGCCATTAGCAGTTAAGTGTTTATATTATTCTTCTCTCCGATAGTTAGAAAACTTGTTAGGACATTATTTTCCATGGCTTCGTTCTGCTCCAAGATTTGTTGTCCCTCAAGCACATCTGGGTTTTAGTGGATAAATTCCTTATTTTTGACACTTTACTCTTGAGGGTTTTTTGAAGTGGGGTGCCTGTGCCCTGCAGATTGGCTTTTTCCAAATGTATAGCTGCCTATCCAGACTCATTTCATTGAACCCGTATGATGTTATGATAAGGTAGATATGACCCAGGCTTTACATGCAGACTACTAGAGTTTGAATGCTAAATATACCTCTTAATAGAGGTGTAGTCTGGGAAAATTATTTTACCTCTCTGATCCCCAGTTTGCTTATTGCAATACCTATATTCTAGTATTGTTTTGAAGATCGAATGAGAAGTATCAAACGTCTATTATTTGCCAGACATTTTTCTAAGTGCCATGTATTTATTAGTTCACTTAACCTACGCCAAAACCCTGTGAGGTTGAAACTGTTATTGTTCCTGTTGTTTGCATGGGGCAATTGCATGCAGAAGCAGCTTGTGCAAAGCCACACAACTAGAAAGTAGTCACACAGGACATAAAACTCGGCAGTGGGACTCCAGAACCTGCTATAGCACATCTCAGAGTACTGACCTCTTATACATTCATGTGGCATAGAGCTGCCATGGAATCCTCATGGCCTCCCAGTCCTGTTACCAGCTGACGTTGGTATGGATGCTGTGTGGAGAGTGCTTCATGTCACTACACATCTCCGAGATTTGGTAGGAAGCAAGCTATAGGGAAGTGTCTTTGTTTTCTGGCTGTACTTCGTTTTGAAGGGCGGAGGATGTACTTGCACGTGCCACCACAATGCACCTGCCTCTGGATTAAGAGAAATTAAGCATAGAGAATAAGACAACAAGAAACGGATCAACTGTAGAGGTTCATAACAAAGAGAGAATCATGGATTCTAAGAGCTGGATGGTACCGGGCAGATAGTAACTGAAAATTCTTTCATTTTTAAGATGAATAACTTGCATCTCAAAGACTTGTCTTACATTTTGTAGCACTTTCCAGGTCATAAAAGTGCTTGTATTCGCATTTCATAATCAGGACAGCCCTTTCAGGAGGGCATCATTAGTCCCATTTCATAGCTGACGGTGCTTGCAGGCCCTGGAGTTTACAAAATTTGACTGAGAAGTCTGAGGTAGTTATGGTAATACTTGGGTTTGATATCTGGATTTTTCTTGTTCTAGAGATATCTTGATTTAACAATGTGTCCATGTCTCACCATGCTTTTTTCCTATGTGCTCAGAGAAATTTAGCAGAGCAGAAAGAAATGGGGTATTGGTGTAAAATGGACCTGAGGTCAAATATAGAATGTTCCACTGACCTTTCAATTGGCTTCATATCCTCACTTCTCTGGGTCTCAGGATCTCCAGTTCATAAAGAAGAACCTACTCAAATAAACGCTTAGAGCATATGAAACCTCTGAAATGCAGCTTAATCTGTGTCAGTTTTGTGTTTATTTAAACGTATTTATTTTCCTTTAAGTTTCTATCCGGTGCATTTTCTCTTGAAAAATCTGTATGTGACTCAGACCTCAGAGCTGGAGGCTGCAGAGACGCTGTCTACAAAGACCCCAGAAGAAGGATGAATCCCAGCAAACAGTACACTCATCATGCCAGGAGGAAGGAACATGTTTTCTGCTACTGAGGCCCAGGAAAGTCATGTCTCCCTCAAGTGGAGAAATAAGGGGCAAAGTAAATGATATTGTAATAATGAGTTTTATACATACGTTAAAAATAAGACATGCAATAATTCTCCAGGAGCCCTGGCCACCTCAAGCATCAAATATGTGCGTGGTATTTGAGGCAGCAGAGCTCCAAAACCAAGCTGTGCTGAGTCATCAGAAAGTGTAGAGTAAGGAGGGAAAAGCAAAAACTGCTCTAATCATGGAGGGCCGGCAAAGGGTTGTGTTTCTAACATATTTGTTTGTTTGCCTTTCCAAAGTGGATATGATTATCTAAGCGTTTCCAGAATACCTGAGCGGGAACCAAGTACCCCAAATGTTACCACGTCTCTGAAAGTCCCACACATCAAGCAAAGAAAGGGCAGAAATAAAGATTGGATGCCTAAAGAATCAGATGGAGAGGCTGCTGTAAGATGAGGGCAGAGTGCAAATATTAAATCCTTGTACAAAAACCTGAGCATTTTCTTAAAGCTCTGCTTTGCTAATCTTCCCTGCCCAGGAGAGGAATTGAAGAGACTTTTTTTTTAAAGCACTATACAAGGTGGTGGGGTTTTTTCTCTTTTAAAGTACATAAAACATTGGGCAAAGTAGTTGAGGACCAGAAAGGAGAAGTAGCAGGAACTTTCCAAAGCAGAGACAGAAAATACAAGGATAAAAAATAGACTACAACCACAATCTTAAGTTTTGAAAGCAGTGAAGGAAATATTTAGCTCCTTAAAACTACCTTTGGGGAAATTTCTATAGGTATATATTTTACCCAAAACTTTCTACAGAAGAATATGTTGTAGGAGGTACTTACATGCTTTGACTCTGAGAGCGAGAAAGAAAAACAGTGAAGGCCACAGGCTGTAAAGAAAACCAGGTGAGAGTTTGGGAGACGTAATCTCTGGCACAAAACAGCTACATAGCTTTAGCCAAGGGATAAATACCCTCCCCTGGGCCTCATTTATAAGACGTTCATAAGAATAGTCTCTTTTTGACCTCAAAAGACTATTTAAAGGATCCTATTCTATCCAAATATGGCTGTATGATAATGATAATTATAATAATAGTGATAATACGATTTGTCATTAGTTTTAAATGTATTTGCTATAACTTTTCAATCAGTATGCACATAGAATTTTCAGGATACAATATCCCATTTCAAGAAATTACAGAGATGAAACTATCTTAATACATTATGGGGAGGATTGAAACAAAACACTTTAGCAAGTATTCATAATAAAAGCTGAATAAAGAACATAGTTGTAAGTATTCATTCACATACAAAATTATAGGTATCATTTTTCTTTGGGTGCATAATAACTACTTCATTAGCATAAACTGTCATAAGACAAGGCTCTTTTACTCCTTTTGAAAAATAATCCATGAGATTATTTTTAAAGGTAATTAGAGGTGACTGTTGGGGCTAAGAGAAAGTTCCCAGAGACCAATATGGACATAATTTACATTTTGTTCGTATATGATTCTTCAATGCTGGGTCTAAATTTCATTAATACAACAGATAGAAAAGTTAATCAACCAAATTCCTAATATTTTTCCCCTCATTTTGTTTTTTATTGTGCTAAGATAGACTTAACATAAAATTTACCATCTTAATCATTTTCAGTGTACAGCTCAGTGGTATTAAGTACATTCCTAATGTACTTAATTCACCGACATCTATCTCCATAACTGTTTTCATCTTGTAAAACTGAAACTCTATACATGTTCAACAACTCCCCATTCCCCCTTCCTCCAACCTTCCAGCAGCCACCATTCTACTTTCTTTCTCTATTATTTGATTACTTTAATTATCTCATATTAGCAGAATCATATAGTATTTGTCTTTTTTTGTCAAATGGTAACTCTATGTTTAATGTTTTTCATAAACTTCCAGCCTGTTTTCCAAAGTGGCTGCACTGTTTTACATTCTCATCAGCAATGTATGAGGGTTTCAATTTCTCCACATCATAGTGGTGCTTGTTATTATCTGTCTTGTTGATTATAGCTCTTTTAATGGGTATAAGGCGGTATCTCATTGTGGCTTGTTTTTCTTTTCAATAGCTTTGTTTTTATATATTTTTTCAATTATTTTGTTGAGATCATAAAGGTTTACAACATTGTGTAATCTCAGGTGTGCCTTATTATTTAAGTAATATTTATTCATTTATTGTTTTTATTTATTATTCATTATTATTATTAAGTATTATTATTATTAAGTAGTATTTATTATTATTTAAGTAGTAGTATTATTATTTAAGATTGCTTTGTGCTCACCACCAATAATCTAATTTTTATCCATCACCATACATATGTGCCCTTTACCTCTTTAACTCACTTCCCCAGCCCTCATCCCTTCTGGTAACCACTAATCTGTTCTCTTTATCCATGTGTTGTTTATCTTCCACATAGGAGTGAAATCAAGTAGTATTTGCCTTTCTCTGTCTGGCTTTTTTGCTTAACATTATACCCTCAAAGTCCATCCATGTTGTTGCAAATAGGATGATTTTGTCTTTTTTATGGCTGAATAGTATTCCATTGTGTATATATATATATATATATATATATATATATATATATATACCACACATCTTTTTTATCCATTCATCTCTAGAAGACCACTTGGGTTGCTTCCATGTATTGGCTATTGTGAATAATGATGAAACAAACATACGGATGCATAAATCTCTTTGGATTGTTGATTTCAAGTTCTTTGCATAAATACCCAGTAGTGGGATAGCTGGATCATATGATAGTTCTATTTTTAATTTTTTGATAAGTCTCCATACTATTTTCCACAGTGGCTGCCCCAGTGTTTGTCTTTTATTGGTTTATTTCACTTAGCGTAATGCCCTCAAACATCACCCATGTGGTAATATATATCAGAATTTCCCTGCTCTTTAAGGATGAATAATATTTCACTGTTTATTCAATCATCTGTTGATGGACAGTTGGATTGCTTTTACATTTTAGCTACTGTGAATAATACTGCTATGAACTTGGATGTACAAATAATCCTTTGAGACTCTGCTTTTAATTCTTTTGGATATATACTCAGAAGTGGAATTGCTGGATTATATGGTAATTATATTTTTAATTTTTTGAGGAACTACCATATGGTTTTTCATTGTGACTGTACCATTTTATATTCCCACCAACAGTGTGTGAGAATTCCTGTTTCTACACATTCTTGCCAACACTTGTTTTCTGTTTTTTTGATGCTAGCAATCTTAATGGATGTGAGATAGTATCTTATAGTTTTGATTTGCATTCCCTAATGATTAGTGATGGTGAGCAGATTTTCATGTTCTTATTGGCCATTTGTATGTCTTCTTTGGGGAAACATCTATTCAAGTCCTTTGTCCGTTTTTGCATCAAGTTGTTTATTTTTTTGCTGCTGTTATTAGATTTTAGCAGTTTTCTATATGTTCTGGATATTAATCTCTTACCATGAATATGATTTCCACATATTTTCTCCCATGCTTTGAGTTGCCTTTTTGCTCTATTGATATTGGTTTTGGATGCACAAAATTTTTAAATTTTCATGGTCCAGTTTTGTCTGTTTTTTCTTTTGGTACGTGTACCTGTTCTCATATCTAAGAAATTATTGCCAAATTCAATGTTGTGAAGTTTTTGCCCTGTTTTATTTATAGGAATTTTATAGTTTTAAGTCTTACATTTAGATTTTTGATGCGTTTTGAGTTAGTTTTTTACATGGTGTTAGGTAAGGGTTAAAAATTAATCTTTTGTATCTGATTATCCAGTTTTTTGAGCACCATTTGTTGAAAAGACTTTCTTTTCCCTATTGAATGATTTTGACAACCTTGTCAAAAATCATCTGACCATATATGTGAGGGTTTATTTCTGGGCTGTAGTCTATTCCACTGGTCTATGTGTCAAGGTTTATGCCAGTACCACATTGCTTTGATTATTGTAGCTTTGCAGTAAGTTTTGAAATCAGGAAGTATGAGTGTTTCAGCTTTGTTTGTCTTTGCAAGATTGTTTTGGCTATCCGGTATCCTTTGAGATTCCATATGAAATTCCTGGTATTTTTAAATCATGTTATTTCTATGTGATTGAAATGAATGTTTAGCCTTTACCCCATCGCCCATATGCACATGTACAGACCTACACACAGAATAATATTGGATAGTTCATATGAATGGAGCTCAGAGTGTATGTGGAATGTAGAAGATATTAAGATGATGCAAGATGCATAGAAATATCATGGAGGAAGAATCTTGTATACTACGCCCTCATACCTACCTCTTCTACCAACCATGTCCCAAAGACATCAAATGTTTCCTGGTGCTGTAGCCCAAAGGGAAAATACTACCCTCTCCAAAGATAAGACACTGACTGGGTTGTGGGTGAGAAGGAGTATAACACATAACTATGTAGAGATGGCTCACTGCCATCCTCACTTCTATGACTTTGTTGTCTGTTTTCACTCTGTCTGATTTAATCAGATGATCCTCAAGTTCTGGCAGAGAAGTGTCTTTATTGTTTGCTGGCTCTTTACTCCACTCTAAGCATCCAGGATTGTGTCTTGTGTATAGCAGGTACTGAAAACATATTTGAGGAATGAAAGGTCAAGAAAACATCTGAGAGGGAGCACACTGACTATCAATTTATGTTTGAAATACTAAGTACTCGTCCTGATTAGCCATGGATCCAATCCATGCTAGGTGATAAGTGCAGTGAGGAATAAAATATTTAGGGAAAAGATATAAAACCTGCTTTCAAGAGAGAAAGGCAGGAAAGGAAGACTCATGGAACTCATAAACTCGGCCAGGAACTAGGCTAAAGATTCTTCACATAGTGTCTCATTTAATCCTTGTAGCTATCCCATCAGATGCGCATTGCCAGCCTCATTTTAGGGATTAAGAACATAAGAGTAAGAAGGTACAGTGACTTGTCCAAGGTCATGCAGTTAAGAAATAGCAAAGGGAAGATTTAATTTTTTATCTTTCAGATTCCAAGTCCAGTGCTCTGTTTTGTAATATGATGTTTACCTTTTGGAAGATTTCAAAATTCTTTGGGTAACAAGAGCTATAGGAAATGATTAGAAAATGTTCATTTTGAAATAAAAAGAGGGGTCATCTATTTTTAGAATACGTGGAGGCGGGGAGAGGCAGAGAGAGTTAGCATTTTTTTCAATGTCAACTACATGCTTAACCCTACAACACGCTATCAGGTGATAATTCCTAAGAAAAAGAAAACTTAACAAATCCCCACCACCATAAGAGTCAGGTTCAAGACTTGAAGTGCAAAACTCATACCTTTCCATTACATTGTGAGGTTTCTATGTAAATTACGGCAGAGGAGAAACCACTGAGACAAAACACTATGCTTGTTGCATAAAGCCTTAGACAGATAATTCTATGAAAAACACAACAACAAACAACATAATAATGCCTAATTGTATCTTAGTGAGATTAAAGAAAGAAACCACGAGATATCACAAAAGACATATATTGAACGTGTTTTCATATTACAACATTGAAGGATATCGCTATGTAGAGTGAATTTATGAATAAATAAACAAGCACAAACAATAAACAAATCAGGCTTGAAATTTCACTAAGAGTTTTGGATGTCTTTAAATGATATTGGATTTTAATTAATTTTTTTCTTCCCACTTCTCTATCAGATGTTGCAGTGTCTGTGAGCCAAAAACAGTAACAAAGGCTTTGCATTCTGGTTACCACAGCAGACACTGAAATTCCTTAGTAAATTTATTAAAAAATTGTGCTTCTAGATGCTAGCTCAGGGAACCTCTTCCTAAGGCTAAAGAAGAGGAAGATTGGCAAAAGATGTTAGCTCAGGACCAATCTTCCTCACAACCTCCCCCCCCCCCAAATGGTGCTTCATTTATCATTATTTGCCAAATAATAGCCATTTCAAGTATTTGGGTAGATTTTACTATTTCCAATTTTGATGTTTTCCTCTTCCCTGAAATGTATTCAAAGCTTCATTTATTTATGTATTGTTTCTCTTATCTTTGGGGTAGATGCATAAATTTCTAACAGCTGATATATTTCTCAGTAAAAATAACTACACAGGGGGCCAGCCCAGTGTTGTAGTGGCTAAGTTCGCATGCTCAGCTTTGGCGGCCCCGGGGTTTTGCCTTTTTGGATTCCGGGTGCGGACCTGCGGACCTGCGCACCACTTGTCAAGTCATGCTGTGGCAGGCATCCCATATATAAAGTAGAGCAAGATGGGCACAGATGTCAGCTCAGGGCCAATCTTCCTCAGCAAAAAAAGAGGAGGATTGGCAACAGTTGTTAGCACAGGGCCAATCTTTCTCAAACACACACACAAAAACTACACAAATAAATGCACAGCATGCACACAAAGCTATCAAGTTCTATGATATTTTCTACTCACTTTCTAGATACCCTTACCATTTTTAGTTTATCTGCTCAATATTTCAAATAAAAATTTTTCTAAAGAAATGTATTTTACAAAAATATAATCATGAGTTAAAGATTTTAAATAATTCAACAGTATAAAATAACTCTACAATTTTTTTCCAAATTAATTAATGGTCTTCCAGGACTTCTGAGAAGATACTAAAATATTTTATCTACGTCTGATTGATTGTCTTATTAATTAGTAATAAACTGAAATTTTAAATCTTATGTAAAAAAATCAGAAATAAATTGAAATTGAAAAAAATTAAGTCGTTAAAAGGCAATTTACTAGTTTTGATGAGCCAAATCACTTGATTTCAACACTATACAACATATATGCATTCATTAATTTCCTTAACAAACTGAGTCAGATACTTCTAGTAATAATTTACTGCATAAATTGGCCAAATCCTCCTGATGAGAACAACTAAACCAAAAAACAATTAAAAGAAAATAAAACAAAATTAGAGTAAAATATTATGGGATAAGAGCCAGGAAAAACATCTTGGAGACACAGGCTATTATCTTGGATCCCCTTACCTTTGGAGGCATCTATCAAAACTTGAAAAGTTTACTGAGACTACTGAGAAAATATTGGAAGTTAAACAGAGCATTTGAGAAATTCATGGGATAGGGACAAAAATTAGAATTCAGGAAATACATAGAAAAGGGGTTACACCCTGACAAATCTTTAAAATACAGTCCACAGATAAGGCTAAATTAGAAATAAAATTGAAAATTGTCAGAAGAAACACAATCTTATAAAAATGAAATAATGAAACCCAGTTTTGAATAAGCTTAATAACTAAAAATTGAATTAAGATGATCATGGAATACTAGTAAACTCACTTTGTTAGATCCAAAGGTAAATTATCTCCAGAGGAACATAATATCATCCTGGATCTCAAATTATTTCCATAGTTTTTACCTCATCAAAAATAAGGAGGCAAATGAATAGATAAGATAATGTGACTGTAAATTAAGAAAATAAATACAAAGCAAAAATAGACTCACAGAGTATCCAGATAATGAGGTATCAGCATCGCTTAAGATAGCTAGATTTAATATGTTGAGGAAAATTAAAGAAAAGATTGAGAATTTCAGTAGAGGACTGGAAACTATGTAAAAATTATCCTAACAAATTCTAAAATCAAAAAAGAAAGAAAGAAAAAGACTAAAATTAAGAATTCAAAGAGTAGGTTTAGCAGCATAAATGACATATATTAAATGAATTATTAAAGTGGAAAATAGTTCATAAGAAAATGTATACAAAAAAGCATAGAGGAGACATAAAGAGGTAGAATGAAAAAGGTGAAGATAGATTAATTGGACAGGAAAGAGAAATGGGGAAAATCCCATATTTGAGGAGAAACTGGCTAAGAATTTTTCAAAACTGATGAAAGAAATCAAACCATTGAAAAAAAGAAACACTATTAACTCCTACAAGGGTGAAGACAAAGAAAATCATATCAAAGAAAATCATGTTCAATACACTGAAAACTACAGAGAAAAAAGAAAAATTAAACATGGAGAATAAGAAGGACTAATTCTGAAAAGGTAAATTAAGGTTACAATTTTCTTAAGAGAATAAATGGAAAGATATATTCAAACTATATTTTTAGAAAGATTTTCAACTTAAAATTCTATGACCAGAAGGAATTACATCTCAAAGGAAGAAATGATAAAAACAAAAAAATGGTTACATGTGATACCAAGACACCTGTACTAAAGAAAACACTAAAAGTTGTTTTTCCATAAGATAAATAATGATTTGAGATGATACCTTGGAAACTTAGGAAGGAATGGGAGCAAGAGAGAGGTTGAATATACAGTTAAATATGAATGAATATTGACTTTAAAATTAACAGAGTCATGTCTATAAAGAATTAAATTTTTCTAGAGTTTGTGTATTTATTGTCCAGGAAGTAGTAAAATTAACAAATTTTGTTAGATTTTAATCAACCAACATTATATGTTGCAATATCTAGGGTAAACTTTAAATAAATAGTAAAATAAGTTATTGAAAAGCTAATAGAGGAGAACTACAAAATGATAAAACACTAATCAATGGAGAAATGGCAGGAAAGAAGATGAAGGATATGGAACATGTGGAATAAACAGAAAGCAAGGAGTGAGAGAGTTGATTTAAGCCCACAGACAGTAATATTTAGTAAAACACAAACATTGTCGAACTGGATGAAATGTCAAAATACAGCTTCACCAAAGTGTGAAAATTAAAAAGAGATGGGTTTAAAGAATGGAAAATGTTATAATATGTAAGTACTAAATAAAAGAGTGAGAATAACTATATTATTATCAAATAAAGTAGATTTAAGGGCAAGCAGCATTATTAAAGATACAGTGTAACATTTCGTAATAATAAAAGCTTCAATTCAAGGGCAAAACATAATTTTAATTTATGAAATTATTAACATAGCCTAAAATATGTAGACATAAATAAAGAAATGACAGCATTAATAAGAGACATACACCTACAAACATTTTAAAATATATAATTAACTCAAAAAAAGCAGACCATAAATAAGTCAGGTATAGAATACTTCATCAAAATTAGCTATGTACTAGGCCACAAAGCAAGGCCTAACAAATCAAATAATTTAAATCATAAAGAATATATTCTCTAATCACAGAGAAATTAAGTACAAAAAAAAAAAGCCAAAAAAAATCTAAAGAATCCCCATGGATTTAGAAATTAAGAAATAACCTTCTTAATGAACTATAGGTCAAAGAAGACATTACAATGGGAATTAATATATGTTTTGAAATATACATATATAACACAAAACTTTTGTTCCAAAGAAATGTATAACCATAAATGTGTGTGTTTCTTAAAGAAAGGTTAAAAATGCATGCTCTTAATAGCCACCTAAAGAAGTCAGAGAAATAATGGCAGCTAGAACAGCAAGTTTAATATGAAGAAATTAGAAACAAATTAGTTACTTAGAAAACACACAGTGGAGAGGATCAACAAAGCCAAAAGCTGAGTACACAGATAGGTTAACACAATTGATGAAACCCATAAATGTGTGTGTGTGCATTTGAGAGAGAAACAGAATTCCTCTTTAAGATGAGGGACAGAAAAGGATTCTAATCACATCTTCTATCCAATATTGAATGGGAGGTCACGGGCAACACACAAAAAATAAGAAAAATAAGTAACTGTTATAAGGTTTGAAAAGCAAGAAAAAAAACTGTCGTATTCACCGTTGACATGATTGTGTTCATAGAAAATTCAATGTAATCTAAAAATTGCAATTAATAAATAAATTCAGTAAGTAGAGTGGATACAAATTCAGTTTAAAAATGTTAACTGTTTCTATATTCCAACAATAAACAATTAGAAAAGAGACAATAAACCATAACAATTAGAATAAATTCTGCAAATATCAGCTATCTAGGAATAAATTTGACAAAATATGGGTAAAATTCAATATAGTGACCTAACAAACATTATTTGGATAATGTTTTAACTAATTAAATAAATGGATTAATTTAACATAATTATAGATTGAGAGACTCAATATTGTAGACATGTCAATTCTCCCCAAATTGATATACATATTAAACACAATTACAGTTAATGACCAAGCAGGGTTTCTGCATAAATTGACAAGATGATTTTAAACTTATGGAAAAATCAGAAAGCTAGAGATTTCTAAGACAAACTTGCCAAAAAACAGAACAAAAGTTGGAGAATAACACTTACATATACATAATAATATATATTATTTATAATATATGCATATAGAAGTATAATGTTATATATAATATAAACATATATAACTACCATAAAGCTACAATAGTTAAGACAATGTGGCATCTTACAAGGATGGCCAAAGAGACCGATGGAACAGAATAGAGAGCCCAGACTTTCACTCACGCATGAATGATCACTTGATTTATGAAAAAGATTCCTATATAGTTAGTGAGGAAAGAATGATCTTTTTAGTAAATAGTGACGAGTCAATTGGATACCCAAATAGATGAACATAAATCTTGATCTCTACCTCATATGATACACATGAATGAATTCCAGGTAGATTTAGATAAAAAGATAAAAGGTAAAATAATAAACTTCTAGATGATAGCAAAAGATGTTGATGATCTTGAGAATGATAAACATTTCTTAGTTATAATCCAAAAAGAAAAGTCCATTAAATTGGGCTGTGTTAAACTAAGTATGTCTCTTCATCAAAAGATACAATTTGAAGTGAAAAGCTACAGAGTAGGAGAAGATATTTTTAATACATACAGTTGACAAAGGACTTAGAGGAGTACAAATTAGAATTCCTAATATTTGATTAGAAAAATGGGAAATAAACCTTTACTCCAATGACCAAAGAACATGCTGAAGATGTTCAACTTTAAGCTTTAAGGAAGTTCAAATTAAACCCCAATGAGATTTGACTATACCACCACCAGAATGGTTAAAGTTAAAAAAGACTGACATTGAAAAGTGTTTATGAGGGTACGGAAGTGAAGCTCCCATACTCTGTTGTAGGAGCATACAGTGATACAACTTTGGAAAAGTGTTTGGTAATATCTGCTGAAATTTTGTCTACCCTATGATCCAGTAACTCCTCTGTTAGGTATATTTCTAATACAAAAGCCAACATATGTGAAACAAAAAGTACGTAAAAGAATGAAAAATTAGTCTATCTCTACATTTATGATTTGTGAACATTTTTGACCTATTGTATATTTCAATAAAAAAGTTTACTTAAAATCACTGGAATAAATACATAATAAAACAATAAAATAGGGAGAAATGCTGCAATAGGTACAAAGATACATTTAATACATACAAAATATATTAAAAGTAAAAAAATTTCAGATAACTAGGAAGAGTACAAATTCCTTAAATTTGATACCATGGAACACAGCAAACATCCTACTTTATGGTGAGCTATTAACTTCTCCCTCTGAGTTTGGAAAAGAGTCAAAAGTGCTTGCTATCTCGGGATCTATTCACTGTTATACTGGGTATTATATACTGGAAGTTTCCTACTCAGTGCAAAAAGGCATGTAATAATAAAACCTTCAAAATCTGAAGAGGACTAGGTTGCATAAACAAAAATACGAGAATATAGACACATGTTATTAAAATTAATGTCAATTTGGAAAGATTACTTGATTAAAGGTCAGTTGCATATCCATATTTCAGCAACAAATAGAAGCTGAGATGTAGAAAATAAAAGTATTTAAATTAGTGTAATAACATCAAATATCTGGGAACAAATCTAATGAAAGATATGTAAATCTTCCATGTAGAAACTATCAAAAATTATTAGCAAGAGAAGTTTTAAAACATTTAAATATGTGGTCTTTTCAAAAACTGTTGCTGAATAGATTGAAATATATATAAAAAAATACTGAATAGCAAAAAAAACAAAACAATTTGGTTGAAAAATAGACAGAAGATGTGAATAGATATTTCTCCAAAGAAGACGTATAGCTGGCCAACAGGTACATGACAAGATGCTCAACATCATTAATCACCAGAGAAATGCAAATCAAAGAACAATAAGACATCACCTCACACCCATTAGAATGGCTATTATCAAAAAGACAAGAAATAGCAAGTGTTGACAAGGATGTGAAGAAAAGGGAACCCTTGTACATTGTTGGTTGGAATGTAAATTAGTGCAGCCACTATGGAAAACAGTGTGGAGGTTCCTCAAAAAATTAAAAATAGAATTACCATATAATTCAGCAATTTCTCTTATGGATATTTATCCAAAGAAAATGAAAACACTATGTCAACAAGATATTTGCACCCTCATGTTAATTGCAGCACTATTTACAATAGCCAAGATATGGAAACAACCTAAGTGCTCACTGATGAATGGATAAAGAAGTTGTGGCATATATAAACAATGGAATGCTATTCAGCCATAAAAAAGAATGAAAGCTTGCCATTTGCTAGAACATGGATGAAGCTTGAGGGCATTATGCTAAGTGAAATAAGTCAGACAGAGAAAGACAAACACTGTATGATCTCACTTACATGTGGAATCTAAAAGACAAACAAAAAACACAAGCTCATAGATACAGAGAACGGATTATTATTGATGTTTGCCAAAGGCAGTGGGTGTGGGGTGGGCAAGATCAGTGAAGGGTATGAGAAGCTACAAACTTCCAATTATAAAATAAATCAGTTATGGGCATGTAATGTACAGCATGGTGACCATAGTTAATAATACTGTATTGTATATTTGAAAGCTGCTAAGAGAGATCTTAAGTCTTCATCACACACACAATTTTGTAATTATGTATGATGATGGATGCTAACTGGACTTGTTGCAGTGATTGTTTTTCAATGTATACAAATATCAAATCATTACACTGTACACTTGATCTAATGTAATATTATATGCCATTTATACCTCAATTTTTTAAAAAATAGACAATAACAATTTACTTGAAGCCCTACATATAAACCAATTCCAGAGGGATTGTAGATTTAATTTTGAAAAAAAAAAAAGCAGTAAGTAATCTACAAGATGACATCGGAAAATAGCTTCATATCTTTGGAACAAGAAGGGACTTCTTTAACAAAATATAAAGAGCACTAATGCTAAAGAGAAGAAATTAATAAATTGTACTACGTTAAAATAAAGAATTCAATGAAGATACCATCAGGAAAGTGAAAAGGCAAGTCAAAGTGTAAGAAAATATATCTGAAACATATGTAATTGACGTAAAGTTCATAAGTAGGATATATAAATTGTTCCTTCAAAAATAGGAAGAAAAAAGGGGCTGGCCCCGTGGCCGAGTGGTTAAGTTCGCGCGCTCCGCTGCAGGCGGCCCAGTGTTTCGTTAGTTCGAATCCTGGGCGCGGACATGGCACTGCTCATCAAACCACGCTGAGGCAGCGTCCCACATGCCACAACTAGAAGAACCCACAACGAAGAATACACAACTATGTACCGGGGGGCTTTGGGGAGAAAAAGGAAAAAAAAAATAAGATCTTTAAAAAAAAAATAGGAAGAAAAAAGAAAGACAAACCAATAGGAAAAAGAACAATTTGAGCCGGAATATTTAGTCTTCCTTTCCATAAGCAGGGACTATCTCTGCATTTATTTAGTTCATTTTTATTTATTTTACCAGAGTTTCGTATTTTTTCTCATATACATCTTGTACATATTTTGTTAGATTTATACCTAAGTATTTCACTTGGGGGGATGTTAATGTAAACGGTGTTGTGTTTTTAATTTCAAATCCCACTTGTTCATTGCTAGTATATTGGGAACTGACTGATTTTTATATGTTAACCTTGTGTCCTGCAATCTTTCTGTAATTCCTTCTTAGTTCTGTGAGTGAAGACGAGGAGCAATGAGTAACTCTTGCTGGGGGAAGTTTACTGTTTTATTCATGTTAGAATGCTATTTACTAAAAATGAACAATCACATACTAATGATCCAGCAATTCCACTTCTGGGAAATATTTAATAAAAATGAATGCATAAGTATATGAAGGTAAATGTACAACTATCTTTATAGTAGCAATATTTGAAATATAGAAGCTATAAAAAAGTGTACCAATGTTATAATGGACAAATAATGATATACTTATTCAATGAACTACAATTTTTTGGAAATAATGTAGTAAATTTCATACAAGTACCACAGAGGGAGAGAAGATAGAATCAATGAATAAATATAGTAATATTCCATTTGTATTTAAAAACAGGCACAATTACTCTATTAGAAGCCAGGATGGACATCACCTTTGGCAATATGAGAAGGAATGGCAATTGGATTGGGGTAAAGGTGTCTTCTGGCTTGCTAGCATTATTCTATTTCTTGGTCCTTAAGGTAGTTATTCTGTACAAGTATGTTTTATATACTTTTCTGTATGTATTCTCCTTCAATTAAAAAATCCAAAAGATGAATTAGTCTAATTGGATTAACTAATTGGGTGAAATTTTTGCTCTAGTTTTGTGATTACAATCTGATTTGTTACTGTAAGAAATAATTTTTAAATTTACAGTAAAAATGCAATCTCTAATGTATAAAAACGTAAAGAAAAGTTGATATCTGGGCCTCAATTTCTACTTTTCTGAAATAAGAAAGACGGGGCTTAGACTGAGGAAACTTTAAATTTCTTCTGGGTCTAAGTGTCAAGGACTCATCACTTTGGAATATGTTCATTCCAAATTCTGAGATCTCAAGGGTTTGGTTTCTTCCCTATACATAATATAAAACTGCTTCCTGTCACTCTTTTTTAAATTGAGGTCAAATTTACTGATAGTAAAAAGGTCTTAAGTGTACAATGTGATGAGTTTTGCAAAATGCAACCAACTATGTAACCATCATACCTATCTAAATATGGAACATTTCCATTACCCCAGAGCATTTTCTTATGTCCTCTTCCAGGCCGTCCCCACTCCCCATAGTCAATCTCTGCTGTACATGTCTGTGACCATACATTAGCACTGACTGATTATGAGCTTCTTATAAATAGAATTTAACAGTATATATACTTTTGTGTCTGACTTCTTTATTGAAAAAGAAGTTTTGAGATGCATCCATGCTGTAGCATGGATCAACATTTCTTTTTAAATCAGTGAGTAGTATTACATTGTTTAAACATAGCACAAGATGTTTATTAATCCACCTAATAAAGAAAATCTGAGCCACTTCCAGTTTGGGGCTCTTATGAATAAAGTCACCTTATGTATTTTGTACAAATGTGTTTTTATAGATAAGTTTTGAATTCTCTTGAGTAAATACCTAAGAATAGAATTGTTATGTCAGAAGATAGGTACATTTAATTTTATAAGAAAACTCCAAAGAATTTTTCAAAGTGATTTTACACTCTCATAAGCAATATTTAATTTGCTTACATGAAATACCCAGAATAGGTAAATCCATAGAGATAGAAAGCAAATCAGTGGTTGGTGGGAGCTGGGGAGGAGGGAATGGAGAGTGCTGAGTTCACAGGTGCAGGATTTCCTTTGGCGGTGATGAAATGTTTTTGAACTAGATGGAAATGATTATTGCACACGATTGTGAATGTACTAGCTACCACTGAATTGAAAACTTTAAAATCCTTAATTTGACATCATGTGAATTTTACCTTAATAAAGAAAGAAATTATGACAAGTAAAAACAATCACAATAATAAGAAAATGAAAAAATACATTCTGAAATTTTAATTAGATTCCATTCACCCTCCTATTGGATTTTAGATATACCTCTTTGTATTTTTATATTGGTTGCCTTAGAATAGCAATGTGCATCCTTAACTTTTCAAAGTTTACTTAGAATTCATATTGTATCGCTTTACTTATGAGATTTTATTATAAAACAGTTAATTTGATTTTCCATCTAGATACTTTTGGGTTTTTTGTCATATTGTACTGCCACTTATATTATAAATCCCACAATACTATATTGTTATTTTTACTTTAAACAATCTGTTGTATTTTAAAGTGTTGAAGAGAGAAAACTAGATTGTATCTCATGGTTACCCACCTATTTGCCATTTCTGGGTTTTTTTTGTTCCCCTTTTTTAATGCTTTCCAAAATATTTTTTCCAGTATCATTGAGATATTGACATGTAACGTTGTATTAGTTTAAGGTGTACAACATAATTAGTGGATATATGTATATATTGCAAAATGATTACCACAATAAGTTTGGCTAACCATCCATCACCTCACATAGTTACAACAATATTTTCCTTGTGATGAGAACTTTTAAGATTTACTCTCTTAGCAACTCTCAAATATATGATAGAGTATTGTTAATTATGGTAATCATGCTGTACATTATGTCCCCAAAACTTATCTTATAACTGAGAGTTCGTACCTTTTGATCAACTTCACTCAAATCCCTCACCTCCAAACTCTCAAACTTCTTGCAACTCAATCTGTTCTCTGTTTTATGAGTTTGACACCATACAGTATTTCTCTTTCTCTATCTGGCTTATTTCACTTAGCATAACACCCTTAACGTCCATCCATGTTGTCACAAATGGCCTGATTTCCTTCTTTTTCCTGGATGAATAATATTCAATTGTGTGTGTGTGTATATAGATATATATATATATATGCCACATGTTTTTTATTAATTCATCTATCAATGGACACTTAAGTTGTTTCCATGCCTTGACTATTGTAAATAATACTGCTACGAACACGGGAGTGCAGATATTTCTTCAGGGTAGTGATTTTGTTTTCTTTGGATACATACCCAGAATTGCACTTACTAGATCATAAGTTAGTCCTATTTAGAACTTTTTGAGAAACCTCCATACTGTTTTTGCTAGTGGCTGTTCCAATTTGCATTCCAACAGTGTACAAGGTTTCCCTTTTCTCCACATCCTTACCAACGCTTATCTCTTATTTTTTGATGATAGCCGTTCTGATAGGTACAAGGTTATTGCTTATTGTGGTTTTGATTTGCGGTACTCGGATGATTAGTTATGTGGAGCATCTTTTCGTGTATTTGTTGGCCATTTGAATATCTTTTTTGGAAAAATGTCTACTCAGGTCCCTTGCCCATTTTTTTTTTTTTTTTTTTTTTTTTTTGCTATTGAGTTATATGAGTTCCTTATATATTTTGGGTATTAAACCCTCATCAGATGTGTGGTTTGTAATTATTTTCTCCCATTCTATAAGTTGCCTTTTCATTTGTTTGATAGTTCCTTTTGTTGTGCAGAAGCTTTTTAGCTTGATATAGTCCCACTTATTTATTTTTTATTGTGTTTCTTTTGCTTTAGATATATCCAAAAATAATTTCCGAGACCCATAACAGGGGACATTTACCTAGGTTTTCGCCTAGGAATTTTATGATTTCTGGTCTTACATTTAAGTCATTAATCCATTTCCAAATAACTTTTGAAACAGTGTAAGGTAGGGGTTTAGTCTGATTCTTTTGCATGTAAATATTCCATTTTCCAAGCACCATTTATTTAAGAGACTGCCTTCTCTTCATTGAGTATTGCTGTATCCCTTGTCAAATAATTGACTGTATATGCATGGCTTTATTTCTGGGATGTCAATTTTGTTCCATTTATCTATATGTCTGTTTCTATGACAGTACCATGCTGTTTTGATTACTATAGCTTTGTAGTATAGATTGAAATCAGGAAGTGTGAGGTCTCTAGCTTTGTTCTCTCTTCTCAGGATTGCTTTAGCTATTCAGGGTCTTCTGCAGTTCCATACAAATTTTAGGATTGTTTTTTCTATTTCTGTAAAAAATACCATTGGAATCTATGTTTTATCCAGTGATTTTATTGGGGTCATAATGGTTTATAGCCTTGTGTAATTTTGGTTGTACATTATTCTTTATAAATTTCTGAATAGACTTCATCATGATCACTGCCAGTAGTCTAATATTTGTCCATCACCTTACATATGTGCCCCTTTATCCCTTTTAGCAACCTCCCAACCCTCTTCCCCTCTGGTAACCACTAATCTGTTCTCTTTGACCATATATTTGTTATCTTCCACATATGAGTGAAATCATGCAATATTTGTGATTTTCTGTCTGGCTTATTTTGCTTAACATCATACCCTCAAGGTCCAGCCACGTTGTTGCAAATGGGATGATTTTGTCGTTTTTATGGCTGAGTAGTATTCCATTGTATATATATATATATATACCACATCTTCTTTATCCATTCATCTGTAGAAGGGCACGTGGGTTGTGTCCATGTCTTGGCTATTGTGAATAATGCTGCAATGAACATAGGGGTGTATAAATATCTTCGGATCATTGATTTCAAGTTCTTTGGATAAATATCCACTACTGGGATAGCTGGATTGTATGGTATTCCTATTTTTAATATTTTAAGAAATCTCCATACTGTTTTCCATAGTAGCTGCACCAGTTTGCATTCCCACCAGCAGTGCGTGAGTGTTCCCTTTTCTCCACATCCTCTTCAACATTTGTTGTTGTTTGTCTTAGTAATAATACTCATTCTGACTGGTGTAAGGTGATATCTCATTGTAGTTTTGATTTCATTTCCCTAATAATTGCTTATGCTGAACATTGTGTCATGTGCCTTTTGGCCATCTGTATATCTTCTTTGGAAAAATTTCTGTTTATATCCTTTGCCCATTTTTGATGGTGTGGTTTTATTGTTGTTGTTGAGTTGTATGAGTTCTTTATATATTTTGGAGATCAACCCCTTGTCAGATACATGATTTACAAATCTTTTCTCCCAGTTTCTGAGTTGTCTTTTCATTTTGTTTTTGGTTTCTTTCTTTTGCAGAAGCTTTTTAGTCTGATGTAGTTCCATTTGTTAACTTCTTCTTTTGTTTCCCCTGCCTGAGTAGACTTGGTATTCGAAAAGATGCTGCTAAGAACAATGTCAAATATTTCATTGCCTATATTTTCTTCTAAGAGTTTATGGTTTCAGGGCTTACATTCAAGTCTTTAATCCATTTGAGTTAATTTTGGTGTGTGCTGCAAGATAATGGTCTACTTTCATTCTTTTGCATCTGGCTGTCCAGTTTTCCCAACACCATTTATTGAAGAGACTTTCCTTTCTCCATTGTATGTTCTTGAATCCATTGTGGAAGATCAGCTGTCCATAGATGTGTGGTTTTAATTCTTGGCTTTCAATTCTGTTCCATTGAGCTGAGTGTCTGTTTTGTGCCAGTATGATGCTGTTTTGATTATTATAGCTTTGTAGCATATTTTGAAGTAAGGAATTATGATGCCTCCAGCTTTGTTCTTTTTTCTCAGTATTGCTTTAGCTGTTTGGGATCTTTTGTTGTTTCATATAAATTTTAGGATTCTTTGTTCTATTTCCATGAAGAATGTCATTGGGATTCTGATCAGGATTGCATTGAATCTGTATATTGCTTTAGGTACTATGGACATTTTAACTATGTAGATTCCTGCAGCCCATCAGCATGGAATATCTTTCCATGTCTTTATGTCTTCATCAATTTCTTGCAATAATGTCTTACAGTTTTCAGCATATAGGCCTTTCACCTCTTTGGTTAAGTTTATTCCTAGATATTTTATACATTTTGTTGCAATTGTAAATGGGATTATATTCTTGAGTTCTCTTTCTGCTGGTTCATTATTAGTGTATAGAAATGCAACTGATTTTTGTAAGTTGATTTTGTACCCTGAAACTTTGAGGAGTTGATTATTTATAATTGTTTTCTTATGGATTCTTTAGGATATTCTATACATAGAATCATGTCATCTTCAAACAGCGAGAGTTTCACTTCTTCCTTTCCAATTTGGATTCCTTTTATTTCTTTTTCTTGCCTAATTGCTCTGGCCAAAACCTCCAGTACTATGTTGAATAGGAGTGGTGAGAGTGGGCACTCTTATCTTGTCCCTGTTCTCAGAGGAATGGCTTTCAGTTTTTCACTGTTAAGTATGATGTTGGCTGTGGGTTTGTAAAATTTAGCCTTTATTATGTTGAGATACTTTCCTGCTATACCCATTTTATTGAGACTTTTTATCATAAATGGACATTGGATCTTTTCAAAGCCCTTCTCTACATCTGCTGAGATGATCCTTTGTTTCTTATTCCTCATGTTGTTAATGTGGTATATCACATTGATTTGTGGATTTTGAACCATCACTGTATCCCTGGAATAAATCCAACTTGATCATGGTTTATGACTCTTTTAATGTATTGCTGTATTTGGTTTTCCAATATTTTGTTGAGGATTTTTGCATATATGTTCATCAGCAATATTGTCCTGGAATTTTCCTTCTTTGTGTTGTCCTTGTCTTGTTTTGGTATCAGGGTGTTGTTGGCCTCATAGAATGAGTTAAGAGCATTCCAACTTCTTCAATTTTGGGGATAGTTTCAGGATAGGTATTAAATCTTCTTTCAATGCTTGGGAGAATTTTCTAGAGAAGCTATCTGGTCCAGTAATTTTGTTTTTTGGGAGGTTTTTGATTACTATTTTAACCTCTTTACTTGTGCCTGATCTATTCAGATTTTCTATTTCTTCTGGATTCAGTTTTGGGAGTCTATGAATTTATCCATTTCTTCTAGGTTATCCAATTTAGGGCATATAGTTTTTCATAGTATTCTCATTATCCTTTGTATTTCTGCAGTATCTGTTGTAATTTCTCCTCTTTCATTTCTAATTTTATTTATTTGAAACTTCTCTCTTTTTTTCTTAGTGAGTCTGGCTAAAGGATTGTCAATTTTGTTTATCTTCTAAAAGAACTAGGTCTTAGTTTCATTAATTCTTTCTACTGTTCTTTAAATCTCTATTTCATTTATTTCTGCTCTGATTTTTAATGATATCCCTCCATCTTATGACTTTGAGTTTTGTTTGTTCTTCTTTTTATAGTTGTGTTAGGTGCAGTTTAAGGTTATTTATTTGAGGTTTTTCTTGTTTGTTGCAGTGGGCTTATATTGCTATGATCTTCGCTCTTAGATCCACTTTTGCTGCATCTCATAATAATTGGTATATTGTATTTTCATTTTTGTTTGCCTCTAGGCATTTTTAATTTCTACTTTGATTTCTTCACTGATCCAATGGTTGTTCAGTAGCATGTTGTTTCATCTCCATATATTTCTGACTTTCCCAGTTTTTTTCTTGTAGCTTATTTCTAGTTGCATAGCATTGTGGCCAGAAAAGATGGTTGTGATGATTTCAATCATCTTAAATTTATTTAGGCTCACCTTGCTTCCCAACATGTGGTCTATCTTTGAGAATGTTCCATGTGCATTTGAGAAGAATGCGTATTCTGCTGGTTTTGGATGGAATGCTCTGTCTATATAAAATCCATGTGATCAAATATTTCATTTAAACCCACTATTTCCTTGTTGACTTTCTGTCTGGATTATCTATACATTAGTGTAAGTAGGGTGTTGAGGTTCCCTACTATTATTCTGTTTCTATTAATTTCTTCCTTTATGTCTGTTAATAGTTGCTTTATATACTTTGATGCTCCTGTGTTACGTGCATATATATTCATATGTGATATGTGTTCTTGGTGGAGAGTCCCTTTTATCATTGTATACTGACCCACTTTGGCTCTGTCTTTTTTATCTTGAAGTCTTCTTTAGCTGATGTAAGTATGGCAATGCCATAAACTTTTGTTTGCCATTTGCTTGGAGTATCATCTTCCATCCCTTCACTCTGAACCTATGTTTGTCTTTAGAGCTGAGATGTGTTTCCTGGAGGCAGCATATTGTTGCATCGTTTGTTTAATCCATTCAGGTACTCTGGTTGCTTTGATTAAAGAATTCAATCCATTTGTGTTTAGATTGATTTTTGACATATGAGGGCTTAATACTGCCCTTTTATCTCTTGCTTTCTGGTAATTATATGTATCCATTGTTTCTTTCTTTATATTTCTAATTGCCATTTCATTTTGGTGGGTTTCTGAGGAGGTTTGCTCAGTTTTCTCTTTTTGTGAACTGTCACTCTGATTTTTGTCTAGTGGTTACTGTAAGGTTTGCATAAAAGATCTCATAGATGAAATACTCCATTTTCTCATAGCTTCTTATCTCCATTAACCTAAGAAGGTTCCATATCTTTACTCTTCGCCTTCTGAGTTACTCTTTTTACAAATTATTCTATTTTTAATGTTGTGAGTTTGTGACTAAGTTGAAGTGTTTATAGTTAATTTTGATGCTTTCCTTCCTTTTATCTTTTGTCATAATTGAGCATTTGCTTCCCTTTTCTGATACAGAACTGTGGTTTTCTGATTTTGTCTGTCTACTTATCTCCTTGTTAAGGGTTTGTAAACCCTTTCATTTTTTTTTTTTTAATTATCAGGGCCTTCTTGATCATTTCTTGTAGGGGGTGTCTAATGGCAATGAACTCCCTTAGCTTTTGTTTATCTGGGAATTTTTTTTTATTTCTCCATCATGTCTGAAGGACATTTTAACTGGATAGAGTATGCTTGGCTGAAAGGTTTTGTCTTTCAGCATTTTGTATATATCATTCCGTTCTCTCCTAGCTTGTAGGGTTTCTGCTGAGAAATCCACTGAAAGCTTAATAGACGTTCCATTGTAGGTTATTTTCTTCTGCTTTGTCATGATTAATATTTTTTCTTTGTCATTGACTTTTTTTAGTTTTACTATTATCTTCCCTGGAGGAGGTCTTTTAGCATTGATGTAATTAGGTGTTCTATTAGCTTCATGTATTTATAAATCCTGTTCCTTCCCCAGGTTTGGGAAGTTCTCAGCTATTATTTCTTTGAACAAGCTCTCTTCTCCTTTCTTCTTCTCTTCTCCCTCTGGAACATCTACAGTCTTTGTGTTTCTTTTCCTAATTGAGTTGGCTATTTCTCAAAGAATTTCTTCAGTTTTTTAAAAATCTTAGTTCTGTCTCCTCCTCCACCTGTAACTTGTCTATATTTTTATCCTCTAAGTCACGAATTCTTTCCTCCATACCATCAAATTTATTTCTTAAGGATTCTAGATTACTTTTTATTTCCTTAATTGTATTTTTCATGTGCAGAATTCCTTCTTGATTTTCTTTATAGTTTCAATCCCTTTGGTGAAGTATGCCTTCTCATTAATTTTGTCTCAGAGCTCAATGAACTGTCTTTTTATGCTCTCTAGTAACTCATTGAACTTTTTTATGACAGCTATTTTGAATGTTCTGTCATTTAGATTGTAAATTTTAGTGTCTTCAGTGTTGGTTTCTGGCAAATTGTCATTTTCCTTCTGGTCTGAATTGTTGCTGTAGTGTCTCATGGTGTTTGATGAACTAATCTTTTGTCAGCAGATTTGTGCTAATATCAGATTGCAGATTCCACCTGCTACCACTGGGGGGGGGGAGCAGGAGCAGATTCTCTGGTCCCATCCCCTCTGCTGGAAGTTGTGTGGGTACTATGGGCACTTTCACCAGCCTGGAGAGCATTCAGGCTCTTATGTTGACTCCACTTGGAGGGTGGGACCTCCCCATGGGGACTGAGTCAGAGCCTCTCCTTTGGGTTGCAGGGGCAAAATGGTCTCCTTGACTTGCAGGAGAGTGATCATAAACAGCCTAAGGGCTGCCACAGCCTCTTCCTACAGTGACCCTGGGGCATTTTCCCATTTTTGTGGCTCACTGGTACTATGGGCACTCATGCAGGTTTGGCCTTCACTCACCCCAGTGTGTAGATCTGCCACAACCCATACTTGTGGTCCTGATAGCCCCTGTGCTTGGTGGGCGGGGGTTCCTTGGGGGATCTCACTAGGGCCACTCCTTGGAGCTGCAGAGGCACAGTGGGCTCCCCCACTGCTGGAGGAGTGATCATGAGCAGTCTAAGGGCTGCTGTCACCTCTTCCTACAGTGACCCTGGGGAGCTTTCCACCTTTCAGGGCTCAGTGGTGCTATGGGCACTTGTGCTGGCCTGGCATAAGCCTTTCCTTGCAAGTAGATCAGCTGCTGCCTGTGCTTGTGGCCCCACCAGCAATTGTATTTGGTGGGCAGGGCTTCTTTGTGGGCACCAAACCAGGGCCACTCCTTGGGACTGCATGGACATTGTGGGCTCCTCCACTGTTGGGAAAATGATCACCAGTGAGCAAGGGCAACTACCACCTTCTCTTACAGTCTCCCCAAGGTGCAGTCCCATTTTCAGGATGAGTTCACCAGGGCTGGAAAGAATTCTTGTGCATACACAGGGCTGCCCAGGGAGAGGACAGAGAATGCTTACCTATCTCCAACACTTCCTGTAGGGTGAATCAATCCACCATCGGATGTGTAGGTGCATGTGTCTCTCAGGTGCCTTGTTGTGCCGTGTGGGCTTCCTCCATTGGTCAATTTATTTGCAATTTAGTTGTAGTTAAAGCAGGAGAGACAAAGGAAATAGCTTAGTCTGCCATGTTACCAGTGTCACACTCCTGCCATTGGAATCCTGATAGAGATTTTCTTGAATCTATAGATGGCTTTGGGTAGTATGGACAGTTCAACATTATCAACTCTTCCAATCCATGAACATGGGCTATCTTTCCATTTATTTGTGTTTTATTCAATTTTTTTTGTCAGTGTCTTATAGTTTTAAGTCTAGAGATCTTTCACGTGACTAAATTTATTACTAAGTATTGTATTATATTTTATGCTTTTGTAAATGGAATTATTTTCCTTATTTCATTTTCAGATAATTCATTGTCAGTATATAGAAATCCTACTTTTTTGCAGTAGATTTTATATCCTGAAACTTTACTAAATTTGTTGACTAAATCTAACAGTTTTTTGTGCAGTATTTAGAATTTTCAATATATAAAATCACATCATCTTCAAAATCACGCCATCTTTATTGCTACTTTTCTGATTCTAGTGCCTTTTTTTTCTTGCCTGATTGCTCTGGCTTAGATTTCCAGTACTATGTTGAATAAGAGTGGTGAGAGTGGGCAAGCTTGTCTTGTTTCTGATCTTAGAGGAAAAGATTTCAACCTATCCCATTGAGTATGAAGTTACCTGTGAGCTTGTCATATAAGGCCTTTATTATATTGAGATATGTTATTTCTATATCTAATTCGTTGAGTTTTTATCATGAAAGATTTATTATGTCAAATGCTTTTTATACATCTATTAATATGATCATGTGAGTTTTATCTTTCATTCTTTTAATGGGATATATCAAATGCACTGATTTGTGTATGTTGAAGCATCTTTGTATTCCAGCGATGAATCTCACTTGATCATGGTGCCTGATCCTTTTAATCTGTTGTGGAATTTGTTTTACTAATATTTTGTTGAGAATCTTTTCACCTATATTCATCAAGAAAATTGACCTGTAGTTTTCTTTTCTTATAGTGTCCTTAACTGGATTTGATATCAGGGTAATATTGGCTCCATAAAATGAGTTTAGGAGTGTTTCCTCCTCTTCAATTTTTTTGCAAGAGTTTGTGAAACACTAGTATTAAATCTACTTTAACTGTTTGGTAAGAGGCGTAAGTGAAACCATCTGCTCCTGGGTTTGTTGCCGTTGTTGTTGGAAGATTTTTGGGATTTGATTCAATCTGCTAACTTGGTACTGGTCTGTTCAGATTTTCAATTTCTTCACGATTCAGTCTTGGTAGATTCTATGTTTCTAAGAACACTCATTTTTTTCTAGGTTGTCTGATTTGTTGGCATATAATTATTCTTAATAGACTCATGATTCTTTGCATTTCCCTGGTATCAATTTTAATGTCTCCTATATCATTTATAATTTTATTTATTTGTGTTCTCTCTTCTTTGTTAGTCTAGCTAAAGTTTTGTCAATTTTATTTGACTTTTTAAAAAAGCAACTCAGTTTTCTTAATGTTTTCTATTGTTTTTCTGTTCTCTATTTCATTTATTTCTGCTCTAACCTTCATTTTTTTCTTTCTTCTGTTAACTTTGTTCTTAGATTGTTCTTCTTTTTCTAGTTTCTTGAGGTGTAAAGTTAGATTGGTTATTTGAAATCTTTCTTTTTTCTTGACGTATGTTTTTATCACTACAAACTCGTCTCATGGAAGTTTTTGCTGCATCCTATAAGTTTAGGTATGCTGTGTTTCCATTTTAATTTACTTTTATATTTCACTTTTAATTTCTTTTTTGATCCATTTGTTGTTCAGCAGTGTTGTTTAATTTCCATGTATTTGTAAATTTTCCAGTTTTCCTCCTGTTATTGATTTCTAATTATATATCATTATAGTCAGAAAAGATACCTGGTTTGATTTTAATCTTACTAGATTTGCTAAAATATGTTTTGTGCCCTAACATACAGTCTATACTAGAAATGTTCTCTGTTCACTTGAGAAGAATGCATATTCTGCTGTTGTTGCATGGAATGTTTTGTATATGTCTGTTAGGCTGACTCGGTCTATAGTGTTGTTCAAATCTGGTTTTTCCTTATTGATTCTCTGTCTGGATGATATATCCATTGTTGAGAGTGCAGTTTTAACATTCTCAACTAATATTGTATTGCTGTTTATTTTTCTTTATTTTCTGTTAGTATTTGCTTTATATATTTAGTGCTCCAATATTAGGTGCACAAATATTCATGATTGTTGCATATTCTTGATAGATTGATCCCTTTATCATTATTTTTCATTATATTATGACCTTCTTTGTCATGTTTAACCATTTTTATCTTAAAGTCTATTTTGTCTGATATAATTCCCCCTGCTTTCTTTTGTTTACCATTTACTTGAAATAGGTTTTTCCATCCATTCTCTCACAGTCTTTGTGTGTCTTTAAAACTCAAGTGAGTCTCTTGTAGGCAGCATATCATTGGATCTTGTGTTTTTTATAAATTCATTCAGCAATTCTATATCTCTTGATATACAATTTAATCTATTGATACTTAAAGTAACTATGGATAGATAGTGACTTCCCATTGCCATTTTGTTATTTTTTTTCTGACTTGTAGATCCTGTGTTCCTTGCTTCTTATTTTCTTGTCTTCTTTTGCGATTGGATGACTTTCTGTAGCAGTTTGTTTTGACTACTTTATCATAATCATATGTAACTATCACAGGTTTTTCTTTTGTGTTACCATGAGGCTTACATAAAATATCTTATAGTTATAACATCCTATTTTAAGATGATAACAACATAACTTGGATGTGCACATTAACCTTACAGTTTTACTTCTCCTTCCTTCACATTTTCGGTAATTACTGTTATAATTTACGTATTTTTAATGTGTCAAATAACAAATTATCATGATTAGTTATTTTTTCTTTTTCTTTTTTTTAAACTGATTTAGATTTATTTATTTATTTTTGCTGGAAAAGATTCACCCTGAGCTAACATCTGTTGCCAATCTCCCTCTATCTTTTATTTTTTTCCTCCCCAAAGCCCCAGTAATAGTTATATATTCTAATTGTAAGTTATTCTAGTTCTTGTATGTGAGCTGTCACCATAGCATGGGTACTGACAGATAAGTGATGTGGTTTTGTGCCTGGGAACTGAAACCATGCCACCACAGCAGAGCATGCCAAACTTTAACCACTAGTCCATCAGGGCTGGCTCAGTTACAGTTATTTTTAATTCATTTTTCTTTTACTTTGAAGTTAAATTTGTAAGTGTATTAAGCACAACTGTTACAATATTAGTGAATCTGACTTTGTATATTTATCATTACCAATGAGTTTACACATACATTAATATGTTTTTACAATTTAATTAGCATCTTTTTATTTTCACTTGAAGAAATCCCTTTAGTGTTTCTTGTAAGGTGGATTTAGTGGTGACAAATTCCTTCAGATTTTGTTTGTTTGGGAAATTCTTTGTCTTGCTTTCATTTCTGAAACACAGCTTTGCTATGTTTAGTATTCTTGATTGGCAATTTTTTTCTTTCAATGTTGTGAATATATCATCCCATTCTCTCCTGGCTTGCAAAGTTTCTGTTGAGAAATTTGCTTATAGTCTTATGGAATATTCCCTTGTATGTGACACATCTCTCTTCTCTTGCTGCTTTCAACATCCTTTCTTTGCCTTTGACATTTGACAATTTAATTATCATATGTCTTGGTGTAGTTCTCTTCAAGATCAACCTCCTTTTTGCCTTATGAATCTGGATGTCCACTTTTCTCCCCAAGCTTGGGAAGTTTTCAGGCATTATTGCTTTAAATGTACTTTCTGTCCCATCGTCTTTCTCTTCTCTTTCTGGGATTCTAATAATGCAACCCATAAGTCACAGACTTTCTTAACTCTTTTTCATTCTTTTTTTTCTTTCTGTTCCTCTTATTGAATAATTTAAAGTGACAAATTTCTTTTTCACTGATTCTTTCTTCTTCTTGAACAAATTCTGTTGTTGAAGTTCTCTATTAAATTCTTAAGTTCAGTCATTGTATTCTTTAGCTCAAGGATTTCTGCCTTTTTTAATTTTTTTGGAGAATGGGAATGGTTTCTATTTCTTTGTTTATCTTTTCTTGTTTTGATAATGTGCTTTCTAATTTTTTATAGTCCTGTCTATATGTTCTTATAGATCACTAAACTTTTTTAAGAAGATCATTTTGAGTTGTCAGATAGTTCACAGATACCATTTTTTTTTAGGGTCAACTCTTGAAGCTTTATCTATCAGTTTTCTATGTTTACCTGGTTCTTTATTATTCTTAATTCATTTCTTGGTATCTGAACATTTGAGTAAGTGGTCTCCTCTTCCAGAATTTTCAGGTTCACTGGCAAAGACAATCCTTCATGTGTCATTTCAGCTTGAGGTTTTGGACAGGTTAGCTGGTAGCATTACTGGGCAAGTGAAGCTTGCTATCAGGATCTCTATTTGGGCAAGGCCACTGCCTAACTTCTGAGGTCAGAGTGATGCTGCTGGCCAGGAAGAGTTGGAAGTTGGATAGAACAGCAAGGAAAAAGTTCTTTGCTGAAGTGCAACAGTAACATGGTCTCTGTAGTTGCTTGAATTCTCTAGTCAGGTTTACTAGTCAAGTGTACTGGCTACTATACTTAGTTGAATGGGGCTGAATATTTGCTTCCTGGTATAAGTGAGGCCATAGCACTGGCTCCACAGCTGTTATGGCTTAATCACTGGGGATCTAAATTTAGCAGACCTGTCCACCAAGATCCCTGGCCAGAAAAGACCACCAGTTGGGCTCTGCCGATGGACAGAGTCACTGGATTGGATCTCTGCTCAAGTGTCACTGTAAGCAGGGCTGTAGGAGGGGCCACACAGTCCCCCGATACTTTGGTTAGTTTTCCTGATTAGGTAGGGCTGAAGACTGTATTCAGCATTAAGAGAGGCTACAAATTGCTACCATGCCTGAGTAGGGGGCAGAACATGCCCTAAGGTGGCATAGCTCATTGTTTGTGGATCCAAATTAGGCAAAAATGCACAGTGAGTTCCCTGGCCAGACAGGGCTACCCACTTAGCTCTGCAAACAGGTAGAGCTGCTATCTGGCTCTTTGCTCAAGTGCTGCTGTAAGTAGAGTGGTAGAATCAGCTATACAGCTTCCCAGGTGCTCTAGCTACTTGTTTCTTGATTGAACAGGGCTGAAGGCAGTATTTAGCAGTAGGTGGGGCTACAAGTTAGCTTTGTTGGCTGGGCAGGGTGGTAGAACAGGCCCTAAGGCTGGCAAGTTGTGTTGTTTGGCGTCCTGAATCAGGCAGACCTGCACATCATGTTTCCTCACCAGACAGGGCCCTGGGGTGGCTCTGAAGATGGGCAAAGCCTCTGGCTGGGGTATCTGCTTGGGCACCCCAGTAAGGAGAAACTCAGTCTGCCAAGATCCAAGCACAGGTTGGTGGGGGCCCCATTTCCTTCTCTATCACAATCTGATCTCCAGTGGTTAAGCCACACAGAATCCTCCCTGCAATCTCTGTGAGGCAATACCTCATTGGGGCACCTACAGTGCTGGGGTAGCTGGATGTCCACCTTGGGCTCTCTTTTTCTCACTGGAGAAACCAGAAGCTCTTGGGGCCCTCTCAGTGCAGCTCTGTGCCGGTCTGGGGGAGGGCAATGCTGTCAGAGGGTAGCCACTCCTTTTACCCTCTTATCACATTCCTTCTCAGTCTCTGTGGTCCAAGAGGCTGCTTCAGCCTCACCCTAGTGTTCTGGGATTTTCACAATGGTATCTTGTTTATGGATAATTTCTAGTTGGTCCTGTGAGGAGGACTGAAGTCAGGAACAACCAATTTTGCCATCTTCATGATGTCACCCTCTTTATTCCTTCATATAGATCCAACTTTCCATGGTATTCTTTTCTTTTTTTTTTTCCCCCTGGAAAAGTTTCACCCTGAGTTAACATCTGTTGCCAATCTTCCTCTCTTTATTTTCCTCCCTAAAGCCCCAGTACATAGTTGTATATTCTTGTAATTCCTTTTAGTTCTTCCATGTGAGCTGCCACCATAGCATGGCTACTGACTGATGAATGGTGTGGTTCCATGCTCAGGAACCAAACCCAGTCTGCTGAAGCAGAGTGCCCTGAACTTTAACCATTAGGCATCAGGGCTGGATCCATGTTATTATTTCCTACTTTCTGATGGAAGAAGTTGATTTTCTGTTATTTTTTGATTAACTGAAATGCAACGTGACTGCCTCATTTCAATATTTAGCATGGCAGTGAAGTTACGTTTAAAATGGAGGTAGAGAAAGGTAGCTAGTGAGAAATGATGCTGGAGGAGTAGGAAAAAAAGAAATGAAAAAATGAAGGATTTATATCGTGCCAGGGAATTTAACGTCTGTCATGTGTGTGATAGGGAGCTTGTAAAGGTTTTACTCATGATTAATTTTAAAATAGCTAAGTATTATCTTAAGAGACCACCAGAGTGTTGACTTCTGAGTCCCTCACCTGTGAAATGTGTGACTTTTAGTAGTTACAGACCTTCTGTAAACCTCACTCTCTTTTTTGGTAAAACAGTAGTAATGTATAATGAAGTATATTGTTAGGATTAGTGAACCAGTATACATCAGCTAGTGACGTGTTTGACATATCTCTTATACACTGGTTCTCTTTCTGCTAAGGACAAAAAAATACTTTGCTGTGTGACCTATCCAGGAAATGCATTTATATTTAAGAGAATTCTGTCTGTATTGTGAAGGAACCTGACTTCAACGGTGGGATTTCAGGCATCACACTTGGCCAGGAAAGGAAGCATAATTGGAAGAAAAAGAACTCTAAGAGAGCCATCACATGACCACAGTAATATCAATTGTCATTATTGTCTTCACATAGTTTAGGAGCTATGGATAACTTTATCTAACTGCCAAGAACTTGGAGACATAAGAAGCAATATAAAACAAATAAGTTATTCTTTAGTTTAGAAAGCCATGGATTAGAATCATAGTGATAACACTTAGCTTTACAAGAAGAAACATTTACAAATTATGAAAAGCATTTATTTTGTTAATATATGTAAAACATCTAGTCCAAATATATGGCATATTACAGGTACTTCATAATTTAAAAAGAATAAAGCAATAGAGACTTAAATACAAAGAACCTCCAAGGTATAACTTATAATAACCTATTTCTGTGCGTGTGGAGGTGAGAGGGTGGTTATATTTCAAACCACTCAGTTTAATACGATAGACTCAATATATCAGAAGATGTGTTATTAAATAGATTGCTATAAAAAAGGATAAAATTAATTTTACACTACAGCGCACTTGAACGTGTGTGTTTGCTGGAAGAACTTGGTGCTGCTTTTTGAATAAGAAGTGACTTTTATTTTTGGTATTCTACCAAGTTTGCATCCTCAGGGAAATTAAGCAGACAGGTCACACTTTATCCATATGTAAATTCATGTCACTAAACACCTCTGTGTTATCTCCAACAATTTAACAGGAATATTAGCCTCTGAGAAGTTTCATCACTGGAGACCAGAAGAATAAGCATAGATAAGTTGATTTTAGATTTGATTGGAGTCTTACAGAAATTCTTATTGTTAACTTTAGCACACTTAAAAATCTTCTCCTTCTTGCATTTAGTTTTGTATTCCCAAATGAGTCCTTGATAATAAACAAATAAAAATGCTAAATGTAAATTTAGTATTGTGTAGTTATTCATTATATTTTGGGGGAAGTTGATAAATCAGTGGTTTTCATTTATCTCAAAGAACAAAGACTATTATTTTAGATTTTCTGGAAATATGTGTTTTATCATTGAAATGACAAATATCCCTAATGGAGATCTTCATTTTTCCTCTGGCACACTCTGACCTGGTGAATTGTTTATTATATTATTTATCATCGTAATATAAACTGTGATATTTGTATGAAATAAGTTTGAAAATTGTAAAGCAATCTGCAGATTCAGTGCAATTCTGATCAGAATCCCAATGATATTCTTCATAAAAATACAACAAAGAATCCTAAAATTCATGTGGAACAACAAAAGACTCCAAATAGCTAAAACAATTCTGAGAATAAAGAACAAAGCTGAAGGCATCACAATCGCCGACTTCAAAATATACTGCAAAGCCGTAGTGATCAAAATGACATGGTACTGGTACAAAAACAGACACTCGGATCAAAGGAACAGAACTGAAATCCCAGAAATAGAACCACACATCTATGAACAGTTAATCTTCCACAAAGGAGCTAAGAACATACAACGGAGAAAGGAAAGTCTCTTCAATAAATGATGTTGGGAAAACTGGACATCCACATGTAAAAGAATGAAAGTAGACCATTATCTTGCAGCGTACACAAAAATTAACTCAAAAGAGATTAAAGACTTGAAGGTAAAACATGAAACCATAAAACTCCTAAAAGAAAATATAGGCAGTACACTCTTTGACATTAGTCTTAGAAGGATTTTTCCAAATATCATGTCCACTCAAGCAAGGGAAACAAAGAAAAAATAAATAAATGGGACTTCATTAGAGTAAAGAGCTCCTGCAAGGCAAAGGAAATCAGGAACAAAACAAAAAGACAACCTACCAACTGGGAGAAAACATTTGCAAATCATGCAAATTCAAATCGTTGCAAATCATGACAAGGGGTTAATCTCGAAAATATGTAAAGAACGCATAAAACTCAACAACAAAAAAGCAAACAACCTAATCAAGAATTGGGTAGAGGATATGAACAGACGTTTTTCCAAAGAAGATATACAGAGCCAACAGGCACATGAAAAGATGTTCAACATCACTAATCATCAGGGATATAAATCAAAATTACAAGGAGATATCACTTTACACCTATTAGAACAGTTATAACTACAAAGACAAAAAACAGCAAATGTTAGGGGCTGGCCCCATGGCCGAGTGGTTAAGTTCGCGCACTCCGCTGCAGGCGGCCCAGTGTTTCGTTGGTTCGAATCCTGGGCGTGGACATGGCACTGCTCGTCAAACCACGCTGAGGCGGCGTCCCACATGCCACAACTAGAAGGACCCACAACAAAGAATATACAACTATGTACCGGGGGGCTTTGGGGAGAAAAAGGAAAAAAATAAAATCTTTAAAAAAAAAAAAAACAGCAAATGTTAGAGAGGATGTGGAGAAAAGGGAACCCTCATGCACTGCTGGTTGAAATGCAAACTGGTGCAGCCACTGTGGAAAATAGTATGGACATTTCGCAAAAACTTAAAAATAGAAATACCATATGATCCAGCTATCCCTTTAGTGGGTATTTATCCAAAGAACTTGAAATCAATGATTCAAAAAGACACACGCACCCTTGTGTTCATTGCAGCATTATTCACAATAGCCAACATGTGGAAGCAATCCAAGAGCCCATCAACCGATGAATGGATAAAGAAGATATAGTATATATATATATACTATATATATATGTGTGTACACACACACACACAATGGAATACTACTTGGCCATAAAAAAGGCAAAATCATCCCATTTGGAACAACATGGACAGACCTTGAGGGTGTTATGTTAAGCAAAATAAGGCAGATGGAGAAAGACCAAACGCCATCTGATTTCACTCATATGTGGAAGATAAAGAAACACATAGACAAAGAGAACAAATTAGTGGTTACTAGAAGGGAAGTGGGTTGGGGACTGGAAAAAAGGGGTAAATGGGCACATATATATGGTGACTGATAAATAATAATGTACAACTGAAATTTCACAATGTTATAAAATATTATGACCTCGATAAAATAAAAAAAGTTATATTCATATGTCCATACTGGTGTAAATGAATGATTGAATAAATAAGTAATGGAGAAGAATATACAAATTGTTTGGCCAGAAGAATTTCAGATAATTTATGTAAATACTACCTCCTCAAGGAAACAAAATATAATTTCCACCCCTTAAGTGTGGGTCGCAGATTGTAACTTCCTTCTAAAGAGTGAAGTATAGAAAGAGGGGAAAAGGGTAACTTTTCTGTGGTGAAACCCAACATACACTACTCAGCCAGGTGATCAAGGTCAACGTCAACAGTGATAGGTCATACTGATAATCAGTGTTTATACGATCTAATGAGAAAGGCACTGTACCTGTGTGGTCTTCCTCCCAAAACCCATAACCCCATTTTAACCCTGAAAACATCAGTAGAAAAATTGAGGGACAGTTTAGAAGACCCAAACAGAGGGTCTGTCTACAGAATATTTGATCAGTATTCCACAAAATTGTCAAGTCATCAAAAACAAATGAAAGTCTCAGCAACTGTCACAGCTGAGAGGAGCTTAAGAAAACATGAAAATTAAATGCAATGTGATATCCTGGGACAGCAAAAAAACGTTAGGTAAAAACTAAGGAAACCTGAATAAAGTGAGAACTTCAGTTAAAAAACTAACAAAAAAACCCAAAATTCTTCTGATTGTATTTGAAATTGCCAAAGTAACACTTGCTTATTTTAAGAAGTGAACTGTCACAATAAAAAAAAAATGTATATTTGAGCAAAGCTACTCATATTTATCCATCCCACTTCATGTCCTCAAGGTAATCAACAAACAACCAGAACTGAATTCAGTCACAAATTTTTCTATTTTTCCTACAAATGTACAAAGCCACAATTAAATACAAATATGAGTTTTACAAAAATAGAATTATGTTTTATACGTTGTTCTCCATCCTTCATTTTTCTCTTAAGCATGCCCTCACATAGACAGACTCGGAATTACTCTGTTTTAAATGAAGTACTCTCCTCTTTTGCTTCCTTACATTCTCCCTCCTGCATATACCTACATTGCCCCCCACTCCCCCCTCAGGAAATACACATTAACAATCTCTATTTTTCTCCACACTCTTATAACTATGTATACAAGATGTATAGATCTCTATAAGAACACAGATATAAGGGTTACTTTTGCTATTTTGTCTGTATTTGTTTTACAAAGTAGGATTTTAACATAAATTACTTCTTTATATAATACATTTATTTCTCAATAACACATCATGAAAATTCCTCCAAGTAAACTCGTTTCATGGTATGGGAGTTGAAAAATATGCTTTGGAATAGATAACCTTAATTTAGTCAACTGTTTAATGGACATTAACTTTATTTCTAGCAATTTAATGTTAAAGATACTGCTATAATAAATAGCTGTAGTTTGATACATCCTAATATAATGGTGCATCTATTTCTGTGAGAGAGATCGCTAGGAATGGAGTTGCTCAAGAAATTCACATATAATTTTAATGGTAATAGATTTTTTCTAAATCACTTTCCAAAAGGGTTGTAACAATACACATATCTGTCAACAATACGTATTATAAGTCTCCTCAGTTTTTCCACTGTGATAGATTAAAAGTCATGGCTCACTTCTCCTTTAGTTTGTGTTTCCCTGCCTCCTACTGAATCTGAGTGTCTTTACATTAGTGTGCTGGTGATTGGAATTTGCTCTATTTAGCTATTCATAGATTTTCCCTAATTTTCTACTGAATTGATTGTCTTTTCTTCATCATTTTTTAAAAATTTGTTGCATTTTATGTATATTAATATTATGGTTTTGTAGTGCACATTGTACACCAGTACTTCTTGCTCTATAAGAAATCATCCCAAATTAAGTGGCTCAAAGCTGCAAACATTGTTTTTCTGTTTAGGTGTGGATGAGGATCCTTAGAGGAGCTCCTCAGAGTGACTCTTCCACCAGGAAATCTGTCAACTAAAAGGTTGGTTTAAATGACAGAAATTTACTTTTTCACAATTCTGGAGGGTAGAAGTTGGAGATCAAGTTTGTTTGCAGGTTTGGTTTCTTGTGAGGCCTTTCTCCTTGGTCTACAGATGGCCACTTTCTTGCTGTGTCCTCTTCCCGTGGTCTTTCCTCTGTTCGCAGGCATCCATGATGTTTCCTTTTGTGTGTCCAAATTTCCTCTTCATATAAGGACACCAGTCATAGTAAATTAGGGCCTACTCTAAAGGGCACATTTTAACTTAATCAGCTCTTTAAAGGCCTTATCTCTAAAAACAGTCACATTTTTAGGGATGGTTATTGGGGTTTCAACATATGGATTTGGGGCAAAAGAAATTCAGTCCATAATACTTGCTCTTTTCAATTTTTATACTAATACTTTATTAATTTTACTACAGTGGCGTTATAATATGTACATCATAAGGTAAGACAAGTTCCCCTCCAGTATATTTTTAACTTTTCTTGACAGTGTTCCAGTACAGATTCCTCTCTATGGACTTTAAGATAATTTCATCCAATTAATAAAAACTAAAAATATAAATTCTATTCAGAATTGCATTAAATGCATATATTAATTGTGAGATAATTTGTATTTATGATAATAATTCTTCCCATTCAATAACATAAATACCACTTGTTTCTATCTTGTAAATTTACTTCCATAGGATTGTAGAGTTTCTTCAAATAAATTTTAGGCTTATTATACAGGGGTATTAATAAGTACATGTTAGATATAATAAGATTTTTGTTACAAAGTAAGTCTAGAAATAGGTCAATTCCTCAAACCAATAAAGGTCATCAGCAAAATATCTGCAGCTGTTATCATACTTAATTGAGAGAACAGACAAGAATATTCCTTCTCAGTACTCCTATTTAACATTGTACTGGAAATCTTTATTAGTCTAATATCAGAAGAAAAATCAATTGCATACAGTTTGCAAAGATATAAATGCCTTTATTCATAGACAACAAGATTATATATGTAGAAAAATCCAAAGGACTCTACCCCCAAAACATAAATACAAAAATAAAAACCTCCTAACACTATAAAGTAAGTTTAGGGAGTTTAGCAAGCTTACAGATTAAAAGGCCAATTCACAAAATATTTTTAAAATTAATATTTTTATAGGTTAGAAAAAATTGGAAACCAAAATTGAAAACACAACATCATTTATAATTGCTCCAAAAATGAAATGCTTAGTTTTTAATACAGATGTCCAATTATTCCAAAACCATTTCTTAAAAACATTATCATTTCTGCACTGAATTCCTTTGCCTCTTTGTCACAAATCAATTGGCCATATTTTTGTTGGTCTCTTTCAGAACTTTCTATTCCATTCCATTGATCAGAGTGTCTATACCTTTAATAATAACATACTGTCTTCATTACCTTAGCTTTTTAGTAAACTATAAAATTGAGTAGTATGATTCTTTAAACATTACTCTTCTTTTTCAAAGTTGTTTTTTATTCTATTTCCCTTGACTTTCCATATAAATTGTAAAATCAACCTGTATATATACAGAAAAAAGAAGCCTTCACAGATTTTGATAGGAATTGTATTAAATCTATAGATCCATTTGGGGAGAATTGATAATTTTACTATATTTGTTACCAAGAAAGGACTTGCCATCTGATGTGCACAGAAGATGATACCATGGCACACCCATCTTTGAAAAAAGAAGTATTTTATTACATAATTGATTGGTAAGGAGACAGAAGCAAATGCCCTCAACTCTTTTTTTCTGAACCAGGGTAGGGTGTAAGATTTAAGAGATCAGGGAAGGCAGCTGATATGCAGAACTGCTGGCAGGATGCGTTTTGATTGGCAGATCAAAATTTTCTCTTCTGCGCATGGTCCTGGATTGCTAGCCACTCCTGAAAATAGTTTTTAACATCCTGTTGTTAAGGTGCGGTTGGTGGGGATCTTGCCAAGATGGTGGCATAAGCAGACTCTGAACTCATCTCCTCCCATGTACGCAGCCAGGTTACAACTATTTTTGGAAAAATTACACTGGATAGAAAACTGAAAACTGGATAAAAAGAACCCCCACAACAAGGGACATTCCTGACTAAGGCAGAAGAGGCAGATATTCCTGCTGGAAAGGAAAATAACCACCTTATGGAGTGGCAGAGTTTCTCAGCTGGCTAGGTGGGAGCCACTGTAAGGTATGCAGCCCACCCTGAAGGAGTGAGGTCTGGAGCAGGGGCCAATACCGCTATAAGCAACCTTCAGACTCAGCACAACTGAGACCAGGGTCTTACTATCTGGCTTCACTGGCTATTAACTGCAGCAAGGGTATCCCTAGATAAGCTATGGGACAAAAGCCAAAAAGACCCACATCTTAAAGGGCCCACACACAAACTCATCTGTCTTGGCAACCTAAAACCATCAGAGAGAAGGCTGAGAGCCCTTTGGTGAAAATAGACTTACAAGGTGGGCTCCAGGGGAATCTCAGTGAGAAGAGAGGCCGCTCCAGAGACTGAGACATTGGGGGGGAGGGAGCATTGTTCTGACTTGATCCGGGTGTGCTGTAAAAACCCTGGTGGACGCCATTGAGGTTCTTCCCCTGGCATGTTAGCCCAGGAGTCTGCCACACCCACTAGAGTGCAGATTTAATCCAGCTCAGCCAGGGCAGGCAGCCCACCCTAGGGACTGACTGCACCCAACAGCAAGCCCTCAGGCTATTTTTCAGCCCACATTGACTGGGTGCCTTGATCCTCTACAGGTAAGCAAGTGTGTCTGCCTCTGTGGGGCAGGGCCTGTGTTAGGACCAGGTGAACTGTGAGGGGCATTGGTGGAGAGGTGGGGGCCTCTGCAGTGGGGCATGGGGCTGCAGGGGGTTTGGAAGTGTGCACAGACCAGGACTGTGTTGACAGTGTGTGAGGTCCTGTGGGGGGTGAGGTTTATCAGCAGCAGAAGACCTGTGCTTCACAAATAGCCATAAAAAGGATCAGTCCCACCTTCCAAAGCCTGAATAATTGAGTCCTTCCATGCCTAGGGCCAGCCCCATTCAGCTGCCCTCCTAAGAGAAACTGACAACAACCTTTCACACCTGAGGTCTATAGCATCTGTAAGCCCCTGAGCCTAGCAACCAGCTACACTGGGTACCTACCCAATTAACAGGAAAACTGCAACAGAAGTGTGCTGTTAGACTATGTAGTCAATGGTGCACATGCTCCCCAAACAGGATTTACAAACAGCTGGCCAGGGAAGGAAAGACTAGACTCCCTGGGTACCTATAGTAAGAGCAAGCCTGCCACAGCAGAAGGACAAAAGTAGCCCACACAGGAGTCACTCCTGGATCATTTGTACTGGTGATGAGAAGGAAGCATACTGTCGGGCCTCATAAGACATCTCTTACATAAGGTTACTTCTCCAAGATCAGGAGATATAGCTGACTCACCTAATACATAGAAATAAGTGCAGAGAAAGTGGCATAATGAAGAGATGAAGAAATACATTTGAAGCAAGGCATGGGACAAAACCCCAGAAAAAGGACTAAATAAAACAGAATTAAGTAACCAACATGAAAAAGAGTTCAATTAAATCTCATAAGGATGCTCACAGATATTGGGAGAAGACTGGATCAACACAGTGAGCTCATCAGCAAAGAAGTGGAAAATATAAAAAAGAACCAATCAGAAATGAAGAATGAAATACTAGAAATGAAAAGTTCACTAGATGGACTCAATAACACAGCAGAGGATGCAGAAGAATGGATCAGCAAGCTAGACAAAAGACTAGAGGAAATCACCCTAGCTGAACAGAAAAATGAATTAGACAGAATGAGAACAGTCCAAGGGAAATCTGGGACAACATCAAGCATGCTAACATTCGTATTACAGGTGTCCCAGAAGGAGAAGAGAGAGACAGAGGAGGAGAAAATGTATTTGAAGAAATAATAGATGAAATTTTCCCAACCTAAGGAAGGAAACAGACATGCAAGAACAGGAAGCACAGAGACACCAAACAAGATAAGTCCAAAGAGGCCCACACCAAGACACATTGTAATTAAAATGTCCAAAATTAAAGATAAAGAGAGAATCCTAAAAGCGGCAAGAGAAAGGCCACAAATGACATACAAAGGAAAGCCCATAAGGCTATCAGCAGACTTCTCAGCCAAAATCCCATAGGTGAGAAGAGAATGGTATGGCATATTTAAAGTGCTAAAAGGAAAAAACCTACAGCCAAGAATACTCTATCCATGAAGGCTGTCATTCAGAATGGAAGGACAGATAAAGAGCTTCCCAGACAAGCAAAAATCAAAGGAGTTTAGCACCAAGAAACCAGTTCAACATGAAATGCTGAAGGGACTTATTTAAGTGGGAAAACAATTAGGGATAAAAAAATTATCAAAAAAAATAGACAATAAAATCACTGGTAAAGGTAAAAATATAGTAAAGGTATATATAGTAACATAAATATAGTAAATATAGCAACTACCTGTGAACATAATATGAAAATTAAAAGACAAATGTAGTAAAATTACCTATTTCAGTGATAAGAGGGTAAGGGATAGACCCACACTAAACAAGACATTATATATGATTCCAAAAACATATAATGTGGGAGGAGGGGAGGGAAAAAGTAGAGCTTTTAGAAAGAGGTCAAGCTAAAGAGTCTATCAACTTGATATAGACTGTTATATACATAGAATATTAAATAAGATCCTCATGGTAATCACAAATCAGAAACCTATAATAAGTAAGCAAAGAAGTAAGACAAATGAAATCAAACATTTTACTAAAGAAAGCCATCAAACCACAAGGAAAGAGAGCAAGAGAAAAAGAAAGGAACAGAGAAGAACTACCAAAACACCCAGAAAAAAGTAAGGAAATGGCAATAAATACATATTTATCAATAACTACTTTAAATGTCAATGGACTAAATGCTCCAATCAAAAGGCATAGGGTGGCCAACTGGATAATAAAACAAGACACGTGTATATGCTGCATGCAAGAGACACATTTCAGACCTAAAGACACCCACAAACTGAAAGTGAAAGGATGGAAAAAGATATTCCGTGCAAATGACCATGAAAAGAAAGCAGGGGTAACAATACTTATATCAGACAAAATAAGCTTTAAAACAAAAACTGTAACAAGAGACAAAGCCGGGTACTACATAATGATAAAAGGAACAATCCAACAAAAAGATATAACACTTGTAAAATCTATGCACTGAACACAGGAACACCTAAACATATAAAGCTATATGAACAGACATAAAAGGAGAAATAGACAGTAATACAACAATAATAGGGGACTTTAACACTCCACTTATACCAGTGGATAGATCCTCCAAACAGAAGATCAATTAGGAAACACTGGCATTAAATGACACGTTAGACCAGATGGACTCAGTAGATATATATAGAACATTTCATCCCCAAACTACAGAATACACGTTCTTTTCAAATGCCCATGGAACATTCTTCAGGATTGATCACATATTAGTCCACAAAACAAGTCTCAGTAAATTTAAGAAGATCGAAATAATATCACGCATCTTTTCTGACCACAAATGTATGAAATTAGAAATCAATTACAGGAAGAAAATCAGAAAAGCCACAAAAATTTCAAGATTAAACAAAATGCTACTGCACAATGATTGGGTCAATGGAGAAATCAAAAAATTCCTGAAGACAAATGAAAATGAAAATATGACATGCCAAAATCTATGGGATACAGCAAAAGCAGTCTTAACAGGGAATTTTATAGCAATTCAGGCCTATCTCAACAAAGAACAAAATTCCCAAATAAACAATTTAAAAGCACACCTAAAGGTACTGGAAGAATAAGAACAAACAAAGCCGAAAATCAGCAGAAGGAAGGAAATAATGAAAATCAGAGCAGAAATGAAATAAAGAATATAAAAAAAGAAAAAATTAATGAAACCAAGAGCTGGTTCTTTGAAAATATGAAGAAAATTGACAAACCCTTAGCTAGACTCATCAAGAAAAAAAGAGAGAAGGCTCAAATAAATAAAATCAGAAATGAAAGAGGAGAAATTACAACAGCCACCTCAGAAATACAAAAGAGAATAAGAGAATACTATGAAAAGCTGTACGCCAACAAATTGGATAATCTAGAAGAAATGGATAAATTCTTCAAGAGATACAACCTTACCAAACTGGACCAAGATGAATTAGCGAATTTGAATATACCAATCATCAGTAATGAGATCAAAACAGCAATCAAAAACCTCCCAAGGGGCCAGCCCGGTGATGCAGTGGTTAAGTGCACATGTTCCACCCTGGTCACCCAGGGATCACTGCCGGTTCAGGTCCTGAGTGCAGACATGGCACTACATGGCAAACCATGCTGTGGTAGGCATCCCACATATAAAGTAGAGGAAGGTGGGCACAGATGTTAACTCAGGGCCAGCCTTCCTCAGCAAAAAGAGGAGGATAGGTAACAGCTCAGAGCTAATCTTCTGCAAAAAACATAAATCAATAAACCTGCCAAGAAATAAAAGTCCAGCACTAGATGGCTTCCTGGTGAATTCCACCAAACATTCAAAGAAGACTTAATACCTATCCTTCTCAAACTCTTCCAAAAAATTGAAGAGGAGGGGAGGCTTCCTAACTCATTCTGTGAAGCCAACATTATCCTGATACCGAAACCAGACAAAGACAACTTCAAAAAAGAAAATTACAGGCCAATATCACTGTTGAACATTGATGAAAAACCCTCAACAAAATACTAGCAAGTCGAATGCAACAATACATTAAAAAGATCATACATCATGATCAAGTGCGTTTCATTGCAGGGGTGCAGGTGTGCTTCAACATCCACAAATCTATCTACATGATACACCACATTAACAAAATGAAGAATAAAAATCACATGATCAATTCCATAGATGCAGAGAAAGCATTTGAGAAGACACAGCATCCACTTATGACAAAACCTCTAAATAAAATGGGTATAGAAGGAAAATACCTCAACATAATAAAGGCCATATAAGACAAACCCACAGCAAATATGATTCTCAATGGAGAAAAACTGAAAGCTATCCCTCTAAGAACAGGAACCAGACAAGGATGCCCGTTGTCACCACTCTTATTTAACATAGTATTGGAACTCCTAGCCAGAACAATAAGGCAAGAAAAAGAAATAAAAGGGATGCATATTGGAAAAGAAGAAGTGAAACTGTCACTCTTTGCACATGACATGATTTTATACATAGAAAACCCTAAAGAATCTACCAGAAAACTTTTAGAAACAATAAATTAATACAGTCGAGCCTCAGGGTAGAAAATCACCATATAAAAATCAGTTGCATTTCTATACACTAACAACAAAGTAGCAGAAAGAGAAATTAAGAATACAATCTCATTTACAATTGCAACAAAAAGAATAAAATACCTAGGAATAAACTTAACCAAAGAGGTGAAAGATCTGTACACTGAAAAGTATAAAACCTTGAAGGAAATCAGAGAAGACACAAAGAAATGGAAAGATATTCCATGCTCTTGGATTGGAAGAATTAAAATAGTTAAAATATCTGTACTTCCTAAAGCAATCTATAGATTCAATGCAATCCCTATCAAAGTTACAACAACATTTTACACAGAAATAGAACAAAGAATCCTAAAATTTATATAAAACAATAAAAAAACCCTAATAGCCAAAGGATTCCTGAGGAAAAAGAACAAGGCCAGAGGTGTCACACTCCCTGATTTCAAAATACTCTACAAAGCCATAGTAACCAAACCAGCATGGTACTGGCACAAAAACAGACACAGAGATCAGTCGAATAGAATCAGGAGCCCAGAAATAAACCCACACATCTATGGACAGCTAATATTCGACAAGGGAGCCAAGAGCATACAATGGAGAAAGGAGAGTCTCTTCAATAAGTAATGTTGGGAAAACTGGACAGCCACAGGGCCAAGAATGAAAGTAGACCATTCCCTTACACCATGCACAAAAATCAACTCAAAATGGATTAAGGACTTGAGTATAAGACCTGAAACCATGAAAGTTCTAGAAGAAAACACAGGCAGTATGCTCTTTGACATTGGTCTGAGCAGCATATTTTCAAGTTCCGTGTCTGACAGGGCAAGGGAAACAAAAGACAAAATGAACAAATGGGACTACATCAAACTAAAAACCTTCTGCAAAGGAAACCATCCACAAAATGACAAGACAGCCTAACAATTGGGAGAAGATATTTGTAAACCACATATCAGATAAGGAGTTAATATCCAAAATATACAAAGAACACATACATCTGAACAACAAAAAGACCAACAACCCAATTAAAAAATGGACAAAAGATCTGAACAGAGATTTCTCCAAAGAATGTATATGGATGGCCAACAAGCATGTGAAAAGATGTTCAACATCATAAGCTATCAGGGAAAATGCACATTAAATCTACAATGTGATATCACTTCACTTCAGTCAGAATGGCTATAATTAACAAGACAGGAAACTACAAGTGTTGGAGAGGATGTCAAGGGAAGAGAACTGTCGTACACTGCTGGTGGGTACAGCCACTATGGTACAGCCACTATGGTAAGCAGTATGGAATGTCCCAAGAAAACTAAGAACAGATCTACCATATGATTCAGCTATCCCACTGCTGGGTATTTATCCAAAGAACTTGAAAACAAAAAGGCATAAAGATACATGCACCCTATGTTCATTGCAGCATTATACACAATAGCCAAGACTTGGAAGCAACCTAGGTGCCCATCAAGGGATGAATGGATAAAGAAGATGTGGTATTTATACACAATGGAATACTACTCAGCCATGAGAAATGATGAAATCTGGCCATTTGTGACAAAATGGATGGACCTTGAGGGTATTATGCTAAGTGAAGTAAGTCACAGGAAGAAAGTCAAATACCATACGTTCTCACTCATAAGTAGAAGATAAAAACAACAACAAACACATAGCAATGGAGATTGGATTGGTGGTTACCCTAGGGGAAAGGGGAAGGGAAGAGGGAAAAAGGGGTGATAAGGCTCACATGTGACGGGATGGACTATAATTAATTTTTGGGCGGTGAACACGATGTAATCTACACAGAATTTGAAACAGATTATAATGTACATCTGAATGCTATATAAGTTTATAATCCAATGTTACTGCAATTAAAAATAAAAAAGATGAGGTTGGTTCTGGGAAGTTATCAGGAAACGCACAGTAAACAAGGGTAAAATTGTTATGTAGGCTTAAGTCATTTCCTTCTCTATTGATAATAGTTCCTAGAAATTTAGAGTTATCCTCCTCTTCTTAGCACAGAGAGGAAGGCACTTTTACAAATGGAGATTTCTCTTACAGAAAAAAAAAAAAATAAGGATACATTCTCCTCAGTTTTCAGATCTTCTCTGATGTCTGCAGTTTCTTAAAAATAATCAGCCCAAAATAACCCTTATGCCAAAGAGACATATTTTGGAGTGGCAAACACTCTTCCTGGTCCTGTGGTTACATATTGTCTTTTATTATTATTATTATTTTATTTTTATTTATTTTTTAATAGTTATTTGCTATTTTTATTGTGGTAACATTGGATTATAACATTATATAGCTTTCAGATGTACATCATAATACATATCGAATTGTGTGTAGATTACATCCTGCTCACCACCCAAAAACTAATTACAGTCCATTCCCTCACATGTGAGCCTAATCACACTTTTTGCCCTACCCCGCTTCACCTATGGTAACCACCAATCCGATCTCCATTGCTATGTTTGTTTGTTGTTGTTTTTATCTTCTACTTATGAGTGAGATCATATGGTATTTGACTTTCTTCCTCTGACTTATTTCACTTAGCATAATACCCTCAAAGTCCATCCATTTTGTCACAAATGGCCAGATTTCATCATTTCTTATGGCTGTTTAGTATGCTATTGTGTATAAATACCACATATTCTTTATCCATTCATCCCTTGATGGGCACCTAGGTTGCTTCCAAGTCTTGGCTATTGTGTATAATGCTGCAATGAATATAGGGGTGCATGTAATTTAATGCATTTGTGTTTTCAAGTTCTTTGGATAAATACCCAGCAGCAGAATAGCTGGATCATATGGTAGAACTGTTCTTAATTTTCTTAGGATACTCCATACTGCTTACCACAGTGTCTGCACCAGTTTGCACTCCCACCAGCAGAAAGTCTTTTAATTAATGAATGTGTATGTCTCTCCATTTATTTATGCCTTTTTAAATTTCTTTTATGAATATGTTGTATAAAAGCAATTCAATGTTTTTTGATGTGGCTGTCAAGGCAAATAATCCATAACCAATCCATAAGTGAAAATTTGGTTGAGTTTATTCAGAGCCAAAATGTGAGGGCCATGACCCTGGGCCTTCCTTCTCAAAGGAAAGAAGGACACCCAAGACGTGGGGTGTACAGAGTGGTTATATACCCTCAAAGAAGAAGTTTCACGTGTGATTGAAATGTCCCTTTTACAATAGTCACTAGACTGCTTTGTCAGCACAGCCATTGATGGGCACAGAAGGTAATAGGTCTGCCATCTCAGTGGGCACAGCAGGGTGGCATGTCTGTAGTCTCTAGCTAGCTGGTCACAGCAATCAGTTCCTAGCCTAAGGAAAGATGCTTATCCTTAAAGAAATGCCAATGTGGGGGGATGTTGCACCTTTATCTTAAGGGCATTTGCTCTTGCCATAGGAAATGTTTAAAGCAGATTTACAATGCATGCTAAATAGCCATGTCAGTGTCTTTGGGAAAAACAAAGTCAGGCTGAATTAGGTTTACAGCAAATGGCTTCCATATATACTCCAATATATCCTATTACTTGCCATTTCTTTTTATCATTATCCCCTTTTGATCCATAATCTTTTGATAGAAATCATTGATGATCAAATATTGTCCCTCAGTGCCAGGGTGGTTGCTGCCTGCCCTGGTTCCTCGGTGTCCCTTGGTGCTAGTCTTTTATCTCATTTATTGCCCAGCTGTACACATTGGGGGTAAATAGTGGACAAGCATAAGGGTATATATGTTAACAAAGGAAGCATTTTATATGTTACACAATTTTCAATTAATTTTATACTGTTGCACAAACATTGTATGTGCTTTTCTATGACTTTATGTTTACATTGTATATGATCATAGAACAAGTACAGTAACAATAACAATTTAACATACTTGAAAACATTAGTTTAAAATGAGTTCTTAGGCACAGTCCTTATCCAAAAAGGAAATTTATCCAGGGTTGTAAGATACATCAACCATCTCAAGCCAACAAGCAATCATTACTCTAGCTTGTATGCTATTCTTACAACACTGAGTAAAGAAAACTATTTGTTTGAATATTATCACTAGTACAAGAATTCCAAGAAGTAATAGAAATAGGAATTGTAATCCATATCAGGAAAGGGAATCAATACTGCAAGGGAGCCAACCAAACAAATCAAACTGGGTGTAGGATTGCTTAAGGCAGTCACCTGTTTTTTCACGTAATTTAGCAGAGATGACACATTGGAAGATTCATCACATAATAAAAGCACAGCATTCAGTCTGAATGATTGTATGTGTACCACCTTGGGATGCAGTAAGAATATTTAAAGCCATTCTTTTTTGAAGGACAGCCCTTCTCATTAAAGACATTTCAGTATTTAATAAGTCTATTCCTCCTTAACTAACATTAAGGGCTTCTTGAGTAAATGTAGTCAGCCCTTCTATATGTAATAATGACTTCTTTTAACCCCAAAGAAGGAGAAAATATAGTGGCTTGGTGGCCATACGAGTGGAACACTGAACGAGCCCAACTAGCTTTAAAGAGAGGGAGACTGGCAACAGATTTTACCTCAGCCTGGCTCCTTCCCTGCTTTTAAAGGAAACTCAGGGTGCAGTGTTGTAGCCATCCAGGCAGTAGCCAAGGCCAAAGATTTGTTCCACATAACCATTGAGTTCCATTAGGAGACACCTGATAAATGCCTGACCTTTGAGACCAGTCTGTTCCAAATTAATCACTTTTTTCTTTAAGTATGATAGTATTAGAAACAAATAATAAAATAGGTATACAGGTTAAGCATAACAAAGGTTTAAATGAGGAGATAGAAGGTCAAGAATATAGGCCTGGTCCGGAGTCTTGGGACAGCTGTCTACAACACATGCCATCTTCTTCTCCTCCTGGTTTGGTCATTTTCCACAGGGCTGCAAAGAGTTTTTATTTGATGTCTCTTTCAATAAATAAATTCTCCAGGTTATAGTCCATGATCCTTAAGTTCTGGGAGTTCTCTGTGAAAGAATCAGCTACCAATCTTTCATTTCTTTTAGGCACCTCACTACAACCATGACAACAATGTAATATATCCCTTAAGCAAAGTTGGTTCATATATTTCTTCATCAAATTGCATAGGCTGTTTTATTATTATTTCAAAAGGAGACAGATCATGTTTACAAAAAGTGTATAGATCTAAGATTAAGGAACACTAGCACAAGAGCTTTTGGCCCTGAGAGAATAAATCCTTCTGAAACCTTTGCCAATTAAGTTTTGATTGTGTCTTTAGTTCTTTCCATCAATCCTGAGGACCAAGGATGGTAAGCACAGTGGAAATGCTGCATTACTGGGCAAATATTACAAATAGATTTAATTATTTGTCCAGTGAAATGAGTTCCCTGGTCACTGTGTAACTCAGTAGGAATGCCTCAAACAGCAATTATCCTTTTCAATAATAATTTACCTCAAGCTATTTGTCTTCTGCAAGGAAAGCCCTCAACACAATGTGAGAACATACAGATCGTTACAAGACATATTTTTCCTTGAGATGGTGGCATTTGGACAAAGTCCAATTGTCATACCTCAAAGGGTCCCTTAAGAAGGGAAAGATGCCTTGTGACTCATGAAGTGACTTCTCTGGATTATACTTTGTGCTTATAGCACAACGCCTATAGGTTATATGAGCCATTGTGGGAGAAAGTTTCCAAAAGTATTGTTTTCCCTTTTTGTTGCCACCTATATATATATATTTATTTTTTTCTTCCATAATAATTTCCTGACCTATAGAAGGAAATGTTTTTACTGTGTTAGCAGAGTTAATAGACAGTAGCAGGCATTCTTGAGGCTGGACAGCATATCCAGCTTGATAACATCCTTGCTTATCATTTACATAGGACCCATTTGTAAGCCAAATTAAATAATAGAACACAGTCGTGCTCTTCTCTCCTTGTGACGTTGGAAGCAAGGTAGCAGGGTTAAAATAGTGAATAATGCTTACCTACACAATATAACCTAAGAAGGTTTATCATCATTTACTTGACAATGCTTCCAATGCAATTTAGCATACCAAACAAGCCTAATTAGTATGCTTCCTTTATAGGAAGAGAGAACAAATTTCTTTGAGAAGTCCCAGGGACCCTCAGAAAATTCTCAAAGAATGTCAAATAAAGACTTAATTTAGGATGTGAATTATTAGGAGCATGTCAAAAATATCAAAAGATGTTAAAGCACTTATTTAAATAAGATCAAGGGGTTGCTGATTTTGTCATTGTGAAACAAAGGTCACTGAAACAATGCTTCATAATAATATTTAACCAAAGTGACAACAGAAACAGCAAAAAAAACTTAATAGAGAAAGCTTTGTCTTTTTGCACATAGGAAATTATCTTAACAAAACATACATCTTCTGTCCTTTAGATTAAATTACTCATAAGGAAAAACCTTTTATAAACTCTTTACCAAGATCAGATTGAGTTTAAGAAAATTATCCTTTTAAGAGAGAAAGTCAAATTCTAATTTTTGTACCAGTTTACTTTTTCAAATTAAAACCCATTTACTTAATTAAATTCATTTCAATCTTAGCCAGCTTGACCATATATAAAATTTCTGAGGTTTCTACTTCCAGCAACTTTTTGTCACTTTCTTTTCCATTCAGAATTTGGCCAATGTCTTTCTTTTTTCCTCCTACTACTTTAGGACAAATTTTATCTTTCTTAACTAACCAAACAAAATATTTCCATTCTTTATACTTCCTTTACTGAAAACTTACATTTTACTTTCTTTAGATACAAAGATGGTTGCCTTATTAATTTCCAGTAGTTTTAATCACATATTTTAGAATTTTTCCCTTAGAACTCTTAATTTTTAGTGAAAATTAAGAAATAATTATAAACTTTCTTTAGTATTTTGTGGCTTGGCAAATTTATAAATACCTTTTATAATTTATAGAATCATGTTACTTCATAACACAAGACATGTTTATTAATAGACCTAAACACCTTTTAGTTTTTCTGGTAATAAAAAGACAAAAGTAGATAAACTCACATTTGGTAATTAATGTCCAATACTCTGTCTTATTTAGAGATGATCTAAATACTTAATGAATCTTTATCATTTAAATTAACCTTGCAAAACTTCAAGTTACCAAAGAGATTTTGGAAGCTATTTAAAGTACATACACCATAACACATAATTATAGTTAAAAGAAGACCCAACACTCATCTTTTTCACATCTATTCAGTTACTTGTTTCCAATAATCATTTAGATTGTAAGGTTTCATGAGACATTAGACAAAATTAGCCATCATTTTAAGTTACTATTTTTGTTAACCAGTTTTGTAAGAGGTAACATCAGCTTATCTGATGAATAAACATAGAATAAAAGCTGCATGTCTGTGTCATACCCAATGCTGATAGCTCTGAGGACATGCCTGTTTTCAACTAAACCAACAAACTTAAACAAGCTTTCATTTACCAAAAATTATTTCATCTCACATTAACTTGAAAGACATTTGGGTTAGTTCTGTTTAGAAAAACTTTTTGTAAGTGCTTGCTTAAGTCAATTGAATAGAGCTCTTTAGAAATTGTACCATCTGGAGGTAAAATACTACACATTTGTAACATACATATGGACACACACACACAACAGACATATTCAAAAAAGGTGTTCCTTAGATTTCTGAGTTAGATGTTCTCATAGCAGATGATAGCAGAAACCTTGTTATCCCAGGGTATTTTTTCTCTTTCTTCCTTTTGGTAATCTGGCTTGGGATCCCCCTTTGTTAAGCAATTGCAGTCACAGCATGAAGCCAACCAGAGTTCTGAGGAGAGGCTGCCCATTGGGGAACTGGTCAGGCTGTTTTAGAAGCTTGATTTCTCACTTCTCTTTTAATTTTGTTTTGTTATAAAGTCTGAACAACTTCTAAGGACAGTGGAATGGGTCATAAAATGTACTGTTTGTGAACATTACTCCCTAGAAAAAGGTCTTAAATGCTCTCTTATGTGCCTCAGTTTCTCCCTCTGGAAGTCTAAAACTGCTGTGGGGGCTCAGAGTGCAGGTGACTACCCCTTTGCACTTCCCAAGATTAGCCATAATTAATTATCATGAATGAGAGTGGAGTTCCCATGGGACCACTACACATCATGGGAATTGATCCTCTGACTCTCCTGCTGATGTTCTCAGTCACGTAAGGACGGCTTTGGGGTGGAAAAGGCAAAGAGGGGCTAGTTTCCCTTTTCTTCAGAGCTGAATGCATTCAGTCTTTCCTTTCTTTATCAAGTAGTTTGTTCAAAATTTATAGACACAATTCTTCCCAATTTAAAGCCAAATTAAAAGTGTCAGCCTGCCCCATTCACTCTAAAGTTCCTCTAGGCTCCTCTGGCCTAGGAAATTGCCTCTAGGCTCCTCTGGCCTAGAAATTCCCCCCTAGGTTCCTCTTTCCTAGGAATTCCCCCTAAGTTCCTCTTACTTTGGGTATGTACCGGTATCCCCTTAAGACACCTAGTCTTGAGACCTTAACCAGCTCATATAAACTCTTGGACTGTCAACTTAAAATAAGGAGATCCAGGTTTCAGGAGAACTCACTAGGGTCACCTGAAGAATGCAGTGATTCCGGGGCTTCAATGGGCCCCTAATGTTAGCAAATGCCAGTTCAGTGTATATTCCAAGTGGTCTCTGGTGGCTTTCTCTGAAATCCTGCCATTACTATGCCAAGAAATGTTGATGCAAATAATCCATAACCAGTCTATAAATGAAAATTTGTGTGAGTTTATTCTGAGCTAAAATGTGAGGACCATGGTCCGGGGCATTCTTTCCCAAAGGAAGAAAGGGCACCAAAGAAGTAGGGTGCACAGAGCGGTTATACACCCTCAAAGAGGATGTTTCACATGTGATTGAAATGTCCCTTTTACAATAGTCATGAGAGCTATGTCACAGTGATTGATGGACATAGCAGGTAGTAGGTCTGCTGTCTCGGTGGACACAGCAGGGTAGCAGATCTGTTATCTCGAGCTGGATGATCACAGATGAGCACAGCAGTCAGTTCCTAGTGTAGGGGAGGAACACATTTCCTCTACCTGCTCTGGGTCCTTCTGGCCAGAGAACAAATTAAATGCACATGAGACAGAATAACAGGAGAAAATTAAACAAAGCTCTATAACATGTATACGTGGGAGAGACTGATGCAAACTGATCAACTTTACAAAATGGCAGGACCTCTCACCTTAAATATCATCCTCACCTAAAAACAAAGGAGGATGTTGAGGGTGGGGGGAGTCAGCTATGGGAGATTACCAGAAAAGCACAGTAAACAAGTGTAAGTTTATTATGCAGATTTAAATCCTTGCCTTCCTCATTCATAAGAGTTTCTAGAGATAAGGTTATCCCCCCTTCTTCCTGGTACAAAGAAGGAGACATCTTTACAGATGGAGATTTCCTTTACAAATGTAAATGTCTCTTAACAAAGGGTAATTTCTGCTTCTCAGAGTTTTTCTCATGTCTGAAGTTTTTAAAAGTAACTAGCCCAAAATAATCCTCATGCCAAAGACATATCTCAAGGTGGCCAAATCCAGTCCCCCATACTAGCCCAAGGAAAGATGCTTATCCTTAAAGAAATGCCAATGTGCGGTGGGGAGGAAGTTGCACCTTTATCTTAAGGGCATTTGTCCTTGCCATAGGAAATGTTTGAAGTGGATATACAATGCATGCTTAATGGCCATGTCAGACCCTTTTGGAAAAACAAAGTCAGGCCGAATTAGGTTTATACCAAATGGCTTCCTCATATACTCCAATATATCCTATTGCTTGCCATTTCTATTTGTCATGGCTGTACCATTTGGAATTCCCACCAGAAATGCATGAGAATTGCATTTACTCTGCATCCTCAGTAGCACTTGGTACTGCCAGTATTTTTTATTTTAACTATTCTGTTAAGTGTGTGGTGGTATCTCATCAGATATTAATATGATAGTTTCCTATGAAAGTAAATATACACTTACCACATGACTCAGAAATATATGTGATATCTATTCTAGACCAGGGTTTTGGAAACTTTTTCTTTCCAGGACTAAATAGCAAGTTTTTTAGGTTTTCTGGGCCATACAATGTCTGTTGCAACTACTCACCTCTGTGTACAGTGAAAGAAGCCATAGACAACACTTAACCAATAGATGTGGCTGTATTCAAAGAAAATTTTATTTAAGAAAAAAGATAAGCAGGGTGCTGGTGATGAGGATTATTTTAGGCTGGTTACTTTTAAAAACTGAAGATGAGAGGAGGCTCTGAGGAGTGGAATTTGCTTGCCCTTTGATGACAGATATTTGCATTTGTGAAGGAAGTCTCCATCTGTGGGGGGTGTCACCCTCTCTGCACCAGGAGGAAGGGAGGATGACCTTATCTCTACAAACTCTTAATGGGGAAGGCATGGACTTAAGTCATTCACTGTCTGGTAAACTCATGTAGCTGACTCTCCCCACCACCAACATCCTCCTTTGTCTTTAGCTGAAGATAATATTTAAGGTGGTGGCCTCTGCCATTTACTTAATCTGGACTGCTTCTTGTCTAAAAGTTATAAGACCACCCAGTAACCAGACCCCACCTGCACTGATACCATTTTAACAACTTTTTTTACATATTCTTTCCTTTGTCTTGTAAAGAGATAACTCACATACCTATGCCTTAAATTTAGCCCTACCCTCAACCCATGTTTGCAGCAGCAGTGGCAGCAGCAGCTCCTCCTGCCCATGGGTCCTGTCCCCATGCCAGTAGCTCTTCACTGCCCATGGGTCCTGTCCCCATGCCAGTAGCTCTTTACTGCCCATGGGTCCTGTCCCCATGCTATTCCACACTATACTCTAAATAAAAGACCACTACTGCCAGACCTTGAGAGTCTGAGAAATCTTTCTTTCAACTCTTCTGCTCAGTGACCCCGCATCACTGGGTGTGGGCTGAAGGTTATAGTTTCCCAAACCCTGACCTAGTGAAGCGAAAACCCAAAGACCAACACACTAATATTTACAGAAATTTTGTTCAAATCACTAAAAACCACAAACAAACCGAATGACTTTTGATTGCTGAAAGGATAAATAAAATGTACTTCCATACACTGTAATACTATTCAGTAGTAAAAAGGAATAAACTGTTGCCACACACAGCAACTTAGGTTAATCTCAAAGACATTATATTAACTCAAATGAACCAATCTCAAAAAGTTACATATTGTGTGATTCCATTTATATGATCTCCAAAGGACAAAGCTATAGTGATGTAGAACACATCAGTGAATGCCATGGGTTAGGGAAGGTGCACTATTGTGATTCATAAAAAAATAAATATTTGGTCATTCAGGTGGCCAAAATATGTTTCTCATATATATTTGCTTTTTTTCCATGGCTCCTGGCTCACAGCCCCCAAAACTCTTGGAATTCCCTGAGTAATAAGAGCAATGAAAACATCTCTTGTTATGTCTGGTCTCTTGTCCTCAGTTCCTGAAAATGCATCAGAGTCATAAAGGCAAAATGGGTGTCTTGTTATTCACAACAAGGCCACTTCCACCACAATTGGGTTTATGTTAATGAGGTGACTTTTGCAAACTACCTAAGGATGGGGGCTGTTTGCCAGAGAAATCAACAATGAATAGAGGGCTGGATCCACCCAGATTTCCAGGGAGGGGACAGGGGCTGGAGGTTGAATCAGTTACCAATGGCCAATGATTTAATCAATTGTGCTTATATAATGAAGCCACCACAAAAATTCAAAGCATAAAAACCAGACACTTACACTTGCCACTGTGCCAAGGCCCAAACTTTACAGGTGCAGAAGCTCTGGTGTTCAAAACCTCTCCATATGTGTCTCTTCATCTGGCTGTTTTAGTATCCTTTGTAATAAACCAGTAGTAATCTGGTGAATAAACAAGTCTCCTGAGATCTGTGAACTGCTCTACCAAATTAATTAAACCCAAATAGGGGCTTGTGGGAATCTCTGATTTACAGATCCAGTTAGAAACACAGGGAACAACCCAGACTTGTGATTGGCATCTGAAGTCAGGGGCAGAATCTCCCTCATTGTGAGAGTTATGGGACTGAGCCTTTAATCTGAAGAATTGTTACAGCCCAAGGAGGGTTGTCTGCTCACCGTAAGACACGCCAATAGTCGAGTCAAGATGGCAGGAGAGAAAGGGCTTTATTACAGCTTGCTAGCAAGGGGGAGGCCGAGTAATGTCTGAAAGAGACATTTTACAGAACAAAAACTAGAGGCCAGTTACATAGTGGGCTGGTCTCTGGGTGGGGAAGGCTGCTGGTCTCTGGGAGGAGGCAGACATCTGGTCTGAGTTCCTGATAGTCTTTTGTTTTACTGGATATGCATCAGAGAACAGAGCAATGTCTCATATCCTGATCTTTCTGGCGTCATTGATGATGATTATCAGCATGGAATCTTGGCCTGGGAATCATCACATTCTTAGCGATTTCAAAAAAACAAAGTTATCATCTTATTGCAACTGAGAGGGGCCATAAAATCTACAGAGCCTGCAAATCCCCCAGAGACACACCCTTACTTATCTAGGCAAACTAATGCAAAGGTTCAAAGGGGTTGATGAGTCAGGGTTAGTTAATCAGAAGTCATTCAAAGTTATAGTATGGTTTTTATATTTTTCTCTACAATGTGGGTTCCCTCATGTCAACCTTGTGTTGAGCTGGTATCAGAATCTGATGCTATTTCCAGGTAGATAGTGTCAGAATTTAGTTTAATTGTAGGACACCCAGCTGGTGTTGGAGAAATGCTTGGGTGTGTGGGTAAAAACCACCATACATTGGAATTGCATGAGGAATCATTAGAAAGGGAATAGTGTGACTTTAAGGGTGAACATGAGAAGATTTTGGGGGTGATGGGTCAGTCTGTGTCTTGATTATGGTGCTGATTACACAAATCTATACATGGGTTAAAATTCCTGTAACTGTAGACCAAGAAATTCAATTTAAAAGAAAAAACATCACCACTCAATTCAGCCTAGATTCGAAGGGAAGGTATCTAGAATCTCCCTTTCAATGAAAATACTGATAGAGAATTTGCAGCTATCTTTTTTTTTCAAGAATATTAGCCCTGAGCTAACTACTTCCAATCCTCCATTTTTTGCTAAGGAAGACTGGCCCTGAGCTAACATCCATGCCCATCTTCCTCAACTTTATATGTGGGACGCCTACCACAGCACGGTTTTTGCCAAGCAGTGCCATATCTGCACCCAGAATCTGAATCAGTGAACCCCGGGCCACCGAGAAGTGGAACATGCGAACTTAACTGCTGCATCACTGGGCTGGCCCTCCAGCCACCTTTAATCTATCACAGTCACATAGATTTCTGTACACATGCATGCACATTTCCTATATTCTGCTACTTGGTTGAAGTTTTCTGTGTGGTTTGTGATTATTTACTAATATCATTGATACTGACTCAACACAAGGTTGACATAAAGGAAGCCATATTGTAGAAAAGAAACCATATTGTAACTTTAAAAGAATTCTGATTAACTAACCCAGACATGCTCTGTAGATTTTGTGGCCCCTCCCACCTGCTTTAAGATGATAACTTTGTTCTTTTGAGTTGTTTAGGAATGTGATGACCCGGGCAGAGAGCCTATGCTGATAGCCATCATCAATGACAACTGAAAGATCAGGGTATAGGGCATTGCTCCATTCCCTGATGCACATCCAGTAAATAAGTGTCTATCAGGGACTAAGACCAGATGTCTGCTCCACCCAGAGACCAGCCACCTCCCCCACCTGGAGACTAGCCCTGTATATAACTGGCCTGTAGTCTTTGTTCTGTTAGATGGCTCTTTTGGACATGAGTGGGCCATCTTCCCTTTTGCTAGCAAGCTGTAATAAAGTCCTTTCTCTCCTCCAACCTTGCCTCCTGACTATTGGCATGTCTTGAGGTAAGCAGACGACCACTCTTGGGTGGTAAAATAATTTTGAGACCTGTTAACTCAGTCTGAATTAACAGATAAGCCCACTGGAGTGAGAATCAGAATTTCCATATTCTAGCTTTTTTTTTTTTTTTTGCCACTGGTTAATGTTAAGGAAATTGCTTTATCTCACTGGATGCAAAGTTCCTTATGTGTAAAATCATGCTTTTGGAATAGGCATCGTATCCTGAGTCTGAAGGCTGAAGGCTTCTATCTAACTCCATCACCCATCAGATAAAATAGAAAGAAATAGTTTAGCAGTCGTAGTACGTTTAGGGAAAATGTACCTAGGAGTTTGAATAGTTTTTTTAAAGTAAATCACATTATAATGTAAAGGTATGACATATTTAAGGGGAGAATTCATTTCATCTTGTGCTCATTGATCTAAGTGCAGAGGGGAGGAAGTTTACTTTCACATCAGCACCTGTTTGAATTAGACCCTCCAATTTTTAACAGACACCGATCAATAGGAGTAAATTCAGACAAGTGGAGCCTCTCCCATGTATATATGTTATAAAGCTGTGTTTAATTTTCTCCTGTTTTTCTGTCTCATATGAATTTAATTCATTTTACAGCCAGAAGGACCCAGAGAGGGTAGAGGAAATGTCTTCCTCCCTTCCAATTTGGCTACTTGGGTGGGATAAAATTTAACTGGCTGGACACTGTTCACTCCAATACTGCTGCAGCTGAGAGATCCCAGACCCCTGACAAGAGCTGGCAAGAGGTAAGAGTTCTTACCACGTCAGTCTCCCAGATCCCTGCCTGCAGCGTCCAATGGAAGCAAGAGTGATGAGCATTTTTTGCTTTTCTAACGATTTTTGTTCCTTTTTCTCCCCGAAGCCCCCCAGTACATAGTTATATATTCTTTGTTGTGGGTGTTTCTAGTTGTGGCATGGGGGACGCTGCCTCAGCATGGTTTGATGAGCAGTGCCATGTCCGTGCCCAGGATTCAAACCAACGAAACTCTGGGCCACCTGCAGCAGAGCGTGCAAACTTAACCACTCAGCCACGGGGCCAGGCCCTGCTTTTCTAAATTTAGATTAGCAGGAGGAAATTTTGGTGAGGCTAACTTCTTGGATTCAGCAACTCTTGGATTTGGTTGAGTACTCATTGGTTGTAGATCCTTTTCCTCCCAGAGATAGTACTTTTCCTTGCCTCTATCTTTTTTTGTATTTGTCATAAGGCACAAGCATCTCTATAAGCCTGTTGTCTGGGCCCTTTGTCTTGTTCTACATCTTGAGAGCTTGGCTTTGTGACCTTTCTTGTCTCTGCCATCTGGAGGATGCAAGTATTGGCATGTATCTTGGCGGCCAGTCGAGTAGACTGGGGTTCTAGGACACACTCTTTGTCTGACTGTGTCAGCTCTCAGGGGAGTTTGTCATAAGGGGTCTCAATTGCTTTCATAAGGGTCCTTTGCCATATGAAACTTTGTTGCTTGCTGTGCAATGAAGGCCTTTACTTTCTTAGACTATTTTTGGGAGTGAAATTTCTGGATCTCTTTTGGGGATGCCTCTTGCTTCCATGGTTAAGCTTATTGGTATGAGTTGCTATTAAGATCCTACTTATCAATGTGGCCAAATGACGGATCATTTAAATTGGGAAAACTTCTAAATTGGGGGAAAAAAATTGTGAGAGCTCTCATCATAATTTTTTTTCGTACCTACGAAAAGGCCAAATTAAAAAGGCAACACTCAAGAAAATAATGACTAGGCTTAAGACAATAACTCAGGTTACAATTGATTTAATGAAATGTAAAAGTCTAAGTGTTGATAAGATTACAAAGGTTGGAATGCTTGAGATGATTTTTTTTCTTTATAAAGAGGTTATATCAACTTTGCCTGAGTATGTTTTAAATTGTCTGGCTGGGAATACTTCCCTATCCAATATTGTAAGACCAAAAACTATTAAGTCTTGCCCTGGGTCCTCTCCCCATGCTGAAGCTCTTCACTGCCCATAGGCCCTGTCCCCATGTTATTCTCTGAATAAAGGAGCTCTACTACCAGAACTTGAGAGTCAAAGAAATCTTTCTTTCACCTCCTTGGCTCACTGAGCCTGCTTGCTTCACCAGCTTGTGAGACGAAGTTCTAGTCTTTCTTGTGCCTTTCTCTTTTTCAAGGATGGATCTAAATTCACTTCTCCGTTGGGAACCTTCTTGGGCAGCTGTATGAATCCATGTTTGCTGCCCATGGCTACTCTATGGGGCAAACCATGGCATTCAGTGCAAAGAGAATAAGTACCTGAAGCCTGAAGGTGATGAAGAATGAATTAATCCATTCCTTCCTAATGCTCTCTCTAATATATAAATTTTACATGGGTGCGGGTTGACCACTTAAGTCATTAGGATGGTCGCCAATCTCCAAGACTCCTGTGGCGGGTTTCTTTTCCTAAGGCTGCATTGGTATCCCTCCCTATGGCTCCTGATCACACTCCAAACCACAGGAGAGTCCCAATCGGGACTCCAGTTCAAGGAAAGTACCAAACTCTAACCTTTGGTTGAGTATGGGAACACCTTCTTGGGAGAACAGCTCCAGGACGCCATTGGGTAGAATGTCCCCCAGACTGGCAGAAAATTCTTCACTGTTCTTTTCTATTCTTTTATCTCTGGGACCATTCACCAGGAGCCTATTACTGCCAGGCATAATAGGGAAGGTATACAAGTGATGCAATGCCGGGGGATGCTCCCATTGCCCCTTGCTATAGGAACCCCACAGGCAGAACAACAGGTTGGATGCTGCCCTAGGTTCAGGGGGGATTTTCAAGGTAATAGACTGTTTTCTTTCATCTCTCTTAAAGTTACAATGGCCATTTTGGGCTCCTTTTGAGTTTTGCAACTGAGAAACAAAGAAATCTTTAAAGTGTCAAAGGCTCCACCCCTGGGATCCCCAACTCTGGTTTCCGGGCCTGATCACCCTGGCAACCAAGTGGGGAGCCCTCTCTTGGCAATTGACTCATTAAGCATTTTATGCACCTACTGAGTCAGTTATAAGGATAGGAGACCTGTGACTTTTTCTGTGAACTGTCCTGTTTGGGTTGTGTGCTCCAGGACAGGAACTGTTGTGTGACCCTTATCTTGATAATCCTCAGGAGGAAGCCATGAGGGTGAGGCCTGATCCCTTCTTTTCCCTGCTTTGTCTGTCTTCTTCATCACCTCCTCTCTTGTCACCAAGTCGAGCTTAAGTTTAGGCTGGACCTAAGCAGAACCTGGACCTTCTGTACTTAACTCTCAACACTGGGTGCTGGGAGCACTGGACCCCAGCCAGCCCCAGGCCTTTGCCTCCTGCTTCCCTGCCTCACCTTGTGCTGGCTCAGCGACTAAGTGCCTGGCCTGAGTGTGACTTTACTAAATCTTATAACTATGTTGATGCCTGCAGTCAGGCTCTACACCCTCTCACTGGCCACTGTCAATTGGACACCAGCTTTACTGCCATGGGAATGCCCCAAGCATCCCTGGAGACTCACGCCTTGCATGCATTTTAACTAGTTGGAAACACTTTCAATTGGATGGTTTATGCCCCAGAAACTCCATCTGGGAGAAAATTTGAGTGGCTTCTCTGTGCTGTTGTGATGCAGTTAATTCCCAGGACTGAAAAAAAAAATGGAAAAAGGGAAAATGGGCATGAGAGCACCCTCACCATGAATCTAGCATCTTGAGTGTCTTATCCACAAATGCTGGTAAAAAGACTTAAGACAAAATTTGGATTCATAACTGGTGAGATTTGTGTTACTGTACTGATTCACGGCAGTGATTTTTAAAACAATAACTGTGGAGACTCTGTGTCTGTGTGTCTATATGTATGTTAGATATGTGTGATTTTACCTCTGGATAGTATAGCCAAAATTAAGAGCTTTGTTTAATTGCCTTAAGTAAGAACTTACATAAATTCTAAATGTAATAGAAATTAACCCAACATCTTTTAAGTTAAGATAATATAGATTAATCTTTGGTAAATGAAAGCTTATTTGAGTTTGTTGGTTTGATTAAAATGGACATGTCTTCCAGAGTTAGCACTGGATGTGATGCAAACATGCAGTCTGGGTTTACTAATTTACAAAAGAAAAAAAAGGCTCATGCTATACCTGTTGCCAATTTGTCAGCATAATAACTTAGAATGATGGCTAACTTTGTGTAACGTCTCATGAAGTTTTATAGGCAATCTAAATAAGTATTGGTAATGAGTAAACTAAACAGACGTGAAAAAGATAAAAGTGTTGGGTAAACTTTTTAAAATAATTACGTCTTATGACATGTACATTTAATAAATTCCAAAATCTCTTTGGTAACTTGAAACTTTGAAGTTTTGCTGAGTTAAATTAAATGATAAAATTCTTTGAATATCTGGATCATTTCCAAATAAGATATTAGACATTCATTACTAAATGAAAGTTTATCTACTTTTGGCTTCTTATTGCAGAGAGGCTAAAAGTGTTTGGGTCTATTACTGTGAAGTGGCATGTTTCTAGAAATTCTGAAAAGTGGTTAGAATGCTGATATAAAAGAGTTCATAATTGCTTAGTTTTTAGTCTTTACCAGGGTCGATAAGGGTTAGAATTCTAATTAACACATGTAATTAAAGCTACTGGAAATTAATAAGGAAAACAGTTCTGTATTCAAGGAAAGTACAATGGATATTTTCAGTAAAGAAGGTATAGAGAATGGAAATATTTTTGTTTGTTGGATTAAGAAAGATAAATTTGTCCTAAAGTACTAGTAAGGAAGAAAGAAAGCATGGGACAAATTCTGAATGTCGAAAGAAAGTTATAGAGGGTTTGTGAAGGAGAAATTCTGAAAGGAGTTTTATGTTGGTCAAGTTGACTAAGATTAACTAAATCAAATTAAATAAATGAGTTTTAATGTTAAAAAATGAGTGGGTGCAAAAATTAAAATTTGCTTTTCTCTCTCCAAAGGATAATTTTCTTAAATTTTTGGTCTGCTCTTGATAAAGAGGTTATAAAAGTTTCTGTTTTTATTTTTGAGTAAATCTACCTAAATGACAGAAAATATGTGTTTTGCTAGAATAGTTTCCTATATTCAGGAATAAAGAGGTCTCTCCTAAGATTTTTTGACTGTTTTAACTACTCTTGACAGTTTCTGTTGTCATTTTGAGTATATACGTGAGCATTGTTTCACAGTGAGCATTGTTCCTATCTGAACAAGAGTTTTAAAGCCATTTGGTATTTTTGACAAGCTTCTCCCTCAAAAAATACAATTAAAATCCTAAATAAAGGCTTTCTTTTGACCTGGATGAAGGAAGAGGATTTCTCTGGGGATTTTCAGAGGGCCACTGGGACTTCTCAGAGAAATTTGCTCTCTTTTCCTATAAGAGGAAAATACTAATTAGGCTTATTTTGTCTGTTAAATTACATGAGAAGCATTGTCAGATAAGTGATGATAAACTTTCTTAGGTGGTGTTATGTAGGTGAATGTTATAAGTGTTTCAAAAATCATATAACATTCCTAAAATTCTGATCTGTTCTGGTTATCAGGGATAAATCTGGTTATTATTTTAAGATGTATGTCACAAAATTAACCAAATTTCTTTGTCAATTTCCATTTTTGAGTCTTTTTTTGTTTACAGACAGTTATTGTTTTACTCTGATGCTTTTTGCTCTTGCAAATATATCTCGTCTTCAAAGGGATTCATGGAAAGGACTCTGACACTTACTTTGGAATACAGGTTTCTGATAATAAAACTGAACTGGGTAAAAAATTCCAGAAACCTAACAGAAACTGATGACCTCATAAATCTGCTAAAGAAGATTAAGATCCAGAACTGATTATACAGGACTGAATGAACTGATGAGGATGATTATAATTTTTATGACATTTTAAAGTATTGTTGACTTTTTGATGTTTTATTTTGTTTTCTCGGATTTAAGGACATCACTTTCTTTTATGCTAACTATGACTTACAGCAATTTGTTGAAATTATACCTTTGTGAGCAGAAGTGAAACATTTATCTTTTTCTTCCTTCTTGATCCCTCCAGAATTTGGAAACTCTTTGTGAGTGAGTACGGTTATTTCATGGCAATATAGCTATTTACATAAGTTCAGTAAGAATCTGTTCTCCTGGTAACAGGACACAATGGGAAACATTGGTTATCTTACCAAGGCTTTGACTGGAATGTGATATTTGAGAGAAACATACAGGCTCAGATATGACAATACTGTCTTTGAGGAATAAGGTTGACTTTCTGGAATAAAGCCACTTGGAAATATTGGCCTGGTACCTTGTTTACAGAGATTCCAGCAATCTTACCTGGTAAGTAAGGAAGCTCACTTATCTGGTAGGTGCAAGGAACCTCAACATATTTGGGGGTACCTCAAGAAGAGAGGAGCCCACCCAAATCTGTAGGTACGGTAGGCAACATCTGATGGCAAGCCTTTGGCTTGGCTTTTCTGGCCTTGATAGGTCTTTAAAGTTCAATCTGAGATTCCTCATGAAAAATTCCAGTAAAGCAGATTTATGAGCCTATATGATCAATTGATATTCTTGCTGCACTTACGTAAATAATTGGGCTAAGTTTATTGAAATTAAACTTACTTTGCAGACCAATTAGTCTTAATTTGGCTAACTTTTGTAAAAATGAGGGTGATTTTAGAGAGAAAAACTTTGTTTCAGTAGAAAAACTACAATATACATTTGTGGATATTAAATCCTAGTTCTGTTAATTGTCTTTGAGGTTTTTTCTACCTGTGAACTGGACTAGATCTTGAATTCTTCTCGTGAAATATCTGGTTACAAATCTCCAAACTAATGTTTTCAATTTTTTCCCTCATTTTCATTTGGAACATTGAGAATTAAACCTGTCCTTTTTCCTGAAGCCTTGCAAACTGAAGCTGAACAACTTCATATAAACTTAAGAGAGATTCATGTCTGTTGCTGTGTAAGCTGTAAGCCACTCAGAGATACCTGAACATGCTATGACATCATCAGAGACATTTCAAGCTGCAAAAGATGCTCTGACTTTGACATCTAGAAATCTTCTTGACTGGTTGCCTGCTGGGCTTAGGAACTGGTTTATAATTTGCTCTAACCATCAACCTTGTTTTTCTTTTATTTCCTTAGAAATACTTATTACATACCTGATTGCTTGCTTCCAAAATATAGGCCTAACTTTGGAAGCCGACCTGTATCGCTGCCTTCTAAAATGACTAACTGGACTGATCTATTCCCAGGACTAAGAAATGTGTTCATTGAGATGAAACAATCTACCACTCAGCTTCTGTACTACGAAACCTCTTAAAGTTTCGAAGGACTGTGAAACTTAAAAGTTTCAAAATGGGACTGTGGGGGACTGGAATTGGCCACCCTAAGATATTTCTGTTTGGCATGAGGATTATTTTGGGCTGGTTACTTTTAAAAAACTGCAGACAAGAAAGAAACTGAAAAGTAGAATTTACTTACACTTTTTAAGAGACATTTACATTTTTCAAGGAAACCTCCATGTGTAAAGGTGTCTCGCTCTCTGTACCGGGAAGAAAGGGGGATGATCTTATCTCTAGAGACTCTTATCAATGAGACAGGCAAGGACTTAAATCTGAATACTAACCTTACTCTTGCTTACTGTGCTTTTCTGGTAATCTACCATAACTGACTCCCCCCATCCCCAACATCTTCCTTTGTCTTTAGCAGAAGATGATATTTAAGGTGGTGGCTTCAACTGTTTTGGTGAGTTGCTCAGTTTGCCTGAGGCTCTCCCATGTATACATGTTATAAAGCTTTGTTTAATTTTCTCCTGTTATTCTGTCTCATGTGAACTTACTTCATTTCCCAGACAGAAGGACCCAGAACAGATAGAGGAAATGTATTCCTCCCCACTGCCACATTAGCCTAGAGCATTTTATAGGAAGAGCATCATTCAAAGTGTTTTCAAACAGGTAATAGGGTCATGTAAAGAGAGAGAAAACTTGGCCAAATAAAGGTTTTAAAAATGAAAGTTTCAACTAAGTAAAGTTATTCAATTTCTATTAGAAATATTCAAAGATAGAATGTTCTGTTGAGGAATAAGATAATGAGCTTCTTGTCATCAATTCAATGTCTGGATTTTATGCTAAGTTACCAACGTCAAATAATTTTTTTAAAACATACTTCGATGGGGAGGAGGAGCAGATGGATGAGAGGCAATTGTATGGTGCAGAGATGCCATGACATGAAGACATAGATGTGAATACCTCTCCCTTGCTTGGGGAGGAGGAGTCAACTCAATATGCTATACCTCTTATGGACCTTTTTAAAAAGGTGATTTTATCCTATTATATTGATGGAGAAACTGAGGCTAGAGTAAGAGGCAAGATCTAGATGTGAAATCAAGTATGGCTGACTTCAAAATTAATATTCTCCTTTCTGTGCTTACTCTTCCAAAAGTACAGGTCACACCACGATTTAATGGCAAGAAGGAACGACAAGAATGAGCAATGGGAAAGCTGCAGGGAACCCTCGTAGGCTCTGCTCAATGCTTCTACTTGAAGGTCAAGAACCTGCTTGAATGTGCAGACACTCCACTTAAAAGATCTGTTTTCAAAATCTGGCTCTGACATATAATCTTGGATAATTTGGTTTTATTTTATCTTTATAAACTTCAGTTTGAAAATTAAAATAGGGTTTTTATGTAAAAATAATCCATAATAATTAGGCAATAACTTTTAGCTTTCATGTTGCTCTTATTATTACAAAGACATCTGGCCTTGGCATAGATGGTAAGTTAAGTAGAGGAGCAGTGGTGGGTCTAACAAGTTTGTTCCATTCTGGGCTTTAGCTATGCATTTTTCTGAAAGCCCTGATCAGGTCAGTTTCTTAATAGTAATTTCTTCTTGTGTAATAAGATTGATTAGACTCTCTTGACATGTTCTTTGTAGTTAAAGAAGCCTAGAGGGAGGTGGCAGCGACAGTTCTTGCTTTTTCAACAACAAAGGGAAGAGAGAATTTTCCAGGGTGATTTTTTATTTACTCATTTTGTAAGACAGAGGCAAAGCCCCACTACCACACACCGGTTGGCTTCATGAGAGGGAGAGAGCCTGGTATCCTTTGTCAAGTTTGACTGGAGGCTGACATTATTGAACTTCTGATTTTCATGTGCCTGGTGGTCAGTTCCCATGGTAGGTGCTGGCGTTTCTTGCTTGGATAATTACTTAAAATACGTTTATGGGAATTAACCAAACTGAATATACTCAGTAGCCCACAGGCTCATGTCAGCACCCCAGGCTGTGCACAGTCAGAGCAGAGCCCATTAGGAGCTGACAAAGGAAGGAAGGTGAGGTGGGAACAGGGAAAATGTCATTTAAGCATGAAAATCAGGAAGAACGAAGTACTCAAGCCCAGGGCCCCAAATAAATTAGACTGGGCCTAATGAAAAGCAGGCAGCAGAGCTCAAGGAAATTGAATCCTCGGCTTCCTGCCTGCCTCTGTTTATGTGCCCCTCTGATAATTGACCATTTAGGAGCTGATTTGAGTTTTACAGCTGTCATAACAGTCAAGTGCAGGGCAATCCATCATCCCATTTCAGTCTAAGTCAATCAGGTTCACTTTGGATGCTCTTGATTCAAAGCTGCACAAGCACAGTCTCCAGGGCTTTCTCTGCCCCTTCTGCTCAGTTTCCCCTCATCCTGCAGCCTGTGGTCAGCCTAACAAGATCAAAGCCTCTTGTTGGAAAGGAAAGGAGCAAGAACCCCAGAGGAGTCCACAACCATTAACAACTAGTATCTCAGAGTGTGTGTGTGTGTGTGTGTGTGTGTGTGTGTGTGTATTTGCGTGTTCAGACAAAATGAAAAGTCTAGATAGATAAAAGGATGGTGTTTTGCTTGAGGTGTGTGACTCTATGCCATATCTCATGTTTTGAGTAACTACTTCAACCTGTCTTTTTTTCACATCTCTAGCATCCATGAACCTCACATTAGGAGGGTTTTTCTTTCCTTGGTGTTTCTCAGAGAACTCTCTAGCTCACAAACTGCATAAAAGAAATCAGACTCTCTTTAGCATCTGCAGTTATGTTCACATGTGGTACTTTCTCATAGAAATGCTGTTCCTGGTGTCTTTTCTCTGCCCCATCCTCCCCCACGATATAGTCTACACATGACCTCCTCTGATGAATAGTTACCTGGTACATCCTTCCACCTGCCCCAGTCTACACATATGTGCTGGTCAATGCAATCCACAAATTTTCTACAAAAATATGATAATAACTTTTTTTGTATACTCTCTGCTTGCAGCTGGCTACTTTGAGTAGACTCTCAATCTCAGACATCCAGACTGATGTTTTACCACCATTCCCTCCCTTCCACATGCGCACTCCCGGTCTGTCCATATTTTGTGTCACCTATCCCAGAGTTTGTTGTCAGCACTCATCCATGAGAGAAACCTGACCCCTTCTTTACTACTCCTTATCACTTATCCCTCATATTCTTTAAGTCCTGTCCATTCTAACGTCAACAGAATTCCTCTACTTTTCCATAAATCAATCACCAGTTCCTACATTCTAGGCACTGTGACTCTCAGGGTGCTCTCTGCCGTGGCCTTCCTGCCTGCAGGCTTGGCCTGTCAGTCCATAGGTGCCATAGGAGTCTTTCCAAGACATAGACCTGGTGCTGTCACCCCTGGGTTTTGCAAATGTTAGTCCTTTCCATGGTTCTGAGGATAAACCTCAAACATGCTTCCTCTGGCCTGTCAAGATCCTGATCTTGTTTAACATTTTAGACCTCTCAAAGCTTATGTCTTCTTAACTCTATGATATTTACAGAGAAATTATATTCTAGTTTCTCTCTCTTCGTTTGTTCTAGACCTTTCTGCCTACAAGACTCTTACTTTCCTTTCCTGACTTGCTAACTCCTTCTCATGTCCTAGGTCTTGGTTTGGAGGTCACTCCTCTTGGAAACTATACCCAGTTCTCTAAGACTTTTTTTTTTGGATGTCTCTCATTCTACCCTAACACAACCACATCTGTCTCCTGTCCCAACACCCATCGTTAGTCAGCACTTTTGCTTATTTCAATATCTGTCTCTCTATTCAGTCATAGTCTTTCTGAGTGTGAGGATAGGTCTGTATTATTTACTGTCAGCAACCTCAGAAGTTGGTACAGGAGTATAGTAGGTGCTTAACTAGTGGGTACTGCTATAATTATTCTGTCTTTATATTAAAAAACTCTGTAAGGCATTATATCCATTTTACAGAGTGGAAGTCTGAGGCTAAAGACAGTCAGGAACTGCCCAAGATCAAGTAGTTATTAAGTGGTGGAGTTGGAATTCAAAATGAGATATTTCTGATCCTAAATTACATACTCTTACACCTAATAAACTGCCTTTCTAATCCATAAAATAAAATAAATAGTATTTATGGTAAGCTGCATAATGGTCTCCCCAAAATATCCACATCCTCATCCCCAGCACCTGTGAATGTGACTTTATACGGGAAAGGAACTTTGAAGATGTGAATAATTTAAGGATTTGGGGATATGGAGATTACCCTGATGATCTAGGTGAGTCCTAAGCATAATCACAAGTGTCCTTATCAGAGGGAAGCAGAGGAATATTTTACTACAGAAGAAATAGGAGATGTATGATGTTGAAGTGATGTGAAGAAGGAGTCACGAGCCAAGGAAAATGCAGGCAGCCTACAGAAGCTGGAAAAGGCAAGGAGACAGGCTTTCTCCTAGCCTCTAGAAGGAAGCAGCCCTGCTGATGCCTTGCCTTTAGCCTAATGAAACTGTTCTTGGACTTCTGGCCTCCAGAAAACTATAAGAGAATAAATTGTGTTATTTTAAGCCACCTGGTTTGCGGTGACTGCTAGAGCAGCAACGAGAAACTCATACGGTATGAAACTAAGAAAAGCGCAATATACATAATATATATTTAATACATGTGTGAATAGTATGTGTTCTCATTGAATCTAACCTCTTGAGTGGCCATCTGCTCGCTAGTTTAAGACAGATTCAGTTGTAACCATTAAGTGAATGGAAGGACACATAATTCACTGGAAATCTTGAATCAAAAAAATTACTTAAAAAATTAATTTTTAAAAAGAAAGTTATTTTATGAATTTCTTCTTATTGTTCTTTAATGATCAAATCTAATAGGAAGGGGAAATAGAGTTGGCCCATGCCTTTCAACAAATCATGTGAATTTTTCTATAAAATGATAGAATTAGTCCCTGTTATCTCAATAACTGTTTAATACTGTTTGTTGCTTTAAATTGCTGCTGACCTTCACACTTAATTAGAGTTCACATTAAGGTATATAAAGGTCACTTAGTGAACTTCAGTTAAAGAGCCTGACAGCCTCATGTTTAAAAGGGATAAGAATATTTCACATAGCTAAAGACTAGAGCTGTCCCCAGTTGTCTACCCTTTACTTCTAGCTGTGGGCACTCATTTTTGGTGAACCTCCTGCATTTCCTACATTGTCTTTCTCATGTGGCTAGAAAACTAGTGCATGCTCGCCATTCTTCAGAAACTCCTCACACACCTCTTCTCCTCCTAGTTACTTCCTTGGCCAACGTCTTAGTTCAGAGTCAATTCCTCTCTTCTTTGAGTTAGTCTTGGGAATATTCTCCCTGATGCCCCAAGAGCTCCGTCTGCCCTTAGAGTAAATGTCAGAGTCCTTTCAGTTACCTACAAAGCCCTGTAAAACGTGTTCCTTCTCACACACTCTTGGTCACACATCTGGTCTCCTCTCTGGACTTGGAGTCTATGGGGCATGCTCCTGCCTCAAGGTGTGTGCATTCACTGTTACTCTCCCTGCATGTTCCTCCCACATGTGTCCACATGGCTCACTGTCTCACCTCCTTAGGGTCATTCCATAAACATCACCTTCTCAGTAAGTCCCTGTGGGGCAACCCAAGTTAAAATAACAACTCCTTCAAACACTTTCCATCTGCCTCCCTTGCTTTATTTTACTCCTTAGCACTTATCACCATCTAATATACTACCTAGTACTTATTCATCTTGTGTATGGTGTCTGCCTGCTCGTCACAAGTTAAGCTCTCTGGAGGCAGGAATTTGTGTCTGCTTTATTTAGTGCTGTATTCCCAGTTCCTTGAGCAGGGCCTGGCATATTTAGGAATGTAAACATTTGGGTACACAAATAATTTTATAACCATTTCTCCTTATTCAGTCCAATGATCACATAGTGCATTTTATCTTTCAAAAAAATTCAAACATATCATCAGTTCCATGTTTGAATTCATTTGCGATTCTCTGTTAGGATCAAGGTAAAATCCATATTTCTTACTTGGATATACAAGTTACTCTGTAGTCAGACCTCAAATCCAACTTCTCACCATCCCTCCCTATCACACACACCGACATCCATCATAGGCCTGCTACAGCCTGTGCCTATATGCTCTGTCTGCCCCGGACCCGGTACCTGATATGCTCCTGTCCAACAACTTTGCCTAACTCCTCCCTCATCATACAAATCAAAATTTGGACACTAGCTCCTTTGCAAAAATGCTTAAACTCTGCAGAAGATTAGCTGCAGTTCTCTTTATTGTTATCTCTGAAGAACACTCCCAGAGTGCAAGCTAATGTATCTGCTTGTGCCTGCCTCTCTCAATAGGCAAAGCTCTACTTTAAAGATTAGATTAGACCGTACACAGTCTGTCAGCAAAATGCCTGGCATATGTTTAATAAAGAATAATTGACTGAATTGCATGAAAGAGGTTAGGAAGGAATCACCTGGATTCTGGAGATTTGGAGCAGTTTCCCCACTTCCCACCACCAAACTTTTCCACGTGCCAGTATACCTAGAAACTTTACATGTACCGTCCCAAGAATAAGTGAAGGAAGCTATTCTTGGAGGAGGACACTGGTCTGTGGATTTTAGTCACCCCAATGCCTGGAACACTAATGCAATCAATTTCTCTGTGCATTTCAAACCCACTGGAAGCACATCAGATGAAACGGATGAAATACCCTGGACTGAGGGACTAACACTCCAGTGGGAACTGATGTTTGTGCCCTCTGCCTTGCTTTTGTTTAGTAAGGATGGAAATCTTTTCTCTGTGGTATTTCAAGTTTCACAGTTAATAACAAAGCCAGGACTTTCCTCACTCTGCCCATTCAGCCCTAGACCCTGTGACCCAATTCTCTTGAACAATCCCCCTTCCCGGGGAAATATATAGATAGACATTAACATCTGTGTAAATGTACTTTTATACATTAGATGCATTCAAATAATTTATAAAATATATTTGCAACTATGATATGCAGACAAAGAAAAAACACAATTAATAGAGCTGTTTATTGTTAAAAGCAGAGATTTGTAGAAGTTTTGTGGAGACTGAACAAAAATTATTTCAGTTCATAACACATTTCTAAAAAATCAGTCATAAAACTGTATACAAGGGAGGAACAAAGTTTGTCATTATTAAAGCATGATTCAGAAGTAAATAAAAGTATAAAAATGCAGAAAGGTAAATAATTACTCAACTCTTAAGAAACCTGGGTTAGATCAATTTCAAATATTATATTTTTTTGAGATTAATAGTAACCATTTTTTCAGACAAAATGTAACCTGATTTTTGTGTGAATCCTGCATGTGAGTTGGTGAGTTGTGGCTCCATTTAATCCTGGATTTCATTTTCATTTACCTTGAATGCCAAGCAAAGGATACCCTTTATTCTGCATTATCCCTTCGCTTCCAAATGAGATCCCTGACATTTACCACAATCTTGTACACCTAGACTGAAGGTTATTACGCACTTCACTACTACATTTATAAACAACATGGATTCTCCAGTCTAAAAGTACGGCTCCCTTCTCCTAATTTCCAAATTTCTTGTTATTCTGACTATAGCAATGAAGAGGAAACCCCTCAGCACTATAATTACATTCACATAGTACTTCATTCTATACCATCTAAAGAGGTCTCATCTTTTTCTCTAAGATCCTGAGCCTAAATTTATAAGGACCAATTTTTTCCCTCTGGAGTAAGGATTTTAATTCTTAATAGTGTTACATAAATTTCAGCCAAAACATGAGAGATCTAACATATTTTTAAATGTTTTTCAATCAGAAGTGCTCTGGTCGATGAAGACCTGTGGACCTGGGGCTGGTCCGGCTCAGGTGGCTCTCCACCTATGCTGAGGCCCCCATGCTGAAGCTGAAGACTCCATGAAACATCATTTGAAAACCAAAGAGCTAGACCCTTGTTCACAATGGAAAACCTACAGATGTGGAAGGGGAGTGGGGACCCTTTGTGTCCTTCATAAAATTGCAAGACCTGGAGTGACACAGTTGGTCCTAGGAGTCAGAAAGTGAAAAGGACCAAGAAGGAGCCATGAGCCTTGGGAAGGAGTGTGTACATGGTTCAGAGCAAGGAAAGAGCCTGAGGAGACTGAGACAATTCCAGGAACACAGTCTTTACATCCTCAGGCTTCTGAAGCTCAGACATTGCTTTGCTCCCATCAGTTGTTAGGAAGTTATAGCACAGTGGCAGTGTATCTTAAAATTGCCTTAAATTTTAAAGTAAAAACATTACTTTGTAGTCAAAGTTAAAGTAAGAAATCTTAATGAATGTGCCATATTTGAGACTGACATACTTTATCTTAGTAAGCTCACCTAGACTGATTTCTTCCCAGTGTTGCACAGATTCCTGTTTCTTCAATTATACACCAGAACAAGTGGGTGGCTTGCTCCAGGGCACATGCTCACAATTTTCCACACCATCTAAATAGTTACTTTCATATCAATTTTTTTTGAAGTAGAAATCTGGTAATTTAACTCTCATAAACTATGTACTAAAATATGTAGAATTGTACTTTAAAACTGTAAATGAAATGATTTTTCAAAATTCAAAAATATCTAACTTAGGATGGCCCATTATTGGAGTCACCTGTCTCTCTACCCTTTGATAACTATGTATAATATAGTCATTTACTTACATTAATCTGAGTAAGGCTTAGAATATCCTTAAGGAAGTGCTTCCTAAACAGCACAGTTCTGAACTAGAACCATGTGCCCTGAAGAGAGCAGATCATGACAGATGTTAAAGATTGAGACAAGCTATCTCAATCAAGGAATCAAGGGTGGCATCCAATGAGAAAGGAATGATGTTATCAAAGGTGAGAACCAGGTCAGAAGTGAGCAATCTAGGACTGTGAGACCCTAGAAGCACATATCTGTGAAAAGTGAGGTGTGAGTGAAATGTCTATATTCAGGCCAACTTGAGGGCAGCTGATAGAAGTAGGCCAATGGTTAACGTGAAAAATGCCAAGTAGCCCAAAATAGGTTGAGCTCAAATAGTTGAGGGTATTCCTGGGGCAAGAGATTGCTTTTGATGATTTAACATGTGTGATCACATGATGTAAAGGACCCACAGTGGGCCAGAGCTCGAGTAAGTCAGACCTAGTGTTCATAGCCTAAGAGTCCTGGTGGGAAAATGTTGGTGATGCAGAGTATGTCTTGAACACAACAGCAATATGTCTAAGATGAAAATGTCTTCATACAGCAGTGATGGGTCAAGGTAGAGAATTGAAAGTTAGTTCTGTCTGATACAAAGACTGAGTCTTAATCTTATGTTCATAGCACTGCTGCTGAATGGAAGTCCAATGAAAGAGAATTGAAAGCCAGCAGGTGTGCAGTTCATCTTGCAAAGAGTTTGACTACAGAGAAGTTTACATCCTCAGGAGAAACTAGCTTTGGAAGACAATGTGACTCCCCGGAAGTGTGTGTTTGTGTGTGTATTACAAAGTAGGTTGAAACTTTGAAGCTGCACACACTTGGTGTCCATAGACTTCCTATGAGACTTTCAGGAGAATGTGATTTTGAAGAAGGAACACAAGACAAGTAATATAAGCATAAAAGATCGTACTGAGCTTCATCTGAAGTCACCTGTGCCAGCGTTCTGCAACTCACTTGATCCTGCTATTGCCGAATGTCCAGGTCCTCCAAATCCTTATCTCCCTCAAGATCCCCAGGTTATTTCAGAGAGTCTCTAAGTGTTAGTTTCATGTTTTCCTGAATATGTCTCCTCAGCTGCCAAATGGCACCTGACACTTTTATTTTCCTCCTGTTAAAAAGTCACTTTCATTGACGTCACTCATGAAGGCTTGTAGCTACTTCTATATGAAGGGCATGGTTATAGGCTGTGCTGCTGCTGCACTGAGGTCACTCAGCTGAGGATAGCATGCCCTGCTGCTGCCTCCCGCCACATATGTGCAAACACACACACACACAGATAACACACAGACACAGACACACACAATCACATACCTTTGGTCTACCCTCAGTCACCATCACTTTTCCAAGAATGCTGCCATGTGTTCATTTCTCATGAGTACACTTTATTTTTTTGCATAAAAATTACCTTATTATTCTTTACCCTCTTCCCCCCATGATTATGGACAGGACTCTTGTGGGGGGGGAAGGAGGTGCAGATAAGAAGACCAATCTCTGTGATGGTTACCAACGCTGTAAAACCCTCCACATCCTTTGTACTACATACCTTTGGCAGGGTAGGTCCAACTCTTGGTTTTCCTCCTCTGGACACCTTCCTATTTACCTACTTCCCCAAGGCCACCAAGTAAATATTCTAAGACAATTGGGTTGTGCCCAGCAGTCACATTTATACCACTATTTATCAGAGCCATGTGTGAAACATTACTTGAATAGATCCAGTCAGAACACTTTCCTGGGAATTTGTAATCCATTCCAAGAGGATCCAGTCTAACCTTGAGCTTCTCTATCACATGGAGGAGGCATGAAAATCCTGGACATACAGCAAAGCTCTCTTCTGCCTTGAGGGTGAGCAGCAGAGAAAGCTGGTTTGCAGAAAAAGAGGAGCATGCAACATTTCAGATGGAAGCAAGGAGAGATGGAAGGAGATCCTGGAGACTTCTGAGTTCTGGTCCTTGTTTTATGAATCTACTGTTTTCTTTCATCTAGGTTCCAGGAGATCCCCACAACTCAGAGGAAAATGTTCCATAAAATAAGATGAATGTCCCTAGGCTACAACAAAATTTCTCAAACTCAGAAAAATCAGGACTTGAAAAATTTCTCCCCAAATTAAATATATACCTCCATATTTAGTAGATAAATGTAAATCTATCATATATCTATATCTGTACCTATATCCATTAAGCCAGTGAAATTTTTTAAGTCCTTGAAGCTAAATAGGTAATCTAAATGTCTAAATATTATGTCCTTCATGCTGACATTATGTTGTTTCCATTTGTCTGGTTTAAAATAGCATTTTTCTTTTTAATTTTCTTTAATCGGAAAATAAAGATCTTTAAATTGCCATTGTTTCTACATTTTTTGTCTTTTAGCTGTAGTAATGAGAGACAACTTAAGTTCTAGGAATTTACTAATGTAGCCTGAGATTGAGGGACTGGCTAACATGGAACATTCTAGTCACCTGGTCACCCTTTACTTAACAAATGACCATCTTTGGAGTCCCTAGCCTTTGGATATGCTAATCAACTATGATCCTTTGCTTCTCATCCAAAGACGAAAAGAGGTAGATTTTTTTTCTTCTCAGTGAACAAGGAAGCACTTCCCAGTATGAAGCCAGGCTGTGAATGGCAACATACAGCGTTTGGAGTCTGGGCACAGGATTGTAATCTTGACTGACAATAAGCATGGCAGATGAGGTCTTGAGCCTCATTTCACAGATCTTGATTACACAGTGCTGAGCTGGAATGTTCTACTCCAGCTACCCTTTCCCTAGGGCATTTAGGAGAAGTAACTTATTTATCTGATCTTTAAATTCTTCAGCTGCAAGAGCGATAGTGCTTTCATTTTCTATATTCTCTCCAGAAGCACTTCTCAAAATCAAAAGGAATGCCAGAGATGAGGAAGAAATGGTACCACTGAACTTAGTAACTAACCAATTGAATGTGTTCAGAGACTCAGATTTCCCAAAGCCTCTCAAATTTTAAATCTCTTGCCAGATTTTCATAAAGCAAGGATCCTAAACCAAGTCCCTCTGTTTGTAAGCAAACCTGATGAAGCTAAGATAGATAGGAGGGAGAGGAGAAAGGTGAACAAGAGAATTTGGAAATACACAGCTTTCTATAACTTTACTTCTGCTGAATAAACAAAAAGTATTGAAGACCTATGAGATGGAAAAGGGGGATTCATCAGGTCCACATTTGGTTCAAGAAAAAGAAAGAAAGCCTAGACTAAAAAGTTAGAAGCTTAAAAATGTAAACAGCCAGGGAGTAGAAGTTTTTGAGAGCTAGCCTCTACTCAGAAAAATATGCGATGCCTATAACTGGTTGAAGCCTTTTATCCAAACAAGAAAAGTTGCTAGAAATTCTCTTGGAGATTGGAAAGATTAGAGTCTACAGTGGAGAATGTATGGTTAGTTTTTACCATGATAAGACCAAGAGCAAAATGAGTGAGGAGGTCACGTGCCGCTTTGTTTATTCTTCTGTTCTTTATTTCATGACTCTGAGAGGTAGTAAGTGGCTTGATATATACAAAGCTAATTTCAAAGTTGTATTTTGGTTAAAGGGTTTATCTAACTAAGAATACACAGGCTCCTTTATCCTTCAACTTTATAGAAGACAAAATCAGGTCTTCTACCGCTACGATGATTTAGTGGCAACTAAGAGTAACTACTCTTACCTAGAAGCTACCTACCTCTACATAGTCTCTCAATTTGAAAATATTTCAGGAATCTGAAATAACGTACTAGCGACAAGCATATTCAATAAGCAGTTTGGAAATTAAGAAAGAAATGGATCTATAGAGATGTAGTGGTTAATTCTACAATGGACTATAAAAATAGTGATAATATTCAATGACATTTTTGGGACACCTACTTGGTAGTAACTTTTCATGTGTCACCATATTCAATCTCCTCTAAAAACTTATGAGCAGATAGTTAATCATTTTCCTTCCCTAGATCGAGGAACTGAGATATTGAGAATTTAGCCTAGACACACACCACCAGGAAGTCACAAGCTAGAGCCTCATTTAATACTTGGGTTTGGCTACCTCCACAGTACACATCTGACTCACTGTCTGGTGTGGCCAAACACGCAGGAATCCCTGTACATCGTGCAAGGCTTGTACATCATACATGTACATTGTACATCAGACCTAGACCAAATTCTATTTAAGCCTCACTTTGTATTAATGACTTTCCACCATGAGGCCAGATGCTTGCCATCAACAATTGCTATCTGTGACTTTCTTCTGTCCCTAGAAATCCTCTATCCAAGCCCAAGTGACCATCAGCCAATGAGTAAAAAGTTTGGTGAGAGGATGGCTACAATTAATTCCAATGGTTTTGTTTGGTAAAACTATCATTCTGGTTCTTTGTACATGCCATGATATACCAAAGTTCACAGAAAATAGGGAGATAGAACCATTTGGAAAATTTTAAAATGCATCAATTCATGGAGTAAACTGAAGCATGATGTGTGACAAATATCATGAAAGAAAATGCCATCTATGGAACCTCTTTCAAATTGTGGAAAGTGCGCAGACCAAGAGAAGGTGTGAGCTACCATCTTGAACCTTGCCAGCATATGTAAAGCATTAGTTAGCAATAGAAGTTGTTTTTTGTTTTTAGGAAGATTGGCCTTGAGATAATATCCATTGCCAATCTTCCTCCTTTTCTTAAGGAAGATTCTCGCTGAGCTAACACCTGTGTCAATCTTCCTTTATTTCATCTGGGATGCTGCCACAGCATGGCTTGACGAGTGGTGCTATGTCTGCCCAGGATCTGAACCTGTGATCCCAGGCTGCCAAAGCAGAGCAGACGAACTTAACCACTATGCCACTGGGCCAGCCCCAGAAGTTAGTATTTTTGAAAACCATCATGGAGCAAGTAATTAGCTGGTAGAAAGTACAGAGCTCCCAGGAGTCAGCAGTTGTGCTTTTACATTCATTCGTTCATTCATTCACTCTTTCAAATATTTATGGCCAGATATTGTTTGTATTTCAGATAGAACAATACATAAAGCAAATAGTTCTCTTAAAAACTTCTCTGTATAGTAAAAGAGACACATACATATATAAGCAATAATAATGCAGCCTCAGAAGCATTATTATGGGGTTAAGTCCAAGTACAAGGGCATCTAAATTAAGGGGTGGCGATATTAAAGGAGACTGACTCTGTACTCCCCATGAATTTCTCTGCTAGCCCCTCTCTGTGAAAATCAAGCCATCAGATATAAGACTTTAAAGTTAGTATTTTTTTTAAATTCTGAGCCTTATTACAAATATTAATGTGCTGCTATTCCTTCCTGCAAGGTTGAATAAGAATGGTGGCAAATGAAAAAATCACTGATGTTCCATAGCTGGCAGGCGTTTTCCTGTATACTCACTATTTCAGCCCATATGCCACATTTATCTGTGCCACTTTTCTAGTAACTATTAGGACAATTTACTAGGGGAGGGATGAGCCATAAACTGAGCATTTCTTAAGCCACAGCCCCAAGCTGAGACTCTGCAGGAATGCTGTGTCTGTATTCCTAATAGACTTCACAGGCGATTGCAGAACTAGATGCTTAGGAGATAGACATGTGCTGTGAGCCCACAGCTGGCTGCACATCTGTGCTGGCAGGGAAAGGAGGAGATGGGACTAGCAAGCTTCAGGGCAGGAGCCTCTCTGGAGGTGCATGGCCTAGTGCTCAGGAACACGGGCTCATGAGCAAGTCACCTCACTTGAAATCCTGGTGCTGCCACTTCCTACTCGTATGAGCTTGAACAGTTCACTTAACTTTGTCCTCAGTAACCCCATGATGAATAATAATAATAATAATAATAATAATAATAATAATAAGCGTATACCAAGACATATGGATGAATTAATTCAAGTAAAGCCCTTAGAACAGTGCCTGGTACACAATAAGCTCTGTATAAAAATTTGCTGTTTTTATTGCTGTTACTACCATTGTCATCATTAATCCTAATACAGAGTGAAGTAAAGAAGTAAATATATATTTATGTTTATATTTTCATACATGTGTGTGTGTTTAAGCCAGGTAATCCTGCCACCTTTTTCTGAATCTGTTCTCTCCTTTATCTATATACAAGTGCATCCTTCTCTTTTAGCTATTGGGACATATATCTTCATTTTAAGAGATAATTGCTGGAAACAATGACCAGAAAAGAAAATAGATGGGCTTAAATTCTCTAAAGGGATGGGATGGGATGGGATTGAGTCAGAACCTTTCATTACAAGCACTAGAGGTTGTCAGATAAGAGACTCGACATTGAGGGTCCTCAAGTATGGATTCTGCCACGAATCAATCCCTCACCCTTGGGGACCTCCGCCTCCCACTGTGCTATGCTGCCTTTTGACTAAGCAGAGAGAAATAGGACCAGCTGACCATTTCCTTTGAACCATGGTATGGGTTAACTACCTACCACATTGCATACATCAGTATCCAGCATAGTTTCTGGCCTTTAGGAGATGCTTAGAAATTTATTATGGCTGAATGAATGACTGTATGTCTCCAGAACCAAAGTTTTCCCCAGTCTGAGTCTTGGTAAGGAAGAGTCACAGAAATCAAGCCTAGTGCACCCATCCCAGGGTCATCTTGTCAAGAGGAATCCCTGGCTCAAGAATATGGCTTGTCGGGACCAGAAAGCAGATAGCAAGTTGGATATTATTGCAGTGCTGAGTGTGGCAGAATTTCAGGGTCTGATATCATTGGAAATCTCCAGTTTTTAGCCTGCCCACTATATTCAGAGCCCATGCCTTTACAACGGCTTTCTAACAGTTTGACCACTTGTACATCTTACCTATAGGGTTGGTAACAGAGTCCAAACTCCTACAATTTCTGAGATATACGCCGTTAATGAATAAATCCATATTCTGTTTCATGTATCACACTCTTGTGATTTGGGTTAGCTCTTGTTAGATTGGCATGAATCAACCTCTTTACATCTAGTTTCCTCTAGGAGACTAACGAAATAAATAAAACCAAAAATAAAAAATTAACTTACCACACTTTGAAGCTTAGAGCCAGGCTCTCAGTCTTAGGGATTATGTGGTGCAGTCTCTTGTCAATGATTTTGTTCGTCTTCCCCCTGGCAGCACCCTGGTCTTGCCCTGGCCTTGCTTTCAAAACACAGACTAATCTCTCAAGACTATGCTCATCTCCATTGTCGCAGCCTTTGTGCAACTATTTTTTAAGGGTCTCAAACAATAAGGATATAACCTCCACTCTGCTCTGAGATCTTCTCTTTCCTGGTAGATAATGGATAGCTTAATGACGTTTTGGATAGATTCTATAACTTCTTGGTGACTCTTGGCTTTTGGAAAATTCTCATTTCAATATTTAGACACAGGCTTTCTCTGTTTAAAGTGTTCACAAACACAATTCAAGTTTTCATATCTCTTTACCCCTCTCCCTACTCCAGCTCAGGTCCAGCTGTTCTGCACTCTAGTCTCTTGGATTAGACGGGGGAAAGGTGGCAAGTCCAGCCCTTTACTCTCCTTCTCCGCCTCCTTGCTCAGGTGTTCACTCTTCCAGTGCATTTTAGAGCAGGAAATGGTGCATGTCTGCTTACTTGAGTGACAGTTCTCTCCTTGTTGGCTGACACGAATTAATTGGCTAATATTAGATAGCAGGCAACCAAACTGGCCACCTCATAAGGAGCAGGTAAAGATTCTTTGGAGGGTGATGGTGGGACAATTTCAACTGCACGTTCTCTAAGGCATGAGTTCTAGTCCTGGACTCGCTTCTTCCACCACTTCCTAAGTGCCCACCATGGTGTTCCGTTGTGGACTTTCTTTTGTTTGGCTCCCCTTACTAACTCTCCTGATTGGGATCTATCCCACCTAGCTTCTGCCGTGTCCACTAAGCCCCTGGGAAGCTCAGTTGGCACAGCAAAGGGCAGGACTATATTCTATACCACTGCTCTCTCCATCTTATCCTACTGTCTCTCAGCTATTCTATTTGCCCAGAGAACACAGATGAGCAGATCTACGACTATACAGATATCTCTCTGTGTTATCAGTCTCATAATTACTTTATGTATAACTCTTGCTCATTCCATTCTTTGGTTTTGGGGAGGGAAATATGCCCTTTCTGAGCCAGGAATGCACTGGTGCTTCTGTTTTCCTGTTCTGTGGGAGCTATCTCTAAACTGCGTGTGTCTTTCTAAACTTAGAATGTAGGGTACTCAATGCCTTTTATCCTCAGATTTAGTTCTTAGCTGCAGTTCTGAGGCAAGAAAAATCTCTGCTGAAATCCTGTCACTTTTTTTGATACTTTCAACTCTCTCTTCCAGCCTTATCCCTCTTGCACTTCTGACAACCAAATCTCATAAGGCATGTGGCCCCAGATGAGCCCTGGTCACATGCGACACCCTTATGGTGTTATATGGGCCACATGGAAAATTGCTTATGAAGCATTAGAATGTATTCTTGTGATTGGTAAAAGCAATTCAACATGCTTTTTTACTCATTCACTTATTTCACAAATATTTATTGAAAGCCTGCCATGTACCAGGCACTAGTGCTTAAAAGATGCAAGAAGTTACTATTACCTAGTTTGGGAGACAGATAATTCAGGTGTCAGGAGTCCACAGAGGAGAGTGGGATCTATTACTCCTGAGGGAAGGAACAGGCAGGAAACTTCCTTCCCAGAAGATGCAAACATCATGCTTAATATTAAAAGGAAGAGAAGGGAGGAGGTTAAAGACAAAACCTTGGGTGAAACCAACATTTTAGAGATTTGAAAAAGAACTGAAACCAGTGGAGAGAAAGAAAAGATTAGGGGCCAGCCCCATGGCCAAGTGGTTAAGTTCGTGTGCTCTGCTTCAGCAGCCTGGGGTTCACTGGTTCAGATCCTGGATGCAGACCTATACACCACTCATCAAGCCATGCTGTGCCGGCATCTCACATAAAAGAAGTAGAATGACCTACAACTGGATATACAGCCATGTACTGGGGCTTTAGGGAGGGAAAAAAAAGGAAGATTGGTAACAGATGTTAGCTCAGAGCCAATCTTCTTCTTCTTCACCAAAAAGCATACCTTAAAAAAAAAAAGAACAGAAATGGTAGCTATCCAAATGAGACAGCACAATGCTGCAAAAGTCAGTGAAGAAGAAAATTTCAAGAACCAGAATGGGAGTGAATAATATCAAGCGCCCTAGAAAAGCCAAGGAGGCTGAGAAATGAGGAGGAAAAAGAGCATTTCGGAAGCTACAGGTGACCTCTGAGGGAGCAGTTCAGTAGTAAAGGAGAAAGAAGCAGCCAGATTGCGGTGGATTACAGAGCAGAGAGCGGCAGAGAGGAATCGAAAGGGCTCTTTCAAGTTCCTTTGAAGAGTTTGGCAGGACAAGAAGGAAAGGGGCAGCACTGGTGAGGTCCTTTCCTTCCACTTTCAACAATGAGGAAGCCTAACATGTTTGAAAGCAGAGACAAAGGAGCGAGGAGATGAAGAGAGGAAAGGTGCAATCGAGGGCCTGAGGTCCTGGAAGGGCAGGAGGGTGTGAGCGCCGTCACGTCAGTGATTCAAACTACCAAAGAGAAAATAAAATCGCCTCTTCACTCTTCAATAGAGGAAACCCTTGGCTTGAAAAGTAGAATTGATTGACGTAATTTTTGTTCTCTCTAAATGTAAACTAAAATATACCTTCAGTGCTACCATGCCAGTTAAGATTTTGACGCCCAGGAGGGAAATTCTTCCTTATTTTTATTCCTTTAAAATAGTGCTCATTTAAAATGTGAGTGAATTTATAAGGGACAATAGGCCTCCGGAAAAGAGCCTGGCTGGAGCCTCCAGTCTAAAGTCAGAAACAAAGAGAGATAGTCGAGACATCCATTCTTGTCTAAGTTTACCAGGACCCTGGGCGAGTCTCTCTGGCTCAGAAGTTTCCAGTTTCAATATGTGTGACGAGAGGTTGGTGTTCACCCAGGCACCAAGCGAAAGATGGGATACTACATGACAACATTTTCTCTTTTCAAGCATCTATGATTGAGCTCTCAGAAGGATTCACTTCACAGAGCTTGGTAAAAGCAAACAAGACTGAAAAAGAGGTCCAAGGTGGACTCTTCTACATAAACATTTGTGGGGAGAAAGAAAACAAGAATAGAGTGTTTTTACCAATAATAACAGATCAGAAATATCTTTTTACTGGCCCCTCAACTCCATGATGTATTCTGCTGTTTTGAGGGCAAGAAGCACGACATAAGACAAATATGTAATTACTTCTTGACCCACTTCCTAGTTTCCCATTTACATGAGATGCCACAATTCATTATTTGCATTGATACATACAGAGAGATGGGGACACTTAGTTGATATTCATTTATTCAGCAGTATGTAATCTATATTTAATGGAGTACCAGACTGTGGCATAATAAACCGTTTAGAAAGATAGCTGCTGCGTACACAGAGGTTATTGCTTGCATAACCTGTACTTATTTTTCATTACAAAACTAAAAGAGCAAAGCATAATTCACAGAAGCAAATGAAGTTAACATTTAATGGCTTGAAAAATGATAGTATGAACTTGTACTATGTCAGGCACTGAGTGGCTATAAAATAAAGGAAAAAAAGTCCCCCCTAAATTGCTAAATAAAAAGCCATTTTTTAGTGCACTGTGAAATATTGATGCCAAAGCAAACGATGAGATTCCACTTCGTCGGGTACTAGGTAGTCCCTTCATTACCCTGACTTGTGGCTGGGGAGCTGTTCACCCCTCAAAGGCAGCCTCTATGTAACAGCACACCATGTGCTCGAGAATCTGAAAGGGTCTTCCTGCTGGCTGAGACTGTCAGACCTTCATCCTGAGCAGCTCTGCTGAAAAGGCCCCAGTGCCACGTGAGCCGAGGGAACCAGGTATGGAAACCCATGTCACCGGGAGTCAGTGATATAAATCTCTGCTGGCCTTGAAGTGCTGACATTGTCAGATGCCAACATCATGGTTCTCAAATGCTGCCCTGTGGAGCACTGCACATCCAGCATGAACTTTTATGAGGCTGTAGCAAAATTAAAATCATAAGGACAACATTAGGAGTTTTTCAGATAGTTAAATTTACTCAATTTAAAGGACTTTCAATTTTTCTGAAATTATGTTTTTCCAAGTTTGTTCTAAGTCATCATTTCTATTATGAAATAATAATGATAATAGATGGTAGGTTTGATTGTCTTTTTTATATTATGAAATCAAGTAATAAACTTGGCCATTCAATGTCAGTTCTCAAGGAATCCAAAATTCTGGAAATCATAGGTTTAGATTTCTCATTCTCAAAGAGGATACAGATTAATTCCTGTATGCTAAAACCATCTCAGTACTCACAGAAATTACTAAGAATTATACTTTCTTGAGTTTATGTCCAACTTCACTTATGAGGTACCATTTTTTTCCATCTTCTGTTACCATTGGTTCTCCATTTGTAAGAATTTGGCTGATAGGAGAATATTTATTCATTTTGTACATTTTCTGACACCTCATTTTCTCTATGCACCAGAAATTTCCCTTGACATAATATATCAATAAAATGTATTGTTATACCATATATTATAGCTTTAGGGGGTAGGAACAATAACAGCAATAAATCATTGGCTTTATTCCTATAATAGTGTTGTTTTTTTTTTATCTTGTGGTCCAGGAAGTAGAAGCAAATGTTTGACTGTGTGGTAGGTTAGCAACATGCTAGGGATGTCCCATTACCAGACACCTGCAATAGCTAAAATGCCCACAGCTATATGTGGCCAAAGATCACCAGCAATGCTCAAAAGCAGGATCCCAGATGACTTTAATTGCTTTCAACGCATTTTATTAGGCCTTTTTATTTGTTCTTATATATAATTCCAACCACTTATGCCACTGTTTGAATATGAGAGATTAATGACTTATATTAGTCCTCAAGGTAAAGGGAAGGGGTGATATAAGTCATACCAGGACTTTTACAAAGTAGAACACAGTAAAACACAAAACAAGGATGGCTGGATGAGGAAACAAAGAACAGAATCTAGTCCATAGCAGACCTGGTGAACAAATGAACAAAAGCCTGCAGATTAGACACCAGGATCAGAAAGGAGAGGTGAGTACATGGCCAAATCATGTCGAAGTGTCTTGGTTTCGACTCTGTTGTGCTAAGATGGAAGTCTAACCTCTGTCCCCATGTTAATATTATGATTCACTGATAAACAGCTTTCGTATACTGTGTAAAGATCTTGTAGGGATATAGTGATTCGTATGGGACAAGAGAGGGATTAAGAAGCATCTATTAAGATCTCTAAATAAGGAGTCTAGAATGTGAAACAGCTTTTTGTATGTACCATGAACGTTGAACAGCCCAAGTCATACCTCCTTGGCCATGCCAGGCCACATTGTAAAAGCATCAATGAGATTTTGTCTCAAATGGAGTCATCAGGATTATCGCTATCATCATCACCACCACCACCACCACCAATGTCATTGTTATTGCAATTAATATTTGTGGAGTTTTCATTATGTAACAGGCACAGTGCTACGTGCCTTACAGTTATTATTTCACTTAATCTTCACAAAACCTTATAAGGTATTTGCTATTATTTGTTCCCATTTTACAGAGAAAGAAATCAAGATAAAGAAAATTTATATGATGTACCCAAGGACATAGAGAGAATAATAGAGCTGGGGTTGAAATCCAGATTTGCCTGATACTAAAGTCTATCCTATTGTTCTCTACTTTATTCCTGTGGTCACTGAAATTCTTTACAATTTGGAGAGGGATCCCTGGTATGAATGACCAAGGTCAAACTTAATTCTCTCTTGTTCCCGTTGGAAATACATAACAATATGTGAGCATATGTCACAAAAATAACCCTAAATATGCCTACTTTTTCCCTTTTCCCCTTCTCAAAGGGCCAGTATTCTCATGAATACCCTGCTTTGGTTCTCCTCATATATTCCTTAACTCTTCATGAAAAGAGATTTTAATTATGCTGATCCAGGTTCAGTTCCTTGTAGTTACTGCAGAACAATTGTCTTTTGATAGATTTCAGTATCAATAATACCTTAAAGAAAGCAATAAGTATTTATTGTTCACCTTATAAATGCTGGGGCTGAAAGGCACCTTAGATTATCCAATTTATAGTAGCAAATCAAATCCCAGCGAGGCTAAGTTAACGTGCCTTAATTTATAAACTGGTGGGAAGGAGAATACGCACTGAATGTCAGTCTTTCTGCTATTTGCCATCTTCTGCCTATGGTACCACGGACAAAGGGAAATAACATTTGCTAGAAGTCTTCAGTGTGGTCTGTCTATAGAAAGAGGGTGACTTTCTTTGGTTTTATTTGGTACCAAAAGTAAATTAAGTCCTGGCTACACCATGCATGGGGAAGAGGAAAAACAAAACAACTTCCCTCAAAAAACTAACCACAAAAAATAAACAAACTTACAAACAAAAGACCTTCCTTTTTATCAGACTGGTCTTGATAAGATCTCTGAACTCTGGTTCTCTGCCTTGGTTTTCTAGGGTAACATTTCCTCTCACTCCTGACTTTCGCTAGAGATATATGCTCTCTCTAAATGCACAGCAAGCTCCAACATCTATAGTTCCACACTCCTTTTCTAGAGCCCTGCTCACTTCAACAGGGTCAATGAGGTTTCACTCGAGTAGCTTCTGTTTTTAAAAATGGTGAGAGTAGAATGTATAGCACATCCTCCACCCACTAGCGCTTTAGTGGTCAGATGTCACCCACAAACAGGAGGGTTAATGACTGTCTTTGAGCTGAAACAGAAGTTCATCACCAGAAAATGGAAACAATGTTCTTTTTACTCCCTGCTCCCGAGGTGATACAGGGTTGACAGAGGACTCTATTTAAAATTCAGCAACACAATTATCACAACTGCTGGGCAAAGCAAATCTTCAAGCCTAGAAAATGAGAAATTCAGAAAGTAATGACTAAATCAATAGTATCTATAACGTGGGATGGAGGGAATGTCTTATCTGCAGTATTGATAGTTATTTGTAATACGCAGAGACTTACTTAATGCTCAGACGTAGATGAGAACACAGGCACTCATCAACTGAATTGGTTTAGAAATATAGCCGAATGAAGGACAGAAAAAACATACGTAATACTTTACTGGGGTAAAGGCACTTAATACAGTTTTCAATTCTGTAATTAGAGACAGGATTGGGAAAGCAGTATAAATAGCAGATGGGTAACCATAGCCAAGCCCTTCTTGAACGTGCTGAGTTGAACTACTGAGAAGTGCATTCTTTTTGTCAGAAATTGGCACAGGAAGCTGGCGGGGGTGGGTGGGGCTGCAAGTGGAGACATCGGTGCCTGTAAGTGTCAGCAGCTGGGATGGCAGAGGCAGGAAGAGGCATGAAAGATGACTGGAGAACAGACTTGATGTAATCAATTCATCCCTTGGGAGAAGGGCAAGAAAACGGACCACTTACCAAATGTTGCCTCTTACATTTGGTTAATTAACACTTATTGAATTACAGATGGAGGTGCATCCCAAGTTTTTTGAAAAAGAAATTAAGAAGCTATAAAATAATTATCTCTAATGAATAAAAGATGCAAAATATTTATTACTAGAATGTAGAAATCATCTATTTCAAACCTCTCAAATGAGTTAAGACGAGTTTTTGCACCCCCACCCCCTCAATCTAGTTTTAAAGTTGCCTAATTAAGAACCTCTGTGACAGAAAAAATCCTTGCGAATAGGGAAAGAAGAAAGAGATCTCCAGGTAACTAGCATGGCAGCTGGCGTGTCCTCCACGTGGTGTTGTCACAGGGAGGGCAGCTCCATCTGAGTCAATGACCTTTGTGCACGCTCTGCTTTCATTGCAGCTGGAGTGCATTTGGCCTATTTCACTGTGGGAAGAAGTGTGATTTGCCACTCAGCAGCAACTAGTTAAGGGAAAAATGCACAATACCAAAAGACAGAGTGAAGAGAAAAGCAATGACAGGCAGATCTTTAGCCAGTAAGGCAGCAATGCCTCATGAGACAAGGGATGTTGAGGATTTAGACTTCTGAGGGAGACATTGATAATTGCTGAGATGAGAGGCATGATGGGCTTCATCTGGCCGGACCCTGGGAAGAGGTGGTTATCAACAGATTGCTGTGGTCCTAATTCAGTGTCAGGGGCTCTCGGCAGCAAGCCCGGAGGGCTGTCTTGTGGGGGTGGTCACCCGTGTGGTGGGACGGCGGTGCCTTAGCTCTTGGAGCAGCACATTGAACTGCTCCTTGTAGCAGATGAAGGTGGAAGGCAAGGCACGCAGTGGGCCTGCAGATGGTCACTGAAGAGATTCAGAACTGACAATGGCTTCCTAGTAAGACAGGATTGGGGCTAAAAATGGGAACCACAATGTTTTTCATTTTTAATTTTATAATCATGTAAATAACTATATCTCTCATAATGATTGCTAATGCTCTTTATATATTTGACCACAGTATGGTCTCATTTTATCCCCAATTGGTTCTTTTTCCAAGTTTTCAATTAAGAATCCCAGTCAGGGGCCGGCCCGGTGGTGCAGCAGTTAAGTTCACACATTCCACTTCAGCAGCCTGGGGTTCACCGGTTTGGATCCCGGGTGCAGACATGGCACCGCTTGGCAAGCCATGCTGTGGTAGGCGTCTCACATATAAAGTAGAGGAAGATGGGCACGGATGTTAGCTCAGGGCCAGTCTTCCTCAGCAAAAAGAGGAGGATTGGCAGCAGTTAGCTCAGGGCTAATCTTCCTAAAAAAAAAAAAAGAATCCCATTCAGAGTTAATTTATAGTCAAAAGGTATAGATTACAGTGCATTGAATGAACTAACAATTCATAACAATTCAAAACTTGGAAGGCTGATCACAGATAAAATGGGGCAGTAGCTGCTGGAAGAGACAGGGACAGCTGACAATTTGAAAGAAGATACTTTAAAGAGATGAAAAGTAGAGGCAAGAATTTCAAAGGCTAGCCCCCTGGGGTCATTTAGTAAAGGGGTAAATAATCCCTTAGCTCAGTTTGGGCCCTTTTCCTTATAGTATAGTTAAAAGTGATCCAGAGCCATCAAGAATAAGTAAATAAATACTCAGGAGGCTTGTGTTAAGAAGTGGGAGAGTATAACATATTTTAAGAAGAAAGTTGCAACTCCTTTCTAGCTGCTGAGGCTGAACCACTCATCACCCTGTGTCCGATCTTTTTCTTGTCCAGCCTGGTTCCAATTCGTCTGTGGATGCTGTGGATTCTGCCTTTAAAACATGTTCAGGATACTCTTTCATCCCTCTGCCTCCTCTCTTATCACCTGGAGTAAAACAGTAGCTCCTTCCTCACAGTGCTCCCCATCTGCCTTGCCTGGGTTATCCCTCTACACACAGCTCACTGGTCAGTTGTCTGAGAAGTTAATTTAGGGAGAATCCACATTTCGTACAGTGTTATGTGAATGATTTGGTGCTATAATTGAGGAACAGCAATGAACTGTAGGCTTCAGATTCATGAGGCTGGGAGACGAGCCCTGCCTCTACTCAATACATGATTTGAGGAGAATCTATAAGCCCTGAACTTTCTCTACATTTCTCCGGCAGCCACTCCAGTGGAGGCCAGCATCACCCCTCACCTGGACCACTGAAACGGACTCTTACCTGCATTTACTGCCTCTACGTTTCCCCCTTGAATTAGAGTGATTATGAAATGTATCACCCAAATTTGCACTTTTGAGAGTGAAAGGATAACATTAATAATTACCCCATGACAACAGTTGTAAATTGAAGCCATCTCTGGTAAACCAGGACATTTGGACACCCTGTTTTAGTCTGTTATTCTCCAAACAGGCAGAGTGATTTTTTTAAAAAAATCTAGATAAGATCATATGTCTCCTTAAAACCCTCCCATAGCCTTCAATTCCAACAAGAACAAATTACAAACTCCATACGGGGGCTTTCAAGGCTCCTTCTCAGACCTCATCTCGCTTTGGTCCATGTGCCCAGGCACCCAGTCTTTGTTCTGATCCTGAAATTACCCAGCTTGGTTGCCTCCTGAGGCCTCTGGATGTATTTACCCACTCTGCCCACGATGCTCTTTCCTGCTTTCTTTGCACAGCTGACTTCTTAACCTTCAAATTTGCTTACACGTAATCTCCTCTAAGAAGCCTTGGTTGATTGTCTATAAAAATATCCCTCTGCCCTTGTACTCTCTGTCATGTTAGGCTGATTAGTTCCCTTCCTAGTAGTCAGCCTCACCTAAATTTCTGTCTACTTCCATTTGTATTGGTTTACTCTCCTTTCTAGAATACAAGCCCCATGCAAGCAGGAACTGTGTTGTATCCTCAGTACTTAGATCAGGGTTTGAAATTGTAGGGAAGGAAAAATAATTTTCCCTGTATTCTTCTAAATTTTTCAGTGGGAACCTTGTAACAAAAGACAGATTAACAAGAGAAAAACAAATAGAAGTTTATTAACATGTATACCTCTGTATGCATGGGACGCATTCAGGGAAAAATGAGTAACTCTCAGAGATGGCTTAGAATTCAGGCTTAAATACCATTTTCAGGTAAATAAAAAAGAGAGAAGGGTATGGAGGGAGGCTATTTATGAAGGTGACCAGGAAGAGTAAACAAGACTAAAATTTGTTATGCAGATTTGTCACTGACTTCTCCATAGGATTCTTGTGTTTTAGAATCATTTTTCTCTTCTTGTTACAGAGTGGGAGGCACCCTTACAAATGGGGATTTCCAAAGGTAACTTCTGATGTGGGGTCGGTGAGCTGAGGAGTCAAAAGAAAGATTTCTTGGACTCTCAAGGTCTGGCAGTAGTGCTCTTTTATTTAGAGAATAGTGTGGAATAGCATGGGGACAGGACCCATGGGCAGTCAGAGCTGCTGCTGCAAACATGAGTGGAGAGTAAGGCTAAATTTAAGGCATAGGTATGTGAGTTATCTCTTTACAAGACAAAGGAAAGAATATGTAAAAAGAGATGTTAAAATGGTATCAGTGCCAGTAGGGTCTGGTTATTGGGTGGTCCTATAACTTTTACATAAGAATCAAACTGGATTAAGTAAATGGCAGAAGCCACCACCTTAAATATTATCTTCAGCTAAAGACAAAGGAGGATGTTGGGGAGGTCAGTTATATGAGGTTGAAAGACAGTAAACAACTTAAGTTCTTGCCTTTGACATTGATTAAGAGTTTCTAGAGATAAGATCATCCCCCTTCTTCCTGGCACAGAGAGGGAGGCTTCTTTACAGATGGAGATTTACCTTACAAATGTAAATGTTTCCCAACAAAGGGCAAGCAAACTCTGCTCCTCAGAGTTGCTTTTATTAAAAGTAACCAGCCCCCTTCTCATCTGCAGTTTTAAAAGTAAGCAGCCTAAAATAATCCTCATCAACTTCTACTGTTTACAGAGCTTCTCCTGTGTTTGCTGTTACTCAAAATGATCAGCTCAAAGTCATCCTTGTGCCATAAAGGCATATTTTGGGGTAGCATATTCTGCTATCCTTCAGCACATACATAGTATTTTCATAAAGGATGAATAAATAAAACTTTAAATTATGCTATTACACTATAAGAAAAAACAAGAGAAAATATGCTAAAAATCTTTGTAAAATAAGAAGTGATATGCAAAAATGAGATGTTCTTAGATAGATAAATATATTTATATACCCATTTATCTCTCTCTATATAAGTATATACATGTATTTAGCAAGAGGGGGGGCTATTATAAAGTAGTATGTCTACACTTCTACCATTAACATGGCTATTCTCAGAGAATATTGCATATTTTACTATCTGGTTGACAAAGTACAGTGGTGAAAGAGTTAAACCTGTCTGGTGAGGAAGAAAAGTTAGAAAGCAGCAGAGATCTGTAATCAGATGCCTGATCTCCAGGGGAGGCAGCCTCTATATCATATCTATTATGAGTGATACAGATGCAGAAAACCGTATTCTTCATATCATTACACTTATACACAGCATAATTTTCCTTCCAGCAATCCTAGGCTGCATAGCTTGAAGGTATTCAATAAAACTGAGAGGGCACACTAGAAGTGAATCATACCAGTTTGACATTTCCAGTTCTGCTGTGACCGCCAGACCAAAATAGAGTCTGCAGGCCTCTTTTTCATTAGCATGAAACTGCCGGGTTTTAAAACAGTTTATCCATTGAATTAATTTCCAACCTGTCTTTCACACGGGGCAGATACAGCTCCCTGCATCAGTCTTCTTATTCTGAAACACTCTTATTTTTATTTGTATGCATTCTGGGTAATGAATAACGATCTTTTGTGCTTAGAGAATGCCATTTTCTAAAATAGCTCCTGGCGTTTTGTAAATGTTAACTCATTAGATCTCACGCGGTCCAGAGGCATCCATCACGCTGAGGTAGGTCAAAAACATCATATTTCACATTTTACAGATGGAAGAATTTTAGGGACTTCAGCCCAAGGTCATCTGCCGTCAGCAGCCAAACAGAAGAAGAGGCACAGAAATACTACCCAGAATCTGACAAATCTCACTCTGCCCTCACTAAGCCAAGCTGGCCCTCAGGGTCACATGAGGACAGAGGGGTTTGCATTCTGCTCAGAGATCAAGATCCAGGTGGAGCTGGGGAATATGAGGCTAATTCTACTGCTTGTCCCTGGCTCACTTTATCCTGAAAAGTGTGATTAAAATGTATATCAAAGCAGACCTCAGGTTCCATTATATCTGAGGCAATTCAGTTCAGTTGCACGCAGCCCTTTGCTCCAGGCACTTGGTTGAGGGTTCCACACACTTCCGTTTCTCGCCTTTTACCATCACAGAAGAGGTGGCGCTGCTCAAGGCATCTTCCAGCCTCACAGAAGTGAACTGCTCTTGGTGATTCCCAGTTCCAGCCATGAATCCCTCTTCGCCCTTTTGGTGAAGGAAGTGGCCCAAGCAGCAACACACTGCATCCAGGGCTCCACAGTTTTCCTGGCCCCGTGTCCCTCTTTTCTCACCATCACAAACCTGGGCTTGCATATGACAAATATAGAACCAGCACTTTAATCTTTGCCTCTGTCTCTGTGTTCTAGAGGGTCCAGTCAAAGTGACTAGCTAAGGGGGAAACATCCGCGAACAACGAGAAATGTTTCTCAGTGCCCTTTCCTAAAACAAAATCAGACACTGAAAAATTCATGGCAGAATACAATAAAGCTTAGAAGTAAGTTCTGTTTTGGCTCTGTCAGCTTGCTCATCTGTATCTTAGCTTCCCTACCAAGGAGGGTGCAGTTATGCCACATTTCCTGAAGTATTGAGAGATGGAGGGAAAGGAAAGAAATGCAGGCTGGGGAGCATACGCGTGCTCCAGTCTCTCAATTATATGTCTTGTGTCTGTTGTCAGGAGCGTTTCAACTATCAAAAATACAATAGAACATGATAGAAGTTATATTAGTTATAACTTATGAGATAAGTCACAATTGTATGTATTCTGACACAATGTCAATATCAAATTTTTCATTTTAAATTGTAAACTACAATGAACAACAAAATTCCTGTCACTCGAACAGGATATGTCCTGTGAGACAGACAGAACGTACACGCAAACAACAAGGACAGCAGCAACAAGGTGGTGAAAAATGCTCCCAACTCTGAAGGCGGTGGGAAGTGGCGCCGCTTCGTCTCTTTGTCCTCCCAGATTCTAATTCCACCTTTGCCTATTCACCACCCACAAAAGAGAGGTGAGTCATAGGGGAATGAGAAGACGTTTTGGCATCCTGCAAACATCACCCTCTACTCCTTCTTTCACTTTTACTTCAGGAGAAAGCTGTACAAATGAGCTGGTCCTTACAACTCAAGACCACGACTGGAACAAGGTTGTACTTAAAAAGAAACCAGGCTGTGGGCGAGAAAACATGAATCAATACTGACTTAACCAGCATTCCTCAACCGAATTCACTCTATGACAGCCTAATGGAATTCCATGCAATGGGTGTACAGTCCCCCTACTGATGTATTTTTGGTTCATTTCCAATGTTCTGTCATTGTAAGCAGCTTTATATCCAACATATTTACCCATGTCTCTACATTTATGCCTCAGTATGTTTGTGGGAGAGAAGTAGAAGTTTTGGATCTTTTTAAAACTTTTAATAGAAATTGCCAGTTCATCGTCTAATTACAGTACACCGAACGCTTTTTTTTTTTTTTTTTTTTACCATACTGTCAATACTGGGCTTTTTTCAAAAAAATAGTTTTAGTTTTCTCCATTTTGACAGTTGAAACAGAGTAATTCTTTTAATCTTTCTTGGTATCAGTATCATGGACTCAGAAGCTTTCTAAGAAAACATATAGAATTTCCTTGGGGCCTGTGATTGGCCTGGAAGTGGAGATGTGAGTTGAGCAAGAAAAACTTAAAAATCCCAGCCATGGTCGTATGTGTCTGAATTACAAAATGGGCTTCTGTGTGACTTTAACCTCCAAACTCTGGGGCTGTCGAATATTTGGAAAATTCACTCTACTAAATAATCATTAAAATCCCTCCCTGCCTGCATCAGTTAGGGTTCACCCAAAACAGCAGAACCACAAGGAGATATATATTAAGAGACTTATTGCAACGAATTGGCTTACACAGTTGTGGAGGATGGCACAGAAGTTCAAAATCCCTAGGGCAGGCCTTCAGGAAGCGCTGGCTGAACTGCTGTCTGGCATGAGCAGAGGCTGCTTATCTACAGGTGGTTTCTTCTTCTTTAGACAAAGCTCAGCTCTGCTCTTCAGGCTCTTCATCTGATTAAATCAGGCCAAACCAGATTATTTAGGATAATCTCCTTTACTTAAAGTCAACTGATTATGGACTTCAATCACACCTACAAATTACCTTCACAGCGACACCTACATTAAGGTTTGATTGAATAGCTGGGGTCTCTAGTCTAGTCAAGCTGACACATAAAACTAATCATCACTCGACCCTATCTCATTTTATATCTATTTAATATGAAGAGAAGAAAGGCCTTAACAATTTTAGCACTTGTAATTGTCACATCTGTAGTAAGCTGTGTCATTCTTAAGGACAAGTATTTCCTCTTATTAATTAATTTTTAATGCTTATAACTGCTTTATTTGTAACAGGCAAAAGTTAGAAATGACCAAAATATGTGAACAACTAGACAAACAGTGGTACATCCATCCCATGGATGCTACACAGTGATAAACAGAAGAAACTATTGTTATATTCAACAACTTGGAGGGATCTCAAGGGCGCACGCTGAGTGATAAAAGCCAATCTCAGAACATCAAACATATACGATTCCATCCATACCACATTCTCTAAATGACAAAATTTTAGAAATGGAGCATGGATAAGGGGTTGCCAGCTTTTAGGGATGGGGGGAGGTGGTGTGACTATACAGAGGTAGAGTGAGGAGGATCTTTTTGGGGATGGAACACTTCTGTATCTTGATCAGGGTGGTGGTTACGAATGTACACACGATACAATGACATAGAACTACACATGGGACCTCTGGCTACCTTATTTGCAACTTGTTGTGGATCTATAATTATTTCATAATCAAAAGCTTAAAAAAGAAAGAAACGTAGAGACTTAACATTAAGATTATACTTAACATTAAGATTAGGAAGCGCTTGCTAAGGAAGGCAGCAAATGGAATAACTATAAAAGGAAATAAAAGACATAATAGAAAATGTAAACACTTCACAATTTTTGTATGGCAAAAGTCTGTAGAAACAAAATCAAGTAAAATAAGAGGATTGGAAAATTATTTGTAATCCATGGGCATATTGTTATATTGATAAGATATTGTGTTGTTAAAAAACCTAGGAAACCCAAGGAGAAGGGATTGAGATGCAAAGGAAAAGGCACTGGAACCATTAATTAATACATACTTTTCCTCAACACACATACTTTTAAGCACTATGCTTGTATCTCTCTGAGATAAAGAGAATGATAATGATGGTGATGATGATGGCGACAATGGTGACAGCTATTGATTTTAAAAAATCACAGAAAATCTGTTTTCAAAACAGTTTTAAACATGGTCTAATATTTTTAGACATGAGTGATGACTGGTCTGGGGCTCTGAGCTTAAGCTAACATCTGGATTGTCATGGAGTCCTGATGTTACCAGCACCCGGATTGATGACGTGGAGCTGGTTTTAATGGCTGCTGAAGAGACTGGAGCCACAGGGGGCTGCTGAAGCAGAAGCCCTGCAAGGTGCCTGGGCTGGATGTGGGATAGGGCAGCAGTCCAGAACGTGTTACACTTGTCCCAGCACTTCTTATTCGTCTATTTCCTGGAGCAGAAACTGTGGGACACCATAAGCTTAAGAAGTAGGAAGCTAGGAATTTTGGTGAATTGCTAGAAGCCAAGTGTGGGCTAGCTGGAGAGAGGGAAGCTCCTAGAGGCCACAGTCATAGAGAAAGATCAACTTTTACAGATTTTTTCCTCCAAGAAACTCACCAAGATATCACAGGGAGGCTAGGCGTGAATCCAGAGAAAGCCCCTCACCTTCTGATAGTCCTGACAGAGGGAGTGGAAGAGTCTTATATTAATTTTTGTAGCTTTTTTCTAACATAGAACTTGGTGCATAATAGAACCTCAGTAAATATTTGTAGAGTTGAAGTACATGGAATGTTTGTATTCATCCCCAATTTCAAGAAAGGACAATGGTTACCTTCTTCATCTATTAGCAGTGCTTAAAACAGTGATGGCATATTGAAGGCTCCCAGTAATAGCTAATAGCTGATTAGCTATCAATCATTAGTTATCAGTTAGCTAATAGCTCAGCTAGAATACTCTGTATTTTTATATATTTATTCCCCCAATAAGTCCTTTTGTCTCTTACAATTGTTTCTATATATACCCTGCTGACTCAAATTGCACCTTTATAGTTGAACTTTTTTCCTGTAAACTGTTTATGCCTTTTACAGGGTGCATCCCCTTGAGAGAGATAATATTTGGTGGTGTTATCAGCCTTTTACATCCTTCTTTAAGAGAGGATTGGATAAAGAAATAGCAGGAAAGCTGCTAATGACTGAGAAGTAGCCAAGATAAATGTGGAATCTGAAAATCTTTAGTGTTGATGTAAGATTGGATTGGCAAGTAAGGTAATCTCATTTACTGAGCACTAGTGAGTGTCAGGCTTTGATGTAAGATGATTTTGAAACATGACCCAAATGGCTTCGACGGCCCTTTGCCCTTGGATTTCTGTGCGTAATTGGCTCAGACTCAAGCAAATTCTTTAACCCTATTTCTCCAGGTTTCTATGAAGTCCCGAGGTCATGTGGCCATATCTCATCTTATGAGTTTACTTACTCTGTTCATCTGGAAACCTTAATCTCACAGAGTCCTGGTGCGTGTAACCTGGGTTAATTTGTGTGGAAACTTCGAGTGATGCTGGTTGGAGCAACTTCAATTTACTTGTAATGTCACAAGGAACTTGCTGAACCTGGACTCAGAAGACACACATTTAAGTCTTGACTTTGAAACTTGTTCTGTAACTCTCTTACCCTCTATGTCTCTCAATTTCATCATCTTTAAAACAGGATAATGGCTTCTACTTTAACAACTGACACCTTATAATTTTACAAATATACATGGTTGGAATTTAAAGTGGCCGTTTTCTGAGTTGTATCACTCAATCCTCCTTCTCTTTGAGGTTCTCAATCAAAAACAGCACAGGAACTAGAAACAATAACAGAATGAGAAAACAAAACAAATAAAAATTACAGCTTTATTCGTAGCTGAGAAGCGACCCCTTGGAGAGCTCTGGTAGAAGTCTCCAACACGGGTCAGGAGAGCGAAGGGAAGCCGGTTGCCTGCTGTCTCCTCCCCACATCACACCCCCTAATCTAAATTTCAGGACAAACATACACATACAAAATAAGAGATGTGGCAGGTGCCAAGAGGAACACTGAGGTGGTCACTGAGTGATGTACGAGAGGCGGATGGCTTGCTGCTCAGAGGAGCCAGGCCTGTGCCAATTACTCCTCTGCAAGTAGGAATTGCAGGAACAACTTAACACATGACAACAAGCTGGAACACAGACATAGCAACTGGTCCCATGTCCTTAAAGTTGAGGAGCTAGCGGCTCACGTTGCAAACATGGCCCAGGAGGATGTTAGGATATTTTATAGGGCAGTCCTCCTCTCGTGGACTGGGAGGGGTAGGAAAGTGGAAAAGGAAGACATGAAAGGTCTTCCCAATACTCCTTGGCATAGGGAGAAGAGATAAAACGTCCCCATTCCTACAGACAGTGAAGGAGAAACGGATGAAAAATCCTGAAATACACGTACCGCATCTTCTTTATCCGCTCATCCCTTGATGGGCACTTGGGTTGCTTCCAAGTCTCGGCTATTGTGAATAACGCTGGAATGAATAGGGATGCGGATATCTTTTCGAATTAGGGTTTTCATATTGTTTGGATAAGTACTCACAGGTGCAATTGCTTGATCGTATGGTAGTTCTATTTTTCATTTTTTAAGGAATCTTCATACTGTTTTCCATAGTGGCTGGACTAATTTTGAAATCTTGCCATTTGTGACAATATGGATGGACCTTGAGGGTATTATGCTAAGTGAAACAAGTCAAATGGAGAAAGACAGATACCATATGACTTCACTCATCAGTGGAAGATAAAAAAAAAAATAACAACAACAAACACACACACACACGTAGATACGGAGAACAGATTGGTGGTTACCAGGGGGTAAGGGTGGTGGGGGGAGGGTGAAAGGGGTAAAGGGAATCATTTGTATGGTGACAGATGGAAATTAGACTTTTGGTGGTGAACATGATGTAGTGTATACAGAAGTGGAATTATAAAATTATAATGATGTACACCTGAAGTCTGTATAGTGTTATAAACCAATGTTACCTCAATCAAAAAAAAAAAAAAGAAATCCTCTCCCCTAGCCCACCAAGAGGAAGCTGTCTGCACAATTTTTCTAAAGCAGAGGGAGTTTGGACTCGGGCTGCATACTTTCTAAATTGCTTTGGCTTCTTCTACTTTTTCCTTTGAATTTTTCTAGAAACTGCTCTTCAAATTCACGAGCCTCAAGGAATGGAGAAAGCCAGTTTAAGATGAATATCCGCTTTGGGTCTATATTGCTTAGACATTTTGGATAACCAAAATAGGGAACAACTCAATTTAACTTCAGAAAACAAAACTGACTTGATTCATATAATAAAAAGTCTGGGTTTTAGGTCTGGCTTTAAGTTCAGCTTGGTCTTGGAGCTCAAACAATGCAGTTAAGGTTTAATTTCTCTGCAACTTTTGTTTATTTTTATTCTCTTAAAATGTTTCCAGCTATATTGAGATATAATTGACATATAACACTATGTTTCTGCGTCTTCTGGCTGTGTCTCCTGCTGCCTTGCCTTCCTTCGTGGGCTCCATCTCTTGGCTTCAGGCAGCTGCAGGTTCCCAGCTTCCTTCCCGTTTGATGCCCAATAGGAGGGACAGACACAGCGAGAGAGAAGGCCTCTTCTCAGCAAGTCTCGTACAAGCCCTGGATTTCCTCTGATTGGGATCAGCTTGGGAGACGTGCCTCCTCACAAACCAATAACCATTACTAAAGTCCTTTCACCAAAGAAATTTGAAGGGCTGTTGTCAAAAGAAAAGAAGAGTGAATACTGCAGATCCTAAAACATGTATTTTACTATAAAGCCAAAGGACATGTTTGTGTGTTAGATCATTGTGTTTGTGGGAATGAAAACCACTAAACTGACTTAAGAAAAAATAGCGTACACATAGAATGGAAAGAGGAGCCCCCGTTGTGGGAAGAGTTTCTGAGGGAAAAGAGGCCAGTTTTAATACTGTTTCCTCCTCCAACCTGCCTCCCTGGTGGCGGCAATTGATATGTCCCCTGTGTCGTTCCCTTTTCTTCACTCTTAGAGGATTTAGTAAAAAATATGCATATCTATTTTATATATACATATATAACAAAAAATGTACACTTATAAAATATATTTTGAAATCCATAGATGTTTATGTGTGTGTATATTCAGTCCATCGGACTGTTTATGTCGGAAGAGTCTCACTTCTCAACCTCTATACGACACCGTATCATTTAGGTTCTGCTGGAAGACGTTTAACGACACGGTGTAACTATTTTACAAAGCTGCCTGTTGTGTTTCTAAGCAGCTCAAGTTATTAGAAGTTACATGACACAATGATTGAAAACATGTGTACCAAAGTTTAACCCTCTTCCCCATGACGGCCTTTCAGATAGCTGAAAATAGTGCCCATGGGGCAGTCTGGAAAACTGTATTCCCTTATCCACCAGTGTTTGCGCTCCCAGGAATAATCACGGGAGAGGAGTGAATAGTCCCAGTGAGAGCTCAGGAACTGAAAGGTTACTTTTACAATCAAAGGATTGATTGAGATCTTGTATGATGTCCTCTCAGCAGCGACACTGAAGAAAGTCAGCAAAGATCACTGTGGGATGACCGGGAAAAGTAGGAATCTGCTCCCTCCTGGGGGAGGGAGAAAAGAGCACTCGCTGAATGCTTGCACTCACAGAATGTGCCAGAAACGAACTCCTGCTTCTCACAATTTTTTGATCAATCAACCTTGGTCTTTTCTTTTCTTTTTCTTTCTTTTTTTTTTCTCTTTTTGGTCACCAGTTAGATTTTCCTACAGATGGCTTGTTAAAATGCAAATGCATCAAGTCTCTTTTCCCCACTATTTCAATTGAAGAGAAAATAGCCAATTTTCTACTTTTATCTCATCTAAATGGGATGCATTTATTCTTTCCAAAATAGGGAAGGCCACTCATTCATTTTTAGGTAGTGTGTATATGCCTATAAGAGACAGACAGGGTTTTTATTTAAGTGGCTGGCAGTGCTTGTCAGTTTTATACTAGAAATGAAAGTGTGTTGCTCTGTGTTCTAAAGTCTCAGGACCGGACACCAATTTATCAGCATGACACTTGAGGATCTTTTAGGCAATGCAGGTAGACTATGAATGTGAAGCAGACTTCCTCTAATCCCCACCTTGTAGAAAACAGCTAAGATGGTCCAGTAATATGTTACGAGGATTTTGGAGCAGCTAACATTCCTCACTCAAGTGTCTTACATCAAAATATTAACCCCAATTTACACATGACCACACTGAACCTCACAACAACCCTACGACAGAGGTATAATCATCGCCATTTCATAGGTTAGATACTTACAGTCTTACAGAGTCAGTGATTGCCTAAAGTAACACAGAGCCAGGAAACATGAAAAATAAATTCAGAAAAGTTCAGAATGTCAGCCTTCTGAACTAGGGGTCAGTTGGCACTCGGGTGACCACTTCATGCCTCATTAAAGATAACAATCAGATCTTTCTGTGAGATGGGGCAGGCGTATGTGTGGGGAGGGAGGGAGAGCGTGTGTAGGAGACCTACTGTGTGATAGCTCTTTGTATATGTACTATCTGAAAGAAACCGAGTGCTTGGAAGGAAGCATAATCATGTTCGTTTACGAAAATGAGAAAACTGGGCCACTAGAGCATAAATGATTTGTCCAGTTTTACGTAACTGCCACAAGCATTGCGGGGAGGAACTGGGATTTGGCTTGAGACATTTCTTCCATCAAAAAGAAATGTTAGGGAAGATGAGAGAGTGCATGAGACAACATTTTCACCCGGAACCAATCTTCATATCACATCTGCAAATCCCATCCATCAAAAACTCAAGCTCTTTCGTCTTTCAGGCTGAAATAATTGCCATCTATTCTTCTAGCAAGCCTATTAAAATTGAAATACCCTTTGGTTCAACAATTTTGCAATCACTTTTGATTGATTGAATGATTTATTTGTTGATTCATTCATTCATCAAACACATAGCCTTGTAAGCTATCTACCTGACACAGAGATAAATAAAGCAAAAATTTTGCTCCCAAGGAAGTCCTTGTCTCATCAGGGACAGAATGTGTTAAAATAGCTGCAAAGCAATGGGATAAAGTCATCTGTAGGGATAGCACAGGAGGGGAATCTTTAGCTAAGTAGGTCAGCAAAAGCTTCATTAAAAAATGTCAGAACTGACTCCTGTGGGATTAGTTTTAAAAAGAATTAAGGGATCATTTGATCAACAATATTATTTAATACCTAATAAATGTAGGAAACTGTGAGTTGGTAAAGATACAAAGAAATTTAATAATATGAATATCTTGATCTATTGAGCCCCTATTCTATGCCAGGATATTTACATGTATTTATTCTTCATCTAACATAAAATTTATTAATCTTCTTTAGAAACAAATAACGTTAAGACTCTGAAGTTCAATAATTTACATGGAATCATAAAACAGTAAATTTGGAATTCAAATTCACTTCTTCCAGACACTAAGACCATGATTCTTCTACTTTCCCATACTGCCTCCCAGGAGACCCCTGAACTGAAGGGCTTTACATACCAGTTGGGAAGATAAGACTTATAGACAGAAAAACAATGGCTAATATCATGACACAGTAAATCAAAATGAACGATAAACTTGATCTATAGCTGGAGAAGGGAGCCATTCCTATGGACTACAAAGGCTCCACAAAAAAGGTAAAATTTGAGGTCAGCCTCAAAAGACACAGAAGAAAACAATCCCACATCCTCCCCTGTGGTCCGATGTCTCATGTATGGAAGCCGGAATACTGTGCTCTCCTCAGTTCATTCTTTGAGGCCATAAGGCCTCCCGACTCTATAGGGATTGTTGGTTCAGCTGAAAGGGTTGGACGGGATTCTGGGCATAGGTTAGGTGGCTGTTCTACTCAAGACCTCATCATGCCGAAATCAAAATGTCCTCTCAGGCTGTGATCCCATCTGAGAAGTGGGTCATCTTCTAAGCTCACTGTCTGTTAGCAGATTTCAGTTTCTTGCAGTTGTGGAACTGAGGATTTCAGCTCCTAGAAGCCACCCTCATCCCTGCCATGAGGCCCTCTCCACAACATGGCAGCTTACTTCTTGTAGGCCAGCAGAAGAGCATCTTCCTTGTTTCCTGATTTTCACCTTCAGGCATTCTTCCAAGTGCTCATCTGATTAGGTAAGGCCCACCCTGGATAATCTCTCCACTAATTCTCAGAGTCAACCAGTTAGGGACCTTAATTACATCTGCAGATCCCTTCACCTTTGCCATATAATATGGGGGCACTGGAGGGGTACTCCAGTATGGTCACAAGCCCTCCTGACACTCAATAGGGGAAGATATGCAGTGAGAATCTGACGGACCATCTTAGAAATCTGTCTACCACAGATAGGATAAAGGCGCTTTACTCACTAACCCACATTTATTGAGACCCTATTGTTCCTGGTGCTGGGGGATAACAGTACACAAGGCAAATAAGTCCTTAGACTCATAAGGCTGTGGGAAGCCCTCTTGGGAAACCAAAGCAATTGAATAAATAAATAATAGGATCAGTTACATGACACTAAAGTATTGAAAAGAAAAATAAAACAAGATAAGAGATGGAGGTTGGGGCCTACTATTTTAGATGTGTTGTTTCGATAAAGGATAGCAGATCTAAAAAGGAAAAGAACTCCTTCATCCCTGGATCTTTCTCTCTTGCGTCTGAATCCTTGGAGGGAGGAAGATAGTTTACTTCACAGGGAGGCAGGAGGCCCCTGGGTAAAGATGCAGTGCACAGGTAGTCGGGAGCAGCCCTGTAGGCCACCAGAGGAATACGAGATGAGTCTGGATTCCATCATCTGAAATACCCAGTGACTCTGGTTACAATTCCCCTCGGGCTTTCAGTGATTTCCAGTGTGCTATCCTGGTCCCTGCTGTGCTGTGGGAGCTTGAGGGTAATGTTGGAGGTTAGTCTGGACCAGTATGGTTAAGGAGGAGAGCATGCCTGGAGGCTAATGTGGTGGTGGCAATTCTGAAACGTCAAGTCCTTATGGAGAAGGTGAATCTAGGGACTGCAAATTCCAGCTGTCCTTGCAATGTGGAAATGTTTTCTCCAGCACCTCCTTGGAGAAAGCAGTCATTACTTTATTAGGCAGACTCTAGATACACTGAAGGAAAAGGTAATAATGCATGCAGAAAATAGTGTGAGCAAAAGCATGGGATTGGCACACAAAGCACCCTAGTCCAAGGGCACACCCAGAAGTCTCTCAGGGAAAACTGTCAACCTTAAAAATAACACAGCCAGCTATTCTACCAGCAAAATGTATTTGTTTGGTAAAAGCCAAAGAAATGCAATTTGGGATGTGCATGCCATGGCTAACCACAGGCAAATCCAACAAACAAGGAAGAGGAACATTATTTTATAGAGAAAAAGGAGGAAATTGGGAGGCATTGTTCTGAACAAGTCTATTGCAGAAAAGCAAGAGTTCAGGGTGGTGATGGTTTCTCATTGGCTGGGTTGCTGGAGTAGTCAATTTCTGTTTGGGATGCAATGTACGTTTCTTCCTGTAATTGGAAATTCTTTCCTGTTGACTTCTTTCTGCTGTGTCTGTAATTGACTATCTTTGCTGTAATTGACCTGGAGTGGTACTGCATGTGAACTCCCCCTTCCATCCTCCAGACTCCATTTAAAATGAGGTTTCCCTTTATTAATTTTCACAAAATCAGTGTAAATAGGTGATGCTGAAAAGATAGGCTGAGGCATGACAGCACGGGTTATAGGGAGTGGCTGGTACATGGAGTTTTCTATCTCATGAAGATTTTTTCATAACAGCTTTGTTGAGATATAATTCACGTACCATAAGATTCACTCTTTTAAAGTATATGATTCAGTAGTTTTTAGGATATTTACAAAGTTGTGCAACTATCCCCAATATTCACTACCTTGTGAATTGCTGTTGGTTGAAAACATAAACATGGTAAAAAAAAAAATCTGGAAAAAATCTTGGCAGACATGCCAATAAGTCAGAAAAGATGGGAGTTGTAGAGTAGGTCTTTGAGGAAATTCCTTCATGAACCATACTAATAAGGTCATGGTTAGAGTCCGGAAGAAAAATGTTCATTTATTTCATATGAAATAAAAATTTTAAATTCTTATCACTTTTCGTGTTTTCCTTCAGACACAGTATCTAATATGCTGCCTGTTACATTGTTGGAGTTCATTAAATATTTTTTGAATGAATGACTAAGCAGTTCATATATTTCTAGCCAGGGAATCAAATTTTAGCATGTTTATGAGTGTTTTCAAAACGCAATCAAATTGAAGATGGCTAGGAACTGCTCTCTCCTTGCTCTCACCACACACCCTGCACCAGTACTGGTAATCACATTCTATTTTGCAGATTTATTGTTCCCCACTACAGTTAAATTAATTTTAGAATAATGATTTATGGTTTTCTTTATTAATTTAACACCTCCTGTGCTAGATATTTCCTCTGAGATTAATGGTGTCCTGATTTTCTCCCACATGCATATGCACATAACCCTACCTTCCTTTATTTTCAGACCTGTGTCTTTGAACATAGCACCACACATGCTAATGTTGAATTTTGCTGTTTCTTTTCTAAGATCTCCTGACTGTTGTTATTTCTTCAAAGCTCAGTATCTTTGAACTCATAGAAGTAGGATTCCATGTAATCCTTAATTCATATCTTTATTTTGTTTTCTTTTCAGTACATTTTGTCTTGGATTAAATGCTCACAGATGTGAGAATTAACTGTTGAGTCAGTGCAAATGTGGAATGGAGCAGATGCTGTTGCTTCTCAATCTAACATCCATTTCCACCTGTTCCTCTTCAGTTCCGGAGCAAAGGGTCACATATTGGTGGAGGGGAGGATTTTCTCAATCTCTCCTATGTGACAAAAATAAAGTGCAAAGCCCCAGTCACTACTGGCATCCATACCGTGACCAGGAAGAAAACCAGCCTTCAGATGAAACTGACTCCGAGTAGAGCAATGGAAGGAGTGTGGGTCCTTTTTACGTCAATAAATGGTTTATCATATCAGGCTAGCAGTCTGTGCTACCTCTCTGCTTCTTATTATGTAAAATAGTCCAACTTTTATTATTTAAACAAGAAAGTAAGGAAATGCTCAAAAACAAACCGATGGAGATATGTCAAAGGGACACAGACCCCAAATGAAAAAGCTCCAATGGCCAATGCTGGAACTATTTGAGGAACAAAATAAATAATGCAATATTGGATTATAACCCAAAGAAGAAAAATCAATATCCACGAGTCCATATTGATATAAATAAACGAACGACTGCAGAAATAACTAAATAGGGGTGGAGAGAAAAATCTCCAAAACAACAAACACTAGAATTCCAAATAATTTATGTAGATCCTGCCCCCCTCAAGGAGATGAAGCATAAACCTACACCCTTAATTGCAGGCTGAACACAGTGACATCCTTCCAAAAAAGTGGAGGAGGAAAGTTATTTTACTGTGGAGAAACAACAAACACCACCTCAGCCACGTGATCAAGCTTACCATCAGCAGTGAGAAGTCATGTTGATAGTAAAAACCCTTAATATGATGTGATAGAAATGGTACTTTGTCTCTGCGCTCTTCCTCCCAAAACCATTACTCCAGTCTAACCCTGAGAGAAAACATCACGCAAATCCAAACTGAAGGACATTCTACAGAGTTCATGACCAGTACTGCTCCACTCCACCAAGGTCATCAAAACAAGGTAGGTCTGAGAAATTCTCACAATCTGAGCAAGCCTAGGGAGACATGGTAACTGAGGGTAATGTGGTTTCCTGGATGGGATTCTGGAACAGTGAAAGGCATTAGGAAATCCGAATAAGACATAAACTTTAGTTAACAATCATGCATCAATATTGCTTTATTAGTATGAAAAAGTGTCATATTAATGTAAGATAGCAATAGTAAGGAAACTGAGTGTGGTGCAAGGGTGTACATGAACATACTGTTCAATTTTTGCAACTTTTCTGTAAATCTAGGACTGTTCTAAAAATTTGTTAAACAGTGCAAAGCGTTTCCATATATCTCTAAAGGCCTATTTTTGATGAACAGCAGTTTTTATTTTTAATGTAGTCAAATTTATCGATCTCTTCCTCTGTCATTAGTAATTTTCTTTCTCCTTTTTAATAAACTTGTCAGCTTGTCCTTCTCTATGCCATGAAGCTGCTCTCCCAGGTTTCCTAGATGCTTTATTCTTTTTGATTTTTATATTGACATAGGTTATACGCCTGGAATTAATTTTTGTTGATGATATGAGATGAAAATAATCTGACTTTTTTCTATTTTCAATATCTATTGAAATTGTATCTTCTCCCCACTCTATGCAATGCCAATTTTAAGTTTCTTCACGTGGCATGGTTTTACTATTTCTGAAGAACTAGAGGACTGATTTTCAGATGGCCCCCTCAGCACTCTACCCAGTCAATAGGCAGCCAAGAAAGGACATCTATTCATTGTTAGTAAATGAAGAGTGTAACAAAGCCAGTTCTTGACTGGACTCAGGCAGTGTCCTGATTGACTCATTCTGCTGCAAGCAGCCCCTGCTCCTTAAAGGGGACATGGGCCATATATATGTTCCAGCCCTTATTTAATACCTCTCTTTCCTCTTAAGAAAAAAAAAACCCTCTATAAATCTTCAACGCTTTTCAAAACACGCCCCCAACCTATTTCTCTAGTCTTGTGTATCATGACTCTTACCACCAGTTCATATTAATATTCTACCATTCCTCAAATGTATGTCAGTGACTTGAAATTTCTTCTACCAGAGGATGTGTCCTACTGTGACTTTCCCTGTTCTGGATATCTCCCATTTGGATATTTCCGTATTTTCCCTAGCTAAGTCTTATTTTTCTTTCAAATTTCAGAATAAATAATATTTCTTTAGAAAAATCTCTAATAATCCATCAAAATAAGTGAATTCCCCTTTTATAAGTCTCATGGCACCATCTTGTTCTCCTTTGTGGTTTCTATAACAATTATTCTTGGTTAAGCATTTGCATAGTTGTCAGGTTAGTCTGTTTCTCCCAGTAAATTGAGAGTTTCACGAAATATCTGGTTCAGCAATGTTCGCAGAATCTGTCACAGATTTGGACACAGTGGATTCTTTAAAAATCCTTCTTGAATAAATGGGGAAGGGGCTTATTTAAACAGTTGTCATTGGAATTTCTTTTAAAGAATTAACTCTTCTAAGAAAACTCTTTAGGAAAAATAAGCGCCTGGAATAGAAAGTGAATCTTTGAAGGTATAAGTACTTTAAAACTAAGAAGTGGTTGAGATGAATAAACCGCTCTGAATTATGATAACAGAGATGAGGGTGCAGAGAGAACAGAAATGAGGAGACGTGGAGAGTGAGGCTGAGAAGCAGAGGACAGCAGGTTTTTCTAAAGAACACAACTGTCTAATCAAGGTTCTCATTTCTTTCTTCTTGTCCTCCTCCTCCTCTTCTCCTTCCTTTCTTCATTTTCACTTTTTGATGCAGCTTTAATTTAACCATCTCTCCAACTTAATGCTTGCACTAGAATATCCAGCTGACGCTCTGGTGCAGTGGTCTGGGTGTGCCTGAAAACTTGGAAATCAAAGAATGGACCCACATCCCATGCCTAGCCAAGGCCAATGCAGAGCAGCGGAGGATGCTCGGGTCACTGTGATGACCCTCGATGAATCTACCTCTACATCAGTGGAAGCAAGGACTCAGTATATTAGGTGATGTAACATTCCTGGAAATTCACAGAAATCTGGGAGTGGAGAGGGTGTTGGATTTCCAGAGAAAGTGAAATGAGATCATGAACCAATCTTATCCTAAACACTAAAGGCAGAGAGACCATGGTGATATTGCTTGCAAGGCCCAACATGACTTGGCCCCTCCCCTGTCTGTCTTCCTCTGACCTTGTGACCTCTCGCCCCTCCTTACTCACTCTGCCCTCCATGCCCACTTCAGGGCCTAGTACTTCTTTCTCTCTGCCTGAAGTTTTTCCTAGAGAAGTCCTCAGGATTGACTCTTCATCACCCAGGCCTCAGATCTTCTCAAGTACTGGCCATTCTTGACCACCAGTGTTTAAAAGTAGTTTCCTTCCATCCCACTTCATGCTTTTTCATCTTACCCTCTTCTGTTGCTTTTAATGCATTTATTAGTATCTGACATTATCTATTTTACATATTTGTTTCCTCATGCATTACATACCATATACGCTATGATGACTGGCACTTTTCTGTCTTATTCCTCACAGTATGCCCAGAATCTAGATAAGCGCCTGGTAAGCAGTAGATTATATGTGAGTATTTGTTAATTAAATGAAGTAATCTAGGTTATAAGTGAATAATTGAGTAAATAAATGAGGAGGAAAGGAACAGATTAGTAAGATCCTGGATAATTTGGAATTATTTGAAAAACAAGAGAAATGAAAGTTAAGGCAGTAATGCATAACTTTTTCATCCTTTCTGATCTTCCTTTTCTCTCTCTCCTGGTCTGCTCCTGCTTGCAAACACATGTACCAGGCTTATGGGCAAACTGGCCTGCCATCCTGAGCACTGAGCCTGAGACCTGCATGGGGTGGTGGGTGTCTGTGCCTCGCAGAGGAAGGGGTGTGTGTGTGTGTGTATGTCTGTTTGGCAGTCAAAATGTTTATAGCAGCTCTTCCGGATGACTCAGCGTGGGAGAGTCATATCCAGCTCAGTAAGTAAGGGTCCCGTGGCTTTTAAGTGAGGGATCCTTTGTGTCTGTGCTGGAATGGAGAGCTGCTCTCACATGTTAGCTTGAGACAAATGCTGTACACGTAAGGCAGTCAGAGTGCACACTCTGTCAACATTTTGGGTGAGTTAAAGCACCATATGGATTCAAAGTCATGTTATGTTTAAAACTGGAAAATGCTTAACCAGAAATGTTTAATATGGATTTCACTAAATTAGTGGCATTAAAGACTCATATGTCAGCCTCATATGTGTATAACTGAGCTCTTTGGGGCTGTTAAAAGGGAAATTATATTTGATTTTTTATATCAATTCTTTAAAGCATGTAGCTCCTTAGCCATGATACACACAGAAGATTTTACTTTTTCTTTTTGTGATAGTGCATTTTTGAAACCTTCTATTTCCTTAATTAAAGAACACAAGGGCTTCAAAATGATGTAATATTATTTTGACAGAGCTTTGCTATTTTATTAGAAACAAAATTTGAACCCCAATACAAACATACAATTAAGCATATTTTCTTAGTTTCTGAATACTAATTTCGGAAAATACACAGAAAAAAAAAATGAGAGTGGGCCTGCCCAGTGGTGTAGTGGTTAAGTTCATGCACTCTACTTCAGTGACCTGGGGTTCGCAGATTTGGATCCTGGGGGCAGACTGAGCACCACTCATCAAGCCATGCTGTGATGGCATCCCACATAAAATAGAGAATGATTGGCACAGATGTTGGCTCAGAGCCGATCTTCCTCACCAAAAAAAAAAAAAAGAGAGAGAGAGAGAAAAAATGGAATCTGTTTCTATTTTTAAGTATTTCATTTTGCTTATATTCAAAATTATTGCTCAGATAAAATATTTTTAAAAAATGTATTTTCTTGATCATGTCATCTTAATGTCAATAATTTCCTTACCATCAAGCAGAACCTAGTTTAAAGATGATTTAACATCACAAAATATATTCAATATGTATCCTTTTCCATAATTACACATAAAAATATGAGCTCAAATGTTTGCCTAATTTTTTTATAATTCTATTTAATGAGTAAATTTGTCATAGAGTTTGTAGATCCATTTAAATTTCTGAATAGGACAGAGGGAAAATTGGCGAGAAAAATTAGAAAATCAAACAGTCCAGAAGACATAATGTCTACATAATATGAATTTCAGAAAAAGAGAGTAGCATATGGAAGGGAGGAAATTATCAAAGAAAAAATTTCAAGAATGTTGCTCAATCATGGAGAATATGAAAATTTAGCCCAGAGGTCAGCAAACTTTCTGTAAAGGACCAGAAAGAAAATATTATAGGCTCTATGAGCCACATTTGGTCTCTCTTGAAACTACTCAACCCTGAATTATCAGCTACAGACAATCCATAAATAAAGGAACCTGGCTGTATTGCAATAAAATTTTATTTATGAACATTGAAATTTGAGTTGCATGCACTTTTCACTTGCCATAAAATCTTCTGTTTCTGCTTGACCTCCTTCTGCTCTTCCTCCTCCTCCTTCTTCCCATGTAAAAATGGAACCACACTGTGGGCCATAAAAAATCAAGTGGCAGGATATATTTGACCTATGGCATGTAGTTTTCCAATCCCTGATCTAACTCTGAGGGCCCAGCACAATATTCAGAGGTATACCCACACTTAGACCCACCTTTGTGAAATATTAGATACTAGGGACAAAGGGAGGGCACTAAAAGCTACTGGCTACATTTATATATATAAACAGCATGGAGCATCTAAAGATAAACTAGTAGAAATAAGAGTTTAGTAAAAATAGCTGTTAATCCCATAATCCAACTGAAAATTCTTATTGAATTTTTTAATTATTCATAACAAAATTTTGGGTTGGGTTTGATTTTTATAAATTCAATGCAATAGTTGTCTCCCTCTTTACATGAGTGTGTGTATATATATACACACACACACATACATATATAGGTAACTTGACAAACTGATTCTAAAATTCATATGAAAACAAGGGACCAACAGTAGGCAACCCAATTTTCAGTAAGAACAAGGAAACATGCACAGGGATAACAGATCAGCCTAATTTCTAAAAATTGAGACAATATACAAATGGATAATGGCCAGATCATGTATAAAAATAGAACTCTGGCCCATAATCTGCAGCAACCAGCTTGGAAGCCAGCCTGCTGTCTATCAGCCAGAGCTGTGGAAAATCAAATCATTATTTCCAGCAACCAGTCCAGCAGCCTGATAACAACCCCTGGAACAATCAGCCCCAAATGGCCAGGACTTGATTAATAACTGAGAGCTTCCCTAATTTTTATCCCTGCTCCCAATCTAGGCCCGGCCAGAAAAAGCCAAATATGCCCGCCAACCAGTTACATAGGATGCCCTGCTTCTAGTTAGCTCACCAACAGCCCCCAAGCAGGGCACGCCTGAAGCCTTCCTTTTGTCCACTACAAAGCTTTCCCTCTCTTCTGCCTGCCTTTGAGTCTCTGCCAAAAAGCAAGCAATGGTGGCTGTGTCGCTTACTACAGCAAATTCTCAATAAATAGCCTTTGCCTGTTCTCATTTGGTTGGTCTTTGTTTATTTCCACATATTGAAAATTTGGAAATACATCCTTTGATAATTTGTAAATAACTTGTAATAAATGCATGCAACAGAAATTAGGAGAAGAGTTCTGTGGTAATTGCAGCCCGATAAGACACATGTGACTTTTTTACAAATTTGCCTTAGAATACCGTTGAAAAGAAAAAAAAAGCTGGTATTTTCAAGATGCTTCATTGCCCTACTCCAACCATGGCCATTGTGGACATGTCAAGTAGGCCGCTGAGTTTCACTGGAGAAGTTCGAAGTCCAGCCGTGGGCTCTACATTCTGTCCCTTCCTCCTGCCCTGCCTCAGTGTTCAGAGAGTAAAGAATCTGTAAAGCAAATTAGCAAGAAGCCTACAAAATTGTGTCTTCTGTTCCACAGCCAGATCGCCCACAGTGCCCAGAGCCCAAAGCTCATGGCTTGGTATTTTTACATTCAACAAAGGAGCAGCAAAGAAAAGAGGGAGATGGAGTGGGGGTGGTAGGGTAAATACAGTTAAATCTGAATTTCAGGTAAATAACAAATACTTTTTAGGGTAAGTGTATCCCAAATATTGCACTGGTATACTTATACTAAAAATCATCATCTGTGTATCTGAAATTTAAATCTAACTGGGTTCTCTGTTTTTATTGGTTAAATCTAGCAACTCGAAGAAAAAGGGTAACACGGATGTTTTTCTACTCTTTTTGCGGGATAATTACAACCAGTGTTGATGTTATCACCTTGGATTATTTAGAGCTGTGCCGTTTAATTTCCAAATGTTTGCTTTTTTGAGATACCTTCTATCATTATTTTAATAGAATACTAATGACCCTTCAATGTCCTTTCAAATTAAGCACTTCTATAAAGTATGAAATGAAATCAACAAATATCTAATGAATTCCTGCTATTATATAAGGTGTAAACTGGGACATTGAAGAAATGTACATGGTGGGAGTTCTGGACCCTGTAATGGTGAAGTAACTTGTATAGGACGAAAGCTCACAAAGGTAACAGAGGCACTGAGGAGCTCAAAAGCAGGAAGAAACTGGAGGGTAATCAACCCTAGGAAGAAGGGAACTGCATTCACTCACATTTATGGGCCTTTTTCCTATATGCACTTTGCAGTAACCGTGCTTGGCACAACGGGAATTCATGATGAAGGCCACAGTCTTGATGTCCTGAGGGCTCAGAAGGCAGAGTTCAAGGCTATTGGAGCAGCTGGAAACTGAGGGGGAAATCCTGCAAAGGAGGGAGCCACAGATTGGGGAAACATGCAGGCACAACTCCAAGGAGGCCAGAGGAAAGCAAGTGCCCACATAAAGAAGAGCAAGCTTTAAGTCTGAATTCTGCCAAATTAGAGAGTCTTAGTAAACGTTTTGAGCTTTCCACTGATGCGCCCCATCAAAGCATAAAACCAAGCCTTCACAAGTTCAAAGGGTCTGACCAGTAATAAAACTGCATCTGTAAAGTACCGAAAGAAAGAAAAGAATCAAATTTCTAAGTCCAAGGAAAATATCCTTCAAAAATCAGGGCTAATAAAAACATTCCACATAAGCAAAAACTGAGAGCTTCTATCGCCAGCAGCCCAATTATCAATTCTTCAGGAAGGCATAAAAATCATAGATACAAATGTGCCTAATTACAGAGCTTCAAAATACATGAAGCGTAAACTGACTAAATGGAGGAATAGACAAATTCTCTATCACAGCTGGAGATTTTAACACCCTTCTCTCAGCAATTGACTTAGCAATTGTCCAAAAATCAGTAAATATGTAAAAGATTTGAACAACACTACAACCCAATTAGACCTAACTGACAATTACAGAGCATTACTTTCAATGGCTTCAGAATACATGTTTTTTCAAGAGCATATGATCCATCTTGGTGAAATGTTCACCAAGATGGATCATATGCTGAGCCATAAAACAAGTCTCAATAAATTAAAAAATATTTGAAATCTTATAGAGCATGTTATTTGAACATCACTAAATTAAATTAAACATAGCATTTTAAGATATCTAGAAATATTGGAAATTAAATAGTACACCAAATATGCTCTGTTTAAATAAGAAATCACAAGAGAAATTAGAAAATATTCTAAACTGAATATTAATAAAAACATAACATATTAAAATTTGTGAGATACAGTCAAAGCATAGCCTAGGAAAAAATTATACCTTGAAATGCCTGTAATGGAAAAAAAGTTTTAAAACCAATTAACTAAATTTACATGTCAACATCATCACTCTTCAGAGAAATGCAATATAAAACTACAGTCAGATACTATAAAGCCATTGGCATGATTAAAATGGAAACAATTGACAATATCAAATGAGATGAGAATGTGAAGCAACCAGAACTCTCATAACATTTCTGGTAAAAATATGTAACAGTACAACCACTTCTGAAGTCTGTTTGGAAACTTTTTATAAAGATAAATGTCCACCTCCCCCATGACCTTGCAATTCCACTGTTAGATATTTACTTAAGAAAACTAACAATACATCTCTACAAGAAGATGTGTACAAAAACGTTAACAATAATTGGATACTATTTATAATATCCAGAGTGCAAACAAACCAACTATTTATTAATATAGGATAATGAATAAACAAGTTGTAGTATATAATGGAATACTACTCAACAATGGGAAAAAAAATGAACTACCAACATAATACAACATGGATGAATCTCGGAAACATTACATTGCGACGTCAATAAAAAATGAACTACACATAAAAGACTATGGTGATTAAAACCAGAAAATGGCTGACCATGGGAGACTGGATTTTATTGAAAATGGGCATGAAAGAGGCAACTTTGTGTGTTGATGGAAACGCTCTGTCTTGATCAGAGGCTGCCACAGTTCCAAGAAAACAAAGTTCGAGCTGAAGCCTGTTTACTGACTGCAAATAGTGCTCTGAAATTCCCATAATTCAGAACTTGTACATTCTTTTCTGAATAGTCAGTTCCTTTAGGGCTCTAGTCTGTCTTTTCTGTTCCTTTCATGTTTCTTTCCCCACCCTTGTCTCAACATCACAACCAACAAAGGCTTCCAGATGTAGCCGCATCCTGCTCCATCACTCCTCCAGAGATTTATTTTTATTTAAGAGTGAGGTGAAAGAAAATGATAGAAAGAACACTGCATAGCATCTAAGGGAATTTATTGATTATTAGTCTGTGAACTGTATAGCAGCAAATAGAGAGAAGGAAAAAGACTAATAAAGGTAACAACATTAACGATAGCAAACTTTTATTGACTATTTAGTATATGCGAAGTATTTTCTAAGCACTCTGCATAAATACCATCACTATAACAGTCCTATAAAGTAGTTACGCACATTTTCCCCATCTTACAAATGACAAAGTTAAGTTATGAAAAGGATAAATTGCCCAAAGATGCACAGCCAGTAAATGGTAGAGCTGGGCTTGATAACTTGGCATCTAGCTCTGGAGCCTATGTTCTTAACCCGGGATGCTCTAAATGTGTGAGTCCAACGTAGCAGGCATTGCTCACAAGTGACTATCGAAACCTGAATTAAATTAGTTAAAGTTAAGTAAAATTAAAAATCAGTTTTTAGTTACAATGGCCACATTTCAATGTGCACATGTGACTAGAGGCTACCAAATTTGACAGCGCAGACTTAGAACATTACCTAAAATATAAGATAAGCCCTCCCCCCAAACCAAAGCCTGATTCTCGCATTGAGTATGTCTAGTTTCATGGTGAAATAGGATCACATTAATGCACTAATTCCCAACTGACTGATAACTGTGCTCCCCTGATCAGGCAGGACCGCATCTCCTCTGTAAAGTGTCCCTTTAGATCTTGCTTCTTGGAGGTGCCTCCCACGTGCTGCTGGTAGATCACCACCCTAAACTTGCTACTGATTTTCTGGGAGGCATCGTTACTTTCTGGGGTGCTAAAACCTGAAAAGATCAGTGGTAAATCAAATTTAGAGGGCTAGGGAAATGAGGAATGCATGGAAAGTCTATCGCTTGCTCATTTCTGTATCATATTCTGTTCAAGTCATCCTAAAGCCATATTCTTAGATCAAATACCTTTCAGAGTTAACATCTCTTTTACTTTCTTAAGTTTTTTCCCTTTGATTTTGTATTTATCTCTCTCTTTCTCTGTTTTCTTCTTTTATCTCACACACACACACATACACACACACACATATATCAGCATTTGGTAAACGCAGAATGATCTGAGAAAAGACGAACTTATTTTCTGAGAATCCTTTCTTCTGACCACTAGGCTGGAGGCTCTGGGTCACAGGCATATGAAGCGCCAACATCCCTTATGTGAATTCTTTCTTGGGAGAACCCTCAGTTCCCACCGACCAAGACTTCTGCCGGATCTTTCCCACCAACTCACTGACACAGCCCTGGCTAGAGCTGAGATGTCCTCTTACAATTAGGATTATTAGATTTATAATGACATAATTCCATCCAAACCCATCTGAAGCGGGCTTACTATACTTCATTCTTAGTGACTGATAGAGTGTCTTTAAATGAGATTAATTCATGCGTGTCCTACAGGTCTGATACTTATATACTTAGACTTCAGTGCCACTCAAATGGCCATCATCTTGAGTCTTTTACTTTGTACCCATCTTAATTTATTAATCTCCTTTTCTTTTCATTTTTCCCTTTATTGTCAACCTATGTCTTCTCTTTCTAGAGCTTGCTCCACTTTCGGTTTGAGAGAGATTACAGCATTTGATTTGTTTCTTGGTTCTTCTAAGTATACAGTTTATAGTCCTTCTTTTTATCCTTCTAATGACACTGTATTTCCAAAACTGAGTACCCACTATCCCACCGTAGAATGATATTCTGGGCAGCATTGCCCTGGTCCCTTCAACTGGGGAGATGGACAGCAGCCAAGTGCCAATGGTACTTCCTCAAGGAATGTACAAGGGAGCAGAACAAGCACCCAGGAAGTAAAAAATAATATGAGTTAGTTTTCTTCACAATATACACCTGTGTGGTCTGGACAGACGTGAGAGACTCCATGGAAATTCAGTGACTGGTCAAAGAACAGCCTCTCACCCGGGCAGATCTTGAGTGGGCGGGTGACGCATCTTGCAATTGTATTGCTCATGGATAACAAGGCTTAACTGGAATCCACAGGACTCATTAGGAGGCCAGAGTTCTAACAGCTGTTCCTCAGCAAGCAAGTGAGGGAAGAGGAAAAATGCTTCTCATAACGAAGACTAGGGAATGGTGTTTGGAAAAAATATTATCAGTGAGAAAAAGCAGAAAATGGGGATGACTTGACTTGAAGAAGAAAAAAACAAAGAGAAATTAAAGACAGAAAATTAGGAATGGGAGTCCCTTGTGTCAGACATTTTAGGGATATTTTCTCCTTTCTTTGCCTGTAATCCTCACATCAAAACCATTCCTGGAATAGGTAGTTCTCTTCTAATTTTATAGAAGAGAAACTGAGATTCAGAAAGACCAAGGAACTTGCCTAAGATTCTGTAGCCCATGAGCAATGGGGCTAAAGTGGACACTCCATCTTCCATACCCCAATGCTCATGCTCTCTTCCCTCTCCACTGCTGGAGCTACAGCAAGTAGAAGAGGTTTGTGGACAAACAGTAGAGTGGCCATGTCAATTTCATTGTGTCTGAATAACGACTTCCATTGTGCACATTTTACAGGGGTCTTCAGTCTCCTAAGGTCATAGATATTTTCTGAGAGTACAAAGAGATGAACTTGTCCCCAGAGAAGTGCACTCATGTGCACACAGACACACACACACACACACACACACACACACACAAATACTAAATACAGTACTGGAGGTTACATGCCCTCGTTGTATGAAACCCATCCATGTGCCATGTAGAAGGCCACAGTAACTCTCTCTTTTATTCTTGGCATACAACTATTCTTTTAGGTGTAGCTTCACTCTAAGTTGAGAAAACCAAGCCTCTGAAATTTTAAATGACCTTCCAAAATGCACAGTTCTGACCCAGCTGGTAACTGCACTCATTTCTACCTCTTCACATTAAAACCTGATGTCCTTTTCACTGTTTTCTGTTGCAGTCACTAAGAGCAGCAATGCTCAAATGTTTCTAGCTTGGAGAAAATGTGTATGTGGAATACATAACATTTTACAGGAAAGCACAAAATATTGACTTGATGAGATGATATCTTATCCTGCATTTGCAGAAAGATAGATGTCGGGGGCTTAACAAAAAATATGAAAACATTAAAGTCAAAATATTCTATGAATTAACTTTTTTTTCCTATATGAGAAACGTCATTACTCAATTTTCGAAGGAGAAAACCATCAATGGTTTGTACCTATTAACCCAGATGATTGATACATGTACATGGCTTATCTTGGTCATCCAAGCTTCCCGTATTCATTTTCAGTCCTAGAATATATTTTTGTCATAATAATGAAAAGGCAGGTGATATAAAATAATCTTAAATCCTTAGGAAATTGTTTTAGAAGTGTGTGGCATTCATTCATCCAGTTGTTGGGTTAACATTTGTTAAGCACCTATTATGTGCCAGCACCATGATAGACTCTGATAGAGTGCACTTCTCTGGAAGAAGTAAAGGACATCTTCCCTGGTCTCAAGGGTTTTGCAGTCTTGTAGAAATTCTTTAAGAAAAAGATATGGGCCTATAGACAAGAAAAAAGTCATGGTTAAATCCACTTGCTGTTGAGTTGGTTATCAGTGCCTATAATAGAAGTGGCTCCCACTGCAAGGTCATTTGCTTTAGTTAGGAGACAAGTTGGTCAGCTGGAGACATGCCATGCTGGTGGTGGCACTTGTGGCACTGTGCACACAGGAGATACTCTGTAAAGAGAGTAAAAAACCCAATGACCATTTAAATCTTGACCACAACTTTTTTATGAACTGTCTTACTGATGCTTTCATTTCTCCTTATGTATGCTACTTATAGAGGTCATCTTCGTGGAAAATATTACGTGCAAATACGTGTGGGCATGGAAAAGATATGTGATATGGAGAAAGATCCTGAGTAGTGTCCTGTGGGGCTGGGTCTCACTGAGAACATTCATCCTCCATTCTCCCCCTCCTCCTCCTCTCTCTTCTTCAGTTTCTGCTTCTGTTCCTCCTCTTTTTTTCTTTATAAAAGTTCTATATTCCTCCTTTTTTAACCTGCTTTTTTTCCCAGTCTTTTTCTTTTGAAAAATTTCAAACCTACAGGAAAGCCGAAAGGAAAATACGATGAAGACCTGAAATCCTTGCTGCTTTTGCCACTTTTTAAATCTCTCTCCATATCCTCTCCCTCATGCCCTGTCTCTCCTCTCATTGCTTTAGTTGGTGCACTTCTCAAAATTAAATTGCAGACTTCATACCAAATACTTCAACATGTAACCACTGAGGACAAAGACATTCTCCTCCATAATGACAATACCATTGTCAAAGGAATTGCACACTGGTAAAAAATATTACCTAACAGACAATCTACGTCACCATTTCACCAGTAGTCCCAGTACCATGCCTTAGAGCAGTATTCTTGGGGGAGGGGTGTTCAAAATCCACGCAGGACTCTCACCTTGCATTTGCTTGTCCCAGCCCTTTAGCTTCCTTTAATGTGTAATTTTCATGACATTGACATCTGTGAACAGGCCAGTTTTCTTGTGGAGTGTTTCATATTCTGGATTTGTCTCATGATTAGACTCAAGCAAAACTATTTTGTTGGCATGCTGTGTGCTTTGTGTCCCACAACACACTAGAAGGCACACAACCTCAATTTGACCCTTTATTGGTGATATTAACTTTGTGCACTTGGATAAAGTGGTATCCACTAGATATCTCCATTCAAGAAGTTTGTCTGCCCTTTGCAGTTAATGAACAAAATATGGTGTGATACCTTGAGCCTCTGTGAAAATTGTTTGGTCCCAGAATCTTTCACTCAATCCTTTAGCATCAGTGATAATCTTTGCCTAAATCAATAATTATAGTGGAGGTTTAAAATGGTCATTATATAATTCTATCATTTCTTCTATATTAGTTAGCTAACCTTCTTCTTTAAAGAGTAATCCTCCACCTATTTTCTTTTCCTTTACTGTCTCTATGGACTCATATTTTTGTTTAATACTTTTATAATTCATTAATATCTTTATCCTTTTTAATTCTTAAGTTGTCTGAATTTTGATGACTTGGAGGTCCTTGAAGTAACTCTCATAATTTTTTTCCATGTATCTATCATATTCTTTTACTTTTAGGCACAATGTGTTCCAAAGGCGCTGTATTTTCTCTGACCCAGATTTGGAATCAGCATTTTCTTTAAGAAAGCCTGATTCTTTTTAGTGTGTTATTTAAAGAAGCTCTGAGCACTAAGCACACTCATTGCTGTTGAAGCCTCTTCCAGGCTCTTTTCAGTGACTTCTCACTGATATTTCCAATTCCAACTTTGCTTTGTATTTGAATCACCTTTTTTCCACCAGGAGAACATGGGTGCACAGCAACATCCATCTGTCTGTCTGCCTTTCTACGTCCATTGTCTCTTTATCATCAATCTATCTATTTATCTCTATCTGCTCTATCCTACATAACATGAATCGGTTGAGAATTACTACATCATAACCACTACAAACAACAAATCTTTTAAACAAAGTTCTTTAGGATTCAGCAATTATTTTGGGTCCTTTAACTATATCCTACTAATGGTGGGCAATAAGAATATTCTGTGCAAAATTAACACTATTTCTTTCTTTTTATTGTGTGCTAATGCTATCAACATGACTCAGTTCAATGTTTTTTGTTTCTTATCAATATGAAGTATTTCCTTATTCATCTATTTTTATTTGACTTTTTAACAAAATAGTTTAAAGTTAATATAGTTCAAAAGTCAATACTATAACAATATACAAGAGAAGATTATCCCTACTCCCTTTACTCCACCCCCACTCACCTACCTCAGGGAACCATTTTAATATTTTCTGTTTTATCCTTTTGTGTTTATTTTTGAAAAATAAAAAAATCTATTTTTTTCTTACACAAATCTGCATCTGTATATGTATGCATGTATGTGTGTATGTGTGTATCTTGCTTTTTTAACAGTATGTCTCTTAAATCACTACATATCAGTTAATAGAGATATTCCTCATGCTATGTTCTTTTAATAGTGAAAATGTATCATAGTTTACCAATTCCCTAGTAATGGGATGTTTTTGTTTTTGTTTTTTGTAATATTTTGCTGTTTGACACATGTCACAATGAATAACTTTGTGCACACAATGTTTCATGTTTCTGTAGGTATATTTTCAAGGCAAATTCCTGGAAATGACAGTGTTTAGCCAAAGGCTCAAATGCTTTTGTAGTTTTTTTAAGTACTGTCAAATTCTTCCCCATGGAGTGGTCTCACCTTGCATCCACGTCAACAGTGTAGGAGAATGATGATTTGTACACCAAATCCCAAACAGTATTGTCCAGCCTTTGAATCTTTGCCACCTGAGAGGTGAGAGATGGTATCTTGAGGTAGCCATAATTGGCATGTGCATATATGAGTGAAGTTGAACACTTTTGCAAATTTAAAGTATTTTATATCTTTTCCTATTAATTGCCTCTTCATGTTCTCCCCCAATTTTCTCTATAATGTTATTGATCTTTTGTTATTCTAACAATTCTTTAAGTATTTGGGAGCTAGCTTTTTATATTCGATATAATTTGAAAACATGTTCTCGCAGTATGTCACTTGTCTTTTTGACTTGGCTTATGTTTATACACAAACACACACAGAAACTTTTCTACATGGTCAAATTTATCAAATGTTTAAAATGATTTCACAGGAATTCCAGATCATTAATATAGCATGCAGGTAATCTAAGTGGACCCCTAAATCCAAGGCTTTCAGCTTCGAAGCAGAGAGCCCTGGAGGCTGCAGCGGCGGACCCTAAGGCTGAGTGAGAGAGGGACCTGGAGCAAGTGCCCCTGCTGTGCTTAGGGGGGAGTAGGATGAACAGGCCCGTGCAAATGAGGTGTTTAGTATGTCAGGGAAGCTCCAGCCAAAAGTAGAACTCTGTGCATGAAAACAGTCTGTGGATGATAGTGATGGAAATTAGATCATTAAGATGGAGAATGGATCTGTGCACATCTTGAAATGAAGGACCCAGGCATTCATCTTTGTAGTGTCCACATATCTGGCACCTGGAAAATGCTCCATAAATATTTTCAGAAGTGAATAAATTGATTCTAAAATTGAACAATCAGGAACAATCACAGCAACAGAGTGAAAATATTAACAGTACTAATTAGATACATCTTTGTGCATGTACTGTTAAGTAAATCTGTTTTCTTGAAAGTTCAATACAAATTTCATTAAAAAAAAAATCAATCACCATGTTAATTCAAACTGGCCATGCAGAGACCAAGGCTTTGTTCTTTCGACAATAAAACATCTCTCAAATGCACCAGGGCACAGAAGTTGGAGAAAGCTACTGTTTTCCTTTATTCCCACAGCACTGAACATATCAATACCTCCAGGAGACTGTCAATACATACTTATGGATTACTAAACTGATCATCTGATCACTAGAGAAATGACCAGTCACCTAGACTTTGAACTCCTGCTTATATCCTCCTGGCCATTCTATTAAAAAGCAGGCCAGTTTCCTGAAGACAGACAACAGGCAGGCCCACTTCAGGGGACATAGCATCTTATGGGGGATTACAAACAGTGCTCCAAAGGGAGCATTTCACAGAAACGCTTTTTCTTTCTAAAGCCAAGTGCTTGGCGTTTGAAATAATACGAAGAGAAATTTTTCTTCAGTTGTCACTGAGTTTCTTTTTGATCAAGTGTATGCATCCTTGCACACCTGGCCCCAAGACCATTCCAAGATACAATCAGCCCAAATACAAATATTTGCCAGCTCAGCTCTTAAGCTAGAGAAAGACGAGAACACCTCCCTGTCAGACCTTTGCTTTTGTTCCTCCATTGACATGGTTTCTCACTAAGAGACAGAGTTCACTGCTGTGCCAGCCGGTTCTTATGTCCTTCCAATATGCATCTGAGAGAATAAACACATGATTAACCAATCCTGACAGCCTTCAACAAAGCACACCGGATCATTCTTTGCCCTTTGTGGGCATCAAAGAGGCAGCCGCATGCTGCTGACTCGAAATATCACCCTCTAAGAAAAGGAGTGGGGAAAAACGGAAAGTTCCCGCCTGTTTATGTTAGCAAGCCCTGTCACTCCAAACGTCCACATCTGCAAATTCTTACCTTTGCAGACCAGATTCCATTTCATGAGACTCCATTTCACAAGACCCCACTGTTCAAGTGTTAAAGTAGGGGGAAAGAGAATAGACACAGGGCATTCATCATTTGGAAAAGCCTTTCCTCTATTAGCATGGATTAAGCTATTAGAGCAACAGCTCTCGTTATGCACTTCATATTTTATTTTTTCTATGAAGAAGTAGAGATTCAAGAATGCAATTGCATTAAAAAGGAGTTGATTGATTTATTTATTATTTTCATGAAATGTTTTATTCATTGCTAGATCCCTGAGATCCCATCAAGATAGATACTTGCTTCCAAGTTGATGTTCATAAATATTTACTAAGTGGATCTCAGGGTGTGGGTCCTGGACCCACAGCTTCGGCACCACTAGAAATGCAGATTCCTGGTCCCTCCAGACATGCTGAATCTGAAATGCTAAGTGAGGCCCAGGAATCTGTGTGTCAACGAGCCCTCCAGGTGATACTGATGCATGCTTAGGTGTGAGACCCACTGGTTTACTAAAAGAGAAAGAAAGCAAGGAAGAAAAGGTGAATGGGGTCCTTAAATTTTGAGGTGCACACTTTAATACTCCTCTCAGGCACCAGCTCTTCTGGGAAGCTCTAACGCCCCTGCCTGCTCCCGGCCCACTACCTGGGTTAGTTGTAGCTTTCTGGTGCTCCCATACCCCCTTGCTATCTAACTATATCATTACTTAACCACAGTATATTGACTGCTTGTTTACGTGTTCTGGTTTCCATAACAGACCTTCTTGACAACCCTATTACTCCTCGTAGTCTCAAACTAGTACAGTTGACAAAGCACAATGGGCATGTGTATTTGTTGAATGAATGAACGATGAACGAATGAGCCTACGTAATGTTCCTTCATCAATTTGAATGTCCACAGTGATATCCTTAGTTTTTGGTGTAGGAGCATGTATATGAATGAGAAAAGGCAGAAAGAGGAGTGTCCTTTTAGAATTACCACATGGAAAGTACAGGAATATGCCAATACATATTTTTGAAATGTGCTTTTTTTTTTAAGTGATCATATATGATATGCATAGAATCTTGAAAACATATCCCTCCTTCAAATATGTGGAATGGCACAGTAAACCTATTGATAACTACATGTTCATAGCTTACCTTGTATACGTTTGCTGAGGCTACCAGAACAAAATTCCAGACTGGGTTGCTTAACTAACAGAAATTTATGACCTCACAGTTGTGGAGGCTAGAATTCTGAAATTAAGGTGTTGTCAGTGTTGGTTCCTTCTGAGGCTGAGAGAGAAGGATCCATCCCGGGTCTCTCTCCTTGGCTTGCAGAAGCCCGTCTTCATGCTCACATGGCGTTTCCCTGTACGCCCATCTGTGTTCAAATTTCCCCTTTTTATAAGGACACCAGTCATCTTGGATTTGGGTCCCCCCCACAATGATTTCATTTTAACTTGATTACCTCTATAAAGACCCTAACTCTAAATAATGTCACATTCTGAGGTACTGGGGGTTAGGACTTCAACATATGAATCTCAGGGGAACACAGTTCAATCCATAACATACGTCAGTTGTTCTCTTGCTCTTGTGGCGCCCATGGCCTGAGAAGAAACAAGCGCAAGCCTCAAAGTCTGCTTTCATGGAGGAAAATGCCAGGATTTCCATTTCCTCCTTGACAGAAGCATCAGACCCCACGACCTTCACAGTGTCTGATGTTTATTGATCTCCTGGAACCACTAGGCCTTACCTGCTTTGTGCCTTGCTTCTCCCTCTCCTCCTGACTCCCTGGGTTTCCAGCCTCACTGCTCAGCTACCCTCTGTATCCTTCTCTTGGCCCACAGGCCAGTCTTTCTCAATTATTGGTCAGCTTCTTCTCAATGCAGTATTCACGCCCCCTCCCCGTCAGCCCTCAATATCCCCATTCTGGCGTGGCCTGGCCATCTTCCAGCAGGCAGCCCTGGGCAGTGCAGTGTGATGCCGGGGGCAGGATACTCTGAGCCAGGCTTCCCAGGTGAAATTCAGGCGCTGTCATGTTCTAGCTATGAAGTCTTGGCCCATTTACTATAATATTAGTGTCTCAGTTTCCTTGTCTTTAAAATGTAGATGTCAATAGGACCAACTTGGTGGGGTCTTATGAGGACTAAATGTTTAACAACAGTGCCTGGCACGTGACAAGCTCCGGAGAAGCCTGTGCTGCTGTCCCTCTGAGTGTTCTGGCTGTCCCTGCTGGAGCTGACGGTATGCCACTTCACTTGGCCGAAAATGCACTTCTTGTTCACACTGTACGATTTCTAAAAGGCAGACTCACATTACGGTGAGATGTACATTATGATGAAGGGTTTTTTGGCTTATTTTTTTCCTCCTGAAAACTTTCTATTAATTCAAGGGTGCATTCTAAAATCAATGGCATTTTAAAATTGAAGAAATAATATCATGTCTTCCATTTAATGAGAACCTATTAAGCACCAGATTGTAGTCACCACTTCATAAACCTTAAAACATTGCTGCCAGGGTGGTGTTGGTGTCTCCACTTTGCAGGCAGGAGCAGGGATCTGCACACACCACGGACGCTGAAGGCCACCCAGTCAGTCGGACAGGAAGGCAGAGATCTGCAACTATGTTTGTCGAGTGCCCAGATCCTGGCTCTTTATGCAGCACTGAGAAGGTGGAACTCTGTGTGTTTACTTGATTTTTGCTGTTGTTGGTTGTGCCGTGTTGTGTTGCATTGTGCTGTGATGGTTTGGGGGAGACCCAGCTCCGTTCAGTGTGTGGATGAATCTGTTTGCCCCCAGCACCCTTTGGTCAGAGCAGCATCTGGTGTGCTGTAGAATTAACGTTTGCTCCTCAGACCACAGAATTAACAATTTACGCTCTTCATCATCTTTATTATATCAGAACATAATTCTGTCACAATGAATAATGGTGTGCTTATTAATTGTTCCTTGCATACATACTTTCTCTCCCTAGTAAGACTATAAGCCTCTTACAGTCAGGAGTTATGTCCTGTGTTTTCTGCACCCATAGTGTTTTATGAAAGGCAGAGAAAACAAAAATTAAAAAAAAAAACATAACCTATACATACTTCATAAGTGCTTATTTTCTATGACTAGGTTAAAAGGCCTTGTAACTAACTAATGGTTAGTGACATATGTAAACCTGATACTTTCTAAGATGCTAACAGAATAGGGCACCCTGTAATATATGTGTATAGGTCAACAAGGTTATCTGAAGACAGTTCTCTGCTTTTGTTGGGTTATTCAAAGATGGCAAAACCTGTGCCCTGCTCTGCCATTCCTCACTGCTAGCACCTGTGGCAGACATTATCAATTGATCAAGGAGCTTTTACTGCTGGGGTCAGATACAGGCTCTGACTGCTTTGCAACACAGCTCTCTAGGCAACCACTGCCAATCTATTCCAGGTGACATGCAAAATAAACCCAATCTGACATCCCTCACCTCACTTACATGTGGTTTTGAAAGTGGAGAACAGAGAAGATTTAGGAAGAGGAATTATTGCACTGGAAGGTGGTCAGCAGAGATTTGTGACCTGGGGGTCCCCCATGTGGCCACAATATAAACAATCTCTTGTTTCAGCTAGGGTAAGCTTGGCGCTGATCTTAACATCACACCAATGCTGGAGGAGGTGGAAATTCGTTCGGCAGTTACCCAACAGAAACTTACTCCTTGATACTCTGCTCCTCAAGAATTCCATTCCTTCAGGATTTTACAAACTGCTCATGCTCAGTCTCTACCCCGGACCTCTTAAGTCTGCCCAATTTAATCAGAAATCCCAAGGAAGGAGTCCAAACACTGGTCTTGTTAAAATAGCTCCCCAGGTGACTTAAAATGTGCAGTCAGGGTGGAGAAGCTGTGTGCTAGGGAGCTTGCTGATAAAGGTGCCGCTGAAAAAGATGCCTTCGAGGAATATTTAAATGGAGGTTCTTGGCAAACGAAAATCCTTAGCGAACTGCCACAAATATAAATCTATTTAATGGTGATATTTTAGGCTATAACGTGCTGTGGCAATCCTTGGGTTGCCCACGTGGCCGACTAGCCTCTAGATGCCCACTCCTCACCTGACTACACTGCATCGGTCAGATGGGAACATATCACGTGTGGTAATGACTTTCTAGGGTCACAGAGTTTGTGAAGTCTCAAGTTATTTACAGGCATTGCCACATAACATTTGGCCATTTTTTTCTGTCCTATGAGAAACTGGGTGCCCAGAGGAAAAAAATAATTACTGGCTTCACATCCACAAATTTCCTTAAGGTACATTCTTCAGAATTGCTACTTGTGTTTCTCCTGGTGGTTTGCTGGTATTTAGTATCAGTGAAGCTTTAATATTTTTTCTTGAGAAAAGAATACCTTGAAGCTTTCAAGAACAGCATGTTTTAGAAAATTATCTTTGGGAGATTTTTTTCTCTCTGGTACAAAATGCACAAAGATGCTGTTGTTGTTTTGTTTTGTTTTAAATGAAAATAAACTGCTCCCAAGATTTGTTCATCTCACCACTGTGGATGTTCTTCATCACTGCGTTGCTTTCTCAGCCATGGATGCACCTGCGCACAAGCCAACAGAGTCCAGCGGACACTGAAAGTAGTCGTCATGAACTTAGGCCACAGGAGTAGAGTGCAGTGTCCAGTTATGGACCCTTTCCTTTCTTGCTCTAGCCTGGTAACCCGTACCCCCCCATTAGTACATTCTCAGGATACCCTTATCCCATCTCCTGTTCCAAACGCCCACGGCTCAAGTTATCTACCCTTCTTTTTGGCATCTTGATGTTTGCCTCTTCGTATAATTTTAACCCACCCTCCACTATCTTGCCCTTGTCCTTAAAACGCTTGGACAAATACTTTAGCTTGAAATCAGCAAGCACTACAAATCAGGGCTCCCTTCCCTCCCCTGGTCCACGCTGGTTGATAAGAACTTACCAGCACATAATACTGAAAGAGGAAGAAATGTACATTTTGGAGTGGAACTCAGAAACACAGCTCAGGCAGTGAGAAGGGCTGGCAGATGGTGGAGAAAGGGAATCGGGTGAATAATGTTGAAATCATTTTACCTGTGTATGAGCTAGGATTTTTGTTAGGTCTAGCCTTTTTCCTATTTATATGCCAAGAGGATCTCAGCAATTTCTTGAGGCTGAATTTACACAGCCCCTGAGAGAAGTGACTTCCTACAACCAAAAGTGTTTAAGTAGAGGCTGTGGAAATTCATGAAATCACTTCCCCACTGGTTTGAAGACGCACTGGACAGTCCTGGGCTTTGGACTCAGTGTGGGGACAAATTCCAGCTCTGACGCCGACGACTTGATCTTATTATAGTTGATAAAATCTCTCCACACAATTCTCAAGGAAAGTATCCAATAGCCATGTGATTTTTGAGTCACAGTGCCTGATCAAGGAGAACAAAGTCTAATGCAGGACTATGATTAATAAAGAGACATTCGCATCCAGTAAAGTTCCTAATGTAGAAAAACACAGGACATTGCATGCACCCATATGAGGCGCTTGTCTTATACTGGGGACTAGGAAAGTTTTTCAGAGGATGTTAACACTGGTCCAGAGTTAGCAAGACAAAGACTGGGTCAGTGCCTTCTGAGTAGTCCATACTGCAAATGCAGATACCCAAAATTCTGGATCTCTGGAACAATATGTAATTTTGCTAAGGGCTGGGAGAGTTCACAGGCAAGAGTTGCTGAGTTAGCCTCTCAGTGGGACTGCGTAGCTTTATCCTCCACATTGCATAAGCACAAACTGTGGAAAAAGTATGAAGACTTTGTTTCTTTACAGAAAATTGACCCTGAAAAGAAAGCCAACTCCTAGTATTTGCAGTGGCAATGAAGAGAATGGGTGATTCTTAGCCAGAAAATAGCTTTATAAATTACTTTGATTCAACTACTTTTTCCAGTTGTATTTACTGTATCTAAGGTTGGAATTACATGCTACAGTGTATGCAAATTTGGGGAATTTAGAGTATTGTAGAACATTTCATGTAAATGACAAGGGTCTTCTCTAGTTCAAATCAGTGGCTGAAATAGAAAGAAAATCATGCACTAAAGCTCAAATTCACGCAGTGCAGCTTGGTCTGATGTATTATTCCCCCACTAACAGCACAGCTTCTGTGGTGGTTTGAGGATCATGGTGGAGAACACTGAGGGAAACACAGCCGGGCTCACAAGCACAGACCACCGATGGCTTTTACTGTTCTCCACACTTATGCTTCTTGAAGGAAGACAAAAATAATCTTCTGAAAATAAATGGAGATTCATTCAAATGAGTTATTGACCAAAAAATACCACATATCAAAAACATGCATCGTGATTTCAAGGTTTAATGAGTCATTATATAAATTTTCCTTAGTCTCTCAACGTTGGATGTTTAACGAGACTAATTACTGATAGATGATACAAGGTGAGGCCTTTGTGCAGAAATCATTACATCAGTAGTTCTTTTTCCCACAATGCATTGAAGGAATTGCAATCTGTTTCTAGTCCCAGGGCTTGAGGCCAATCCACGGGGAGATTGCATTGTGGCTGCCAGGGTTCCTGAGGCTGAGACAGACTGTGGGTGAAGTCAACTTGTAAAGATCGGTACAGAAGTATCCACAAGACGTGGGTGAGAAGAAAGGGAGAAGCTGACACTGACAGAGGCAGCGGTGAGAGAAATACGAGTGTGAGTGTCGATTTGGAGTGTAGAGTGAAATAGTCATCACTCCGTGAATTTTGCTCACATGTGTTCAGGGCCTGAAGAGCCAGTTTAGGATTTCCTCTTGCTATGTGGATCCAGGGGGGTTTCTAATTTTAACTCATCATCTCCCTTTCAGAGTTACTTGTCACAAATGCTATAAAAATGATCTTTTAGAGAGCCTGGAATACTGGATTCGTAGAGTCCCCTCGCAGATGCTAGCTGGTTACAAAATTTTATCCCCCCTCTGTGGGAGCGCAAAATCCTCCTCATTGCATTGCATTCCTTGTAGTTTGGTGTGGAAATGTATCCAATCATCTCCAGATAAGTGTGAATATGCATGATACTTGCCAATTCCAGGCACGGCCCATAAGAAACCTTCTACAGGTGTGCCTCCATGCTCTTTTTTCCTTCTGATTCTAGGATGCTGACACTGGTGATACCCTCAGAGAAGTTAGAATCATAAGCTGGATAGTCCCTGAGTCCATGAAACACTGAGTGGAGTAGAGGCACCTGCCAAGCAGGAGAATCCATTTTGGACTATTGCCTGTGAAACAAATAGACTTCTCTTGTATCTGAGTAAGAGCACATTGGGTTGATTTTTTCTGGCAGCCATCCTACTGTGATGGTAATGCTTTGATTGCCTCTCAGATCCTGGGTCAGACCTTCTGTTCCCTGCCCTGTGCCCAAAGAGGCTGATCTCTATAGCCTGCTTTCTCTGGGCTCCCTTGTCTTCCATCTTTCAGTTGACTTTAGCCAACAGCATGCACCAGCAGCAAATTAGAAGGTAGCAGGACCCAGCAGGAGATGAGCAGAGAGAAGAGAGGGGCAAGATGTTTATCCTCATGTTCCCTCTTGTTTTTTCTAGGCAGCTACTCTAACATGAATACAACTATCACCAAATGCTGGTGACACAGATCCTTCCCATCCTCCTTCAGACCAAGAGTGTTAACGACTTCAACTGTTACTAGTTCCTGGGTGCTTTGTCTTGTCTCTTCTGTTCTCTTATCCCTGCCCACACCATTGCAAATAGATCTTTCCTTAAAAGTCTATTAAATTAAACCATGTAAATAATATCATCTACTGCTTTTAGACTCTGGTGGATACAAACACTGTAGCTATCTCACTCTCTAACCATCCCCTTGCCTTGCCACCGCCCTCAGACTGCAACCCCTATAGTGCTGATTTCCTAAGAAATATAGAATAAGAATGCTTTCTAGTCTAGTCCCACGCCCACAATAAAGACTATGGAAATAAAGGACCAGAGGAGGAAAGAGATTTTCCCAAAGCATTCAGCATTTTAAGCATAGAACCAGGATTCTGGCTGAGAAGGAGTGAGCATGAAGAGGAGAACTTTCTAAAGAAAGAAGCTGGAACTAGAAACACCGTAGTTCATTTTGTGCTGACACTTCTTTACCTGGCTACCAAGAGAAGGTCAGTCACCCTGGGAAATATTCCTTACTGTCTGCTTTCAGCCAGTTAGGAATTAGGTAGGAGTGTTGGCAAGAAGTGTGTTGGGACCCCCATCCCAGATCTAGGAATCTAAATTTCCTGTTGTGAATCCACAGAGGTTTCTCAGAGCGCCCAGCCCCTGCAGTGATCTCCTGTGGCCGATGTGCCTGAAATCAGCATGTGAAATTGGCCTAGATTCCTCCCCTAGAGAATCCCCCATTCACATTATGGCAATAGAGACTTTTCCGTCATCATCACCAGTAAACTGCACAGATGGACTCTGCTTTGGGAAAATGTGATACCTGACCCAGGGCTACTACCTTGGGTAGCTGGAGGGAGAGGCGTGAGTGATGTCGGGTCCCCAGCCCTCTTAGATAGCTGCAAGCAGACAGGAAAGCTTGGAATAGGGGTGGAAACCCCATCTGGTAGTTTTCAAAGGAGCTGTGATTGCTTTCTCTCTCTTGGCCTTCCTCGTTACCAGCTTTCTATCTCAGGGAATTTTGGGCAATGGAGAGATAAATACGGCCCCTTAGAGAGACTCAGCACACTCAGCTTCTAGTGCCTTCTTTCCTGAACACCTCGTTTTTCAGGGCCTGTTTTACTGACGTCTTCTAAATAGCACTCAAGGTAACTCCTGAGAGAAGGCACCGTGGGTTCTTTGAGGGCGGGACCTGTGATTTATGAGGCTTTGTACCTCCAGTATCCACGCCAGGGCCTGGCAGGGAGTCACTATCCATAGAATGTTTGCTTTCCTAATGATCGCCAACGAATGTGGTTGAGGACATCCAAAACATCAGGAGGCAGGGCTTAATTTTAGCATACGTTTTCCTCAAATTGCAAGTTTTAAAGTTCACTCATCTTGAAGACCACTTTTCAAAAATTTATTAAGAGAAAGATGAAGTAGCCTTTTACATGAGATTTAATGCTACAATAAAGTGTAAATTTCACTGCATTTATAGGGATCAAAATTGCAATAGTTTTTGTGGTGAGCTAAGTTGCAAAAAATTATATTCCACCTAATATGCCAATTAATTAGTCATTGAGTCAATCTTCAGGTATTCCTTTATTTTGATTTTATGTCTTTGCAGTCCTCCAATGCTATGAATTCCTTGCATCTTTATTATACTTGTCAGATAATTCTGTTCTGAATGTCCCCACTCCTGGTCACCTGCTCCCCACCCCGTGCCCATGAGATTCTCTGTTTCTAAATCTTCACCAGAATAAGTAGTCTAAGCTTGAATGAACCTTAGCAACCTAAACAAAAGTTATAATTCATCTTCCCCAATCTCTTAGCTCATTCCAAACGTCAATATAAACCCCTAATCAAACAGCTGTCCCCTCCATTAGCTTTAGCCCCCTCTCCCACTAGGGTGTACCTGTTTATCTGCCTTTCTCTCTGGAATAGCACTGAGGAAGTATTCCAATCCAATCTTATCTGAAAACTTAAATATTTTTCTGGTTGAGTTTATAACAGATGTTCTACTCTTCTAAATAGAAGTTGAGCTGAGAGTCAGAGAGAGAGTTTTTTTTTCTGTTTATAGAGAAAGATATATATAACATAATTTTAGAACTAAAATATGACTAAACGATTAAAGAATCCAGGTCCCTATTAGATAAGGAAGCCAAAATTCAGAGAGGTTAAGTGATTTACCTAAGCTCACACAGCAAGTTATTGCAAATTTAAGATTATATTTTGGTGTCATAACTCCCAATCCAGTCCTCATTCCATCCTTTGAAAAGTCCTTTTATCTAACATTTGTTCAGTAACTACCACAAATTAGAATTATAGTCTAGTAACTGGAGATATGAAGCAGATAATATAGGACCCTGTCCTTGAAATACACGCAGTCACCCAGAACTAAATAAGACAAAAGAATACATTCCTTTAATTTACAAATAATTGATGCTAATATTAAAATTTAAATTTCCAGTTAAGTTTATAGAGTTTTATAGTTTTCAAAGTTCACACAAGCCCATTAGCTCCTTCGCTTCCTTTGTGGGAAAATTGTTCCCTATCTAATTCCTCTTTTGGTGTTATCCTTTTGTAACTCATTCTCACCTAGAACTTAAAGCAATAATACCCACGATCCTGACAATCTCTATAAAGGATTGTGCATGCAGACATGCAAGTCCTTACCCTCGTGTCACTTGGGATCAGTTTGTTTCGCCTATCAGGGAATTTAGAGTGAATCATCCTGTCCCCTACTCTATGCCTTCACACGTGACACTTGCTGCCTAAAGCGTGTCTCAAGCTTCAGTGCTCAACTGAATGTTGATCTCCACCTGGAGAGTTTCTGATTCAGTAGGTCTGTTTGGGCCTGAGAATTTGCATTCTCAACAAGTTTCCTGATGATACCAGTGCTATTGGTCTGGGACATTTGAAAACCAGTGGAAAACCACTCTTCCTTCTTCCACTTAGGACTCAGTTACTACTAATATAAACCTGTAACCTAATACCTACCATCCTAAACTCAGCACAGATGGTTCTTTGGGGGAGCCCCTTTGAGATCCTCCAAGACCCCCATGGAATTCATCCTCGGTGTCCCACCAAGGTCTGGACGTTCGCTGTGATGGCGTTCATCACTGTATCATAGTATTCTGTGTGTTTGTCCCGTCCATGAGTGGTGCTAAGAGGGCAAAGGCAGATTTTGCTGACACTGCCCAGGCTGGCACAGTTTGCAACACAGAATAGGTTTTATTCATGCAGAGATATGTGCTAAAGTGAAGAAGAATAAATTCAACAGGCATATGTTGAGGATTTAAGTTGTGTGAGGATGTGAGTCCAGAATCCATTTATTAAATGTCAGGAATAGTCTAGTTTGAGGGTGAGGTTGAGTTGGTGACTGATGATGAGACAGATAGTTACCAAAGAAGACCTCTGGTAGTTCGTTCCCTCTTTGCATGTGTATGCCACTCTACCTCAAGAGGTGCTGTCTATTTCCCTTCTCTTTGAATCTAGATTGGCCTCATGACTTGCCTTGGTCAGTGAAATACAGCTGAATGACTCTGAACTAGTTCTGGGCCTAGTCTTTAAGAGGCTCTGCAGCTTCTCCTCTCACCTTGTGAAATCAGACACCATTTAAGAAATCTAACTCCCCAGAGGCTGCCATGTTGTGAGGAAGCCCAAGATACCTCTGTGGTGAGGCCGAGTGGAGAAACACCAAGACTCCAGACTAGTAGGTGAAGCCATCTTTGACTTTCTAGACCAGACCAGACACCAACTTTGTGCAGACAAGTGCATAAATCCAGTTGATGCCATTAGCTCCAGCTGAGACAAGTGAATAAATAGAACTCTGAGAAATAATAAAAAAAAAAAAGGTTGTTTGAAGCCACTAGTTTGGTGGTAGTTTATTACACAGCAAAAGATAACTAAAAGATATGAGATGTGAAATTTGGATTTAGCGCCCCACAAGCTATAATATCAATATCATCTCTGTACACTAATATTGTACCATAAAACATCATTAATCTTTTTGGAATAGAATTGGATTCACAAGACATAAATGCAGTCAAAAAAGATAACTGTTTCTCTTCATTGGTCAGCCATGCAAAAATCGTTCATAAAATATTCCATTTATAATGACACAAAGCATTATGGTGCTTTAGTGTGTTTATTCAGGGATGAATAATATTAATGCTAGTCATAGTAATAGTCATCAGTTAGTGTACCCTTTCCAGGTACCATGCATTAAGTGTTGAACAGCAATTTTCTCATTTAATCCTCATAAAATGCTATTACATAAGAATTGTTATTTCCAATTTAATGCAGAGAAAATTTAGACCACTTATTAGGTAAACTAAAATACTGTCTCCAAATATTCAAACGTACTTTTCAAACTTCAGTAGCTGTAGACGTAGATCTCGTCCATATAAGAAGCCACGCAGGCAGCCCATTGTCTTAGGTCCGCTATTTTGTATTTTTAGATATCAACAAGACCTGCGCCACTTCCAACGACAGCAAGAAACATTGATATGCTTTTGGTGGGAAAATTCCTCACTCAAATAAGGGAAGAACTGAATTAGAAAATGTTAAACACATTTCTTAGGAAATCTCAGAGGCTCTTTAATACTGATGAGCTCTGTGAATACTATGCAACCTTGCTGGAAATGATTTGACTTTGAAATCCTTTCAGACCATCAATTAATGTCACATATAAGTAGTGGTATTTCACAAAATATGGTTTGGAAAGTGCTGTTATAGACAAAGGAATGAGGTGGTCAATTGATTGATTTTTAACTGAAACTACTATCTTGGTAAAAAAGTATGTCAATGTGTGGACATAGCTGCATTTCACATTATTTAATATTGCATCACATTTTTTTTTTTTGAGGAAGATTAGCCCTGAACTAACATCTTGTGCCTTTCTTCCTCTACTTTTTATGTGGGACGCCTGCCACTGCATGCCTTGACAAGCAGTACATAGGTCTCCACCCGGGATCAGAACTGGTGAACCCTGGGCTGCTGAAGTGGAACATGTGAACTTAATTGCTGTACCACCAGGCCAGCCCCAGCATTACATTTTTTGTTGGGGTGTATTGCATTCTTTTATTAAAAAAAATTAAACCTGTATAGATATAAATATTTTAAAAATCACTTCTGATATGGAGGCCTAGGAGAGAGACTTAAGTCAATGTTTTCAGGAGGATTCAAAAACGTGGATTGTATTTTCCTTGTAGCCTTTACCATGTTGACCTGTGACTTCCAGACATGATCAATGCTATTAACAAGACATGGCACGCCTACCTCTTTCTGCTCGTTGATGGAATCTTCTGTAGCTCAGATTCCATTCCAGAAGTGGTTCTTCCTGCCAAGGAGAAAGGAGTAAAATGTCCACGTTTTAGTATGACAGAGAACACACACTGGACCGAGTGATCAGACAGAAGAGAGAAACCATTGTTGTATGATAATTAAAGCAAATGGCCACTTCACAGGGCATATTGGAAGAATCTTTCAGAATCAACTCAAAACATAGTTCTGGAACTGAATTTTAAACTGTTGCTTTAGTGGGGAATAAAAATAAACCTGTCTGTGACAAAAGCCTGCCCTAAAATGAAGGTGCCATAACCTCACTGTAGTAATGTGAGATGATGGGAAAGGAGTTGGATACTGAAGTTCAGAAATGCCACACTCTGCCCCTAGAGTTTTTTTTAAGTGAAAAGAAAATGAATGTTAACATCAGAACCCAATCTATATTATTTTGTGTATACGTTTATGTGTGAGTAAGTCATAAATTATATAAATTTCTCCTTCCATACTATTAGCTGATTATCCTCAACTAGTTCTTATTTATGAAATCACGAAGTCCTTAATTAGCCTTGCTAGGTATTTTTGTGGCCAGTGAAGACCTTTTCTGAAAATTGCAGCCAAGCTTCTGGCGCCCAGAATGTTCCTATCTGTAAAATGTTCTTTAATACAGTTTATTTTCGTCTGAGTGTACTTGACATTACCATGGCTCTCTTTTGAACATTTGGAGTGGTAAAATATTAAAAATGCTCTGTTGCTAAAGGCTATTAAAGGCTAACTAAGAACATTGTTAGGGAGCATTACGAACTTGAATACAGTGGTATCCAGACTACTTAGATTGCATATTTTATCCCTAAAACAACATTCAGTTGTCCATCATATATATATTTATATATATAGTCATGAGACAGTATACGAAAAACAAAGAGACAGAAAACAAAGAACATTTGATACCAAAAAAAGAACAGAATTTTGAAATAAATACAAGACCTTTCTTTTGCTTTTTTTTCAAGAAGATTAGCCCTGAGCTAACATCTACCACCAACCCTCTTTTTGCTGAGGAAGACTGGCCCTGAGCTAACATCTGTTCCCATCTCCCTCTACTTTATATGTGGGATGCCTGCCACAGCATGGCTTGCCAAGCCGCGCATAGGTCCACACCTGGGATCCGAACTGGTGAACCCCGGGCCACCAAAGGAGAACATGCAAACATAACTGCTGTACTACCAGGCCGGCCCCATAAAAGACCTTTGATCAAACACATTTAAATAAAACACCAAATTTATTTGTTGAAAACACCAAATTGTGATTTCCACATTCCGGTGTCCACATGGAAACTTTGTCAAGCATTAGGATTTAGGAGCAGTGTATTTTGTGTACAGAGCATGGGCAGCAGTGTCTAATGGACTTGTGTTTATAACCCAATTCTGCCACTTTGCATAGGAAACATTTGGGACAAAGTCAATTGCCCCTATCCACATCCTTAGCATTTCAAGTGCATCTCAATCTAGTTCCCATTGGCCATGGTGATATCAATGTACCACAACTAGTAATTCAAATAACTTTGCTTATACAATGTTTCAGTATGCAAAAATCTACAAAACATACTTAAATATTTCCACTGCCAACAAAATATATTGATTTCTATTATTTGGGCTGTTTTTATATCTTAACTAGAATTATCTAACAATATAAAATAAGGGAAATTTTTCAGTACATTATGTATTTTGTGGTGAAGAAAATAATATTTATATACATGAAGACAGGAACCATTTTAAATTCTTCTTATCTGTGGCATAATTTACACATGATAAAAATCACCTTTTTAAAGTATGCATTTGGATGTGTCCCGTCAAGTGAACACAAGTGTGTAGCCACCACTGTGATCTAGCTCTTGGACATTTTCATCAGCCCCAAAAGCCCCTCGTGCCCTTCTAACCGTGCCCCTGGCAACTACTGATCTGTTTTCTGTTCCTCAGTTTTCCACTTTTCTAGCATGTCATAGGAAGGAATTATTCCATATGCAGTTATTGGGTTTGGTTTTCTTCATTTATTAAAATAATTTTGGAAGTCATCTGTGTTGTTAAAAGTATAAGTAGTTCAATATTTTTTATTGTTGAGGAATATTCCATTGTATGGATGCACCACAACTTGTTTATCCATTCACTAGTTAATGGGCATGTGGGTTGTATTCCATTGGGGCTACTATTAAGAAATACTATTTTTATTCTTTTTTCCTGCTTTTTCTCCCCAATTCACCCCCATAGATAGTTGTATATTTTAGTTGTGGGTCCTTCTAGCTATGGCATGTGGGATGCCGCCTCAACATGGCCCAATGAGCGGTGCCATGTCCGTGCCCAGGATCTGAACCAGTGAAACACTGGGCCGCCAAAGTGGAGCACATGAACTTAACCACTCAGCCACGGGGCCGGCCCCAATAAATATTATTAATAAAGTTATGAACATTTATGTGCAGGTCTTTGCGTGGACATATGTTTCATTGTTCATGGATAAATGCCTAGGGTTTGGGTTGCTGGGAAGTATGGTAAGTGTCTATTTAATTTGGGGAAAAATTGTCTAGATGTTTCCAGAGTGGGAGTTTCAGATATCCCAAACCCTCACCAGTACTTGGCATGGTCAGTTTTCTCTTTTTGTTTTAACCGTTGTAGGAGGTGTGTAGTGGTATCTCATTTAGCTTCAATTTGCATTTTTCTGACTAACGATAGGCATCTTTTCAGATGCTTATTGGCCTTCATGTATATTCTTTAGTGAAGTATCTGTTCATATCTTTTGACTTTTTAAAAAATTGAACTGTTTGTCTAATTACTGATCTGTAAAAATTCCTTACATATTCTGGCTATAAGCCCTTTGTCAAACTATATTTTTGTCAAATATCTCCTCTCATGCATAGGTTGTATTTCCATTTTCTTAACAGGGTCTTTTGAAGAGCAGAAATGTTAGTACTTTTAACATGTACAATTTATCATTATTTTTCTTTATAATACGTGCTTTATGTGTCCTTTCCAGAAATCTTTGCCTAATCTATGGTCACAAAGATTTTCATCTATTTTTTTCATCTAAAAGTTTTGTAGTCATAGGTTTTATATTTATGTCTCTGATCCATTTCATGTTAGTTTTTGTATATGGTGTGAGGTAAAATTTAAGTTTATTTATTTTGAATATGGATATTCAATTGTTTCTGCATCATTTGTTGAAAATACTGCTGTCGATGTTATTATTTCCCACATTGAAATGCCTTGGCACCTACGCTTTCTTACTTTCGACGTTAAAGTCCTTTATTTTTACATATAAATGTTAGAAGTATCTCATCAATTTCTGCAAATATCCTGTTGGGATTTTGATTGGAATTATGCTGAGCCTGCAGGTCACTTGCATCTGAATGTCATTGAATCTTCTGATTCATCACTATAGAATACATCTTCCTTCATTGAGATAGTCTAATGCTTTTCTCAGCAATGTTTTATAGTTTTCAGTGTATTGTTCTTACACATTATTTATTATATCATCTCTAAGTATCTCACTTTTTGTTATTGTGAATTATATTACTGCTTTAATTTCGATTTCCAATTGCTCACTGCACATAGTAGAGTTTCCATTTATTTTTGTAAACTGGCCTCGTCTTCTGCAGCCTTGCTAAGGTCACTTGCTGTTTCTAGTAGCTTTTTGTAGATAACAGGATTTTCTACATAGGCTGAAAATAAAGATAATCTTTATTCTTGCTTTCCAAACTGTATGCCTTTTATTATTATTATTATTGTTTGCCTTACTGCACTCATTTAGTGATTCCAAACAAGTGACTTTTAAACATATATTTATAGACTTACTATTAGATTTTTTTACACATATGACCATGTTTTAAATTCATAACACTACACAAATAGATGTTATTGTTGCCCTTGTAAAAACCAAGAAACTGAGGTTCAGACTTTAATATAGTGACTTAGTATTAATTCACATTTCATTTTATTAAAAGTTGTATGTTACCATTAAAACCCTGTTCTAAATGACCCTACTACGCCCCAAATTTAGTTTCCCTGGTAGTCTATGAGGTATCTCTTCTCCCCCATAACATGGAAAAGTGCCCCCTTCTCTCTACATTTGCTCCCTCCCTGGATGCTTGCTTCCTTGTCTCCTTCCTTCTCACTCTCCTCTCTTTTTCCAAGACACATATACAGAGAACCTATGTTCCCATACAATGCATCAAGCACTGCGAATCAGTGAAACACAAGCTAGCTGCCCTCAAGCTGCTCAGCAGCTAAGTTTGGAGCCAGCACATTACTGGACTGACTTAGGAGGCATACATGAGATGCAATGGGTGAAGAGAGGAAGGCATACGTATAACTGAATAACGCAGTCAGAGGACCACTACACAAAGGAAAGAATAAGTGAAAAAGGCGGAAAAATCTCATTTTTTGGTGTGTTCCAAGAAAGGGCAAGGTACCACGTAGAGAGTGATGAGAAATCCATTTGGAGGGTGTGTTAGTCATGGTTCAGACAGGAAAATTCAAATGACTAGGTGTTTCAAACAGAAAGGCTTGATACAGAGAATCGCTTACTGAGGGATGGTAGAATTGAGAAGGTAAAGAGAGAACAGCGAGGCAATCCTGGATTTAGCAACAGAAGGCACTCCCTAACAGCAGGCATCTCTAGAGTTGGAAGTGCTTAGGAAAGAGATGGCACTAGCAGAGCGAAAAAGCAAGGGCTACCCAGCAGGAGCTAAAATCATGATTGAGGCTGATCAGTGGGGGAGCCTTCCTGTAAATGCACTTCTGCTAGGGATGCTAGTGGGAGTAGAGAAGAAATTACAAATAAATATCCACTTTCTTCCCTTCCCCTCTACTTACATCTTCTGTTGGTACCTCTTACTGAATGAACGTAGCAGGAAGCCAGAGGACAAGAGATTGTAGGAAATGAAGTTTCCTGTGACACAGGAACAGAAGGGTGAGGAAATAATATGAGAGAAAATGATGGGCTCAGAGGGGTAAGTGGGGGCCATGAAAGAAGGCCGGGAGGACAGTCTTGGAAGACAGGGACCTTGTTTCCTGTCTTACCCTCTGCTGCCTACTGTCCACTGTCTGCATTTCCCAGCTGCTGAGGACACAGGTGGCCAAAGACAAGCTCTAAAATAAGACCAGAAAAAGTGGATTCATTAGATAGATAGATACACAGATAGATATTGACATATAATATATATCAAAATATCAATGCTTCCAAAACAAATACAATAAAATTTCAATTGGCACTTCAAAAATAAATGTAGGGATTGAATAAAACTACTTGAAAGATTTGGGGCCGGCCCTGTGGCCAACTGGTTAAGTTCGTGCACTCTGCTTTGGTGGCCCAGGGTTCACCGTTTCGGATCCTGGGTATGGACCTACACACTGCTCATCAAGCCATGCTCTGGTGGCACCTCACACAGAAGAAGTAAAATGACCTACAACTAGGATATACAACTATGTGCTGGGGATTTGAGGAATGAAAAAAAAAGAGGAAGATTGGCAACAGATGTTAGCTCAGGGCCAATCTTCCTCACCATAAAGCATACTTTAAAGAAAAGAAACAGATTATTTGAAAGTATAAAGTCTTGAGAATCAACGAGGCATTTTGAAGTTGCTTCTGGATTTTGAATTTCTGGTAGAGCAAGTCAGTGCTGCCGAGCTGCTGGGATTATATGGCTGTGGTATGGCCTAGGAATACACAAAGAGATCAATGCAATATAGGACAGAACAAGGTACCACCACATTGTGCATAAGAATGTGATAAATGCCAGTAATGGCATTTAAATTTAGTGGTGAACGGATGAATTGTTTAGTAAATGGTATATGCACAGCTGGCTTTCCATCTGGAAGGATATAAAACTGTACTCTATTTTTACATCATGTTAAAAATAAATTCCAAATGGATTAAAGACTAAATTGTAAAAAATGCAAGGAAATCTGGGAGAGTCTAATGGACATTCTCAGGGCAAAGTAAGTGTGAACCTACTTGAATTTATAAAACAATTTAAATTATCTATGATGAGAGATGCCATAAACCAAATCGAAACACAAAAGAAACTAGAAATACTTGGCAAAGTATTTGCAATGAAGAGAGCACATTGATTCTCATTATTAACTGTAAACAAAGATCTTTTACAAATTTACAAGAAGAGAACAAATAATGCCAGTGAAAAAGATTGGCAAAGGATTAAAAGAGGCAGTTTACATAGGAGCAAATCCAAACGGCCAGCAGATATTGAAAAGATGCCCAAACACGGTAATTAGGAGTGAAAAGCAAACTAAAGTAACAATGAACATTCCTTCAGATTTATCAATCTAGCAAGATTTCTTTTTAAAAAGAATGATTATTTTCACTCAAGGCAGACATGTGAGGAATAGGGTACTCTCACATTGCTAGAGTAATATTACCGCTTTTAAGAAACAATTTGTAAGACCAAAAAACTAAAAACATTTATTCCCTTTGACCCAGAAAATACAGATCTAAGAATCTGTTCTATAGCAATAAAAATCACAACTCACAAAGAGACTGACCGTCAACAGAGAATGCTTAATATAAAGTATTATATATCTATAGCATGGAATCTTCAGAAATCATCAAAAAGAATGAATTGGAATTATACCAATTGACCTGAAAGAATTTCTACAAGATTAAGAAAAAAATTGTGCATAAGACATTATTTTTGTGAAAGACACGATATTGAGAGGAAAAACATTCCTATATATGTATATCTATAAAAGCTTATATAAGTACATTGAAAACTAGGGAAGAATATATACATTTTCTTGTATCTAGGCTATAAATTTGATTTACTAATAAGGAAGTGGTCTTTTGGTGGAGACAGGAAGGAGAGTGGAATGAGGAGGCAAGTATAATGTATGAAGAAAACAATTAAAGCTGTGTTGGTCCGTGTCTCTATATATGTTATGATCATGTTAATATCGTTACATGAAATTGTGTCTATATACATATATGTGAGTGTATATATGTGTGTGTGTGTATACATATATATATGTTTGCTTATAAAGACAAACAAAAATTGGCAGATAAGCAGAACAGCCTGAGAGCCCCTTCTCTGCTGAGAACCGTGAGTTTAAGCAGGTCGGCATGCGCTCCCTGCCTTGTTGCTGGTGCCACAATGGCTTTTTGCTGCATGTGCAGTGAGAGGTTACCCAGAGAGCCTGCTCCTGCAGTTCACATGGCTCTTTCTAAACAAGCTATGGGATTAATCAGGATGCATGACACTGTTTATCTATATCATTTATTTCAGTTTGAGGTTTTCCTAAGTGATTACTCTGAGGCTTAGTCAATTACTTTTCTCTTTCCCTTGGGTTTCCCTGGTGTAGGAATCATTTGCATTCATTTCAGAAACTCCAAGAAAGTAGAAATCATTTAGGCTGCCTAGGCCTTAGGTTTTTCACCTGTGAAATGAGGATTGTGATCCCTTCTTTGTCCCTGCCTCGAAGGGATGTGGTAAAAAATAATAAAGGAATTAACTGGATACCAGCTCCTAGTAAAGATGTACCATGTAAATAGAGCTGCTGCTTCTTCACAGTTTTTCAACTCTGTGATTTCATGTGTCTTTCACTTTTGTGAGGGTTGCCTGGAAGGAAACACAGTGCACCAGATCTGCTATGATTAAGCAAAAGGTAAAACACTGGAAAATTGAGAAAAATCAAAGGAAATTCACTTATTTGTAGACGGATAATCAACTATTTTGCAACAAGGCTTTTGGGACTTGGAAAATCAACTTAAATGCCCAGAGTGATTTTAGTAGTCTGCCAAAACAAAAGAAAACTCTCAACACCATCTCTCTTCATCTTCACCACCTTATGTTGTAACTCCAGACCCTCATTTTCTGTTTCGTAGTTTGCTACAATCAGCTCGGACCTTCTATCTCTTCTGGATGCAGCCAGTTCTCTGCTTTCATCAAAGGAATCCTTCCCTAAAACTCTGAATGAGCTTCCTAAAACACAAATCTAGCCGCTCAAGGCCCCTGCTGAAAACCATTAACTGGCTCTTCTTTACCTTCCAGACAAAACCCACATGCTCTGACATGGTATCAGCTGTTCTTCATGATTTGACTCCTCCCCATTTCTCAAGTCTTGTTTTCCTGTCTTATTGACCACTCCCCTGGTCATTATTCACTGTCAACTCTAGAGAGAGGGGTAGAAAGGTCACCTGTCACTGGCAGTGCCCAAACAGGATCTACACTGTCCCTGTATGACCCCCCCCAACCCACATCATTCATCAGTGATGACGAGCTGAGGCCCTGGTCAGCCTCAGGAGATGGGATGACCCAAGAACTGAGGCTGGATTGGCCCACAGCCATGTGGCTTGGAGGAGGTTTGGACTGTCATGAGCTACTGGGCTAGACAATGTGTAAATGGAAGCACCCTGCAAGTGCCTGATCATAACAGCCTGGAAAGGGAGTAAGAAAATGAGGTAGAGTTTGAAATAGGGAGCACAGAGGTTTGGGGTTTCTTTTTCTTTCTTTTTTTTTTTTTTTTTTGGTGAGGAAGATTGTCCCTGAGCTAAGATCCATGACAATGTTCCTCTATTTTTTGTATGAGGATGACACCACAGCATGGCTTGATGAGCAGTATGTAGGTCTGCGCCTGGGATCTGAACCCATGAACCCTGGACCTCCAAAGCAGAGCAAGCAAAGTTAACCACTATGCCCTGGGGCCGGCTCCAGGAGCACAGAGGTTTGGAACTCAAGGGAGAAATGGAGTCTGGAGGGAGTCCTTCAGAAATGGTATACGGCATAGTTTTCAACTAGCTCAAGTTTACTTTTTTATAACACTTACCTTCAGTTTTCTTGTTTCCTCAGAGCAAGCACCAGCCCTGCCAGTCCCCTCTTCATCTCCTCAAAGCTGTCCTTGGGACTAACAGTGTACCCCAGCTGGCGTTTACAGCCACGAGTCTTAACAACGAGCAGGGCATCTCTTAACTCCAAATCCACCAATGTGAACCCAAATAGAAAGGCTGTACTGACACCTGAGGCTGTGCGTATGTGAGTGGAAGTTACAAACTGTGGCTAAACTCTCCAGGACAGAGCCTGAACCAAGGGTGTGGCTGCAGAGATGTAACGGATGGCACTCAGAAGGGGAGCCCTGATTTGTATAGCATCCGAAGATTGCTGTGGTGTAAATATCCTTATGGGCAATTTCAAGCTACCAATGTTTTTAAAAATGGCTTTCGAAAGTCCTGCTAATTTAAAAATCCTCTCTCTTGCACCAATATGAGCTAGCAACAGCACACCACTCAGCAAAACAAGCAGCTCCTGGGACACACACAACAGTCTTCTGAGAACCTTGCTGGGAACTGGGAACCTAAATAAACAAATAAATAAGCCCAGACCAAGATTGGAGCCCAAACCAACCCAAGTCCGTGGGAAGCACGAGTGGAGTGTGTTCTGGGGGAGAGAGCAGATGCCATCTTTCACGAGACAGAGTCAAGGCCTATAAAGAGACGCCCTGCAGATGCCCCACGGGCAGCCAGGAGGTTCAGATGCCATGCGCTCTCTCTTCAACACTCCTGTGGCCACAAGCTCTTTGGGGCTTACTCTCTGACCGGCCCTGTAATATATATATATATATAAAATCCCTCATCTCCCTCAGTCCTCACAATGCTGAAATGTAGGAATCCTTCCCACTTCTTGGGCAGCGGAACTGAGGCTCAGAGAGCCCAGTACCTTTCTGTAGCACCCATGCTTGCAGACACCTTATGAGTATGTGAGGACATCTGGATGCCTGTGTATACATCATGGGATGGACATCTGGATGCCTGTGTATACATCATGGGATGGTTTCAATCTGTACATCATATGCAATTTGATTCATTCTCAGGCCTTGAAATTAGTGACTGTTGTTCATTTTATAACAATCTGTATTCAATCAACATTTTCTGAATGAATTAATTTTAGACAGCATTTTTCCATAGACCACAATGAGTCACAGCCACCTGACAATAAAAATCACCCCCACTTCCTCCTGAATAGAGGCGAGGGGTGGGTGAGCTAGGTGACAATCGCTGTGCCTTTTAACGCTGAAATGGTGTGTAACGTTGTGCTCTTACAGTGTCGGCCGTTTGTTAAGCTCACATCATCTTCAGGAGGCTCTTCAGAGAAACAAACTCTCAGCACCACCACACACTGAGAAAGAGAAGCTCAGCCCGTCTAGCGACTTGCCCCAATTCACCCAACTTACAAGTGACAGAGTCAATATTCACACGCAGATCTACCCAAGGCCAGACTCAGCTCTTGCTCTTGATGACGTAACCTCCATGGTTCCTGTCACCTCCCACCCTCGAGCACACCCCTGCAGCTGTCTCCTGTCTCAGCCTGTACATGTGTACATTAGCAGCACTGTGGGCAAAGCCATTTCTTCCACGTGAACTCTGCTGCTTTCAATACATTTAAATCCAAAACCCAAAACCCAAATGTGTGCCACTCAGCACAATAATCACCTCTGCCAATTGAACTCCAAGTGCAAAGCTATTCAATAAATGCTGATTAGAAAGTTCAGGGAGCTATGACATGGCATGACCCCCTCGACCCCATGCCCCAGCCGTAATCGTAACTGGAGCTTGTCTGAAATCCCTCCGTTCATCTGTACTAACAGAGAGGATTTTAATCACAAACTTGCAGCTCCATCTCATTATGAAAGGGAAAAATCCCTTGCAATGTTGCTAGTTGACCGTAATCTAATGTGATGTATAAGACACTCCGCTGGATCCTCAGGCGTTCTAGAAATAGAACAGTAAAACACCTCTGAAATCTAAATTATATTTGAAATAGCAGATTAGATTATTCCCAGTGTCCTCAAACAAACCATAGCTTGCTGAAATTTATCTTGTGCTTTCCAAACAAGGCAGAGACTCCAGCCTGACATGCTGAATGTTTTATGAGTTCATCTACCTTGAAAGTCATACCAGTGTTTTCCTAATGCAGCAAATGGCTGATGCCTGCAAGGTCATAGGTGGTCTGGCATGAGGGCACCGACCCCACGTCTGGCTGGCTCTGAGGTCAGGCTGACCTGCAAGAATCAGGTGATATGTTTCACAGTCACACAGATGGGGGCTCTCCGCCAGTGTGGCGTTTACTGCTCTGTGACCTTGGATAAGTGGCTTAGACTTGCTGAGGCACAGACTCCTCATTTGTAAAGTGCTAATAATCCTATGTGCCTTGCAGAATTGTTGTGATGTTTAGGGTAATATGTGGAAAGAGCCCCAGGCTCATAGCAAGCCTCAATAAATTATACAGATTATTATTATGATTGTTATTACGAAAGAGAACTGAGAATTAGAAGAGTCTAGTCACAGCCATAGGAAATGACTGAAAGTTGATGACAAGACCATGTGAAATCAACTCTTCTTCCTTTTTTGTTTGTAAGTAACATTTCATTTTGAGATAATATAGATAAACATACAGGTATGAGAAATGATAACAGAGACATCTCCTTTAGCTTTTACCCAGCTTTCCCCAACAGTGATGTCTTGTAAATCTATATTACAACACCAGAACCGAGATACTGGCATTGTTACAGTCCAGCTAAAGAAGAATTCCATTACCACAGGATCCCTGACGCGTTCTGTCATAGGCACCCCTACATTCTCACTCCCCCTGAGGTCCTTAACACCTGGCAATCACTAATCTGTTCCCAATTTCTATAATTTGGTGATTCAAAAATTTTGTATAAATGGAACCATACAATATGTAAGATTTTGAGATTAGTTTTTCTCACTTATCATAATTCCCTGGAGATTCATCCAGGCTATTGCATGCATCATAGTTCATTTGTTTTCATTGCTGAGTAGTATTGCATGGCATGGATGTACCATGGTTTAACCATTTACTTGTTAAAGGACAACTAGTTGTTTACAGTTTGGGGTTATTTTAGCTAAAGCCACTATGAACATTTTTGTAGAGGTTTTTTTTGTGGAAACAGTTTAATTTCTCTTGGATAAATGATGAAGAGTGCAATCACTGGGTCACATCATAGCTGCATGTTTAGTTGTATAAGAAGCTACCAAACTGGTCCAGAACACTCTCATCTACAATGTGTGAGTGATCCAGTTTCTATGCATCCTCTCTAGCATTTGGTGTTGTCGCTGTTTTCCACTTTAGCCATTCTGATGGGTGTATAATGATAGCGCTCATCGTGGTTTTAATAGGCATTTTTCCTAATGGCTAAAGAGGTTGAATACTTTTTCAATGGTTGTTTACCATCTGTAGATCCTCTTTGGGGAAATGTTTTTCATATCTTTCGCCCATTTACTAATTGGGTTGTTTGTATTTTTACTGTCTAGTTTGAGACTTACATTCTATGTTCTATACTGGTCCTTTGTCAAATACATCATTTGCAAATATTTTCCTCCAGCTTGCTGCTTGCCTTTTCATCTCATGTGAGAGTCTTTCACAGCAAAGTGGAAGAGCAAAAGATTTTAACTTGAAGTTCTTCAATTTATCAATTTTCCTTTTATGGATTGTGTGTTTGGTGTCAAGTCTAAGAACTCTTGCTTAACCCCAGATACTGAAGATTTTCTCCTATGTTTTGTCTAAAAATTACACAGTATTTCCTTTAAGTCCATGACCCATTTTTGGTTAATATTTGTATAAAGTATGATGTTTAAGTCAAGGTTCATATTTGATCTATGGGTGTCCAGTTGTTTCAGCACCGCTTGTCGAGGAGGCTATCCTTCCTCCATTGAGTTACTTCTGCACTTTTGTTAAAAACCATCTGGTGTATTCGTGTGGGCCTACTGCTGATTCTTTATTCTGTTCCGTAGATCTATGTCTCTGTCTCTCCACAATACCACGGTTTTGATTATCGTAGCTATTTGGTAGACCTTAATGTTGAGTGGAGTGACTCCTTCCACTTTATTATTCTTTCAAGAAATTCCTTTTAGCAATCTAGGGGTTTTGCCTGTCCACACCAATTTAGGAACAAGCTTGACCGTGTCTAAAAGAAGCTTCCTGGGATTTTGATAGGAATTGGACTAAACATACAGATCAATTTAGAGACAATTGACACCTTTATTATGCTGAGTCTCCCAATCCATGAACATGCTATGTCTCTCCATTCATTTAGCTCTTCATTGATTTTTTTCAACGTTTTGTCATTTTCCATATACTGATTATGCACATATTTTGTTGTGTATACCTAGGTGTTTCATTTTCATTGGAGCCGTTGTAAATGGTATTGTGTTTATAATTTTGGTTTTCCCCTGTTCATTGTTAGTATATAGAAGTAAAATTGATTATTTTGTGTTGATCTTGTATCCTGTGACCTTGCTGAATTCACTTACTAGTTCTGGGAGCTTTTTGTAAATTCTTTGGGACTTTCTACATAGACAATCACATCAGCTGCAGATAGGGTGATGCTGCAAATAGGGTGAGTGCTGAGGAAAACACGGGATCTACCCCTTTCTCACTTGCAGGTCTATCTTGCAAATTCCAGACTCCAATCCATGGTTTCTTCCCTATGCTCACACATGAGCAGCAAGTAGGGATAAGCTTTCAAAACCCAGGCTCACTAATCCCTGTACAAGGAAAGGAGTAGCCCAGATTTAATTTTCCACTCATGCATATTACATCACACAAGGCGTTTCCATCTCAAGAAGGCAGAGTTAGCTATAGAAAGTTTGATATTCAAGTAGTATTAAAAAACATCCTGACATTTTAAAAATAGAAATACAAAGAAGTCCACCTTACAGATTTACTGTGAATGCCAAAGGACAAAAAGTGTATAAGGAAGCTCTTTGCACCGTGTAAGTTGTACAACAGCTGTTAGCAATTGTCGCCAGCCGGAATTGTCTCCAGCCGTGAATTTGCAAATCCACAACACCCTACACTCTCAACTGCAAGACACAGGGAAGCAGGAACCTCCACTGTATGAGTAGAGATGCCAGGATCTTTGAGACTCTCTAAATGGTAGCCAAACAAAAGTATTTCTTAATAGATAAGAATCTCCACAAAGGCTTTGTTGTCTTCAAATTTATATATACGTGGTAGTGCTTGAGGAGGGGATAAATCAACATAACAAAAAGTATCCTATATTGAATCAAATGATTACAATTTATCCTACTCCTTAGGGGCCTTTTAAATAAACATTAAACTAGACTAAGACACAATAAAGCCTGTAAAAGAAGATTTTAGCACAGGTAAGTTTATTTTACAGACCCTTTTTTCATCTAATCAGCCCAGTGAAATCCTGAAATCCAAAGGGAAATCATGTCATAATCAATAGGAGTTTTCAAAAAGCAGTTTCTGAGACCCTACTTGACACCTCACCCCCTCCTTGCTTTTATTAGATTCTGATTGGTTAGATATTAAGCATTCCCAGGGAATCTTTATTTTAAACTAATTCCTGGGCAACTCTGCCTCACAATGGGAATGAGTAACCAAGCCAACTTCAGGTTCCCAAAGGTAAGAATGTTCAAGATAAGTCAAGTGTTCTTGGGGATGAAATTCAGGGCATGTGGCGATCTGGGAATGAGTAGAAGAAGGACACTGGAGTCGTGTCGGAGCTCCTCAAAACAGAATATGGGGGGAAACACAAAATCTTCTCCTGGGGAGCTGCCTGGTGGTGCGGCAGCTAAGTTTCGCATGTTCCACCTTGGTGGCCTGGGGCTTGCTCGTTCTCATCCCGTGTGCGGACCTACGCACTGCTTGTCAATCCATGCTGTGGCAGGTGTCCCACATATAAAGTAGAGGAAGATGTGCGTGGAGGTTAGCTCAGGGCCACTCTTTCTCACCCAAAAAGAGGAGGTTTGATTACAGATGTTAGCTTAGGACTAATCTCCTCCCCCCGCCGACCCCTGCTGGAAAAAAGAAAACCTTCCCCTGCTCTGTAGAATTATGATGTTTGAGGCTCTCTCCTGGTCTGACCATCTATTAAAGGAAGACCTTGTCTGTGCAGTGACCTGTCTTCTGCTTTTCCTGCTTCCATTTCCAAAACTTCCTCTAAAGATGAAGCTATAAAATGAGAGGTTTGAGGTCTGACCTTCTGCTGGAATTAATTTTCTTGGGCAAATATTCTTCATAATAAATCACAAATAATTTATTAAGATCAGAAGGAAAATAACTTAAGATGAAGACAAAAAGTTGAATTTATTATTTCAACCACCAAAAAATCTCATCTCTTTTTTGTGAACACCATATTTTCTGTGTAGGAAAAGGACACATAACATATGCATGAAAATCAATGCATCTATATTGTGTCCAAACAGTGCCGACGGAACTAACAAATGAATAATCAGTCTAGCCCATTCCTTTGAAAAGAAATTGATTTCTCAGCACTTTTCCCTAAACTCTAGTTGCTTTGAAAAAAAAATCATTTTCTTTCTTTCTGTCACCAGTGCATTTTCAACGTGAGCATTTTCTCATCTAATGATTGCTTTTGTGGTTTTCCCCCACTGATTGGATCTATCTAATTATCCAAATAGCTATTTAAGTAGACTGCATTTTCACTGATGTCCTTAAAGCGCAGCTTGAGGAGATGCAGCGTTCCATGACCTTTAAACCACACCTTCCTCGGCTCAGCCCTGAATGAAATACGGCACCACAAGCAATCTTGACACCGATACTTATGATTGTTGTTGAAATCTACATGTTTTAATTTTTAATAGCCAAACACAGCAGCTACATGGCCATAACAGGTGATTGAAAGTGTTTGTAGAAGATGTGAATCTGGCTGTTTTCCACTTATAGGAGGACATGAACTCGGATTTATCACTGAAGCCTATTTTCTGTTGACATATTTATGAACATCGATGTAGTTTGGGAGACTTTGCTCCACTCTGTTCAGCCTTCCTGGAGACCATACTGTAGCCTTTCACCAATGTGCTCTCCACTTTGAAAAGCACCCTAAATGGAAGCATGATAGTCTTTCTAACGTCATTTTGTATGACTTTGTATGAATGTCTGAATCAGTCAGCTGTTATCTTAATAGATACATTATATTCACGAATTATTTTTATTTGTATATATGTGTTTGTCAAAACCCAATATTTTCCTAAGTACTTATATTGTGACCATTATTCTCTTCTCTCTTGTGTGATTGATATATGGATTGCCCTTATAAGGATTGCATTTGACATGTTGTCCACATAAGCGACAGAATATGGGAATACATGTAGATTGCAATATGACAGTTGGGATATTATTGCACTGTCTTCATTTTGAACCAGAAGAATTGGATTGAATGTCAATTTGTGTGTGGTATTATCTTTTTCATGGACTTAAATATATAGCAACAATAATAAGCTTCTGGATTTGTCAAGCAGCTTTTCCTGATGGTATTCTTTTCCTTGCTTTTTGATTCTAGTCTCACCAGTCTTCCCATGGTTCTTTAAAAAACCAAACTTCCTCCTTCCACAGGGTCTTGGCATGTGCTGTTCCTTTTAGTCAGAATGCCACCCCATTCCTGCATGCCACTTTCTACATGTTGCTTAATTAATTTCTACTCAACCTACAGATATGAACTCAAATGTGATTTTCTCAGGAAATTCTTCTCTACTGTCCATCATCATGTAGCCCACAGCACTAAACTTCTCCAAAAACAGAGCTTGTCTCAACCACTAAGAATTGTTCATCAGGTCAAGAAGCCAGGGGTGAAAACAGAATGGCTGGGGATAACTAGGAGAGACTTGAATGCACATATTTTACCTATTGAGGATGATTTTCACCAGGGGAGTGACATGGTCAGGATTATGTTTTAAAAGGATAACCCTGGCAGTGAAGTAGTAGCTAAAATGACATTGATTTAAGGAATATTCAGGACTAAATTAGTGATTAAGATTTGATGACTAACTTGGTATGGATAAAGGAAGAAGAAGGACTCTGAGACATCCTGTGAATTTCTGGCTGGGTGACTGAGTAAATGGTGAGGTGTTGAGATAAGAAGGGATGCAGATGAGGATGGATGGAAGCAGGAGGAATGACAGTTCTGTCTAAAACGTGCTGAGTCTGAAGTTCTGCAAAGCAGCCAGCTGGGGTGTGAAGTTTAGATATAGACATTTGAAAGTCATCAATACGCTGGTAGTTTAAATCAAGAGAACTTCTGAATTCAACCAGAAAACAATGTGAGTATTACGACAGGCATGGGTAGAGGATAGAGAACTTGCAAGTAACAGAGATAAAGACAGGAAAAAGGCTCAATGACCCCCAAAGTGCATGTTGCCAAAGCCATTAGAGTGAAGGATTTTCAATCAAGATCAAGGCAAACAGTAGCTCAGGGAGAAGAGTGGGCCAGTGAAACGAACTGTGCAACATAATCATCAGATCAGAAATATAATGCTGAGAAGAGTTTCCTTGGAATGGTGAGAGGCAGAAGGCCAACAATGTAGAAAATCAAATTCATTTGCTGTGGGTGTCCCATGCACCAGTAAGTATGACAAAGACTCTTTGCTTGACCAAACTGTAGTCAGGCCCATCTTCTTCCGGGTTCATATGTGCACTTCTTTGTAAAGTCTAGTTTTAGCAAGAACTGTGCTAAATCAGTTTGACCAAAACCCCCATGCTTGGTATCTGATGGAGTTCCTCAGCCTGCTCCATCCCCCAGGTGACGTCTGATCACCCTGGCCTGTCTTCAGCAAGAATCTTGTAGGTTAGTTTAGCCAGAACCCTATTATCCCTGATGCTTCCTCTTAGTAATTTTCCATCCACAGACCCCCATCCTACTCCTTGGCTATAGATTCCCATGTGCCCATTCTGTGTTCAGAATTGAGCCCAGACTCTCTCCCCCACTGTAAAATCCCATTGCAGTGGTCTCTCTATCTATTATGATGGTCCTGAATAAAGGCTGCCTTCTCTAACAAGTGTCAATGAATATTGTTTTTGACAGTTGTCCCATGGTCCCAGAAGCTCTAATGGCCATTTTTATTTCTTTTTCATATATACACCATTGTTATAACAAGAATGTAAGGATAAAAACAGCAGTATGATGGAAAATTTTGGAGTCATTGTGCAAATAAAGAAACTGAAGCCCAGGAAAATGTAAGCAATTCCTCCAGGATCACATGGTTAGTGACCAACAGAGGCCTAAGATTTTCTCTGTCATGGAACTTCAATGACCAGCAAGTTTTCTCCCTTCCCCGTTAAAGACATGGCCGTTTAGTGACCCCATGGAGCCCCTGAGACAACTATTTTCCTTTCAGATCTCAGCAGCTTTTATCGGCCTCTTGACAATGTTGATATCTGGAAGGTGACTGGACACAGAATCAAGTCGTAAATAAAGAGAAAACCTTTCAGTGAGATTGCGTGAATATCATTACAATGTTTCCTCAAAATGTTCTTCACACTAACTAGTCTCTACCAACATTGCAACATTGCAACCAACAATCCTACTTTGAATACTTGATGCTACAGGCAAAAGACACAGAGGGTGAGGATTTTGACGACTGCTGTCAAAGGGTCTGTTGAAGACTTAACATGAAGATATCTTTTTTCAAGGCTATCTTTAAAACCAGTCCTTCATCCCCTCCCAGAGCTTTAGTCCCCCAATATTTGTTTCATGTGCATTACTCACATTCAGCCTTTTACGCAAAAGGACCTTGTTTCACGTAAATCCCTAAAAGAAGAAGATAGAAGGCAAATGCAAAATGCAGATGATATTTTATTAAAACCTGTACTGAGAGAGAAGCACTTCTGGAATGGTAGAGTAAGGACCTCCAAAATCTTGGTCATCCATAAAAACAACAACAACATTGGAAAAAATTGTCAAAATCAACTTTTTCAGAACTCCAGAAATTAACAAAAGGCTTAAAACAATCTGAGGAACATTTACTCAACAGAAGTGACTGAAACTAAGCAAGAACAGCAAGCTTGCTGCTGCTTTGACTCATCCTCTTCCCATCCCCCTCTTCCTAGCTTCATGGTCACCTTAAACACCAACAGCCTCCCAATCACAGTAGCTCTGGGAACCAGAAGCCTCACAGCAACTGGAAGGAGCAAAAGGTACTTGGAGCTCCAAAAAACAGTTTAATTCCCAGAAAATTGTCATTATTTAACCCATCTAGACGCTCCCTGGAAACTCCTCGCTCATAAGGGTTGTCTTTATATGACCTGACTCAGAACTTGCTCAATGAGAACAGCTATTTCCCCAAGACGTGTTTTGCCAAAAACCAATTGCAGTTGTTTAAAATTAGAACTGCCTGAGGTGATGAGAAAAGTTGGGGCAGACAAAAGGATGATCAAAAAACTTAAAAGGAAAGCAAGGGAATGATGTCCATAGTGGAATTTGGAAACTTCTGAGATGTTCCCGGAAATCTAGAAGACCAGGCACAAACATAGGACGGTGTGCATGGCTAGGGGTGTATACACAGGGGAGAAGGCCGTAGCTCTCCCTGCTGGGCAACTTTGAGGTTCTGTGTAAGCAGGAAGTGAAGACTAAAGCAGAGTTTTAAATCACCGGAGTGTTGAAGACACGCCTTAGATATGTGCACAAAGACCCTCAGCAAATGCTGGGATATTTGTTGGTTAAAGGCATTTAATGAAATCTCTCTCCATTAATTTATTAATCCTAAGTCATCTAAGCACAGACTAGAGTGACCACACAATGTAAAGAACACATTTAACAAGAGAAGTACAAGATTTGTACAATGAAAACTACAAAAGATTGTTGAACATAATTTAAAAGGACTTAAATAAATGTAAAGACATCCATGTTTTTGGATGAGAAGAATTAATATTGTTAAAATGTCAATTCCCCGAAACTAATTTACAGAGTCAACATATTCCATATTAAAATCTCAGTTGACATTTTACCCTAAAGTAACATATTCATATGGAAATGTAATGGACCCACGATAGCCAGAACAATCTTGGAAAAGGACAAAATTTGGATGACCCATACTTCCCAATTTAAAAACATACAAAGCTACAGTAACCAGGAGAGTGTCGTACTGGCGTAAGGCTAGATATATAGATCAATGGAACGTAACTGAGAGGCCAAAAGTAAATAAACTTAAGTTTATGTCAATTGATTTTCTATAAGGGTGTCAAGACAATTAAATGTCTTTTCAAGAAATAGTGCTGGGACAACTAGATGTCTGTGTGCAAATGAATGCAGCTAGACTCCTCCCTTGTATCATATGTAGAAATAACTCTACATGATTGATAGACACAAATGTAAGTGCAAAACTAGTAAACTCAAAATAAATAGATCTGTGAAATTTTGTGACTTTAAGCAACGAGCTCTTAAAACATGATGTCAAAAGCGTATTTTTTTTTAAAAAGATAAATTAGACTCCATTAAAATTAAAAAATTTTGTGCTGTACCATGAAAAAGTCAATTTACAAAACAGGAGAAAAAATTTGTGAATCATACCATTGGTAAGGGATGGTATCCAGAATAAAGAAATTTTGCCACAAGAACTCATGCTCAATATTATTAGTCATTAGAGAAATGCACAGCAAAATCATGAGATGCTTCTTCACACTCACTATGGTGGCTAAAATCAAAAAGACAGACAGCACCATGTGTTGTTGAGGATGTGGAGAAATTGAATGCTCATAGACGTCTGTTGGGATGGTAAAATTGTGCAGCCACTTTGGAAACTAGTTTGGCAATTTCTGAAAATGTCAAACTTAGAGTTACAACATGAGCCAGCAATTTCACTCCTAGGCATATACCTAAGAGAACTGAAAGCATGTGTCTACACAAAACCCTGTACACAAATGTTCATGGTACTATTATTCACAACAGCCAAAAGTGGAAACAACCCAAATGTCCATCAACTGATGAATGGACAGATAAAATGTGGTCTATTTTTACAATGTAATCTTACTAGGCAATAGAAAAATGAAATACTGATACCTGCTACAACATAGATGAATCTCGAAAACATTATGCTAGAGGAAAGGAGCCAAGTACAAAAGACCATGTATTGTATGATTTATATTAAATAGCCAGACTAAGCAAATCCATAGAGAAAAAAGTGATTGGTGGTTTTCAGGGGATGGGAAGCGGCAAATTGGGATTGACTGCTAACGTGTACAGGGTTCTTTGGGGGATGATGAGAATATTCTGAAATTAGATAGTGATTGCACAACTATGGGAATATACTAAAAAGCAGTGAATTGTACACTTTAAAGGGTGAATTTCAGAGTATGTTAACTGTATTTCAATAAAGGTGCTATTGAGGAAAAATGAAGGGGAGAGAGGTATTCTCTAGATCAGGGAAAGAGATGAAGACATCAGGCCTTGCACTCTCTTGTTATGACGCAGTGAAATGGGAGGGGGGAGTGGTAGGGGTATCCTTCAGGAGCTTCACCTAAAATCTGTGTGACATCAGGAATTACCACAATCATTATTAGGCTTAAAAATAGATTTTGATCAATAAAAATCTTTAACCTTGCCCTTTAGGTTTTTCTAGATGGTAAAATTTTACAATAATTCACATGGCCCTCTTTTCTTGTTTAATCTCTCACATTATAACCTAAGTCATTTTTGGGGTCTGTAAAATATATGCATTGAATATAAAAGCTTTTCTCAAGCACATTATTGAGATTACACTTTTAAATTCATAATTGAAAATTCGGCATAAATCTCTATTTTATCACACCTAATGATTACTGCACTTCCCTTCTTTTAACCCAATTATTTTTCAATTAGAATTTCAAATGATTTTTCAAGTTTCTATGCCCCCTCTAAGTGACAGAGGCACTCCACATAGTTTATTTCAGTTACAATTTAAATATTATGTAATGAGGACATTTTAAAGTGTCAATTAGAATATCATGATAAGAAAACCAAATTCACTAACGAAATATAAGATAATAAATATCTAATTATTTCTTGATGAAAATCTCCATTAGATACTTTTAGCATTTCATTAATGTGTGAAAGAAACATAACAAAGTTTTTTAAAAATCCCTTAGAGTTTTTAATCACCTCCCTCTATTCTCCAAGAGCTGCTTAATTCATTTATGATCTCCTTGGACCTGCTGTTGTTCTCAGGGGAAGCAGGGAAAGGACTTCAAGGAAGAAAGAACAATGTGTGTAAGAGGACTGAGGACAAGGAAGAAAGCACGTCAACTCCAGAGAACTTGATTCGTTTAAAATAATTGGAACCCATGGTGTATAAGGAAAAGCAATAAGAACTTCTGGATTTCTCTTATTTAATCCTTTAAAAAACAAAATCTATAAAGTTAATATTATATATAGGAGGGAATTATGACTCAGCCTGTGTAAGCAGCTTACACAAACTCACAAAGTCCTGACATAGCAGAATGAGGCCTTGTACTCATCTTCACAAAATGCGAGTCTTCTGTCAGTGTTGCCTTTCCCATGGCTGCCTCTCTCAATGTTCCTGCCGTGAAGAAAATGTCCTGCGTATAGGGAGGTGGAAAATGAATAAATACTTGAAAAAGGAGGGGCACTGAAGGGATGTGCATCTCATTCATCCTTGGTAACTTTGTGGCCAATCCCACTCTGCTTGATTCACAGACCCCATGCTTGTGCGAGCTTACTGAGCTAAAGCAGGAGTTTCAGGTTGTGTTTCTGTACAGACGGATAATCCAAGCAGATGAATTCTTAATTGAAAGAAAATTCCAAGTAATGATTGGTGACTATGCCTTGCTGCCTTGTGATTTGATGAATAATCAGACCATACATACTGTCAACCAGAGTTGAGATGGGCCCAAACTTTCAAATAGAGCCATCTCTTTAGTAATAGTTTAGCATGCGTAACATTTTCTATCAACACCGAGGAAGTAGGGGAGAAGTATATGAATGTGTGGACACGACTCCATTTCTTTTACTGATTAGCCTTTCAAAGTAGAAATTGAAATATCCATTCACGCTCTCTATGAGCATTTCCTAAACATATGTTGCATATCCAGCTGTGAATTAGATTGTTTTGTTAAATGAATACATCAAAGGCCCAGCTCACCTCTACAAGTCATTTATAATATATAACCAGTTAGTAAAATACAGCATATATGTGGGGAGAAAAGAAATTACAGACAAATCCCAAGTGAGTAATGAAGGGAGCTGTGAAGTTTTAAGAATAGCGGCCCAGGGCTTCATCACTTAACACTCATGAGACTTCAAGCATACTACTTAGCATCTCTGTCTCAGTTTTCTTGTCTATAAAATGGAGACGATATATTTTATCGCCTACGTTGTTATTACAATAAATATTATGCATGTGAAGTATCTAACACAGTCCTTGAGAAATATTAAATACTCATTAAATGCCAATTATTATTTGATAATTAATATATTGTTTGAAATTACAGCTAAACTGTTTACGATCTCAAGTCATTCATCTTTGGTTGGAGTCTAGTCAATGAAAATGTGGAAATCAATCCAGGCAGAGGATCCTGAAGATCCGCTCTAGGCAGAGATCCTCGAGCTCCAAGTGAAAGGCTCCAAAAGATGCTGTAATAGCAAATACCGTTTTGCCTCTGATTATCCATACCTCCATCAGGCCTTTGAGTCCTTTTTCTCCTTCTCACTTCTATTACTAGCCTAGATTTGTCAAACATCTGCCCTTGTGTGTTGATGAGTGTAACTTGAGCTAGGACACAAATTACCTTGACACCCTATTACAGAGATTGGAAATGCTATTTTCATGTATCTGCTAATAGCTGTCCTCCCCAATAGCGCCCATGTGACCTTTAAATATCACAGAAGCTAAGTGGCAATGGAGAATAATAATGGCATTTTAATTGATTGGTAAATTATTGAGCAGTGCTAGCTAATACTCTGTAATACCTTTTCCCTCTCCCTGCCCCACTCCAGCTCATTGGAACAAATCATTATGCTCTCTGGAGGGTTCCTGTTTTTCTTACACGGGAATCTGTGATCCATTTGACCCCGTCTTCTGTGGTATAAAATATAGGTTAACTAACAGAATGTGCAGATTAATGTTAGGGAAAATAGCTATGTGGAAATTGTATGCTAAGAGCAAATGTCATTGTAGACTCCATTTCACTCCAGTTCTAACGACTCATGGTAAAATATAATGGATGGTACTTTGAATTTATTCTTGCTATTTTTGTAAATATGATTTTTTTAAAAATAAATTTACCAATGAATTTAAAGTTTCTTTGGGCATGGTTCTCTGGGGTTCCTGCATTTCTGACCTTGGTAGTAATTACCAAGCTCTTATATTGGTCACAAGTGAGTGACTACAAAATCCTTGTCCCATTATAAGGCATTACCACTTTTGGAAGTATTTTCTTTGTAGAAATCCAGATATAACCCTCCCAGCCCAGTGAAACTCTGGCCTTAGAAAAACTCCCAAACCTTTTCAACCTATGCTGACTTTACCCCTTGGAAATATTTAGAATTTTGACCACACTAGATATTAAGACTAAAAACTCTTTTGCACTGTCTAATGTTTTTAAATCTTGCCTTTGCAATTAGATCTCAGTTTTCAGGAAGGCCTTACAGGTCTCCAACACTTTTCATGTCACACGTTGTAGGAAGCAGTGGGAAGTGTGGTAGAAGTGGGGCACAAAGAACCATCAGGAGCAGCCTGTGTGACCATGAGCAATGATTCTCTGAATCTTGATCTCTTAATCTGTAAAGTTTCATGGAATTGCTGTGAGGAGAAATAAGAATTCTTGGTGGTCGCCATACTAGGTGTTTTGGGTGGATACATATCTTTGCAGCACAGACCCCCTTCACAGAGGGCCTTGTTGCCCCAGCTGTTGAGAGTCTAGTCAGGGGACAGCCCCCAGCTCCTTTGGGCTTTGCCTCAGCTGCAAAGAGCTGCCTTGCTCAAGGACACATCTGTCCCAGAGCAGCCCACATCTAATGATTGATCATCAATCAATTTTAATCCTAAGCAATAAAGTTCTGATTGTCCTTATACGTTCTTATATGCACCTCACAGCTCCTAGTGGGGTTGGCTGAGGCTTTGTCAGGCTTGTATCACAGTTCAGCTTCTCCTTCTGCTCAATCTTAGATCCTCAACCTCTCTTCCACTGATGTTGATCCCTAAATCATACCCTACCTGACGAATGCTGTCTCATCATCTACTTCTAAAGAATAAAACCTGCAATGTCGCTTGATACATACTAATCTTATAGCTGAATCTTTATTTCTTCCCCCAGGATAGGAGACCAAGCCTTCTTGGCTTCCTCATCCTCCTTCTTTCTGCATTATCAAATGAGATCCTTCAAGCTGATATCACTGCAAAACTCCCTAACATTATCGCTCCCCATTCTCAAAACACTCACTCCCACTCATCCATCACCACCACCAACATAAACATGGAACAACTTAGGATACCCCCAATAGTCTCACATTTTTTTGCCCTATGTGGAATGTCCTCCTCCTTCAAAATGCCATAATAATTCCTTTACCTCCTTGAAGATTTATTTCCACCTTCAACTCCTCTGAGAAATCTTTTGGCCCCTTAGTTTGTGCTTGGTGTTCTCATGGCACTCTGGGCTCCCTCTTTTATGTAACCATTGTGCTGTGATGTACGTTTTTATGTATATCTCCCCTGTTAGCCTGTAAACTCACAAAGGGTGAGCTCAGAAGTGGGCCATAAAGCCAAAGAGGGGGGCAACATCAATGCAGTGGGGTAGAGATGGCAATTCAGGAGCAGGGGTGAAAAAAAGAGAAAATATTTCACTCCAGAGTCAGATGATTGATCTTGGATGATCATTCTGCTCATCTGAAAATGGGGATAATAATAATTCATAAAAAATGTGATGAAGAGTCTTTATCCTCTGTGGTGAGGGTTAGAAATATATTTGGAATTTTTGGCACAAGCAACATGACCATCACTGCATGCCATCTATCTGTCTAATGACAAGATGGTAGAGGACCACTTTACTTACTTCCTAATTCTGCTCAGGAACAGCTCTGTGATGTGACCACTCATGTTTAGACTGGTGTTCCTGGCCTTGATAAGCTTAAACTTTTGCAGAGCAGGCATTGCCAACAAGACTGCATTCTTTCCTACAAAATGGGCAGGAACTTTTGGAGGACCTTCCCCAACTGAAATCACCCGCATTTAAGAAACGGTGTTTTCTCCTTGAAAGCAGACCGACTTGTTTGCCTTGAATTGATGTGGTTTCCCTCTGAGTATTTCTCTATGGATGGGGAGAGGGTAACAGCAACAGCCCACAAGCCCAGCACTAGGATCTGCACTTCCAGAAAAAGAAAGCTTCTCCCTCACTGCTGAGCCAAAGTTGTAAGAAGTCTGCGTTCCACTAACCCCCATGGGCCAGTATAGGGCTTGGAAATCTTTTCAATACATCTCTGAGAAACACAAATGGAAGACTAGCAAGTGCTGTCCTGCCATGCCACCAGTACCAGGAGTCAATCAGAGGTCAAAGAAAAAAACAAGGTAAAGGAATCTCATCGAGCGTTCAACTCTCCTTTTCAGCTCACATTGAGCAGTTAGAATGATGGTGATCAGCTCAGATAACCCAAGAGCTGTAGAGAAAGCTGTGTACTCTGCATTTGGCAATTGGCTCACAGGCTAGCAATCTAGATGCAGTGCATTAAGATCTCTTTCCAGATGTACAGCATAGTGAGTGGGTCGGGGCTAAAAAGGGGAGGTGTGAGGAGAGATTTGAAATGCTCCTCGAGTAGTTAGTAAAATTTCCAGGGTCGCAGAACTAATTTCTAGCCCACTCTGATGTCAGATACAACTGACCCTAAATAATTATGAAGTGCCAGACCCCCGTTCTGGTAATGGGATAGAGAGAGGCAACATGGTGGTTTGGTGAGAAAGGGCTGAGACTCTGGAGTCAGTGTGCCTGGAGATGAGCCTCTCTCACCTACTGGCACATCATAAGGCTTGGGCAACCAGCTCCTACTCTGTGCCTCAGATTCCTCATCTGTGAAATGAAGATAAGAAAATACTTGCCCACAGAGTTGTTGCTAGGATAAATGAGTTAATACAAATTAGGGATTTAGAGCAAGACTTCAGTAACTTCTCAATAAGTGGTAGATATAAATATTAATGAGGAGAAATGTAAGCACAGTCCCTCTGCTCCCTCTAACCTCCAACTGAGCTCCAGATACTTTCCCCTGCCCACAGCCCCTTACCGCCTCACTCCCTGGGGCTGCTGTCAACCTTTGCCATCATCAATGACTTTGAATTATGCGTGCTGGTGTAGCTGGCTCCATTTCCTGCATCACCATGTTCCTCAATACCTAGTCTTGAAGGAGCCAGCCTCGTGGCATAGTGGTTAGGTTCATGTGTTCTGCTTCAGCAGCTCGGGATTCACAGGTTCGCGTTCTGGGCACGGACCTACAGACTGCTCATCAAGCCATGCTGTGGTGGCACCCCACATACAAAATAGAGGAAGATGGGCACAGATGTCAGCTCAGGGATAATAATCTTCCTAAGCAAAAAGATAAAGGTTGGCAACGGATGTCAGCTTAGAGCCAATCTTCCTCATCAAAAGAAAAAACCTAGTCTTGTAGAAGTCCTCTCAAACTCAGCTTCTTCCCTTCAATCCACTCAGATGCAGCAGTTTCAGGATCTAATTCTGACAATATCTGGCTTCCTGTCTATGATCTTGAAGACATCGTTTAACATGATTTGGCCTCAATTCTTTATTCATGATAGAGGAGCTGGGAATATACCATATTTAAGGTCAGTTTCCACTTTAATTTCCTGTGATTTTATGACTATAGCCTGTGAGTTATTAAAAAAAAATCCAATTCCACCTTATGAATCTAAGACAAACACACCAGATGTTCCCCCAAGATGAAAATGGGGTTTGGCATTATCAAGGTAAAGATCTCTGGACCCAGGTCATAATGGAAGAGGCATTTACCCATAGCAAACTATCAGCATCAAAGGAAAGCCAAGGATATACTGAGGAAAACGGCCAAACAAGGAGGCCTTGACCTGATCTTCTTAGAGGATAAAGGTTAACAGTGAATCACATGCTAAGACAGTAAGCAATAGAAGAAATAACCTGGAAGCAAATGCTTTAAAAAAAAAGGCTGGGAACACCAGAAACCAAAAAAAATTCTGGGAACTCTTCGTGTTAGTGGTTACTCATAGGCAAAGATTTTATTTTCAAAGAGCTGAACAGATGTGATTTGAAGATCACAATTTAATCAGGAATCTGAAAGAAGGAAATAACTCAATATCTCCTTCCGGATTTCAACAGAACTAAAGTTCTAAGGTGTGCACATGCGCAGGTACAATCTCCTAAACTGGAGTCAAATGAGATGTTAAAAATATTCAAGCTGGAGACCATGTGGAAAACATTAAATAGAGTTGAGCCCAAATCAGGAGTCCTGATGTTTTGCTGTATCTCTCTCCTTCTAGCTTCAGTATGGTCATCTGAAAGAGCTCCACAGTGTTTGATGCTTTAATTTTCTTCCCTGTGTATAAGATAATTTGTTTTCACTTGAAGTAACATCTGTTTCTGTAGCTAATTATCAGATGCCGATCAATTTAATAAAGCCACAAGGATTTCCTGACCTCTTTATGCATAATCAATGAATTTAGATGCAAAATGTGAAAACTTTACTTTTAAAAAATGATCTAAATCTTCCATTAACATCTTGATTTGGTAATTATGTGGTACGTGCAATGAGAGAGCTATGAAAACATGACATTATGGCAACAAAGATCATTCAGTCATGACAGGGTGGCAAGAGAGAGGCTGGGGAAGTGGCTGATCTTCCCTTTGTCCTTGAACAATAGCTCCCACTCTATTACCTGAAGTACTTGTATTTTACACCCCCTACAGTTAATGTTCCTATCCCATCTGTTATAATAGGTATCATTTCTAGAGTGTTCTAGGCATTTTGCATACATTTTCAACACTTAAACCTCCCAGTAATCCTTCAAATAATTATTAATATTCTCCTTTTACAGTTGGCTGAGAGAGGTAAGTAACTTATGGGGTCTTTCCAGGGGGAGTCATAATTTAAACCTTGGCCTCAGGACTCTGGAGTCCAGTCTCCATCTTAAACCTCCCTCTTTGACTTCTTTATTTCACCGCAAATTGAACACATGTTTCCAGGGCTATTAGCTCTGTATCTGCTTCTTGTTTGCTCATCTGTGATAGTTGTGGGGGAAGTAAGCAGATTTGATTCTCATAGATTTCAAAAGACATCATGCAAGGTCCAGAATTTTCTGTTTCTGGGGTTTGGGCAATTAGTAGGTAGACCATCTTTACTATGAATAGAAGGAGTAAACATTCAAGCTGACAGGCGGCCGGTGAAAGAATGAATCAGGAAGGAGATTTTAGTGTGGAGAAGACTTGCACCATGATGACCTAAGAGTCACTAGAGGCTATAGAAGATTCCTTTTCTTAAAGTCAAAATGCAGTTTGACTTTCAACTTAACCTTGTGTGCCAAACAAACATGGGAACAGAAATTAGCAAAAGAGACCACTTGTGTTTTTGCTGTCAAATCTAACACTCTTTCTTTCACTGAAGACATTCTTTTTTAGCCGAGACATTAAGACAATAGCAATAAAGGCAGCGGTGAAGTATAACTGATGAGATAGCAGTCGCCTGGAGGGGAACCTCCTTAAGGTCCTTCCAGGCTCAACTTTTGGGCCTCAGTTTCCTCAAATACGTGCAGATGAGAATGCTACCCCGTCTCTCACACAGTTATTTTGAGGACCAATGAGAGAGTTTAAGATGCAGACACCTTGAAAGCGTAAAGAGCCAGATCAGTATAAAGTATTATTTGGTAATAAAGTGTTTGTTAGTTTCCACATGACATTAGATTTCTATCTAATGGGAGCCATCGCTTTCATGTGCTCGTTTCAACATTGACTAATAAAGATTTTATCAGTGAAAGTTCAATGCAGAAGAAGTGACACTTTTATTAAATTATTTTCTTTCATAACAGAAAGGTAAATAAAACATTACTTCCTAAGTTTACTAGCTGTTCTTCCCTGCTTCTGTCACCATTATGCCACGTCTTTGAAAGGCAGTGTGACTGAGTATGATCACAGCACACTGGGTTCTTTTCTTATTTTCCAGCAACTATAGAATTAGAATATGCAAGGCTTTCAAATTAGTACGTGGTACTTAGAATTTGATGCGTAAATGTATCTTACTTTAGGCATTAAATGTATAATGGAAATTTTACATAAAATTTTTTTTAAACAGTTAACACTGAGCCTTTTTTTTTTTTGGAAGATTGGCCCTGAGCTGACATGTGTTGCCAACCTTCCTCTTTTTTTTTTTTTTTTGCTCCCCAAAGCCCTAGCACATAGTTGTATATCCTAATTGCAAGTTATTCTAGTTCTTCTACATGGGATCCCCCCACAGCATGGCTTGATGAGTGGTGTGTAGGTTCACACCCAGGATCCAAACCAGTGAACCCCAGGCCGCTGAAGCGGAGCATGCAAACTTAATCACTTGGCCATGGGGCCAGCCCCTACATATAATTTTAGTACTAAATGGTAAATACTGCTTTAGAGACCAAGGATCTTGGCTGTGGACTCCTATGATCACGCACACTACAGGTAAATCTCTAATTATCACTCACATTCTCACTTCATAAGTTTGTTATTTTATTTTTGTATTTCCTGGTTTTCTAATGTGAAACACACGTGTATACATAAAGTTTTCTTGTGTGTGCTTGGTTATAATGACTTCTATTTGTTTTATTTGCATGTAGGATAGCAGAAATTCCTTTACTGGGAGAGGGATACTGAAAAATTCAGGGATCATTAGGTGAAAAAAAAACTATTTAGAGGTCTGACTCTGGGCTTACAAGAAAGGTGAGTATAAATCCTGGTTTAATCTTTGAAACAGTCTAAATTTGTGCCTGTTGTCCTGGGCTTCCATCTGGTTTAACATTTTTCCATTAACTTTCCATATTTAACCCAGTATTATTATTTCATTTGTATAACATTTTTAAAGTAAGGTATAACTTACATACGGGAAAGTCTAAAAGCCTTAAATTTGCAGCTTAATACAATTGTGCATATGTACACATCTGTGTAACTCGTGTCCAAATCAAGATACAGAAAACATTTCAGCAACCTACAGGCTCCTTGGGCCCATTCCAGTTGATGCCTCCCCAAAGGAAATCAATATCTGATCTCTAACACCATGGATTAGTTTTGCCTGATTTTGAACTTGATATGAATGAAACCATGCCAAGTATGATTATTGTTAAAGTTTTACTAAAATAAGCCAGCAGGGATTTGTTAGAGTCCCACCTCTATTTTAAGTTTCTTCCATGGTCTCCTCTAATCATACACGAGATGCTTGCAGAAAATTGTTCTCACTTTATGCATGGCTAAATCTGAGTGATGATCAGACATTATGCATCTGTCTTATTCACCTCCCTTCCAGACACAAGGGAACTAGCAGCTCCCTTCCAAGGAGCACACACAAGGGACACACATTAAAACAAAATGGCCTCAGGCAGGAACAGCTGGCCATAGTTAACTCTTTGGCTCTGGGGAGTAAACGCAGAAGGATTCATTCCGGTTGCCCCGATGGCCACTTTATATTTAACCACAGCCCCGTCATCATCAGTAAGAGGCACAAAGCCACCAGGCCTACAGCAAGCGGTGTCAGTGGGAAATGAGGTGAAATTACAGCTTAGGTATACACAAAATGTGATGCAGAAAACAAAGGCTGCGCAATCCGCTGTAGAGACGTGTGGAGATTAGTCTGAGCTGTCTTGATGCAGAGGTTCGGCCATTTACTATATGGTGCGTAACTACAGCTATTTGTTTGTCATTTAATAACACCTTTTTTTCTTATCTTGTAATAAATATTTTCAGTAGTAATGAGCTCAAAAGAATGAAAGTATGTTTGAAGAAAAATGAAATACTGAATTATCATTTTTCAAGAATGCTGATGATGAACATTAACTTGCACTAAATACGTGTCAACATTTACTATGAATCTTGAGAGACCATAGTGGTACCACCAAGACATGAAAATCAAAACACAAAAATTGCCTGAAGAAGCATCATCGTCTATTTCTGCAATTAGTAATTATGTTAAGATGATGCCTGGAAACAACTTAATATTTGTATCTGTGTTTAAAGTTTACTCTAATACATGTTTGTTTTTTTTCTTGATCAAATGACCATTTGTTGTAACCAACCTCCAAGATGACTCCCAATGATTCCTACTTTCTGATATCGCACCCCTGTGTAGTCCCCTCTTATTTATGGTAAAAGCGACAGTACATCACTTCCAAGAATAAGTAGTAAAAGACAGTCTCCCATCATGGATTCTCTCTCTCTTCCTTTCTCTCTTATATTTCTAGCCAGGGGAAACCAGGTGTCCTGTCATAAGAACACTCAGGTCCTTATCATTTTATGGAGAAGCTCAAACTTCTGAAGTCTCTGGCCAATAGCAGGAATGGAAGAATTCTAAAAGGAACCTTCACAATCTTTTTTAGGAGCCTCCTGGAATGAGCACCAAGGTGATGCTGCACGTCACAAGTAGCTCAGCCCCCTTCTCTAACTGTATTTTGCAGTGTGATGCTGGATTCAGAAAAAAAGTACAGCAGAGCAGAAAAAGGAGTGTCCAGACCCCATTAGACAATCTAAATCACTTCATCTGTGATCCTAATTTAACAACACCCTTTCCTGTAAATTAATTTTTTTGCAGCATTGTTGAGATTGTTAATTTTGTGTTTGCCAGTCATAAAATAGAGGTCAAGCCACACAGTTAGGTGGAGAATAAGGGTAAGGAGGAAGGAAAGAGAATGATTATTTTAAACAGAAATCTTTTAAATAACCAGCAAATTAAGACTGTTCTCAACTGATGGTAACCTCCTCATCCAGCAACAGACTGTGTGCTTATGAGGACTCGGCCGTTTAACATGGCTTGGCTCATCTCTGTCTCAGCCTGGACTGTTTGTGCCTCTACCAACGAACAATCGATCTCTCTTCAGGACATATTATTTTCGTGTTTTTGGTTTCTGCTTAATCTTGTTTTCTTACTCATTGCCCAGATTTATGTATTGCTGTGGAATAAGCCCAAAACTCAGGGACATAAACAACCATTTGTTATTTTTCATGCACTTTTTGGGCTGACTGGGCTCTGATGCATGGCTCTTCTGCTCCAAGTGGCATTGGCTTCACTGCCTTCAGCTGAGTTAGGTTGTGAGGCCTAAGAAGTTTTCACTCACATGTCAGGTATCACTGGATTTCTCTAAAGGGCCTCTTCTGCCTTGGTAGCTTGGGCTTCCTCACATCACGGTGGCCTCTGAGTAGTCAGATTTCTTACTCAGAAAATCACTTGAAGAGCAAAAACACAGGCTGCCATGCTTCCTCTCATTCTATTCAACAAAGGAAGTCCTGAGGCAAACCTAGATTCAAGTAGAAAGCAGGGAACAGATTCCATTTCTTAATGTGTCAAAAAAGCATCCACCTACAAAGAGGAAAGGGTTGATGGTGCCATCTTTGGAGACTCCCATACATTCATGGCTCCTCCTTACTCCACCTTCCTCATCGTCCACACTTTCTGGCTTCTCTGTGTGTTCTTTAGCTTTTAATTTTCCTCCAATCAGTTAAGAAGTCTAACATCTCTGGTTCAAATTTCTCAGAGAAATAATTAATCAGTTAATTACCATTGCACTTATATGGGATAAACTTTTGAGGAAGAGCACCTAACATGTCATTGACCCAGTTATACAGATTAGTTATACCTGAATTTGGAGCTGGTTTTTCAAACACCAGCTGTGGCCCCCAAGAGCAAGAACAGGTATTATAGTGAATGGCAGGCACAGGCTGCTCAGTGGGAGGAGGGTTGGTAGGAGTGGTCTTTCCTTCAGAAGGATGCAGTGACTTGGAAGGACGCACCTCGACTAGAAGGCTGTCTGTTAATTGATGAACCAAAATGAGGCCTTAATCATATAGCTATCTGGTTCTTTAATTTTCTCTCTTTAAAATTGTCCCTTGATAATCTGAAACCCCTCTGCCCAGGGGGTGAGATAAAAGCAATCCATCACAGAAAAATCAAGACTGAATTAGGTTATTTATTAGCTTCTAGGATACTGGGCTGTTTTTTCTTAATTTCTTGCATTCTAAACAATGTAAGCACAAGGACTTTCTGGAACATATAGGTCTTTTAAAGTACCCTTCAAATATATAATTTACATAATGAAATAATCTCTCCACTGTAGTATACACCTCAAACATTTTTCTCCCACAAATTTCTTTTCATTGTTTTAAATTTAATTGCATTTCTTTGATTTATTTTTTTCTTTCCTTTTTTTTACAACAGGAAACAATAATAAATTTGCCCAGGCACACCTGTGATGTATCTCCCTCAGATATACACTGAAAAGGTCTTGCAGTCTGACATCCAGAAAGAATAATACATAGAAATGAGAATCAGTAGTTCAGTCAGAAGCCTGTGACCACACAAGATTGAGATTTTGTGCAAAGGACTTGAAATTCTTAGCATAGTTGGCCAATTCATCCCTAATTCTTCTTATCTTTCCTTTTCTAAACAACTGAGGATACTGTGGATATGCTTCTGGTACACTCTGATGCTGTGCAGGTTCAATCCATTTATTTTAAGCTGACGGTATGTAGCTGAAAGAGTTTCCATTTACCTCATTAATCATTTATTGCATTACTCTTATCATTTAAGCCTTTACTAAATATTTGAGATATCTGTCCTCATGAAGCTCAGATATGTGAAAGAAACACGCATGTAAGTTAATACACTTTGTAAGATACAGTTAGGGCACAGAGGATAAAGTACTCATTCTTCTGAGAAACGAAGAAGTGGAAAAGTCTTCCTGGAAGAGACAAATTGAAATTTGAAGTTGCCTTTTTAATGAAAGTCTCATTACTCATCATTGCTGTCAGCATTTGACAATGTTTTTTTTTTTTTCAATTATAGTCATTGTGGTGGGTGTTTTATAGGATATGATTTCCATTGAGATATATTCTCTGACTCATGAATTTTTTTAAGTGTATTAATTCCTTATTCTTATTGATTTCCAGCTTAATTCCACTCCAGTCAGAGAATATTCTCTATATTGTTTCAATCATTAGTTGATAGACTAGCATACACTCAGTTTTTGAAAAATGTTCTGTGGGTATTTTAAAAGAATGTATATTGTGTAGTTGTTGGGTAGAGTGTTTTAGATATATATATATCTCCATCGCATTAAGATTGCTCAAATTGTCTATATCTTCATTAATTTTATTTGCTTATTCTATTAGTTACTGAGAAATTTCTATCAATCAAAATCTCTCCTGTTATTTTGGGTAGGTCTATTTCTCTCTAAAATTATGTCTATATTCTTTGTGTATGCATTGATAGGGGATTTTAAATCAGTACATCCACTGTGGAAATCAGTTTGACATTGTCTATAAAAGGTGAATGCTCATATGCCCTTGGACTCAGTCATTCCACAATTTGGTATGTTTGACAAAGAAGCATTTACTCATGTGCACTAAGAGACATGTATAGATAATTCAGAATAGCAGTATTTATAACAGCTCCAAATTGGAGATAGTACAAATGTCCATCAATAGTAGAATGAGTAAATAAATTGTGGTATATTCATCCATTCAGTAGAATACCATAGAGCAATGAAAAATAACGGTTGATAGCCACACTAAATTGCATATATAAATATCACAGACAAGGTTGAGGCAAAGAAGGCAAATACAAAAGGATGCACACTCTATGACACTTTTTATATAAATCAAAACTGGGCAAATGAACATTTGTTAGAACTCTGAATAATCATTACTTTGGAAAGGAGGTTGGGAGCAGTGAGTGAGAATGGACATGAGGGGGAGGTTTGAGGGACTTGAAGAGACATATGAGTGACAATTTAATCTTATTAAATTGATGATAATTTAAAAGTTTTAGTTCTCTGTTAAATCATTGAATGGAATATTTAGGTTTTGTCCTCTTATCTGTATATTTAATATATCAATATATAAAAAATATACATATATATGAGCTGCTTTTTTTCAGGAATACAAGAGTATGGAAGGGGATGCCAGACAGAGAGAGAAACATGGACCAAGGAAGAGACAATAAATAGGAAGGTCCTTGCTGAAACTTCAAAGACTTCAGCATGAGCAGATGTGAGGAATACAGGAAGATTTGGCTGACTGATCATTCACATCTTAGCACACAATCTATTCATATGTTTCTTGCACGTTTTCTTTCCTCAGATGAAGAGAAACAGCACAAATGTCAAAATACCACTTTGTTTTCTTTGAGAACAGAGATCTTAAGATACGTGAATCTCAAACGAAGTCAGCCATACCAAGTAATGGACGTCAGGGTTCTCACAATTTTCATCACACAAATATTCAGTGCATGTGTCCTCTGTATATCGATTTGGTGATTCATAAATATTGTACATAGTACTGCTAATGTACAATATAAAGTATATATTATATACAAAAACAGAAAGGTATAAAGTTTCCTGTGAGTAGAAATTTTACCATTTTTTTTCAGCGCCTCCATAGATCGCCTTGAGCGTGCGTATTTGGAGAGTGAACTGTGAATTCTGTCAGAAACAGACACTGCTCTGTTACTAAGGAGTCTCCTGAAGAGTTGATCATAATGTGCTATAATTTGGAATACTTAGGTAACCTGTGTCCTTTGTCCTTAAGAACGGGGTTTTCATGGTTTCAGAAATTAATTTAAGAGCAGAACCCTTGTTATAAGAACTGACCTTCAGTACCACTCAGAGGAAGGCAGCATGCATCATGACATCCACTCATCTCCATTTTGGGAAGCCCTTCCTCTTTTGGGCTTACTTTTTGGTGGCTGAGTTTGTGGAGGAAATGGATCTTGAATTGAATCTTGAGAGAATCATTAAATTGTTAAAGGGACAACATCAATAATGGATACTTCAGGGATAATGGGAATTTGAGATATAAAGGGGACTTTTGAGTGATGATTTAATTTTATTTTTTAACCTAGGTTATGATTAAAAAGGGTGTAGCTTTCTGTTGATTCATTGAGTAGAATATTTATGTTTTATGCACTTTTTAAAATATTTGCACTTCAAAAAGAGGAATTTAATAATGAAGAGGTTTAGAATATTTCAAGTCACTGCACAGCTCTGTTGAGAACATTAAAAAACAAAACAACAACAAAACCCTCCATGCGTGTTTTCCTAGAAAGACCAGCAGGGAAGGAAAATTGTCTCTTGAAGAATTGGTAATAGAGCCAATAAGAGAGTTTGCAAGTTAGGATTCTGTTTATCTAAAACAAACAGGCGGCTCACCTCATGCTACTGCTATAAAAATACGTTTCTCAGAGAATGTGTAAGAAGCCAAATGAATCTCTTGAATTAGTTGCCATTTCTGTATCAGCAGAGGCTGAATTATTCATGAAAATAGTGATAACTGAAATTAAGGCTCCACAACTTGCTCAAAGAGAAGAAGAAAACTGGGGTCCCAGAGAAATGCAGACAGATTACAGATCTGCTCTTGTTTAAATGACACTGATAACATGCACATTTACATTTGAGTAATTAAATGGTACATGAGTCAGAAAGTTAAAAAAGGAAAAACATGCAGCCCTTCTGATTTCAGTACTGACACATAAGGAGCTTAGATGTCATCAGTCACATTCTTACAATAAAAAAAGCTGAACAAACTGAAAATCAGTGACTCTTCTTGGACCCATCAGAGCACTAAGATTTCAGTAAAAACTGCCACCCTGAAATCCAGATGCGGTGACCCTGGTTCCCACAGGAAGATGTGATTGGCTTGTTTGAATAATTCTGTGGGCTGGCGGGAACTGAAGCCCCCTTGGAAAAGCAAACACTCTGCCTCACCCTTGTGATAAAGAAGGTTATCTGGCTAGGGAACCTCATCCACAGGGGCACAATGAGGAGGGGAGCTTGTGGTTAGGCCACTTGAGGTCCACCCCGTTTGAAGTGTAAGGTATTACAAAATATTAATTTTAGGCCTTACACCATAATTTCCCCTGCCCACACCTTACTCCTTCATCAACAAGGATTCAGTATAACAACAGTGAATGAGAGCTGCAGGAGGCGGGCTGTCTCTGAGGGGAAGTACTTAGGGAAGCCCGAAGTCAAAAGAGGAGACACAAAAGAACCCTAGGGAAATCAGAAGCCTCTGATAACTATAGCTACAACAAACATTAAACACAGCACAACTTCTAGCCTAATTAACATAAATCCTCTCACTAAAGGCTTCTATTTTCCAGTGTCTGTTATCTGATAAAACAGGCATTACTTTCAACAAAAAAATCAAAGTAATGCCAAATGTAAGAAAAAACAAAACTCAAAATGACAAAATAAGCAGCAGAATCTGACTGAGATGTGACACAGATGATGGAATCTAAGGCAAGGAGTTTAGAATAACTTTGATTAATATGTTAAGGGCTCTAATGGAAAAAATAACAGAAATCAAGAATATGGTCAATGTAAGCAGAGAAATAGAAACTTTAAGAGTAATCAAAAGGAAATTCTACAAATCAAAAATGCTGTAAAAAAAAAATGAAGAAAGGCTCTAACAGTCTCACCACTAAGGAAAAAAAATCAGTGAGCTTGAAAATAAATTGATGAAAACTTCCCAAACTGAACAGAAAATAAAAACATAGAATTATTTAAAAAGGACAAAACATTCGAACACTTGGGACTAATTTCAAAAGGTATAATGTAAACAAAATTGTAACATGAGAAGGAGAAAGAAGAGAGAACTGAGCAGAAGAAATATTTAAAGTAACAATGACTGAGAACTTTCCAAAATTAGTAACAGACACTAAATGATAGATCTAGCAAACTCAGAAAACAACAAGCAGGATAATTATCAAAAAACAAAACAAAACAAAACTACACTTAGGCAAACCATATTCAAAATATAGAAAACCAAAGAAAAAGAGAAAATCTTGAAAGAAGCTAGAGGGAAAAAGAAATGAACTTCTTACCTACAGAGAAACAAGAATAGGAATTGAGGTGAACTTCTTATCAGAATTCATGCAACCATGACTAGAGCAGAGTGAAATATTTAAAGAATTGGAAGAAATAAAACCATCATCCTGGAACTTTATATCCAGGGAAGGTATACATCAAAATGAAGGAGAGATGCAGATTTTCTCAGACAAGCAAAATGAGGGAATTCATCACCAGCCCATTGCTCTTGCAAGAAAAAGAAGTTCTTTAGAACGCTAGAAAAAGACACAGGTAAGAAACTTAGATCTACATAAAGAGATTAAACAGCACACTGCTAAATAATACATGAATTAAAAAAGACATATACAAAGAAAAAATATTTTGAATTAAATGAAAAAGCAACATCAACATTTGTGGATGCAGCTAAAGCAGTGTTAGAAATTATAACACTAAGTGCTTAGACTAGAAAAGAAGGGAGATGCCGCAGGTTCCACTTCTAGCATGGCAAGATAAGATCCCCAACGAAACTGTCGACTATTATACCAAAAAAACCAACCATTTAAATTCTCTCAAAATGGCCCTAAAAACATACCGCAAATGAAAAAAGTATTCATTTAAAAAACCTTTTAAAACTCAATAAGAAAAAAGAGAATCTGGCATGTTTACCATGATCCACACCCCCACCCCCCCCCACCCCAACTCAGAATGAGAAAAGTTCCATTCTAAAAGAGTAATCCAAAAATAAAGGGCTCATTTTCTTCCAGCTCTCAGTCAGGTGGAGGGACAGGTCATCAGCATTTCTCATTCTGCCCCCTAGCTACCTGATACAGAGGCTATGCTCTGGATGAGTGGGGCTGAGAGGTTGGGGTTCACTTCTTCCTCCCAAGCCCCACTTATAAAATGGAGGCTCTACGTTGGGTGCAGAACACTGCACATGCTGAGGACATGGTCACTCTCACTCCAGCTTGTTCATAAAGTGGAAATTCCACACTAGAAGAGGCCAGCAAAGATGACCAGAGGCTACAGCTGCCAACTCCTCCATTGAGCAACTAGCTTCTGAAGCAAAGCTTTCCTTCACAGAGAAGCATGCCCCTGCCCCTACCCCTGCTTCAGAACCAGGGCTCAGGGATTTTTCTGAGGGAAAGAGGCAAGCTGTAAAACAGAACTCCAAAGATCTTCCAAGGGAACTATCTTCATTTGCAAGAGTATATGGTATTTAAAGCCTAAGGAAGGTCTCAAAACAATAGAGGCTCTGATGTAAAGCAATTAAAGAGGAGACTGGTGTATTCATTAGAGATATAAGCTAAACTATAAGCCAGTCAGTGTACCAGAGAGGACAAGGGGAAGAGATGACTAAGAAGAGCACTCCTGCAGTCACAAAAAATCTCAAAAACTGACTCCAAAACACTCTGCCTGTAAAGGAGCTCAAATTTAATTGGATCAGTCTGAGGAATAACATATGGCCTAAGACACTGAAAATACAAGAGCAACCAGCCATTAATTAGTGGCACTTAACAGTTAAATTCAGTCAGAGAAAGTCCTTCAAAAACCACTGTCATCCTAAAGCTGCACCTCCCTAAGGAGTAACATCATTATGAGTAAATTGACTTCAGTAAATAACCCACTAAGTCACTAAACAAATTAAAAAAAACAAATAATAATAAAGCCTTGGGGTTAGGGGAACCAGTACACAAAGCTGCTATAAGATACTATCTAAATGGTTTATTTCAACAAAAAATTATGAGGCAGGTAAAGAAATGGAAAAATATGATCTATGTATGGGGGGTAGGGAGCCAAGAAACAGAAGCTGTCTGTGAGAGTGAGCAGACGTCACATTTAACAGACAGTGACCTCAAGGCAACCATTACAAATGTGCTTAAATAACTAAAGCAAAATGTGCTCAAATAAGTAAAGACAGGTATAAAAACAACTCATCCAAGAGGGAATGCATATGGAAAGATTGTTATTATAAAAAAGAACCACATGGAAAAAGTAACCAAAAACTAACCAAAAAGTACAATAATTGAAATTAAAAATTCACTAGAGAACCTCAAAGTAGATTTGAACTGGTAGGAGAAAGAATGAAAGAACTTGAAGATAGACCAATGAAGATTATGCAATCTGAAAAAAGAGAAGGAAAAGAATGAATAAAAATTAACAAAGCCTCAGAAAAACATCAGACACAATTAAATGCACCAACGTACGCATGATGGGAGAACCAGCAAGAGAGGAGAGAGAGAAAGGAGCAGAAAAAATATTCAAAGAAATGATGGCTGAGGGGCCAGCCCAGTGGCACAGTGGTTAAGTTCACACGTTGCACTTTGGTGGCTTGGGGTTTGCCGGTTCCAATCCCAGGTGTGGACCTACGCACTGCTTGGAAAGCCATGCTGTGGCAGGCGTCCCACATATAAAGTAGGGGAAGATGGGCATGGATGTTAGCACAGGGTCAGTCTTCCTCAGCAAAAAGAGGAGGATTGGTAGCAGATGTTAGCTCAGGGCTAATCTTCCTCAAAACAGAAAAAAGAAATGATGGCTGAGAATTTCCCAAATTTAAAAAAAAAAAACTTTAATCTATATATTTAAGAAGATTAAAGGGCTGTTGTTAGGACAAACACAAGAAGATCCATGTGCACATCATAGTACAAATGGTGAAAGCTGAAAGCAAGGAGAAAATCTTGAAAACATCAAATGAAAAACAAATCATCACATGAAAGGGAATCCCAATAAGATGCACAGCTGAATCTTTCAAAAGTAGAAGAGGAGTGCACAATACTCAATTCATTTCCTGAGCCCAATATTAGGCTGATACAAAACCAACCAAAGGAATTATAATAAAAGAAAATTACAGATGAATATCACCTAGTTGTAAAAATCCTAAACAACATACTAGCAAACATAATCTAGCAAATTAGAATAATCTCAAGTGGAATTTATCCAGGAAAGTAGGGTTGGCTTAATATCAAAATATCAATTATTGTTACACACCATGTAACATATGGTGTATTATACACCATAGCATTATAATAAAAACCAAAAATCTAAGAAAATCCCCAAATCACATGATCATCTCAATAGACACAGAAAAAGCATTTGATGAAAAACCTCAACAAACTAAGTATAGAAGGGAACTTCCACAGGCTGATGAAAGGAAGCTACAGAAAACCCCACAGCTAACATCATACTTGATAGTACATGACTGGGTGCTTTTAATCTAAGAATAAAAACAAGAAAAGGTATACTCTCATCACTTCTATTCAACATTGTAGTAAAGGTTCTAGTCAGGGCAATCAGATAAAAAAAAATTAATAAAAGGCATCCAGCTTGGAAAGAAAGAGGGAAAATTATCTCTATTTGTAGATGACACAATATTGTATGTAAAAATCTTAAGGAGTCCATGAAAAAGCTTTTGTAAAGAGCTCAGAAAGGTTGTAGGATATATGATTAACGTACAAAAATCACTTATATCTATATATACTAACAAAGAGTAATCTGAAAATCAAAATTTAGAAAATAAGTCCATTTACAACAGCATAGAAAATGCTTAGAACTCAATTCAACAAAATAAGTGCAAAACTTATACTCTGACAACTACAGACTGTTGCTAAAGGAAATTAAAGAAGATCTAAATAAATGGAAAGATAGCCCATGTTCACGTACCTGATGACTATGTATTGTTAAGATGGCAATACTCCTCAAATTGATGTAGAAATTCAGCACAATTCCAATTAGAATCCCATCTGGCTTCTTTGGAGAAATTGACACATTAATCTTCAAATTCTGTGGAAATTCAAAGGACCAGAATAGGCAAAACAATCTTGAAAAAGAAGAACAAAGTAGGACGACTCACACTTCCCACTTTCAAAACTTACTGTAAAGCAACATTAATCAAGACTGTGTGGTACTGACATAAGAATAGACATATAGGTGAATAAAACACCATTGAAAGTGACTCCATAAATAAATCCTCACATTACAGTCAACTGATTTTCAGTAAGGATTCCAAAACAATTCAATAAGGAAAAATAATCTTTTCACAAATATTGCTGGGATAAATGGCTATCCACATGCAAATGAATGAATTTGAATCCCTACCTGACACCATATACAAAAACAAAGCCAATCTATAAGACTCTTAGAGGAAAACATAGGCATTAACCTTCATGACCTTGTATTAGACAATAGTTTCTTAGATATGATACCAAATCACAATAAATGAAAGAAAAATAAATAAATTGCACTTCATCAAAATTAAAAATTTTGCATTTCAAAGGACACTATTAAGAAAGTGAAAACCCAAAAAATGGGAGAAAATATGTGTAAATCATATATCTGATTCAGTACTTGTATCTAGAATATATAAAGTACTTTTACAACTGAGTGATAAAAGACAAATATCCCAATTAACAAAGGCAAATAGAGATTTCTCCAAGGAAGACAGAAAAATGGCTAATAACACATGAAAGATTGCTTACATCATTAGTCATTAGGGAAATGCAAATCAGAATCACAATGAGGTACCACTGCACGCACACTAGGATGGCTAGGATCAAAAAGTCAGATAATAACAAGTATTGGCAAGAATGTAGAGAAACGGATTTAGAGAGAACATGCAAACACTACTGGTGGTAATGTAAAATTGTACAGCCACTTTGCAAAATAGTCTACCAGCTTCTCAAAAGTGAAACATGAATACCATTTAACCCAGCAACTCAACACCTAGGTATATACCCAAGAAAAAGGAAAATATACATCCACATAAAAACTTCAACATAAATGCTCATAGAAGCATTAAGTCACAACAGCCAAAAGATTGAAACAACTCAAATATCCACCAATTGATGAATGGACAAAAAAAATGTTTTATATCCATAAAACAGAAAATGGATTGGCCATAAAAGTAATTTAATATTGACACATCTACAACATATATAAACCTTGAAAAGATTATGCTCAGCAAAAGAAGTCAGTCAAGAAATACCACATATTATATGACCACTTTTATATAAAAAGTCCAAAATAGGCAAATATATAGAGACAGAAAGAATGTTAGTGGTTTCTTAGGGTTGGAGAACATGGGGAGCTTGGTGGAAGAGCGCTAGAGAGCACGGAGTTTCTTTTCCGGGTGATGAAAATGTTCCAAAATTTATTGTGGTGTAGTAAATATGCTAAAAACTATTGAATTTTTACACAAAGTAGATTGTATGGCATGTGATTGTATCTCAATAAAGTTGTTACAAAAAATATAGAAAGATATAATATCAGAAATCTAAGCTTCTACTTTAGGAAGCTGAAAGAAAAAGAGTGAGTTAAGCCTAAATCAATCAAAACCAACCAAAAAAATTAGAGCAGAAATCAACAAAGTTGAAAACCAGAAAAACAATATAAAATCTCAATGAAACAAAAAACTCATTATTTGAAAAGATAAATAAAATTGATAACTCTCTAGACAAGCTAACCAAGAAAAAAATAGAGAAATACAAATTACAAATATCAGAAATAAAAGAGTGGACAGCACTACTTATCCTACAGTCAACACAAGGATGAAAGGTAAACTATAAACAATTCTATTCTACAAATTTGATAACTTAGATGAAATGGACAAATCAATTGAATTACACAAACCACCAAACTCACAAAAAGAGAAATAGGTCAATTGAATAGTCTTATACCTATTAAAGGAATTTAATCAATAATTAATAATCTAAAAAGAAAGCACAATGCCCAGTGGTTTCCCTGGTGAATTCTATCAAATATTTCAGAAACAAATGATACCAATTCGTTACAATCTCTTCCAGAATATAGAATCAGAGGGAACACTTAACTCATACTATGAGGCCATCATTACCATCACACCAAAACGAGATAAAGGCATTGGAATAAAGGAAAACTACAGAGCAGTATCTCTCATAAACACTGATGCAAAAATCCACAACAAAATAGTAGCAAGTTGAGTCCAACAGTGCACAAAAAGAATTATGTACCATGATCAAGAGGGATTTATCCCAAGTATGCAAAGCTGGTTCAACTTTCAAAAATCAATTAATGTAATCCTTCACATCATGAGATTAAAGAAGAAAAATCGTATGATTATATCAATAGATTTAGAAAAATCCTTTGACAAAATCCAATACCCACTCACGATAAAATTTCTCAGCAAAATAGGAATAGCGGTGAACTTCCACAACTTGATAAAGAAATCTACAAAAAGTCTACAGAAAAGACCATATTTAATGGTGAGAAAATAAAAAGCCTTCCCTCTAAGAATGGAAACAAAGCCATGGATATCATCTCTCACCCTTCCTATTCAAAATTGTGATAGAATTTTTGACAGGGCAATAAGATACGGAAAGAAAGTAGAGGTTAGACAGATTGGGAAGGAAGAAGTACAACAGTCTCTACTCTTAAATTGCATGATTGTCTATATAAAAAAAATCCCCCAAATCAAAATCAAAAATTCCCAGAATAATAAGTATAACAAGGTCACAGGATACAAGGTAAATATGCAAATGTGATTGCTTGCCTATACTCCAGTGATGAACAACTGGAATTTAAAATTTTTAAAAATGCCATTTACAATAGCACTAAAATAGTGAAATATTTAGGTATAAATATAAAAAAATTGTACAAGATCTATAGATAGCAAACTACAAAACTTTGATGAGAGAACTCAAAGACTATCCAAAGAAATGGAGAGAGATTCTATGTTCATGAATCAGAAGACTCAATATCATTAAAATGGTAATTCTTCCTAAATTGATCTATAGATTCAATGCAATCTTAATTGAAATCCCAGCAAGTCATTTTGTAGATATTGAGAAAATAATTCTAACATTTATAAGGAAAGGCAAAGAATTAAGAGTAGTCAATACATTGCTGAAGAAGGATCAAGTCATAGGACGTACACTACCCAAATTCAAGACTTACTATAAAGTTGTAATAATCAAGACAGCATGGTATTAGTGAAACTATAGACACGTAGATCAATGGGAGCGAACAGAGAGCCCAGGAACAGGCCCACAAAAATATTGTCAACTGATATTTGACAAATAAGTAAAAGCAATTCAGTGGACAGTCTTTGCAGCAAATGGTCCTGGAACAATTGCACATCCGATTAAAAAAAATGAATATAGACAGAGACATTAAAACTTTCATAAAAGTTAACTAAAAATGGATAATAGATAATAAGCCTAAATGCAACATGTGAAACCAAAAAAAAAAAAAATAGAAGGAAACATAGGAGAAAATCTATGTAAATTTGAGTTTGGTGATGAGTTTTTTAACGAAACACCAAAATCAAGATGCATGCAAGAAAAAAATTGATAGATAAGAAACTATTAAAATTAAAAATGTCTGCTCTGGAAAAGACAAGCCACAGACTAGGAGAAAATGTTTGCAAAACACATGTCTGATAAAAGACTTGTACCCAAAGTCTACAAATAACTCTTAGAACTCAACAAAATAAGAAAGCAAATAATCCAATTTAAAAAATGGCCACAATGGGCACCTCAACATAGAAGATAGACAGAGTCAAAAGTCTTTGAAAACATGCTTAATATCATTTGTTATTAGGAAACTGAAAATTAAAACAATGAAGTACCACTACTCACCTGTTTTATTAGTGTCGTCGAATCAATTCCGATTCCTCGCCATCCTATATACAGCAAGGTGAACCCTGTCCCAGCTTCTGTGCCATCCTTTTAACTCCTGGTGTTATATCAACACTCTGCTGCTATTTATAGAGTTTCCACGACCAATTTTTCTGGAAGTTGGCGGCCTGGTCCTTCTTCCTAGTTTGTCTCAGTCTGCAAGCTCTGGTGAACCCTGTCCACCATGGGTGACCCGGCTGGTATTTGAAATACCATGGCATAGCTTTCAGCATCACAGCAACATGCAGCCACCACCGCCTGACAACCGAGACGAGTGATCTGGTTCCCTGACTGGGAAACAAACCTGAGCCGTGGCAGTGAGAACACCAAATCTCAACCGCTAGACCACCACTCACCTACCAGAATAGCTAAAATGCAAAAGTTGACCATCCAAACACTGGCGAGGGTGCAAAGTAACAAGAACTCTCATTTATTCCTCATGGGAATGCAAAGTGATACAGCCACTTGGGAATGCAGCTTGTGAGTTTCTTACAAAGCTAAACATCTTCTTACCATACGATCTAGCAACCATGCTCCTAGGTCTTTACCCAATTAATTTGTAAGGTTCTGTCTATACAAAAATCTTTAACACAAATGTTTCTAACACTTTTATTCATTAACAGCAAAAACTGGAAGCAAGCAAGATAGCTTTCAATAGATATGTGGATAAACAAACTGTGGCATATCTGTGCAATGGACTGTTATTTAGCAATAACCAGAGATGAACTATGAACTACCAGAAATACATAAATGGATCTTAAATTGATATAGCTAAGAAGAGGAAGGCAACCTGAAAAAACTACATACTGTATGATTCCTATGACCTTAATTGTGTGACTTTTTAGGAAGGGCAGAATGATAGAGAGCTAGAGAGGGTGGAACGCTCAGTAGTTGCCAGGGGCTTGGAGGTAGAGACGAAGGGTTGAATAGATGAAGCACAGGGGAATTTTAGGGCCTTGAAGTTATTCTATATGGTAGTGTCATGGTGGATAAAGGACATATTACATTTCTCAAGACCAATAGGACTTTATAGAAAAAATTGTGAACTTTAACGTATATAAAATTTAAAAAATCATTTAGGACATCGGCGATTCCAGGAAAAATGACATGAATATGACAAAAGAATCTAACTATATTACTAACGTACAAAATAACCATACTAAAGGGACTGGGATGAAAGACACTAATATAAGTAATTTTTGAAATGAGTGGAGTCCATAAGTCTAAAAGCAAAAGAAACTACAAAAACACCATACTGTATCTGATAAAGTTATTTACCATGAAAGTATGGATTAATCATTCTGATACCACTATATAAATGTGCTGAAATTGAATAATTAAATAAATGGTAGATGAGAGGAGCCAGGTTTCTCACTGTTGGAGTGGGAGGTTACAGATAAGAAAGATAGTAAAGCTAGAATGACCCACGAGGTAATAGATTATAGTTGGAGACTATATAAACTTATGTTTAGCTTAATATATATATAGGTACAATTGGTTACATACAGGATATGGTTAGTATGCATGTATGTATTTCCTTGCTTTTTCAGCTGAAAGGACCTGGAAAATTGACACCCCAGTTTCAAGAGATCCCAGATCTTGGTTCTCCAGTAAAATGAACCACTTGGTTCTCTTGGAGAAGGGAGCCTTGGAGAAATGGCCGCCCTAGGACTGGGGCAAGAAATATGCAAGAAGAGCCTGTAGCATCTTGAAGTGCCAGAAAGTAAGGAAATACTCAAAACACACAAAGAAAACACACACACACATATATGCCGCTCATCAAAGAGGGGATATATCAAAGGGACACAGGAACCAACGGAAAGAGCTCTCAATGGCCAAGCTGGAACAATTTGAGGAACAAAATAATAAAATATTACTGGATTGTAGCTCCAAATATAAAATAAATATCTAAGGGTCCATGCTGATATAAATAAATGGTTGGATAAAAAGAAAGCAGAGGAGGAAAGACAAATCTCCCTTGCAGAAAATTCCAGATAATTTATGTAAATACTCTGCCTTCAAGGATGAGAGGCATAACTCCCCACTCTGACTGTGGACTGCTCATAGTGACTTCCTTCTAAGCGGTGCAGTGTGCAAGGGGGAAAGAGTGACTTTACAATGGAGGAATCTGAGAAACACTGCCTCAGCCAGGTGATCAAGATTAAAATCAACACTGACAAGTCATATAATAGTATGGACTCAATGTAATGTCACAAAAATGATACTTTACCCCTGAGATCTTCCTTCCAAAAACTCACAATCCCAGTCTAATCAGACAAATCGCATTTGGGAGACATTCTACAAAACAACCAATCTTATTATAACTCCTCAAAACTGTCACAGTCACCAAAAACAAAGAAAGTCTGAGAAGGTGCCCCAGCCTAAGGATCCATGACAACTAATTGTGATGTGATACCTTTATGAGATCCTGGAACAGAAAAGACACATTAGGTAAAAACTAAGGAAATTTGAATATAGTATGGACTTTAGTTAATAATAATATACCAATATTGTTTCATTAGTTGTAATCAATATGCCATACGATTGTAAGATTTTACTAATAGGGGAAACTAGTTGAAAAGTATATGGGGACTCTGTACTATCTCTGTGATTTTTGGATACTATTTTTCTGTACTCTTTTTGCAAAGACTGTTCTAAAAGGAAATTTTCTTTAGAAAGAAAGAAGGAAGAAAGGATGAAAGGGGAGGAGGGCGGGAGGGAGAGAGCAATCTTACCATAGCAAAAGACTTACATCTTAGACCGTGAAACTTTTAGTCTAAAGGGATTTTCATGTTTTTGGCAGGTCACAATGGAAGCCTTCTGGTAAGTGGTTTGTGGAATAAACCTTATTCTTCTTTTTAAATATTGATAGAATTTGCCCATCTCTCCAGTCTTTTAGAAGCTCTTTTGTCCTTACATGCGTGTGAAAGATCAATGACAGTTTTCCCATTTAGAGCTTCTCTTGAGACTCTGGTGTGTAATTTAGATGGCTCAGAGGGTTTGAACTCATGTAAAGCAAATATGTGTAGTCTTACAATCTTTTTATCCACCGTGAGTTTATTCACTTCATTCTCACAAATGCTCACTTTACCCTTTTCAGTCCAAAGGGTATTCTTCTTGTCAGAGAAGAAAGGAGTAAAGCAGAGGGTAGGAGTTTTGTTTGCACCAGTATAGCCCCTCCTTATATTTCTGTTTGTTTGTTTGCTTCTCTAAGCATCCCTAGAGGGTAACTCCTCCACATGTGTATGCGTGTATGTGTATATACATATTTTTTCTGAAGTATTAACTTACCTTAGACATCAATGATCTTGTATTTTTTTTTAGTGTACCTGTCACCCAGTTGTATTTAGCATTATACATTCTATAATTTCTACAGTGAAGTCATATTACCTCTCAGCTAGAAAACTATTTCTAAATTCAGGTCATAGCATCAAAATCAGGTACATTTCACCAATAATGCAGGGTATATATGGTTTTGTATTCACTGTTTCTCAATGAATCTGAAAAAGCCAGTTTTCCTCTCCAGTACCGCAAAAGATTGAGGTTACCACAGATAAAGCCATTGGCTTGTGGGGAGGAACCAAGTTTTTATTGAAAAAACTCTTTAATGATCCCTGTCATGTATAAAGTAGAAGGGTTTTAATGAAATAAAATACCATGAGCTTTCTAACCCCAATTTGCAGATGTTAAAAGTGATACTTTGAGAGGTTGCAGAACTGCAAAGAGCTAAATAAGGTGATATAACCGTATGTGTTGTGTATGTGTGTGTGTGTGTGTGTGTGTGTGTAGAGAAAGAGAGCCATATACAACCTTATTTAGCCCCTTAGGATCCTGCAACCTCTCAAAGTCTCAGTATATGTATTCGTGTGTGTGTGTGTGTGTATAGATGTGAACTCAGGTTAGAGGGTTAGATGTTTGAAGTCCTCCTTCCTATTCTGCTCACCATTAGGACCTGTGAGCCTTAGGCAAATTACTTACTTTCTTGAAACGTTAGTTTTCCTCATCTGTAGAACAACACTTGGAGGGAATTCCTTAGAGGGACATTGAAAGGAATAGTGCCCGTATGTGTAAACAGTTTTGCATGGTGTCTCCTCCTATGCAGTGTTAAATGAGGACAACAGAGAATCCCAGCTATACAGATTCTGAGAAGAAGAGGATGCTGGAAGTTGGGGTGAGCTGGAAGGCTTCCCAGAAGAGGCAAAATAGGAGATGAGACCTAAGGAATCCACCCCATAGTGAATGCTTTTGGAGAGCATAATTGAAAAGAAAGAGATAGCACTGGGCTGGGATTAGAGAAAGATGTGACTATAACAACCAAGTTATGACCCAGACTTCCTGCTCAGAAGTGTGTTCTCCCACAATCAATCCTATGTGGCAAACTCTGAAAGAGGAATGCAGGGAAGAATGGCTGCCCTGCTCACTCACCAGCCATGTGGAGAGAAGGGTGCTATGGAGCCACACTCCAGGGCCAGGCCTGATGGGGACTGCGGTGCCACTGTGGACAGACCTCAGCGTTAGGGCCAAGGGAACAATAATTCTGAGAAGCAGTGTTTCAACAAAGTCACACATCCCTAAACAGAAGGAGAAGACAAAAGGGAAGAGAGACTAGGTACAAAGGAGATTGACTAAGATGGAGGTTGCTGATAAGCAAAAGTCTGCAAGAGGCAGAGGAAGGCGGGTCCTGGGGTAATTCCACAGCCAGAAAGCAAATATGGGTGGGTCCTTTGTATCCAGTGGTAGGGTCTGTAGTCCCAGGTGCAAGCAGGCCTCCTAAAAGGGGGTATCTGAATCCCATAATCAGTATCCAACAACCTCAGTATCTCAGACTACAGGAGGGCTGTCAGTACAGCAGAACACAGGCAGGTGGTCTCTCCCAGCTACAGAGCTGGTATCTATAATCAGATATTCTCGAAGCCCCCTGGGTGACCACAGTGACCTGGAAGCTGAGAAACTCAAACCATGTGACTTAGCAGCCAGGAGTCTCCTCTAGGGAATAACAGGATTTTTATTGTTACATTGTCAGGCTGGAGAAATAACCGTGAGCTATATAGCTAGGTGTCAACACTTCTCTGTGGCTGGTCTAACGAGTCACTGTAACAGATTTCAACTCCCTCATGGTAAAAACCTGAAACTGACGGTTGCTGTGGACTCAAATTATTTGTGAATGAACAGACAACTTCAGTTTCTCGTTTGAATATTAGCGCAGAATCACTAGCTTAAATGATAACAGAATCCCCTGAATCGGAACAGAGCACAAAAGTGTCACTGTATTCCTGGCCTTCCTATCGCTTCTCCAGGTCCTACTGAAATAAAGAATATTCAGTAGAAGAGAAAAGGGAACCTTTCTGAAACTCATCTTAATATCGGAGCCACAGACGCTTCCTGTGCTTATGTCTTCTGTTATGAACAGAGAGAGGAATCATCATGTATGTCAGGGAAATAATGCAATGACCCTAAATTTGGGCTGGGTGGTCTATATTTAACACCACGGGCTCATCTCTACTCTACAAACTGTTCCAGCTGGATTAGATTTTCTGGAAGAGTTTTCTGATTGATTTACATTTTAAAACACATGCCCTCCTCATCCTTTCTCTGAGCTGGGAGGCAGGCCAATTCAGGGAACACGAGTGAGGCCTGAGTCAAGTCGGTCCCTGACCTGGGCAGCTGGCTGTGAGGCGGCCCTGAGTCCAGAACTCTTGTGTGCGAAAGCCTGAATGTGGGACTCTGGTCACAGTCATACCCTAGCCAAGGGTCCCAATTAGGAGTCCCAGCTCCAGAAAAAGGTCTTTGTTGGACTGAAGAAGAATAATGTTGTTTTATCTGTTGAGAAAGACATTAAAGATCATTTTGGTGGCTGCTAGAAGAGTTACTCTGAAGCAAATTCTTCCGTGATCGCACATATTCATAAATCGGGAACATATTCATCAGATTAAGCTAGTAAGAACAAAGTATACCTTAATTCTTTTGGTATAAGTAAGCTTAGCTTATTATCAAGTAAAAGAGTATCTCTCCATAGGTGTGTGTATGTATAGTTGTGTAATAACTATAAAATCGGGTATCTAAGCACTACCTGTCCAACAGGTCAGAAAAATTAACATGTTGATCAAAAAGTACAATCCCTAAGTGAACCCCCAGTTCTCACTGAAAAAGGGATGTCCGATGATGTCACCAGGGAATTCCTCTAGGCCTGAAAGGGCCCTTTGTCTACAGGTTCAGGCAAGACGTGAGGCTCCAGGGGCCCGGAGCAGGCAGGAGGGGGAAGGCAAGGCCAACTCTGAGAAAGAGAACACGGGGAGGGCAAACCAGGGAGACCAGAAAGGCCTACTTGAGACTGGACTCCAACCCGGGCGGTGGACCCAGCCCCAACGGCCGCTCTGAAGAGCAGCACTTGAGCTCACTTGAGCCGTGCCCGGCTTCGGGCTGGACCACACAGCCGTCTAAACTCTGGAAACTGAAGACTGTCTATTTTAGGCAGAATAAGAAGAAATAGGGTGAAGACAACAGAAAAGCTTAAAGAAAATGAGAATATGCTTAATTCTCTGGTTTGAAAGTACTGAACTGGTCTGTGCAAATGTGTCCATGCCTGCGTATGTGTGGGCGTGTGTGTGTGTCCAGCATGTCCCATAAGTCTCGGTGAAGGTTTTCTCACTTCAGAAGTAGAAATGCTACTAACATAAAACACATTATTGGGAGGTTTAATTACTTAAAGTTTTATTATGCTTATGTTAAATAATAAATGAGTGGTTTCAAATTTTGGGTGAGTCGTTCTGAGTGAAGATGGCAAAGGTTGATGGAAACAATAACAACGTTCATATTCAAAACCAAATAAGTATAAAATGAAGTGGGACTTCCAGAGCGACGAAACCAAAAGCTGGTTATGTGGACAAATGGAGTTGAGATTTGCACATGGATGAACCTGGCGGGCGTTATGCTCAATGAAACAAGCCAGACAGAGAAAGACAGATACTGCCGGGGGTCACTTAACACGTGAACTCGAAAAACAACAAAAGAAAGGTCAATTCACAGCAACAGAGAGTAGAAAAGTGGTGGCCAGTGGCTGTGGAGCGGGAGGAAGAGGGAGAGGCAGGTAAAAGGGGACAAACTTTCAGCTCTGAGATCAAGAAGCTCTGAGGATCTCATGTCTGATGTGGTGACTAGAGTGGAGAACACTGAATTGTCTAATTGAGATCAACTAAGAGAGCAGCACTTCAGTGTCCTCGCACGCACACAAAGTCAATAAGTGAGGGGAAAACAACATTCAGAGTTGAGGACAGAGCAGAACGAGGGTGTGCATCCCTGGGAACTAGATCAAATTTCCTGGGAGAACTTCAGACTTGCAAAGGCCATGAGATAGGTGGGTTCAAACCAAGAATCCAGGAGACGCAAGGAACCGGGTGACATCTGGCTTCCAGGTGGAAGAGATAGAAAACTAGCTAAGGCCTAGAAGGCCCAGGAGGGTGGAGGGAGGCAGTTGTAGGCCAGTTGGTGGCAGAGGGGCTGTGGTCCAATCAGCTGCCCTCCTCTCCCGTCCCCCCCTCAGGAGCCCCTGTGACACGGCCACAGTTCCATGATGAGGGCGTGGGGTTCTAATCTCCAAGTCACTCCCAGTGCTCAGTTGCCTGAGAGTAGAACTATATTTGAGATATGGAAACTCCTATCTTGTATCTAAAAAGCATTGTTGCTACCTGCTTGAGCTCCAGTCCCACTTCCTGGGTGATTGGGACCATCCTCCGCATCCTGTATGGACTGGGGCTCTTCCTCCTGTTCTTCCCGCCCCCCAAAAGGAATTTGCCCTCACAACTAACTTACAAAAGGAGAAACGTCAGGAAGGTAAGAAATCCTGGACCGAGACCCACCAGAAGATGAGTCTCTCTTCTTTTTTACTGTGATTTCCACTTCTCTGAATCAACTAGAGGGACTCCAGGGATGGGAAAGAATAGAACATCATCCTTCTAGAGACCAGCCAGGTTGGGCGGGCAGGGGTGAGAGTGGGCATGAGGATTTCGATCCGAAGATCTCCGAGCAGGAGTCCCGCTGTGGCAGAGGGCTCCAGGGAAAGTCCCCAGGCCAGTGACCAGTGGCCATGGACGGCATGCTGAGTGGGATCTGTGGGAAGACAGGCCCTGAGCACTGGTTCCCCAGCCACCTTCCCGGGGCAGGTGTCTCAGGCGGGCCTTTTCCCTGTCGTGGTTGATCTGAGGGCACAGCTGAGCCCCCGAGAGCCTCTGGGCAGGACCTGGAGTGGGGCTGTAGCCTCAGGAAGCAAAGTCCTCCCTGAGGAAGCTCACAAGATTCTGTACATCTGAGAATGGGTGCGTTTCTTGAGCAGAGGAACAGTGACAGAAGATGCATGCTGGTCCCACACGGGGACCTTCTTATGATCCTCAAAGAAGGCAGACAGCAAATGTCCATTTTGTGTTCAATTATCCACTTCAAAAGTAAGTAAAAGGGAAGAAACACCCCAGGGCCCCAGGAGTTCAGTGGAGACAGTCATCTTGCTCACAGACGCTGTGCGTCTGCAGCTGGTCCAGAGAGAGGAGAGGAAGCCTTGGGTCTCAGCCCCCACAGCTTCTTGTTTTTTCTCTCATTTCAGCATCAAGTGGAGCCAAGAGGGAGGAGCAGCAGGAGCAGGATGAAAAGGGGAGCTTTGAAAGGTAAGCTCCTGCCATTCAGCCCTGTGCCCCAGAGCTGGCCTCCACCTCCTGTCCCTGAGCACCCAGCTCCGTGGGCTCGAGGATGCCGGGGACAGAGCCTGTCCCCCAGGAAACAGAGCCCTCAGGGAGGCTCCCAGGAAGGAGATGAAAACCTGAGGACTTGCCAGATTCTGTGCTGGGAACTAAGGCCCAGGCCAGCAGGCGCCTGGAACAGGGTGTTGCCCAGCAGGGGCATGTGGGCTGCGGCGGAGGTTGAAGAACTTGGTCAATGGCAAACCTCAACCCAGCAGCAGCCTTGCCATCCCCGTCAGGGATCCCGTGGCCTTGGGCACTGGTGCCTGGGCTCCAGAGTCTGACCTCAAACGGTCTCCCCTAAAGGCACATTGCACGCAGCCTCCTGTAAGATGCCTAGGCCCCCGCCTTCAGCGCTGTGACCCAGTGCCGTAATTTCTAGCTTGCAGAGCTGGCCGGAAGGACCTGGCAGAAGTGGGGGGCCTGATGTCCCTTTCGCAAAGGTAAGGAATCTTGCCCTTCTCTCCTGGGCTTCTTCCTCGCAGAGTCTCTGATGTGCCCCAGGGCTACAGGCAGCTTGGGGCTGAGCTGGGAGGGGAGCCATGGGGCAGGGGGTGGCAAGAGGCCTGGGGTGAGGGACAGCAGGAGAATTCGGTGAAGTGAAGGGAGGGCCAGGGAGGGCCATGGGTCTCAAGGGGCCACCCCCACCTGGCCTGCCCTGCTGTCCCAGGGCCCTCTGCTCCTGGCTACAGCTTGTGCATCTTGTTTCCCGCAGCTCCTCGGGGAGGCTGTCTTGTAAGGGATATCTCAAGACTCCCCTGGGGAGGCGTGCAAGACAGCGTCTGCTAGAGTCCGCCATCCATGCGGGAAGCCTGTGGAAGGTGCTCCTCTCACCACGACTCGGGCACTTTCCCTGGCTCTTCTGACCCAGCGCACTCTACCTTTGGCCTCCACTCTGCCAGCAGAACCTCCATCGGCCTTGACCAGAACTCCACTCGGCCCTGTTGCCACGAGCTCAGCTCCAGCTCACTCCTGTTGGCCGTTTCCCAACTCAGGCCACGGCCGCATGAGCTGTCGCATTGAGTTCCTCTCCTGGTGGAACGTGATCAAGGTCTGGTTCTTCCCCGTGTCATCACACTTCGAGTCCCAGCAAGGGCACCAGTCCTGCCACCGACCAGTGGCCTCACTCTGGGGAGGCCCCACAAATAGGGAGGGAGAGACTGACAGCCCCTCAGTTGCCAACCCTGATGTCCAGAAGCTGCTCAAGACAGAAATCACGGAAAGCATACAAACGGAGTTCTGGGAAAAAGAACAAGATGATCCAGGCACTCCTCAGAATCTCAAAGCACACATTATCATGTCTGGGCTGAATTTCCGCTGGGGCCTACCCCTCCTGTCCTTGGGGCCTGCAGATCTAAAAGCATGTGAGGCTCAAGCCTTGGCCCTTCTGCGGTCCCCTCTTCCCCCCGCAGCCACCTGTGATTCTGGGGCCCCCTCGAAAGCTGAGTTTGCACACTTCCTGGGAAAACCTCTTGAGCCTCCTCCAGGTGACAAAGTCTTAACTTTGACAACAAAAGCCTCAGTTCCCAGCCTGGCCCGTCCCCTCCCCGCTCCCTCACCAGTGTGTGAGGAAGATCAGAAGGCCCTGGGAGGGACCCTACCTGGAGAAGGCAGTGGGCCCTCAGAAGCCTCTCTCTTGGGACAGGAGGGCCGGCCGCCTTCTCCAACCTTCCCATTTGGCCTCTCAGAGAGAAAAGGGCAGAGTGGGACCTTCGTGGGGGCCGAGCAAGGCCGTCGAGAGATGAGTTCAGGGTCCCCAGTGGCCAGGAATGAGCCTCGGGAGGAGACGAGGGGTGGGGCCTCACCAGAGCCCTGCCGTGGGGTGGCAACACTGGAGGGGGAGTCAGGGTCCCAGTCTTGAAGCCAGGTCGGGGGAATAGGAGACACCCTCGGGACCAAAGCCCTCCAGCCCCTGCCTGAAAAGGAAGAGGTTTCTCACGACAGCCCTTTCAGAAAAATGTTGAGACGCCTCCTGCCCTGCCTGAGGCCCAACAAGGAGGAAGCACCAGAGGATCCCCTTGCAAAGGCAAGCCCGCGTCAGCCACCGCCCAGAGCCAGGCACGGGTCACACACAGCTCGTCGTCGGATGGCAGGGCTGTTCAGGCACCATCGACAGTGACATCCTTCGTCTGCGTCCTGGGAGAGAAACTGAGGCTTGCCGAGAACTTCAGGCCTCCCAGTCGAAGCATCATCAAAACCACTTCAGGCCTGGGAAGCTGGACATACCTGTTACCACGACGCTCCCTCCTCCCCAGACCAGAGAAGCACAATGACAGAGGACAGTCCCCAACCTACCTCCAGGGACCACAACTGTCCGACTACGAGGGAATGGATCAGAACAGGCATGGCAACTGGACCTTGCCATCCAGGCAGCCGCGGTCCCCAGCCAAACCCTGCCAGCCTGGGCTGAGGGTGGCATCTGCCTCAGCCAATCCATTACCCGTCATGCTGTCCTCAGATATGTGTCTCCTGGGATGAGTAGACTGTGCCTGCCACACCTTTCCTCGTAGCAATGCTTATCTCCCCAAACAGGGAAGTGGAGGAACCGAAAACCTGGTTTTTCTCCTTATCCCACCCTCTGTGCTAATGGTGTCTTCCTACCCCAATTTTCCCCAAATACACTTTTTTTCTCCTTAGAGGTCGTGGCTTCTGTCTGTGCCCTGCTAGTGGGAAAAACGGGGCTCAGGCTCCGCCCTTCCTGAGAGTCTGTTTTGGCTTCCAGAAGGGACAGGGCCATGGGGGGAGGCCGACTGCAGCGTGGCTCACCTGCCCTCACCCCAGCTCCCCCATTGCACCTGAAGTCCCCATCACACCGTCCTTACAAAAACAAATGGAAGCTTTGGGCTATTTCCAGATGAGCAAAACTCTAAGACGCAAGCCCAGGATGGGCCCCGCCTGTCCTCTCCTGCATTCTCTGGTCCTTGAACTTGTGGGGCTGCACAGGCTAAGCTGTCTTACATTCCTGAGCCCCAATTTCCTTATTTTGGAATGGGGTTAAACACCTACATCTCAGGGTTGTTAGAAGGATTCATTAAAACATGCATAGCAAGAGGCACAATGTCTGTCAACGATTATGTGCTGGATGAATGGTGATCAATTAGTCTTCGTACAACTATTAATATAATGTTATTAGAATTAAAGCTAGTATCACTTTTTTATTGCTCACCGTTGTCTAATGTTTGCTACATATTTAGGAAGCATTTCTTCTAATAGTCATCTACTTTTCTCTGGAAAAAACAAAGCACAAAACACCAGAATTCAAGATTATAGTGTTCTCTTTGCCTCTATTTTGTCAATACTAAGGGTTCCCAAGTCGAGATCTCATTTCTTTATCTTTATTTCTCCTTTTCTCTTTCTCTCTCTTTCTTTGTTTCTTTTTTCTTTCTTTTTCCCTCTTTCTCTCTCTCTCTCCTCCTCCCCTTCTCCCTCCCTCCCTCTCTCTCCTGCCCCTCTTTCTCCCTCCCTGTCTCCCCCTTCAGTGATGAGCACACTGAGAACAAGGCGGAGGAGTCAGGACATTGAGACAAGGAAAGCCAGGTTTGGACCAGAAAAAAAACATCTTGCAAACAAGGTCACTATTTGTTAAAATATAACTCTTTGAATCATTCTCATAGAGAAACATTTTTTAAGAATTTATTCTTTTGTTCTTGTCCTCAGATCTGAATTTTCCATCACAGTCCCATTGTCATTTTATTGCAAAGTTCTGACACCAAGATATGGGATCATTTACGAGGCTGCAGAACATAGCATAAAATAGCTAAAAAAAAAATTAATCGCTCATTTTGATTTAGTTTTCACTTCTGCCCAGTAATGACTCTGGATGCCATCCTATTGACCTTCTCTGCTTTTGTTCCCATCAAAATCGATACAATATGCAACGTCGTAAATTTGCTTTGGCTGGCTTTCAGTTCATTGCCGGACTGAACGCTCCCCGTGTGAACTGGGTGATAATGAAGTTGTGGGTGAGGCAGCCTCCTGCAGTCAGCGATCATTACAGTGGGACCAGGCATTAAAGTAAATGACAAATAGGCAGCAAGGGCCAGTAGGGTCGGGGAGATATTGATCAAGAAGCAGGCTTCGAAAGTTAATTCTTTACCTGGAGTTCTATAGGCAATAAGTATTAGCTTCAGAGAACCAGGTTCAAACAAATTTCTTACTAAGGTTTATTTCCAGCTGGATCAGAGAGAATACCAATAATTTATGTGAGTTGAACATGTTTCTTCATGCAAGTGACCCCTAGCCAGTCACAAAGTGCATCACATACATAAAAAACCATACAGAGCACATGCAGAAATTTTAGAGAATAGACCTGCACATCTACTTACCCTCCACCAACTCAAGAAATGGAATATTTCCAGCATCTCAAAGCATCCACTCCCCACCCCCAGAGGCCAGACCTCCCCTGAGGCTTCTTCCCTCACTCTCAGATTCAATTCCCAAGCTGATTTTTGTGATGATAATTCCCTTTCTTTTCATATTTTATCACTTGTAGGTGAATCTATTAACAATATATTGCTTTAAATTTTGTTTTCTAATGTTTTACAAATGAGATCAATATTATTAGTCTTCTTTAACTTTCTCCTTTGTTTCAACATCATTTTATTTGACATTCACTCACATTGTACATGTGGCTGTGGCCCACTCACGATTACTGTTTTATAGCGGTCCACTGTTTGAGTAAACCGCAGCTCATGTACTCTTTCTACCGTTAATACACGCTTTCAAGGTTTGTGTTTATTTATTTTATTATTTAACAGCTGCTATAAACCTGTTCCCAGTTCCTGTTTTGCTTATTCTAATAAATTTTAGTATCAGCTTATCAAGTTACGAGGAAAAGTACATTGACCGGAATTCCACTAAATCTGAGTCAATGTAGAAGTGATATTTTTATGATAGTGTGGCTTTCCATTTTTATGTGCTTCCTTTAATGTCTTTCAATTTAGTATTATATTTTCTGTACAGAGATTGTGCATAACATTTCCTAGATTTTCTTGAGTAACTTTTTTCAATGATTACTGTAAATGGGATCTGTATTTAGTTTCCCAAGACTGCCATAACAAAGTACCACAAATAAGTGGCTTAAACAACAGAAATTTATTCACTCAGCAGTCTTGGAAGCTAGAAGTCCAAATTCAAGCTGTCAGCAGGGCCCTCTTCCTCCGAGACCCTGAGTAGAATCCTTTCCTGCCTCTCAGGGGTCCTGGGGGCGGCTGTAGATCCTGGGCATTCTTTGGCTTGTAGCTGCATCACTCCAGTCTCTGTGTCTGTCATCACACGGTGTTCTCTTGTGGGTCTGTCCCTGTGGTTCTTTTCTTGTAAGGACACAGTCATGCTGTATTAGAGTCCATCCTACTGACTTCATCCTACTTGATTACGTATGTGAAAGCATATTTCCAAATAAGTTCACATTCACGCGTACCAGGGGCTAGCACTTCAACATATCTTTCGCAGGGACATAAATCAACCCATAACAACGCCTTTGTTTTTTTATTGCATTTTCTAACAGCTTTTTTGCTGGTATATAGAAATGTAAGTGACTTCTCCATATTGATTGTAAATTCAGTAAACTTGATAAATTCCCTTATAAATTATAATCATTTATTAGTAGATTCTTTAGGTTTTTCTACATAGAAAATGTTATCATTTACAAATAATAAAATTTTTTTCTTGTGTATTAATCAAGGTTCTCCAGAGAAACAGAACCAATAAGATATATATTTTTAAGTTAAAAAAATATATATGTATGTATATATATATATAAACTATAAAGGAATTGGCTCACATGATTATGGAGGCTGAGAAGTCCCAAGATCTGTAGTCTGCAAGCTGGCGATCCAGGAGATTCGATGTGGACCTCCAGTCTGAGTCTGAGGCCTGAGGACCAGAAGTGATGGAATACGCTCCAGCCCCAGGGCCAGAGAACAGTGAGGTCCCATCTCAAGCGATCAGGCAGAAGTCCCTGTTACTCACCTTTTTGTTTGATTCAGGCCTTCAACCAATTCGATGAGGCCAGTCCACGTCAGGGAGAGCCATGTGCTTTACTCAGTGTACTGACTCAAACGCTATTCTCAATCCCACACCCACTCACCACCGCATCCCGAATAACGCTTAAGCACATGTGGGCGCTCTGTGGCCCAGTGAAGTTGACCCATAAAAGTAACCATCACATGTCCTTTCCAATTTTTATAACTTTAATGACTTTCTTTGACTTACTATACTATCTGGAAACTACATTAAAAAATAAAATAACAATGATAATCTGTATCTTTATCTTGACCTTGATCATTAGGAAAATACTTCAAACACTTCACTATTAATTATACTACTTGTAAGTTTTTGTTTGTTTAGGTACTTTTGATCAGTAGCTAGTTAAGGAAGTTTTGTGTTTTTTAAATTCCTATTTTGTTATTTTATTATTTTTTGAAAATCATAAATAGCTAACTATAACTCTTTATGAAGCACCTTTTCTGTATTTGTTGAAATGGACATACAATTTTCTCTTTTAATCACTTAATGTGATAAATTGTAACAATAATTTTTCCAAGAATAATTCAAGCTTTTCTGGATAAATTCAGCTTGGCTTGGCTATCTGCTAATATTCTATGTGATTTTTTTCTTGCGTGTGTACTCTTAAGTGGATTGGCTGTAATTTTCATTTTCTTCCTGGTTTTGGGGTGAACATAATGCACACCTCATTAATGAGTTAGAAATGTTTTCTCTTTTCCCATTCTTGGAAGAATTTATGTAAGATTGACATCATTCTTTCTTAAATGTTTCTTAGAATTTACCAGTAAATTCTAGAATTCTAGTCCTACAATTTCTTTGTGGGGAGGTTTTAACTTATGGATTGAATTTTTAAATAGCTTTGAAAACAAATTTTCTGTTATTTTAGCGTGACTTCTGATAAGTTGCATTTATAGGAGTTTATTGCTTAAACTTTTCAGATTTATTGCAATATCCTCTGACACTGTAATATCTGATCTGTAGCAATGTCCCTATTTTTAATCCTTGATATTGGCTATTTGTGCCTTCAATCTTTTCTGTCTTGTTCAATCTTGCCATGGATTTATACATTTCATTAGTCTTTTCAAAAGGCCAGTCTTTGGCTTTGTGAATCGTCTCCTTGTAATATTTTCCAATGTTAATTTCATTCTCATCTTTAATATTTGCTTCTTTCTATTTTGTTAGAGTCTGTTTGTCTTAGCTTTTAGTTTTTAACATTTCTCATTTTATGATGAAAGCTATTAATTCCCTCAAGCAGAGCTTCATTTTTTTCACAAGTTTTGATTATAGTATTTTCACTTTCATTTAGTTCGGAATACGTTCTAATTTCCCTTTTGATCTATGAGTTTGTTAGAAGTTTATCTTTAAATTTGCAAACATATGGCTTTTTGTTTTTCTAGTTTTCTTTTAATTATTTATTTATAATTTAATTGCATTGTAGTCAGGGAATGTGCATAATTCCTTTCAAATTCCACTGCAAAACATCTACCCAGGGTTCTTTTATTTCTGCCCAATATATGTCCTTTAAAAGTTCCTTATAAAAATCTCATGATAGTAAAGCTTTTTACACCAAAATTATTTTCTTTCATTCTTGAAAACTATGCTGAACATAGAATTCTGGGAAAAGATCTATTTAATTTCAGCACATTAGAGATAATATTTCACTGTTCTCTAGCTCTAACAGTGCTTTCAATAAGTGAGATCACTCTAAATGATGTTCTTTGGTGGTTGATTTATCGTTTCTCTAGGGCTGCTTTTAAATTTTCAGTTTCTTTGGTGTTCTGCAGTTTCACCACTATGTGTCTAGGCATGAATGTTTTAAACCCTCTTTGTTTGTTTATTATTCATTGGGCTTCCTGAATCTGAGTTTAGTGGAATGAACAAAATGGTGGCAGGCCACAATGGAACATAATGGGAAGAAACACATTAATTAAACACAAAGAAACATAGATGGAACTTGAAGCCACAACGCTAAAAGGTAAAAAAGTAAGAAAAAAAAAGAATCTAAAATGTAAAATATAATAGCGTTTAAACAAAATTTTAAAAACATATAAAATTGTATAAAATCGTGGATAGTTATAAGCAAAAATGTACCTACTAACACTTCAGAATGGTTGTTTATGAAAATGGGGAAGAGAGCAATAGGAGGGCAGAATGAGGACTCAAGATGGAAAACAAGCAAATAAATAAGTGAATTAAAAAAGGGGCCTTCAATTGACCAATGTGATAACTCATACTGAGCTGAGAAATATTATTTACTGGAACCTTTACATCTGAAGTCCACAATGTATATGTGTATAATTGTGAATGTGTGTCTGTTCAAGTTAGTGCATATCTTAACCAAAGTTTTTAATTTTAATGTATTCAAATTCATAATATTTTTACTTATACTTTGCGCTTTTCAAGTTTTCTCTAAAACGTTCTTCCCTGTCTTTCATTTAAAATGATGATCTCATATATTTTTTCTATCAAAGAAGAAAATATGTATACGTGTGTGTGTATATATATATATTTATATGTATACATATACAGTCATGCGCCACATACCATTTTGGTCAACAATGAATCACATATATAGTGATGGTCCAATAAGATTAGTACCTCACAGCCTAGGTATGTAGAGGCTATACCATCTAGGTTTGTGTAAGTGTACTTTATATGCTCACATAACTAGAAAATCACCTAATGACGCATATCTCAGAGCACATCCCGGCCATTAAGAGACACAGGACTATATATATAGAAGTATACATACCTTTCAAAACTGGGTCTTTCATCCACCTGGTGTACAACTTTGCATGTGGCGTACGGGGAGATTTCCTTCTGTCTTTCTACTGACATTACCAGCAGGCATTTCACAGTCAGTCTCTTTTTCAGGTTCTACCATGACTTTCCAACTCTCCCTGGATGTTGACTCAGATTTGGACGCCACTTAGAAGCTGGTCTGCAGCAACTCACAATGCATTGAAAGATGTCTCCTTTAGCCTGAATTATTTTATGATAGCCATACTTGGAATGCAAATATTGCAGAAAATAATCATACACCAGCCTGGAGCCACTCCTCAGTCAGGGTGTGAGATTTTGGCATAATTAGGTCTTTGAAATTTCACTAGTGACTAGATAAAAATTGCAATCAAAAGGATAAGCATAATGAAAAACCAGCAAGCTCTCCGCCACAGCCAGAATATCCACCTCTGCTCTAGTCATCATTTCTGTATGTTCAGTGGTTCTGTTTCTTCCATAAACCCAGGTGATTCCTACTAGTTTCAGTTCAGCTGCAACCAAAATGCCTCCTCCAACACAGAAGTGGTCAGCCAGATGAACCTAGTGAATTCCAGCCTGAGGCACACAGGCTCCTTCCTGCTCTCTCACTTGGCTCTCCCTCATCTTTCACTCACTCTGTCTCTTTCTGTCTCTGTCTCTCTCTGTGTATCTGTGTCTGAAGCCCACCCTCTGTCTCACTCCCCCCCACTTCCTCTCTCCTCTGGCAGGTGGACTCCAGGCATTCCGTTCCTTTGTCTTTACCTTTCCTCGTGTATCTAACACATGCTCACCTGTATGGGCTCAGTTTTGTTTTTTTTTAAAGTATGCATTTTGGTGAGGAAGATTGGCCCTGTTGCCAATCTTCCTCTTTTTTTTTTTCTCCCCATAGCCCCAGTGCATGGTTGTGTATCCTAGTTGTAGGTCATTCTAGTTCTTCTATGTGGGGCGCTGCCTCAGCATGGCCTGATGAGCAGTGCTAGGTCGGCACCCAGGATCTGACCCAGCGAACCCTGGGCAGCCTGAACTGAAGCTGCAACTTAACCACTCAGCCCAGGGCAGGCCTCCCGGCTCAGTTTTAAATGTTGCTTTCTTCAGGAAGCTTCTCTGTCTGGTCAGTGATCCTCCTAAGTACTCATTAAGCACCCTTCATTTGCCCCATTAGAGCACTCATCAACCATATGTAACTATTCCAAGCCACCATGGGAACTATTGCTTTAAACCTGTCTCACAGCATTTTCCCTTCCTCTTCTCCTGAGACTGGACCCCTCCACTCTGATGCTTGGCAGGGCCCATGCCCCTGGGAACAATGACTTTAAATCTTGGGCGTGGGCATCAGTGGTATAGGTTAGAGCCTTTCCCAGGGCCGATGTATGGATATCTCTACTGGAACCTTTAAATGAGATGTAAATCCAGAGTTACCAGAGGCCGTATTCACCTGGTAATGGAAAAGTTTTCTCTGCAGAACAGAGCTGAACAGAACCAAGCAGAAGTGGGAGAAGCAAAGAGAAGCTTCCAGAAGACTGTGAGTAATTGATTCCAAACCCTGAGGTTCTGCCTCAGGCAGTTTTTCCTTGATCCTTGCAAGTCCTAGAACTAGTAGTTTCCTTTTTTGCTTATGTTAATTAATGGATCTTTATCTCTTGCAGTACAGAGTTCTAATATACCTGATCAGTGATCCTTATGGCCCTCAGAGTGACCCACAGAGCAGACCAACAGCATCAACATCACCTGATTGCTTACCAGAAGTCGAATTCAGGCCCAACCACAGAACTACACAGGCCTAATAGTCTGCATTTTAATGTATCCTCAAGGGTTCTCATTCATGCTAAAGTTTGAGAAGATCTCATCTAGACGATAAGCTCCACAAGGACAGAAAATAGGTGTCTCTTGCTCAGAGTCATGCTAACCACCTAGAAAGTGCCTGGCACTCAAATTAATATTGTGGAAAACTGGGTAAGCCACAAATAGGCAGAGATGGCACTGTAAGCTGAGAAATTCACATAGAGAGGAGAATCAGAAGCAAGCAAGGTGTTTGGGGGAACATGCAGCTGGGGAAGGAAGGTGAAGCATCGAGGCTCTTGGGCTGAAGAATGGGAAATGAAGCTGGGTAAGTATGGAACTCTGGGCAAGTTAACAGACTTTGAGACCCATGAGATGGGAATCCAGCCCAACCTATCGCCCCTTGTAAGTGTACTACATTTTTTCTCATTAAAAGTTAAAGAGACAGTGGAAACCCTCCCCCCACCAGCAAAGGCCCTGTACAATGCCTGCACAGGGACCATCTTCTGTTATTACTGTGTTTGGGCTCACCCCTTGGTCCCCAACATATGCAGAGTAGCAAAAGCACCCCATATCAAATTCCCTTTCCCAGGTAAATAGGATCTCAGCAGGTGTGCTGAACTAGATGATCGGGTCAGGTAAGGGCTGGGGAGTGATGGGTGGTGGGTGTCATTTTTCTGGGGGCTGTCTGATGGGGAAGGAGCAATCCAGGAATCCTCATAAACCAGAAAGTGGGCAGTTCAGTCCCATGCATCACAGAACCAAAGTGAGAGCAGACAGGAGGTTCTCCATACAAAACATACTAACGCATTACAAACTTGACTTTTTTGTTTACTCTTCTTATCCCCCACTTTGGAATGTTAGCATAATGAGGGCAGGGATTTGTGTCTGTCATTCATTCCATATTCCTAGGACAGAGCCTGAACATAGAAAGTGCTCAAAAATATTAAATGGAAGAAGGATAGGACTGAGAAGAAAACATTTTAAACAGAAGATGGGAGGCAATCCTTAAGCCGCATTGGAACCAATAATGACTTTTGTCAGGAGTCATGCAGCCTTGCACAAATGGTAGAAAGAGTGGCTAACGTGACGAACCAGCAAATATGCTCATTTTCATTGTTGACTATCCATAAACTTAATATTTTGGAGCCAGCTCCTAAATAATTGTTCCTACTTCCCTGGTCTTGCCCCCCCATCTACTTCTCACCCCACTGTGGCATTCATCTCCCTCAGTCCTGGGAGCTCCCATTATCTTCATTGCATCTCTCTCCTGGCTTCACAGAACTTGCAGTCCAGGCCTTCTGGAGCCTGTTACTCAGGTCTGCCTTCCTCTGGCACAGTCTCACATTCCTAACTTATCCCCTTCCACCCCCCTATAAAAAATATGCTCATTCCGTCGATGCCCTGCCCTCGATGCAGAGCCCAGAGAAGCCCTTCATAGCCAAGGGCACTGAAGAGGCAAAAGAGCACAGTATAGTTTAAGAGGCTTTCCCAGCGTATAAAAAATTAACACCTAATTGATGATTTATTTAAGGTCATTTGCTTCTAGCGTTATTTTGAAGAATTCTACTTACGAGAACAGTAATTTAACCCAAAATGAATGCCTTACCAATGGAGTTTCAAATCAGTCACAGACTGTTAAGACACATGTTTTGGAGTGGAGTTGGGAGATGGGGTGAGACAGGTGGTACCCTGCAAATCACATCTGAGAAATGTCGGTCCTTGACCACATTTGATTTCCTTTTTGCTTCTCTCGTGGTTAGAACTGCACCATATGCCTAGTCCCGGGAGAACACTGAAGTAGCTTCTATTGGTGTTTTCTCTCCTCCAGTCACAGAGCACTGATCCATATAATGTTTAAATCAACATTAGCACTTACCTTTCCATTTTGAGCAACTCAGGGATATACAAAGAAAGAGACATGAAATAAACACACTGGAAATAAAGCACAGCACTCTCATTTTTAGTAGGTCTCCATCTTTTACTAATTTCTATTAGGCACATGCCATCACCTCTGGAATTTGGTTTTGTTACGCATTCTTGCTGATGTTATTATACGACTAAATGTACAATACTGCATTTCTTCTCTCTGGAAGCTATTTCTTTTCTCTGCCTTCCTCCAGATTTAAATTTTCCCATCTCTGGTAGTTTCTTTATTGCATGAGTGTAGAGATGATAGATAGGTAAATAGAGATGGGGTGATTTATGAAGCCTGAGTCTGCCAAGGCCACATGAACAAGACATGGGTATATTGTCTGGCAAACTATGTCAACTTCTTTTACTTATAACTCTTAGCTTTGGTGTAGGTTGGAGTGTCATGATTACTGACTATTTGAATTCAGTCATGAAAAGATATGTTATCAATGGTCCCCTTTCATTTATTCCAAACAGGTTTTCATATGTCCAAAAGAATGCCCCTAACTTGACCTAAGAAGCAAAATATTCTTTTTTCCCTCCTATCTATAAAAACATAAAATTGTCAGTTTATTAATTCAACGTTTATTGAGTTCCTACTCCATGCCAGGTACAATCCAAGACACTGGAGATGTACAGATAAAGAAATCCCCACACCTTCCTTAAGGAGCTCAAAGTGAAGTGGGGAAGACATGTGAGTAAACAAAAATGTGCATAAAAGTGTGACAGGACAAGATGATATAGACTCATTCCTCTCTGCTCATTCCCACTAAGTACAGCTGTGATCTATGGAAATAACACATGAAACAACCAAAGGAGAAGAGGAAGACATGGAAAATGAAGGCAAACTGGTTTGAGACTCAGGACTTAGGAACAGCACAGCAGCAGGGTGCCTTAGCTTCCCTCACCCAACGGACAAAGGCACCCTGTGTCTCCTGACTCTCAGCCTCACAACAGAAGGGAGCCCAGGTATGCTCATTACTCCCAAGGATCCAAGGGAAGTCCACCTGACAACATCAGAAGAGCCCTCTGCCACAAGCAAAGGGGATCGATTGGGAGCCTCATCAACACTATGTGGCCAGAGGAAATGCCTCTCCTTCCCCTCAAGCCTGAGACATCCATCCTCCTCCAAGAGATACAAAGGTAGGCAGGTGGAATTAGTAAAGGGGACCCAGCCATGACAAGCAGCCTGTCCAGAAAGTCTCTGTCTCTTGATGTGCCTGAGACTCTTTCTCCCTTCAGGAGACTCCAGGTCAGGTGGGCAGAACCAGCAAGAGGAATTAACAATAATTTTACACAATCTTTTCCAGAAAATACAGGAGGACAGAATATTTCCCAATTTATTTTGTTAGGCTAATTGTCCTGATACCAAAGCCCAAAAAAGATAGTACAAAAAATGAAACTACAAAACATTCTTTCTTATGAACATAGACACCAATGTCCTCAACACAGTGTTGGCAAATTAATCTATCAGTGTATAGAAAGAATTACACTACACGATCAGGAGACATTTATTTCAGGTTTGCAAAACTGGTTTAACACTCAAAAGTCAATTAAATGTAATCCAACATATCAAATATAAAGTTAAAGATAGATTAAAATAAAAAGATGGAAAAGGACATGCCAAGCAAATTATAACAAAAAACATATCCGGAGTGACTATATTACTACCAGACAAAGTAGAATTCAGGACAAGGAATAATAGAAGGGCTAAACAGAGATGTTGCATAATGAAAAAGGGGTAAATTATTCAAGAAGACACAGCAATTGCAAATTTATGTTCCCCTTATGCAGAGTTTCAAAATTCTTGAAGCAGAAACCAATCAATCTAAAAGGAAAAGCAGAAGAATTCACAATCCTTAGAGACATCTGTAATCCCCTCTAAGCAACTGATAAAACAAGTATACTAAAACTTATCAAGGATATTTAATATCTGAACAACATTATTGATCAACATGGCCTAATTGAGATATTTATAGAAGACTTGCCCCAACAACAACAGAATATATGTTCTTTTAAAATATGCATGGGGGGCCGGCCCAGGGGTGCAGCGGTTAAGTTCACACATTCTGCTTCTCGGCGGCCCAGGGTTCACTGGTTTGGATCCCAGGTGCGGACATGGCAGCACTTTGCAAAGCCATGCTGTGGTAGGCATCCCACATATAAAGTAGAGGAAGATGGGCACGGATGTTAGCTCAAGGCCAGGCTTCCTCAGCAAAAAAGAGGAGGACTGGCGGCAGTTAGCTCAGGGCTAATCTTCCTCAAAAAAAAGAAAAATGCATGGAAAATTCACCATGATAGACCATATTTTTAGCCACAAAGCAAACTTTAATTTAGAAGGATTGATATCATACAAAGCATGTTCCTGCGCAAAAATAGAAGTAAGCTAGAAATCAATAACAAAATAATATTTACAAAACTCTTAAATATTTATAAACTAAACAGCATACTACTAAACAATCTAAGGATCAAAGGGGAAATCACATTGGGCATTACATAATATTTTATATTAAATGAAAATGAAAATACAACATTAAATTTCTAGGTTACAGCTAAAGCAGTGCTTGGAAGGAAATTTATAGTAAGAGATACTTATATTAGAAAAGAAGAAATGTCTCAAATCAGTTATTTAGTCTTCAGCCATAAGGAACCAGGAAAGGAAGAACAAATTAAACATAAAGCAAGCTAAAGGAAGGAAATAACAAAGATTAGAGAAGAAATCAACAAAATAGGAAGCATAAAATTAATTAGACAAAGTAAAGGAGACAAGGTTCTTGAGAAGAGAAATAAATCGATAAATTGATAACCAGATGGATAAAGTAAAACAGAAATGAACAAATTACCAAAATATAATAAATAGAGTTGGGGACATCATACACATCCTACAAGCTATACAAGGATAACAAGAAAATGCTAAATACAATGCCAATAAATTTGATAGCATAGAAGAAATGGATAAATTCCTTGAAAGCCACAAACTATCAAAACACAATCAAGAAGAATTACACGTAATGAATAGTCCTATATCTATGCAAGACATTGAATTCTTATTCAACATTTTCACAAAGAAAAATCCAGGCATACACAAGTTCACCGGTGATATCTATCTAGTATTTAAGAAGAAATTCATGTAAAATTATAAAAATCCTTCCAGAGAAAATATAATAAGAGGAAAGTCATCCCAATTCGTTTTGTGTGGCCAGCGTCATACTGACACCTATATCAGACAAAGACAGTATATGAAAAGTAGAGCTCAATACACTTATGAGCATACATATAAAAATCCTTAACAGATGATTAGCAAATGGAATGCAGCAATTAGAAATAAGGATAATATAATATAAGTAAGTGAGATTTAGCATAGGAATGCAAAGTTGGTCCAATATGAAAAAGTCAATCAATGTGGTCTCAAATAAATAAGTCTTTATGTGAAAGAAAACTATGGAAAGAAGAATAAAATAAAGCCAGATCAAGCAGAAGAATTTCTTTCTTTTTTGAAAAATATCTTCTTATTTGAAGTAAGACAACTTTTTATTTGAAGGTAAGAGCAGAAATCAATAAAATTGAAACTTGGAAAACAATGGAGAAAGTCAATGAAACAAGAAGCTGATTTGTTTGAAAAAAATAATAAAATTGATAAACCACCAGCAAGACTGACAAAAAAAAAAAAAAAGAGAAGACTTGAATGACCAATATTAGAAATAAAACAGGGGATATAACTACAGATCCTACAGCAATAAGCAAAATAAGGGAATACGACACACAAGTTTATACTCATTAATTTGACAACTTGAAAGAAATGAATAAATTCCTGAAAAAACTTAACCAGGATGATATAAGTAATCTGAATAGCCCTATAGCCATTAAAAAACTGAATCAACAAATAAAAAGCTCCAAAGAAATAAATTTCCAAGTATATATAGTTTCACTGGAAAATCCTACTAAACATTTAAATAAAATTTATGCACAATGTCTTCCAGAAAAATATTAGGACAAAGCACTTCCCAATTCATTTCTTGAGGTCAGCATTACCCTGATACCAAAAGGCTAAAAAGGCAGTACACAAAGGGAAACCACAGACCAGAATCTCTAATGAACTTAGACCCAAAAATCCTCAACAAAGTGTTAGCAAATGAATCCATCAACGCATAAAAAGAATTATACACTACAACTAAGTGGGTTTTTTTCCAAGTATACAAGGCTTCAGCATTGCACAATCAATATAATCAACCATATCAACAAGCTAAAGAAGAAAAGCCTTAACATCTTATGAATTGACATAGAAAAAGTATTTGACAAAATCTAGCTCCCTTTCACATTAAAAGCTCTCAACAAGTTAGGAATAGAGAGGAATTACCTCAATTCGATGAAGAACTTTCTAACTTGGTCCAATCATGTCCATCTGCAAGATATTGTTCCCATTAGTGCTCTAACGTCTCCTTTTCCTCTTGGACACTTCTTGAAAGCCTTACTCCAACACAACCTCCTCCAGGAAGCCTTCCATGACTGATACAACCCCCACTTATTAGTCAGTTCCACGTAAAAAAATCATTATTTGTGCCACAAAGAAATAACCATATAATATTGCTCATTGTCATTATGTGTGGTGGTAGCTTTGTTCCATCAATGACAGCAGAACATTCTTAAGGGCAAGAATTGAGAATACAGTTCCTATATTACCCACTGGGCTTTCTATTGTAATAAACTAATTGTAGGTTCTAAGTAAATATAATTAAAGAAACAGGAAGAGAAAGATGGTAAAATGAGTAAAAATGAAAAAAGAAAGAAAAAGAGCCCTTATCTGTAAGAAATTGTGTACACTATTTTACATCACATAATATTTAGTAAGTCAAATAATTTCCACAGCTTCACTTACTTTATATTTAAAATGGAGAGAAACATATCTGCCCTAATTACATTAAGTACTATTGGGCTTAACTAGGAATGTCATGGTTCATAGAGAAAGAGACATGAGATGACCATAGGAAGTCTCTCCTGGGCTGAGAGGAGACAGCCACGAGGAAATAGCAGGCACCACTGGTGGTGTCCAGGTGAAGAAAGACTAAATGGAGGATGAATAGATAGAGGGAGTTGGGATAGAGGCCTTTCTCAAGAGGTGTGATTAAGGATGTAATTACAACTGCAAGTTGAGGTGAAGAGGCAAGTCCATAGATAGGAAGCACCAAAAGAACCCTCAGTATGAGAAATCCTCTTTATGAACAAAGTGGAAAGAGGGGCACTGCTTGGAGAGTGTCCACAGAAGACAGGAAAACACAACTGAGCACCTAGATCTGGTTTAGGTCAGAGAAGGCTTTCCTGAGGAAGCAAAGTATACCGTGAGTCTGTATTCTTCAGTTGCAAGTGACAAAAACCCTACTGAAACTAGTATAAATGAAAGGAGGAATTGATTGACTCATATAACCAAAAGGCTAAGGGTACAGCTGTTCTCACAATCTCGATGGACCGTCTTCATTCCTTCTCCATCACTTGTCTTGACACTGTCTCTCTCTGCTTCTCCCTCTCTTGCTGGTCTCATTTTCTCCTCCTATAAGCAGGTTTTCTCCATGTAGGGGTAGGAGTAGAGGTGGGAATGAAGGGTAAAGAGGACTGGCTGGGCTTTCACCAACCCAAGTTTACATCATCTAATATTGGAGTCCACTGTAGAAAGCCTGGCCCCTCTATCCCAGGGTCTCTATACAAATTTCAGAAAAGAACTCTGATTAGCTCAGCTTAGTGGATACGTTCATTCCTGAAATAAATGCTATGGTTGAAAAGATAGAGAATTAAGTTGGAAAATAGCCAAGTGTAGGTCCTATGCCCACCAGTGGGAAAGGAAAGGGAGAAAGGCTGCTGGATAGAATAAAATAGTCCATTCCACAGGCACACACTTACAAATACAGTATACAAAACAGTTAGTAAATCATTGCTTTGAGCTCTATACTCTCAGGATGTGAGATAAACCTACTTTGAACTCTAACTCTGATGATGACTCCCTTACTATTAAAACACACTCTTCTCTTCAATTTCAAGTAACACACATGTAACTTATAGTCTTCCTGCTCTTTCTCAGTTTCTCAGTCCCTGAAGGTCCTCCTCCCTTCTCTTTATCCTTTCCTTAACACTTATGGGCTGGTGTTCCCCCAGGCTTCCACTCTACCTGCTCTTGCTGGACGGTCTTCACCACTTTTTAGTTTTCACAATTTTCACCTCCTACAACATGAATTCCAAAACTGCCCACTCCCTAATGTCCAACTGCTACTGAACATCTTGAAATTCAACCCAGAGACATTTCAAACTCAGAGTGTCCAATACCAAATTTCTTACCTTACCTCTTTAAAACTTAACCTTCTTCATATATTCCTTATCTCAGCTGACGGTATCCATTGTCCAAGCATAAGTTAAAAAATGATTTTTCCCCTTCTGACCCCAAACAATGCTACCAAGACAAATTCAGCTTACTTCCTAAATTGTTCTTGAGTCTTTCTCATTTTCTCCATCTTCACTTCACTTTCTTAGTTCAGGCCCTCAACATCACTTCCTATTACTTATAGCCACTATTTGTTGAGAGTTTACTATATGCTAGACTGATACTAAGGACTTAATGTATGTTTTTTTCAAGTAATCTTTGAGCCAATCCTAGACAGTATATTTGCAAGAGGAGGAAAATGACCCTTTGCTTGCTTTTCTGTTCATTCTTTTTCTTGCTCCTCCGCAAGTCAGAAGCAGATGCTAATGTGATTAAGAAGAAGCAGTATTACTCTTAACAAGCATATGCAAATGTTTAGGGCCATTAGAAATGACTAGGGGAAGGGCACTACTGAGATTTTGTGGACAAAGACCAGGAATGTTAAAATCCCTACAACACACAAAATAGTCCCACACAATGAAGAATTGCATCAAATAAAATACCAATTGCATCTCTATTGAGAAACCACTAGACCAGAACATTGATTTTACTGTGTTCCCAAGTCAGAACTCACTCATCAGGTGCCTAAAAGAAATGTACTGATATGTGGTCCTCCGTTCCATTCATTATGGGTCTACATTCCCCCCCCCATACACAGACCCATGCATTCTGGCCATCGCTTTGTGTCCATACATTCATTCACTCGTTCAGCGGCTAACATCGTAGTTCAGCAACTACTATGTGCCAAGTACCCTGGTAAGTGCTGGGTAATGAATAGGACTGACAGTCTCTCCCACATGGAGCTTAAAGTATAGTTGGAGAGAGAAAAAGTGACCAATAATCACACAAATAAATGCAATTACAACTGACAGAAAAGCAATGAAGAGAAGGAATATGGAGCTAAGAGAGCATAAATTAAGAGATTGGAACCCCAAAACTGAACTGGGCAGGGAGGTGGTTGGCAGAGAAGGTTTTCTTACAAAACTGACAGTCAAGCAGAGACATAAAGAATAGGTAGAATGCAACTAAGTAAAGATAGGCAAAGAGTGGAGAGAGAGGGGGGAACTTCCAAAAAGAATAAGCAACAACTACAATTATCCTGTAGCAGAAATTGCACATTGCATTTAGGGACCTGAAGGAAGGCCAGGGTGGTTGGAGCAGAGTCAAACCAGGTGTGTGGAGTGGATGAGGCTGGAGAGACAGGTAAGACACAAAGGACACATGGCTTCACAGCCCATGCTGAGAACATGAAGCCACAACCCAAGTGTCATGGGAAGCCAATTAAATCTTTTCAAAAGGTTGATGTGATCATGTAAGCATTTTGAGATAGGCCACTCTGACCGCACCATGAAAAAATGGATTGGAGTAAAGCAAAAATGGATATAATACATCAAATAGGCTGCAGTTTCATCAATCCTGTGAGCAGGGTGAGTGATTTGGCCCATAGTGGTGGCAGAACAGATGGAAATAATAGAAGAACCTGAGAGTGATTAGGAAAGAGAAGTGAAAGGCCTTTTTTACGCCTGATCTGAAACCCTGTGCTTCAGCTCTCGTTCCCAGGATTCTTAACTAGAGTATCAGGATCCCATCCAGATATTAAGAATGATAACTATTTTCCCAGTTAACTAGCATGTGTAACACCCTTAATAGTGTTGTGTTTGTTTGAAGAGGTTTCTCAGTTTAAGGGACTTGCATAGAAGAAAAGTCTTAGTAAGAAATGGAGCCAACTTTAAATCTAGGTCTGTCTTAACCAAAAGTCTTGACTCTTCTGAAATGCTATCCTACACCATCCCTTTATGCGATGGTCTTCTAACTGGGGTTCTTGTCTTAATTTCTACCAGCCAATTCAGTGATTCTCAAATAGTGCCCCTCAGACCAGCAGCAGCAGCATCATCTGTGAATTTGTTAGAAGTGCAACTTCTCCTGCCCCAACCCAAGTCCTGAATCAGAAATGCTAGCACTGGACCCAGGAACTAGTGTCTTAACAAGGTCTCCAGGTGAATCAAATTCAGTCTGAATTTGAAATTCTGTAATTTAACTCCTTCCCACACAGCTCCAGTAAGAAACACTTTGAAGGTTCCTCAGCCAAGAGTCATAAATAGTGAATGAATTCTGAAAAACAGATTCCCTCCCTACATTTTATCCAACCCTCTCAAGGATAATTAGAGTCATGAAGGTTAGCAACTTAACAATTCTCTTTTCACTGTTAGACTCCTAGCTCCTTGGACAGTGCTTACAATATAAAAGGTACTCAATGTTTGCTGATTGAATAAACATGATACATGTCTTTTTTGATTGTCATTTTTCTACTTTGTCCTTCACTTCTCATAATGAGTCTTCCAAATTATTTTCAGCTGAGCCTATATTCTTACAATTCTTGTAAGAGTAAATCACTCGTACCAAAAGGAGAATAAACGTTCTAGTTCTCATTGCTCCATACTCACATCTCCCCATGCTCCTCCCTTAGGGGGACAGAGTCATTGCAGTAAGATTGAGTTATTCCCAGTGCGTATTTTAAAACCTCATAATTTCTTCCAGCAAAATGTCAAGAGCTATTTGGCTGGGAACCCAAACTTGGTAGGTAATAACATAAGCATGGATTTGATAATCATATCTTAGGACTAAAGAACTCAAAGGAATTTTAAATAAATAATTTCTCTTAATGCGTGAAAGTGTTAATTGTTATATCTAGAATTTAGTTTATCTCTTTATATGCCCTGGTGAATTCAGGGATATGGCTTCTTCCCAAGGTGCTGTGGCTATCGGCATGCCATTTTCACAGGATGGAATGCCACCCCAAGGCTAAGTGAGAAACATTATCTCATCAAAGCTGTACTATGGTCTGGAAACTCATTGGCAGAAAAGATATTAACATTGGAAGCTGGGGAGACTACAGACATATGACATTATCACTAAGTCAGTCCATTTAGATATTTAAACACTCTACTGTCTAGCTATTTAAATGGATTCATTGATCTTTCAGTTTCAATAAAATTGTCCTCATCTTGACTACATGTTTCACTTGTAGAATTTGAGGAATCAATTCCCTTCCAGAACTTTCTCGCTCTTTCTCCTTATAGACTACATTTTAATCCTTTCTTCCTTTCCCTCTCTCTCTTTCTCTTTCTCCTTCTTCTTCCCTCTCCATAATCCTAAAATTTGTAATGGTATTTAAGAAACCTTGAAGATCTCCTATATTACATGAGTACAAAGAGAGAAAACACAATATTCTTTCTTTCCTCCAGGAACTTACTGTCTTTCCCAGGAGATTAGACTGTCTCCGCGATTACATCGCCCTCAGGTGGGAGGTGCACACAGTGGCTAAAGGCAGAGCTGCTGCAGTTACACTGCCTGGATCCAAGTTCCCACAATCTAGCTGTGTAACTTTAGCCAGTGATTCAATTTCCTCAAGTATAAAATAGGGATAATAACAATATTTTATTATATAGAAACATATATATGAGTATTATTAAGACTAAACAAGTTAATATATAAAGTTCTAAGAATTTAGGGTCCATAGCACATACTATGGAAATGTAAGTTGTTATTTCAGTGCAGTAGTAAAAAGAAGTAATATGAGACAGACATCACCTCTGAAATGGAGAAGTGATGCACTACAAAGACCCTTCCTAAAGCAACAGTATTTGAGATGTGAATTTAAGTACCAGTGAACTCATTTATTAATTATATACTAAGGTCTTTTACTACACCACTCCCTGTGCTAGGCACGAGAAACAAAGAGATTACGCGCGCGTGTGTGTGTGTGTGTGTGTGTGTGTGTGTTGTCTAGCCCATGGGGGTAGAGACGAGGTCATTTCAACTCAACACAGGGATAACTGAAGGTCATCTTAACTATAGAGCTCCCCGTGGAGTTGACTGGGGCTGTCATCAGGCTTTGCACCTCCACTTTGGCTTCTAGCAAATCTTGCTTTCTTCCCCTCCCCAAGGGGCTCCCTAATAAATATCCTGCAAAGTCCACCTCATAATCTGCTTCTTAGATAACCCAATCCAGAACAATTGGTCACACAGATCTATGGTTCTGCTGTTTCAAGAAAGGGAAAAAAATCTGTCCTTTATGGTATCCTCAGTTTTACACATGAAGAAATTTGGGCTTAGAGATGAGAGGAGGCTTTCCCTGAGAACAAAGCAGAAAGTAGTAGATCCAAGGTTCAAACTGTAATCACATAGCTTCAAGCCCCACACTCATTCCAGCACTCATGGAGAATATTCTAGATCTTCCAAGACAGTTTTGGTTTAACATAATTTTGATTTCTGCAATAACTGAGTAAATTTTATGTTTGCATATTTGTAAGTATTTAGATTTAAATGCATTTGCAAATCAGAGAAAGCCCTTTTATATTCCAGGTGTCTGAAAGTTTGCTTCAGAAAATATAATAACCATCATTCACATGTACAATCCAGTATTTATATTTTTCAACCAACTCTATATTTACTTTTCCTATTTGTGATTTCCTATAGAGATAAAAAGATCAATGCATATGTTAATCAACCATTATTTTCTCGTATTCTTCACTGGGGAAGAATGGTTTAGATCAATGCTTCTGAAACTTGATGACACTTTTAAGTCTCCTGGGAAGCTTTTCAAAATTACAATTCCAGAACTCTCTCCTCCAAGCCAAGTAAGTTAGACTCTCTGGGGAAGGACCCTAAACATTTTATATTTCAAAGATTTTCAAAGGATTCCAAAGTACAGCCAGGATTAGAAATTACTGGTTTAGTTCAATCTGCTTCATGTACATTGAGTTAGCTTCTTTTAAAGTTATGCAACACCTGATAAGATTGCAACATGGGTTGATTCATTCATCCTTTATTCATTCTTTTGGAACTTTATTCCTGAAACAAACATTTCCAGAGCACTTGCCATGTGTCAAGCATTGAGCAAAGCCTTGGGAATTCCAAAATGAAAAGCATACAGTCTTTCATCTCGAGGAGTAGTTTCTAGTGGGGAGTAGACCAGAATAGAGACATTTAAAGAGGAATTTAACTTCAATAATTGATAAAAGTTTGTGCAATGAATTAAGAAGTCCCAAGAATGGTACGTTTTCTAACTCATACTGTTGGGTTACAGGCAGCTTTCTTGAGCAGGTTATAGTTAAAAGGAGGAATCATAGGAATTCTTCAGAAAGACCAAAAGGATGAGATAATTGAGGCAGAGGAAACAGATTCAGAGGACAAAATACCATGTTTTATTGAGGTACGGCAAGTAGAGCAAATTCATGCTCCAAAGTCATGTCATGCAAATTAAAACCAAAGTGTTAGTTTATCATTCATATTGATTTATATCAATAAGTTCCATACAACGCTAGAAATAAAATATTTGCTGTTTTATGTGAATTCAAACATTTATGAAAATGTTTGTATAAAATCAAATGCTGGGCATTGGCGACAATTTTGAAAGACTTTTAATATCACAAGATGGTGCCGGGGGCTTTGCATATATTGTCTTATTCAATAATCCTCTAAATAAAGCAGTGTCATCCCTATTCTTCAGATGAGGTAAATGATAGTCAGAGAGAATAAGGTGCTTAAACAAGGTCATACCTCTTAAGAATTCAAAATCACAATAAGAATCCAAAAAAGTGGAAATATCTGTGTTTTTTATATTCTCAATAGTATTTTTACAATAATGAGCTTAGATTTCTGGAAAATGTTCAATCAAAACAAATTTAAAACAAAAAGATTACATTCAATGGTGTCTTGAATTATTATTATTATTATTATTATTATGAAGATTGCCACAAATAATGCCAATGAAAAACTTAATACTTGACATATAACTTAGATTGTATGCAACATGTTGTAATCATTGTTGTTTTTAATATTAGTTTGTTATTATTATTATAAATAATATATATAACTTATGATCATGTTTTATAGAAATTTTTAGCTTACTGGTACTTTCAAAAAAATCATCTTACATTATATTTTCATGAACTCTATAAAATAGGCTCTTTCTCTTTTAAAGATAAGGAAACAAAAATGTCTTCAGGTTAAGTAATTTTTAAAAGATCATAGACTTAGTTGATAATAAAGATGAAATTCAAACCAGTTCATGGCCCTCTGCTTGTAGCTATTATTCCACAGTTTTCATCCAGCTAACATGCCCACCAAGAACAAATAGGACAACTGTGTAGCATACACACACAGAGGCACACACAAATACAACTATTTTGTGACATCAGGAAGAACATAGAAGTGAGCTCAAAGCACTACTCATGTTTTGCTGAAGGCCAGAGTTTTAAGTATAGCATAAGAGACCAAGTATCAAGAATAAAACTAAATATCAAGCTGAGATGCTAAACAGAGCTTTCAAGAGCTCCACACTACTATATACACAAAGAAATCTATGTTCAAAGAAGAAGTAAAGACCTTATATAAATATCCAGGCTCACAACTGGGACTTTGAAAGACTTCCCACTGAGAGTAGGAGCAAATCAGAAATAGACCATATACTAAAACATAGAAACCCAGTCTCTACACCCTTGAACCACAGATAGAACTTTCTGATCTGCCCCTTCTCCAACTGGTTAGCAAGCATTAAAGTAAATCATCTATGAAGACATATAGCATCATGCAGCATCTCTATAACTTACCCCTACACAATGTCTAAGAATCAATCATAAATTATCATTCCAGCACCAAAATAGTGGGAAAAGAAAAGAAAAAAGGAAGAGAACATAGAAATAAACCTGTAGATGATCCAGATATTTATCAGAAATGGACTCAAAAATTGTTACGATTTATGTGTTTAAGAAAGTAGACGACAAAATGTAAATATTTACCAGAAAGGAGAAATAAAAAAGAAGCAAATAGCAATTACAGAACTCATAACTTCTACTTGAAATCAAATTGGAGTAAAATGAATCAGATATGACCTCCTACCAGAATCAAATTTAAATATGAACAAATTATAAGAGAAAAGATGGTTTTCAAGACATTGGACATCAATAAATGAAGGACAATGATTCTTAAGAGTCAGAAATAAAACAAAGGAAGCCCTATAATTACCCATATTCCTTCCTTGAGAGAGATTCTAGGCTGCATCTGAAGAAAGAGAAACCTTGGAAGAACCTGGGAGACACCCTGAATTGAAAAGACAGGACTGAGAGTCAGGAGAGGCCAAGGAGACAAGTTTTCAGGACACAGTACCAGAAAAGATAGAGCAACACAAAGAGAAGATTATACTCAGGATTCTTCCTGTCTGCAGATGCCTCCTCCAGCTTGAGTATTCAACAAAGTACTGATCAATACATGCTTGTAAAAAAAAAAATACCCAAGATCTGGGAAAAAATACCCTGAAAGGGTTAGAGAAGAGAGTACTTGGGATTTTTGGTTTCTAGCTGTACATGTAAGGAGCTTGAAAGTCACCACCCCATCCTAACCACAAGTAAAAGGCTAAAAAAATTGAAAAATCAACCACACTTCTTAGATTCATTAGAGAAACGAGGTTACAGGGCAAACAGCTGTCCCTCAAACTGGAAAGACCCACAAGCAAATACAGCCCTCTGTATTTGAATTACAGCCCTCTGGGGAGGAAGCCTGCATGAGAACCAGTGCCAGCGTAGGAAGATCTGAACCATAATTGACAAGTTCCCTGAGGCTCAGTGTTGGGCAAGTCTTAGAGAGAAAACTCCAGGGAGACCCAGTCATCAGGACCCCCATTTACGTGATTTTTTCTTACCTCCTAAATCTCCACCAGGTACTCAGAAAAAAAAAATTCATTCTTTTGGCAGGGGGAAGAGAGAAGGAACCTTTTTGAATACACCAGAGACTGTGTTCTTCTTCGCAAGACCTGCCTTGAGGAGAAGCCATTTAACCACAGCCTCAGCTGCTGGAATTTTATCAGAGCCCATCTAACCAAGAGAGATAGACCCTCCCAGGGACAAGGGAAATATCCAGCTTCATTCAGCTCTAACATTCCATGTGGAAGAAGGGAAATACCCAACTCCAGCCCCCTTTAGCTATCCTGTCCAACCTAAGGACTGGGGTGGAGGGCACTGAGAAGCACTTGTGAAGTTCATACTCCAGAAACATGCTCACAAAAAGACTGAAACCTAATCATAGGACTATAGAATGCTTCCCTTCCCACCACAAATTACTACCAAATTACTAAGACCTATTTATAGCAGTCCCTTTAACTTAGTACATCATGTCTAGCTATCAAGGAAAAATTAGAAGACATACTAAAAAGCAAAAGACACACTTAAAGAAACAAAGCAAGCACCAGAACCAGACTCAGATATGGAAGGAATGTTGCAATTATCAGACCAGAGATTTAAAACAACTATGATTAAAGAAAGGCCTCTAACAGATAAAGTAGACAACACCCAAGAACAGATGGGCAATGTAAAGTAGGGAGATGGAAATCCTAAAAAAGAACAAAAAAGAAATGGTAGAGATCAAGAACACTGTAACAGAAACGAAGACTGCATTTGAAGGGCTTATTAGTAGACTGGACATAGCTGAGGAAAGAATCTCTTAGCTTGAAGGTATCTTAATAGAAATCTCCAGAACTAAAAGCAAGAGAAAAGTAGGTAAATAAAAAAAAGAATATCCCAGAACTATGGAACAACTACAAAAGATGTAACATATGCATAATAGGAATACCGCAAGGAGAGGAAAAATACAAAGAGTCAGAAGAAATGTTTGTTACAATAATAACTGAGAATTTCCCAAATTAATGTCAGATACAAAATCACAGATGCAGGAAGCCATAGAACACTAAGTAGGGTAAATTCCAGATACACAACACCTAGGCAAATCATTTTCAAACTATATAATATCAAATATAAAGAAAAAGTTCTGAAAGAAGCCACAGGAAACATAACACCTTACATATGGAGGAGCAAATACAAGAATTACATTCAATTTCTCCTCAGAAAGTATGCAAGAAGACACTGGACTGAAATAGTTCAATTGTTAAGAGAAAAAAAACACCAACCTAAAATTCTGATCCTGCAAATTATTCTTCAAAGGGAAAGAGAAATACACACTTTCTCAGGCAAACAAAAATTGAGGGTATTTGTTGCCAGTAGACCTGTCATTCGAGAAATGTTAAAAGAAGTTCCTTAGAGAAGAAAAATGATATAGGTAAGAAACTTGAATCTACTAGAAAAGAAAAAGAGAGAGAAGGAATTTGAGATGGCATAGTGAAGGTAAAAGATTATTTTAATTTTTTTGTTATTAATTGATCTAAAAGGAAACAATGTTCAAAATAATAAACAATAGCAATAATATAATCAATTATGTATGCATATATATACACTTATATGTGCTTATATATAACAAAACGAATGACAACAATGATACTAAGGATGAGAGGGAGAATTTAGGATTATTTTATTTTATAAGATACTTACAATATCTATGAAACACCATAATATTATGTGAAAGTGGACTTGGATTAGTTGTAAATGTATATTGCAAACTCTAAGGAAATGTACTAAGAGAAGTAAAAGAAGAAATATAACTTATATGCTAACAAAGAAGAAAAAATGGAATTGTATAAAATGTTTAATTAAAACCCATATCAAAAACAATCATTCCCTTCTATTTGGGGAAAAATCAAATTCTCTCCTATTGCGTCTTTCATGTGGGTCTCCTTTACTACTCATGCAAAACACCCACACTTTTGACACTTCTGATCACTAAATGTGTGGAGGTTTTACTCCACACCAAATAATCCTCGATGACACCAGCTGTGCATCCTACAACTTAACTTAATTATCACGCTGTTTACCTAGAGATAGACTGCTCCTACTCTACTTCAGATGCCAATTGCAAGTAGTAGGTACCCAGATGACCCAAATATGTCCAACTTGGTGACAAATTAGGGGCTCCCATGATGCCTCTTTGGGTTCAATTAATTTGCTAGAGCAGCTCACGGAACTCAGGGAAATATTTGCTTACGTTTACCAGCTTATTAAAGGATATGATAAAGGATACAGATAAACAGCAAGATGAAAAGACACATGGAGCAAAATCTGGGAGAGTCCTGAGCACAGGAACTTCTGTTCCCATGGACTTGGGGTGCATCACTCTCCCGGTGCATATGTGTTCACCAGTCTGGAAGATCTCTGAATCCCCTACTATGGGAATTTTTATAGAGGCTTCCTCATGTAGGCATGACCAATTATTACCTCCATTTTAGCCCCTCTCCTCTTTCTAGAGGATAGGGAGAGGAGCTGAAAATTCTGAGCTTCTAATCATGACTTGGTCTTTCTGGTGACCAACTCCCATCCAGGAGTCATCCAGGAGCCCACTCAGAGTCACCTCAATAGAAGAAAAGATGCTCCTAGTGCTCATATCACTTAGCCATTTACAAGCGTTTTAGGAGCCCTGTGTCAGGGACAGAGTCAAAGACAAATATTAGAACAAGAGATGCTCCCAGTGTTCTTATTACTTAGGAAAGTACAAAAGTTTCAGGAGCTCTCTGCCAGGAACCGGGGGCAGAGACCAGTATATATTTTGTATTATCTCACAAAAACCACAAAAGGGAGAGAAAGAGGGGAAGACAAAAATAGAAAGAACGAACACAGGCAATAAGTAGAAAACAGAAACAAATAAGGTAGATATAAATCCAACTATATCAATAATTACATAGAACATCAACAGTCTAAATGCACCAGTTAAGAGACAAAGATTGTTAGAGTGGATCAGACAGAGGATCCAACTACATGTTATCTGTAGGAAATCTACTTTAAATATAAAGGCACATATAAACTAAAAGTAAATGGATGGAGTGAATATACCATTCTAACACTAATCAAAAGAAATGAGGCAAAGTATACTAATTTCAATAGACAGATAGAGTAGACTTCAAGAGCCAGGAAAGCTATCAGGGAGCATTACATAATGATAAAGGAGTCAATTCTCCAGTAAGACATAACGATTCTTAATGTCTATGTGCCTAAAAAAAGATCATAAAAAAATGAGATAAAAACTGATAGAACTATGAGGAGAAACAGATGAATCCATTATTATACTCCTCTATCAGAAATGTACAGATCCTGTAGACAGAAAATCAGTAAAAACATAATTGAATTCAACAACACCATCAATCAACTGGATATAATGGGCATCTATAGACTACTTGATCCAACAACAGCAGAATCCGCATTATTTTCAAGCTCACATGAAACATTCACCAAGATGCACCACATTCTAGGCCATAAAGTATACCTTAATAAATTTAAAAGAATAGAAACCATACAATGTGTGCTATCAGAATGCAATAAAATTAAACTAGAAATATTAAAGCCAAAATAAGAAGAAGAAAAGAAATTATAAGAATTATGGCAGAAGTCAATGCAATTGTAAACAGGAACTCAACAGAAAAAGTCAATGAAACCAAAAACTGGTTCATTAAAGATAATGATAAATTTGATAAGACTCTAGCCAGGCTAACTAAGAAAAAAATAGAAAATACAAATTACTACAATCAAAAATGAAAGAGGGGACATCATTTCAGATTCCATGGACATTAAAAGGATAATCAAGAAATACTATGAACAATGCTACGTCCAAAAATTTGGTAACCTAGATGAAATGGACCAATTTCTTGAAAGACACAATCTGCCAAAACTCACACAAGAAGAAATAGAGAATCTGAATAGACACATCTATTAAAGAAATCGATTCAAAAATTAGTAAGCCTCCAAAACAGAAAGCATCAGACACAGATAAGTTCACTGGCAAATCTGACCAAACATTTAAGAAAGAAACTCTTATCAATTCTCTACAATGTCCTTCAGAAGATAGAAGCAGAGGGAATACTTCCTAATTTACTTAGTAATGTCAGACAAAGACATCACAAGAAAAGAAAACTATAGACCAATATCTCTCATGAATATGATGCAAAAATCCTCAACAAAATATTAGCAAATTGAATCTAACAATATATAAAAAGAATTATACTCCACAACCAAGTGTGGTTTATCCAAGATATGTAAGGCTGGTTCAACATTCAAACTCAAGTAATGTAATCATCATGTCAATAGACAAAAAAGAAAAATCACATGAGCATATCAATAGATGCCTAAAAAGCATTTGACAAAATCGATCATCCATTTATGATAAAAATTCTCAGTAAGCTACAAATAGAGTGGAATTTTCTCGACTTGATAAAGACTACCCTACAAAAAAAATTTACAATTAACATCCGAACTAATGATAAGAACCTCAAAGCTTTCCCACTAACATCTGGAACAAGGCAAAAATTTCAAACTGATTTTTACCATCATATTAGAACTCCTATCTAATGTGATAAGATAAGAAAAAGAGATAAAAGGTATACAGATCAGAAGGAAGAAATAAAACTATCATTTTTCACAGATAAAATGATCAGCTGTGTTAAAAATCTGAAAGAGTCAGCAAAAAAATTCCCGGAACTAATAAGTGATTATAGCAAGGTTGCAGGATACAAGATTAATATACAAACGTCAATTGCGTTCCTATATACCAGCAATGAACAAACAGAATTTGAAATTAAAGGCACAATGCCATTTGCAATAGTACCCTCAAAAATGAAATACTTACATATTTAATAGCATAACTACAAGATCTATATGAGGCAAAATACAAAATCTGATGAAAGATACCAAAGAAGAACTAAATAAATGGAGAAATGATCCATGTACATGGTTAGGAAGACTCGATATTGTAAAGATGTCAGTTCTTCCCACTTGGCCTATAGATTCAATGCAATGCCAATCAAAATCCCAGCAAATTATTTTGTGAATATTGACAAACTGATTCTAAAGTTTTTGTGGACAGACAAAAGACTTAGAATAGTGAAAACAATATTGCTGAAGGAGAAGAACAAAATTTGAGGACGGATGCTACTCAACATCAAGACTTACTATAAGTACAGTAATCAAGACAGTGTGGTATTAGTGAAAGAATAGACCAATAGAGCAAAGGAACAAAATAAAGAGCCCATCAATATACTCACATAAATATAGTCAATTAATCTTTAACAAAGAGGCAAAGGCAATATAAAGATGGTCTTTATACTGAGAAAAGATAATCTTTTCAACAAATGATGCTGGAACAACTGGACATCAACATGTAAAAAGAAATGCATCTCAACATAGACCTTACATCTACACAAAAATTAAGTCAAAATAGATCACAGACCTAAATGTAAAACAAAAAACTATAAAGCTCTTAGAAGAAAACAGTGGAGAAAAATTTAAGTGACCTTGGCTTTAGCAAAGACTTTTTAGATATAACACTAAAGGCACAATTTATGAATGAAAGAACTGATAAGCTAGACTTCATTAAAATTAAAATTTTCTTCTCTGTGAAAGACACTGTCTTTAGTAAAAATTAAATAGAAAGTGAAAGGGAAATGAAATGAGAAAGACAAACCGCAGACTGGAAGAACATATTTGCAAATGACATATGTTAAAGGTCTTTTTCAAAATATACAAAGAACTATAAAAATTCAGCAATAAGAAAACAAACCACCCAATTAAAATTGGGCTAAAGACCTGAATGGACACTTTACCAAAGAAGATATACAGATGGCAAATAAGCATATGAAAATATGCTCGACATCATATGTCACCAGAAAAATGCAAAAGAAAACAACGAGATGGCACTCCATACTTATCAGAACGGACAAAATTTGGGAACATTGACAACACTAAATGCCAGCGATAATATGAAGCAATAATAATTCTTATTCATTGCTGTTGGAAATGCAAAATAGAACATCCACTTAGGAAAATAGTTTGATGATTTCTTATAAAACTAAACATAGTCTTACCATACAATCCAGTAATTGTGCTTCTAGATAGTTTCCCAAAGAAGTTGAAAACTTATGTGCACACAAAAACCTGCACATGGATATTTATAGTAGTTTTATTCATAATTGCCAAAATTTTAAAATAACCAAGATATTCCTCAGTAGGTGAATAGATAAACTGTGGTACATCCAATCAACGCAATATTATTCAGTTCTAGAAAGAAATGAGCTATCAAACCATGAAAAGCAATGGAGGAACTTTAAATGAATGTTACTAAGTTTAAGGATCCAATCTGAAAAGGCTACATACTGTATGATTCTAACTAGATGACATTCCAGAAAAGGCAGAACTATGAAGACAGAAAAAACATCAATGGTTGCCAGGGACTGGGTGGGGAGGGAAGGATATTTAGGGTATAAAATTATGATACTACATAAATGTATAATGAATGCACATCATTGCACACTTGTCCAAACCCACAGAATGTATAATACCAAGAGTGAACCCTAATGTAAACTACGGACTCTGGGTGATAATGATGTATCAATGTATGTTCATCAATTATAATAATTGTACCACTTTGGTGCGGGATATTGATGCCAGAAGTTATGCGTGTTTGAGGTCAAGGGAATATGAGAAATCTCAGTACCTTCTACTCATTTTTGCTGTGAACCTAATATTATCCTCAAAAATAAGGTATATTAAAATTAAACAAACTAAATAAATCGCACACATACATAAGTGTACTTTGGGAGCTCACACGGGACTGAGAATAGTGCCTGTTCCCACCAAAACTGGAAAGTCTAATGAGTCCTAGGGCACTGGGTTGAGTACTCAGAAGGGTGATATCAAAGCAGTGGGGAATAATTTACCCTAGTATAATGGCTGCTCTGACCCCAATTAACAAATAGTAAAAGCAATATGCAAAGGATCAAACTATTTCTAAATACTGTGACTGTATCTCAGAAAAATATTAAGAATATTTATAGGAACCCAACAAGATAAAATCCACAATGTTTGGTATCCAACTAAAAACTAGTAGCATGCAAAGAAACAGAAAATTATGATGCAAAATCAAAAATAAAATAAGTTAATCCAAAGTCATCCAGAATTGATGCAGATGTTAGAATTAGCAAAGAAAAAAATCCCAAATAGTTATTACAACTGTGTTCCAGATGTTCAAAAACCTAGAAGCCGGACAGAACATGTTAAATAGAAAGATACTAAAACCCAAACTGTACACATAGAAATGAAAAATATAGGTCTGCGATAAAATATAATATAGTAGATAAGATTAGTGACAGGTTATACAGCTTAGATGCTGAAGAAAAGATTAGTGGTTTGAAGACATAGCAGTAGATACTTTCCAAATGAAACAAAGAGTAAAATATTCAAAATAAAAAACAAAAGAACAAAATGAGGTTAGCATTAGCACCAGTATTCAGAAATACAACTTCAATCAGTGTAAATTATGTATAATTGGAGTGTCTGATAAAGAGAGAAAAACTATTTGAAGAAGTCATGGCCAACTTCTTTCTAATTTTAATGAAAATTGTAAACCCATAGATTTAAGAATCCCAACACACCCTAATCACAATAAACATGAAGAAAACTACAGGAAGACACATTATAATAAAATTTCTCAAAATCAGTGAATCTTAAAAACACTCCAAAAGTGAAACAAAGACTTTTGCAGACACACAGTAGGTGAAGGAATTCATCAGCAGCAGGCAAGCACTACAAAATCATTTCTGAAAACCCTTCAGGCAGGAAAAAAATGATACCAGATGAATATGACTGTAGGAAATGAAATGAAAACCACCAGAATTGGTAACTATGTGGGTAAATATACATGATTTTTTCACAGTATTTAGATATCTTTAAAAGATTTTTTATTGTTTAAACAAAAATAGCAGTATAACATGGCATTCACAATATATGCAAAAACAAAATTTACAACAGCAATAACACAAAGGCTGAAACGGAAGTGTATAATTGTAAAATTCTTAAGCAATATGTGAAGTACTATAATATCACTTGGAGGTGAAAGTTATAGAGGTATACTATAAAAGCCAAAGCAATCACTAAATAAACAAAGAACTATATCTAAAGATTAGTAAAGGAAATAAATCAGAATTATAAAAAGTGGTCAATTAATCTCAAATAAGGTATAAAAAGTGATTTAAAGGATATAAAAACTAATGGAGCAATAATACAACATATATTGAAATGGTTCATTTAAAACTAACTATATATCAATTTTCACATGGTCTCAATGCCCAAAATAAGAGAGATGGTCAGATTAGATGGAAAAGAAACATTTAACTATATGATGCCTGCAATGAACCCATTGTAAATATAAAGACATTGATATTTAAAAGTAAAAGGATGAGAAAGAAGATGCACTACCCTAACACTAATTCAAATAAAGATAGAATGCCATTATTAACATCTGAAATAGTAGATTTCACTGCAAAGATTATTACCAGGGATAAAGAAATTCAGAAATGGCAAAGGAATCAATTTCTTAAAAGGACATAACAATCCTAAATATTTATGGACCTTATAACAGAGCTTCAAAATACGTATGGCATAAAATAATAGAACTGAAAGTTGAGATACACAAATCTAAATTATAATTGAAGACATCAACAAATAAAGACAAAATCAGTAAAGATAGAAGACGAATATCACTATCAATAAATTTCATAGAACTGACATTTATGGAAAAATATATACCTAACAACAGCTGAAAACACAGAGGATTTCAAAGTCTACCAAACATTTAAAGAAACACTACCCAATTCTACACAAATTCTTTCAAAAATCTGAAGAGGATGGAATACGTCTCAACTCATCTATGAGGTAAGCATTATTCTAAAAACAGAAGCATACAAAGATATTACATGAAATGAAATCACAGGACAACATCCATCAAGGTCAGAGGTGCAAATTCTTAACAAAATTATAGCAAATGGAAGTCTTTAATATATAATAAGTGTAATATATCAAGACCAAATGGAGTTTATTCCAGGAATGGAAAATTGGTTTAATATTTAAAAATCAATTCATATAAGTCACCCTATTAACAAACGAAAAAAGAAAAAAAAATTGATCATCCCAATAGACAGAAAAATCATTCGGAAAAAGTCCAACATCTATTCCTTAGAAAAACAGCCAACGAAGTAGGAATATAAGATAACCTTAACCCAATGAAGAGCATCTATATAAACAAACTAAAACAAAGCCTTACCACTAACATCTTACGTAGTAGTGAAAGATTAAATGCATTCTTCCTAAAGTCAGGATGAAGCAAAATGTCTGCTCTTACTTCTGTTCAACACTGCACTGGAAGTTCTAGCAATAAATGAGGCAAAAAGAAGAAATAAAAGCCATCCAGACACTAAAGGAAGAATTAAAATGGTCTTTACTCACAGATGGCATCATCATCTATGGAGAAAATCCACTACAATCTATAAAAAGTTTAGCAATTTGCTCCATGGAATATCAGTACAAAACATCAATTTTATTTATACACTAGTAACAATCAAAAATTGAAATTTTAAAAGATATCATTTGCGATAGCATAAGAATATGAAATATCTATATGTAAAACTTACAATAAATGTGCAAGACCTGTACAATGAAAACAACAAAACATTGATGAGAGATTTTGAAAGATGTAAACAAATTGAAAGATTCATTATGTTCATGACTCTGAAAACTCAATATCATAAAGATGTCAATCCTCCCAAAATTGATCTATAGCTTCAATGTAAAGCCAATAAAAAACTCAGTGTGATTTTTGTAGGAATTTACAACTGATTATAAAATTCATAGGGAACTGTGAAGTACCTAAAATATCCAAAGCAACTTTGAAAAGAACAGACTTGGAGGACTAACAATACCTGATTTCAAAATACATTTATGAAGACAGTATGATATTGATATAAAGACAGGTAAAGAGATCAATGGAATAGAAAGAGAACCACTCAAATATGGACAACTGATTTTCATTAAAGTTGTGAAGGAAATTAACTGGAGAAAGAATAATCCTTTCAACGCTAGGAGGAGAAGCAATAGGATATCCATAGGTTAAAAAAATAACTTGGCACTATATGCAAAAAATAACTCAAGATGGATCACAGACCTAAATGTAAAAGCAAGAATTGTAAACTCTCTAAAAGAAAACATAGAGGAACATAGTTTTGGCCTTGGATTAAGTAAGTACTCCTTAAATGTAATACCAAAAGCATAATCATAAAAGGAAAAAAGGGAATAAATTGAAGAAGTTCATCAAATTTAAAACTTCTGCTATTCAGTAGTTAGAGTAAAGGGAATCAAATGACTGGCCTCAGTCTGGGAGAAAATATGTGCACTTTGTAAAACTGATAAAGTCCTGGTATCCAGAATATATGACAAACCTTCAACCTCAATAATAAGAAAATAAGGAACCCACTAAAAATAACCAAATATTTGATCAGATACTTCATCAAAGAGAATATATGAAAGGCAAATAAACACATGAGAACACACTCAGCATCATTTGTAATCAGGGAAATGCAAATCAAAACTACCACATGATACCAGTATGTCTACAGTGGCAAAAATTGAAAAGATTGACCATAACATGTGTTGACAAGGATTTGGAGGAATTGACATTCTCATACACTGCTGGTGAGAATGTAAAATGATACAAGCACTTGGTAAACATTTGAGCTGTTTCTTTAGAAGTTAAACATATACCAGTGATGTCAGAACACGGCACAATGAGCTGTTTCCTTTATCTCTCCCTCTTTTGAACTACAACTAGATGGACATTCACTGACCAATGGAGGATACCCACACAGCACAACAGGACACCTGAGAGACACATGCAGCTACAAATCTGCAAGTGGGTGGACTGGCCCCCCGGTAAGCCACAGAGACAGGTGAGCACACCTTGCTCTCTCCCTGTAGCCCTGTGCATGCACATGAATGCTGTCCAGCCTGGTGCAAGCGCTGGGAAAGTGGGAACACGCACCTGGACGACATTAGGAGGAGGCGGCGGTAACCTTTATCCCACCCTCGTGATCGCTCTCCGGCAGGGAGGGAGAGCCCACTGTGCCCCTGTGCTGCCAAGGCGTAGCCCTAGCTCAGTTCAGCGAGGAAGGCTTGTCCACCAAGCAAAGCAGTCCTGCAGACTGTAAACAGAGACCACAGCTGATCTACATGCTGGGGCATGCGTACTCCAGGCCAGAGTGACCACTCATAGTGCTGCTGAGCCCCAAAGAGGAAATGTGTCTCGGGTGTCTGTGGGAAGAGGCGTGGCAGCTTTGAGCCTGTTCCAGTTCACTTTCCTGGTGGGGAGGGGAGTCCACCAGGCCCCTGTAACACCGAGGAACAGCTCTAGCTCAGGTCCCAATGAGGAAGCCCTACCCACCAAGCACAGAGGTCTCGTGGACCTCAAGCAGAGACTGGAGCAGATGTACGCTGGGGCAAGCAGAGCTCAAGCCTGCACAAGAGCGCTCAGAGTGCTGCTGAGCCCCAAAAGAGGAACGCCTCCTGGGTGGCTGTGGGAAGAGGCAGCGGCAGATTTTAGCCTGCCAGTCATCACTTTCTGGCAGGGAAGAGGAGCTCAGAGTGCCCCTGAGGTGCCAAAGAGTGGACCTAGCTCAGACCAGAAAGGAAACCCCGCCTACCAAGGACAGTCCACACAAGCACCTGAACTCACCCCAGGCCAAGGCAAACACCCATAATACTTCCACAGCTTCCAGAAGATAGGGTGGGGCCAGAAACTCTGCTCCTGCTTCCCCCTAGCTGTAACAGGGGGAATCTGTGTCCTAAGAATACCATAAATGCCCCAACAAAAGATTAGTTGTCAAGCACCAGGAGAAACTGCAGCAACAATTCAGACCAGAAGGAAAATGAGAATTCTCCAGAAACCAACACTGAAGACACAGAAATTTACAACCTAAATGACAGAGATTCAAACTAGCCATCATAAGGAAACTCAGCAACTTACAAGAAAATACAGAAGACAATTTAAGGGGCCCAGCAATAAAATAAATCTTCACCAAAGAGATTGAAACTGTAAAAAAAAAAAAAAAATCAAGCAGAAAGTCTGGATATTAAAAACAGAATTAATGAAATAAAAAATAATCTGGAATCGTTAAGAAATAGAACTGATCTGATGGAGGAAAGAATTAGTCTTCTAGAGGATAAAAATGTAGACATTCTACAGGTGGAGGGGTAGACAGAACTAAGATTTTCAAAAAGTGAAGGAATTCTTCAAAAAATATCTGGCTCAATTAGGAAAAGCAATATACAGAGTACAGGTATTACAGAGAGAGAAGAGAAGGAGAAGGGAGCAGAGAGCTTGTTCAAACAAATAATTACTGAGAACTTCCCAAACCTGGGGATGGTTCCAGATTTACAGATAAATGAAGCTAATAGAACACTCAATTTCATCAATGCTAAAAGACCTTCTCCAAGGTATATAATAGTAAAAATGGCAAAAGTTAATAATAAAGAAAAAATATTAGGAGCAGCAAGGCAGAAAAAACAACCTGCAAAGGAAACCCTATCAGTCTTTCAGTGGATTTCTCAGCAGAAACACTACAGGCTACTAGAGAATGTAATGATTTATTCAAAATACTGAAAGACAAAAACTTCCAGCCAAGAATACTCTACCAGTGAAACTTCCCTTCAGATACAATGGAGAAATTAAAGCTTTCCCAGATAAACAAACCTGAGGGAGTTGATCACCACTAGACCTCCACTACAAGAGATAGTTAAAGATGCCCTCACATTGGCATCAAAAAGGCAAAGGTCTACAAAGCTCTTAAGTGAGGAGTTAGATAGGCAGATGTGATCAGAAACCTGCAGCTTTCTACCAGAATAGGGAGACAAAGATCCAATTACAACCTGAAAGAGAAAGGGAAATAAAGAATCAAAAGTAATGATAAACACTTCAACTTAGCCACAAACTCACAAAATTAAAAACAGAACAATTTGTAACAGTAAGTACTCGGAAGGGAGGAAGAAAAGGAAGGAACATGCCTAGGTTAATGGAGATAAGAGGGTATGAGAAAATAGATTATCTCAACTCCAATATCTTTCATACAATCCTCATGGTAACCACTAAAGAAAAAATCAAGGCAGAACCACAATTCACAAAAAGAGAGAAAACTGAGAAATCCCTTTCAGAAAACCACCAAAATAAAATGGCAGTCAGAAATACCAAGAAAGAGAAAGAATGGAAACATAGAACAACCAGAATACAAGAAGTAAAATAGCACCATTAAGCTGTCATATATCAATAATCACTCTAAATGAAAATGGATTGAATTCTCCAATCAAAAGACACAGAGTAGCTGGATGGATAAAAAACAAGACTCAACAATAAGCTGTCTCCAAGAAATGCATCTCAGCTCCAAAGACAAACGTAGAAACATAGACTTGGAGTGACGGGAGGGAAGACAACATTCCAAGCTAACGACCAACAAAAGAAAACAGGTGTTGCCATCCTTTTATCAGACAAAGCAGATTTCAAGTTAAAAAAGACAATGAGAGACAAAGAGGTGCAGTATATAATGATAAAGGGACATTCCACCGAGAGGACATAACATTTATTAATATATATGCACCTAACACAGGGGCACCGAAGTACATAAAACAATTACTAACAAACCTAAAGGGAGAAATTAACAGCAACACAATAATAGTAGGGGACCTCAACACCCCATTTACATCAATGGACAGATCATCCAGGCAAAAAGTAACAAGGAAATAGTAGATTTAAATGGAACACTTTATCAGATTGACTTAGTAGATATATAGAGAGCATTCCATTCCAAAACACCAGAATATACATTCTTCTCAAGTGCACATGGATCATTCTCAAAGATAGATCATATGTTGGGAAACAAGGCAAGCCTCAATAAATTTAGGAAGATTGAAATCATCCCAACCATCTTTTCCAACCACAATGCTATGAAGCTAGACATCAACTATAAGAACAAAACTGGGAAAGTCAGAAACATATGGAGACTAAACAACATGTTATTGAATAACCATTGGATCACTGAAGAAATCAAAGGGGAAATTAAAACATACCTGGAGACAAATGACAATGAAACATATCAACTCTTACAGGATGCAGCAAAAGTGGTCATAAGAGGGAAATGCATAGCAATACAGGCCTGTGTCAAAAAGCAAAAAATTCTCAAATAAGTAATCTTAAAATGCACATAACAGAGCTAGAACAAGAAGAACAGACAAAGCCCAAACTGAGCAGATGGAGGGAAATAATAAAAATCAGGCCAGAAATAAATGAAATGGAGAGTAAAAAAATAGTAGAAAGTATTAATGAAACTAAGAGCTGATTCTTTGAGATGATAAACAAAATTAACAAACCCTTAACCACACTTACCAAAAAAAAAAAAGAGAAAAGGCTCGAATAAATAAAATTAAGAATGAAAGAGGAGAAATTATAACAGGTACTGCAGAAATACAAAGGATTATAAGAGAATACTATGAAAAACTATATGCCCACAAATTTGATAACCTAGAAGAAATAGAGGAATTTGTAGACTCATGCAGCTTCCCAAAACTGAATCAAGAAGAAATAGAGAATCTGAATAGACTAATCACAAGTATAGAGCTTGAAACAGTAATCAAAAACCTCCCCAAAAAAACAAAAGTCCAGGACCAGATGGCTTCTCTGGAGAATTACCAAACATTCAAAGGAGATTTAGCACCTATCCTTCTCAAACTACTCCAAAACATAGAAGAAGATTAAATGCTTCTTAACATTCTATGAGGCCAACATTACCCTTGATACCAAAACCAGACAAGGACAACACAAAGAAGGAAAACTACAGACCAATATCACTGCTGAACTTAGGTACAAAAATCCCCCACAAATTATTGGCAAACTGAATACAGCAATACATTAATAGGATCTTACACTATAATCTAGTGGGATTTATTCCAGGGACGCAAGGATGGTTCAACATCCACAAATCAATCAATGTGATACACCACATTAACAAAATGAGGAATAAGAATCACATGATCATCTCAATAGATGCAGAAAAAGCACTTGACAAGATCTAACATACATTTATGATAGAAATTCTCCATAAAATGGGTATAGAAGGAAAATACCTCAACATAAGAAAGGCCATATATGCCAAACCCACAGCCAACATCATATTTAATGGTGAAGAACTGAAAGCCATCCCTCTGAGAACAGGATAAAGACAGGATACCCACTATCACCACTCCTATTCAATGTAGCACTTGATGTATTGGCCAGAGCAATTAGGTAAGAAAAAGACGTAAATTGAATCCAAATTGGAAAGGAAGAAGGGAAACTTTCACTATTTGCAAATGACGTGATTCTATATATGGAAAACCCTAAAGAATCCAGCATAAAACTATTAGAAATTATCAATACCTACAGCAAAGTTGCAGGGTACCAAATCCATTTAAAAAATCAGTTGCATTCCTATACACTAATGATGAACTAGCAGAAAGAGAAATCAAGACTACAATTGCATTTATAATCGCAACAAAAAGAATAAAATTCCTAGGAATAAACTTAACCAAACAGATGAAAGACATGTACACTGAAAACTATAAGACATTATTGAAAGAAATTGAAGACATAAAGAAATGGAAAGATATTCCATGTTCATGGATCAGAAGAATAAACATAGTTAAAATGTCCATAGTACTCAAAGCAATCTACAGATTCAATGCAATCCCAATCAAAATCCCAATGACATTGTTCACAGAAATAGAACAAAAAATCCAATAATTTATATGGAACAACAAAAGACCCAAAATAGCCAAAGAAACCCTGAGAAAAAAGAACAAAACTGGAGACGTCACAATCCCTGTCTTCAAAACATATGACAAAGCTACAGTAATCAAAACATTATGGTACTGGTACAAAAATAGGCAAACAGATCAATGGATCAGAACTGAAAGCCAAGAAATAAAACCACACATATATGGATAGTTAATCTTTGACAAAGGAGCCAAGAACATACAATGAACAAAGGAAAGTCTCATGAATAAATGCTGTTGGGAAAACTGGACAGCTACATGCAAAAGAAATAAAGTAGACCATTATCTTGCACCATACACAAAAACTAACTCTAAATGGATGAAAGATTTGAATGTAAGACCTGAAACCTAAAACTCTTATAAGAAAATACAGGCTAGTACACTCTTTAACATTGGTCTTAGCCACATCTATTTGAATATCATGTCTACTCAAGTAAGGGAAACAAAAGAAAAAGCTAACAAATGGGACTACGTGAGACTAAAAAGCTTCTGCAAAGCAAAGAAATCCATGAACAAAATGGAAAGACAACCCACGAACTGGGAGAAAATATTTGCAAATCATTTATCAGACAAAGGGTTGATCTCCAAAATATATAAAGAACTCATACAACTCAACAAAATAACCCCAAACAACCCAATCAAAAAATGGGCAGAAGATATGAATAGACAATTTTCCAAGGAAGGTATACAGATGGTCAACAGACATGTAAAATAATGCTCAGCATCACTAATTATTGGGGAAATGCAAATCAAAACTACAATGAGAAATCACATTACACCAGTCAGAATGGTTATAATTACTAAGACAAAAAATGACAAATGTTGGCGAGGATGTAGAGAAAAGGGAACTCTCATACACTGCTGGCGGGAGTGCAAACTGGTGCAGCCACTATGGAAAACAATATGGAGATTTCTCAAAAAATTAAAAATAAAAATAGCATATGATCCAGCTATCCCACTACTGGGTATTTTCCAATAAACTTAAAATCAATGCTCCAAAGAGATAAAGAAGATGTGGTATATATATATACAATGGAATACTGCTCAGCTATACAAAAGACAAAATAATCCCAGTTGCAGCAACATGGATGGACCTTAAGGATATGATGTTAAGAGAAATAAGCCAGAGAGAGAAAGACAAATACTGCATGATTTCACTCATATGTGGGAGATAATAAGTACACAAACAAAGAGAACAAATTAGTGGTTACCAAAGGAAAGGAGGTTTGGAGGGTGGGCAAAAGGGATAAAGTGGCATATATGTATGGTGATAGATAAAAATTGTACTGCTGGGAGTGAGCACAATTAAGTGTATTCAGGAATTGATGAACAATAATGTACACCCAAAATTGCACAATGTCATAAACCATTATAATCTCAATAAAATTACTTGGAAAAAAAATAAACATATACCTCAATATGATTCAACCATTCTACTCCTGTATATTTACCCACTAGAAAAGAAAGTATCTACATACAAAGTCTTGTATGCAAATGTTCATAGCAGCTTTATTTCTAAGCTAAAAACTGGAGACAACTCGTGTGTATATCAAGACATGAATGGGTAAACAAACTGTGGTACATCCATACAATGAAATACTACTAAGCACTAAAAAGCAATGAACTGTTGATCATGCAATAACAAACTAATTATGCTAAGTGGAAGAAGCAAGTTAAAAGGAGTACATAGCAACAACAACAACAAAACAATCAACTAAAAGATGGGCAAAGAACTTAAATAGACATCTGTCTAAAGAAGATATACAAATAGCAAATAAGCACATGAAAAGATGCCCAACATCATTAATCATTAGGGAAACACAAATAAAAACCACAATGATATATCACTTCACACCCATTAGAATAACTATTTTCAAAAAAAAAACCAAAATATGAGTGTTGGCCGAGATGTGGAGCAATCGGACCCCTTGTGCATTGATGGTGGGAATGTAAAGTGTCACTCTGTACAGTCACTGAGGAAGACAGTATGATGGGTCCTCAAAAAATTAATAGAATTACCATATGATCCAGGAATTCTCCACTTCTGGGTATATATCCAAAAACTGAAAGGAGGGACGAAAACACATATTTGTAGACCAGTGTTCATGGAAGCATTATTCACAATAGCCAAAATGTGGAGATAACCCACATGAATGAATGGATAAACAAAATGTGGTATGTACATACAATGGAATAGCCTTCAACCTTAAAAAGCAATGGAGTTCTGATCCATGTTAGAGCACACGGATTAAGTTTGAAGACATTCCTTTAAGTAAAATCAGTCAGACACAAAAGGACAAATATATGAAATACCTTGTATGAGTTACCTACAATCGTCAAATTCATAGAAACAGAGAATAGAATAGTGATGGCCAAGGGTTATGAGGAGGAGGAACTGGGGAGTTACCGTTTAACAGGTACAGAGTATTTAGTTTAGGATGATGGAATAGTTCTGGAAATAGTTGTTGGTGATGGTTGTACAACAAGGTGAATGTACTTAATGCCACTTAAAAACAGTTAAAGTGATAAGTTTTATATTGTGCTTATTTTACCACAATAAAAACTGTGAAAAGACAAGAGAAGAGTACATATCCTATGTCTAAATTTACATAAAATTGTAGAAATTGAAAACTGATCTATTGTGACATAAAGCAGATGAGGGGGTGCTTAATGATGGGGGATACAAAGGACAGAAGGCGGTGATTATAAAGATGCACGAGGAAATCAGCAGGTGAAGAATATGTTCATTTTCTTTATTTTGGAATGTTATCAAGAGTGTACACTGCAGCAAAGTTTGTCAAATTGTATACTGTAAATATGTGCAAATTATTGTATGTCAACTATCCTCAATAGAGCTTTAAAATAAATTTTGAAAAGGAATCAAAAGATATGGCAATTGAAAATAAATGGATGAGTTTAACCTCAGACACAGAAGAAGACAGTATTAGTTTAAGATGTCAGAAGAAAATAAACTGAAGCATGAAGAATTAAAAGGATGGAAAAATTTTAAGAGATTAAGAAGCCTATGGTACACAGTAAAAAGTTTTAACATATGAATAATTATTTATATATAATTGGAGTTCCAAAAGAGTAGGAAGAAAGAGATTGGGTTTAAAATTGAAAAAATCAATCAAGCCACACATTCAAAAAATGTTACGCACTCTAAACAGGCTGCATCAAAAGAAAATAAAATGTAGGTATATCAGAGCAAGACTGACGAAAAATAGGATGAAAAAAGTCTTAGAAGCCAGAGGGAAAAAATCATATTACATTCAAAGGAGCAATAATAAAACTAAAATAAAACTTCCCAACAGAAATGGTGGAAGGTAGAACAACAGAATATGTTTATTAAAATTCTAGGGGAGCCAGCATGGTGGCACAGCAGTTAAGCTCGTTCTTTCCACTTCAGTGGCCTGGGGTTCCCCGGTTTGGATCCCGGGCGCAGGCCTACACATTGCTCATCAAGCCATGCTGTGGCAGGCATCCCACATATAAGGTAGAGAAAGATGGGCACGGATGTTAGCTCAGGGCATCTTCCTCAGCAAAAAAAGAGGGGGATTGGTGGCAGATGTCAGCTCAGGGCTAATCTTCCTCAAAAAAAAATTCTAGAGGGACTGGCCCATGGCCAAGTGGTTAGGTCCGCACACTCCACTTCAGCAGCCCAGGGTTTCACCAGGTTGGATCCTGGACGCAGACATGGCACCACTCATCTGGCCATGCTGAGATGGCATCCCACATAGCACAACCAGAAGGACCTACAACTAGAATATACAACCATGTACTGGGGGTGCTTCAGGGAGAAGAAAAAGAAGAAGAAGAAAAGAAGATTGGCAACACATGTTAGTTCAGGTGCCAATCATTAAAAAAATAATAATAATCATTCTAAAGTAGAGGCCAGCCTGGCAGCATGGTGGTTAAGTTCATGGGCTCCACTTTGGTGGCCCTGGGTTCAGGTTTGGCTCCTGAGCACAGATCTACACACTGCTCATTGGACCATATTGTGGAGGCATCCCACATACAAAATGGAGGAAGATTGGTACAGATGTTAGCTCAGGGCCAGTCTTCCTTACCAAAAAGAAACAGAAAGAAAAAAAAAGAAATCTAAAGAAAAAAACTGCAAATATAAAAATGAAAAAAGTAAGTGTGTTTATGTTTATATATGCATATATATGTATATATATGGTTAACATGTATATTGGTATATTAATATATATACTACTATAGGTATTAATATGAATATATGATTAAAAATTAACGTAAAACAGTGCACATAGAAGCATCAGAATTTACATTTGCTCTTAGGATATTCACTAAAATTTATCATATGTTAAGCTATGAAGCAATTCCTAACAAATTTCAAAAGACTGAAACCATACAGAGCATATTTTCTATTAACAGTTGGATTAAGTTAACAACGAATATCCAAAATGAATGACTTGAAAATTCCCAACTATTTGGAAATTAAACAATACCCTTGTAAAGAACTGAGTTGGAGGATATATTTTCAAAATGCATGACCTGTGAAAGTTTTGTACTTAAAATATATGAAGAACTGATACAAATCTATTGGAAATAGAAAGCCTAATAGAAAAGTGAGCAAAATACTGCACAAACCAGGATATGCAAATATCTAGTAAACATGAAAGTGTGTTCACTTCATCAGCCACCAGAGAAATGAGAAATGTAAATTAAAACAAGATGTGCTGCCTCTACACCCCCACCAATGTAGCGAAAATAAAAATCTGTTAAGGTTAGCTGGTGGTGAGTATACGGGATCTGTCATGCATTGCTGGTGGTGTAAATTCTTACAACCACGTTGAAAAGCTGGCATTACCCTCTAAGTTTGAAAATATACCTACTCTATGATCCTGTAAATCTATCCTCAAATACATATTTAACCTAAATGCGCGAATATGTTCAACAAAAGACATAAACTAAAATGTTCATTAACAGCACTTGTAAATGTTACAGACTGGAAACCATCTACATTTCCGTCAACTACAGATTGGATAGATAAATTGTGGTCTACTTATGAGAAATGAGCCATTTTTGCTACATGCAACAACATGCAAAAGCATGAATAAATATCACAAATATAATATTAAGTGACAAAAACATTGTAAAAGCGTCTATACTATATGATTTAATTTACGTGAAGTTCACAGCATAACTCCCCAATGTTGATGGAGGAGAGCATGGCGGCACCTTTGGAGAGGAGAGGTTAACGACCGGGAGGGGGCTCCAGGCAGGCTTCTGAGGAGCTGGTAATGTTCTATTTCTTGACCCAGACCCATAACCCAGCGAGCAGTTATGTTCACTTTGTGAGAATGCATTGAACTGAACACTCATGCTTGTGCACTCTACTATATGTATGTTCTATATCATTAAAATGTTAACTTAAAAAAAAAACGTATTTTTCTGGCTCCATATCTTATAGTCTTTCCCTTAAAAGACTGTTGCTTCAAAGTTCATAGGTGGATGTGATGTAAATGCAGGAATGATGGTCATCATTAACAAGCGTTAATTAATGGCCTACTCTGCAGTCTGTTCTAGTTAGGGTCAGTGGCAACAATGAAATTTCATATATGATGCAGTCCTTGTCCTCGTGGGGCTTATAGTCAAGGTGGGGAGAATTTTGTAAAATAATAATGAAAGTTAAGATACATGTGTCACGTAACAACACAGTGATAGAACATCATTGTTGAGAGACAGAATTTAGTGATAGAACAGTGACAGCAAGAAGAGACAGTAATCACTTATATGAGGTGCAATGAAAGAAGACTTTAAAGCGAAGAAAGGAGCGTGTATTGGAAGGCAAAATTTACAGCCTAAAAGTATTTTTGCTTAAATTAGCTACCACTGCCATATGCAAACATAATTGCAGCTCTTTGTGCAATTTTCACATACACCGGAAAATAATCTACTAGTTAAATACCAGATTATTTCTTATTTGCTAAATATCCCTTCACAACAAACTGATTGTATAGAAACGAGTAACACATAAATGCTGGATGATTACAATTATCAATATGTTTTTCTTAATATTAAGATAAAAGGAAATTGCCCTTTAAATCAAAAAGTAAGCATCTAATTGCAATGGTAATTGCATTTTAATTAATTTCTTGCAAACTGATTATTAAAACATGGATTGATGTTGTACTCTTACGGGGGAAAAGAGCATATAAAAACCTTGGGTAATGGAAATTTACATTTATGAGATGCCTACGCTAAGCTAGGCAGCAATATCAACCTTTTATTTGCAACATTTTTATAGTGAACAATAATCAGGATATAGTGATGGGGAAATGGGGGCTTTGTATGTAATCTAGAAAAGCCAGATGTATCAGGAGTGGATGGGCTTTTATAAGAACCTTAAAACTCATCAAAGTGCTTTCTGATGGCTTTTGAAAGAGTTGCTCTAAGGAAGAGCATGGTAGCCAGAACTTTGGTCTTTAAAGGGTCAAAAATTTGCGGAAATGGACACAAATTTTATAGCCATATTTTTATCCTTGTGACTCTTCCTAGCAGCCATGTTTCAAAGCGTCCAAAGGGTTTTGAATCACAAATCAAATGCTTCTCTAACAGTTATGTCCAAGTCAATAGAGCCATTACCTACAATTATAATTTGAAAATGATGAGCACTAAATGTCTTCTAGTTCTCTAAAACTTAATAATACTAAATATGTTTGTGTGTGTCCTTTGTCCAAAAACAAAATTTACTAGAAAAAGAAAAAGAATTGCTCTCAACCCACCATCCTAGACATAAATGTTGACATAAAAATTAAATGAGGCAACATATCCCAAACACACTTATAAAGTGCTATATTGTTAAGCAAATAGCATTAATAGTCTAAATCTTTTCCATAATTGGCACCATAGTAGCTTAGAGAAAGAAGGAATTTAGGAAATTTCATTGTTAATTGCCAAAATTTTACAAATGGAGAGACTAATGCCCAGATTGGGGATTTACCTGTCAAGTCTTCACAGCCTCTTAGAGGCAGAGCCAAGCCCAAAATCTAGGTCCCCCAATTCCAACTCATGTGTTCTCTTTCCACCAAGTCAGGCCTCTGATGTTGACTTACGGTGTGAAGTTCACAGTAGAGTCTTTATAAATATTCATATCCAAATGGAGCTCAGCTCCTCACCACTGAGCAAATGCTCTAGGCCTTCCTTCCACACGCCCCCGGCTCTCGCTTCTTCACCCCGAACACCGGGTGATTTGTTTACAGAGTGAGTGCAGAGAACCTTGCACAGATTAAGGTTTTAATGTGACAAACAGTAGTATGTAATGCTGAACATTTTCAGACTTCATTAAGTGATGCTGTTTTAGTAATTAAAACTGTTAATAGTGGTAAATAAATTTACCCATTGCCCAGGTAACATAGAGTAATTAATACTGTATTTCCTTGCTTGAAATTGGTGTTAATTAATTCACTTGTCAGGTAATTTGTCCACCCTGTTTAAGAATTTTTTTTAATAATTCTGTTGTTGACTTTGTTCAATAATATTTTTAACAAAATGTAATTAAATGATAACCAAAACTATTGCAAATCACACTTAATGAGTACAGTGACAGGCCATCATTTTTGTGTGTGTCAGTGCAAAAGTTAAACTCATCGTGTACGTGATGTGTCTGGTGAGCAAGGCAGCATGTGCCTCTGTCTTTTTTTAAGCTACCCTTGGTTTGCAGATTTTTTTTTAAATTTTTCCCTTAAACAGTGATAGCAAGAATGACATTGCTCTTCTCTCTACTCCCCAGCATGTAAGTCCATCCCAGTCTCCTACTGATTTCTTTCCCATCGCCTCCTCTTCACTCCACTCTATTTTAGTGACCTCCACTTCATCCTTCTCTTGAAGTACCCTGTTTGCTCCCTTGCTTGCCTCACTCATCCCTCAGATGGTTGTTAGGTCCTCCTCTCTGCACTGCCTCAAGTTCCTGATCTCCTCTCATCATAGAACTCTTCATCCCACAAAAGAAGCACTTATTTCCTGCACGTCAACAGATGTCAATTCCATTCAGGTTCCAAAAACTCTACTGGAAATGTAGTTGTTAACACAACCAACAGAGATCTTGATCGGACTTAAAGTCAAACAGGCAGGGAGACTTGCCAATCATAATTCAATCTTTAGGAGCATACAAAATACTATGAAATAGAAATACAGGGGGCTACATTGGCAGTACCAAACAAAATGGCTATTATATTTTTTCAGTGTTCTGATAATTTCTGAAATATAAGCAAACACATGAAAAAATGGAAAATGGTTTATTTTCTTCAAATATTGTGCATGCACAAATACAAAGAATTCTTGGGTCCACTTGGCACATGAATGGCTGTTATCCCAAGGACCCTTCCTTAGACCCGTGGGAAAAATCTTAAACAGCATTCTGTTTATCTGTACAAACCCTAAAACCCCAAAACTTTCTCAGACTTTCAGTAAAGTTGATGAATTTGGTTCTCATTTAAGACCTACTCTAAATGTGTCTTCATTGGAGTATGAAGTTCTCTTCTTCTCCAAGGCTATTCCTTACTTCTAGCATGTGCTTTGTCTTGGAGATGAACAGGCAAAACCTTTCCAGAGGCATCTAGCTTAACCATTTTTTCTCCTTTGCTAATTAAACCTTTCTCCAATCTATTCATACTTGGGTAGGTCAAAATTTTGTAATAACTTTTCTAGTATGTGTCTCGTGTCTCTCTCCATAATAGCATACATCTCTAAAGAAGTGGTGGGGCATCATCAAGAAAGAAGTCTGACTTCTTCCCCCCTTTTTTGTGAGGGAGACTTGCCAATCTTCCTCTATTTTATGTGGGATGCCACCACAGTGTGGGTTGACGAGTGGTGCTAGGCCTGCACCCAGGATTTGACCATGAGAATCCTGGGCAGCCAAAGCAGAGCCGTGAATTTAACTACTACCCCACTGAGCTGGCCCCACTTCTGTCCCATTTTAACCACAAGATCTATCTCAGCATATATTTTCCACATGAGCTCTCAGTAGTCTATGATTGCATCACCCACCATAGAATATGTTCTGCATTAGGGCCAGATTTCGTTCTGTATGCTGTACCAGGGCGATCATTGAATTATACCCTAAACCCACCATCAGTGAAGCAGAGGAATATCAGAAGTCCATAAATACAGCAAACTACCTGAGTGAAAAGGGAAGCCACCTGTTTCAAAACAAAGAGAGTTAAGCTATCATCAGAAGGTTTATAAAAACATAAATAAATAAAGCTAAGTGCATGCACAATCATATAGAATTATATTTGTCCCTAATTCATCAATAAGCTTGACTTCAAAGTCACATTAATTAAATGGGGAATCTCTAATGACTGAATTGAAATTCACTCAACAAAATCCTTATCTACCCGCTCATTCCTCCATTACCTCTTATTATTTTTTTCCTATTATTCTGAATTCTACAAAGACAAAGAGATGGTAAGCTACATGTGCTCCAGCACAGATTCAAAGTGTGACCCTCCCGGGTGAGAGACCCAAGGACCCCTATCACACTTCTTCTGAGTTATTTTGTTTGCTTTTCTATCTGCTTGCCGCTTGCCCTTTCCCCTGTCATCTCTTCTCTTGCTTTGAGTTCATGGTCTGTTAGACGAGCAGCAATAATCACCGTGCTGCTTTTTTTTTTTTTTGGTGAGAAAGATTGGTCCTGAGCCAACATCTGTGCCATTCTTCCTCTATTTTTTTGTATGCTGGATGCCACCACAGCATAACTTGATGAGCGGTATGTAGGTCTGCGCCTAGGATCTGAACCCGTGAACTTTACCATGCCACTAGGCCAGCCCAACTGTGTTGTTTTTTAAAATCTTAATTATGATGCTAACTCACCTTTCCTTTCCTCCAAGTCATGGAAACTATCTTTTTTATCAGCTCAAGTACTTGGCTATCACTTTGCAGTCTCTATATTTATTAAATAGAGATAACTGGTAGAAATTTTAATCCTCTTTCAAAGTGTTATGAAGAACAGAGATAATGTTGAGAAAATCATTTGAAATATTGAAAACTTTGAATCAATGTACGATAGTTGTTTAAGTAATAGTTTATTAAATCATAAAACAACAATGTAGTAGGTTTTGGCATTAAGAAAATAGTAGTTTTATTTCTCTAAAAAAGCTCCTACACATTTTTTTCTTCAAGAAAAATATATGTGTAGTTTTTTATTACTCTTTAGCATCTTCTAGTCACAAAATTTAAAAACTTCACTTACGAGCTTTTGGCTTTACAGGAAGCTACCACAAGCATGGCTTCTTTTATTTTTCAGAAGACAGTTTGGGAAGGGTTCCACGTTGTTGCTACATCCTTTGAGAGCTTAGTTCCTAGAAAAGCTGAGGTCCATCTTCCACTGTGCAATTCTAGCCTAATAGAAAAGTTATATCACACTATTGACAGCTTTGTTCTTTCTTAATAAATCTTAGGAGTTTTCCCTTAAGGAATATTCATTTTCCTGCAGACATGAAGTGACCATTAAGATGCACCAGTAAAGAATCCATGGCTTTTACTGTCTGGCTCTATTTCTTCTAGTTTAAGGATTTTAAGGAAAAAATATTGCAATGAAAGAGCATATTTTTATTAGCAATGAAGCAGATGCAGTTCTTGTTTCTTAATAAATGAGAGACAAAAAAAAAAGTTTCAAATAGCCAGAATTTGTACTTTGTTAAATGGAAATTTTAAATAAAAGATGCATGCTTAACTATAAAAGAGAAAATATTATTTACTTATAGAAAAATGTCTCTATAAGTTAAAACAGGCTTGCAGACTGTCATCTGAGAGTAGTTGGGAGTAATGGGATTTACGTAGAAGGAGAGGGTAGTGCCACAGAATGGACACTATTCCAGACTAAAGGTGGAGCTAGGTCATCAAAGGTCTTGGTTTGTTCTATTCTATGGTTCTTTCTAGAACCATGATGGCTGCAAATAACAAGAGAGGAGACCCACAGTGAGGTCCAGCCTCCATAAATAAATAAATAGACCTTTAAGGAAAAGTGACCCTCTCTGTCTCTGAGAGATGTTGACCGTCCGTGATGTTTTTGCTCTGCTTCCTGACGGTATCTGCTAGCATGGAGAAAGACTAATATTCCACGCTACTGGGAATAGGAAACAGTTGCCTTTGCAAGTATTCCAAGAAAAAGTAAGCGTGATAAGTGTGTGTGCATGGAGCGGAGAGGAGGCAATGCTTATTGAGTACCTACCTTCTGGCCTAAGATGCTTTCATATGAGTTTTTTTTTTTTTGACTAAATAATTATACTCCCTACTGTTTAAAGATCCTTGGCACTGAGAAATCATCTCACCTGCTCTAGATGAGACAGCTGATAAATATTAAAACCAATCTCAAGCTCACATTTTGATGTTCAAATCACATCACACCATGATGCCTCACATATACACTAGACCAGCACTTTTCGGTAGAAGGCTTTTTGATGATGGAAATAGTCTATATCTGTACTGCTTAAAATGGTAGTTACGCCCCTCATATGACTACTGAACCTTTGATATCTTGACACTGTGAAGGAGAAACTGAATATTACATTTCATTTAATTTTAACTAATTTAAACATAAACTGACACATGTGGCTAGTGGCTACTCTATGGGACAGCAAAGGTCTAGATAACACAGTTTTCCTTAGGGAGAGTTGTAAAGGATTTTCTTTCAAATCCCATTTTGCTCCTCAGTCTGGCATCACTGTTTCTCCCTAACTTCTGTTTATTTTTCAAAATCTAATCCCTAGATGTTAGCACAAATGGTGGAATAAAGGCCTTTGAAACTTATCTTTTTCATAAAAACAAGAAGAAAACTAGCAAAAATTGTGAGGATCAATGTTTTCAGAGCTATGGCAGTTAACCAAAGGTTTGTAGCAATGCAATTTATTTGAGGAAACAGCTGAATTTCAGTCATAACAGTGAGCTTTGCAGTGTTTTCACTTGTCCTATTTCCATCCATACCTCTCTAGCTCCATAGGAACCTTGAAAAACTATAGCCCGAAATCTTACCATTGGCAGGCACCCTAGGAGGCAAAATGGTGTTGAAACTCCATCAAAGACACCTTCATGGAGAACTGTCATTATTTTACCTGTTTGGTAAGTGATTAGACGATCCTGCTTGCAAGATAGTGTTTATTTGACATGACTCACAGCTCACCTAGTGCCTCAAACCTTTCCCAGGGATGTTCGTCAAAAACAATCAGAGGAAATTTAACTTTGCAGCTGGTTGAGGCAGTGGATGACAGTTGGGGCAAACAATAGGCTAATCCAAAAAAACTTAAAAGGAAAACCTGGGAAATGAAATGCCATAGGGGCTTTGAAAGCTCTGACATATTTCTGGGAATGCAAAAGCTCCCTGATACTGAGAGGTTAACTTTCTTACTCCAGATGAGACAGCTGGTAAAAATTAAAACCAGACTCAGTCTTATGTCTTGATATTCAATCCACATCACACCATGAGGCCTCCCTCACACACAACCTCTAGACCAGCACCATCCAATAGGGTAGCGTGCATGCCCGGGGCTGTGCATATACTAAGAAAAGAAGGCTTAGCAGTCTCTAAGCTTTGACATTGGTCTAACCTTGAGGCTCTGTGCGAGCATGAAGTGAAGGCTAACTCAGAGATCTCAAATGCCAGGCTGAGTGCTAAAGTCATGTCTCAATATGCACACAGAGTTCCTTGGGAGATTCTTGGTTTTATTGGTCTCATGAATTTAAGAATATCTATACAATTATTACCTGACCACAAAACTAGCAGAGTACAGACTTAAGTAAACACACACAACAAGCAGTATCGACTTTACAGAGTTAGTTCATAGAAGTCATTGAACAAATAACAATAACAACAACTGACAGCAGAAACAATCAGCCCTGAGGGGGAAAGAAACCTGATTTCCACAGCTGCCAAAGAATATTATTTAAAATATTCAGTTTTCAACAAAAAAATTACAAGACATGCAAAGAAATAGGAAATGTTGGCTCACAGACAGCAAAAATTAATAGTCAATAGAAACTATCCCTGAGGAAGCCCAGATACTAGGCTTAGAAGACAAGAACTTTAAACCAACTATTATAAATATATTCAAGGGACTGAAGAAATCCACATCAAAAGAGCTACAGGTGTGATTATATTAGAGATCTCGAGAGAAGAGAGTCAAAGTCAGAAAGAGGAGATGTGACGAAAGGAGCAATGATTGAAATGATGTATATTCAAGATGGAGGAAGGGGCCATGAGCCAAGGAAAGCAAACAATCTCTAGAAGTTGAAGTTGAGAAAGAAGATTCTCCCTAAAACCTCCAAAATGGCTGCAGCTCAGCTTCTCCTTCGACTTATCCCATAAGACTCTTATTGGACTTCTGACTTCCAGAACTGAAAAACAATAACTTTGTACTTTAGGCAGTTAAGTTTGAGATAATTTTCTATAGGAGAAATAGAAAACTAATAGAAAATAAAGAGAAAAATTGTTACTAGAGATTTGAATATATATATTTTTTAAACTAATCTTTTTTTTAAGATGGCACCTGAGATAACATCCATTACCAATCTTTTTTTTTTTCTTTCCTTCTTCTCCCCCAAACCCCCCAGTACATTACCTCATTGTAGATTCTAGTTGTAGGTCCTTCTGGTTGTGCTACATGGGATGCCACCTCAGCATGGCTTGATGAGCAGTGCCACGTCCGTGCCCAGGATCTGAACCAGCAAAACCTGGGTCACTGGAGCAGAGCACAAGAATCTAACCACTCGGCTGTAGGGTCAGCCCTGAGACTTTTTTTTTAACCTTTTTTTTTCTTCTTTTTGAGGAAGATTAGCCCTGAGCTAACACCAGCCACCAATCTTCCTCTTTTTGCTGAGGAAGACTGGCCCTGAGCTAACATCTTCCTCTATTTTATATGGGATGCCTACCACAGCATGGCTTGACAAGCAGTGTATAGGTCTGCACCTGGCATCTGAACTGGCAAACCCCGAGTCACTGAACCAGAACATGTGAACTTAACTGCTGTGCCACTGGGCCAGCCCCCTGACACTTTATATATTAATAAAAGCACTGATTATAAATATATATGCATGAAACAACAGAGTCCCAAGACACAAGAAGCAAAAACTCACAGATTTAAAGAGAGAAACAGACAATTCAACAATAATAGTTGGAGACTTCAATGCCTGACTTTCAAATAATGGCTACACTGACTAGACAGAAAATAAAAGAAATACAATACCTTCACAATACTGTAAACCAAGTAGACCTCACAGATATCTACAGAACATTCCACCCAACAACAGCAGAATATACATTCTTAAGTGCACACTCTTCATAGAGACCATATGCTAAGCCATAAAACATATTTTAATACATTTAAAATGTTTTAAATCATGCAAAGTATACTCTTCAAACACGTGAAATAAAACTCAATAACACAAGCAAATTTGGGAAATTCATTAAGTTAAATTAAATTAAATTAAATATGGAAATTTTGTTACACTCATTCTCATAGCCAATGAGTCAAAGAAGAAATCACAGGGAAATTTAGAAAATATTTGATAGAGTGGTTCTGGCCCAAGATGGCCACACAGGAGCCTCATGAATTCACCTCCTCCCATCAACACACTATATCTACTGCTACACAAGGAATAATTCCCTCTGAAAGAAATCCCGAAACTAGCTGAGTGACACCTGTACATCAGGTGAATGAGAAAATACCCACAACACCCATATCAAAATGGGTAGAAATGCCTGAGACACACTCTCACCATAAATCCCACCCCTGGCAAAGAACTATACAATTGGGAGGGAATTACCAACTCCCACTTTCTCTCTGAGGAGTGAGGGTTTGGACCCCATGTCTAGTGCCCCAACATTTCAGACTCCCATCTGAGGGATGGGCCCCTAAAACACCTAGCTCTGAAAGCCAAAGGGGGCTTGTGTCCATGAGACCCGCAAGAATACAGCAAAGAAAGAAACCGCTCTTAATGGACTTGCAAGGACTCCTTGACTGGCTGACTCTGTGGCTTTCCCCTCAGGGCTCAGTGCCAAGGGAACAGACAGAAACATCCATCTCCCAGACTTTCCCTGAAAGAGGCTTATCTGCATACTTTAAAAGCTGCTGCCTGAAGGTCAGGCTTCTAAATTAGCATGCATCTAGGGGCCAACTGTTTTCCTCCCTGAAGACTAAGGAAACCAGCTGACACTACATAGTAGCTGTCTAACTGGAGCCTGCTACAAATCACTGATATCTTCCTGGAAGGAACTTGTACACACATCTGTGCCCCAGATTTTGTAGCTGCTGCCCAAGGAACAGGCCCCTAGGATCTCAGCCTCTGATAGCCAATGGGGTTTGCATTCACAAGTACCATAGAATGGTAGCAAGTAAAGAAGCAGTTATCCAGGGTGCAGGAGCACATGCCGCCCCCCGCGGCTAAACACAGGGGCCCAGTGCAGAAGGAGCAGCAAAAAACCTCTCTCCCAGTTTCTCCCTGGAAGGACCCTTACTACATACTTTCCCAGAGTCTGCCTGATACCTAGCTTCCAGTCAGCCAGACTCTAGGTGCTGACTGGGATCCTCCCTTTTGGGATACTGACAGATCTTGGCACACCCTCAACTACTAGGAGACATTAGGGACCAAGAAGGTAGTTTGAACAATCACAAAGGTCTGAGAGAACCAAGAGCTCAGGACATTTGGAACTCATATAACTCAAAAGCAAAAGAACCCCAAATAACATGATTTAAAAAAAGGCAGAGGACCTGACTAGACATTTTAAAAAGAAGACATATAAATGGCCAACAGGTACATGAAAAGGTGCTCAACATCACTAATCATCAGGGAAATGCAAATCAAAACCACAGCAAGATATCAACCCACCCCTGTTAGAATGGCTATTATCAAAAAGGCAAGAGATAACAAATGCTGGGAGGAAGTGGAGAAAAGGGAACCCTTGTAAACAGTTGATGGGAATGTAAATTGGTGCAGCCACTATGGAAAACAGTATGTAGGTGTGGGGGACTGGAATTGGCCACCCTAAGATACATCTCTTTGGCAAGAGGATTATTTTGGGCTGGTAACTTTTAAAAACTGCAGTCAGAAGAGAAACTCTGAAAGCAGAAGTTACCTTCTATTAAGAGACATTTACATTTTTAAAGGAAATCTCCATCTGTAAAGGTGTCTTCCTTTCTGTACCCAGAAGAAGGGGGGATAACCTTATCTCTAGAAACTCTTATCAATGCAGAAGGCAAGGACTTACATCTGCATAATAACCTTACTCTTGTTTACTGTGCTTTTCTGGTAATCTCCCATAACTGACTCCCCCAACCCCCAACATCCTCCTTTGTCTTTAGCTGAGGATGGTATTTAAGGTGAAACTTTCTGCTATTTTGGCGAGTTACTCAGTTTTTCTGTGTCTGTCCCATGTATACATGTTATAAAGCTTTGTTTAATTTTCTCCTGTAATTTGGGCCCATGTGAATTTAATTCATTGTCCGGCGAGAAGGACCCAGAGCAGGTAGAGGAAATGTCTTCCTCCCCTACAGAAGTTTCTCAAAAAATTAAAAATAGAGCTATCATATGATCCAGCAACCCTACTCTTGGGTATATAAACAAAGGAAATGAAAACAGGACATAGAAGAGACATCTGTACTCCCATGTTTATTGTAATATTATTCACAATAGCCAAGATACAGAACAACATCAATGGAGGAATGGATGAAGAAGATGTGGTATGAATATATATATATATATGAGTACATATATAATAAAAAAGCAAATATCTATAAAAGCTTTTAAAAAAGGAAATCTTGCTGTTTGCAACAACATGGATGGAACTTGAGGGCATTATGCTAAGTGAAATAAGACAGACAGAGAAAGACAAATACTGCATGGTATCACTTACATGTGGAATCAAAAGAGAGTCACACTCTTACAAACAGAGAATAGAAAAAATGGTTGCCAGGTGCCAGAAAGTAGGGGAAACAGGAAGAGCTTGGTAAAAGGGTACAAACTTTCAGCTATGAGATGAATAAGGTCTGAGGTTTTAACACAGAACATGGTAACTATAGTTGATGAGACTAATTGTAGAATTGAAACTTGCTAAGAGACTAAAACTTAAATGTTCTCACATACAAAAAAAAGATACATATGTGAAGCGATGGATATATTGATTAATTAGATGGGAGGAATCCTTTCACAAATGTACACACATATCAAATAATTATGATGTACATTTTAAATATCTTATATTGGTCCATTAAACCTCAATAAAGCTGAAAAGAATGCAAATAATTTGATAGGAAGGAAAAGTAACACAACATATCCAAACTTATGGGATAAGCAGTGCCTATAGGAAAATGTACTGCTATAAGTACTTATATTAAATAAGATGAAAACATGAAATCAATAATCTAACTTCTCACCTTAAGAAATTAGAAAAAAAAAAAGAAGCAAACTAAACCCCAATCAGGCACAATGAAGGAAATAATAAAGATTAGAACAGAAATTAATTAGAGAATATAATCACAACAGAGGAAATCAACAAAACTCAAAACCAGTTCTTTGGAAAGATCAATAAAATGAATAAAACTTTAGCTTGCTCACTGAATTAAAAAGAGAAGATCAAATTACTAGAACAAGAAATAAGAGGGGGCGTTGCTACCCACCTCACAGAAATTAAAAAAATGATTATAAAAGAACAATTGGACACCAACAAATTAGATAACTTCAATGACATTTAAATTTTTTTTTTTAATTCTAGAAACACACAAGCTACCAAAAGTGACTTAAGAAATGGAAAATCTGAATCGACATATAGTGAGTATATTATTATTCAAAAACTTCCCACAAAGGAAACACTAGGACCAGAAGGCTTCAACTGGTAAATTCTGCCAAATATTTAGAGACAATATTTTTCTAAACATTCCCTATCAAAAAATTGAAGAGTGAACACATTCCAATTAATTTTGTGAAGCCAATATTGTCCTGATACCAAAACCAAAGAAATCACAAGAAAATTACAGACTGGTTTACCTAGGAATATAGAGACAAGAACTCTTAAAAAATACTACCGCAAGTGCAGCAACATATGAAAAGGATTATATGCTATGATCAAGTGTGATTCATTACAGGAATGCAGGGTTGTTTCAATAAGTAAAATTCAAACAACGTAATACACCATACTAAATAAGAGAAGAAACTACATGATCATCATCATAGATACGGAAAAAAAATTTGACAAAATCCAACACTCTTTTATGACTTAAAAGAAAAATAGTAACTCTGGGTCTAGCCTGGTCTTTCTCAGCAAAAAGAGGAGGATTGGCAGCAGATGTTAGCCCAGGGCTAATCTTCCTCAAAAAAAATCAATCAATCAATCCAAATAACTCAACAAACCAGGAAAAGAGGAAAATTACTCATCCTGGTAAAGGGCATCCAAGAAAAACCCACAGCTAACATTATATGTAATGGTGAAAGACTGAATGCTTTAGCCATAACATGAAGAAAAAGACAAGGATGTCCATTCTCCTTTCTTCTGTTCAACTTTGCACTCGATGTTCTAACCACGGCAATAAGAGAGAAAAATAAATAAAAGGCACTAATATTGTCAATAAAGAATTAAAACTATATTTCTAGAAGACATGATCTTGTTATACCAGTTTTATAGGGCTGCCATAACAAAGTACTACAAACTGGATGGCCTTAAAAACAGAAATTTATTCTCTCCCAGTTCTGGAGGCTAAAGGTCCAAAATCAAGGTGCCAGCAACCTTGGTTCTTTTTGTGGGCTGTGAGGAAAGGATCCATTCCAGGCCTCTCTCTTTGGCTTGTAGATGACTGTCTTTTCTCTATGGTCCTTCACGTTGTCTCTTTATTTTTGTTTCTTTATTACTAGATTTTATACTAGTTTTACAATTAATCTTTGTAATTAATATTATACCCAATAATTGTTATAAACTCATTTATTTGTTCTAACCATTTTTTAGTTGATTTCTTAGGATTTTCTATATATAAGTGTTATAGGTTGAATTATGCCCCAACCCACCCCAACCCACTCAGAGATTGAAATCCTAGCCTTCAGTGCCTCAGAATGTGATTTTACTTGGAAATAGGACCTTTACAGAGGTAATCAAGTTAAAATGATTTCATTAGGGTGGGATCTAAACCAATATGACTCGTGTTCTTAAAAAAGGGGAAATTAGATACAGAAACACCCATGGAGGGAAGACAATCTGGAAATTTCTCAAAAGTTTAAACATAATTATCGTACGACTCAGAAATTCCACTCATAGGTATATACCCAAGACAAATGAAAACATATATCCACACAAAAACTTGTGCATAAATGTTCATAGCATCATCATTTATGATAGACAAAAACTTGATACAACTCACATGTCCATCAACTAAATGAATGAATAAATGTGGTATATCCATTCAATGGGATATTACTTGGCAATAAAAGAGAAATAAAGTACTTATACGTGCTACAATATTGATGAACCTGGAGATTATTATGCTAAGTAAAAGATGCCAGACACAAAAGGCCACATATAGTAAGATTCCATTTATATGAAATGTCCAAAATAGGCAAATCTGTTGGAAAAGGAGGTAAATTAGTTGTTCACAGGAACTGGGGGAAAGAAGCAATCGCAAATAAATGCTAATGATTACTAAGTTTCATTTTGGGATGATAAAAATGTTCTAAAGTTGATTGTGGTGAGGTCTTCATAACTCTGTGAATATACTGAAACCCACTGAATTGTATACTTTAAAGGGATCAATTGTACAGTATGTGAATTATATCTCAATTAAGCTGTTATTAAAAAGGAGAGGAAGGAAGGGAGAGAGAGAGGGAAGGAAGAAGACAGGAAGGGAGGAAAGTTCCAAACCTCTAGAGAAAGGATACCACATGAGTGCTGTGGTATGAATGATGTGTATGAAGCATGCCTGGCATGTATTCAGTCAGTATCGACATACTGAAGACAGAAGAAAAAGGCTTGGAACTGCGGTGAGAGTGTGTTATCATTCACAGCCCAGTAGGTTGGAATGATACAATTAATTGGTCCAGCAATTTCATTTCTGTTGTCTTTTTCTGGGTGTGTTACCTCTTCTAGAGTTGTGCTCCTATCTTAGGATGTTCTTCTCCGAGATCTTTCAACTATTTATCAACCCTTCAGCCTCCTTGTACATCTGCTAAACACTGAGGTGTTTAGGAAAGTAGGAGGAAAGGAAGCACATAGTTAAGAATGAAAACCCTACATTCATACAGTTTGGAGTTCGAGTCACACTGCCGCTCATCTGTGTGAACCTGGGCAATCTATCTGATCTACAGTTTCAGTTTCCTCATCTAGCAAATGTGTCTAGAAATAGTGCCATGCCCATTGGGTTGCTCTGAGAATTAGAACAGAAAAGGGCTGATATGGGGTCGTGAGTGAGCAGATGGCAAAAGTAGGGTGATCTCATGAGTGGGATAGGCCACCAGAAACAAGGGCTGAGAAGAAAGTGATGAGTGGGCAGATGGAGGAGGCATTGCTTGATTTAGAGAACTGCAGACAAAACATACCAGCAATTGGAGAACATCTGAAGAGCCCCCGAAGCACCACACAAGAGCAACTGTAAATATCCACCCAAACCAGAGTGCACCAGCGGAGATGCATGGCCAAACCCACCCCCGTCTCTTGCTTTCTCCTTCCTCCTACCCCCAAATCCTCTCATCTAAACCCTGTTAAAAAAGAAATACACTCAAAATGGAGTCATTTGCCTCAATGACAGAAAACCAAGACTTAAATGCAGTTTCAACTCTCCCAGGAATGTGACTTTTAAACCTTCTATCTGAAATTTCCTGACCAGCACTGGTGAGGTAATCTGCATGGTAAGACCCCTGCTCTTCCCTTCCTCCAGGAAAAGGGAACCTGGCCTGAAACCTTTCTTTCCTTTTGCTAATAACTTCCTTGCCCCACGCTTCTGCCTATAAAAACTTTCCATTTTGTACAATTCTTCAGAGTGTCTCTTTACTTGCTATATGGGATGCTGTCTGATTCATGAATCACTTAATAAAGCCAATTTGATCTTCCAGTTTACTCAGTTGGATTTTGTTTTTTAACAACCCTGGAGAAAACAGAGAGATAAAGAGACTGAGACTCTTTTTCATGGAAGAGTCCCAGATCCCAAAAGACCTGAACTGAGGAAGCAATGACGTTCAAATTTAAGTGAAGTTCAGAATTCTGATTATTATATTGGACTGAATATTTTAATTAGTTATGAAACTATTATTTAATTAGTTATGAAACACGTCTTCCTTTAATAAGATTAACTTAAGTTGTAAGAACTGTCAAAATGTCATTCAAGGGATGAGAAAGAGAGAACACATTTAATACTTTTAAGTATGTGGCAGAAAGGGAAAATAAAATTATTTCCTGCTTTCACCCTGCAGCAGTGTCTCAATTGTTTAATGTAATGGATGAGTAGTTAGAGTAGATAAATGATGGATAGATGATGATAGATAGATAGATGGGTGGATAGATAGATAGATAGGTAGGTGGTTGGATGGATAGATGTGTTGACACAAAATAATCAATAACCATTCTATAGATCAGAGAAATAAGATTAGTTTTACTTGAAACAGAGTGAGGATTATAACCCAGGAAGGCTTTTTCCAGAAAAGAAAAAAGCATTCTGGAGAAGCATGGTTTTCATTATAGTCATATCTTTTTAGAACAAAGAATATATATTAAACATACCCAGGATATATATTCATTGAAGTTCAAAGAAGTATTCAATTGGAGATTAGCTGGTCAAGGGGACCCTGATGTCCAGAAAGGGACTAATATGTGTGGCATCAATAGGGCATTACCAATAGGGCATAGGAGGGGAAGTATGCATTCTCATCTTAAGAGAGTGCATTCTTCACTGGTCCAGCAGATGTACAATGTAAGTTTATAGGCAGTAAGTCAGGCTTTTTAGTTCAAGCCAAATCAGTTTTGAACCCAGGGAGTCACTCATATACCTCAGTATGTGAAAATCTCCTGTCAGGAGGCAGGAAACATAGACCCTGGCACACAGTAAGAGCTCACTAATGGCTAGTTCCCTTCTCCTCAAAGTTTCTTCCTCTAGATGCTTGTTCAGAGTGGTGGCTGAAGGTAGCAGTACTCAGCCTTAGCTTGGGTCCTAATCCATAATGAGGATAAGCTTCTGAGAATTCCAGGAAAAGTCATCCATGTTCATGAAACCTGAGTATCCATACTGGCCAGTGTGGGGAGGGGCGCTTGAGCTGCTAGGACACTAGGCTTCTCATGGATCACTGAGATTTATCTGCCTAAGCTTGCTTGATGGAGCAGAAATTGGAGAAAACTGATTCTGTAAGCTTCCCTGCCTAGTTGATGCTGTCACTTAAGCGTTCCCATGGCATTTGCCTCCAGATGCAGCGGGTTAGAGGTCACCTAGGTGGGTATTAAGTCACAGAATACTCAAGAGCCTTGGAGAGAAATAAAGGTGGTTTTATGAAGTATATGAGAGCACATCTGAGGAACTGAAACTAAAGGAAACCTAAGGGACACCCTGCCAGTTACACAGAAAAATGCTCGCAAATCTAGCTGATTTCTGATCTGCAGTTCACCTGAATTTAGAGAGTAGAGGAAGAGATAGCACCAGATGGTATCTTCCAAAACTGTGGATTAGATACACGCTCCTTAGCCCCACCTGGTCCTGGGTGCGATTCTTCCCTAGATGAGGAGTGAACATCAGAGAAATGTAACTGTGCTCTGAGACTCCATGCTGCCCCCGGCTCACATGACAGGGCACATGACTCTCGCCGTCCCTCCCATCTCACCTTGCCCCGTGCCCAGACCTGCACATCCCTGCTGTCACCCAATGGTTTCTCACAGAGACCTGTGCTGGCTGTGTCAATGCAGACAAAAGTGCTCTACCACTTCTTTCCCCAAGATGATGTGGATTGGGGTCCAAAAGCCTCATTCAGGCATCCTTCCTGCTGGCACCATGACCTGAGTGTCTGGCCCCATCTTTCAGAAATTCCCCTTTTCAGGTCAAGTTTTTTTTTTCGTTTCTTTCTTGTTTGTTTTGTTTTTTAACCTAAGAGCCAGAGGGGCCATTTAAACTTCCCTGCCTTTGATTCATACCTCCCCTGTGTGTGGGTCTCTAATGATATCTCCAGACCTCTGTTACCAAGACAGACTACGAGTCATGTCTGTCTCAGCATCACAAGGTGATGAGAACTCCAGCCTTAGCATTAAAAGTGTGTGGCTTTTGAGATGAGTAATCTGGGTATATAATCAGACACAAGCTGATTCAAGTTTCCTCTTCCAAAAAATAGAGATTACTTACATTCCTCCTAGCTAACACAGAAGTAAACATCAGACAACATGCCTTGAAGTGCTTCAGGACCCATAAAGAGCTGCATCACTGACTTTCAATTGGTGCCATTGTCTTCTCCACTTGGGCCTGGAAACTCAGCCTAGAATGTCAGTGTCACTCAACTTCAGCCATGTCTTCATTACCTCTCTCTTTAATTTGAACTTTGTCCTTCCTCAACGCCATCCTCCCAGTTTGCCTAATTCTGGCATGTATTTTCTGTTGTGACCCAGTACCTAGTCATCCGTCTGTTCTTCATAGATTTTGTTATTGTTGTTTGTTTCTTTGATTTGGTTTGGTGCTTTTGTTTTAACACTACCCAAGTGCTAGTTTCTGCACTCAGTACTAGAGATAATTACACTGCAGAGTGGTGCATACAAGAAGAAAGCTCAGCATAGGGTGCTTTAGAGAAAGAGAAGAAGCCTATCTATTCTGTTTTGTACTTCCTTTATCTCATAACCTTGCTCAGACATCAGGAAACAGTACTTCTAACACGATTATGGCTGAGTGGCAAATTTCTCACAGAGAGTGAAAAGCAGCTCACCACATTAAAATCTACCTTAGCAGGTCCACTGGAACTCTGTGACTCTTGGAGAAATAGTACAAGCATTAGACATCATCAATGCCAAATAGAGACAAGATCAAGCTGTACAAAACCAAAAGGGACTATTTTACATTTAACGATTCTCTATGCAAAACCTACCAGAAGCTGTTAGAATGTCAGGTCCCATTTTTCAGTTTAAAGCAAGGGGGGGCAGAAATAGCCCCTGAAAACAGCTGATGAAACATAGGGAGATTCTCAGAGTGGATATTCATCACACAAACAATGGCGAGTGGTCATGAATTCAAGTAGCTCTCTTTTAGGCTGCAATGGAAATTGAGTAAAGGGAGATGGATGGACACTCTGGTTTCTTCAGGAAATTGTAATGCTTCTCCAAAACCCTGGATCCTGTGATGTTGCCTAACCATAGAATTTTCTGTTCACACAATTGTTTATCTTGGATTATGGGTGCTCCTTGCAAACATTTAATTCTGCAGCCGCAGCCCTTATCACTTTACCCAGCACAGACCAGAGCTCTGTAATTGTTTATTGAATTTTTTGTCTGAGTTAATGTATTATCAATGATGTGAAGTAATTGATTTTCCAACTGGGGTCTGCAATTGTTATGACAACTCTAACTGAAAACACAATAGTTTTAATTGCTTTGTTTTGTTTTAACGGTAATTTAAAAAAGATAATACAATATTCAGGACCATTTCATGATCACCTTATGATAGAATTCTGACCCGAGATTCTAGAGTCCACCTCAGTTCTTAAGATCATGCTTCTACTTAGCGACACCTGGGCCACATGTCTGTCCTTAGCTCTGTGATGAAGAGTCTAGGCTTCTGAAGGATAACCCATAACACCAAGGTCAGAGGCAATGAGAACTAATGAGGATATTAGTTCATCTTTTTGAGATTTCAGCTTATGCTGTAAGTCTAACCTACCCCTCATCTCCCCTACTTTACATCTATCTTCCTTTTTGCCTGCCTGTCAGGTGGACTTCAAGGCCTAGTTTCAGAAGCAAAGACAACAGCCAGAGACTATCCAACCAGCTCTCACAATTGCACAAACAAATTCTCTGCAGTAAATCCCTTTATATTATAAGCTAGTTATTCTGCTTCTCTGGTTGAACTGATACAGGAGTTGATGCATTACCTTGCTGTTATCACTGTTTAACTCTTGCCAAAGTTTTACTAGTAGAAAATACAGTAATCACCAAGCAACAAGGAGTTTTATGCTCCTGATCCCATAAATACTTACCTTAAGCCATTGTTTAATAACACTATAATCTTAACCTTATCTTCAACTAGACTAAACAATTTTACAGAGGTGATGTTTGTAGTACCTTTAAGGCCTGTTCAAATGCTTGGTACACATACTTACACAAGCACAGTAGCACAGAATTTGCCATTGGCAGGTGAGTCTGGACATCTTCCTTGCCTGACGTCCAGCAAGGTCCATCCTTGCTTGTAAGCATTATCCCTTGGCTGACAAGACAATGGTTGTGTGATTAGAGATCATTTTGAGAAACAGACTTCCTTTCTGCAGAAACTATAAATCTGACTCAAGCAATGACAGTTTGCAGTAACAGGGGTCAAAAAACACAGATATGAGAGTCATCTCACTTCCAGCCTCAGAACTCCTTTTTTTACCAGTATTCTGGAAGTTTTAGGCTGCCCCAACAGTGATAATGTATTTAATGGCAAATGAAACGATTGCTGGGTAGTGAGGAGCTGAATCCACCACAAATGGGAATGAGTTCTGCCAGTGTTCTTGCTTTTGATTAAAAACACTTTTATTTTTGGAGGAAGATTAGCCCTGAGCTAACATCTGCTGCCAATCCTCTTCTTTTTGCTGAGGAAGATTGGCCCTGAGCTAACATCTGAGCCCATCTTCCTCTACTTTATATGCTGGATGCCTGCCACAGCATAGTTAGATAAGCATCGTGTACGACTGTGCCCAGGATCCGAACCAGTGAACCCCAGGTGACCGAAATGGAGAGCACGAACTTATCCACTACACCACCAGGCAATTCCTTGATTAAGAACACTTTTGTTTTTCTACAAACCAATACGAGGAAATTAAAAATTCATCATAATCTAGAAAGAAATCAAATATTAAGATTTGAATTTAGCATGCAAGAATTGTTTGCTGGCAGAATTTTGGTTTAGGACAGAGAATGATCATTTTTAACCAGCTAATAATGCTGTTATTAATACAATTTAGTACAACATCCTTATAGGAAAGGAGATCTCTGCATAAGTATTATTGAATTCAAAACATAAAAACAAATTAAATATAGAACAGAACCTTATGCTACAACTTTCTACTATTAAAGCCAATGGCAATGTTGTTAGCAAAACGTAATCCGTAAGATATTAAATTAATTTTGCTAATCTGAACATTAGTTTTGTGATTATGTACGTAATTCTTATATTTGTTTTGGTTTTCTAGTTCTATAAGAACAATAAGTAAGCTATAAGCAAAGTTTAAATCTCTATTTCTTACACATTTAAGCAACATAATAATAGAAGTTATTTCTGTCAACAAATAGCATCAATAAAAATTTCATTTTTCTCTAGAATGATAGTTCTCAGCTCTGATGACAGATTAAAATTACTTGGGGGAGTGAATTTCCTGTGATTTGGCTTTAATTGGTCTAAAGTGGGGCACTGGCCTTTAGGACATTTTTAATACCCATCTCTCAGTAAGCAATAAAAACAATAGAAAAACAATAAGGATATAGAATACTTGAACAATATAGTTAGCCAATTTGGCATAATTAACATTTATGGAGCATTACACCTGACAAATATAAATTTATTTCAGTTGCACCTGGAATCTTCACTAAGATACAATACATGTTGGGACATTAAAATAAACCTCCAGAAATCATAAAATGATTGGAATATTTCATATTACAAGCTCTGACAACAACATAATTACATTAGAATCAGTGACAATAGCACATTTAGAAAAAACCCTCAAATGTTTGGAAATTAAACAAGATACTTCAAAATAATAATTTGGTAAAAAGTAAATCGCAAGATATATTAGGAAATATTTTGAACTGAATGATAATGAAAATACAGCATATCAGAACTTGTGGAATGCAGCCAAAGCAGCATTCCGAGGGAATTTTATAGCTTTAAAAACTTATTTTAGAAAAGAAGGAAGGCTTAAAATCAATTCTATTCTACCTTAAGAAGTTAGAAATGAAAAGCAAATTATATACCCAAAGTGAGTGGAAAAAAGAAGATAATAAAAATAAGAGCATAAATCAGTGTATTAGAAAAAATAGAAAAACTAATAGAGCCTAAAGATGGTTCTTTTAAAATATTAATAAAATTAAAAACTTCCAAATAAGATTGATTAGAACATTTTTTACAAGAGAGACAAAAAATATTGCAATCAAGAATAAAATAGACATTAAATATATCCTACAGACATTAAAAGTAAACTAATTAATGATTATAAAAAGCTTTTTATAATTAAATTCGACAACTCAGATGATGAACAAATTACTTGAGAAACACAAATTACTAAATTGACTCAAAATGAAACAGAAAACCTAAACACTTTTATATTTAGTAAAGAAAATGAATTCATAATTAAAAACCTCCTTTTCACAAAGAAAACACAAAATAATTACACTTGCTAATGTTATTAAAGCTTAAGAGTGAAATAATACTAAACCTAAACAAATTCTACACGTTCTTTTCTGTGAAAAGCATATTGAGCCAGCATAATCCTGATACCAAAACCTAAGAAACTCATAAGAAAAGTTACAGACTAATACCCCTCTTAAAAACAAACAACAAAAATTCTTTACTAAATTTTAGCGAGTTCAGTAATATATAAAAAAGAATAATGCATTATATAACCAAGTACAATTTATCCCAAGTAGTCAAGGTTGATTTAATATTCAAAAACTCTGCTAATTTTATTCATCACATTAACTGAATAAAGGAGAAAAAATTATCATCTCAATAGATGTAGAGAAAGCATTTTATAAAAATCAACATCCGTCCATGATAAAAACAAAAACTAATAGTAGAAGAGAACTCTCTCAGTGTGATAAAGGACACCCACAAAAGCCCTACAGTTCATATTATATTTAATGGTGAAATTTTGAACATTTTTCCAAAAGATCAGGAACAAGGAAAAATATCTTTTCTTACGACTTCAAATCAACATTGCAATGTACATCCTTATAAGTTCAGTGAGAAAAAGAAATCAAAAGAAGTAAATATTGAAAAAGAAGCAAAGTTGCCATTATCCACAGATGGCTTGATACTGTAGGTAGATAATCCTATGGAACCTAAAACAATACATAACAAACTTCTACATCTAATAAGTACATTTCTCAGATTGCAAGATACAGTATTTCTATATAGCAGCAGCGAAAATGTTGGAAATGTCTATAGAAAATTATTGCATTTAAAATAACATCAGAACAAGAAATTAATGTACTTCTACCCCATACCAACTAGGATGAGTAACATCTTGGTTGACGGAAACATTCTATACTTTGATTGTTATGTGTTAGTTACATGGGTGCATACATTACTAAACCTTGTTGAGTTACACACTTAAGAACTGTGAAGTTCATTGCATGTAAATTTTACTTTAATTTTTTTTAAAAATCTGTTCAAATCTTTGTGCACTTTCTGTTTTCTTTACTGATACACTTCTTCACCCTGTGCCATGGAAAGAGAGTCTTACCCATCTTTGTTTACCCAATGCTTGAGTGGAGAAATGGACGAATGTTTACAATGAAGAGGTAAGAAGAGCAGAATAAACCAAAAGAGGTGAAGTATAATTCAGACAGACCACAAAAACTAAATTTTGCACTAAACATCTTTTCATTGCCCTCACTCCTCATAGGGAAGACGATTCTACAAGCCAACCAAGTGTTTTGTCTGCAATTCAACCCAAAATCTAGTGTCATCAATCTTTGTTGTTTTTTTAAAATGTGAAGAAAAAAAACTGTATGAGTGGCAAATATACAATGTATTATCTCTATTAATAGTAATAACTGGCACATGCAAATAACAAAACTCAGTATTGATAAGAAAACTGACATTTTTTCCTGAGCTGTTGTTTTCACTTAAGTTATATAGGAAAAGGAAAAGCAAATTACTTGCACCCTGTATCCACTCACTAATTCATTCCACTCTCGAGGTCATTCCTTCATTCATTCCTTTACTTGGCATTTGTTCGTTGAGCATTTACTCTATGATAGATACTAAATTACAAGTGAGAATCTACAGATTAGTAAGAAATTGTCCTTTCTAAAAACAAACTGACATGCTAGTTGGAGAAAAAATAGTCAGACAAACAGAAGGATGGCTCATTGTGCTATGAAAGGGCATGTACAGAGTAACATGGGTTTCTGCTGTTTCTTTGGCCAGCTCCACCAGACGTCCCTGCCAGAGGCAAGTCCCCCCATTGCCCCCCTCTTGCTCTCATTGCTGTCTCAGATTTTTGCTCTGGTTGTTCTCTGCCTAGGTTTATTCATCATTTCTCCCAACCATATCCCAATACACACTTTTTAGAAAGACCCAATCCAAGTTCCCCAAGAAGCTTTCACTGGTGTCTTTCTTTTCTACACTCCTTTGTTCCTCACGTGCTACCATGTCCATTCTCTGCTTGCCTCACATGAGCTTGTCTATGCTGCACCGGATGTCATACATTCCCATGAGAGCAGAGACCCATCTCATACTTAGTGCCTCTCACAGCGTTGGACTGTGGTTGTCACATAGAAGATGCTCAAAAGTAGAGGTTGATGTTATTCACTCACAACCGTTGACCACAAACCATGCACAAAACACTGATGATTCTTTTACTGCTGAAGGTTCTTGAGGATAGGTGGGATTCAAATGCCTTTGATCCCCTCTCCCTACCTGTGTCCAACACATCCTTTCTCAACACAGCTGCTGCAAACGTAGTACAAGTGGAGGCTACTGTGTGCAATTTCTCCAGCTAGCAAGTGTGCTGATGTGAAAAACCTGTAAACTACAGTTGAGAAACAATGACTGCTGTTCATGAATTTCTCCGGAGCAGCAATTTGCTAGTGCGCCAAAATCATTGGTGACTTGTAAAGTATTGACTTGGGTAAAGATGACCTTTTCCCTTCTATCTATGCAAAAGGAATAGGGCTGGATACCCTTAGAAAAAGCTCTTTCCCCTGAAATGTGATGGAGATAGCCACAAGATATATCAGGACTGTCCTTGTATAAGTCTAAGCTCTGGATGTAATTTGATCCCTGGCTACTTCTCAGTATGGGGTGAGCAATGGCGTGCCATCTCAGAAAGGCAGATAGACCGCAGCCTGGCGGCTAGAAGTACAGGGTCACCAGCTGCATTCCAGAACAGGGGCTCTAGCTTCAGTCTCAGACCTGACTGCACATTAGAATCACACGAACTAAATCAGAATTGCTAGGATTGGGACCCAGGTGTTAGTAGTTTTTGAAACTCCTCAAGTGATTTCAAGGTGCAACCAAACTTAAGAATTACTGAATACAATGTTAGGGATATTTCAAGGATTTCTGAACTTTTTGCACCAGCATTACCTGGAATGATCTCCAAAACTGCCTGTGACAGTTTTATGTGTCAACTTGACTGGAGTGTGAGGTACCCAGATTGTTGGCCAAACAATGTTCTGGGTGTTTCGGTGAGGGTGTTTGTGGATGAGATCAATAATTGTAATCAGTAGACTGAGTAAAGCAGAGTGCCCTCATCCAGTCAGTTGAAGACCTGACTAGAACAGGAAGGCTGACCCTCCTTTGAGCAAGAGGGACCCTTCCTGCCTGACTCCTTCGAGCAGGGAGGCATCAGTCTTTTCCTGCCTTCCAACAGAGATGAAAACATTAACTCTTCTTGGGTTTTGAGCCTCCTGGCTTTCAGACTGAAATTTACACCATTAGCTCGCTGGGTCTCCAGATTGCTGATTGCAGATCTTGGGACTCATCAGCCTCCATAGCGTGTGAGCCGATTCCTGATAACAAATTATATATATTTATATTATATATATATATATGTATACAAGAGATAGAGATAGAAATATAGCCTGTTGGTTCTGTTTCCCTGGAGAAGCTTAACATATGGCAGATACTTTGGTCCCACCCTCAAATTCTATTTCAACTGGAAAAGTGTGGCCCAGGACGTCTGCTGTTGTTATTATTGTCATTATTATCATTATTCTCAGATAGTCCTAAGGCCAGACTTTGTAATTCAGAAACAATTGAATGATCTCAAGCCAGTTACTTAACCTTGTCTAAGTTATCATCTTGGTAAGTAAGATGAGGACAACTATACTACCTAATGAGGTTATTCGTGAAATTTGAATAGTATATGGTATAGTGCCTGGCATACAGATAATAGGGAATATTCATTTTCACACATATGTGTGCAATTGGCAAGATATTTTTCCATAGTAAATGCTCAATGTTTATTTTGAATAATAGTAAAACATATTTCCAAATCAATAATTTAATTCTTTTCAGAGTACAGTTTGAGACTTATATGTGTCATAGATACATCATTTTTTTAATTTGCCCCCAAACAATACATACCTACTTTTTGCTTGCCTCTGCACTCATGATGGAAGTATTGACCCAGTACAGATAGGCATTGGCCCAACAAACAGAACTTGCTTAACATACTATTGCCTGTTCCTAATTTCTTCCAGTTAATCACCTGATTTTGTTTAGGCACTGAGTGTGTGAGTATCTTCCAGTCTCAGCTCATCTTGTTTCAGAGAAACACGTGGAGAAAGCAAACAGTTACTAAGTGACACTGAGACAGGATTTTACCAAGCACCACTTGTTGGATATACTTGGTCTGAATTTTAAACCTGTGTTTCTTATTCATGCTGTTATACTGTCATTTGAAATTTGGAATTTTGTAAGCAATACCTTTGACCTTAAAACACTGCAGTGTGTTAAGGGTCTCTGTTGGCTGTAGTGTCTTCCTTTTTATCCATTCCATCTTTGTTACCTTTAAAACATTTGCAAGTGAGCTTCTGTGTAGGAAGATGCTGACATGTTTATTGCCGTAAATTAATGGGTGTTTAAGAAAGATTTTCTATAACGATTATTTTAGGTTATTTAAATATCATTTTTACTTTAAAAGATTGCTTTACTTGAATCTGAAACCCCAGTAATAGCAAATAACTCAAACAGTCTAAGTAGTGAGTACAATGGAGTTATAATTATCTGAATATGTTAACATTTAGAGAACAGTCAGGCGCATTACTGGCCTTTAGAAAAATAGAATGCATCGTGTAGACCCTAATTAATCAATAAAATCCTAATTGGATTCTATTAAGTATTGGAAACGACATTTCAACTTAAACATTCCATGTACAACCCTGACCCGTTCCCAAGCAGCAATAAAAGCCAATTAGGGTGGTATTCAAATTATAATTATGAGTGCTATCACCACTCTCATCTACATTAATAGTACAACAATTAGAGAGAACACAGTAAGGAAGGAATCAGGCAAGTCCTCCTGCATAGAAGCCTCATTTTGGGGCTATTGTTGAGGAATTCAATATGACGCAAAATTGGCTTTTAAAGAACATGAGCTTTGGAATGAGAAAGCCTGAGATGGTAGCTATCCTCTACTAATTGTGTTTGTATCGAGACCAATGTCTCAACCACTTTCAGGACTGTGTTGAAGATTAGAATTGATGTATTGAAGTGATCCAGCAGAGGGCTGGACACACTGGAGACCTGCAGAAAGTGGTAGATCTCTTCCAGAATACTGAAGTCTGCGCTCATGAAATCCAAGGAAGAAGCCCAAGAGTCATCCAGTCTCACCTGCCATTGTCAGTGCAGGGACTCTTCTTACTGCAGTCCCCAAAGATTATGTTCTAATCTCTGCTTGAACACCTTTATCGTTTCAGAATTTGTTTCCTCAGAGTTTCACTGGAAGCATTACTAGAACGTGTGGAAATTGACCTCCTTATCCACTCCCATTCGACCTGGTTTTACCTTCAGCAATAACATAGACCATTCTGAAATCCTCTTCTAGATGAATTTTTTAGGAAATATAACCCAGGGTTTGATAGCACAGACTTTGGAGCCGAGTGGCCTCGATTCAAATCCTAGACCTATCATTGATGAGCTGTGTGACCTTGCACCCATTAACCTCTCTGTGCATTAGCTTTCTCATCATTAAATGTGGATAATCGTTCCTGTCTCTTACATGTGTTGCGCACGTTAGCTATTATTGCATTCTTTTCATTTCATTTTCCATTTTCACACTCCTTGTGGATATGATGTACAAGCCCTCTTCCAGCCTAGTCAATCTTGCCTGCATGTCAGCTTCAACACCAAAACACCTGTTAAATTGACCATTTTGATGTACATCTTTGTAAGATGAGTTACATCGTTCCAGATCTGTGCGACAACAAAATCTCTTGCTTTTTCCACTGTACAAGTGAGGAAATAGAGGCATGGAGAGGTAAGTTAAGAAAACTTGCCCATAGCCACCCAGGTTGTGTGTGGAGGGCCAGGGATTACAACAAGTTACAGGAGCCACAGCCTAGGCACTTACAGGCTTTGCTATAGTCTCTCCAGTATCTGCTGTGATAAAGAAAGAAGGAAACCAGGAGGGATGCGAGCAGAGTTGTGGGAAGATGAACCTTGGATTTAGAACTGGGTGCTGTAAAGAGTCACAGCGCAAACCGGGTCTAATACGCATCACAAAATGACTTGATCTGGTAGGGACCGGATGTTTAGACAGAGATGCTCAGCAGTCAGGCAGGAGAATCATGCTGATTCCTCCCAGGAAAGGCAGAACTTGATTTAGATCTTGTGCTGTGATACAAACACTCAGCTGAAAATGCTCTACTCACAGCACATAAAGTGTAAGAGCATATTAGCAACTAGACAAGATGTGTCCGGTTCATCAGTGACCTTCTGGAAGTAACGCCTTTATTCAAAAAGTGAGCTTATTAGTCAAATTTTTGTATACGTGAGACAATCTGACTAGAAATATATTTGCGGTAGCACTAGGTTTTATGATGACTTTCATATCATGTTACATAATTAGTCACCTCTTTATTTTTACTTTTAATATTATTTATAGAACCGTTCCTGACTCTCAGGACAATACGGATGCTGCTACCCAGTTGCTGCTACCTGAGTTAAGACTTGTCCCTAAAACATAGCCTACTAGTGAGAAACATTCTAGGAGTGGACCAGAGGATGGTGTGGACTGACCATTCTGTAGACCCAGGATGGTATCTTGAATTATTTCTCTAGCATCACAAAGTCAGCAAAAAGTTGAGATAGGTCCTAGATTCAAACATCTTTACTCCAAATCCCATGCTCTTTTGGCAGTAGTTTTTATGATGTAAATTAAGCAAAGGTCCCCAGATGCAAATATATTATTAATATATCTGAAAACTTCCCCATTATAAGCCAAAGTTTCAATAACAGTCTTATATACTTTCTATATTTCAAATAAATCCTAAATTAAAAGTCCATTAAATAAATGTATGATTCCATTTATACCAAATATCCAGAAAAATCCAGAATAGGAACATTCAGAGTAAGAGAAGGAAGATCAGAGGTTATCAGTGGTAGAGGAGAGGTGGGAATAGGGCGTTACTGCTTAGTGAGTACCGGGTTTCCTTCTGGGGTGATGAGAATGTTCTTGAACTAGATTTAGTGATGGTTGCACACATTATAAATTTACTAAGTGGCACTAATGGTGAATTTTATATTATGCATATTTTAACACAAAAAAATCTTTTTAGGAATTTTTCATTCTGTGGTAATTAGGAGGGTTTCATGGGGAAAAAAAATATTGGGGACAAAAATAGACTCATTCTAACCTTGGCTCTACCACTAACTAGCTACATGACCTTGGACAACTGGCTTGATTCCCTTGAACCTCACGTACCACATAAGCTTTTTGTAGGATGAGTTAGTGCAGAGCAAATACCTTGCATAGCATTTGATGTATAGGCGCTTAGTAACAATAATGGCCGTGTAGTCATGGGTTCTCTAAGGTGATATAATAGGTAAAAGGACAGTGATTTAGCAGTTGGTTTTATTGTAAGGAAATTTGCTGAAAATGTGTAGCAATGATTCTCAGGAGCCTGGTTCTGGTGTATTCATATTAGTCCACCAAGTTTTAGTCTTTTATTTCTCCCTGAGCTGGAATTGAGTGCAAAGAATATTTTGACGTTTAAATAAAACCAATAAGGGAAAACATTATCTACCCAAATTATTGAGCTTCTGGGGCTGATACCAATATTCTTGCTTGAAAAAATTAAGCTGTGAGATAAAAGATCAAAATGGCATGGACAAAATATAAAAGATTAAACTAATAGAGAAAACTATATTTATGGAATATATATATTTTACCAATGTTTCTTGAAGGGTCTTATCTTGGATTGATTACTAGGGCAAAAAAACAGATGAAATAATAGCAGGTGAAAGTATAGTTGATCATTATACCAGTTAACACATTCAGCACTTACTATGCTTCTGGCCCTGTTCTAAGGGAGATTTTATGTGTGTGTATATATATATATATTTTAAAATAATCATCACAACTACTCTAGGTACTATTGTCATCATCGTATTTAAAGATGAGAAAACTGAGGCAATCTGAGTAGTAACTTCCCCGTTATTATATGCATAGTAAGACGTAAACCAGGGACCTTGGTTTTAACCGCCACACAATAGGTACCTCTCTAATCCATACATCTAAGTTTAGTACTGGCTTGAGGCATTTTTAACCTGGAAGGATATGAAGTTTATTTATTGATACTTATTAAAATACAAGATATAAAAAGAATTTTATATAGTATGATACAGTTAACTCATTCAAAGACATCTGGAATAAAACCATAAATATTTTTCTTTGCTTCTGTATAAATTTCTAATTCTTCCTAATCTGGGAACTCTGGAGAAGTTATCTTGTGGACAATGGGAATATTGTATTAGGTGCTTAGGTCGTTACCACAGGAAAACACACATAAAGATTAGAAGCCAAAGGAGAAATGAGGTATTCCTTTGCTAATCTTGGGGAGAGCTCTATAACCTTCCCCAGAGCAGACGGTATCATTTATGACACCATTAGGTGCAAGTTGCAGAATATACTACTAAGCCTGGCTTAAATGGTAAGGAATTTACTATCTTACATAACAGGTCATCCAGAGTTAGGCTACACTTGAGCTGGTGCAAAGATGCAAAGACTCAATACTGTCATCTGGGGCCCAGGCACTTTCCCTCCTGCCTCTGCCATGATCCTCAATGTGCTGGTTTTCGTTTTTAAGTGTGTTGCTGCCTGGTTGCAGGATGACAACTTCACTTCCAAGCATCACATCCTAACACAATTGTGTCCAAAGACTAAAGCCTAAAAAGAGCAGAGAAGAGCTTTTTTCAAGCATCTCTTTACTTTTATTTAGGTGAAGTATCATTTCCAGAAGATTTGTAAAAGACTTCTCCTTTTACCTCGTTGCCCAGAACTGGATCCCATGGCTACATCTTACTGCAAGTAAACTGAGACAGACAATAAATGGCATCATAAGCTTCTACGATAGGAGGAAGACTCTGCCAGTGAGAAGAAGGGTGAGGATGTTTTAAAGTGTAGGTTTTGTTATTATTTAGGTATGATGAAGCCAACAGATCAGGAGAGGACTGCCATTGAAAAGATAGTTTGTTACTTACAGTTCCCCGAGCGTGTGTGTGTATGTGGCGGCAGGGGGCGGCGAGAAGCATTCCACTCTATGAAGGGCCACACATGGAAGCACCAGGGTTGGTCAAGAGTCATAGAGAATGAGGGAGAAACGTGGGCAAGAGCCTTTATTGTAGTTTCTGCAGAAAAGGCAAGGCAAGCTACGCAGTGTTAGGATTGGCTGGTTCAAATAACTTCAGCAGGATCTGGAGCATAGAGGCTGTCTCTAGTTGAGTGACACCTGGTCCTGAGGTAATTAGGGTGGGGGAATGTTTCTCCAGAGTGTGAAAGACCGATAAAGGAGGTGGGGAAGGGGGAAATATAGGTTCTAGATTGGTTAGTTTCCATATGAAAAGTGTACTCCTGGGTAAATTGCTACCTCTGGGACTTTAGTCAACCCTGGGAGGGGCAGTCTCTCTTTGGTCAGTGAATCCCCAGGTGTCAGAGCATTAAGAATACAGAAAATAAAACTTCCCAACAAAGAAAATCGCAGGACCAGATGGTTTCACTGGTGAATTCAACCAAACATTTAAATAAAAACATACACAAATGCTTCACAATCTCTTCCAAAAAAATGAAGCAGGGGGAACATTCCCATACTCATTTTACGAGGCCAACATTACCCTGATACCAAAGCCAATAAGGGCACTATCAGAAAAGCACAAGCCCAAATCCCTGATGAATATAGATGTAAAAATTCTCAAAAAACTTCTATCAAACCAAATTCAACAACACATTAAAAGGATCGTACACCGTGACCAAGTGAGATTTAGCCACAGGATGCAAGGATGGTTCAGCATACACAAATCAATAAAACTGATACACCACACTAATAGAATGAAGGATAAAAAGCATATGATGAGTCTCCATCTGAGGGTGGAGGAGGCATCTCCGTGGCCATGAGGTCCCTGCTGCTTCTCCTGGTGATGGCGTCGGCTGTGCTCCGACCGCTGGGGCGGGCAACCTGGGCGGCTTGCCTGGCAAGAGATTAAAGATGCAGTACGACATGGGGCTGCTGCTCAAGTTCCACATTTGTGTTTCCTGAGGTTATGTGTGGGTGTTTGAGGAGTACATGCAGGTTATTAGCCAGCGGTACCTAGACATCCACATTGAAGGGGAGAATTACCTCCCTCAACCAATATATAGATGCATAGCATCTTTCCTGTCAGTCTTCAAACTAGTAATAATAGGCTTACTAATTGTTGGCAAGGATCCTTTTGCTTTCTTAGGCATGCAAGCTCCTAGCATCTGGCAGTGGGGCCAAGAAAACAAGATCTATGGGTGTATGATGGTCTTCTTCTTGAGCAACATGATTGAGGACCAGTGTATGTCAACAGGTGCATTTAGATAACTTTGAATGATGTACCTGTGTGGTCTAAGCTGGAATCTGGTTACCTGTCATCCATGCAACAGCTTGTTCAAATTCTTGACAATGAAATGAAGCTCAGTGTGCATATGGATCCAATCCCACATCATCGATCACAGCCCCACCTATCAGCACTGAAAACCCTTGTACATTGAGGGATTTTTGCAAGAGCAACGTGACTGACATTATGAAGGCCTGCACTGAAGACAGCAAGCTGTTAGTACAGACCAGATGCTTGCTTGGCAGGCTCGTTGTACCTCCTGGAAAACCTCAGTGCAAGACAGTTTTTCAGAATTCACTTTGGAACTCTGCACATTCGTGGAGTGCAATAATATTGTATAGCTTTTTTTTCCTTCCCCAAATCCACTCAGTTAATAGTTTTTTAAAAATGTAGACATTGAGACTTGTACCTTTTTTCTTAGTCATATTTTCAAAAGTAGAAAACTAAGTTACAATTTGATTTTTTTCAAAGATGTCTGTTAAATCTGTTGTGCTTTTATATGAATTCTCCTTTTTTATAGTTTAAAATCAGTCATCTGGGGAATACAAGTGAAGTTCCCAAAATACTTTATAAGAGTTTACCAGACATCTCTAATTTGGTCATGTCCAGTTTATATAGTTTTCAAAATACTGCAGATTGTGAACAGTGCATTATATAAGATTATGGGGGGAAATCTTATATCCAGAGTACTCTACCAGTTTGTGTGTGTGTGTGTCTGCGTGTGTGTATTACTAGAGAATTACTAAAAGACCAATTGCTTTTTAAATCCTTTATGTAGTCCATTTCTTGCCTTGACCAATCTAATGGATTCATTAATTGGGCCTTTATACTTAAGTCAATAAAAAACTAAGCAGATGCAAGTTAAATAAAATGTGTGAATTTATTAAAAAATCATATGATCTTCTCAATAGATGCAGAAAAGTCATCTGACAAAATTCAACACTCTTACATGATAAAAGCGCTTAACAAATTGGGCATAGAAGGAACAAAACTCAACCTAAAGGACATATATGACAAACCCACAACTAATGTCAGACTCAACAGTGAAAAGCTAAAAGTTTTTCCTCTAAGATCAAGAACAAGACATGGGTTTTCGCTGTCACAACTCCTATTCAACATAGTCCTGGAGGTCCTAGTCAGAGCAGTGAGCAAGTAAAAGAAATAAAAAGCAACCAAATTGGAAAGGAAGAAGTAAAATTAACTCTGTTCACAGATGGCATGATCTTATACAGAGAAAACCCAGAAGACTCCACCATAAAACTGTGAGAACTAATAAATGAATCCCGTGAGGCTGCAGGATACAAAATCAACATCAAGAATCAGTTGTATTTCAATATATTAACAGTGAAATATCTGAAGGTGAAATAAAGAAAATAGTACCATTTATAAAAGCATCAAAAAGAATAAAATACTTAGGATTTCACCAAGGAGAGTGAGAGATCTATACACTGAAAATACAAGACTTTGATGTAAGAAATTTAAGGAGATATAAATAAATGGAAAGATATTCCATATTTGTGGGCCAGAAGACTTAATATTATTAAAATGTCCATTCTACTCAAAGATGCAGATTCCATGCAGTCTCCATGAAAACTCCAATGGAATTTTTTACAGAAATAGAAGAAAATAATCCTAAAGTTGTATGGATCCACAAAAGACCCTGACTAGCAAAAGCAGTCTTGAAAAAGCAAAATAAAGCTAGAGGCATCACACTTCCTGATTTCAATCTGCACTACAAAGCCATATTAAAACAGTATAATACTGGCAGAAAAACAGACATACATCCCCCAAAAATAGCATAGAGAGCCCAAAATAAATTCATGCATAGCAGTCAAGTCATGTCTGACAAGAGAGTCAAGAATACTCAATGAGGAGGCTGGCCCGGTGGCACAGTGGTTAAGTTTCCACGCTCCGCTTCACGCCGGCCCGGGGTTTGCCAGTTCGGATCCAGGGTGCGGACATGGCACCGCTTGGCAAAAGCCCTGCTGTGGGTAGCCATCCCACATATAAAGTAGAGGAAGATGGGCATGGATGTTAGCTCAGGGCCAGTCTTCCTCAGCAAAAAAAAAAAAAAAAAAAAAAAAAAGAGGAGGATTGGCAGTAGCTAGCTCAGGGCTAATCTTTCTCAAAAAATTAATAAAGAAAGAAAGAAAGAATAAAATAAAGAATACTCAACGAGGGGGCTGGCCCCATGGCCAAGTGGTTAAGTTCGTGCACTCAGCTTCGGCAGCCCAGGGTTTCACCAGTTCAGATTCTGGCCACGGACATGGCACTGCTCATCAGGCCATGCTGAGGCAGCATCCCACACAGCAGTCAGAAGGACCTACAACTAGAATATACAACTATGTACTGCCCCCAGTTCTCTCTTTGGGAAGAAGAAGAAAGAAAAGATTGGCAAAAGATGTTAGCTCAGGCACCAGTCTTTAAAAAACAAAAGTAAAAAAAAAAGAACACTCAATGAGGAAAAGATAGTCTTTTCAATAAACGGTGTTGGAAAAAGGATATTTACATGCAAAAGGATGAAATCAGACCCCATGTGACATCACTCACAAAAAATAACTCAAAATGGATTAAAGACTTAAATATAAGCCCAGAAACCATAAAACTCCTAGAAGAAAATATTGGGAAAAGTCTCCTTGATATTGGTCTCAGCAATGATTTTTTTGGAGACGATACCAAAAGCTCAAGCAACGAAAGTAAAAATAAACAAGTAGGACTACATCAAACCGAAAAGATGTGCACAGCAAAAGAAACGTCACCAGAATGAAGAGGCAACCTATGGAATGAAAGAAAATATTTTCAAATAATATATCAGATGATAGGTTAATATTCAAAATATATAAGGAATTCATACAACTCAATAGCAAAAAAAAAAGTCTGATTTAGAAAAGGACAGAGGACCTAAATAGACATTTTTCCAAAGAAGATATACAAATGGTCAACAGGTATATGAAAAGATGCGCAACATGGTTAATCATCAAGGAAATGCAAATCAAAACCACAATGAGATATCACCTCACACCTATTAGATGGCCACAGAAATGAGAAATTATAGCTATCTTCTCATCAGCAACTATATACACCAGGACAGTAGGAAATAAGAAGGCCTGAAGAAGTTGATTTTTCCTGAGTATTTAAGTGAGATGAGCGTTCTCAATGTCACAGATAGTAACAAATATTAAACAAAAATCTGAAAGGTAGGTTGACAGAACCAAAGGCTTGGAAGCAGAGAGATGAGATCAACTGAAAATAAATTGAATGCAAATGGAAGGAGAAGAGCAGAGGCCCTAAAAAAATCTCCTTAGACTCGGGCCTATTTTGAAACTCGTCTTTACACTTATTACGAGTAAGATATTAGACTTTATGTTCTTAAATACATTCCAAACTCTTTGAGAATCAATACTCAATACTTAGAGTATTTCCTAAAGTTAATTACATGCTAATGTATGACACCAGGCACAAACTCCTATTTCTGTTTCTTTTACTTTATTAACTTCCCTGTGTCTTCCTCCAAATGATTTTGGCTTTTTTTCTTAGCCTTTTTGCCCAATGTAGGCACATTTTAAAATGTTTCCACTTCAACAATGATAGCTGGTGGCAACCCCTAGAACCACTCCAGAATGGCCCAGTGGGGACAGGCAACTCTCAGAAACTCATGAGCTGGCTGAGATTCTCCTGGGGCTCCAAAAATGCTTTATGCAGAACAGCCGGGCTACATTAAAATGTTTCATGTTGTGCAGCACAAAGTACAGAGGAGCGAGGATAAAGCGGACAATCATCTTAGAGGAGGAAAGTCTGTGCTTTCTTGAAAAGAGATTTTTTTTACTGCTTTTATTTCCATGGGCGTTGAGACAGAGACAGTCTTGCATAACTTCTCAGCGGCCTGTCACCTTGTACTCTTGGAGAGATTTCCTTTGTACACCCCTCACCTCATCTTTCACTACATACATAAAATATTAAAGTCAAAACACAGATAATCTCTGAGCAAAGTAAAGTATTGACTTCCATGGCTTGGATTCTATGTCAGCCTCTCTCACCAGGACCCACGTCCACATTTTCCTTGAACAGCTGCTTTGGAGAAGTTTAGATTGGAGACATGCAACTCAGCTTTAAGCAATTTTCTATCTTTTGTACCACACAGAAATGGCTGGGTGGCTGCCCAGCCACCACCATTAACCTGAGGTACAGGAAATATGGAAAACTGATGGCTACTCTGAATTCTCAGACAGGATCCATCCCTCTTTCTTTAGCCTCTCTTCTACTTCATTCAAATCTCTAATTCATACTACATCACACTTACCTGCATGTGACTTTCATTCCCAACTTTGTGTCATCAGTACTTAGGGGCCAGAGTGGGCCTGTATAGACTAATTGTTAATGCCCCTTTACTTTTGGGGTCCTGAGAGATGATGCTTTATGGTGTTACACAGGATGTGTTATGGCTCTACTCAAGGAGGGTCTGGATTAATTCTCTGCTCAGGCATCATCCAGAAGTATTTTTTTCAAAAAAAGGAGTTCCTTCTAATTTGCAGCCCTACCTCGAATAGCCCTCATTCATACAGAGACTCAACACAGAGACCAAAAACTCAGACTAGAGAGAGAACTAAAGAGCTAAGCAGGCGATCATAAGACAGTTCCAGCACATAAAAAAATGCAAGCAGTCAACAATTTTTAGAGCATGATGAAAGATGCAAGACCCCATAGGAACCAATGGATAGAGACTTGACTTGAAAGTGAACTTGAGTATTTGCACATGCAAAGACCAGGCACTTTCTTCAGAGAGCAGTAACTGTTCTAATTCATGGATATCTTTTATCTAACTTAAATGAGGTGAGGCAAAACAGAAAGGTGCACACAGCAGAGGATCAGCAGAACTCACTAACACTTGACACCAATCAATTAAAAAGAGTAATTCCAGCCAAGAACACTATTCTGGGAGGAGAATGCTCCTCTTTCTTCTGCCGATCTCCCTGACTCTCTTCATCCCTTGATCGAATCCATTACTAGGAAAAGACATAGCTGTTCCCACTGATCAGAATCCAGACCATTCTTTGGACTCCCAGCAGGGCATTTTTGTGCTTTCGGTTGCTTCTTGAAAAGCACATCTGGGAAATGGCTCCAAACTGACAAGCAGAGGCCCTCCTGCTATATCTCTGATATGTCTGCAATTTGTAGGTACAACAAGCCAACCAGGCCCTTTCTGTAGGCAGCGGCTTGTTGATTTGTTATTGTTCTCACAGTCTGCCTCTGGTATTTATAGGCATTCTGGCTTCGGAATTTAGACTTGGGGAGGAAGTAGAAAGCCCCACGTGAACCTAAGAACTACAGTATCTAATATCGATTACTAGGCGACCAAAAGCTGTTTTCCTCTGTATTAACTGTATTTTCTTCTGTTCTGTATTCTTTTCTTTCTGGCTTTGTTGAGATATAATTGACATAAAACATTGTGTAAGCTTAAGGTGTACAACATAATGATTTGATACACGTATATATTGCAAATTATTGCCACAATAACACATCCATCACCTCACATAATTATATTTTGTGTGTGTGTGTGTGCAGTGAGAGCATTTAAGATCTACTCTCTTAGCAAATTTCAAACATACAATAAATATTGTTAACTATAGTCACCACGCTAATCTTAGATCTCCAGATCTAATGTCCACGTTGTTGCAAATAGGAGGATTTCCTTCTTGATTATGGCTGAATAATATTCCAATATATATACACGTATATCACATTTTCTTCATCCAGTCATCTGTCAGTGAACGTTTAGGTTGTTTCCATGTCATGGCTATGATGAATAACGCTTCAATGAACACAGGGGCGCATATATCTTTTCAAGTTAGTGATTTCATTTCCTTCAGATATATACCTAGAAGTGGGATGGCTGGACCATATGGTAGCTCTATTTTTAATTTTTTGAGGAACCTCCATGCTGTTTTCCATAATGACTTTACCAATTTACATTTCCACCAGTGTGGAATGCACAAAGTTTCCTTTTTCTCTGCATCCTTGCCAACAGTTGTTATCTCTCCTTTTTTTTTGATCTCATCTCTCTGCTTCCAAGCCTTTGGTTCTGTCAACCTACCTTTCAGATTTTTGTTTAATATTTGTTACTATCCATGACATTGAGAACACTCATCTCACTTGAATACTCAGGAAAAATCAACTTCTTCAGGCCTTCTTATTTCCTACTGTCCTGTTGTATATAGTTGCTGATGAGAACATAGCTATAATTTCTCATTTCTCTGCATGCAATGAATCTTCTTTCTGGGTGTCTCAAAATTTTTCTCTTTATCTTTGATTTTAAACAATTTAAATATGATGTATTTAGGCAGTCTTTCAATTCTCTCTCTCTCTCTTCCTTTTTTTCTTTGTGAGTTTTATCCTAGTTAGGTTTCTGTGAACTTCACAGTTTCAGGTTTAATGAATGCATTTTGTTATTTTTGGAAAATTCACAGCTATTATCTCTTTAAATATTCCTTCTCCCCTATTTCTCTCTTCTCCTTTGGGATTCCAATTATACATATGCTAGATATTTGACATTCTCTCACTGCTCTTGGATACTGTTTTTCTCTTTCCCTCTTTTCTTCTTTTTTTTTTCTTCTTTTTATCTCTGTGTGTTTCATTCTGGGTAAATTCTATTCACCTATATTCAAGTTCATTTGTTTTTTCCTCAGCTGATAAGTCCACTGCTGAGTCTGTTGAAGGAATAGTTCATCTTTGTAAATGTGTTTTATTTTTTTCTCCATTTGACTCACAGTTTCTATATCTCAATTCATATTCCCCATCTGTTCATGAGTTTCTAATATATTAATCATAGTTATTTTGGATTCCCTCTCTGATAAGTCACTTCTGAGTCTGGTTGTGTCAAGAGCTTTGTCTCTTGAGAGTGAATTATTTTTCCTTGATTTTTGTTGGTCTTATAATTTCCGATTAATTACTGAACATCACATGTAACACAAGGAGCCTGAGGTAAATAGTACAGAGTCCTAGAAATGAGTATGTCTCTACTAGGTCGCTAAAGTGGAGAATTTAGTCAATCTAGTTCAAAGCTGGTGGTACTCTGGTTAGCTTTGGTTCACTACCAGCTTCAGATGCCTCTAGGGTCACCATGCTTAAGGTGAAGTTGGGTTGCCAGATGATTTTTCTTTCGCCACCCTCACTTCAGCCTCCCTGTACCTGCTACAGTGACAACAAACAGCTCTTAATATACCTTTTACTATACTAATTTAGTTATTATAATTTTCTGTGATTGTAAAATTTCACAAATTTGTCAGATTGAGGCCTGCTCTAGGCTCCCACAAATCAATCCTCACCCTGTGGTTCCCTCTATCTCAGCAACAGAGAGCCTCTCTTACTGGAAAGAACATTATTCTTTCAAAGGGTTCACGTGATTAGGTTGGGCTGACCCAGAGAATCCCCATATTTTAATTTTAACTGATCATTAACCTTAATTACACATGTAAAATCCCTTTGCCACGTGTTAGGACATAATCATGGGAGGAACACCAAGGGGCAGAAATAATGATAATATCTTAGTATTCTGCCTACCACATACAGTCCTGTGGCTTCTATAACTCCTGTCCCTCCAATACGAAAAATACATTTGCAACCTCCCAAGTTCCTAAGGATCTCATCTCACTACGGTATTAAAGTTCAGAAATCTCATCTAAACCTCATCAGCTCAAAAGTCCAAAATCTCATCCTCTAAATCAGGTATGAATGAGACTTCTAAATGGACCCCATTAAGAGCCCCTCCTCTCCATCTGTGGGCTTGTGAAACTAAAGAGACAAGTCATCTTTCCCAAATACTTCTAACACACAATGGTTATTGTGTCAGGTGTGGACATTCCAGATGAAATGGGGGCGGGGCAGGAAATTGAAGGCAAATGCAAGTTAACTGGACAGAGCAGTTTTTAAATCCAGCCAGGCAAACTAAGAGGGAGGCCCGTGAGTAGATTCAAGCCTGGGATAGTCCTCCTGGGCCTCAGCTCTGTCCTCTGAGCTCTGGGTTTTGCCCTCTGGGTCGTTCGTTCTTTTCGTGAATGGTAGCACATGGCTTACAGCTGAGGAGTTTTATCAGCCAACTTCCTACCACTGTGGTGTGTCCTATCCTACAGACATTCTTCAACAGCAGCAGACTGAGGAGAAGGGAGAGGGAACAGGGAGGGAGACGGGATCAGGACTGCATTGTCTTTGGAATCAAACAGACCAACGATTGTTGTTGTTGTTGTTGTTGACTGAGCTCGGCCTCTTGCGAGTTGTACACCCTTGGCTAACTTATTTAACCTCTTTGATCCTCGGTTTCCTCATCTCTAAAATAAGGATACTATTACCAATCTCATAATGTTGTTATGAATATTAAATAAAATAACAGTATGTTATGAATGTTAAATAAGTAAAGTGCACAGGGCCCAGGGTTTGTTCTGTGCATGGCAATTGCATTATTGACATTTTTCTCATTCTCTTGCTCTTTCTTTTCAGTTATTGGGAATTTCAAACACTACTTCCCATCTTGGTTGCATATCATCATCACCTAGGAAACCTTTAAAAATATTGATACTTGTGTCTCACCATCAGAGTTTCTGATTTTATTGACCTGAGATCTGGTATTTGTGAAATTCTCCAGCTGATTGTAACGTGCAGCTAAAGTTGAGAATCAATGTAAGATTTTATAAATGACCACCACCTGAACATTCTCAATGGCCCACCCTTTCAGTCCACTCCTAGATGGTTCATGCACAGACAGAGCAGGGCTGACAGAGAAAGTGCGTTCTTAGGAAGTCCTTAAAGTCTTTCCCCAGAATAGCCCCTCCCAAAACCCCCTCAGATACCCAAAATACCTCTAATCTAGTAACAGTTTTTAGTACAGCATAATAAGACCCTGTTAGGATATGTTGGCTTTGCTGTGTTTTGTTGGGATGGGGTAATTACTCGCATAACATTAGGTGCACCATCCATCCAATGTCATGACAGATAGTTTATGAGGGGAAGTGAGAGATTCAGAGAGCAGAGATCAGACTAACTGAACCGGGGCAGGGTGAAGGGAACTGTGGTCAGAAGTGTGCGGGCCAGAGAGAGTAAACTCAGATGAGTGTGCTTTGTGAAAGCTGGTATTGTCAAGAGACATCTGAGGACACCAACCTCAAAAGGCTGGTAGAAGAGGTAAGGAAGGAGGGGTGAGAAGAAGGGAGTTGAGTAAAGAAGGGTTCAGAGTGGAAGGGCTGAAGGACCCAAAGGCGAGAGTGGCTTTCCACCGTAGTTCCATACACAGTGCATGTACACTGTAGGCAGTGTATTTGTGCAGTAGCCACATTGTCTTATGCTGTCTCAAGTATAGAGGTCAGCATTCTTCCTATTATTAGGGGCTATAGGAGTCCCGGCAGGTGGGCAGAGTTTAGATAACACCAACATAATTAATTATGTTGCTTAATCACTTGAGTGTTTAATTAAGTGGCTTAGTTACTCAGTCAATCTGCAGACAATTTCTGAGGATGTATTAAAGGCAAGGCCCCCTGAGAAGGCTCTGAGGCATCTGAATGCATCCAGTCTTGAGGATTGGTACCTGAAGGAAGCAGCTGCTGCTCCTATATCTTACTGGTGACTATGAATTAAACTCATTGCAGGTGGTGGTGGGCAGTGGCGAGAGAAACAGCTGGCAAGTCAGAGAGCCTGCTTCTACTGCCAGCTCAGTAACCCGCAGGCCACATGACTTGGAGGGAGTTGCCTCCTCTCTCTAATCACTAGTCTTCTGGCATAGACAATATATAAATCAAACTAGAACTTTCCCTCCCAGTGCTGACATTTCCAGATTCTATGATATTGTGCTCAGACACTTAGACAGTCAACAATATGAAGAGAGAACATTGATTGACATCATTTGGAAGATCCTCATCAAAAATCTCCAAAAAGTTTCTGAAAAAGCTACCAGGCTTGTAATGATTTTTTCCCCTCAGGGGATCAGGTTGGAATTCTAACCCAAACCATTGTAGGACAGGAAGTTACCCAACAAAGGACTCTGAACTTCTTTCTGTAAGAAAGACCTATAGGGGAACATATGACAGGAGTCCCTTACCAGCTCTTTGGTTTATAATTTGTCCTTTAGTATCCCAAATGTAGCCAAAGAAAATTATGATGAGATTGCAGACCTGATCCAGGGCAGGGTTTGTAACTGAATTCCACCTGGAACTCTCTCCCTGAAGGAGGTTGACACAGAGAAATCCCTTCACTCTTGGCTTCTTGGGGAAATTCCCTGGGCCTTGACTCTGAGTTACAGGCTAGTCTTGGTCTCTGCCCTTTTCACCAGACAAACTGTGCCGCTCTGGTGTCAAGGACTGTTGGGGTGATTGACACCACCCCTCTTCAGAGTGAGGCCAGAGCAGCATCAGCAATCTCTAGCTTTTGTGTGGTGCCAATTCCTTTGATGTACCTGTCTCTGCCTCATTATGATGTACAATACACAAATCAGAAGACAGTTGGTCCCAGAAAAGACAGGTCTCCTGACTGTTGGCCAGAACACATGCGTAAAAGGCCTCTTTTGTTTGAGGCCAGCAGAGCTGAGAACACGGCTCTCACTGAGAACACAGCTCTCTGTGAGAACACGGCTCTCTGTGAGAGCCGACACAGCTCAAGTGTGGCTTCCTTTACATGTCTCTGCAGCCTGACTATTCCCATTAGTGACCTTGCCCATTTTGTCTGGATGGATCTCTATCTCTCAGTTTAAAATAGTGGCATTCATGTAGCTGATTAGGGATGTTTTATCTAAGTTGGTTATCTCAGAGATAAGATCACTCATATCCCTTCTTCAAGAAATGAAAACATTCAGAACTTAGTACACATCAAGGTAATCAAAAAACATCTGTGCTGGCATAAATACAGACATATATACCAATTAGATAGAAGAAAGAACACAGAAATAAACCCTTGCATATATAATCAAATAGTTTTCTACAAGGTTGCCAAGACCATTCAGTGGGGAAAAGACAGTGTTTTCTACACATGGTGTTGGGAAAACTGGAGATTCACATGTAAAAGAAAAAAATGAATTTTGACCCTTACCTTGCACTATACACAAAGATTAACTCAAAATGGATCAAAGAGCTAAATGTTAGACAAAAATTATAAAATTCTGAGAAGAAAACATAAGGGAAAATCTTCATGACACTGGATTTTGACATCAAAAGCAAAGGCAATTAAAAAAAGATAAGAGGGCCGGCCCCATGGCTTAGTGGTTAAGTTTGGCATGCTCTGCTTTAGCAGCCAGGGTTCAGTTCCCGGGTGCAGAACTACACCACTCATTGGCAGCCGTGCTGTGGCAGTGTCCCACATACGAAATAGAGGAAGATTGGCACAGGGCTAATCATCCCCAAGCAAAAAGAGGAAGATTGGTAACAAGCGTTAACCCAAGGTGAATCTTCTTCAGCAAAATAAAACAAAAAAGATAAATTCAACTACATCAAAATTAAAAACTTTTTTTAAAGCTATAAATGGATGATCTGTGTTTTCAGCAACTGATTTTTTTTTTTTTAAAGATTGGCACCTGAGCTAACAACCGTTACCAATCTTCTTTTTATTTTGTTTTCTGCTTTTTTCTCCCCAAATCCCCCCAGTACATAGTTGCATATTTTTAGTTGTGAGTCCTTCTAGTTGTGGCATGTGGGACGCCTCCTCAACATGGCCTGATGAGCGGTGCCATGTCGGCGCCCAGGATCTGAACCAGCAAAACCCTGGACCACCAAGTAGAACACGCGAACTTAACCACGCGGCCTCAGGGCTGGCCCCCAAATTAAAAACTTTTGTGCATCAAAGGACACTATCTAAAGGAATAAAATGGCAACCTAAGAAACGGGAGCAAGTATTTGCAAATCATGTATCTGACAAGAGATTGATACCCCAAATATATAAAGAATTCCTGCAACTCAAAATCCGATTAAGAAATACAGTTTTACATGAAAATTTTTAAATAAAATGTAAAAATATACTGTACATTACTCTATTATTCAAGAATTTTTAAAATTTCTCATTTTACGCTGAATAAAATTCAGACTTCAAAATGACCTTTCCTCTTTCATCTTCCATCACTTCTCTTAGACTGTCATCATCAAACAGGCAATTAATAAATATTAGTGTGATTTATGCCTCAGATTTCACATTTGTATTTTAAAAAATGAAAACACTATTTTTTTCCTCTCTTGTTAAGAAATTCCCTTGTTTTTGCCTTTAAAAATTCCCTAACTTCTCCCCAGGGAAGCATCATCGGCAGTATTTTTCCAGCCTAGGATTCCTGTGTACAGAGGCAGTACTTGCTTTTTCTTCAAAGAAATGAGGCATGGCCTGTTTTAAGACTCCCTGCCTGGGTTAGAAGAAGTGAGGGAGCGAAACATTGTTAGTGTTGGTCTCTAAGACCAGGAATCCAATTCTAGAGGAGAGAGAAACACAAAGGAAGGGCTTTCAAAGCAAAAAACACCCAGCAGGTACAAAGGCACCTGAATCTACAGACAATTCAGTATTGTTGAAATGCAAACCAGGGAGGAAGGAAACTGAGAGAGGGTGTGAAAGTGGGGATGCTTATTGGCAGAAACTAGATAACAAAGTGCCTGTGAACCATACCAAGGAATTTAAGTGTATAGTTACAGATGACAAGCAAGTGATCAAATGTTCACATGAGATCACTCTGACAACAGGTGGGAGGAGGGAGGAAGAGGAGGTGAGACGAGACTGGTGATCAGCAATAATTCAGCTGAGAAGCAAGTACTTGAGAGGGAAGTGACAATCTGGTTGACTCAAAGGCAACAAATATGAATAAGATGTAGGTGGTGGAACAGACAGGCCTTAATAACTGACCACCTGTGGGAGATTAAACTGGAGACTGCTGGGATGTTTTCCAGATTCTCAGCTTAATCATCTCGCACCCAGGTGGGAAGGAAGGTGAGAGTGTGCAGTGGTTTTGCAGAGGGAATCAGGGGCCCAAGCCAACACATTTAGGAAGAGATGCCGTGTCTCTTGGCTTATTCTAGCGAGCTCACCTGGATAAAACTTTTATTCTGAGGCAATAACATTCTGCCCCATCCACTTTGTAAGTATTTCACCGACAATGCTATAGAGAAAGACTAACATCTCTATTTAATTTCTGGATTGTTTATGCAGATTTGACTTTTTTTTCCCTAGGAAAACTCCAGTCTGCTAAAATTGTATTAGCATACGTAAGGTAATCACAAATGCAATGCAAGGACACCTGCTTCCAGCCTTGCAGGACCAAGCAGGCACTCCTGGGGAACAGGTACTGACCAAGCCCTGTCCGTGTGTTCCTCTAAAGCCAATGGTCACTGTACAACACCCCAAATCTAGTATCTCAGCTTGTCCATGGTGCCACTTTTGTTGTCTTTACTTTTTCTCTCTGATATCACCTATTCCCTCTCCTTGCAGCTCACCTCTTTCCCCTGGGCCAGAGATATTGCTATAACTGCACAGCCTCCCCCATCAAGACTTGGAATAACAAGGGATTACTGTTTCAGTGGAGCCGTCCTTTCTCCTCAGGGCTGCCTGACACTTCTCACTTAACCCCCTGCCCTTGGAATGACATTCTCACTGGCATCTGAGTAAAGGAGTACTCCTCCCCATACACAGTTGTGTTGCAGGATTTGCTAGGGATTAATTCTTTCCTTTCAGCTGCAACTTGTCAGAGACCAAGAATGAACAAAGAAGAACGTCAAGGAATCAGAGATAGACTGTTTGGCTTTGTCTGGCATTCAATCCTATCCACCAGGCCAAATTTCTTGATGTTGTTGTGACAAGGCATTGTTGTGGGTGGAAAGCTTGGAGCTATAATGTATGCTGCTGCCACGCACTGCTGGCACTGCCTGCTTAGAGCTGGAATGGAACAAACTGCCTGTTAATTTGTGTATAAACACAGGCTAATCCCTCATTTGCACCCTGGGTAGCTGGTTTGTTCATGCACACAAAGGAACCTAGGTGGCTTTGGCCCTTGATATTCGCATTCCACAGATGAGATTCTCATCAGGAACTGCAGTTTCCTCTGATTCAGTGGAACAAGCACCGTGGGCTCCAGTCTCAGCTTCTCGTTCTCTCCCTATTTAATAACATAATAATAATAATTAGTATTTGTTGAGCCCTTATTAGGATCAGATCCATGCCTAGCAATTGATGTGTTCCCCACTTCTAAAATTTCCCCAGACCACTTGCCATCTACCTGTCTGGACATGATAATTGCTGCCCTAATTCCCCCTGGGGTTCTGATCCCTCTGTTGATCCCTCGGTTTCTGGGCCCTCAGGGACCACCACTCTAATTGTTCTCTTCCTCAACTCTGTGCCAGCACACTCTACCCCACAGAGTCCTGGGATCAGGGACATTATGGCTGTAAGAATCTATCCATCAGCCAGGCTACCTCCAGCTTATAATTATAATGAAATTTAAATTTAATTCAAATCATATGATTTATATTATTATTAATAAATTCAATTGGAATCAAATTTATATTTAATTATAATCATTAATATAGTGTACATTTGTTTAATAAATTTAATTATAATTAAATAATTTTTAAAACAAAGGCAATACTCAAAATTTGTCATTTCCTAATCATTTTACTGCATTTGATTATTTTCTATGCACTTGAGATAATTTACGTGCATTACTGTATCTATATAGTAGAAATATATATAATGGTATACTATTGTGCATCTCGTCCCATCTCTGGATTCAGTGACATCACATTAATAGCTTAAAATCAGCCCTGAGAATATTTACACCAGAGAAATAGATAAATTCTACAAATCAAGGTGTGATTTATCATTTTGTTTATTGTCTACACCAGGGATCGCCAAACTAAGGGTCCAATCTGGGTTGCAAGCTAAGAATGAGTTTTACATTTTCAAAGGCCTATAAACTAAAAACAAAGAAGAACATGCTACACAGACCTTATGTGGCCCACAAAGCTTAATATATTTACCACCTGGCCCTTTACAGAAAATTTGCTCACTCCTAGCCTAGAACAAGTTTTGACACAAATCCAGCCTGTCGCTTGTTTTTGTAAATAACATTTAATTGGAACACACTCAGGCCCATTGATTTATGTTTTGTCTACGGCTCCTTGCGAGCTACCGTGGCAGCGCTGAGTAATCACAGCAGAGACTGCTTGGCCTGCAAAACCTAAAATATTTATGATCTGACACCTTACAGTAAAAGTTGGCTGACCCTTGTGTAGACTAAAGAAAGTAGTGGAGAAAAGTTAGTAATGCAGATTAAGTTTCAGAATATGTTGTGTCTGCAGCTGTTCCATTGCAAACAGCACAAAATACAATACACGTACATATGCACTTGTTCAGACAGCCAGTTTTTAAACATTTACCAACATATCCAACTAATTAAGAGGACCTGGTAGGCACAGAAAACGTGGTACCATTTGGATTGTAAATGAAGGGTAAAAATCCTATAAAAATAGAGGAGCCAATAATACTGACAAATAGCATTTTTTAAATTGAGTCACACTGATTTATAACACTACACAAATTTCAGGTGTATAGCGTTATATTTCAACTTCTCTATAGACTGCATCATGTTCAACACTAGAAGTCTAGTTGCCATACATCCCCACACATATGTGCCCCTTTACTCCTTTCACCCTCACCCCACCCCCTTCCTCTTGGTAACCACTAGTCTGTTCTCTGTATCTATGTATTTGTTCATTTGTTTATCTTCCGCATATGAGTGAAGTCATACAGTAATTATCTTTCTCCAGATGACTTATTTCACTTAGCGTAATACACTCAAGGTCCATCAACATTGTCACAAATGGCAAGATTTCGTGGTTTTTTTATGGCTGAGTATATATACTACATTTGTGTTCCATTGTGTATATATACCACATCTTCTTTATCCATTCATCCCTTGATGGGCACCTAGGTTGCTTCCATTCTTGGCTATTGTGAATAATGCTGCAATGAACATAGGGGAGCATATATCTTTTCAAATTAGCGTTTATGTGTTCTTTAAATACTCAGAAGTAGAATAGCTGGATCACATCCTATTTCTATTTTTAATTTTTTGAGAAATCTCCATACTGTTTTCTGTAGTGGCTTCACCAATTTGTGTTCCTACCAGCAATGTATGAGAGTTCCCTTTTCTCTGCATCTTCTCTCCAACACTTGTTATTTCTTGTCTTTTTAACAATAGCCATTCTGATGGGCATGAGGTGATATCACATTGTAATTTTCATTTGTATTTCCCTGATAGTTAGTGATGTTGAAGATCTTTTCATGTGCCTGTTGTCCATCTGTACATCTTCTTCGGAAAAGCATTTATTCATATCCTCTGATCACTTTTTGATTGGGTTGTTAGCTTTTTTGTTGTTTGAGTTATTTACATATTTTGGATACTAATCCATTATTGGATATATGATTTGCAAATATTTTCTCCTAGTTGGTAGGTTGTCTTTTGTTGATGGTTTCCTTCACCATGCAGAAGATTTTTAGTTTGATTTAGTCCAAATTTTAAATTGTTTTCTTGGGGCTGACCCAGTGGTACAGCGGTTAAGTTTGCACATTCTGCTTTTGCAGCCCCGGGTTCACCGGTTCAGATCCTGGATGCTGACCTATGCGCTGATTGTCAAGCCATGCTGTGGCGGGCATCCCATATATAAAGTATAGGAAGATGGGCACAGATATTGGCACAGGGCCACTCTTCCTCAGCAAAAATGAGGATGATTGGCAGAAGATGTTAGCTCAGGGATAGTCTTCCTCACAATAAATAAATAAATAGTTTTCCTTTGTTTCCCTTGCCTGAGAAGACATGATATTCAAAAACATGCTACTATGACCAATGTAAAAGAGTGTACTGCCCCTGTTTTCTTCTAGGCATTTTTTGGTTTCAGGTCTTACATTCAAATCTTTACTCCATTTTGAGTTAATTTTTGGGCATGGTATAAGATAATGATCTACTTTCATTCTTTTGCATGTGGCTGTCCCGTTTTCCCAATACCAGTTATGGAAGAAACTTTCCTTTCTCCATTGTATGTTCTTGGCTCCCTCGTCAAATATTAGCTATTCATAAATGTGTGGGTTTCATTCTGGACTCTCAATTCTGTTCCATTGATCTTTGTGTCTACTTTTCTGCCAGTTCCCCATGCTGTTTCAATTGCATAACTTTGTAGTGTATTTTGAAATCAGAGCATGTGATACCTCCAGATTTGGTCTTCTTTTCTCAGGATTTCTTTTGACTATTCAGTCTTTTGTTATTGTGTATAAATTTTAGGGTTCTTTATTCTATTTCTATGAAAAGTGGCATTGGGATTCTGATTGAGATTGCATTGAATCTGTAGATTGCTTTAGGTAACATGGACATTTTAACTAGGCTAATTCTTCCAATCCATAAGCATGAAATATTTTTCCATTTCTTTGCACCTTCATTGATTTCTTTCAATAATGTCTTATAGGATTCGGTGTATAGATCTTTCAACTCTTTGGTTAAATTTATTCCTAGATATTTTATTCTTTTTGTTGTGACTGTAAATGGGATTGTATTCTTGATTTCTCTTTCTGCTAGTTTGTGGTTACTATATAGAAGTGTGACTGATTTTTGTGTGTTGATTTTGTACCCTGCACCTTTACTGTATTTGTTAATCATTTCTAATAGTGTTTTGGTGTAATCTTTAGGGTTTTCTATATAAAAAACATCATATCATCTGCAAATAGTGACAGTTTTCCTTCTTCCTCTACAATTTGTATACCATACATTTCTTTTGCTTGCCTAATTGCTCTGATTAGGACTGCCAATGCTCTGTTGAATAAGAGTTGTGATGGTGGGCATCCTTGTTTTCTTCCTGTTTTCAGAGGGATAGCCTTCAGGTTTTCACCATTGAGTATGATGTTGGCTGCGGGTTTGTCCTATATGGCCTTTATTACATTGAAGTACTTTCCTTCCGTACCCATTTTTTGAGAGTTTTTGTCATAAATTGATGCTGTATCTTGTCAAATGCTTTCTCTGCATCTATTGAGATGATCATGTGATTTTTTATTCTTCATTTTGTTAATGTGGTGTATAACATTGATTGATTTGCAGATATTGAACAATCCCTGTGTCCCTGGAATGAATCTCACTTGATTGTGTCGTATGATCCTTTTAATGTTTATTGTATTCAATTTGCTTATATTTTATTGAGGATTTTTGCATCTATATTCATCAGCAAAATTGGCTTGTAATTTTCCTTTTTTGTGTTGTCCTTTTATGGTTTGGTATCAGGGTAATGTTGGCTCTGTAAAATGAGTTAGGAACGGCCACATCCTCTTCAATTATTTTAAAAGAGTTTGAGAAGGATGGGTATTAAATCTTCTTTGAATGCTTGGTAGAATTCACGAGAGGAGTCATCTGGTCCTCGACTTTTGATTTTGGGAAGGTTTTTGTTTATAGTTTCAATCTCTTTACTTGTGATTGGTCTATTCAAATTCTCTATTTCTTCTTGATTCAGTTTTGGGAGGTTGTATGTTTCTAAGAATTTATCCATTTCTTTTAGGTTATCAAATGTGTTGGTGTATAGTAATATTTTATCATTTATAATATTGTAATTTATATTCAATATAAAATTTATGATTTATAATGTTTATAATTTATAATATTTTCATAGTAATATCTTATAATCCTTTGTATTTCTGTGATACACTGGTGGTTGGAATGCAAACTGGTGCAGCCACTATGGAAAACAGCATGGAGATTCCTCAGAAAATTAAAAATAGAAATACCATGTGACCCAGCTATCCCACTACTGGGTATCTATCCAAAGAACTTGAAATCAGCAATTCCAAAATTCACATGCACTCCTATGTTCATCACAGCATTATTTACAATAGCCAAGATGTGGAAGCAACCTAAGTGTCCATCAACTGATGATTGGATAAAGAAGATATGGTGTGTATATATATATATACTACTCAGCCATAAAAAAGCTAAAATCATCCCATTCACAAGAACATGGATGGACCTTGAGGGTATTATGTTAAGTGAAATAAGCAGATAGAGAAAGACAATCTCTGTATGACTCCACTCATAGGTGGAAGTTAAACATGTGGACAAAGAGAACAGATTAGTGGCTACCAGGGGAAAGGTGGGGTGGGAGGTGGGAACAAAGGGTGAAGGGGTGCACCTACAACACCACTGACAAACAATAATGTACAACTGAAATTTCACAAGGTTGTAAACTATCATAATCTCAATTAAAATTTTTTTAAAAACACAATTCACCTTGTTAATTTAATCTTGTTTGATTTTTGCTCTACTTCTTCTAAGTTTTCAAATCTATGAGTGTCAAGTTGTTCACAATATTCCCTAATTATCTCCTTCCTGACTGCATAATTTATAGTGAAATCCTCTATATCCCCTATTTCATTCCTCTTATTGTTGAATTCTCTTCTATTTTTTTACTTTTGTCAGTCTTATCAGAGTTTTATGTTTTATTGATTTATTTTGAAAAACCAGCTTGATTTATTTACAGTGTTTTTAGTAATCACTTTGTATAGTTTTAGTTTTCGATGGTTGCTCAAGGTTTTAGAATATATTCACATAACTTATCACAGTGCTGTTATTAACGTCTTACCGGTTCAAGTGAGGTGTAGAAAACTTACTTCCATTTAAGTGTCTTTACCCTCCTCATTTTTTAAAATATAATTTTCTTAAGTATTTCTTCTTCATACAGTGATGCCACATCAGATGGTTTTATAATTTTTGCTTCAACCATCAAATGTGATTTAATAAACTCATGATAAGGATAGCCTATTGTATTTACCCATGTATTCATCCATTTCAAGTTCTTCTTTCTGAAGTTCCAGTCTTCTTCTGTTAGTATTTTCTTTTTATTTAAGAATTTCCTTTAGCAATTCTTTACAGATATGCATGCTAACAACTTAATTCTCCTAGTTTTCCTTCATTTTGGAATGTATGTATTCCCTTTCAATACTGAAAGATATTTTTGCTGGATATAGAATTCATGGTTGACAATTCTTTTCTTCAGGGCTTGAAAAATGTTCCATTTCTTACTGGCATCCCTTGCTTCAGGTGAGAAATCCACTGTCATTCAAATTGGCATCCCCCATGAGTATAACATGTCTTTTCAGTCTTGGTACTTTCAAGAGTTTTTCTTTGGATTTAGATTGCCTAAGTTTAGTTACTACATGTCTTGGACTGGGTTTCTTTATCTTTTCTGCAGTTTGTTCAGCTTCTTGAATTTGTAGGTTTTTGTCTTTTGACAAATTTTAACTTTTGTGCCATTATTTTTTGAATACTTTTTCAGCTTTAGTCTCTTTCTCTTCTTCTTGAAATCTGATGATGCAAGTGTTGGATCTTTTGTTATTCTCCCATAGCACCCTGAGCCTCTATTCACTTTTTCTCAGTCTATTTTCTCTATGTTTTTCAGATTAGGAAAATTCTGTTAATCTGTCCTTAAGTTTACTGAGTTTATCCTTTGTCATCTCCACTTTACTATTGACCCATCCAATGAGGTTATTTTTTTTAGTAGGGGGGGGTATTTAATTTTTGGATCTATTGGTTGATTTTTATAACTTCTGTTTCTTTGCTGTGATATTTTAATTTTTCATTTGTTTCAAGAATATTCCTAAGTGCATGTTGAAGTAGTTTTATGATGACTGCTTTGAAAACCTTGGCAGATAATTCCAACCTCTGATTCACGTTGGTGCTTGTGCCTGGGGATAATTTTTCTCATTCTTGGTATGAGTAAATTACAGTTATATCCTAAACATTTTGGTTATTATATTATGAAGCCCTGGATTCTATTTAATCTTCTTGGCTTAGGAGGCAGTCCTCCTGTTGAGGCATTGCATGAAGTCTGGGTGGTTGTGTATTCTTAGCTTTCCACTAGGCCCTGCTGACATCGTGGGTCAGGAGCAGAGATGGTGAAGCCTAGTGATAACCAGCCCAGTCTCAACTGCCTCACTGAGTCTCATTGCTGCTACGTGGGAACATCAGTTCCACTCACTGATGGACCCTCTGACACTATCACGGTCATGGAACATGGAGCAGTCAGAACACTGCCTACTCCAGCTGTGCGGGAAATGAAGGATCCCCACTCAGCCTCACCAACACTTCTCTGCATGGGAATCAGATCACTGCCACCTGATTTCCCAGATGAGGAATGGAGGGTTCTAGAGCCTTGCCACTCTCCATCAGTTTCTTTCCCCCCTGAACCACAGCAGAATCTGTGTGAGAGACAATGTAATAGATTATAATTTGAACTTGACAGAGCATATTTGCTTTAAACCCTGTATTTAACTACTATCTCTTATTTGTTTTCCTCTTCTGTGTTTCCAGAATCTTCCATCTTTGGATTTCTCCTTCCACTTTGATTTCAAATGAGAGTTGCAGAGACGAGAGTGAAGCAGGAAGAGGCTTAGAGGAAATGTGAAAAGAAGAAGTTTGTATGAGAGGCCATGACCCTCAAATTTCACACCTATTCAGCTCGGTTAACCTTTAGAGAGAGCAGGTAAGGAACTGATGGTAAAGATGTGCATTGTGATTAAGAGAGTACACTTACCAGAAGTATCCTTTCAGTCACATATTCCTCCTCAGAAATATCTTTGTCTGTGTGTGTGTTTGTGTGTGCATGTGTGTTGGGACGGGGAGGGACTGATGTCAGTGAAGAGTAAGATGGAATATATGCAAAAGGAGGAAGGCTGGCAGTAGAAGAATCCAAGGTCCTCATCTGGGGCAACTGTTCTTCATGGTGACAACCGACGTACATGTCTTGTTCCACTTCTCCATTTCCTCTTGCCTAGAGTGTTTTCTTTACCAATTTCCACTCATCAGCATCCATCACAAAACATTCATAAAGCCCTAATTTCTAGTAGGTTCTGGGCATAGATGGATGAGTAAAACTCAGTTCCTATCCTTGTTGATGAGAAAGATACCAAGGAAGTATGGTAGATCACTTACAAAAATGGCCTTATTTATCACTCCTTTGCAATATGACTTGCAGAAACTCCCACCCTTTGTGTCTGGAAGGTCTTGTGTCTTTCTTGACCAATGCAATGTGGCAAAAGTGTCACTCTTGCATTTACAAACCTAGGCCTCAAGAGGCCTTGTGATCTTCTGCTCTTGCTCTTGGAACTCCACCAGCTGCCATAAAAATAAGCATAAACTAGCAGGCTGAATTTTGGGGAGACATGTAGCCCAGTTCCTCTGCCTCCCAACCTGCAGCCTTGTAAGTAAGACCATCCAAAATCAGCCAGACCCAAGACTGCACACAACTGACTGCAGACACATGAGTGAGCCCAGCTGAGGTCAGCCAAGCCTAGCTCAGATCAGCAGAAGAACAGAGCTGACTCTTAGATTCATGATCAATAATAAATGATTGCAGTTTTAAGACACTAAGTTTTGAGGTTGTTTCTTAAGCAGCAGTGCTACCTGACCCAGGGAGATGGAAGCATAAACAAATCAGGTAAGCGCACTTTTAGAGGTAGATCTCGCGTAGCACAAAGGAGAGTGACTAATCAGTCCTCTGGGGATTATGCATGGCTTAAGAGATAACTCTTAAGGAAAAATTAGGAACTAACCAGGTGGTAAATACATTATTAGTAGGGCAAATGTAGGAGCAAAAACACGCAGGTAAGCAAAAAGTGTCAAATGTGTGTAAGGAAATGAAGGCAATGTGGAGCTTTAGAGATGCTGAGTTTTCAGGAAATCAGGTTAGTAAAAGAAGCAAAGGCTCACCTTGCTAAGGAGCTTGCGCTCTTGGTCCAGTCACCCTTCAAGGCCCAAGTAAGTCTTCCTGCTTCTTGAGTTCATCCTTACTGCTCTCTATCCATAGCTGGTGTCCACTGTTCTGGCTTTTCCAGTTTTCTGTAATATTCCTCATCTTTGTCTTTCATTGAGCATTCACTCAGCGCATGGGAAATATTTAGTTCCCACCCTTGTAATATGTCAGCTGTGAGACAGCTTTCTTCTCCAAAGATTCTAGGTTTGTTTTCATCTCTGTAACATCTCTGTTTCATGTCTGTAACAATAAGAGTTAATGAAAAGGATGATAATTCACCTCAACAAACATTTGTTGGTCATCAATTATTTGTAAGACAGTGTTTTCTCCGCTTTCCATTCACGTAGAGTGGGATAAATTAGATAGGAAAGCTAGCCCCTCGGGCTCTTTTGGGTCTAAAGCTTCAGTCACTTATTTGAATAAGGTTGAGTGTCAAAAACAAACTGAAGCAGCCATACGTGCCAGGGACAGGGAAGCAGGGACCGACAGAGGGACCCATAGCACCAGCTTGGCATCAGCTGTTCTAGCTTTGGATCCTGGTTCTAATCACTTGCTAACACTCTAACCTTGGGGAAATTTATTGCTTTTCATAGCCTTGGTTTCTACATTTATGAAACAGGAATATTATTAATCTTATTTCATTTTGATTAATTTTAATTTAAATAGCCATGTATGACTAGAGGCTACCGTGACTAGACAACACAACTCTAGGTTCTGATAGCCCTAGATTCAAATCCTGTCTGTCACACTTAGTAGCTGTGTGACTTTGGCATACTTACTCAACCTTGCTAAGCCTTCATTTCTTAATCTGTAAAATAATTAGAAAAATATCTTAAAAGTTATTGAGAGGCTAAAATGAGAAAGTGGATTTAGTAGCTGGTACACAAAGAGCATTCAATAAATATGAGTTATCGTATTACTTTACGATTTCAAGCATTCATAATTTTATGCATTGATTATGTCATTGTCTTCCCAAAAAACCAATGAGATAGGTAAAACAGGTTTTGTCTATAAATTCTGCATTATAAACAAGATACAGCAAGCTTAAGGCCTTACCTGAAGGGCAGAGGTATATGTCCATCAATCAATGTTCGAATGCTTGTTTTCTGGGTGCTAAGGATTTTTGCAATGCAGTGCTAAGCACAACTAGGGTTACAAAAGACACATGCAATGCAGACCTGTTCTCAAGCTGCTTAGTGTCCACTGGCAAGGTGAAACTGAGACGTGGGAAAAAATAAGAAGTCAATGCTCTATTAGGTGATGTGGTTCTGACCACGCACAGCAATGGTCCAGCAACATCCATACAGTTGGAGGGCATTGGAAAGGATCCAATCACCCCACAGTGGCTCAGGAACTCAGGCAGGTCCTTAACATTTAATAACTTATTAAATTATTTCTCCAATCCTGCAACGGTACTACTATTGTCTATATTCTACAGATGAGTGAACTGAGAATTTGAAGAAAAAATAATTTGACCTAGGACATTTCAGGTTCTGGGACTTGATTTCGTCCAGTATACCAGCTACTAAGTTAGCCTAGTACTGTTTCCTAGATGCTGACAGAAGACACAAGACTCCTGCAGAGACAAAGAACTTTATTACTCACAGCACAGCAAGCAGCACAAGTAACACTGGTTCTCCTTACCCCCAAGTCCCATTATGGGCTCAGATGGATGCTATACATAAAGTAGGTCTGTGTCACACCTGGGAAACACTGGGCTTGGGAAATCCACCATTTTATAGTAAGCAGCAAGAAAATCTCCTCTTTGTCTCCAACAGAGACTCTTCCAAAGATCGCAAGCTAAGAAGTGATGAATACACTTTGGCTTTAAATTCCCTTACGTTCCCCTATAATATGGTACCTGCTAGTCAGATAGACAACTCCAACAACCCTGCCCTCTGGTCCCCACAGGGATGCTCTTGACAGCACCTGTGCCCATGAACTTTACATTGTCATGATTAATTTAAAGGGAGCTGTATCTTTTACCTTTTACCTTTTATCTTTAAGTGACCTACATATATTATTTCTAATACTCATAAAAATAGTGCAAGTAAAATATCACCTTTATTTTATGTGAGATACAGAGGAAACAATTTAGATGCCCTGCCCAAGGCAACTTAGAAGATTTCCCTTCAGGAAAACATTCTTCAGTTTGTTTTTCTCTCTTACCCTCTATCTTTCTCCCTTCTGTGTTGTCCTGACTCCCGGCACTCTCTCACAGGAGAAAGTTCTTCTGTGCTGTTGGCGGCATTCACAACTCAAACCTTCCTGACATGGGTCCATTTCCCTATCTGGTTCAGCACCGAGCCTGGTGATACCAACCCCAGAAACAACTGACACCTCTCAGTTCCCTTTTCTTTTTTTTGTCTGTTGTAGGCCCTAGAAGAGGAGCATGGCAGACCAACAGCTTAAAACAAAAATGTCTGCTAAAATAACAAGGAAAATAAATCATTCTAGCTGAAACTCAGATAAAATTGAGCAATTTTTATAGCATTTAGAAAATTCTTCACTCCCATTAAACAGAGTATAAATGATCAAACAGGTGACAGATTTCTTGGAGAGGAAAGCCGTTATATGATTCTAAAAACATAAAAAACAGTATTATGTGCTATAAAGCACAAAAGGATCTCTTTCTCAGTCGTTACTCCCTCCAAATAGCATCTTCTGATGCCTCCGATGGGGACTTCCCAAGGTATTTTACCAAACCTGTGCAGAACTCCTCTGCTCCCACTTTCCTTACGAGTCACAAATTCACACCCAGGTAGCCATTATGGCACATGGGAGTCCCCAGATGGATCCTTATCGGGGCTGGGGCATAACTGAGCAGAGCCATAGCTCATGACGCTGTTTGCTTTTGAACATTTCACAGCAAATAATGCAGAGGGTCGATGGCTCTAGAACAGCCCCTTGCTGCTATGGAAAACTGAATATTAATTAGAAGTCTAAAATAACTTTCTAATGGCTTTTGGAATGAGGAGAGAGTCAGGAGTTCTCTAAAACCTCTCCTGACTCATATTTCACTAATAAGTTGTTATATTACACCTCTCCTTAGTCAAGGAAGAATTTTCTCCTGCCTTCCTCTCAAGTTGATTCTTTAAAGCAAAGAAATTATTTACTCCTTTTTGATACTTTATTTAATCCTAATTAGTATGATTTAGGTACTGTATTGATTTGTCTCACTCATTGGATGGGAAATTCTTTCAAAATGATGGAGAGGGATGATAATAGTTGAATATCTATTATGTGCTAGGGACTGTATTTTCATTACTTCTAATCCTCACAATGTGGGGAGCTGAGTATTATTATCCTCATTTTCAAATGAGGGATCAAAATTTAAGAGAGTTATAATTCTTTCCCAAGGTCACACAGCTGGAAAGAAGAAAGGCTGGGACTCAGTCCCAGGTCTGTCTGTCCCTGACCCTCCTTCTGATTGCACACTCTCGTCTGGCTCTCTCTTCGGATAATGCTGATCACCTGCCACAATGGAATACAGCAGAGCAGTAACCTGTGCTCTAATGCTCACTCCATATTGTTGACCATTTTGTATTTTAACCTCTTTACTTCATTCCTGACAGATTATCACTGCAGAAATGCAGAAGTTTTGTTCCAGATTCAGAGACTCTCGGATTCAGAGTCTGACCCTGTCAGAGGAACTGAGCACCTGTGGCTTTCAGACATCATTTTACATGACAGAAAGTGACCTCAAAAGAGAGGTCACCTGAGTTTATGAGCACCTGAGAGATGGTGGGGTACCTAGAGGGGGCCCCATGGCTCAGCCTCATGGCATGGAAAGCTGTCAGTAAACACTGAAGAAGTCTTTTTCAGGAGGAAATGTGTGGAACACAGAACACATACAGTATTATTCCAGGGTCCAGGGGACCAAGTGTGAAAGAGTGAAACCAAAACAGGTGGCTTCCCAGCTCTCTGGGGAGACAGCAGGGCCTGCGCACTGGGGGGTCTGCAGGGAAGGCAGAGCCACACGACACCTAGAGCAGGCTGATGTCCCCGGACAAGGAAACAGCTCTCTTCATGAAAAGGCTGAGGATCCTACCAGCCAATCCCAGGGAGAGGACCAGACATGAGGACACACAGGAACCCTGGAGAATCATGCCCCAGGCCTCTTAGACAAACCACAGGGACCCAAGATGGAACAGCGTTCTTTATTATGTGGCTGGAAGACACAAGCCAGAGATTTCCAAAAGCCAATGTTATTTTAGAAACATTTGCTCCCTTAAGCCACAGGAATTCAGTTCAGGCAACTGAAGATACATGGGATGATGTTAGATGGCACCATATTTTGACACATTTTTTACTTAGGAAAAGGCTAAATTAAGTAGCCTGATAGTAATGCCCCTTCCACGAGTCACACAAATCATAGGTTCGGGAAGAATGCCATGGAAGCTGGAATGTGGGAAACAGTGTTCTAACGAGGCCCTCGTATCTGTGTTTGGTCTTCTCCACAAATCCAGCGTGGGGGAGGGACTGTGAGCTGATGGACACCAAACAGTTCGGGAAGTGCTAAGGCACCCAACACGGTGCCAAGAGCACCTGGGTGTATGAAAGGAATGAACATGACAGTAATTTGTACTGGGGTTTGTGCAAGTAATAGAGGAGTGAAGCCCACCATTTATTCAAGAGTCAAGAAAACTTCAAAGGGAGAAGTGACTTCTGAGATCATTCTTCAGGACAAGTCAGAGCTGGCTTGACAGAGTGGAGAGGAAGGTTAGATGCCATACATCTTATGTGCTCCTTGAGAGCAGTTGGTGGATACTGAGGCTAGTTTCAGTAGTAATGTCAAAATCAAGTCATTATAAAAATCAAGGTAAATGGTAATTCATTCATTCATTCTTCCTACATTCACTGACCATCCACAAAACACCTGGCACAGAGTTGAGTGTAGGGGTGCTAGGGATGAGTTAGAATAGCACCATCTTCAACATGCTCACTCTAAGATGTGGGGGCAACTACAGCTACATCAGTAACTGTGAGTGGTAACTTGGGCCAGGTGTGGTGACAACTGACAAGGGAGCAAGAAAAATCATTTACTCTGTGTCCAGCATAGAACCAAGTTGTAGGAGCAACCAGAAATGTAAGACGTGGTGCCTGCCCTCTCAGGGACTACTGTCTGGACAGACAGAGAGGAAAAAGTTAGAATTAAGTGCCAAGTGCTTTGGCACTCTCATCTCCAAAAAAGCAGCCTGAAAATGGGAGCTATCAATGGAGACTGTTCCAGCAACCGTTTTAAAGATATTTAATTTTTTTAATTTCAAAAAAATATATTACTTAAAAAGAATGAAAAGATTTCAATTCATTAAATATTTTTCTAGCCATAGTGCAGGACACCTGGCACCTGCTGATACAATTTTGTAGTCCTGGTTCTACATTCCACAGGTAAACAGACAAAGAGCAAGTTGGAAGGGTTAGAAATTCCTGGTCAGAGGCAAAAAAAACTAGAGGTGATGAAGAGTAGAAAACATTCTCATGAAAAAGCACACTGTTAACTGAGAAAGTCCCCCAAAATTTGCTGAGCTCAGCACACTTTTATTTGGACCGCACAAACCAGATGTGCACACTTGACACATCTCTCTCCATCCTTTCCTTCACTGCTCACACTGCACACCCTAAAACTTTCAACTTAAAGGGCTTTACCCATCTGAAAAGGTATCAGATGTGATATCAAAACTTACTAGAAAAAGAAGGCAAGATTCACTCTATAGACAAATTTTCTGGAACAAATGTATTCCTTAAAGCAAAGATAGTTTGCCAAGTAAAAATAAATAGCTCATTTATCTGTGATAAGCCTAATTTCATGGACCAGTATAAAATAATCCAGACTGCTTAAATTTTCTACAGAAACCATGCCGTCACTGACAATATATTCTCACCTCTCTTTTCTTAGTTCCTTGAGGTCAGGGAGAGAATCATTTATCAGTTTTGCTCTGAGGATCTAGGTTAGTACCTAAAATATTTTTGTTGAATGAATGAATGAGTGAATGAATGAATAGTGGGAGTTGGAACCAAATTCAGCTTGAAGATAAGCAGTGAAAGCAAAGACACAGATGCATAAATCTGCATTCTACCATCTTGGGGGGCCCTTAGGTTCTCCTGTCACCTTAGCTCATAAACTACTTTACAAGTCTGAAATTGGAAGCCTAGGAAAACCCCCAGCAGGTTTCCTGGTGGTGTAGGAAAGGCTTTCCATGCTCTGAGACACTTAGTTGCTATTCACAAGGTTCACGCCATATCAACTATTTCCAGAAAGGTGAAGATAGGGCACGTTCCTTGCACCAGGATCCTTTCCAGTTTAACTGGAGGAATGAGACAAACAAATAGGTGATAAAGTAGTGAACGGGTTTGCTATGAAAAAATTAAAGACCTCAAAAAGTGCTGTGTGTGATCCAAAGGAACATTCTGCTATTGCTTTGGCCTTGGGAAGACTTCAGGAAGGAGATCACTGCTCACCTGGGCCTTCACAGGTAACTGCAATGAGAGCATCTGGTACATAGAAAAAACAAACACCAAGACTGGGAATTGGACAAACTAAATTTCCACTGTTTGGGACAAGTTCAATAACTCAAGGCTGGATTTAGGTTTTGTGGGCTGAAGACATATTTTAGTGCACTATTTTTAAGTAAAAAGAATGCAAATACAAAATAAAGTATAAATGCAATTATTTATTAAGAGTGAAAAAGGAAATCACAACATATTAATGAAGGTTTTGAGAGTCTAATTTCTTTTTTTCTCTTGAGATACGAGAAATGCTCCCATAGAAATGCTTCCTGGTGGTTGTCTGGCTTGCTCTCCAAATCTGGAACAAGGTACACCCCCCCAGAAGCTCCCAGCATTCACAGCACATTCCACAAGCGAAGAGCCCTAAAGCCTAAGCTTCACGGCGAATTTGCCTTTTCAAACCTCTTAAAGTCTTGACATTCTTACATGTAAAGCAAGTAGCAGTGATTCTCACAGTCCTAGGTGCTATAAGAATTAAATGAAGGAACATATGTGAAATTGCTTTATATAGCGAATGTCTTTTGAAATGTTGATGTATGTGTGCAGCGTTCCATGCAGGGTACAGCCCACATGCAAGGCTTGGAAACTAGAACTGATGTAGAGAAGGGAGTGGGAGTGAAGAAAGCTAAGGAGTATGTGCTGGCTGGAAAAAGTGTGAGAAGAAGTCAGACACATGAACTCTATCCTAAGAGCTAACGGAGTAGGAGGAAGTGGAGAAATCAACGGTTAAAGCACAATGGTGTAATTAAAAGAGAATTTTGAAAAGTGAATTTAGAATATAATTGTGACATATTGTTATCAGACATTGGTACTTTAGCTCAGATGTGCTAACATAAAAATTAGAGCAGACATTGGAAATTGAAGAGCATGGCCTTGTAAGAACTGGGAGTTGGACATATAAGTTTTGACAAGCAGGTAAGGAGTGAAAGAATATCCTGAAAACTGAAATGTTAGGCTTGTTGTAATTCTATGCAGGCCTCTTGGCTGCTGGAGGGCACTCAATGGGAAAATGGCAGGTGCCTATCGTGAGGAGACACCCAAGGGAAGGAGGGCAACATAGCCACAGACCAGCGGTATGGACTAAGGAATAAAGGAAACGAGGGTTATCTTTCAGCCCCATCACTTATCAACTGGTTGATCTTGCACACGTTGGTTGCCTTCCTAAACATCAAAGCATCAGTTTTCTCATCTATAAAATGGATGTATAATAATACTTGCTTTCATTTGTTTTTTTAGTTTGTTGATGTACTTTCTGATAGGAATACACTGAGATAACGTCCAGACCTGAAGGCTTAAGAGAAAAATCCTCCAATGATTCTGTATTTTCTTCCTCACGGTCTGTGTTTTGCTTTGGAGGGTAAGAAGAGGTAAGAATGTCCAAAATTGATTTTTATTTCTGTTTTTTGGTGTATGTGTCTGATTGTCCAATGGTGACTAGGTATATGTACAGCCTCTGCCTTCTTTCATTGACCAAACAGAATTCTTCAAAGAAATTGTTCACAGAAAATTCATGACCTTGCTCCTCTCCTCCTAGACAATGAGATTTGTTTTGTCTGATTCTGGTTAGTCTGGGTAAAAATTTTATTTTTAATAGGGAAATAGAGCCTGTTTCTGGAGCACATCTCTAACGTCGCATCTGCATTCTTCATCACACTTCTGCACAGATTTTTAATGGACATTGGAGTAGATTATCAAAGAGTGTTCAACAAGACAATGGAGCAAATGCCTTTAAAATAAATATCCTGCTGTGGCATAATCAGAATGCTCCCATTTGGACCCTCGGGTTCTGCTGCGTATACATCAGAGCTCCAAACATTCACGTCTATTCATATGTGACTGTCTCCAAAATGGCATTTTCCATGAGCAATCAATTTTAGCAATTTTTTCCCAAGGAATATGTGACAAGGTTTCCAGTCTTGGATGTGAAATGCACCCTGGGGACCACCAGCAGATCTGGGATACAGTCCACAAGGCTCCACCAGATCCATGTCCTTTGCCAGCTCTGCTAAATGTCCGTAGCAAACCCCACTTTGCCTTCTCTCAAAATCTTGAAACAAGACTGGAATGTATTTTAACTCACTTATTTGAGAGATTATTTAGAAGCTCCTATTTTGGCTGCTTTTTCCTTCTTTTAAAAGATTTAGAATCCAAGAAAACAGAATGTGCTTAAATAGCAAAGGGAAGCTGAGCCCAGTAAGAAAGTTCAGCAATTGTGCTCATCACAGGCCCTGGAGAAACAATGCAGAAGAGAAGTTCCAACTTTGAAAAGAGATATAGGTTTTGTTGAGTTTGGTTTTTTGCATTTTCAGTTTCTATTTTTTATTTTTTGCTATGAAAGTAAATTGCTGTGCAAAAGTATTAGAAGTGACCTTTTGACAGCCAGATGGGACTGAAGTAAAATTTCCATTTTAGTCAAACTGGTTTCACACACTATGCAATTTTCTTTATCCCCCAGTTCAAATTCAAGGCTCCTATAGTGATATCACACTCAATCAAAGCCGACAGGTTATTTCTATTAAAGTTTGGGGTTGAATGGAGACTAACTAGAATGGTGCTTCTATTGCTAATATTTCATTCCAGTGGCAGAATGCAATACCTTGGATGGAGTTAAGAAGATAAAATTTTGAGTGCTGCTGAAATTGAAAAACAGCTTGTTAGGGTAATTTGGCTTATTTAAATAAAATCACAATTTATTTTGATGTCCCCCCAAATTACAGAGCTCCCTGATTCTATTGTTGCTCCTGCCTGACTGCACCTTCCTTCCTGAGGATCTTAATTATTGTTCTCTCAGGAGATATGGCCTTTGGACACCAGGATGAGAGGACAGCAGTGATAGAGGCTGCCAACCTGCCAATTCCTGGTTATTGTGCAGGATGAAAATCCATTTTATTGGATAATCTCTGGAAGGGAGGGGAAGAATACACAGTTCTGCTTTGCATAGACTTCAATTACCCTTTCAAACCTGTTCTGTTTCGTCCAAGTGTAATAAAAGCTAATTCCCCACGATCATGTTGGCTTCTGTGAGAGCCAAAACTGCTGCTAGGTGGGTGTTATGGATTCAGGGAAGATAAAATAATAGTTAATTAGGCACACATATATGTGTGTAACTACCGCAGTTCCTCTTGGAAGAGAGACAAATAAAACTCAACTACATGTTAAGTCCCTTTAAAACAAGCATTTATTTGTCAGAGCTACAGAAGATGATTTTGTAGAGGTCTAAACCTTAAAAGAAAATCAAAGAGCACCCAAAAGTGTATTTGCCAGTATAAGCAAAATGAGGCCATCATTCTTTTATGCGTTCATCAATATTGAGTGAGCGTCTTCAGACATGTAACATCTGTATAAATAGCATGATGCTCAGCATTGTGGCCAACATCAACGTTGGGAGTTACCAACATTGAATTTGGACCTATCCCAGGGCATACAACCTCCACAGTTCTGATACTAAAAAGCATTGGGAGTGATGCTTCAGAGCCAAAAAGAAGACTTCCTGGATCAGTTGAAAGTTCACTATACTTCATAAGTTCTTTGTACCATAAGTTCGGGGATCTGGCTTGCTCTGGCTCTGTTCCTATTTAGCTATATGATGGGAAGCAACATTTATAACCTTTTTCAGACAGTTTCTCCAGCAGTGAAAGAAAAGTAGGGATTACATCCAATTCTATAAGGACCTCCATATGTGACATTTATAAGTTCTTAGTAGAGATAAGAACTATGAATAGTTCAAAGAAACGTTTGATTAAGAGAGAAATTTCATGAAAAATGGGTGTCTGTGCAGGCGGGCAGTATGAAGCGCTTAAACAGTAAGAGGGAAGAATGACACTGCCACCCAGGGAGGATCTGCCAAATGCAACAATTCTCACACTTTCTCTGGTGTGCTGGGCTGCCCCCACCTGCCCATCATAACAACCACACTCAATAAGACTGCAAGAAAAGTCTCCCGTATCCCCTGTAAAGCATAGGGCTGTGTTCACCAAAACCCAAAATTCCTCTTTGAGAGACTAGGTCTTTCATTCCACATCAAGAAGGAGAGAAAGTAGGCCTGAGAGAGACTAAAAATGGAGGTTCCCCAGAGAGGAAGCATGCAATGCTCTTCTCTGTTCCCCTGGAGCATCCACTCAATCATTCACAAAGGAACAATCAGCATCGACTGTGGGCCAGTGCAGGGCTAGTGCTGGGGTGCAAAAGCAGGCAAAGTAGGCATGGCTTCTGCCTCTGGGCAACTCATATCCCAAAAAAGAGACTGAGAAATTAAGCAAATTAACATGTAAGTAAAGGCAGAGTAGCAACCTGGGTTAAGTGCTAAGAAGAATATGGACATGGTACTAGGAGAGAGTCAAAAGACGTACTTAAATATTATAATATGATAAAAACGATTTATTGAATACTTTATATCATACCCATTGTTAAGTATTTTTGTTCATAATTTCACTTAATCTTCAAGTCAACTTCTCAAGGTAAGTATACTTATTAAAACCATGAAAGCAGATGGGGAATGGAATTGGAAGTATTAAGTAACTTATTCAAGTTAGGAAGTAGTAAACACAGAATTTGAGCAAGTATCTTCAAATCCAAACTGCAATCTTATAATAAAAGTTTTTTTCCTGCGCTCTATTGAAATGATTGTTTTACTTATTTTTCCCATTTCTTCTACAGTGATATAGAAAATTACATATTTCATTCCTATTCCTGAAATAGTTACTCAATTTTTAATCAATATTAGGGTGTAATTTATATACAAAATATACATCAAATTTAATACTGCAGTTTGATGAGCTTTGACACACCTGTTTAACCACCACCATAATCAAGACACAAGACATTTTCATTACCCCTAAAAAATACCCTTATGCCATTTCCCAGTCAACCCCACCCTCTCCCATCCCCAAGCAACCACTGAACTGTGTTCTGTCATTACAATTCAGACTTGGATTTTCTAGAGAATCATATAAATGGAATTACATGATCTATGCCGCTTTATATCAGCTCCGTTTACTTAGCACATCTACAAGTCTATGCTGCATGTACTGCAGAGTTCATTCTTTATTATTGCTGTGGAATATCTATCATATGGAATTACCACAGTTTGTTTAACTCATCTGTTGATGGACAATTGGACTGCTTCCAGTTTTTGTCTACTGAAAATTAAGGAGTTGGGGGCCAGCCTGGTAGTGTAGTGGTTCATGCACTCCACTTTGGTGGCCTGGAGTTCATGGGTTCAGATCCTGGGCATGTGCCTACATACTGTTCATTCAAGCCATGCTGTGGCAACATCCCACATACAAAATAGAGAAAGATTGGCACATATGTTAGCTCAGGGACAATCTTCCTCAAGTAAAAATTAGGAAGATTAGCAACAGATGTTAGCTCGGGGACAATCTTCCTTATGAAAAGAAAAATTAAACTGTTAAGAACATTAAAGTCTTTGCATGAGCATATATTTCATTTCTCTTGGGTAAATACCTAGGGTGGTAATTGCTAGGTAACATGCTAATTGTATATTTAACATTATAAATATATACACATTATTAAAAAAGAAACTCTCTAGAAAGAAACTTTCTCAATCTGACAAAGGAAATGTACAAAAAAAAGAGAAAAAACAAAAGCAAAACTACTACATCATTACACCTGATTATAAAAAACTAAACGTTTTCTCCCTAAGATCAAGAACAAGGCAAGAATAGCCAGTCTCACCACTTTCATTCAACATTTACTGGAGGTCCTAGAAAGAAAAATTGGGCGTGCAAAAGAAAGTCGTACATTTTAAAGAAATAAAATGGTTTTTATATGAAGATGACATATTGTGAATGTAAAAAATCCTATTAAATCTACAAAAAAGCTACAAGAACTGTGAGTGAGTTTGTCAAGATGGCAGAATAAAAGTCAGTATACAAAATTAGTTGTATTTCTATGTATGAGCAACAAAAAATTAGAAATTCAATTAGCAAAATCAAAATAATTTGCAGGAGCATTAGAAATTTAAAATACATAAGGATAAATACAAAAAATAAGAGCCAAGCAGTGAAGAAAATTATTTTTAAAATTATATGATTGGTGTCCTTATAAAAAGGGGAAATTTGGACACAATCAATGACGTTCAGTGAGGGAAGATAATGTGAAAGTGACTATTTTACAATGGAGACACAGATTGGATTTGTGCAGCTACAAACCACGAAACACTAAGGGTTGCCAACCACCACCGGAAGACAGGAAGAGGCCAGGAAGTATTCCATCCAGTCTCAGCGGGAACTTGGACCTCCCAACACCTGCATCTCTGATTTCAGTCTGCAGAACTGTGAGAGAGTGAATTGTGTTATTTTAAGCAACCTGTTTTGTGGCACATTGTTATGGCAGCCCCAGGAAACTAATAAAATGTGTAAGGATTTTTGTATCTATTCTATAATCAATTGTCGATTTTTACCAAAACGTGAACCTACTTGGATTACGCTTAGTGTTCTGTTGAATACATCATTAAATTTGACATCTAAACAATATTTAGCTTCCCAGTGTAAGAATACAATATATGTTTATATGCAATAGTTCTATAACTTGTCTTCTAGTATATTTTTCTGGTTTGGCATAAAAGTAATACTGGTCTATAAAATGCCTGGGTAATGTTTCTTCCCTTCCCTATCTTCTGAAACCCTCCTGTAGTGTTGGTGTTATTCCTTTTGACATGTCTGACAGACTTGATTAGTGAAACCATCTGAGCCTGGATATTCTCTGTGGAAAGGCTTTTACTTACATATTCAATTTCTTTAATAGATACTATGCTGTTCAGGTTTTATATTTCTTCTTGAATTAGCTTTGGGAATTTTTTCTTTCAAGGAATTTTTCCATTACATGAAGTCAAAGTATTAATTGGAATTAAGTTGTTCATAATATTCCCTTATTGTCCTTTAATGTTTCAACCATTTAAACGGATGATTCCTCTTTTATTTCTGATATTAATAAAGGCTTGTCTCTCTTTTTTCCCTCAGGAATCTAGCTAAGGTTTACCAATTTTATTGATCTTTTCAAAAGCGAACTTTTAGTGTTAAAATTCTTTATTGTTTGCTCATTTCTATTCCATTGACTTCTCTTATCTTTAGTATCTCATTACTTCTACTCACTGTTGGCTTAATTTTCTTTTCTTTTTCTATTTGCCTTAGACTGAAATTTTACCCTTTTATCACTGTTTTTTTTTAAATATAATAATTTAAAGCTATAAATTTCTCTCTAAGCACTACTTTATCTACATCCTGCAAATCTGGGCATGCTTTGTTTTTATTTTCTTTATGTTTTCTAATTCCTCATGTAATGTCTTGTTTTACCCTTGAATTACTTAGGATTGCATTTTTTAATGTCCACCTATTTAGGGATTATCTAGATTTATTTCTATTATTAATTTCTCTCTAATCAGAAAATATATTTTGTGTGATTTCAATTAAACTTGTTTAGACATCTTTTGTGCACCTGCATGTTATCTACCTTGGCGAATTTCCCATATTCACTTGGCAAGTCTTTTCTGTGTTTTGTGTTGTAGTATTCTGTAAATGTCCATTCAATCAAGTTGGTTGACATTATTATCGAAGTCCTCCATTTTCTTATGATTTTTGTCTATTCTATCATTTTCTGAGAAAGATATGGTGAAGAGTGCAGATAAAATTGTGGGGATATTTATTACACTTTTTAATTTTGAAAATGTTTGCTTGGCGTATTTTGAAGCTTTGTAATTAGCATCATAACATCTAGGATTTTTATGTCTTCCTGATGAATTGACCCTTTTGTTATTATGAAATGTTTCTTTTTAAGTCTGATACTTCTTTTTTTCTCAAAGTCTTATACTGCGATAGCTCCTCTAGCTTTCTTATGCTTATAATTTCCATATTATATTATTTCCCAGTCATATAATTTTGCTTATCTATGTCTTTCTATTTAAAATTTTTATAGTATAGAGAGCATAGAACTTGGCCTTTTTATCCAGTCTGTCTCTGATTTTTAGTTGGAATGAAAACATCATGTGCATTTAATATCAGTTTGGTTGGGTATAATCTATCCTGTTGATAATTGTTTTTGTTTTTCTTTTTTTCTCCCCAAAACCCTGATACATAGTTGTATATCCTAGTTGTAAGTCCTTCCAGTTCTTCTATGTGGGACGCTACCACAGGGTGGCTTGATGAGCGGCATGTAGGTCTGTACCCAGGATCCAAACTGGTGAACACCAGGCTACTGAAGTAGAGCTTGAAAACCCAGCCACTATGCCACTGTGCTGGCCCCAGGATATTTGTTTTGCTTTGGTGTATCATTTCCTTGTGTTTTTTTCCTCTTATATTCTTTGGATTATTTTAGTACTTTTTTCTGATTTATTTTAAGTCTATTTTTGGCTTATTAGCTATACTTCCTTTCTCTTTCCCTTTGTTTCATTGTTTCTTTCCTTTCTTCTTTCCTTCTTTCTTTTTCTTTCTTTCTTTCTCTTCTTGCCTTTCTCCCTTCCCTCTTAGTTCAGATTTAAAATACATATGCTTAAATTATCACAGTCTAACTTCAAACAATATTATACAGTTTTAAGTTTAGTATAAGAATCTTGCAAGGTTATATCTACACCCACCAATCATTTGTTGTGATATTTCTGACATGCAATTATTACCACATATGTTATAAGCACTGTGAAACAATGCTATTATTTTTACTTTAAACAGCCAATTATTATTTATTGCTCCACTCTGTGCTACATTTGAATAGAATGCATTGCTATGTCTTCAAGTTCACTGAGATTTTTATTTGCAGCATTCAATATACTCTTCATCCCATCAATTGTACTTTGAATTTCAGAAAAACATTTCATTTTTTTTGTAGTTATTTTCAATTTCTCTTCTCATTGCATTTATGTTTGTTTTAAAATCTATAAGCATCCAGTTCTGCTTATAAGAAGCTTGGAAGTCACCACATCATCCAAGCAAGTAAAAAGCAGAACTAACTGAAAAATCAACACCTCTTCTTGGCCCTGTAAGAGAGGAGAGGACACAGGGCAAAATTTCTGCCCCACAATGGGAGAGACAAACAGGTGAATACAGGGAGTCACAACTTAGCGGAGCAGAGACTCACAAGCTTGATCCACCATGGAAAACAATGCTAAAGTAGAAAACCTGAACTATGATTGGTGAAATACTGGAGGACTATTGTGGAAAATACTGGCTTTAAAAACTCCAGGGAGACCCAGACATAGGGAGACCCTCACAATATTATGAGATTTATTTTCAGAGGTTTACCAGGTTCCAATGGTAAATATTGGATAAAATCCCTTTGTGCTTCCAGCACTGGGAGAGAAAAGAGGGGAAAATGAAAGCCAGAAACTTTGTTCTTCTTAATAAGGCCTGCATTCAGGGGAAACCAGTTAACCAGAATCTAACTGACCTGAGGGAATGGAAATAGCCAATTCCAGCCCGCTCTAGCCATCCTCTCCCACCTAACGAAGGAGAAAAAACTAAAAAACTCTTGTGAAGCTCAGAGTCCAGAAGCATAAGCTCACTAAAGACTAAGACCTAATAATAGAACAATAGAACATTTCCCCTCCCCCCACACCTCACCACTACGTTACTGAAGACCTATTTATAGCAGTTCTTTTTACTCAGTACATCCTGTCCAGCTACCAAAAAAAAAAAAAAACAAGACAAGCTACAACTTGAAAAGACAGAGCAAACATCAGAAAAAGATATGTCAAGGATGTTGAAATTATCAGGCCAGGCATTTTAAACAACTATGATTAATATGCTAAAGGCTCTAATGGATAAAGTAGAGAGCATGGCAGAACAGATGAGCGACTTAAGCAAAAATATGGAAATCCTAAGAAAGAACCAAAAAGAAACGCTAGAGATCAAAAACATTGTAACAGAAATGAAGAATGCCTTTCACACACTTATGAGTAGACCAAACACTACTGAGTACAAAATCTCTGAGCTGGAAGATATAACAATGGAAATTTCCACCCAAAAAGCAAAGAGAACAAAGACTAGAAAAAAAAAACAGGAACAGAATATCCAAGGCCTGGAACAACTACAAAAAGTATAACATATGCGTAATAGGAATACAAGAAGAAGAAAGAAAGAAAGAAACAGAAAAAAAATATTTGAAACAATAATGACTGACAATTTCCCCAAGTTAATGTCAGACATCAACCTTAGATACAGGAATTTCAGAGAACACCAAGTAGGATAAATTCCAAAAAAAAACCACACCTAGGCATATCACTTTCACTACAGAAAATCAAAGATAAAAAAAAATCCTGAGATAGACCAGAAAGAAAAAAAACTTTCCCTATGGAGGAACAAAGATAAGAACTACATCTGGCTTCTTAGAGACTATGTAAACAATATAACGGAGTGAAATACTTAAAGTGTTAAGAGAAAAAAACAAACTAGAATTCAGTACCCTGCAAAATTATCCTTCAAAAGTGAAGGAGAGAGTGACATCACCAAAGTGGTAGAGTAGGAGGAGACCTCAGCCTTCATCTTCCAACAAAGAACAACAATTAGACAAATATCTATGAGCAAAAATAGCTCTGGGAGAGCTCAGGAGTCCACTTAAGAAGCTTCAGGAACACAGTGGAGCAAAAACCTGATAAGAACACTAGATAAAGGATGGAAAGAACGGCTTCATTTTGCCTGTATCACCCCACACCCCAAGCCTACACTGCTCAGAGCCAAAAGGGAACTCCCCAGCCCAAGAGAGCTCCCCTCATGGAGGAAAGGAGAGCAGAGTGAGTGACCAGCTTCCCCAGCCTTTGGGGGCACTGTACAAAGGACTTGCTTTGGTTTCACCCCACCCAGGGACTGGCATACCTGATAGGTCTAGAGATGGCTGGGAACAAGGAATAAGGGCAGACTCTACAAGTATTAGGCTTGTGACAGGAGCAACTGTGGTTCCCAAGGGCCTTCTCTGTAGAAGAGCTCAGTAGCCTTCACTACTGAAGACCTCACAGTCCTGTCAGACATTTCAGACCCTCTTAGCTAGGTCCACTGACGTTGCCATTGTGGACTCCAGTAGACTGCTGTATCAAGGACTGCAGTAGCTTTCACCAGGGAGGAAACCAACAGGCAACATAGCCACCACAGACCCTCTGCAGATTTCCACACTGCGGGCCTCATAAGATTTTACAATCTCAGACTCCAGCTGCCCAAGATTCTCCTGGCCCCCACCCCACCCCCCACTGGAGCCACCTCAGCCAGCATTGACACTGATTGCTCATGCCCCAGGATCCACACCAGCAGCCAGTCCTGGCCTAAATGGCTACACACATGCATGGTGACAGCACCGGCCACTGTGGCTGACCCCCATCATTATGTGTGCACTATGGTTAGTCTCTGCAGCCAAATAATTGTACAGCAATAGCCCAGGGACCCACAGCTGCTCAGGCCCCAGAGCCAGGCCCAACTCCTGCCACTGGCCAGCAATGCTACATATGCTTGAAGTTCACTCCTGCAGTTGTGCACCTACACGCCAGCAGCCTGGACTCCTATCAGTGACCTCCAATTCTAGGTTCATGCTCATGGCTAGACTCTGCAGCCACATGAGTGCATGCTTACAGCCCAGACCCCTACAGATGCTTGTGGACCCAGATCCAGCCCCAACTCCCATCACTGGCCTATACCCTAATGTTTGCTCATAGCTACACATTGCAGCTGTCACCTGTACACCACTAGCCCCAACTCCTGTCAAGGGCTGTCACAGGTATGCACACATTCTCAGCTAGCCCCTACAGCCACTTGAGTGCACACAGACAGCCAGGGCCACTGCAGCTGCTCGTGCACTGGAAGCCAGTCTTGATCCTTGTCACAGGCTTATATTGCAGCACACACCTGCAGCTAACCACTGCAGCCACACCCATGTACACTGCTGGCCCTGACTCTGATCACAGTCTCCCATTGCCATGCTTGTACCCATCAGTAGCCCCTGTAGCTGCATGAGTGCATGCCAACAGCCCTGGCCCTCTTAGCTGCTCAAGTTCCCAACCCAGCCCTAACTCCCATCATTGCCCCCTACTGCCATGTGTGTGCCTGTGACTAGTCCCTAAGGCAGTGCAAGTGATCACTGACAACCCAGGTTCACATAGCTGTTCATGTACCCACAGTTGGCCCCAGGACCTGCTTATAACCACTGAATGTGTGCTTGAAGCCAGCCCCAGCTATCACACAGGCACTTACAGCCAGCACCTGCAGGTGAGCAGGTGCACACTGCTGCTCTGGACACCACAACTGCCTATCCTGGCCCCATGTTGCTGGACCTGCAGGTGCAGCTGAAGACCTCAATAGCCCTTGACGGCAACATAGAACCTCTGCAGCCCTTGCCACCAAGGATCACATATTGTTGATGTCATGGACCTCAGCTGCCTAAGCCAATGAGACACCATGTCCCACTGGACTGAAAGTCACCACACACCCATGTATTTGGTGCCTCACACCAATAGATCCAGGCTCACAGCATGCTCCAGTATCTCCACACTGTAGATAAAATTATTTTCTTACATAAAAAGTTCATAAAATCTGGAATGATGTCAGCATTATGGTGGGGTGGGATCTCTCAGAGATCTTTCCCCTCCAATATACAACAACAAGAAATCCATAATCCAACAGCGAACATCCAAACACAACACAAAAAATGTCGGAGAGACCCATGCAGTGATATGACAGAGGGTGGAGAGACTGGAGGCCCGCTTGGAGGATGTGGAACAGGGCAAGAAAAATCTTTGCTCCCTCCCCTTAAAGACTGTGATCTGGGACCATGAGAGGCCTCTGAGAGGGAAGGAATGGGTGAGAGGATGTTGGTTTGTGGGAACATCAAGTACTCCCAAGGGTACTTGCAGCCTAGAGGGAAGCACTCTACCAGGGAGAAAGCTTTTGCAGGGGGTGACCTTGTCAAGCCAACACCCCAGGACAGCAGATAGCGAGAGCAGAGGGAGAAAACCCCAAGAGCATGGAGAAGAAAGTGCCCCTCCCCCCACCTGCTCAGCATAGCTCCAGCCTTTGGGATTTTGTCTGAAAGCAAAAGGCTCAGAATACGTGGCTCTTGACCTCCACCCAGTGGCTATAGTTGGTAAATACTACCAAATAACACCGGGATGCAAAAGAACAGAGCCACTCCCTCTAGCAATATCAAACATTATAATAGATCTCCAGACCAGAAAGGGAATGACAAGTACCCAGAAATCTGTCCTGAGGACAAAGAAATATGTAATCTAAATGACAAAGAATTCAAAACATCTATCATCAAAAAACTCAACAAGGTAAAAGAGAATGTAGAGAAACAATTCAATGATACAGGAGCTACTTCACAAAAGAGATTGAAACTATAAAGAAGACTCAATCAGAAATAATATAGATGAAAGACACAAAGGAGGAAATAAAACAAAATGTGGATTCCCTGAACACTCGAGCAGACACCATAGAAGAGTGTATCAGCATATTAGAAGATAGACATATTGAAATGCTCCAGATAGAGGATGAGAAAGAATTAAGACTAAAAAGAACTGAAGAAAGTCTCCTAGAAATATCTGACCCAATTAGGAAATGCAACATAAGAATTACAGTATTTAAGAAGGAGAAGAGAAGGAGAATGGAGTAGAAAACTTGTTCAAAGATATAATAGCAGAGAACTCCCAAACCGAGGGAAAGAAATCCATGTGGAAGAGGCTGCAAGATCTCCTAAGTATATCAATGTAAAAAAGACCTGCTGCAAGGCAAATAATAGTGAAACTGGCAAAACTGAATGACAAAGAAAGAATACTAAGGGCAGCAAGGCAGAAGAAAATAACCTACAAAGGAACCCCTATCAGGCTTTCAGCAGATTTCTCTGCATAAACGTTACAGGCTAGGAGAGACTGGAATGAGATATTCAAGTCATTGAAGGACAAAAGCTTTCAGCCAAGAATAATCTGTCCAGTGAAAATATGTTCCAGATATGAGGAAGAAATAAAAACTTTCCCAGACAAACATAAGCTAAGGGAGTTCATAGCCATGAGACACCCATACAAGAAAACTTCAAGAAGGCCCTCATTTGTGTGAGAAAAAAAAGGATAAAGGGGTTACAAAGCATGGAGTAAGAAGTTAAATAGGTAGACAGAATGAGAGCAGGATAACAAATACTCAAGTATAGCATTAAAAACAAAGGAAAGGGAGACACCAAAAACAAAGATAATCTTGTCATTTTAACCACAAACTCACAAGATGGAATAAGATGTGAGTAAAACAACTTAGGAAGGGAAGAGGTAGGGGACTGAATCAGTTTAGTTTAAGGAAATTAGAGGCCATCATCAAAGGGACTATCTTATCCCCAAGATCTTGAGTACAAACCTCAGAGTAACCACCAAACAAAAAAGCAGAACAGAGACACAAATAATAAATAAGGAGAAAACAAAGAACACAAGGTAAAGAACTACATAATTTGACTGATAGACCAAAACACATAGGATGAAAAACAAAGGAAATGCAGGGAGGCAGAAAACAAGTGACAAAATGGCAGCATTAAGCCCTCCCATATCGATAATCTTGCTGAACATAAATGGATTGAATTCTCCAATAAAAAGACACCCAGTGGTGAAATGGACTAAAGAACAAGACCCAACAATATGCTGCTTCCAGGAAACACATCTCAACTCCACTGACAAACACAGGCTCAGAGTGAAGGGATGGAAGATGATACTCCAAGCTGATGGCAAACAAATGAAAGTGGGTGTTGCAATACTTATATCAGACAAAGTAGACTTCAAGATAAGACAGGTAAAGAGAGACAAAGAGGGGCAGTATATAATGAACAAAGGGACATTCCATCAAGAAAAAATAACACATAAACATCTGTGCACCCAACACAGGAGCACCAAAATACAGAAAGCAGCTATTAACAAACCTAAGGAGCCGGCCCAGTGGCACAGTAATTAAGATCACACTTTCCACTTTGATGGCCCAGGGTTTGCTGGTTTGGATCCCAGGTGCAGACATGGCACCACTTGACAAGCCATGCTGTGGCAGGCATCCCACACATAAAGTAGAGGAAGATGGGCATGGATGTTAGCTCAAGGCAAGTCTTCCTCAGCAAAAAGAGGAGGATTGGCAGGAGATGTTAGCTCAGGGCTAATCTTCCTCAAATAAATAAATAAATAATAAAAATATTTGAAAAAAAAAACAAACCTAAAGGAAGACATTAATAATAACACAACACTAATAGGTGACCTCAACACTCTACTCACATCAATGGATAGATCATCCAGGCAGAAAATCAACAAGGAAACAGTGGAATTAAATGAAAAGCTAGACCCGATGGACTTAATAGACATATATATAACACTCCATCCAAAAAGAGCAGAATACACATTCTTCTCAAGTGCACACAGAATATTCTCAAAAATAGACCATATGTTGGGAAACAAGGCAAGCCTCAATAAATTTAAGACTGAAATAATAGCAAGCATCTTTTCCAATTACAATGCTATAAAGCTAGAAATTAATTACAAGAAAAAAGCTGAGAAAAGGACAAATATGTGGAGACTAAAAGCATGCTATTGAACAACCAAAGGAGCATTGAAAAAATTAAAGGAGAAATCAAAAAATATCTGGAGACAAATGAAAATGAAAACATACCATACCAACTCATATGAGATGCAGCAAAAGCCGTATTAAGAGGGAAATTCATCATAATACAGGCTCACCTTAACAAACAAGAAAAAACTCAAATAAGCAATCTCAAGCTACACCTAATTGAATTAGAAAAAGAAGAACAAAGCCTACAGTCAGCAGGAGGAGAGAAATAATAAAAAAACAAAGCAGAAATAAATGCTATTGAAACAAAAAAGGCAGTAGAAATGATCAATGAAACAAAGAGCTTGTTCTTTGAGAAGATAAACAAAATTGACAAACCCTAGCCATACTTACAAAGAAACAAAAGACAAAGCTCAGATAAATAAAATCAGAAATGAAAGAGGAGAAATAACAAAGTGTACCACAGAAATACAATGGATTATAAAAGAATGCCATGAAAAACAATATGCCAACAAAATGGACAATCTAGACAAAATGGATAAATTCTTAGATTCTTACAACTTCCCACAGCTGAATCAAGAAGAAATAGATAATCTGAATGTACCACTCACAGGAAAGGGATTGAAACAATAATGAAAAGCATCCCAAAGAATAAAAGCCCAGGACCAGATGGCTTCCTTAGGGAATTCTACCAAACTTTCAGAGAGGATTGAATACCTATCCTTCTCAAGCGATTCCAAAAAATTAGGGAAGACGGAACACTTCCTAACACATTCTATGAGGCCAACATCTCTCTGATACCAAATCCTGCCAAGGACAACACAAAAAAGGAAAACTACAGGCCAATATCGCTGATGAATATAGATGCAAATATCCTCAACAGAATATTGGAAACCCAAATACAGCAATACATCAAGAAGATCATACATCATGATCAAGTGGGATTTATTCCAGGGACATAGGGATGGTTCAACATCTGCAAATCAATCAATGTGATACACCACATTAACAAAATGAGGAAAACCACATGGTCATCTCAATAGATGCAGAGAAAGCATTTGACAAGATCCAACAGCCATTTATAATAAAAACTCTTTACAAAATGGGTATCAAAGGAAATTACCTCAACATAACAAAGGCCATGTGACAAAACCACAGCCAACATCATACTCAATGGGGAAAAACTGAATGCTATCTCTCTGAGAACAGGAACAAGACAAGGATGCCCACTGTCACGACTGTTATTCAACACAGTACTGGAGGTTTTGGCCAGAGCAATTAGGCAAGAGAAAGGAATAAAAGGGATCCAAAAAGGGAGTGAAGAAGTGAAACTCTCACTGTTTGCAGATGACATGATCTTATATATAGACAAACCTAAAAAATCCATCAGGAAACTATTAGAAATAATTAATAACTAGAGTAAAGTTGTGGGGTACAAAATTAACTTACAAAAATCAGTTGCATTTCTGTACTCTAATAACTAATTTACAGAAAGAGAACTCAAGAATACAATTCCATTTAAATCGCAAAAAAAAAAAAAAAAGAATAAAAGACCTAGGAATAAATTTAACTAAGGAGGCAAAGAACTTATACAATGAAAACCATAAGATATTATTGAAAGACACAGATAATGACATAAAGAGATGAAAAGAGATTCCATGCACATGGATTGGAAGAATAAACATAGTGAAAATGTCCATACTACCCAAAGGAATCTACAGATTCAATGCCATCCCAATCAGAATCCCAATGACATTCTTCACAGAAATAGAGCAAAGAATCCTAAAATTCATATGGGGCAACCAAAGACCCCGAATTGCTAAAGCAATCCTGAGAAAAAAGAACAAAGCTGGAGGCATCACAATCCCTGACTTTAAAATGTACTACAAAGCCATAGTGATCAAAACAGCATGCTACTCGTACAAAAACAGGTGCACAGATCAATGGAATAGAACTGAAAGCCCAGAAATAAAACTGCACCTATACAGACAGCTAATCTTCAACAAAGGTGGCAAAAAGATAAAATGGAGAATAGACAGTCTCTTCAATAAATGGTGTTGGGGAAACTGGACAGCCATGTGCAAAAGAATGATGGTAGAACATTATCTCATGCCACACACAAAAATAAACTCAAAAAGGATCAAAGACTTGTTGCTAAGACCTGAAACCATAAAACTCCTGGAAGATAATATAGGTAGTACACTCTTTGACATTGAACTTAAAAGGATCTTTTTGAATACCATGTCTACTCAGACAAGGGAAACAAAAGAAAAAATAAGCAAGTGGGAGTTCATCAGACTAAAGAGCTTCCGCAAGGCAAAAGAAACTAGCATTAAAACCAAAAGACAACGCACCAGTTGGGAGAAAATATTTGCCAATCATATATCTGATAAGGGGTTAATCTCCATAATATATAAGGAACTCACACAACTGAACAACCAAAAAACAAAGAGCCTGATCACAAAATGGGCAGAGGATATAAACAGACATTTTCCCAAAGAAAAAGAAAAGGTATTCAACATCACTAACCATCAGGGAAATGCAAATCAAAACTACACTAAGATATCGTTTATGCCTGTTAAAATGGCTATAATCAATAAGACTAAAAATAACAAATGTTGGAGATGGTGTGGAGAGAAGGAAACGCTCATACGCTGCTTGTGGGAATGCAAACTGCTGCAGCCACTATGGAAAACAGGACAGAGATTCCTCAAAAAACTAAAAATAGAACTACCATATGACCCAACTATCCCACTACTGGGTATCTACCCAAACAACTTGAAATCAACAATCCAAAACAAGATATGCACCCCTATGTTCATCGCAGCACTATTCACAATGGCCAAGACATGGAAACTATCTGAGTGCCCATCAAGTGATGATTGTATAAAGAAGATGTGGTATCTACATACAATGAAATACTACTCAACCCTAAAAAAGTTAAATTCATCCCATTTGCAACAACATGGAAAAACCTGGAGGGAATTATGCTAAGCAAAATAAGCCAGACTGAGAAAGACAAACACCAGATGATTCCACTCATATGTGGAATATAAACATGCACATGGACAAAGAAAACAGTTTAGTGGTTACCAGCGGAAGGGGGGTGGGGGGGCGGGCACAAAGGGTGAAGGGGAGCACCTATGTGGTAACAGACAAGAAATAATGTACAACTGAAATTTCACAATGATGTAAACTATTATGATCTCAAATTTTAAAAAGTTCATAAAATCTGGAAGAAGTGATTATGTCTTCATATGTGTCAACACCTACACAAGGCAAGAAAGATCACAAAGAATCAGGGAAATATAACATCATCAAGGGAACACAATAAACTTCTAGTAACCGACCCCAAGAAATGGAGATATACGAATTTCCTGACAAAGAATTCAAAATGATTGTTCTAAAGAACCTCAGAAACCAACAAGAACACAGTTAACATTTTAACAAAATTAGGAAAACAATACAAGAACAAAATAGGACGTTCAATGAAGAGAAAGAAAAGATAAAATAGGAGCCAAACACAAATTTTGGAGCTGAAGAATACAATGACTGAATTAAAAAATGCAACAGAGAGTTTCAACAGCAGACTCATTAAGCAGAAGAAAATTAGTTAACTCAAAGACAAGTCATTTGAAATTATTCACTCAAAGGAGACCAAAGTAAAAATAATTAAAAGGAATGAAGAAAGCCTACAAGATGTATGGGACACCACTAAGCAAAACAATATACACTTTTTCAAAATCCTAGAAGAGAGAGAAATGGGCAGCAAGCCTATCTAAAGAAATAATGGCTAAAAACTTTCCAAATCTTCAGAAAGATGTGGACATCCAGGAATATGAAGCACAAAAGTCCCCAGTCTGGTTGAATCCAAAAAAGTCTTCACCAAGAACATTATAATAAAATGATCAAAAATCAAAGACAAAGAAAGTCTTGAAAGTGGCATAAAGGAAAGAACCTTATCATATACAAGGAAACCGTCAAAAGGCCATGAGTTAATTTCTCTACAGAAACCTTGCAGGCCAGGAGAAAGTGGGATGATATACATCCATCACATTTTAGTCAACAACAGACAGCATATGGCTGGGCCCCATAAGATTAGTATCATATAGGCTAAGTGTGTAGTAGAATATGCCATCTAGGTTTGTATAACTACTCTGTATGATGTTATCACAACAAAAAATAGCATAATGTTATATTTCTCAGAAGATATCACCACCATTAAGGAATGCATGAGTGTACTCAAATTGCTAAGGAAAAACTCCCGACCAAAAATACTTTACTTGGAAAATCTATCATTCAGAATTAAAGGAGAGATAAAGACACATCCAGACAAACAAGAGCTTGAAGGATTTCCTTACCACTGGAACTGCCTTATAAGAAACACGAAAAAGAGTTATTTAAGCTGAAAAGAGAGGACGCTAGTAACAAGAAATCATATGAAACTATAAAACTCACTGGTAAAGGTAAATATATAGTGAAATTCAGAATATACTAATGCTGTAATGATGGTGTGTAAATCACTTATAACTCAAGTATAAAGGTTAAAAGACAAACGATTAAAAATAACTATAACTACATTAATTTGTTAATGGATATACAATATAAAAATGTTTAAATTGTGACATCAGACACATAAATGTATGGTGAGATAAAACTGTTGCACTTTTGTACACAGAGTTACGTTGTTATCAGCCTCAAATAGACTATTATAAATATAAGATGTTTTATGTAAGCCTCATGGAGATCACAAAGCAAAAATTTATATGAGTTACACATAAGATAAAGAGAAAGGCATGAAAGCATATTACTGTGGAAAATCATCAAATCACAAAAGAAGCCATCAAAAAGGGATGAAAGAAAATAAGGATCTACAAAACACTCAGAAAATAATAAGCAAAATGGTAATAGTACATCTTTACCTATCAATAACTACTTTAAATGTCAATGGACTAAATTCTCCAATCAAAAGACACAGAGTGAGGAGAGAGGTGATGTCGCCCAGATGGTGACTTAAGTCATTCCTGATTTTACTCTCCCTCACAAGAAGAACAACAAACAACTATTCATGGACAAGACACAACTGAGAGAATCCTAAAACACAGAGGTTGAGACCAAGACAACCTGCATTAGAAGGGTAGAAGTGGCCACACACTGACTGCATTGCTCTTCTCCCAGGCTAGCACAACACCATGTGGAGAGGTCTCCCTTGAGCCTGTGATTCCTCTAGTGGGAAAACACAGTCCAGGGGTGACATTCAGCCCCTTTAATGTTGCAGGTTGCTTCATGGGGGCCCCTTCTCTGGTCTCACCCTATGAGGATTGCAGAGTAATCTGTAGGACTCAATCACAGGGAATCTTGACTGTGATGGAGAAGTGGAGAAAGGCTCACAACAAGCAGCACACAGATGATGGAAGAGCAAGTTCCTACCTGCAGAGCCCAAGTAGTAGCCTCAATCAGAAGGTTTGCTCATCTGCAGAAGCAAGTCAGTGGAGCACTTTGAACAGGAAACTCAGCGAGGTGCAGGTCTGCCTGATTAGGGTCCTCAAATGAGTTTTTTGAGTCCTAGAGCCTTGTTTTCCATTGTCCAGGCAAGGGAGATGAGACATAGCCCCACCTGCTGCTACCAAGTGTGACTCTAAGCCCTATCTGACCAGAAGGGCTGGTGAGAACAGCTGGAAGCTGCATAAGCTAGCAATGTTAAAGCCATGAGATAGGCAGGCAGAGCTGACAGTCTGCAAAGAAAAGCCAGTGGCCCTGTTCAGCCAGGGAACTCCAAGCAGATCGGTTTGTGTTAAAACCACAAACACAAGGCCTTACCAGCTTTAGAGATGCTTCTCCTTCTGCACCTGGGCAGGGAAAATATTTCATAGCCTCACTCATTGATGAATACAGTCTTCAGCCTGCCCAACCACAAAAACTAACCAGAGGTCTTGGGAAGCTGTGTAGCCCATTCAACAGCCCTACTTATAGTGGCACTTGAACAGAGAGCACAGTCCATGGCTTTCCCCACCTGCTGAGCAAAATTGGTGGCTTCACCTGACCAGGGAGTATAGTGCACACTTTTTCCTGATTCTGGTTCCCAAAAAAGCCATACAGGCCCTAGATCATGTCCTGGTGCCCTACCAGCCCCACCTACTCCTGAGTACAGCACCCAGTTACAACCATCTAGTAAGCTCACCAGAGAACCCAGGTAATCACAGAGTCTGTTCTATAGCCTCACTTGGACAGGGAACCAAGCCAGCAGTCCTCTCCAACTGTTCTCAGCCAATAGCATGTCCCCCTACCACCAACCTCAGAGCTTGAATGGTTGCCTTGCCTAAAAATAGACACTAATAGGCACCACATGCCCAAGGATACTACCAGCAACCATACCATATACACAAACTGAGATGACTGGTGAGGAACTGTCTCTGCCAAAGCAAACCTGTAATTTTTGCAAGAGAGGTCTGCTTACTCAAATGTGCAGATGCCAAAGTAAGGAATCAAGCATCATGAAAAGCCAGGTTAATATGACATCAAAGGAAACAAGTCTCCAATAACTAATAACAAAGAAATGGAGATCTATAAACTGTCAGACAAAGAATTCAGAATAATCCTTTTAAATTAGTTTACTGAATTACAAGAACACACAAACAGACAACTAAATGAAAGTAGGAAAACAATGCACCAACAAAATGAGAAGTTCATCAAAGAAATAGTAACCATTAAAGCAAGCAAACAGACAAATAGATAGAAATCCTAAAGTTTAAAAATACAATGACTGCTCTGAGCAATAAAGAGCTTCAAAGGCAGACTCAGTCATGCAGGAGAAAGAATTAGTGGCCTGGAAGATAGGGAATTTGCAATGATCCAATCAAAGGAGTAAGAAGAAAAAAGAATGAAAGAGAGTGAAGAAAGCCTACAGGACTTATAGGATACATTGAAAAGAAATAATATTTGCATTATGGGAATTCTAGAAGGAGAAGAGGAAGGAAGAAGGAGAGAAAGTATATTCAAAGCAATAATAGTGAAAACTTCTCAAACCTTGGGAGAAAAATGTACATCCAGATCCATAAGGCCCAAAGGACCCCAAATAGATTGAACTTGAATAAGGCTACACTGAGAAACATGATAATTAAATTTTCAAAAGTCAAAGACAAAGAAAGAATTTTAAAAGCATCAAAAGAAAATAAAGAAGTAACATACAAGGGAACTCCCATAAGAGTGTTGATGAATTTCTCAACAGAAATTTTCAAGGCAGGAAAGAATGGGATAGTATATTCCAAATATTGAAACAAAAAAATGTCAACCAAGAATTATGTACCTGGCAAAGCTGTCCTGAGATGAAGGAAGGATAAAGACTCCCAAACAAACAAAAGCTGAGGGAATTCATTACCGCTAGCCTTATGTAACAAGAAATGATAAAGGGAGTTCTTTGACTGGAAATAAAAAGATACCAATTAACACCACAAAAACATAAGAAAATAGCATAAAATTCATTGTTAATGGTAAATATTTAGTCAAAGTTAGATTCTGTAATATAGTAATGGTGAATAATTGACATAATTCTAATTCAAAAGTTAAAAAACAAACATAGTAAAAATATCCATAAACACAATAATCTGTTATTAGTTACAAAATATAAAAAATATATAAATTTTGATTTCAATAACCTAAAATATGGGAGAGAGCAGAAGCAAAACCATAAAGTTTAGGGATTCTATTGAAGTTGTTATCAGTTTAAAATAGGGTGCTATAATTTTAAGATATTTTATGTAAGCCTCATGGTAAGGAAAATACTTGTAGTAATTACACAAAAGAACATGATAAAAAAGTACAAGCAAATGATACCAAAAGACATCAAAACACACAAAAAGACAGCAGGATAAGAAATAAGAAACAAGAGATCTATAAAACAACCAGAAAACAATTAACAAAATGGCAGTAGCAAGTCTTTTTCTATCAATAATTACTTTAAATATAAACTAAATTCTCCAATCAAAAAATATAAAATGACTGATAATATTAAAAAAAAACAAGATCCAATGATATTCTTCCTACAAGAGACTCACTTTAGCCTTACAGATGCACATAGACTGAGAGTGAAGGGATGGAAAAAGATATTCAAGCAAGTGATAACCAGCAAAAAGCAGAGGTAGCTATACTTATATCAGACAGCAGAGACTTACAGCAAAAATGGTTAAAAAAAGACAAATAAGGTGACTGTATAATGATAAAGGGGTCAATCTATCAAGAAGATATAACAATTTTAAATATTTGTGTGCCCAACATTGGAGCACCTAAGTATATACAGTAAAAACTAATAGAGCTAAAACGAGAAATAAACAGCTATACAATAATAGTTGGAGACTGTAATACTCCACTGTCAGTAATGGATAGTCCATCTAGATGGAGAATCACAAGGAAACAGTGTATTCGAACAACACTATATACCAAATGTACTTTACAGATATATACAGAACATCTTACCTGACAACAGCAGAATATACATTCTTCTCAAGCACACATGAAACATTCTCTAGGATAGACCATATATTAGACCACAAAACAAGATTTAGAAATTCAAGAAGATTTAAATCATACAAAGTATCTTCTCTCACCATAATGGTATAAAATTAGAAATCAATAACAGGAAAAATGAAAAATTCAAGAATATGTGGAATTAACCAACACACTCATTAGCAACCAATGGATCAAAGAAGAAATTAAAGGAGAAATCAAAAAGTTTGTTGAGACGAGTGAAAACGGAAACACAACATACCAGAACTTATGGGATGCATCAAAAGCAGTTCTAAGAGGGAAGTTCACAGCAATAAACACCTACATTAAGAAGTAAGGAAGTTCTCAAATATATAACCTAAATCTATGCTTTAAGGAACTGGAAAAAGAAGAACAAACTGAGCCCAAAGTCATCAGAAGGAAGGAAATAATAAAGATTAGAGCAGAAATAAATGAAATAGAGGACAAGAAAGCAATAGAAAAATTAATCTAAGAGTGGCTTCTTTGAAAAGATAAACAAAATTGACAAAGCTTTAGCTAGAATAACCAAGGAAAAAAGATAGGACCCAAATCAACAAAATTATAAATGAAAAAGGAGATTTTTTAACTGATGGCACAGAAATACAATGGATCATAACAGGCTAGTATTAACGACTATATGCTAAAAACTGGACAACTTAGAAGAAATGGAAAAATTCTTAGAAGCATATAATCTACTGATACTGAATATGGAAGAAATAGAAAATCTGAATAGATCAGTTACTAGTAAGGAAATTGAATCGGTAAGCAAAAATCTCCCAGTAAAGAAAAGCCCAAGACCAGACGGCTTCAATAATAAATTTTACCAAACATTTAAAGAATTAACACTAATCACCAATACTTCTCAAACTCTTTCAAAAAACCAAAGAGGAGGGAACACTCCTAAACTCATTTTATGAGGCCAGCATTATCCTGATACCAAAACCAGACAAACACATTACAAGAAAAGAAAACTGCAGACCAATATCTCTCATGAACACAAATATAAAAATCCTCAACAAAATATTAGCAAATCAAATCCAACAATGTAAAAAAAGAAGTATACACCATGACCAAGTGGGATCTGTTCCATGTATGCAACACTAGTTCAACATTTGAAAATCAATTACTATAATCCATCACATCAATAGGCTAAATAAGAAAAATCACATGATCATATAAATAGATACAGAAAAAGCATTTGAAAAAATCCAACACTCATTCATGATAAAAACTCTTAGTAAAATAGGAATAGAGAAGAACTTCCTCAACTTGATAAAGAATGTCTACAAAAAACCTACAGCTAACATTATACTTAATGGTAAAAAACTAAAAACTTTCTCACTAAGACCAAAATACAAGGCAATAATGTCCCCTCTCATCACTCTTTTTCAACATTGAACTGGAAGTTCTAGCTAATGTAATAAGACAAGAAAAACAATAAATGTATACACATTTTGAAGAAAGAAATAAAATTGTCTTTGTTCACAGATAACATGATCATCTGTATAGGAAATGTGAAAGAAGAGATTTTAAAAAACTGAAACTAGTAAGTAATTATAGCAAAATTGTGGGATACAGGTTAATATACAAAAGTCAGTCACTTTCCTATACAACAGCAATGAACAAGTCTAATCTGAAATGAGAAACAATACTATTTACTTTAACATCCAACAAGTGAAATATTTAGGTATAAATCTAACAAAATATGTACAAAATCTATATGAGGAAAATTTAAAAACTCTGATGAATGAAATCAAATAAGAAGTACATAAGTGGAAAGTTACTCCATATTTATGGATAGGAAGACTCAATATTGTCAAGATATCAGTTGTTGCCACTTGATCTATACATTCAATGCAATCTCAACCAAAATTAAAGCAAATTATTTTGTGGATATCAACAAACTGTTTCTACAGTTTATATGGAGAATCAAAAAACCCAGAATAGCCAACACAATATTGAAGGAGAACAACATTAAAGGACTGACACTCTCTGACTTCAAGACCTACTATAAAGCTACAGTAATCAAGACAGTGTGGTATTGCTGAAAGAATAGACAGATCAATGGAACAAATTAGAGAACATAGAAATAGACCTTCATAAATATAGTCAACTGATCTTTGAGAAAGGAGCAAAGCCAATATAATGGAGCAAAGATAGTGTTTTCAACAAACGATGCTGGAACAAGTGGACATCTACATATAAAAAAAGAATCTAAATCTAGACCTTACATCCTTCCCAAAAATTAACTCAAAATGAATCACAGACCTAAATATAAATTGCAAAAGTATAAAACTAGAAAATAACAGAGGAGAAAACTTAGATGACATTGGTATGCCAATGACCTTTTTCAAAATCTAGATGACATTGGTATGCCAATAACTTCTCAAAAATTTACTTATTGAAATACAGTTGACGTACAATATTGTATTAGTTTCAGGTTTATGATATAGTGACTCAACATTTATTTAAGATTACAAAATGACCACCCTGATAAAAATAACAACTTCTGCCTTCATAAGAATTTATTACAATACTGCTGACTATATTCCCTATGAAATACATTACATTTCCACGACTTATTTATTTTATGACTGGAAGTTTTTGTCTCTTATTCATTTCACCTATTTCACCCTTCCCTCCTCCCCCCACCCCTGCCCCTGGCAACCAGTTTTCTTCACATCCTCGCCAACACTTGTTATTTGTTGTCTTTTTGATAATAGCCATTCTCACAGGTGTGAAGTGATATCTCACTGTGGTTTTAATTTGCATTTCCCTGATGATTAGTGATGTTAAGCACCTTTTCATGCACCTGTTGGCCATCTGTATATCTTCTTTGGAAAAAATGTCTATTCGTATCCTCTTTCCATTTTTAAGTGGATTATTTGATTTTTTGCTATTAAGTTGTATGAGTTCTTTATATATTTTAAATATTAATCCCTTATCAAATATTTCATTTGCAAATATATTCTCCCATTCAGTTGGTTGCCTTTTTTGTTGTTGTTGATGGGCAATGACTTTTTAGATACAACACTAAAGCACAATTCATGAAAAGAATAATTGATAAATTGGACTTCATTAAAATTAAAAACTTCTGCTCTGAGAAAGATAATGTCAAGAGAGTGAGAAGACAAGCCACAGACTGGGAGAAAATATTTTCAATAGACACATCTGATAAAGGACTGTTATTCAAAATATACAAAGAACTCTTAAAACTCAAGAAAAAGAAAACAAACAATCTGATTAAAAGATGGACCAATGTCCTCAACAGACATCCCAACAACGAAGATATACAGATGGGAAATATCTATAGGGAAAATGCTCAGCATTATATGTCCTCAGGGATACAAATTAAAACAACAATGAGATACACAGCAATGAGATAACACAATTTTGGCCTATAAGAATGGCCAAAATCTGAAATACTGAAAACACCAAATGCTGACAAGAATATGGAGCAACAGGAACTCTCAGACATTGCTGGTGGGAATGCAAAATGATACTGCCACTTTGGAAGACAGGTTGGCTGTTTTTTACAAAACTAAAATACTTTTACTATACAATCCAGCAATCATGCTTGTTGGTATTTACCCAAAAGAGTTGAAAACTTACGTCCACACAAAAACAGGCACACGGATGTTTGTAGCAGCTTTATTCATAATTGCTAAAAATTGAAAGCAAACAAGATGTCCTTCAGTAAGTGAATGTATAAATAGACTGTGGCAAACAATGGAGCATTATTCAAGACTAATAGGAACTGAGTTATCAAGCCTTGAAAAACCATGGAGGAACCTTAAATACACATTATTAAGTGAAAGAAGCCAATCTGAAAAGGCTACATACTGTATGATTTCAATTGTAGAACACTGAAAAAGGCAAAATTATAGGGACAGTAGAAAGATCAATGGTTGAGGAGGAGGAGAGGATGAATAGGCAGAGCACAGAGGATTTTTAGGGCAGTGAAAACACCCTGTATGATACCGTAATGATGGATCCCTGTCACTATACATTTGTCCAACCGAATAGAATGTACAACACTAGGAGCAAACCATAATGTAATTATGATGTGTCAATCTAGGTTCATCAGTTGTAATAAATGTACCATTCTGGTGGAGGGTGTTGATGATGGAAGAAGCTATGCATGTCTGGAGGTGGAGGAAATATGAGAAATCTCTCTACATTTCTCTCAATTTTGCTAATAACTTTAAACTATTCTTTAGAAAAGTCTTAAAAATCTATAAGCATATTGTAATACTAAGAATATCTGTTTTAAGTTCTTCACCTGATAATTCCATCACCTCTGTCATTTATGGGTATGTTTCTAATGACTAGATGTTACCTAGTTATGAGGCACAATTTGCTGCATCTTTGCATGTCTAATAATTTTTGTTCAGTGCTGGACATTTTGTCATTATATTGTTGAGTATTTGGAATTAGTCATATCACTTTAAAGAGTGTTAAAGTTTGTTTAATCAAGGAATTAAGGTGTTTGTGAATTAGGTTGGTCCGTTCTAGACTTTTAACCTTTGTTAAGGTGGGTCTACTGTAACCTTTACTCTAGCACTCTTTTAGCCATACTGCTAATAAGTGACATTTTTTGGATTTCTATTGATTATTTGGTGTGTTTAGTGTGGTTTATTTTGTCTAGCCAGGCAGAAGTCAAACACCTCCCAGCCCTGTGTGAACTCTGGGAATTGCTTACCTTGTAACTCCTCAGAAGTTGTTCTTTTTCTGACATGATGGAATTTCTGCCTATGTAGGTGCAAATTCGTATTCAGTCAAACATTCAAGAAGATACTTATGAAAATTTCTGAAGTCTTTTCTGTGTATATCTCTCCTTTTTGATATTCTGCTTCACTAATATCATTCACCTCTGTTTCCCCGGACTTTATTCTCTGTCCACTCAACTCAACAAGTCTGTTCTGCTCTGCTTAAATTCCCCTCCCTGGCTTGTGGTTCAGAAAAATGCCTTCAGTATAAAGCTGGGGCATTCTGAGAGCTGATATCATTGGTTTTCCTTCTCTCTTGGGTCACTGTCACAACAGAGACAGTGGACACAAAGCACCACTTTATGACTTTCTGGATTTGTATGACAGGAGTGTGTCTAATCCTCGTTAATGCCTCCTGGCCCAAAGCAGAAACTTTACTGAGTATTGCTGAAATTAATTAGTTTATAAATGAATTAATGAGAATTTTTTTGTTAGTATATTGAATTTGAAGTGTTTGTGGGATATCCACTTGACGATAACCATCAAACAACTGAATATTTAACAACTCATGACAGTCATGTGGACAGGATGTATATTGCAGAATTATTTTCATAGACCTGAAAGTTTATGGCAGAGGAGTAGAAGCAAGAACAACTATAGCCAAGTGTTAAATAAATTTCTGGGTGTTAATGAGTGTTTACAAGTGATGAAGTAGTGACTACATTTTATGAAATAAATTTTATAAATTTTGCCAGAAGAATATGCATATGATGTTGGAGGAGATAGAAGTTTGGAGGAAAATATTACCTGCCGTGTCATAAATCATTCAAATTAGTAGTTATCTGTGTTCCCCAATTGAGATTAGATAATCTTTATTTACATTCTGGATCTCATTCCCAGTTTTTATGGATATGTTCCTCTGGAACTTAACCAAGCTAGAAAAGAAACAGATGAATAAAATGAGATAAGATAAAATTGCATTTATACCCTACAGAACTCAAATGATATAGACATGCCCAATACATATAAAAGGATTTGAAATGCTTTGAGTGGGTATAAAGTATTGTCCGGGATCAATTTTAAGATATGGGACAAAAATATAGTAACCAACAACTAAAAATAGGTAGCTTTTTTCTATCTTTCCATTTTCTTTTCTTTTTTTATTATTAATATATACATATATCCTATTTAACCCCAGAAGTTTTCTTAAGGATCAGACATTATAGTTTATTATTGGTATGAAAATCAGTGTCAAAGGAGTTTAACCAAATGAAGAGATTATGTTTTTAGTTAGTGGTGGAGCCAGAACTAGGCAGGGCTGAATCCTTCTATCTTCCAGTTCAGATCTCTTTTCCTGAGTAGGCACATGCCTACAACTGGCTATCTATTGTGTTGTCACTGAGATTTAGGGGTTTATCTTTCACAGCAGCAAGTGCTGCCTTAATTAATAAAGGTCTATAACTTTGTTTAAAATAATAATCCAGGGGCATCTTTTAATAGGCTAAGAATAGAGGCCACTGGGAAAATGGATGCACAAAACTGTATGCTCAAAAGAGACACTCTTCTATATATGCATTCCCTTTTGTGCTTTGTCTGAATCTCTCTCAATCATAAGGATGGGATACTGGCTCAGGCAGGGATGGTTTCTACATGACCCGGGGTAGAATTTGTAATCTTTATTCAACACACAGAAGATGCTGAAATTGGAACGGAGAGATAAGCCAAAATCTATGCAGGAAAGCATAATTTTGTACTTGAGGGAAGAATATGTAGGAACAATAGACAAAACAGACAAGAGCAGTAAGTGTGAATGTGGTAGGTGGGGTGAACTAAATAGTCTCCTTGAGCAAAGAGAAGTCATCAGGGTCTTAAATTTTTCTTTATGAGCCATCTGGGGCATGGTACACAGGTGGGTTTTTTTCTTCACCCCATTTTAGAGAGAAGATATCTATAACATATTTCTTGATGTTAATAGCCATTAACACTATCTCCAGTCTTCTGAAAATAACCTCTGAGAACAATTATTCATCATCCTTTCCTATAAAAAAATTGGTCATCCATTCTCATTAGCAACCAGTCCTAGTCACTCAACATTACCCAAGGAAGCCAGTTAAGACAAACTGCACAAATGGTTGGTGTGGACTGAGCCTCCACATTAATTTTTCCTTGTATTGGAATTTGCTCACCTAATTTAATTGTCTCCCTTAACACAGTCATCTATCTGGGTTCATTGACTGGTCTGGGTTTACACAGGTTATATGAAAGATAAAGGTCAGATACACACCAGCCTGCTAGAACCACATTTATTAACCACAGTCTCCCAGTCCCCAGCCCCACCTGCCTTGCTGACTTTCAACATCATCAGTGTCATCTGGAGCAAGAGAGCAGTAAATTAAATGTGACAGAACATGAAACGAGAGCCAAGAATAAAGCCACAGATTAGTGATAGATGATGCTAAGTTCAACCTTATTAGCCTTTGAAAAACCACACTGCTCTTCCAAGCCAGTATCTAAACCTTGTTATATACAGAGCACCTAGACAGTCCAATTGCTGCTAATTTTAATCAGAGGATGACAAAGAGGCAATTAGATGTGGCTTAGAGATGAAGATGAAGTCCTTCCTCAAGGGGATTTGCTGCTGGCTGAGATTTCAGCCCATAAAGTTTTGAAAATTCTTTCTTCACTCTCTGCCTTGGAGCCTTGCTAATTTTATACCACCAGCCTTTAGACTTTGATTTTTTTTTTTTAAGATTCACATGTATGCATTCATACAGCAAGACATCCTCAAGAAAGAAAATATCAAAAGTAGCTGCAGTGCAAAGAAGGGACCAGACTGTTCTCCACTAGTTTCATCAAACTATAACTTTGATGCTGCCCTTTGGGGCAGGATCTTTCTTGGAGGCCAACAGCAGATAGATAGAATTGGGACACATCACAGGATGTAGATCTGTGAGATGTGGTTGGTACTCAGAAATTACTATTAGGATGATGGGGCTATATTTGGCTACCTTTCTCTCTGTTAATATTGTGGGAAGTGGCAAGCCATTCAAGGGACAAGGGTGAGGATATTGCGAGGTTGGGAGAACTGACTCAATATCACAAAGTCCTAAAGGCTAGAGAGAACCAAGAGGGTTAATCCAAGATGTCAAAAGTCAACTTAATGAAGGGGCTGGCCCCGTGGCCGAGTGGTTAAGTTCGCGTGCTCTGCTGCAGGCGGCCCAGTGTTTCGTCGGTTCGAATCCTGGGCGCGGACATGGCACTGCTCGTCAGATCACGCTGAGGCGGCGTCCCACATGCCACAACTAGAGGAACCCACAACGAAGAATACACAACTATGTACCGGGGGGCTTTGGGGAGAAAAAGGAAAAAAAAAAAAAAGTCAACTTAATGAAGGCAGATAATGAGAATGATTCTTGAGAAGACCAGAGCATGCCTTGCAGCATGCCCTAGCTGGCAAGACAATAGTGTATATCAAACCCATAAGGTCAGGAGATTCTGGAAATGCAATTTTTACGTAGAAATCAAAATTAATTCTACATAGCACCTGAGTCTATTTCACCTCCTATAAAATATATGCTTTTGATCTAGTTAAAAACAGTACTGGGAAAACAAGAAAGTTTTGTTCTCTCAGCATACTGCATATTGTGAAGAACAGCAGAGAAAGGAAAAGCCATTGAATGACAAGAATAGAAGAAACTCAATCTCACAGCATACGCAGAAGGAAAAACCTGCACTCTCGGCCATCAGGAGTAGAACCAGAGGAGCTAGAAGTCTGGAATTAAAAAACCCAAAGAACAGGAGGAGACCCTGGCACAGTGTTCAGGATACTGAATTAAAGTCTTGCTAAGAGCAGGCTCCATGGACCAGTAGCATCTGTATCACCTGGGAGCTGGTTAAAGACGCAGAGACTTAGGGCTCACCCTCCTTAGTGAAGCAGACTCCACATTTCAAGAAGACGATCTGAAAGTCTGTAAGATTTGGGAAGCACTGTATTCAAGAACTGCATCAGAAAGAGCAGACTGAGCCTGAACTTATAGCCGTCCCCAGAAATACTTGAGCGGGTGAGAGAGCAACCTCTGCCTCTGGGCTAAAAGTCTAAACTTTCTGTAAAGAGCGTGAACTACCTGGCTGGGTAGGGTTTGGGACCTGAGAAAGAAGCAGGACAGTGTTTTGGTAATTGTGGCCTTCCATGATAGACAAGGAGGAGAGACCAAGAAAGATATCCTGCTCAGGAGGAAATATTCTCAAGACCACATGCCTTTCCCACAGAGTCACGCTCTGCCTGCTCCTGGTCCACACCTTGAAGTGAATCCTGGTTGTCCACATGCCCCAATCACTGATAAAGACCCCACTGTTGGCTGCTGGAGGAAACAAAGCTCCACAGCTCCAAAGAAGACCAGGGCCAGCTGCTTTTACCAATTCACCCAGCTCTTCCTTCATAATTATAAAAAAGACAACCAAAGTCACCAAATGTGAACACAAACATTGTAAAGAGAATTATAATAAAAATACTTAACAGCTAATGTGTCATAGACTCCAACAACTTAACACATGTACTAGCTAGAAACATCCAGAATTGCCACATTGAGGCCAAATGGCAGAGTGTTATTTCGTTTCTTTTCTTTTTTTTTTTTGTTGGTGAGGAAGATTGGCCCTGAGCCAACATCTGTTGCCAATATTCCTCTTTTTCTTTTCCTTCCCAAAGCCCCAGGACATAGTTGTATATCATAGTTGTAGGTCATTCTAGTTCTTCTACGTGGGACTCCATCACAGCATGGCCTGACGAGATGCCTGCAGGTCTGCGCCCATGATCCAAACTGGTGAACCTCAGGCTGCCTGAAGCAGAATGCACGAACTTAACCACTCAGCCATGGGGCCAGACCTAGAGTGCCATTTCTAACCTCGAAAGAGAACAGCCAAAACCAATGTTTCTCAACTGCTGATTAGAATCACCCAGAGGGTTTGTGAAAACACAGCATGCTGGGTCACATCCAGAGTTCTGCTTCAGTGGTTCTGGGGCAGGGCTGAGAAATTTTCATTTTTAGCAAGGTCCCAAGTGATGCTGATACTACTGTCCCACGAACCACACTTTGAGATCCACTGGCCAATACCATTAAGCAGGGCAATCCACCTGGGAATAAAAAGAGGAACTATTCAGAAAGTAGATGAACAGATCTAGGTACGAGAATATAAAATGTCTCTAGACATTGCCAAATGTCCCCAGGGAGTCAGGGGAGCACACGGCCCCCAGTTGAGAACCACTGATTTCATCCAATTACTTGTGAGGATAATGGGGCCAACATCATCAGTCTAAACCAGGGGTTTGCAAACTTCAGCATGTCTCTGAATCACCTAAAGGGCTTGTTAAAACAAGGGTTATGGGTTGTCCCTCAGGTTTTCTGGTTCCCAGGTGGTGCTCATGCAGCTGGTCTATGTGCCACAGTTTGAGAAACACTGGTTTAGTCCATCCAGGGCTTCAACCAACCAGTTTTTACTCCCTGGGCTGCAGTCAGGGCTTCCTTCCCTGGAAGCATTTGGATTCAAGATGGAGGATAGTTCTCCGTATATAATTTGTGTCCTGTTAGAAATAGAAAAGGGGTGTGAATGTTATTAGGTAAGCAACCAACAGGTTCTGCTACACTTCACATTCACAGGGCTATGCTGATCAATGGACCTCAGCGATCAGTGGTAGAGTGGAGCGTGAGAGGAAGATACAGGAGATCAGAGCAATAATTTTGATTGTGTGAGGTAGGATACTACCAGGAAATCCTGCTGCAGAGACCTGTGAAGGTGGGATTGGAGAATGAAGTTCAGGGCTAAGACTTCTATTGTCCCTTCTCTCTGCTTCTGGTCCTGCACCCTGATCCTGCACTTCACCATCCTTCAGTTTTAGGCTTTTCCCATCTTTTAGCCAGCCACAACTAAGAAAGGAGTTGGAGATAGAGAGACCTGGGAGCTGGCTAAGGATGACCACAAGTCCATTATCCCACACAGTTGTGTGGAACAGAGGAAGTGGAAGAGAAGGGTGTGAAGAATGAGTGATCAGTACACAGCTACCTTTTAATACACAGTTAACATTGCCAATTACAAAATATTGTCCAATACAAGTCTTGGAGCTTAATTCAATCGTATTACTCTTCTTGTACTTCTTTTTGTGGGTGGGAGAGGGGCAGGTGGGTCATAGTGATGGTCAGAAAGGAAGCATGCAGAATGGATTTAGCATAGAGAGAGGCAAGCATTCCCTTCCCTTAGAATTAAGTTTCCTTCCTTGTCATACAAGAGCCCTTCCTCCGGGATCGCCTCTCTGTTTCTAAGCCAGACCTCACTTTTCTTTATGGCTCTATTTCAACTCTACCTGCTCGACGTTCGTCTCATCCCAACCCCATTGAAATATCATTTTACTCTTTCCTAACTCCTTTGTATATTTAATTCTGTGCTGTTTTTTCATGTTTCATCATTACTTTTTTTCAGGTGAGAATTCTGCTTTCTCCAACAAAACTTCAGGTAAAGTTCCTCCAGGAGTACAATAGAGTTATTTTTCTACTTGTTACCCTCATTCCGGGCCAATGCACTATATTCAAGCGCCACACCCATCCCTGCAGTGACAGTGAGGCACCGAATAAAACATGGGAATCGAGGACAAAGTTATGCTGCAACTACGCCATGAGTCCTTCATTCCTTCACTTACCTGTGTGACCTTGGACAGTTTAATCTGCCTCTCTGCATTAGTATTCTCTTTTACTGGAAAGAGGATAACGATTCTTTTCAGAATCAGATATGATATATGCAGAAGGTGTGGTCCTGAGTCTTCCAAAAAGTAAGACAAAATAAATGTAACAATTATTATCATTATTACAAGATCAACATATGGATACACCCTTTGTTTACAAGCTGGCTCCACACTGACACAAGCCAGTGTACACTTCCCACTCTGTCCTTACTCTCCTCGCTCCCAGACACCCACCTCACAGCTCATTTCCATTATAAATCTGCCCATTCCATCACACATACCTCTGTCTTTTTCTTGGCTATTTCTAATGTGTATTTTCCCTTTATTCTGCAAATGGATCCCTATGTGGGCCTTTTCTGATATCATGCCCCCCAGTTGGGTTCAGTCCACCACCCTACCACTATGACTCCTCTATCTGAAAATCCCTGAAGGCAGTGTTCACAATAAAATCAGCCCATCTTGAAAATGGGACCCCAAGTCCCTAAGTATCCTCAAGTTACTTCTGACATCACGATAAAAGTTTCTTCCAACTCTTAACTTAGTTAAGGAAATTGAAGCCCAGACAGTAAGGCAGAATATGTGAGCTGAGGCACTGAGTTTGCCTTCTGGAAGGTCAACTCCCTCACAAATGCAAACCTCTTTCAACTTCTCCATCTTCCATTACTCTCCTATTCTTTACTGAAAACCATTGCTAGAATGTGTTTGGACTCAGCAAGTGAGCTACTATTTTTGTCCATGGCTAATTTCTATCATTAAGGTTGGGCTTCTGTTGGTAGGTTCTTAATCAGGTCTCGCACCACACATGGTAGATCAATCCATGTGGTTTCACAGGAAGTGGGAGGTCTGTGGTGCAGTTAGAACATGGTGTCGGCATGTTCTAGCTCCTGTTCTGTGGCCAGAAATGAAGAAACATATACTCTATATGACATTTCCAACTTTGCAAATCTCTCAGCCTTCCAACTTAGCTAGATGATGTTTCTCTACCTGAAATATTCAGAACTCTGGGAATCTAGAATTTAGGTCAAACATAAATCTCTGAAGATTTAAAGAGGATCGCAGTGTTTCCATACACTTTGGCTCATGGATTTTGATTATAGGAGAGTTCCTCAGGCCTTCACCCATATAATCCATTTACTCTTTCTTAGATACTCTTCTAATAAACTTGAGTATCTGGCATCACAGTCCATGCCCAGGTAGAAACAGCAGATTAGAGGAGATAATGATCTTCTTAGAAGTTTTTCCCCTAACAACAAGAAAAGACAGCTGTCAGGAAAGTAAGACATCAGAATAACAGTAAAAATAAGGCACAAGAAGGCAACATCCATACCAGTGACAGTGGTTATATTCAGAAGCTTTTCCAGTCCCACTGTCCTTCCTTTCAAACCTCATTTTTGTTACGATTACGCTTGCCCTGCCTGTCTTCCTTCATGATAACTGATTCTTGGAAGTGTTAATAGAGTTATCTTCCTGTGAAAGAATTCATAAGCTATACTTACTTTAATGCCTCTCTTGCACTGCTTTTGCCTTCAAGACACTGCTTTAAAATGTAACTGAAGTTTGTTTGTTTTTTTTAGTTTTTATTTTTTTGGTGAGAAAAATTGGCCCTGAACTAACATCTGTGCCAATCTCCTTCTATTTTATATGGAACCCTGCCACAGCATGGCTTGATGTGTGGTGCTAGGTCTGCGCCCAGGATCCAAGCCTGCGAACCCTGGGCCACCAAAGCAGAGTGCTTGAACTTAACCACTTCGCCACTGGGCCAGCCCCTGAAATTTGGCCAACAGATCAGGAAATGACTGCCATTGAAACAACAGTTTGTTACTCACAGTTCCCAAGAGGAGGGGACATGCCACACCATGCGGGGCCACGTGGGGAGGCACTAGGGTTGGTTAGGAGGCAGAGGGAACAAGAGGAAACATGAGCAAGAGGCTTTATTGTAGTTTTCATAGGAAGGAATGGGTGAGGTAGCGTCAGAAGCTGAGCAGGATTAGAATAGGTAGATTGAATAATTCCAGCAGGCTCTGAGATACAGTGATCCCTAGTTGTCTGGTAGCTGGCCCTGGAGTGATTCGGAGAAGGGATATAGTGTCCTGGACTGCAGGAGGCTGATAAAAGGAGATGGGGGGAGTATGAACTTGAGATAGCTGGACTGCATATCAAAGGCATGCTCACAGGCAAGTGTTTACTATCTCTAGGAATTAGCTATCCCTGGGAGGGGCAGTCTCTCCCGGATGTCAAAGCATCATAAAATATAGAAAATAAGAAATGTCATTAGTACAGACACAAGGCTTCTTCATTAGGATCTGAAGCCATTTACACTGCCTCTGCATGTCTCCCCTAGCCTCGTCTCCAGCCAGTCGACAGCACACCCTGGGTTCCAGCCGCACAGCTCTCCTCCACCTACTGCAGGCCTCCCATGCTCCTCCCACCTCTGTGGCTTTTCATATATTGTTCCACGTGTTGGAAATTCTTTTCCTCACTTTCTTCACCTAGTGGACATCTGGAGCCTTAAGAAAACCTGCTCAAATTCTCTGAGTCCCTTTGGTCCATGTACATATTCTTTCCTGTCACCTTGCATTCAATTTGGTTTATATCTCAATTGTATTTAGCACTTAAGTTGCACATCATTTATCTACCATGTGTGTCTCCACCATGAAAATAGGAGCCCTATAAGTAGGGACCGCCTCATATGTCCTTGTCTCCTCATGGACCAGCTTATGCATTAGACATCAAAGGCACACACTAATGCTGCTTGAGCCCTTTCATGTAGAGGCAAGCAGCCAGACAAACTTAAACAGCTTCCAAAATTATTATCATGTTGAGGTAAAGCTGCTTGGCTTGACGGCAGGACTTAAATTCAGAGGCAAGTTGTCTGATAGGAGTAGGATTTATTAGTGAAGCCAAAAATCATCATTAATCTTAGGAGTTTGATTGGTTTGGATTTTGGAAAGCTGATTTTTCAGAATGAAGCTCTAGTTTCTCCCGATTTCGTAGTTCAACTAAAATGTACATGCCTTGCTTAAAGACAAGAAGCAGAGAGGTTTGCTTTAAGTGTATGTTGAAGCTTTTGGAACCAACGCTCAGCTTCATTCAAATTATGAGGTGAGAGAAGTTTAGCTTTCAGCTGGATGAAGAATTCTGGGGATCACTGAGCAGCAGAGAGAGGGTGATTTGGAGTGGCATCAGGCTTTCCCATCACCACTGAAATCATACCACGTGGAGAGAGTCTAATTTTGCCTTTGAATTATTGAGCATAAAATACTTTTGAGCATAAAGTAGCCACCTGCCATTAATCCTCCTTAGCTCCTCCTGAGATCTGTTGATGGAATGTGGATGACAAACAATATTGTCAGGAAGGCGTTATATCGTCTTGTGTTTGCTCAAATGGGGTCCTTTCTTCAGCCTGGTTTATATGAGATTCTCTGCAATGCAGTTTACAAACCCCTCTTCACCTAAGAGACAAATGCTGACCCTGCAGGATCAGAGTGCTCATTTCTATAAAAGTGTCAAGGAACTTTACACACACCATGTGCACACATGTGTATGTATGTATGCATGCATGTGTGTATTATGAATGGATTATATAGACGTATACACACATACGACAGAGAGAAAGAGAGAGAGAGAGAAAGGGGAGCTATAAGCACATATCTTCTTTAGGTTATAAATCTATTCAAAGTAACTTGAAACATTCTCAAACCAATCTGCTCTTCTATAACCTAAAAGAAAGCGATGCGATGTTTGAAATAGAGCGTAAAAGAAATTTGAAAACATTCAAAGTGATGAAGTCTGTAGAGTTTGTCTTTCTTCATGAGATTCTCACAGATCAAGAGAGGGCAACCACATGGGGATGGAGAACATCCTATTGGCAAGAATGACCTTCACGCAAAAAGAAGACCCTGCCTTATGTTGTGAAGCTCACTCTGCCGGTTGTGGCATTTGACATTCACCTCCAGCTGCCTCCAAGGCCACAGCGTCCCCAGCCCGTGAGAGTCCTACTTGGTCTGACACTATGCTGAGTCAAGAGCAAATGGCCCGTTGTTTTATGGTTGCTCTTCCGTAAAGCGCTTCTAAGTGCAAGTGATTTGTGAGAACAAAAGGAGATAATTAAGTGCTGGAATAGATTTGATTTATTAAGCATGGGATTATTTCTGACATTTATAGTGTGACTCAAAGAGAATCCAGAGCTGGAAACTGTGTACTCGTTACTTTGCATGATATTTATATAAGAGAGGGAGACACGACCTGGGGCAAATGTGACAAACTGGAAGCTTGTCTCCAGTCCTCCTCTCCCTGGGAGTTCGTGTCAGCTCCATCCCACTCCATCATGAGCTCTGCGCAAGAGCCAAGGTCGCCATTTGCTTTCTCCACACCAACCAAATCAAAACATTATTCTCACTTCTTTCTTTATTCTTCTCTTGAAAGAAAAATTTCAAAAATAAAAACAGTATGAAGAATACCCATATACCATTTACCCAGATTGACCTATTGTTAACATTTTACCTCATTTGGTTTATCGTCTGATTAATCTATCTGCTTGTCTATCTATCAATCTATCTACCTAATTTGAGTGCAAGTTAAATACACTGATCTTTTTCCCTAAATACTTCGGTGTGGATTTCCTAATAATAGGGATAGGCTCCTATGCAACCACAGCACAATTGTCCACTTCAGTGCATTTAACATTGTACCATACTTTTATCTAACCTACTGTTCTGATTTAATTTTATCAGTTGACCCAATAATGCCCTTTATAACATTATTCCTCTCTGGTTCAGCATTCAGTTTAGGGTCAGTCACTCCATTTAGTTGTGATATCTCTTTGCCCTTTTTTTATCTAGAATATTTCCATAGTATTTCTTTGACATTTGTGACATTGTCATTTTTGAAGAATACAATCTCTCCTTTTTGATTAGAAGCAATGTTTCTCATTCCATATTGGTTTGATGTTTCTTCACTATTAGATTAAGGTTAGGCATTTTTGGAATACTGCACAGTTGGTGTAGTGTTCCTCTCAGAGTAGCGCACCTGTACATCATCTGGTCTTTGTAGGTGATGCTAATTTGGATCATCAATCAAGGAGTTTACCAATTTCTCCACTGTAAAATTATTGTTTTCCTCTCCCCACACACACAGCTAATAAGCAGTCTGTAAGAAAGACATTTTACGACTATACAAATATCCTGCTCCTTGTCAAAATTTCCCTATATTTGACATCCATTGATGATTCTTGCCTGATGCAATCTTTACCATCCTGGTAGCAAAATAATTTTTTTTTCAGTTCTAGCACTATCTCCACATTTAATAGATGGCATTCAATGTCTTACCATAATTCCTCTATACCATTTATCTATCTATCTATCTATCTATCTACCTATCTCTCTCTCTACCTATCTGCCTGGCCATCATCAATATTGACTCATTAATTCCTATTTTAAATGGTTTACAATTCATTTGTTGTTGTTGTTGTTAGTGTTGTCAAGTCAATTCCAACTCGTAGCAATCCTGTATACAGCAGAGGGGACCCCTGCCTGGTCTTTTGCACCATCCTCTCACTTTCCGGTGCTATATCAGACAATGCTCTGATGCTGTTCATAGAGTTTTCATGGTCAATTTTTCCAGAATTGGGTGACCAGGTCTCTTCTAGAGACTCCTCTGAAACCCATCTACCATAGGTTACCCACTGGTGTTTGTATATCAGTGGCATAGCTTTCAGCATCACAGCAACATGCAGCCGCCACAGTATGGCAACTGACCGATGGGTGTATGGTTCTCTGACAGGAAAGGAACCCAGGCCATGGAGATAAGAGCACTGAATCTTAACCACTAGCCCACCATTACAATTCGTTACTGCATTTAAGTATTTGATTCTCAAATTGTCCCATATTTGGCCTCTCGGAACGGCTTCAAGTTGGCTTCTAGGTTCTTTTAACATGCCTCTGTCATTTTTTTTTAACACTTCTTACCTTCTGACATGAAAGATGTTCCAAGTTCACTTTGTAGCTATCCTGCCTAACCTTGAAATCAGCCATTTCTGTTTGATCCTGGTGCATTTTAGCGGGAATGGTATTAGAGACCAAGAACTGAGCATTAGATGTGCTCATTGCTACTAAGATAGCTTTGCTTCTTGGCTCTTTCACCAGATCGAGATAGGAAGGAGCTCCATATTTTGCACATAAACATGCACATACATACAAATATGCATATATATATACATATACCTGTATGCATATACATATGCATACAAGCGAATGTATGCACATGTATATGCATATTTCAGTGATCCTGAGTTCACACCAATACCTTCGATTCTAATCCACCTCCCCTTCCATATTTGTATGTCCCTTCTTCTATAGGGAGGATCTTGGCTCTCAAAAGCCTTAGCAAATTTACTTAGTTGCTCAATCCTATATTGCATCTAAAATAGCTCCTGAATTATGCCTATAAAACTAAAATAGACAAACATACACAAAAGGTCAGAGTGTTTATGCACTGCACCCCACCAACACACATACATATCCCACCCTGCCGCAGAGTAAGATCAAATACTGTGACCGTTAGTTACTAGATTAGTTCTTTTCTTGCTTTCTTCAGTGTGTTTAGAGTATTCAGTCAAAATATAATTAAATTCATTTATTTCAGTTTTCTTTCAGTTTTAGGTTTAGTCTTCTTTCCATGTTTATTGATTTGATTTGATTTTTGAATATGTAAACCACTGAAAGCCTTTAAAAAATTAAAGCATGACGAAAGCCATACCCAGAAAAGAACTTCTCTCTTTGTGTCCTTTCAACCCAGGCTTCTCCCTGCTGTCTTTTTGTAAGTAACAAACCTGAGTTTTAAAAATTTATTCTCCCTTTGTTTCTTCTAAATAAATCTCTTTATCTAGAGCTTCCTTCATCCTGAGTGGCAGAAGTGAAAGAAGAGCACCTATGTTCTTCTGATGCTTGACACCATTTAATCTTCACAGCATCCCTAGAAGGAGGGTACCATCTCAGCTGGAGATAATGGAATCTTCACCCGGAAAGACGTTGTTCCTCTTGGAACAGGACAGAAGACAGGATTTGGCACACCTTCAACATTTGGGGCTAGGAGAGCAGGAGATAGGAATGGTTCAGGGCCCTGGGTGTCTCTGTGACTAGAGAGCCTCCAGACCCAGCCATTCTGCAATTGTGGCCTTTTCTTAGGAAAATGGTTGTATAGGAGAGCAAACATTAGAAAAAGTGGGCCACCAGAGGGCTGTAACTTTGGGATCCAAGAACTATGGTGGAACATCACCAGCTGAATACCCCAAAGCTTGGGAAAAGATAGTCCTCCTTCGGACCCAAGCTCCAACAGCAGCTGTAGACCCCACCAAGCGCCACCTGTAGAGGAGGAGAAGGCACCTGGCTTCCCAGACATCAGGCTTCAGTGGTGATCCAGCAGGGATAAACAAGACGGTGGGAGCAGCCAGACTACCTGGACTATAGCAATGACACTGTGTGGTCATTGTAGTAGGCAGAAGGACTGTACGTGGCCTTGGAGGTGATGATAACCAGAAGTGACTTCTTGCACTGAGTAAACTCACTTGAATGCCTTGAAGTTATCCCAGCAGGAAGGATCATAAGGACAGAGATAAACACTCTCATAACCCTCTGGGTGGGGGAACCCTGAATCACTTGAGTATTTCAAAGAATGTGACAATATTTCGTACCTAAGCCGAAGATGGTTACGTCAATTTTATAGATGAGAACAGAGGCTCAGGAATGCTGAGCAGCTGCATGAACATCACACACTTTGTAAATGGCAGAACTAGGTTTAGAACCTTGGACTTTCTGAATAAAAGTCCATGCTCTGAGAACAATACAGGGGATCCCCTGCCTGCATATCCCTCAGCACCTCACATCTCCTCTCTTCACCTCACTTCCCCACCTGTCTAATGAGGTGGTGGATAGAGTTATCTCTAAACTGTATTCCAGTTCCAAATGAAAATTTGACTTGCAGGCATGTGTGTGTGTGTGTATGTGCGTCGTGGTAAGAAGTCATTTTCTAATGACAAGGGCGTTAAGCAAAAGAAATGAATTAACTCAGGTAATGACAGTCCAGGGAAGATGTAGGAAAGACATGGGTTGCCCAGGGTGTGGATATCGGAGTTTCCTGGTCTCTAACGTCATAATAGATTGAGGCAGAGGGCAGTGAGAGAGCTGGGCCAGCACTGTGAGAGGCTCCCTGGGATCAGCCATGGCCCCTGGTTGAAACAAGCACAGTGGGATGGGAACAAGAGATGACTGCTGAACCTCTCAGGATTTCCCTCTGGCTAAGAGCTTTTTATAATATGTTTCCACATTCAACTCCTATAGGATTCTTCTACAGTATAATAATACCCATATATACTACACGTGGGCAGATAAAGCCTCAAAGAGATGAGGGCCTTGCCCAAGGCATGCAGCTGGTAAGGAGGGAGGCAGAACAGCGCACCAACCAGACTGCTGGGCTCAAATTCATCCTTGCCTGCTCCATGCTCCAGCCCCAAGGAGAGAGAGGGCAGTGAGAGTCAGCAGCTGGAAAGAAGACACCTGAGTGCCCGTTCTCTGCACTTTGAGACGTGACTATGTAAAAGGGGCCCCTGGCTCTCACGTTAAAGTTTGCCTTCCTTCCTCTACCTAGTTTTGTAAAATAGGACATTTGGTAATTAATTTTTCAGATCTACAAGGCCGGTGCAGGACAGGCTGTAAATTAAACAATTCTTATTTCCATAACATTGCTGCCCAAAGGGCGTTGCTTTATGATGCATCCCTGAAGCAATGATGCGTAGCTTTTATTAACCATAGGCCCAGGATCCAAAAGCCCCTTGCCCCTGCTTCGTGATGAAGTTGGACATGCGAAAGAGAAAAATAATTGGATGTGTTTATCTCCTGATTTTTTTATCTGAATCTCCTCAGCAGGGCTGTCAGGACCGTTCCCTAAGACAGATGTACTGAGCAAAAACAGATAAAAGAAAAAGGGCCTTTACCATGTAATTTCCACCTCATCTCAAGACGATTTGAAGTGGCTACCGCAATACATGCCATAGAACGTGAAGCAAACAGACGTGGAGCTCAGGAAGAAGAGCCAGGAGAGTGTGACAAACCAACACAGGGAGGACAGCAAACTAAAGGCAAAGGCTGCCGGTGTGCACGTGGAGGGAGATTGAAAGTGGTTTGATGACAATTCAAAGGATGACAGGACACGATGAGAGACAGACGCAGGGAACAGAGTGAGAACTGGAGAATCCGTGACAGGCTTCACTTCCCGGCAGTATTATCGTGCTTGGCAAGTCTACGGTCACAACAGGCTGGGAGTTTGGAAGTGGGATGAGGAGCCAATCCAGAGTGAGGTGTGCCCTGAGGGAAGAAGAGCAGAGGTCAGCCACAGATCAGGGTCTCAGGCGGGTGGGCTGCGGGATCAGCACTTTGACCTTTAACAAAGGTGAAAGCAAGGCATGGCCATTCTCCATGAGGGTCAGCGCTGCAGGCAGAGGCCAGGACTACAGAAGTCAGGGAAAGCCCGCGAGCAGCACTAGGAAGATTGGAAGGGAAGCAAGAAGGCTGGGGGCAGGGGAGGGCCAGCCACAAACGTTGGGCCGTCTTGTAGCTCCAGCCACAGAACTCAGTGAGCAGTGCTGCCCTGCTGCCCAGGTCAGGCCTCCCCTGTATTCTCTAGGGGCCTGCAGTGACACACACCAAGGACAGGCACTGGAAGCACAAAGAGCAGGACAACTCCTGATATTAAAAAGAAACCTCACTGAGTGCCCTTCACTAACGGGATGCATGCAGTGAGTGGGGGAAAACATAACAAATTGAGAGAACACCTAGAATACACCTGGAGCTGCGCCAGGTGCTGGGGACATTGGATAGGCCAGCCCGGCCCTGCCCCGTGTTCAGGTTAGACTCACACACAGGTTACCGTTTGGGCAGCTGCTATGTGCTGTGTTCTGAGCACACACGGGAGGAACCGCTACTCTGCCATGGGAGTCAGGGAAAATGTCTGAGGAGATGTGATATTTGGGCCGGATCTCGAAAAACAGGTGATTTTCCTAGGAGAAGAGAAGAAGGCTATTTTAGAAAGAAGAAACTGTTCTAGGCGTGGGTTCCTGGAAGGATAAGAGTGTGTTCACTAGATTTACTCATGGCAGGAAAATCAAACTCTACAGTTTAGGGTAAAAATTTTTGACCAGAGTTGAAATAGAGCCCCGAATTATCCAAAATAATTCTATTAAATAAAGTCCATATTCTTTGAGTAGGCTTTTCCCAAAGTATTTCTCTTAGTTATGTATAATTGTTAAAAAATATGTGGAAGAAGTTCATTGTCAATAACTGTGAGGAAATTTTGGGTTAAGCATACTGAAGATCATTTTTTTTCTGCAGGACTTCTCAGAGCTTTTAATATATTAATGCACATTTTGAATTTCAAAGAGGGGGTGTAGAATGAAATATTTCTTATATTTATTAGAAGATCGAATAGTTCATCTTTTTCCAGTTCAGACGTAATTGAGACGCTCCAGGAAACAGTAGCTTAAACATTCCGGAAAATCTAGGAGTTTAAAACCTATGTTTCCATTCATTTTACCTTATGAAATCTCTGTCATAAGACTTTTCATATTGTATTGTAACTGTCCTCCCCTACCCAGACCTGTGCTGTCCAATATGGTGGCCACCAGCCACATGTGGCTACTGAGCTCATGAAAGCTGGCTAGCTGGACTTGAGATGCACTGCAATTTACCGGGAAGTTACTAGCAAGTACACGTGTGCCTTGTGTTATATTTCCATTGGACAGCACTGCCCCAGGCCATTAGCTATTTGAGTGTGGAGACCTTACTCATCTGTACATTCTTGATGCTTTATAAATTTCTTGTCATATAATAGGCATTTAGTAAAAATTTATTGAATGTATAAAATAAGATAAAAGGGAAACCATAGTCATAAAATACTTGCTGCATTTAAAGTCTGATGCAAAATTCTTGTTCCCATTTTTTCAGTTTAATCTTAAAGGTTGTTTCTGCTTATACATAAATGATCTTTTTATTCATGTAAATATCTCATTTGCATGTATGAAATTTATTCCCTAAATTCCTTTAACATATCCTGGAAGCTGGTCCTCCAAGCAATAGTCTTCTCTTTTAAAAGAATCCTGAATTCTGGGCTTTGAAACAGTTTGCTACAGTTGGGAAACCAGCACGTGAGCATCCAACCCCTCACGTGGCTACATGACTCCCTTCACCTCCTGCCCTCTGACTTCTGACCTCCGCTCTCTTTTTCCTCTCGCCCCTAGGGAAATGTACTTCTGAAAAAAACAATCAAGATCTCCTTGAGCTCCAAAGCCTTGTCTTGCTCTCGCAACTCCAGACTTTCTGAAGCACTAAGTTCTGTCAAGCAAGCTTTCAGCTGTTTAATACCCTAGGCTCTGCATAACTCTCTGATCTCTTTTTGTGCTACTTGCTCCTTCAAGGTCCTTTCTTCCGTCTCTTATCTCCCTGCCCTGCCACTGGTTTTCTGGGTACCTGGTCAAGTCTCAGCAATCTTTGAAAGGAGAGAGCAGTGTGTGCCGTGACTCCCCAGGCACTTTGAGAGGTAAGTGAATCCATGGAAATAAGGAGCTGTGTAAACTGACAAGTGTGAACAAGTGTGAAGTGCTATTCTGACTAAATTGGAATGGAATGAAGTAAGATACCTTGCTACGTTTTTCCTAAATGTATGAGCCTTGCTACTCCTATAAAGGAATTTACACCTGTCTCCCTGTGCTTAGAGATGAACCATCTAGACTTCGTTGCATGTTTACCCATCAAATTAATACTTTTACTCACCCTCTCAATTTCCTTCCTCTTGACATCTGATTTAGAGAAGAGTATGGAAGAGTAATCCTATAGTAATGAGTGAACTTTCTTCTCATACTGCCCAAAATATCTCAATGCCCTTACCATTATCCAACTACAATAATCTAACATGGAGAATTATATTTTATTTTTAGCTGGCTATAAATATTAGAATTTGATATTTAATGTACTTTTTTTTTCCCAAGAGATTCATTGGCTGTTTGCATTTTAGTGAGATACATAACTTGAAGCCATGTAGAACAGTCATTAAATGCTGGACTGTTGACTCAGATCAACTAAGATTTTGTTGTAAATTGAGAAACTGGAATGTCATTCCATTCCATCAAGAGGTGAAGTCTGTCTCTCCCCTGCCTGAATCAAGGTTGGCCACGTGACTTGCTTTGGCCAATGGATCATTAGCCATCATGATACAGGCAGAGGCATGAAGAATAATTGCTCAGTGAGGTTCATCCTCTTGCTATTTTGGGAATGCTTCAGCTACCACCAAGTGAAGAAGCCTAGCCACACCTGGAGATTAAGCATATGAAACCTGGCTAGTTTGACTTGAGATGTGCTGTGAGTTACTGGGTAGATTTTTTTTCCAAGAGATTGGGAAAAGATACTAGAGGATGATAGATATGTTGCCTTGTCCCCCTCATTGCTTCAACCAACTGCCAGATACGTGAGGGCATCGCAGACCTTCCAACCACTGACCAACCCATCATCTCACCACAGACGCAAAACTTTTGATCTGGCTAAGGAGATTTCCAAATGGAATGTTGTAGTGTTGGTTGGGTACAGCATTGTATAATAAAGTATTGCAAGAGAAATAAGGTAAAGAAAGAACTGTTTAGATTGCACACAGAAGTTAGAGGATTTATAGAGGAACCCACACTTGTTGGATTAGAAAGTAAGACTGTTCTCATTCCTAGTCCTCACGTGGTAAAAATTTTCAAAGTGAATTGAGGCCTCGGGCCAAGGTCAAAACAAAGTATGGCTGTAGGTTCCTTTGTTAAGACTTCTGAAAGTCTTATCATGGTGCCTACTAGATCCTTTCAGCTAAATGAAAAGGCTCCTAAGAATCTTAAGGGTATATTTCTTATAGAAACCTAATCCTAAAGTAACTATTTGTGAGGTACAAGTTTGAAGATTATCTCAAACAATTGTGGGCATGACTTTCACCAAATGGATTGGAGTATAATCTGATGAATAGACATCCCACAACATTTTTAAGAGGTTGTAATAGCGAAAGGGCCACCAGCTTGGACAAAAAGGAACCGAGATTTCTCAAAACGCCAAAAGACACCTATCCCCTAGGGATCTATAAGCAGGACTAAGGCTGAGAAAGTTACTCAGTTGTGACATTGGCTATCTTTTGCAGTAAAAGGCAAAAGCTTCTCAAGAAGGCAAAAGCTAACAGCCCAGAGTGGCAATCTGCTCAAGGAAGCAGAGCCAGGCTCTAATCCAGATCGTAAGCTCCTCAGCTGTCTACATAATTATGAGCTAAATAAATTGTGTTTTAAGCCACTATGTGTTGAGGTGGTTTGTCAAATAGCAGAATCTGATAGTTTTGAATTCCAGTTCCTCGATTTCCTGAGACAACTTCCAACACTGTGTAACTTTAGAGAAAAATTAATTAGCTCCTCTGATTTTTAATTTTCACAAATGTAAAATAAGGCTAATATACATACCTCATAAGTTTGCTGCATGTTAATGAGATAGTACATGCCTTGGGCTCTGTTAAAAAGTCTGATTTCTATAAAAATCGCAATTATTATTATTTTATGAGCCTCCATTTTCTCATCAATACAAGATGATAATAATACCCATCTCTTGATTTTGTTTTGAAAACCAAATGAGTGTCTGGGAGAAACAGAACTGACACATCTGAACAGTCAGAGATCAGTAAGTCAGATAGTGATCAAGCAGGTGGTTGTGACCTTAATTCCTGTTCCCCTTTCTAACATGGAAAGGAGTACTTTCTTTAGATTAAAAAATATATTTTTTTAAAGGTCTGTAAATGTATCTTTTCTAAATTTCAAATACAGTCTCCCAATCTGAATGAATAATTGCATGCTTGTATTAAGAATGCCCTATGTCTTTTAAAATATAAGCCCCGTGCTCCCAGGGTCTGCTCTTGCAGGGCTGAAGAGGTCTTTGAATTCTCTTCTGTCCCTCTCTGAACCCACTCCCCTTCTCCAACATCCTACTCTTCCCTGAAATTATCTCCCTTTCTCTTCTCCATTGTTCTCTGGCAGCCTCTTATCACTCCTGCTGCAAACGAACACCCGTGCCCCGTCACCCACGACCTCATCAAGAAGCGGCCTTCAAATGCATGGACATCCAAACCCAAGAGAAACCACAGTGGGTGGGAGTATCTCAGTGGGAAGATGGCAATCAGCAGACCACTGTCAAAGAAGAGCCAAGAAAGAGTAGAAGGAGAGCTCCTAGGGGCTGTCTGGAAAACGGACATGGGAGCAGGCGCATTGATGCGAACTAAATAATGCAATGGCTACAGATACCACGTGGGAAACATCAAGTAAAAGGTAGACATCTGTGGACCATGGTGATCCGTCAGGACTTCCTGGAGGAGAGAAATTAACAGGGCCTTAAAGATAGATATTATTGAAATGATCATCCATCTCATTTAATAATCACTTAATGAGCATCTGCTAGGAGCCAGGTGCTAACTACATAATGAGGGAAATAATAATTAATAATAATATCTTTTCTTTGTGCTGCATTTTATAATTCACAATCTAGTCAGGACTGGTAAGTGAGCATCAGGGAAGGAAAGGAAAGGGATAAATGGGGATGGGAATTGATTGAACACCTCTGTGTTCCTAGCACTGCGCTGGCATTTTACATCTGTGATTTCATGGAAACCACCATGTAATGTCACTTCAATTATTGTTCCAAATTTGGGGTTGAGAAAAATTAAATCAAGAGAGATCTTAGGTGACTGACCAAGTCACAGAGCTTGTGCTGGTAGAGCTGGGAACTGAAGCAAGATTTAAGTTTCTCCAAAGCCAAAGTTCAGGGTGGACGACTCAGAAGGTGTAGTCAGGGTCTGGTTTGAACAGAGCCTGGGGAGGGTGGAGAAAAAGAGAGAAACAAGCCAAGAAGAGGAAAGGCTCCAGAGCATTATCTATAGAAGCCAAGAACATTTACCCAAAGGGCATCTCCCTCCCAGGGGAGGGCTCTCATTACAACTACTTAGCACCTGGAGCCCTTTTTCCAGTCCAAAGATATTCTTTCCTATAATCACCAATTAGCACCTGTCACAGTCGTTTTCCTGGGCAGTTGATGAGGATTGAGATTCTGGCAGGTTGGAGATTTCATGAAAGCCCTGCAGTTAATAACGGTGATATTCAGAGCAGAACTAATAGCTCACACTTGGAATGGATTCCCTCTTTTATGTGACCAGATTCTCCCAGGACCTGTACAGTTTGATGCTCCTGTGCCTGAGCACTTTAACAAGCTATTGTTAGCTAGCAATAACTCGTGAAGGCCCCCTGGCCAGAGAGCAGAGCCCTTCATCACTGAATAATCCAGCTGATTTATTTCATTATTTGGAGAGTTTGTAAAAGGACAATTCATTTTTCCACTGCTCTTAGGTGATTCTCCGAGCCATCATTCTCAATATTGCCACACCGACTCCCATTGCTGCAGAAGTTATGCTGTGCAAAGTCCCACCAGGACCCACACTGGGGAGACAGAGGCCAGAAGATGGGCTTTGCAGGGAAAGCAGTGTGCTTGGCTCTTTACCCATAAATTAGAACATCATAATTACAGAGGGATGCCCCCACCCCGCGACACACAGCCCCCTCCCTCTTCCTGCATCCGCACTACAGCACCTGCAAGTCTCTACCACGCTAGTTTGTTTTCGTGAGAATCTCCTCCGAGCAACTGCACATCCTTCCATGTCAAAGACTCTGCGTGATTTAACTCTTGGGCCGCAGCCAAACCCAGGGCCCCCCCTTGAGTGATAATGACTGGAGCTAGCATGTGTTCATGTGCTTTCCCAGCGTCTGTTGTCTGTTTTCCAGATAACAGCCCTTCAATATTCTTTGGGGAATCGCCCTTCCCTTTCTCAGTTCCTGTTACTGGTGGGGTTAAGCTTTTCCCAGGCAGCAGGTGGGTGAGGGACACGGGAGAGGTCTCTCCTGTTCACAGTGATTGGTCAGGCCTGAGCACGTTACCCAATTCGTGCCAAGGACAGTAAAGGCCAGAACTTTTCTTCAGTTATTGAGAAAGAAAACCTTCTCTTTCCACAGAGTCTCCTAACCTGGAGAGATACAAGGCTGAACTATTTGCAGACATTTTTGTCATCATATACAAAGAATCTGACTAATGATGAAAAAAGATGGAGGAAAAAACTCTCAGAGACGGAGAGAGGCGGAATCCTAATGACGTTGTTTCAGCTTCCAGATCCACCTCTTCCTGAAGCCACTACGTTTTGACTCTTAGATGCACTAGTTGTCCCTTCCTTAATTGCATTCTTTCATTATACGTTGCTGCAGAACAAACCATTCCAAAGCTTAGTGACATTAAAAAGTCATCCTACTTCATGCTCAGAATAACCCAGTGAGGTAGGGACTGTACAAATAGGGAAAAAGAAACTTAAATAGGTCAAGGAACTTGCCCCCAGACAGTCAGTACATGGCATAGTAGGTGGTCAGTTAGCATATTAATAAGTTACTGATTTATTTACTGAAGAAAGAGAACTCATCTCACCCACTCTCATTCAACTCTCTTCTCAGCCTCCTGAGAAAAGGGGCCCTGTGCACCCTGTGGTTTGCTTTGTGGCCCCTCCCTGCCTGGTCCTCCTGTGGATATGCAATGTTCAGTGTTGTTATTGCCCATCTACCCCACACTGAAATCTGTGATCTGGAGAGCATCTAAAATGTGCAGACCATCAGTCCTGCTCAGCACCAGACTTTGCTAAAATGCACGTTCCTTCCCTACCTTGTAACCACCTAACTCATAGACTAGCACCATGAGGCAGGACCTAATAAGAAAGTTTCTTTCCCTTCCCCAGCATGTACGCCTTTTCCAGGCCCAACTCCAGGACCCATTCACAGTGTTTCCTCACAATCTTTTTCTGCCATCTCCTATGTCAGAAGTCTGGACAATCCTGACAGGGACCAGCCAAGCAGAGAGGCAGGGACAATTTCCATGGGGCTGGAGCTGGAGGGTGACTTGTCCTATCCATGAAAACATGGGAGCCAAGAGCTTGAAGAGACTGTAGAACAAGCATCCACAGGGAGAGCTGAGTTTCAGCGACAAAGGATCTTGCAGAGGACACCACGCCCGGAGGAACAGGGGCCAGTACCATGACTTGGTCAGGGAGACTGAGATTCAGGTAGAAGCACTCCAGAAGCAAGTGAGGAGAGGGATGCAGTAAGAATGAGGGCAGCACAGGTCAGGGTGATGAGCAGGGGCACTGGAGCCAGGCTCTTAGATTTGAAAACAGGCTCCACCATCTGCTCTGTGGCCTTGAGCTTATTAATCAAACTCCCTAAGCCTCATTTGCCTCATCTGCAAAATGTGGCTAATTATGGTGCCCACCAATCGTTCCTAGTGAAGTCACTGGAAGACTTTAGAGAAGTCCGTTCGTACACGGAAAGTGCTTAGACATGGGAGCGCTCAGTGAGGGATGGCCATGAGCTCCTTGCTGTTGTGACCATTTCCCACAGCCCTGTGCCTGGTCTCTGGATGTGCCCAAGTTATACCAGTAGAATCCTGCAAGTTCACTGTCCTCCCACGTGTTCCTAATTCCACAATTTCTGCTCGCTTGAACGCTATCTTTTCTTTGCTTAAAACTCACTCCTCTATTTTAAGCTACCTATTGCTCCTCTAGGAACAACCTGGGCTGTCTCACATCAGATAGAACAAGTCACTTCTGGGACCCAGCCCAGCATGTGAGACCCTCCGCAGCACGGGCCCATCCAGGAGGCCCTTCCACAGAATGGAAATCCACTCAGAAGTGAAGACCCAGAGATGACAACAGTGCCGTCCACAGGGTCACTATCCCAGAGGAACGTGCACCTTAAAAGCATCAGAGACTTGACATAGAAGCCATTTCTGCTCTTACTTTCAGATCCCACAGAAGTCCTTTGGTTTTTGGCATCCAGATGTTTCCTGCTCTCAGATTTTTCTACCGTGCACACCATGGCTTCATTCCCCCGAACGTTAGAGCAATTTTATGTACTGAAAGACTCATCTAGAACTCCTTCTAGAACTGGAAGAAGAGAGAGGCACTGAGTCAGGATTTTAATAATGCTCATCTACGGGTGTGAGTGTGTGTCCATAACTATTGACTCTATTGAGGTCCCTTTTTATAGAAATTATATATGTTGCATAATGGATTCACACTGTATGTAATATATATGAACTGGTAGACAGGTGTATGTCTATATAAGCATGAATATATTTAACACTTTGCTATTAAAATAAAATTGGTTAAGTATCGATGCACACATGATATGCTGGGATACAAGGCTGACTAATTAGTTGTCAGAGAATACAAAAAGGGAGGAAATGAAGGAAGGAAGGAAAGAAAGGAGGGATGGAGGAAAGGAGGAAGGAAAGAAGAAAGGAAAGGAGGAAAAGTGTGATGCCAGTGCTTAATTGTCATCAGCAGCAGCGCCCCAGCCTCTCAGCTGGTACGTCTCTGGGCCATGCTGCAGAAGATGCTCTGGGGAAGTTCCTTTGAACAATTGCCCACAGGAGTCATGAATTCCCCTTCGAGGGCCCTGAGTGAGTATCAAAGTCCAAATCTTGGTGTCCTCTCTCTTGGTGACCCAAGGTAGGTGGTTTGAGTTTGACAAGTGTGTGATCTTAGTCTGACCCACTGAGAACTGCACTAGCTCTATCCATGTCCCTTAGACACTGAAAGATTTCCTAATGTACACTGTACCCTGGAGCAGGAATAAAGCACCCCTGTATCAGTTTCCTATTGCTGATGTAACAAAATTACCACAAACGTAGCGGCTTAAAACAACACAAATTTATTCCATCATGTATCTGGGTGTCAGAAGTCCGGCACGGTCTTACTTTGCTAAAATCGAGATGTTGGCCTACCTGTGTCCTTCTGGAGACTCAGGGGAGAATCCGTTTCCCTGCCTTTTCCACCTTCCAGAGGCCTCCTGCCTCCCCTGGCCTGTGGCCCTTTCCTCCATCTTCAAAGCCAGTAGTTAGCATCTTCAAATCTCTCTCTGACTCTGACCTCTGCCCCTGTTGTCACGTCGCCGTCTCTTACTCTGATCCTCCTGCCTCCCTCCTAGAAGGACCCTTGTGATGACACTGGGCACACTCAGCTCACCCAGGATAATCTCCCATCTCAAGATCCTTAACTTAATCACAAAGCCCTTTTGGCTCTGTAAAGTAGCATAGTCACAGGTTTCTGGGGTTAGGACATGGACACCTTTAGGGGGCCATTATTCCACCCACCACAGCCCCCATCAATCAAGTGACCTGTTTACGTATCTCCAGACTAGGGAAATAAAACGGTGTAGCTAATGAACCCAGAGCACCCGCCATATGCCAAAAACTATGATCATTCTACTACATTTCACACAATTGAACTAATTTTTAGTTCTCACAAGAACAATGTGAAGCTGGCATTATTCTCTATGAAATATGAGAACTGAGTCTCAGAAAAGTTGTCATTTCTCTAAAGGCAGTGGACCAATGGGCAGAGGAACCCCTATAACTTGAACAAAGTTGCTGTGACTCCATACCTTCCCCTCTATCTATGTCGCCTATTCTGCTTTACACAACTCCCATGTTCCAAAATAAGTGCCAGACATGGAGGGCTTCCTAACTCGGCACTGGCCCCCTCCTCCAAGTCTCCGTGCCCACTGGAAGGGAATGTTTGGGGAGCGGGAGCCCAGCATGGCCATCATTACTATCCTTGCCTCTTACTGCTGGCATAGTTTGCTCAGAGTAGGTGCTTTAGAAATACACACTGTCTAAATAAACACTTAAATAAACCCCCTCCAAAGTCTCGGGTCAGAGCGCTGGACAAAGCAGAGCCCTCCAGTATCACTCTTTCCTAAATTGTCAATCTTAATCCAGCTATCATCAACACCCTCACTGAGTCCCTGCTGCCTGTAACACACTACTCTTGGCAGGCAGGAGATGCCAAGACACGTAAACCCTTACACGCTCACCATCGATCCAGAGGGACACGCGAGCCAGGGAACCCTGCGTGGGCTTGCTGGTGCTGGTGGGGTGAGTGAGGAGAGTAGCCTGAGTGTGAGAGCACTCCCCGAGCTCCCAACACTCCCAGGATCATAACCTCTGCCAGCGTACCCACACTGTCCAAACCAGTGGTTCTGAGACACTCGAGTGTCTACAAATCTCTAGGGAAGACTGTTAAAATACACACCCCTGGGCTCCACCCAGGGAGACTCTGATAAAGCGGCTCTTCTGTGAGGCATCCGCATGTTTAACAAGCTCCTGTGAGCCCCACAGGCTGCTGAAGGTGATTGGACAACCACGTCTTGAGAAACACTCTTCTGGATGCTTAAACACGTCTCATTCCCGAATTAGGGAGTGGCACTGTGGCTCTTCTTAGAGAAGCCCTCTCGTTCACCATGGCCAGAAGGGGCATCTCAGAGTCAGGGGAAAAGCAGGAAACAAGCAAATGCTGCATCGATTAGCAGAAATGTGCTGAAGACTCATGTGCCACCAAGGCCTCCCTCTGCAGCCCCCCAGAGGGACTCTGACTTTCCTGGGTCCCTGCAGCAGGCAGCTCTGGGCAGCCTCAGCTCAGGCACTAAGCAAGGGCGAGTTGAAAGGAAGAGTAGAAGAAAAAGGAATGGCTGAGTGGATGCTCCACCTTGCTCACTTCCAGGGCTAATAGACACTGTCTTCCTGGGCAAGAAAGAGACGTTCCATCCCAGAAAACCTCCACTCCCTTCCTTCCACACACACGCACACACATATACATGCACATGGACACACACATGCCCCTTTAAATCCTTAGAGCCTTTTCCTCAAATTCTTAGGCAATCAGCTTCATGAAAAGCTTCGCTCAAAATGTTAGCCCCCCAACCACTGCAAAACATGTGGGTTATCCTTGAAGTTCTCACAAGACACCCACAGCCTCGTGTAGTCCACCACCAGAGCATGCAGAGAACAAGAATTTCACGTATGTCATAACAAGGGAGAGAGAGAGACCCACGGTCATCAAATTACAGGTTGTGCTTTTTGCTGAGACCTGCATGTTCTTAATACTGAAGCAAACGCTCAAAGCCTGGAAATGTGAAGTGACCTGAGAAAAATCAAATGTTGTCTTTTATTTTCTATTTTTTAAGCCTACGATTCTTCATTTTCTCTATAGAATCTTCTATTTTAGTGTAACGTCTTTGGGGTTTTCTTTTTTCTTTTTCATTTTTCAGGAGCCAACTCTAATTCCACCTTCTGCACTGACTTTGGTTTATTGTTAAAAATAAATGCCTTTCTTCAAAGCAACCTCCCACCTTTTGTGCTGTGCTTAGGAAAAGACAGAAGAAAGTTAGCTATAAAGAAAACAGTGACGTTGGCTGGCATGTGGTGGGAATGATTTGAAATACTTCCACTCAATTGAGAAGAAAACCTATGGCCCTTTAAGGCTGAACTGGTAGAAGCTGCGCTGCCTCTAATTGGAATCAGTGTGAATATCACACGCAGCAAAATGAGAAAATGTCACTAACTCGTCCTTTTTCCATGAAGAAATGCTCGCCTTTCTGTTCTAAGGGCTTGAAAAGGACCAGCCTGGATGACAGCAATTTTTTCCCTATTCTCTATTTGTGAGTTCCGTTTTCCTATTCCCCTGTAGAAAGGAAGCCTCAAATCAGAAAAAGATGTGATGGAGTATTGTCCCTCCATTTTTTTTACAAATGTCCATTCATGAAATACTAGAGGATAACTCCTGTCTTAGCAAGAGTGTTGCCAACAACCAAACCGCACGGTACACGATGAGCAAGTGAGAACACACGATGGTGGGCGGCGCTGGGCGTCAGCTTTGTTCATGCCAGGATGACGCGCTTTGACAGTTTCCTGAGTGAGAGTTAAAAATGTACAATCCACAAGCACCTCATGAGTCAGATGGGGCTATGAGAAGGCTGGCTTGGGAACCAGATCACCTGGGTTCAATTCTGTTTTGTTTAGGATTGCCAGATAAAATACAAGATGCCCAGAAAAATGTGAATTTCAGATAAACAATGAAGATTACATGAGGTGTACTTACACCAGAATGTTCATGTTATTATGAAAGTTATATGGCAAAATCTGACAACTCTAATTTGCCATTTATTTGCTGTATGACCCTAACCTCCCCATGCTTTGATTGTCTCACGGGGTCATACTATCTGCAAACAGAGGTAATAATCATAATGCCCACTTTATAGGATTGTTATGAAGATTAAATGGGTTAATATTTGCAAAGTACTAGAATAGTACCTGACATCATAAGTACTATGCAGATGTTTGTTAAATAAGATGAAAAATGTATTTGTGGGAAAAAAATCTGGGGCCATACCAGTCAAGTAGAGGCTTAAGCTTTAAAATTTAACACATCAGCTACCTTTATCTTACAGTCCTATTGACTGACTGACGGATGAGCTGCATGGCGACTGTGGGAGAACCCAGCTTCAACCAACAAGTGGAGGTGAAGACGGTGGAGCTGGAACCACGAGGGCTATAGAAATAGTTGATGAGTCAACTAGACCCATTCATGGGCCTCTCAACGTGGTGCCCTGGATGAAAGAAAGCCCCATCAGCTTTGGTTCTTATGGAGGGAAAGGCAGGAAGTTGGTCTAGAAAGTTGCTTGAATCTATCTGAGATTTTCTCTTTTCAGGGGTGAAAGTGGAAATCGAAGAGCAGGAGCAGAGCTGTTCTTGGATTAAGATGGTGCCTAGGGTCGTTTTGTCTTGTTCTTCCCAAGGGGTGCACAGAGCACCATGACTGGCTGGAGTTTTGAGGATCATGCTGAACAGGGAAGAGGAAAACATCATCTCTGACCCTCTAATCACTGTGCAGCCACTACTGCATGATTAATACTTTGCTTGTCCTGAGCTACATTTTCAAATCAGAAACAGGAATTGGTCCTCTCCCTAGGAGTGGGTGAGGTACAAGTGGATGTTTGGGGTGTAGGTTGCAGTGCCATTGTTGAAGGACATTGTAGGAGCGTAGCCGAGAAGAATATACCATATGTCACAAGACAGAGGGGGCAACAGGACAGCAGTGGGAGAGTGGGCAGCCTCCTCACTGCTGGGAGGGCCATCAGCAAGGCCAGGGGAAGTAAACAGCTAATGGAGACAAATGAGTGTCAGCCGCTGTGGTCCTGCGTGGTGGCCCCAGGGACACTCCGGCTTGGCTCCTGTTCGTGGGGCAGAGCTGGCCACTGCTGCTGACAGAGCCAGGCAGGTTCAGCATTTCATTGGCTTTTCCTGACCAAATGTGTCGCTGCTGTATTTGTATTTATTATTTTGCATTTATTTTGCCTTTGCTTTCTGCTGTGGGCTGTGCTTTTCTTGGCCCCTTCTCCCTTTTTCCTTGTCAATTTCTATCAGTTCTAGGGGGAAGGGACGTCCTCGTACCAGTCCTCACCCAGGTGCCCACGGCCAATCTCACTCTCCCTGAGTAACTCCCTGTGCTCTACCCCTGGGTGTGAAATGACCAGAGGAAACGCCTCAGTGATAGGGTGGGACCTCCCAGGGTCTTGCCAAGGTCTCAAGGATCTTGAATCTAGCAGCTTCCCCTGGGCCTCACTGGGCTGTTTGGTGGTGGTCCTCTCTCCATTCTGGTCTATTCAGTTTGCTGAGCTCAACAAGCATTTAGTGAGCACCTTCCACAGCCCAGCCCAATGTCCAACACTGCAGACTCAGTGGCATGTCACCTAATATTTATCGAAGGCTGCTATATGCCAAGCCAGCAAAGTAGTTTATATTTGTTTCATTTTTTATACAACAAATTTCTGTGTTAGGTATGACTATTATATTTTACTGAACCTGCCTTATAGGAGCTCATAAATGAGGAGGAAACATCTGACTACAATATAGTGTGGATATGATATTTAGTCAAGTGAAAGCCTTAGTCCCAGTTAATTGACAGGCACTCTGCTACACACTGGAGTACAACAGTAGACAAGACAGATGTGGTCTCTGCCTCCACGGCACACACAGGCCAGCAGGAGGATATCAGAGAAGCAGGGACAGCAGACATTCCTGTGATGGCCCCTTTGTAGGAGGATGTCATAGGTCAGGGCTACCCCACCTGACCTAGGGGTGAGCTTTCTGGAGAAAGTAAGTGTTCCAGTTTTCCGTTACAGACTCTAAAACTTAGCAGGTTAAAACGACAATATATCGTCATCTCCCACAGCTCTGTGGATTCACTGGGCCCAGGGAGGCGGTTCTCACTTCACATCTCTCTGGTCATTGCTGTCAGATGTTGGACGGAGCTGGAGACATCTGCCCTTTCAGTGAGGCTGGGTGTTGAGATGGCTCCCTCACTCACAGATCTGACCCCTGGCCTGGTGAGGCGGAACAGCTGGGGCTGGTCAAGCGTTTCCACCTTTATATGATCTTCCCACATGTCTAGCTTGGGCTTCTTTACAGCATGGTGGACTCAGCGAACTGAGCATCTTACATGGTGTCCAACTGCCTCCAGAACCAGTGTTCCAAGAGCTCACTGTGGAAAGCACAGGGCTTCCTTTACCCAGCCTCAGAAGCCACTCCAAGATATTTATGCCACATTCTGTTGGTTATAAGTGAATCCCAAGTCAGCCCAAATTCAAGGGGTGCAGCCCTGTATACAGACGGCATGAATACAGGAGGCTGGTTCATTGTGGGATCAGGGAGACCGGCTACCACAGTGAAGGCAGGGGCACTGGTGCACGCAATAGTAGAAGAAAAACCATGAAGTCCTAAAGTCATTATAGGAAAAGTTGCTATTGATTGAGAATCTACTCATTAGGCAACATATTTCACACATGTTTACATATTAATATATTGTACATATATTTAAAATATATTTCAAATTATAACTGTCTTACAAAGTAGGTATTATAACTTTTGTTTTAAAAAGTAGGGACTGAGACTCAGAGAACTTGAGTCACTGTGCTCCATGCCACCTTTCCCTGCAGTGGTCACGTTGGGCTTTGAAACAAGGTGAGGGTGACTCTTGAGCCACACTCAGAGGTCACTTCTGCTTAGACAAAAGTCAGCAAAAATTTCACAAAAGCGGTGACACTTTAACAGTGTTTTTAAAAGTGTTTCCTAGTTAAAGAAGAGGGATTACAAATAGGAAAAATGCTTACAAGGATTCCTGGGTTGAAATGCTGTCCTCTGTTCAGTAGTGCTAAGATGTGAAGTGCAGGGCACAGAGGGAGAAGCTTAGGCTGCACAGGAAGGCAAGGGAAGGTCATGGAGGGCCCTGTATACCAAAGCAAGTAACTCTATCCTGTAGCAGTGGAGAGCCACAGAATCATTTTAAGTAAGTGAGTAGTATGCTCTAGGCCTCTTGGCCTTTCTAGAGAGGTGTGAGCATCTGGGTCTCGGAGGAATCCATGTCCTTTTCCAGTCTGTGGTTACACAGACTGAGCTCCTAGACGACAGGAAACGTCCTGATACTTCTCTGATCCTTAGCATTGAGCTTGCCACATATTGGATGACCAGTGAATGATAAGTGATGGAGAGATGGATGGATGGATGAATGGATGGATGGGTGGATGAGTAGATGGATGGATGGATGATGGATGGATGGATGGATGGATGCTTTAAGTAAGCACAATGTGCCATAACTTATAGCTCTTAAGAAAGAAACCTGCCAGCAAAATTCAGCATTGTACTTTGCTATAAATCTGACCAGAGCAATCAAGTGCCTCTGCTTGAAGTGCCCTTTGAGCTCATGGCCAACAGCTTAATGTCTCTCTATTTGGCTTTATGCTTGTATCAAATACATCTGGTCTGGCTGTAACTGTTGCCCCTGCCAGCAGCCTGCCTCCATGTTCTACAGGCTTTTCTCTCCTTTCTTCCCAGGATGCACAGTCCCATGGACAATCACATTAACTGCCTTATTTAGCTACCGCTGTCATCTACAGATGGACTGTTCTCAAGGTGATATCCTCAACTTTGAACACACTGTTTATCACTACCTAGTGGAGGTCTCAAGCTCAACACTCAAATCTGGACTCATTGTCTCCTTCAAATCCCTGCCTTCCTCCTCTAATGGGTAATTCGTAGCTGAGTAATGGTACTATTATCTAGTAAGTCAGAAATGTGAGAGCTAGCTTGGGCTTTTCTTTTTTATTCATCCTCACATAAAACTGGTCACTGAGTCAAGGCAATATTACCTTCTAAGTTGCTCTTAAATATGCCTTCTCCTTGCCAATGATGCTGCCAGGCCCCATATCGGCACTCTCATCATCTTGCAGCTGTCTCTCAGCTGGTTTCTCTGCCTCCAGGTTCAACTCCTCTGGTCTATCTCCAAACTATATTTCAAAAAGATCCTTCTAAAAAGCAGACTCTGTCATATCACTCTGAGATTCAATAGTTGAATACCGTTGAGAAGTTCAAACTCCATAGTACAATTTTTGTGATATGATTTTCTTTGCTTCTTACTTGTGTCCCATCAGCCTTGTCGCTTCTACACACACACCTGTTTGCTTGGGTCACGCACGAGTCCTCAGGCACATCCCCATCTCAGCTCCAGTCTGTCTTGCCTTTGAGCCTCTATACACAGTGTTCCTTTACTCTTTCTAGCTGGAATATCCTCCCTCTCTCAAACTCTGGGTGAACACCTGCTCCTTCAAGAGTCAATTTAAGCTGTGGAAATCAGTACTGTCTCACCTCTACTGCCCTACTCTAGAATTTCACAATACCTTCAAATCTGTTGAAGGCAACTTCTACCATCCATTTGCCTTTCAGAGCCATCCTGAGGAATAAAGAAAAACATGAATTCCTTAATTCCTAAAATATCTTTCCCAATTAACACACCAGCCCTTATAGAAGGATGTCTGTGACTTACACTTATGCCCATGGGTACAAAATAAACTTTCTTATAGGCAGTTTTAGTGGATGCAGGGGACAGGGGCACTAGAGGTTCCCAGAGAAGGGTAAGTAAATGCAAGTTTTGGTAATATCAGAGGTTGGCTCAAGGCCATTCCTGATGCATTCTCATGTTTCTAAATTCCTCGTACCTCAATCCACGACTGAGCTTGCTTTTCATGCCCAGCTGCTCTAAACTATATAATAAAACTGCTGAACTCCAAACCACAGACTTTCTGTGCCCAAGGTAGAATGGTCCAACCACTGGGAGTTTGCCTGTAAAGGGACACCATGTTGAGCTGCTCTCAGTGCCCAGATTGCCTCATTTCCTGCCCCTGTGTTCAAGGTATTTTCTCTTCCAAATACTGTAATGAGGGAGAGGAACCTTGGAGGACTGGAATTTGGTGAACATAGATTGCATTTGTCTGGCACTCCACTAGGCACTATTTCGAGCACTATCTCATGTCAATCTCTCTCAATTTGAAATATTTTTATCTGCCATTATTTAGGTGACCCCAAGACTCAGAGAGGCTGTGGCTTGCTCATGGTGACATGACTAGTGACTCAGGCAGATGTCAGCTCAGGCCTCAGGGACTCCAGATGGCAAGGTGATTCCATTATACCAGCCATGCTTCTCTGGCTTGATACCTAAATTCATAGAATATTCATGTCAACTTCCCATGTCCTTTTTCACATTAGCTTTTTTCCAGCTTCAGCAATGATGCTGTTATTGGTTTCCATTATTTACAGATACTCACCAAGAGCAATTTCTTTAAGAAAATACCCTGTCTGTGCGATGATAAGGTGTGTGCACCAAAAGCTTGCTATTTGCTTTTTCACCTTTCTTTGTCTTTTGACAGTGGATATTTTTCTAAGCCCTACTTTACTGCTGGTATTAACAACATCCTATTTTTAGGAAATTACTTCTTAGGGTTCTTCCGATGCACCAGAAGCTGCTCTTCTCAGAATGCGCTTTCCATTATACAATTTTCAAGCAGACGTGAGAGGGCAGGAGATAAGTAGTAGTTTGAAGTGCCAGCAAGAAACCTTTAATTGAGCAACGAAAGAGGAAGTTATGATGCATTCCTGAAATACAAGGTCCAGAGCACAAGAAGCAGGAGCATTTGCAAAGAAAAACAAATGCCAAATGGGTCATTTACAGGCAGCCACTGAAAAGGAAATCTCACTTTTACAGAAGGGTGAGGAAAGGAAAGATATTCTAGAAAAACACTTGGGAAAAGTTCTGGGGACCCAGATAAGCTGGCATTTCCAGTCTTCCAAATAAGTCAATAAAAATATGAATTCATAAAAGTCTTTTAATTCAGAGGTGGAGTGATAGAGAGAAACATCAGTAGGTATTTACTTTAGCTTTTTTAGCCTTTTTCTTGTTTTTATATCTCACTCTCATAAAATATAAATTAAAAAGGAGTAAGCATCTTTTGTGTCACATATAGATGCTTAATAAATATTAATTTGAGTGAATGAATAAATGAATGAATGAGGATTAGCTGGAATAGGAGATCAGGTGGTGTGGACGGGAAGGTAATAAGCCACAGAGAAGCAGAGCGTGAGATGCAACACATTGGTCTTGTTCAGTGACCAGTTTGGCTACAACCTTTTGGAAGGCCGATGTGGAAAGAGAAACAGAGCTCTGGATTCTAGTCCCAATTCTCCCACCTAGCAGTTTAGAGTCTTGAGCATGTCCTCTCTGGGTCTCCATTTCTTCACAAGTGGCACCAGGATTCTGTGAGCTCCTGGCAGGCAGGGACGTGCTTCCATCCTCACTCTTTCCATTAGAGGCGGCCCAGAGGAAACTCAGCAAACATTTGTGGAATGAATAATCTTCACTCGTTTTGTGGACAAATCCTCTGACTAACTTATTGCCCACGTCTTACCTTCCCCTCCCCCTCATGATGCTGCGCAGAGTCCGGGCTGGTCTCCACAGCAGGCAGGAGTGACTGGAGCGGCCCTCTCCAGGGCTTGCACTTAAGAGATGATCCCTGATGTTGTGTGTGTTGCAGCTATTCCATGTGAGCTGACATTTCCAAAGGGATGTGGTAAAAGGGCACTAGGACACAGATTCCGGAGTCACAACATGCTTTTCTGGGATGCTGGAAAGAAAACCTCTGGGAAAAACTAACCTTTTATTGTGGTCACCTGAGTTCCTGATTCCTTTAAGATTATTCTCTGTGACTATCAGCCAAACAACTTGCTGGGATATGGGCTGAATGGAATTACAGGGACATCTAATGCCCACAAGTATTAATGCCATCTTTGTTTTGAGGGAAACAAATCTCATTTAGTGGGATTTCACCCTACATTGTGGGTCAGTACAAATCCTAGAGAGAAGTACCTCAGTCCCTAGGAAAATCATCTAAATATGCCACTCTTTCTCCCCCTATATTCTGTGGTTGCAAATTCTAAACTCAAACTCAGAGATATGTTCTTCTGGGAAACCCTTTGTTTGGTCTGGAGAGCATGTTTGTGCATACAAACAACAGCTTGATATACACACATCTGAGGGGAAAAGCATTTTCTAATAAATGATTAACAATATTCAAAGCTTTGTGTTCAATGTGAATGCAAAAGAGTTAGGTTTTTAAAAAATGCTTGCCAGATATGCTTAGCAATCTAAAAAGGAAGTAAAAACAAACTAGGTTGTCAATTTAACTGAGGAAAGTATTTTGGATGGTCTGTTTCCCCAGGTTGTTCTCAACTCCCTTTCTTAATCTCTCAAGTGAAGAACAGGATGCTGTATTTGGCGGCAGACTAGCACTCCATCAGGAATCGACTGAGTTAGGATGCTCCCGGAAATGGGTGCATAGTCATAGCTGGGGCAACACACACACAAAAACACACACACATGTGCGCACACACACACATGCATGTGCTCACACATTCAGATACATACTCTCTCTCGCAAACATACACTCCTTCTCAACCTGCCGTAGTACGTGAGGATTTAGTCATCACGTTCATTAAGATATTACAGAAGCCTTTAGGGAATGTAAAACAATCAGGTCACCGACAAAGTCAGTAGGCATCTTTTCTTCAGGCACCCTCTGTAGGTAATGCTAAAAGTGTGAAGAAAGACATGCTCAAGGTGACAAAACTCTTAAAGTATGTCAGGGCCACAGGAAGTGTGTAGAACAGGGCAAGCAGGAAGGAGAAAGAAGCTATTTAGACAGGAATGAGTGGAAAGGATAGCCCATCATAAGAATCTTCAGCGTGAAGCCAGGCAGAGAGGTCCAGGAAGGTAAGGTGGAGAGCTGCGACAAGGTTCGGTGAGTATGCGATGCGAATCAGGGGAATTTCAAGGACAATACTGGACATTCGAGAGGCTTCATGCACCTGAAGTTATTTGGTAGGTCATACATGACAAACATTTTTTTTGTACTCACTACTACACATATACACGCAAATATATAAATATATGTATGTGATATCATAATTAAAGCATGCCGCTTGTAGAAAGTTTTAAAATATTGAACAACAAAATAATGAAAAATTAAAATTCCTCGTCATGCCGCCATTTCCAGCTGTCTCTCAGCAGCATTGTGGTGTATTTCTGGGAGGCCTCTTTGTCTGTGGAGTCAGATAACAGGAAAATAGATAATATACAGTCTGACAGGTAGATAGCCCAACAGAAAGAAATATTTAAAGGGTTGAAAATATAGATATAGATGTATGATATATATTATAAATACACACACATGCATATTAACCTATTCATTAGAAATCATGCTATAGCCACAATTTTGTATTTTTCTTTTTTCCACTTATTATATAATGCATCTTCCCACACTATTAAATATTCTTGGAAATAGAATTCTTAAGGGCTGATTGTATTTCTACATATGGAAGTAATTTAATTTAACTACTATCCTGTTGTGGATCATTGTTGCTGTTCCTATTTTTTCTTTGCCGTGATAAATAACAGTTAATGAACATCCTTATACAAAATAACTTATTGAGTATTTACCATTTGACAGATACTCACAAGAATATCATTTCAATCATGTTCCTTAAAGCATTATGTGATGTTACTTAATTTACCTTTGCAAGTATATCTATTAATTTCCTTAGGATACACTCCCAGAAGTTGCATAAGTGGATAAGATTATACAAGCATTTTAAGCATTTTGAAGCATCAGGCAAAATTTCTCTCCAGAAACACTATACCAATATGCATGTCCTCCAGTGAATGAAATATCCATGCCATTAAAATCTCACCAATATGGTATATGATTTTTTAGTGTTTCAAATTTGATCGGACAAATGTGAATTTCATAAGCTTAATGGCCATTTGTATTTCTTCTTTGTAAATTGACTTTCTCCATTGTAAGAACAAGGGTTCTAGTTCCCTGCCATCTAGGTTGAATTCTGGCACCTCTGTTACTAGCTCTGTGATTTTTAGCAATTTAACTAAATGATCTATGCCTTAGCTTTCTAATTTGTAAAATATTATAAAAATAATGACATCTACATCATAGGAATGCTGTGAAGATTAGTACATTAATGCTGATAAAAAATGCATAGAAAAGTGCCTGGCACATGGTAAGAATTTAATAAATGCTAGTGCAATTAGCTGTCATTTGGGGGAGGAGATTGCCTATGTACTGAGTGTACTCACATGTTTGGACATCTTTTCCATACTTATTACATTATATGATTTTCTCAATACCCCACAAGGTGAGCATGGCAGATAATGGTTCCCACTGGAAAAATGAGGAAAATAACACTCAGAAAGTCAACCTATCTAGCTGTTTAGTGATAGTCTCGAGATTGAAACATAGGTCTCCTGGGGTTGTGCTTCCCACAATGGCAAACTAGATTTTTGGGACTGACCTGTGCAAAGAAGACAAACAGAAATATAAATATATATATGTAACCCTATTTGAGTATGTCAGAAAGCAAGAAAGTTAGAGAATGTTTACCACCAAGATCTGGAAGAGAGAGGTCAAAAGAAGCCAGCTCAACATCTGGCAGCACTTTTCCTCCCCTATGACTGCCAATTTCAAAACCAGCTGCAGAGAGCCTGAGAAGCTGAAGGGGCTTCACGAGTGTGGTGGGGCTGCGGGAACCTAAAGTGCCAAGGACAAGGGTATCTGGTAAACCGAACAGGCTTTTTATCAGGAGTTGTAAGAGCTACGCCTTTAGAACGAGAAAGAATTAGAAATAGACAAGCCTTCCCAGAAAATGAACCCCAACTTTTAATCACCTTAAGCCCTAATTACATTAAGGCATTTTGTCCCTAGCCCAGCTACTTGTCAGGGCAAACACAGATCTTCTGTGAGTAAAGATAATATGCTCAAGAGCCTCAAATTACCTCTAAACATTTTCAAATACAAGGTCCCACCTTAAAATAAAAATTATTATTATATAAAAATACAAGACTTCACTAAAAAAAGAATCAGGAAATAGAAACAAGGACACAGTAAATCCCGTATACTGAAGGGTACTTCAAGAGACAGTGACCAAGAATATTAGAAAGCTGACAAAATACATCAAGCCTCAAATTGATAAATATAAATGTTATGGACTAAAGGTTTGCGTCAGCCCCCAAAATTCAAATATTGAGACCCTAACCTGCAGTGTGATGGTATGTGGCAGTGGGGCCTTTGGAAAGTAATTAGCTTTAGATGAGGTCATGAGGATAGAGCTCCTGTGATGTGATTAATGCCCTTATAAGAAGAAGAGAATCCAGGGCTACCTCTCTCCACCATGTGAGGACGCAGCGAGAAGATGATGTCTGCAAGCCAGGAAGAGGGCTCTCCCCAGGAACTGAATCTGCCAGCACCTTGTCTCAGACTTCCAGCCTCCAGAACTGTGAGAAATAAATGTCTGTTCTGAAGCCACCAGTCTACGGAATTTTGTTACAGAAGCCCAAACAGACCAAGACAAGGAAGAAAGCCCAAATGTAGGAATATCACAGTACTACTACTGACAACCAAAGGTTAAGAGCGAAAGACATATGACCTTCAAAGAGTAGCAGTAAAACTGAGAGCTCATTTCTTTAAAGAAAGTAGAAAAGCCAGAAGACGATGCAATGTGGAGTTATATGTTTAAGTTTATGGTGGTAAAAAAAAAAAACCTGCCAAGTAGGAATTCTATAACAAGCAAAATATTTTTGAGAAGAAGGTGAAATGAAGACATTCTTACCAAACATAGAACAAAAGAGGATTCATTGTGAGTGGACGTGCACTAAAGGACGTAGTAAAGGAAGTTCTTCAGAGCGAGTGGAAATTATCTCTATTTGAAGTTTAGATATGCAAGAAAGATGAAGAAAAGGTAAATAGGTAGATAAATCTAAATAAATAATGACAATACAAAACAATAATAACCACGAAAAGTATAGAGAATATTAAAATACACTAAAACAATGGCACAAAACATGAAAGAGGGTGAATGGAGTTAAAGTGTAAAAATTGTTACATTATCAAGAAAGCGGTTTAAAAAAAAAACTAATAAACATTGTATGTTAATGTGTTAAGGGTGCATGTTGTAAGATCCAGAGCAGCCACTCCGAGGGTCAGATATCACTGACGGGGTTTCCACGGCCAAGTAAGACGTGCGGTTTCCGAGTCTGAGTCAGGGACGGGCAGAGTTCCCAGGTGCAAGAGGCAAGTAGTGGAACTTGAGTCTCCAGGAGACTGAAGACAATTCACCTCTCAATAACTTATCCTGAACCTCCCCTACTTTTGCTACAAGAAGTCTGAGTGAAATCACAGCAGCGCATCCCCTCCTTTGCCCCTATGAAAAGCACATGGATACAGGAGTTGGTCAATGAGAATGGCAACTCCAGAGACGAGCCCCAAAGCCAGAATCACCTAGTGTTTGCAAAACGTCAAAAGTTTGGATAAATGAAAACAAACTCAACCAACAAAAAACCTTAGCTCATGTCAACAAAGTAAATAGAGAAAATTGAACAGGCTGATATCCTCCGAATAATAGGAAAAACAATCACAACCAAAAAGTCCACTAGAGATCATGAAAATTTAAATTTTGTTTACTAAACAAAATTAATAACTGGGATGAAGAGTAGAATAAACACAGCTGAAAGCAAATAGTAAACTGGATGCCTGAGCAATACTCCCTGAGCACAGCATAAATGGTGGAAATAGGAAAAGTACGTGAGGAAACATAACAAAAATGAAAATAAGCCAGAAGTTTTAATGTCCACCAAAAGAAGATCGACAAGGAATAAATAAAAAGAAGTCACATATGAAAGAAATACTGATAGAGAGCTCCATTTCTAACAATAAGTAGAAAACCAGAAAATCTTTTCCATTATAAAACACGCAAAAGCCTTGGATGTACTGTAACAAAAAAAATAATATTTAAAATGCCTACCTAACATTGCAAAAATAAAAGGAAAATACCTTGCCAAACCAGTCAGGGAGCTGTAAGGTCTCCGGAGCTGTGTCTGCTCCCAGCTCATGCCTTCTCTGCAATATGGACATTGGGTTTGCAAGGTCACAGAGAAAGGCCCTGGGCTAGTATAAGATGGAGTCTGCGGGCTGGGACTCCAGCATCAACACCGGCCCTGCAAATGGCTTTCAACCCAGTGAAGGGTGGACTATAGAAATCCCATCCCTTGAAAATGGAAACATTTAAATAAAAAGTCTAATCCATCTCCACTGGACTGTGGGTAGGAAAAAATGTCTCCTCTGAGCTTTTTGAATCACCGGCTTGGAGTAAGAGGTACAGTTTCCCGTTCTCACGTGATTGATCAGTGTCATCTCAAATGAAGAGAACTTAGTTTAAAATAGTCCTTGATTAGTGCAAGGCTGGGGCAACCGGAAGAAGCAAAAAAATTAACCCTGGTGGGCAGCGAGCTTTCACTGAGTTTACAAAAGACATATATAGAATCTGAAATTTGTGTGTGTGCCTGCCTGTGTGTGAGCAAGTCACCATGATTATACATCAGCAGAAACAATGGACCAAAGTTTTAAACAATAGAGTTATCAAATATAGAACATAAAAGAAAAATGTTTAAAATAACTAAAGAAATTTTAAAAGTCAAATTCAAAAAGTGAGAAAGGAAAAAGATGCCCCAAAATACTAGCCAAATACAACTGCACACTAACCAGAATGATTTAGATTACAAAGAGTGCCAAAATCAAGTTTGATGACAGTGTGGCACAACTAGAATTCCTGCCCATTGCTGGTGGAATATAAATTGGTTCAATCACTTTGGAATTTATATTACAGCTAAACATACGCCAATTCTATGACCAAGTGTGACTCTGTCTTTCCCCTAGGTAGATACCCTGCCGAATATTCACCAGATGACAGGGACTGAAATCTTTATGGCATCACTATTCATAACAGTCCCAACCTGGAACAAACTAAATGCCCTGCGGCAGTGGAAGGATCCTAAAGATAACATCCAGTGACAGAAAACAGACTCAAAGGAGTGAATACTATATTAACTCCATTTTTTTGAAATTGAGAAAGAGGCAAAAGTTGATTATGTCAGAAAGGAGGAGAGTGGTGACCGTAGGGAGGAGGGCAGGTAATGCTTAGAAGAAACCACAAGTTGTCCTCTGGGGTACTGCTGATAAATAAATGACAAGCAATAGATATTGGAGTATATGAGGAAGCTATTTGGTTTAGAACCAATTCTGTCTGACTTTGTTTTTCCAAAAGGGTCTAACGTGGTCTGTTGAGCATGCACTGTGCATCTGCTTTAAACATTCACTACATTCCAAAGACAAGAATGATGCCCTTAAAGATAAGGATATAGATTCCCCCCATATTGGCACTTCCTTAAGTATGGCATCTTCCTGGGAATTAGGGATTAATTACTGACCTGCTGTGCTCACCTTCTGACCACTGACCTGCTGAACACCGACCTGCTGTGCCAGCTAAGCATCTCGTGACAGCATAAAAGAGATAATGCTGTTATACGTGATGTATGCTTTTTGTTCCAAGGCAGTATATAACCACTCAGCACTTCTTTGGTGCCCTTCCTTCCTTGGGCAAGAAAGGCCCTGGGCTATAGTCCTAAGATCTGGCTCATAATAAACTGACCTCAATTTTGATTTATAGAGTGATTATGTATTATTTGCATTGACATTGTTAATGACCTATTTTTAAAATTATGTGCTGTTTTTAATTTGGGAGGGGTTTAATTTGTGAAAATATATGTTACACTTCAATTAAGAGTCTTCTAGGCAGATTTTAAATACAACTAAATAGAACTACTTCAAAACAGCAGATTAGATACAATAAAGAGTAAATTTGAAAATGTAAAAATAGGTCTGAAGATTTTATCTGAAGTGCCGCACAAAGAAGCAAGGAGATGAAAAATATGAGAAAAGTTAAGACAGAACATAGAAAAAGAACATCTGATGTAGGTCTAAACAGAGTTACAGAAGGAAATATAAAAAATAGAGGATGTGCACTATTCAGAAGGGCGGTTAATTACCCAAATCATCAGATTCCAGAACAACAACAAATTTCAAGCAACATGTGTAATAAGAAATCTACCTGAATATGTAGAATAGAGAAACAGCAGAACACCAAGGGAAAAGATATGATCTTTAAAGTAACCAGACAAGAAAAACAGATTACTTCTCACAAACAACAACAAGAGCCAAAAGATAATTAAATTATATCATCAAAGTCCTTAGTTAAAATGATCATAAATAATGTTAAACCCAGGGAAAGTACTAGTAAGGATAAAGGAGTAAATAAAGAAAATGAAAGATAAACAAAAACCCAAAGCAAAAAGTCTAGGGATGTGCCATGGGGGAAAAAGAAGGAAGATGATCTCAGAAACATTTTGAACTGCTAAGATAATGCCAAGACAAATTCTTTACCAATACAGTAAAAAAAAATTTTGAAAAATAATTACAATCTCCTGGAAAGTATGATTTTTTAAAAACATTTGAAGAAAATGAAAATAATTAATAGATCTGTAATAAAAGTGATCATATATTCCACTTTGCTGATGTCAGTTCTAGTCTCTCCCCTTTGTCCCAGTGCAAATTATCAATAGTGACTTTTTTCTCTCTCAAAAGTGAACTGGTTGGATAACAAATTTTATTGTTACTTGCCTAAGGCTTGGTATCAATTAGTAAGCACCTGAAAGTAAATTATATCAAGTATATAAAAGTTCTCACAAGAAAAAACAATACACAACTAATATGAGGTGATAACATCTTAGAAGATAAGGCCTGCATGATAAAGGGTAATTAGGAGAAAATTTTATTTTTGAATATGAATACAAATTGCTAAAAAAAAAAATAGCAAACAAGATCCAGCAAGTTATTATTAAAAAAAGACAAAAGTTTCAAGAACAGTTTAACATTAGAAAATATATTGATATATTTAAGAGATTAAAAACGAATTAATACAATGGTTTAAATAAAATTTAAAACATGTTCATGATTAAAAGCAAATAACTTTCAGCAAATTAGGCATACAAGGACCACCTTTAAGGATATCTAGCAAATAATTACATTCTAGCACTGCTTATGTGTAACATCTTGGTAGTAGTCCTAGCCAGCATTGTGAGCTATCCAGTTAGCTAGCTAGTTATTGTGTATATATAACTATAGTATAATATATATTATTATATATATAACATAATTACATAGTTATATATAGCTAAATATGAAAAAGAGATAAAAATATCATTATTGTAAGATTCTAAGTTAATCTATATGTAAAATACCAGAGAATCTAAACATAAATTATTAGAATTACTTTTTTTTAAGTTCAAAAACATTGACGTCAGCAAAATGGCAGAGTAGGCAACTCTAAACTCCTATTCCTCCATAGAAACATAGAAAAACAAACAGAAATTTTCCAAACCAACTTTGTCAGAACTCTGGAAAACAGCAAAAGGTTTATAGCAGCCAATGAACACAGCATCAAAAAAAGACAAGTTAAAAATACTATGAAAAGGCAGTCTGGTGGCGCAGCGGTTAAGTGCACACATTCCGCTTTGTCAGCCCAGGATTCACCAGTTCAGATCCTGGGTGCAGACATGGCACCGCTTGGCAAGCCATGCTGTGGTAGGCGTCCCACATATAAAGTAGAGGAAGATGGGCACGGATGTTAGCTCAGGGCCAGTCTTCCTCAGCAAAAAGAGGAGGATTGGCAGCAGTTAGCTCAGGGCTATTTTTCCTCAAAAAAAAAAATACTATGAAAGCTTTGTGGTGTTTTCACTTGCCCTTGCCCCACCCTCTCCCCAGTTTGGTGCATCTACTGATGGTAGCCCACATTTCCGGTGTGGAACCCTAGATCCTGGTTCCAGAGGGAGCAGAGTGGATCTTATTCATAATTTATTCTGCTTGTCTGTTCTAAGCTGTCTGGGGGCTCCCTGAAGACTGACACCAAATGCTTGTCTCTGTTTCTCCTAACTCAGAACTCAATCAGGGTGGGAGAGCAGTGGATATTTTTTCAAAACACTGTAAGGTGAACAAAATCCCAAAATTTCCTGTAATAAGAAACATACAGTAGACTATGTAAAACTGGGGATGAAAAACTAGGAAGAAAGTTTGGGAAATTAGGCCCTTCAGTAGTGCCTGTGTGTACTAGGAATTTAGAAACTCACACAGATGCACACAGAAGGACAGATGCTTGGAAATTACCTGAGAAGACCCAAGTCTTTCATCTCTGCCTGATTGCTAGGCTCAGTGTAAGCAGGAATTAAGTGAATGCTGAGCCAGAATTGTAAATGCCTTGCCTAAGTATTGAAGAAGAGTCATGGCAGAGAATTAATCTGCAAAGACTAGGGAAGGTGGGGGGTTATATTTTGTTTTATTTTTCTCTTTAGCTGCAAGTGTTCAAGAAAATTTCTGTCAAAACATTAGCTGAACACAAGCTAAAGGAACAGAGAGTTTAGTGACCACACATATTGAGGAATACAGTCTCTGCAAAAATAGTTTGGAAAGGTCACTAGACAAATAAGCAAGTGCAGCCTTCAACAATCAAAACCAGCAAACCCACGACAGGGAGAAGAATCTATTTCCTGAGTCACTACATTATAATATTCAAATGTCCAGTTTTCAACAAAAAATGAAAAGTTATAGAAAGAAACAGGGAAACATGGCCCATTAAAAGGAATAAAATAACTTGACAAAATATTCTTGATTAAGCCAAGATAATAGACCTATTAGGCAAATATGTTAAATCAACTGTAATAAATATGCTCAAAGAGCTAAAGAAAATCACAAACAATGATTTAAAGGAAACCATAAAAATAAAGTGTAAACAAAATTATAATATCAATAGTGATATGACAATTATAAAAAGGAAACAAATAGAAATTCTGGAATGGAAAGTACAATAACTAAAATGACAAATTCACGAGAGGAGTTCAACAGCAGATTTGAACAGAAGAAAGAACCAATGAATTTGAGTGCAGAACAATTTGAAGTATTGAGTCTGCAGAGAAAAAGAAAAAAGAATGAAAAAAATTGAATGAAACCTGTGCATATTTGATGAAAGGCAGAAGTTTACACATACAAAGAAGCTTAATGAATTCCAGGTATAATACTCAAAAAGATCCACACCAAGATGTATCATAATCAAACTGTCAAAAGTCAAAGACAAAAAGAGAATTTTGAAATGAGGAAAAGAAAGCAACATGTCAGATACAAAGAATTCTCGATAAGATTAAGAGCCAGTTTCTCATCAGAAACCGTAGAGGCAGTGGGCCTTTATAGTTAAGTGGGCCTCCATATTTAAGGGGTTGAAAAGAAAAACAGCCAACCATTCTCCCCCAAAAATGCAAGTAATTTTAGTTCCTGTCAAATTTCATTTCTTTGCCAAGATTTTAGGAGGCATCTGCTTCCTCCTTCATGGTCTATTGCTCCTTCCACTGACAGAGCCTTTACATGTGTGTACAGTTGAACTCGCCCTCTTGTGCTTCCAACATCATCATAAGAGCAGTGCCAGGTGGCCACCGCTCTCCAGCCTGGGCTCCAGATGCTTGGACAGAGCCATCCAAGTCAGCTGGCAGGACTGCAACCTGAAGTATTCGCTCCAGACACCATGGTCTCCCTGCAGACCTGAGAAGAGTTTCAATAGCAGTTACCTGCAAGGCAACTTTTTAGTTACAGTGACTTATTTAGGGAGAGCATTGTCAAAGCCACCACTGAAGGCTGAGAACGTTTTTGTACTCATAACTCTCTGTGGCCTCAGATTATGTGAATAATCACATCATTCACAGATTACGTAACTGCGGCATTCTCCTGGTAACATGTATGCTTTTGTTGCCATTCTTAAAATGTCCAATATTAGAATAAAATAACAATATCACTTTTTTCAAGTATCTACTCAAATACTACCTTTTAGTTAGATCTTCCCAGATGAACTTGTATAAAATAGCCATGCACCATCTTCACACTTAGCATTTTACTAATTTATTTGCTTATTGACTGTCTCTCCTCAGAACAAAACAAACTACTAAAGAGCAAGGATCTTTGTCTATTTTATTCATCTCTGTATCCTCAGCACCAAAAGCAAAGCACAGGGTAGGAGTCTAATAAATAGTTGCTAAACGCATGATGCAAAAGTTGCTTAACGATGCAAGCATCTAATTTTCATGAAACCCTACAATATAGTTCTTACTTCCTGCTGCTTTGATCTCTCGTTTCATAGATAGTAAACTGAGACTGAGAGTAGCTCACAAAATTACAGGTAGTAGAATACATGCAATCACAGGGCAACCAAATGTGCCTTATTGCAATCCAATCCGGTGCTCTCTCCACACTTTGCAGATATTTCCCAACTTATGCCCGTGACTAATAGAACTTTAGATGTAGACCAGGATGGAAGAATCAAAAGAAATTCTAGGACTCCTGCTACTTACAAGGTGAAAGCTAATTTTTCCATGTCCAACTTAACCAATAGCCATCACCTCCCCAGCCACGAATAGCCTGAAGTCTGAAGCAGAGTGAGAGGACCTTCAGCCTCAGTCATGCTTATAAGAAATTAGTTTTAATATAAATAAAACATGACATTGTATTTTCACTTTAAAAACTGTCAGCAGTATTTGTATTTGATTCAGTCTTATCATGAATAACCACAGCTTTGCTTTTTCCACTCTGAGGACCATGATTCATATGGTAGAACCAGGAAGAAAGGACCTCATCAATATATCCCTATGGATACTCAGAGGAGTCACTTAATTCAGCCCTTTGTCACAGCAACAATTAGTTGAGAATAATAGAGAGTAAATTTATAGAATAAGAATATATGCACCATACTATGAAAACTCATATACCACAGAACTCTACAATATCCATGTTTTCTCATCTGTTTCTATTTCCTCATCACTTGAAGACCTCTCTTCGAAGTTTCTTATTTTTATCTGCATTTCTCTTTGAGCACTGCAAAAGTTTTTGCTGTACTTTTGTGTGTGTCCTGCTTTATAGCTGCTTCGTGTGATCTATAATAAAAGACTCTTTAAAATTTAATGTAATTACTAATACAGCTGGGTTTAAAGTTATCAGTTTATCATTTATTTTCTATTTTTTCCTATCTGGTCTACAATACCTTTTCATTCTTTCTTGACTTCTTTTGACTCAATCAAGTAATATTTTTATCATTCCATTTGTCTCTCTATTAGCTTAATATAAATTATTTTACTCTTCTTTAGGTGGCTACTTGATGTTTGACTTATTACAGTATAATATAAATAAACATCTTAGACATTGTCAATATTTTCAGACAATTTTAACTCCCCCAACAAATGCCAACAAAATTGGCATTATTATTCGTAATGTATTTTAATTATACATTGACATTAAACTCTACAAGACACATTGTTTCCTATAATCAACATAAGTTTAAATTTACCTTTCTTATATATACTATTTATTCATTTCTGTATTTCCATACTTTCATCTAGGATTATGTTCCTTCTGTCTAAATAACTCCTTTAGAATTTCTTTTAATGTAGCTCTGGTTATGAATTTTCTGTTTTTGTTTGTCTGAAGGTATATTAATTTTACCTTCATTTTTAAAGGATACTTTGTTGGATATAAAATTATATGTTGGCATTTCTTTTTTTTTTTTTTTTTAAAGATTTTTATTTTTTCCTTTTTCTCCCCAAAGCCCCCCCGGTACATAGTTGTGTATTCTTCGTTGTGGGTTCTTCTAGTTGTGGCATGTGGGACGCTGCCTCAGCGTGGTCTGATGAGCAGTGCCATGTCCGCGCCCAGGATTCGAACTAACGAAACACTGGGCCGCCTGCAGCGGAGCGCACGAACTTAACCACTCGGCCACGGGGCCAGCCCCGTATGTTGGCATTTCTTTTATTAACACTTATTAAATGCCGTTACATGTGTCTAGCTTCAGTAATTTAAGAAGACAACTGCAAGTTTTATTGCTGCTTTTTGGATGTAATATATTGTATTTTCTCTATCTCATTTGAAATTGTCTCAGTGACTTTGGTTTTTAGCAGTTTTACTCTGAGGTGCCTAGTTTTATGTTACTCTGCCTTTATTCTACTTGGGGTTTGTAAATCTTAAATCAGTGGTTTGATGTCTTTAAATGGGTTTGGCAAATTATTTGCTAGTATCTCCTCAAATATTGCTTCTGCCTCAGTCACACTCTCTTCTTCTGGGACTCCAGTCATACATATATTAATCATTTTCACTGCTTCCCATGTGTCATTTATGTTCTTTTCTATATTTATATTATTTTTTCTCTATATATTTCAATGTGGATATTTTCTACTATTTTATAGTTTTCTCAATCTTCTCATTAGCTCTTTCTCAATATGCTATTAAACTAACGTGTTGGGTTCTTAATTTCATATATTATAATCTTTACAATATCTGTCTTTAATTTCATGAATGCTAAGTCTCTGTAGAAATTCTCCTATTTGTCACCTATTTTGTTGAACATATTAATTACAGTTATTTAAAAGAGTGTTTCTGATGATTTTGATAACTGAGGTTTCATGTGGGTCTGTTTTCATGATCTTTTTTTTCCTTCCTTTTTAAAACATTTAATTCAGACTCCTGGTATACCTAGTAACTTTAATTGAATGCCAGACAACGTGCGTTAAAATTTATACAGATAATTTAAGGCTCCAGCTGATGCCGTCTTCCTCCCACAAAGCATCAATTTGGGTAGACAACCTCAGTTCAGTCTGGGTTGAGCTTGTTTGAAGGCGGGTTTCAGAGTTTTCTGAGAGCTGGCTTATATCTGTACTGCTACTTCTGGGTTCATCCTTACTCCCACTACTGGAATTTGGGGTGTTCACCAAGATCCTTTCTCTTCAATGGGCCCAGAACTTTTGTTTATTTCCTCAGCCTGGTGAGACTGCTAAGAGCTCTGCTCATCTCCCTGTTCCCTTATCTATTTCTTTCCTCCTGCTTTTGTAACCCCTCTGCTTACAGATGAGCAAACGTCTTCAAAGGAAGAGTGGACAGATGGTTTTACATATCTCAGTGCACTTCTCTTTCTCTGGCCTCTTGGTATATCCTCAGAAGACTGACTTGGAGTCCAGGAGTCCAAGTTTAATTTCACAGCCCCATGAGGCTGCACAAAGATTAAGGGAGCATTCCAGCCAGTAGTCACTTCTTTCTGCTTGGCTTCTGAGCTTCTGAGTCCCATTCCACTAACGAGCTGTCAAATGCCTCAGTGGAAAATCCCTCTGGAAAGTTGGACCCACCTAAACATGCTTTTCTTCTCTCTCAGATCCTGGCCTTTTAAGTTCTGGCTGGATTTAGTCCTCTAAACTTTCAAAAGTTTTGTTTTTGTGTTTTGTTTACATTTTGTAGTTCTCCTCAGTGGAAGCACTGGCCAATAACAAGTGCTCTGCTCTTACCAGAAAAGGAAAATCTAAAGGTTCCTTATAGACTATAGCTTTTATGGTCAATATTCTCACAGCAGTTGGAGTCCTTCAAATGCTCTCTGAAAATCTACCTTCTTGCTTCACTTAATACCCAGGAAAGACAAAAGCACCTTTCTCTTTGTGTCTTTGTTCCACGTTATTTTTCTCCCTACCCATTTTCCCAAATGATGGTTGCTCTGCCTTCCGTTATCTTCAGTCTGTGGTGATACAAAGTGTTGTAGTCCATACTTTCCTATGGGAAGAGCCAGTGCTTATTTGGACTCTGAGATGAAAATCACTCATTTTGAAGATCGATGGATATTATCACACCATGAAATCTTCCCTCATGGCCATAAAAGCTTAGCAGCACTACCGTTTAATCATTGCATTTCTAGTAACATGAAAAACACAACTGTACACTCCCTAACTCTAAGCCTGCCTAACTTACTGGTTGTAATGGATTCTCTGGAACTCCAATGAGACCCCTTCTATAAGTCCAAATACGCACATCCCAGCTGCCTGGACTATTCACAGCTGTATCTATTACTGGGCATTACCTTCAGCAATCAGGATCACAAGTCCAAGGTTATGACACTACCAAGGAAGCTGATACAGAGAAACAAAGACCTAGTTCCTATGAAGAGTTGTCCAGCTCAAGAGCTTCCCATGGCTTGGCTGGGGCCTTAGTTGAACCCCATTGCAGGTCAGCTTTTGTCTCTGGCTAATTCTGATTTCTCACTTCATTAGAGGTTTATTTTCTGTGATCACACCTCAAAAAGCCTTTTGCATGCCATTCCCATCTCAGAGTCTATTTTCAGGGAACCTACTTTAAGAGATTGACCTAATGTTTGCTATGATCTATGAGTACTACACTTCCTGGTCCCCACACCAGTGTGGTGTCTCTATAATGTCATCTTCAACCCTAGGCAGGTGACATCCAACTGCCTAGATGTGTCCTGCCTGCTCAGGGGCAGTTTGAGTCAAAGCAGGAAAAGGTTGGTAAGAAAATCATGACATGCTCACATAAGCTCATTTTTAACCAGCCCTACTCTGGAGTTTACACGGTAAACACAGTAGCGTGAACAACAGGAGTTAATTGAAGCTAAATGTTTATTTGCCAGCTTTGATAATGAGCCTATTGTAAAAACAGGCACAGAAGAGCATGTGGACTGAGCAGATAGGAGCTCAGGATAGAACGGTGAGAGTTTCCATCTTGCTATCTTTAATGATTTCTGGGCTCAAAAGAGCACTAATTATAATTGGTTTGGTTTACTCTTGCCTTCCAGAAATCATGAGGTTAGGACACACCACTGGAGGAAACTACAGAGCAAGATTTCACTTCAGAGAAAATTCAAAATTAAAAGGTAACCAAAATACTAATAATTAACCAGTTGACTGAAGATAGCTATAACTCTCAATTATTTCATATCTTATAATTCTAACAGAGTAATTGATTTTCATTGATTCAAATCGTGCAAGAATTTTGAACAGAAGGAAATTTAAATTCATTGCAAACTGTTTGCTGGAAATTTCTGGTCACATTGATGGATGGTTGATTTGGGAAGCAGTCAACATTTCTATAGATACAAGACTTACTATTAACCAGCTTGTAAAATGCCCTTTCCTGCTAAATGCCAAGTGGCCTATGTTACATAACCTGCCCTACTTTCTTTCCGTGTTTCTCTTTTTAACAGTCTTGCATTTAATACAAACACTTTTAAATCTGTATTCTGATACAGGCTTAAATTATGTTACCTTGGAGCATCAAAATATTTAATCAGTTTCTGAAAGCTACATTAGAAAACGTTCAGCATTATTTCTACTCAATCATGAAAACTAGCGTTTTGTCAAAAAAAACCCTTGTGAGACTAAAGTACAAAGGGAAAATAATAAAGTTTGAAGGTAGTGAAGGTGAGCAGTTTAAGAAGACTTTACCATGGAGACTTGTGGAAGTCATGCAGGCTTATCTGGATAGCCTTCATCCCTCATTAGAATGAAGGTCCATGAAGATAAGGACTTTCTTGTAAGCTACTTAGACTAGTACTTTGTACATAGTAAGGACTCAGTAAATATTGATTGGGTTAATAAAAGAAAGGCTGAAAGAAAGCTATATGACTAATTTTCCCTAACAGTGAAACAGAAAAGATGCATCAGATTTAATTAAAAGAATAGAAAAGAAAATTTTCATAGGAAGGGCATAAGGTTCTTATATATTCAATATGCTATCTATGGCAGTGAAAGCACTACAGGATAAAAGCCATAAGGATTCCTACACTCGGTAAAGCTGATGATAGTGTTGATCATGAAAAAGTATCTGTGGAACATATTCTGATAACACTGGTTTAGGATAGCAGAATAAGGACATCTTTCTAGAAATAAACTTTGAAAGAAGAAAAACAACAATTAAAGATAACAACTAAAATAGAAAATACTTAAACCCATAAAATACAATATATAAAGCAAGCATGCCAAATATTGGAAATATTGATCCAGGATAATATAGGTTGTCTAGTGAAAATATTGATCTCTTCAGGTTTATGAAAGGATTAGAAGTCCGCAAAATGTGTTTTATACCCCAAGGAACAAAATAATAATTCCTCTTTAAATTGAAACAAAAAGATTAAGTTGTCCAACAATCTAGAGGTTTATCCCTGAACCCTGCTTGACGTTCATAGGAGGACAAATACTATGGTGCTAGACAAGAAAGTACCAGGTGTTCAGGGGGAAAAATCACTGTTGAGATGGAATGATGGAGAGAAAACTGTGGCTGGGAAACAGCTCTGCAGCTACTGGATCTTTGTGAGCTCAGAAGAAGTACAGGTTAAATCACACACACGCACACGCACAAACACAATCACTTTACTCAGCACTTTATTCCACAGCAGAGCCATGTTTGAGGACAGATGAACTTTTCGTGGACAAGAAGTGCCCCTCAAATTGTTGAAGTTCTGCAGTAACTACTTTTGGCATCTTCTTAACACTGTATGTTTTCAAAACGTCCATTAAGACTTACTCTCCACCGTCTCCTTCCTCTACTACCTTTAAAATATGAATGCAAATTAAAAATAAAATATTAGCATATCTGTTAAAAATATTCAAAATAAAAAGGGAGAAGAGGAAAAAAACACCTAGACAATTAATTAATATACCAGACATATTACACAATCTACATGATAAAAATTTTGATCAATATTTCTCTATGAAATTAAAGAAATAATATATGGTCTCTATAAATCAAGAACTCAGGAAAAGATACAAGATCTCTGATTAAAAAAGTTATAAAACAATAAAATGTAATAAACAGTGGGTTTGGGAATATAATCATTAAGTTTCCAGGAAGATGTTAGGAATGGCAATATAGTTTTTTAATTTCTCTGATTCCTCTAAAATACACACACACACACACATACAAATGCACATACACACAATGCAACCAAAATAAACTGAATAAAAACACACAGACAACACATATGATAAAATTTGGAGAGCATGTATCCTACAGGTCACAAAAGAGAAGCAAGGAAAACCACCAACACCTACAAGAGCCACGGGGAGAAAGACAACAGGGCTTACCATAAGCATGAAAACAGGAAAACTTCAAAGTTAACAACAAGCATTCACTGCAAAGTGGGACAAATCAAGTAAGAAGAGCAGCCAAAACTTAGGGGGAGCCCTGAGGTGTCCAATTCGGATGACTACCAGAGAACCTTGATGCTGGAGGAACATGGGTTTTATGAAATCTCCAAATTTACAAACCAAATCTCCATTTCAGGATGAATCCGTCTTTGGAAGAGAAACTGCTGGAGATAGAACCTACACTAAACAACAGAAACACGAGAAAAAGAAGATCCAAATAGAACCAGGAACAGAAGCAGGGAAGGCAGATTGCAGAAAGCATGAGAGCCCGTTTTTATCTCTTTGTGAAACAACAGGAATGGGATTTCCAGAGAAGTAAAGCTGCAGAAGTAATTCTGATGCATTTCTCTCTTCAAAGGTGTAGGAAACTTTCATACAATGAAAATAGTCTCAGAAAGATGTGGCCAGAGAATGAACCGAGAGAAATTAAGAGTAAGTTAGACACTAAGTAAAGGCAACATAAATTACAATTAGAAAATACTAAAAAAAATAGGTGAATAAGTAAAGGATGATTTGAAAAGAGAGGTCATGGAATTCAGGAAGGTTATATAAAAAAAGAAAAACATCATTTCAGAAGGAAATAATTAACAAAAATAAGATAAGCCTAACAGATCAAAATTTGCAATAGGAAGGGGAAATTATTTAAAATAAGAAAAAAGAAGTGGAGAGAAAAAAGATCCAAGAGAGAGTAATAGACATAGAAAAGAGACAAATGAAATCCAGTATACCTAGCTTTGGAGTTCCCAAAGAAGAAAACAAAAACAAGGAATAAAACAAATAGTAAAAGTATAAGTCAAGAAAGCTTTTCTGAATTAAAATACTACTTTGATCTATATACTAAAATAGCATGTCACACACCTGTGAAATCTACCAAATAACCAACACTGAGACATATTAAACTAAAATTATTGTAACACAAAAAGGAAAGCATCCTTTGACAAAAGACCAAATAATTTATAAAAGAAACGTGTGGCCATAGATTTTTATATATCAAGATTTTTATACCAACATTTTATATCACAAGACATTTAAGATATTCAAGCAAATAAAATATAAGCCATGGGCTTATATCCAATGAAACTGATATTCAAGTACAATAGTCAACAGAACAGTTTTATTTCTATACAAGAATACAGGAAATATTCCATCCATGATTCTTTCCAGAAGAATCTAAAGGATGAGCCTCAGACAACCTAAATGACTGAACTTACATCAAGGCAGGTTTTGAACATGAAATATGTGTTTTCTCATGTATGTAAGTCATGATTATAAGGAACACCATGGAATAAGCACTGACAATGTGCTACCTAAGCATTTAGCTTAACTATCAAAACTAGGTAGAAGTGATCAACCAGAATAGTGGAGTGATGACCATAGTGAACTGCTCTCCCACAAAAACAATGAAAAAAATCCCACTGGCAAAACAAAACTAACCATTAAGCAAATTCAGAACTCTGGAAATTAACCAAAGACACAGAAAACTAAAAATCATTTTTCTAAGAGAAACTACGGAAACTCCATAACACAGCAGAGTATGTGACCTTATAATTTGGGGTTATTCTCATGTCCCTTCCTCCCAGCTTATTAGTGTGGTAGCCATGAAAAGCCAGTATTCTTACAGACAACCAAGTTGACTGACCTATTCTGAAATCCCATTACAAGCACCATCTTCAGGGCACAGTAAATATGCGTCTGAATTTCTAGCTGCCAGGAAACTCTCTATTCCCAGGCTTTGTGGCTCTTCAATTTTACTGAGAGCTCAGCTTATGGTGAGGGAAGGAGTCTACCCTTAGGTCATTACCAAAGTAATATCAATCTCTTGACAATATTGCAGCTGCCTAAGGCTATGATTTGTTTTGCTTGTGGCAAACAAGTGCCTAGCCAGGAATATAAGAGGAAATGGTGGAGAAGAAGATGACCATAGGGAACTTGAAAAACTCTGATATATTCTTGGAGATATCAAAGTCTGCGCTCATGCACAAGGCTGTGCATATGCCCAGGAAGGACTTGGTAAAAGATAAGACACACTCTTCTCTGGCTGAACTTGAAACCCGCATGTGGAAGAAGTGAAAGCTAAGACTGTCTTGTTAACTGCCTGAAGTTTGAAGGTGTGCCTTCTTACACAGATCCCTGCAGCAAAGGTAAGACACACTCTTCTCTGGCTGAACTTGAAACCTGCATGTGGAAGAAGTGAAAGCTAAGACTGTCTTGTTAACTGCCTGAAGTTTGAAGGTGTGCCTTCTTACACAGATCCCTGCAGCAAAGGGAGGAAGAAAAATAAGCAAGGCACTTAAGGAAATCTAATCTGCAGTGGCGGGCTATTACATAGAACTGATTTGGGGATGAACTCTAGGAAGTTAAGCATAACAAAGAACAAAAACATTTTGAAAAATAACAGAGATCTCAATGACTTAAATTGCAGAGAATACAGAATCTATCAAATTAGTCCAGGTAACTATCTAAACAAAAAAGCACCAACAAGAAAATAAATAGCAGAAAAAAAAAAAAATGTAAGAGCACACAAAACTGGGGAGGGGAAAGGGATCTGACTAGAATTGCTACAATATATTATCTAAAGTATCCAGTTCTCCACCAAAAAATTATGAGAAATATGAAAGTATGCAACATACATGGGGAAAAAGAGTACCAAACAGAAAATGTTCCTGAGTGGGGACAGACTTTGGACTTAGTAGACAGAAATCACAAAGTAGTTCTTATGAATATATTCAAATAACAAAAGAAATGATGGCTAAAGAATAAATGAGAACTATGTTTTGTCAAATAGAGAATATCAATAATTATATTGAATACAACATCTAAATATTGATAATGATATGGAAATTGTAAGACAACACTAAATAGAAATCTTGGAGTTGAAAAGTACAATGATTAAAATGAAAAAGTCACTAAAGGAGGTCAATAACAGGTTTGAGCAGGCAGGAGAAAGAATATGTGAACTTGAATGTAAGTCAAGAGAGATTATCCAGTCTGAGAAGCAGAAAGAGAAGGAATAAACAAAAAAGGAATAAAGCCTGAGACCTGTCCAGCAAACAAACATGCACATAATAGGAGTCCTAGAAGAAGAAGACAAGTAAAAAAGGGTAGAAAAAACATTTGAAGAATCATGGCCTGAAACTTCTCAACTTTGACTTAAAATATTTATACATACAAGAATCTCAACAAATGCCAAGTAAAATAAAACAAGCGAAAAAATCCATATCTGGAAAAATTATAGTCAAACTGACAGAAGGAAAATTTTGAAAGCAGCAAGGGAAAAATGACATCACGTACAAAAGATCCTTAATAAAATTAATAGCTTACTTCTTCTTGGAAACCATGGAGACTAAAGGAGAATATGATGTCTGTCTTCAAAGAGTTGAAAGAAAGACTGTCAGCTAAGAATGCCACATCCAGAAAATCTAGCCTTCAAAAACAAAGGTGAAATTAAGACATTCCTAGATAAACAAAAACCGAGACACTGTGTCACTAGCAAACCTGTCCTACACAAATACTGAAAGGAGTCTTTAGGCTGAAATGAAAAGACACTAGATAGCAACTTAATTCCACACCAAAAAATAAAGAGCACTAGTAAAGGTAACTAGGCAGATGTTATGAAAGACTGTGTAAATATAGTTTTGTCTGTAACTTTTCTCCTTATATCTGATTCAAAAGACAACAGCAAAATGCAATATTTATAAAATAGTGTTGAAAGGTTTAAAATGTTAAAACTTGTAATTTTTAAAACAATAATAACATAAAGGATAGAAGTTAGAAAAGGAAATATATTGAAGGAACGTTTATGTATAATGAGAAAATAATTTTAAAAATATTAAAAGAGGAGAGTGGCGTCAGCAACATGGTGGAGTGAGCAGTTTTGTTTGTCTCTCCCCCTTCGAACTACAACTAATTGGACATTCATTGATCAACAAAGGATACCCACACAGCACCTCAGGCTGCCTGAGAGACCCATGCTGCTATACATCAGAAGATGGATGGACTACCCCCATGGAGGAGGTGGAGATGGGTGAAAACTCTCTGGCTCCCAGACAGCCTAGTACCTGTGAGTGACTCTCTCCTGGCTGACACGCTCAAAGCACCACCATGTAACCAAGGGTAGGCATGCACATCGGCAGTGTGACTGTGGAAACAGGTGACTACAGCCCTAAGCACCCCATGATTGCTCCTTAGTCCAGTGAGAAAATCCATGGTCCCACAGCGGCTGCAGGAAAAGTCTCTGGTCAGAACTAGTGGAGGGGCCCCGCCCTCCAAACACAAAGGCTGGGAGGCCTTGGGGAAGGAGTGGCTCAGCTGATTGAGCAACCCACTGGCTGCATTAAACACACACAGACCTGCTTTGGCCCGAGGGGGCAAGTAAGATCCAGTGGGACCACATGAGTGGGTGGTAACAATCTGGAGCCCCAGAGTGACTGATTGTTGGTCCAGGGGGAAAATATCCATGGTCCCACAGTGGCTTCAGAGAAAGTCTCTGGTCGGCCCTAGTGGAGAGGTCTGCCCACCAAACACAAAGGCTGGGAGGCCCTAGGGCCGAAGTAATTTGGCTGGGTGAGCAACCTGCTGGCTGCATTAAACACCTACAGCTCTGATGCGGCCCTGAGGGGGCAAGTGAGACCCAGAGGGACTGCGTGAGTAAGTGGGACAATCTGGAGCCCCAGCATGACTGCTCCTTGATCCAGTGGGAAAATCCAAGGTCCCACACTAGCCACAGGAGAGCCTCTACTCAGCCTTAGTGGAGAGGCACTGTACACCAAGCACAAAGCCTAGGCAACCTAAGAGCAGAAGTGGCACAGTTGGGTGAGCTAACCACTGGCTGCATTCAGTACTCATACCTCTGCTGTGGTCCAGAGTGGACAAGTGAGATCCTGCAGGACCTGACAGTGGCAGAGCTGCAAGTCTGGGTGAATCAGCTCCCCAGTGCTGCAAAAGCCCGTAACACCACTGTAGACCCTAAGTAGGGAGTGTGTCTAGGTGCTCTGTGAGAACAGGCACCAGCAACTCGAAGCCCCCTTGCAATTGTTCCCACAGCTGATGGGAGATCTCACAGGGCCACTGCAATCCCGAGGAGGGGCCCAGGATCATTCAAGAACAGCTGACAGGGATTCTAGTTGGTGCAGATTACATAGCTGCTGCCCCCTTCCCCCAATGGAAGCAAGTGGACACAGTAACGAAACTCTATCTCTATGCAGAGGCATAAATCCGCACCATCAAGCAGTATGAGAAAATATGTTAAATCTCCAGAACAGAAGGAAAATGACAAGTACACAGAAAACAATCCCAAAACACAGAAATCTACAACCTAAGTGACAACGAATTCAAAACAGTTATCATTAAAAGATTCAATGAGTTAAAAGAGAATACAGATAGACAACTCAAAGAATTCAGGAGCTACATCACAAAAGAGCTTGATACTATAAAGAAGAACCAATCAGAAATGTTGGAGATGAAGAACACAGTAGTGGAGATTAAGAAAAATCTGGACTTCCTGAACAGTAGGGCTGATAACATGGAGGACAGAATTAGCAATTTGGAGGATGGGAATACAGAAATGCTTCAGATACAGGAGGAGAGAAAACTAAGACTAAAAAGAAATGAAGAAGCTCTCTGAGAAATATCCAACTCAATTAGGAAATGCAGCATAAGGATTATAGGTATCCAAGAGGGAGAAGAGAAGAAGGCCGCAAAAAGCCTGTTCAAAGAAATGATGGCTGAGAACGTCCCAAACCTGAGGAGAGAGATGGAACTCCATGTGGCAGAAGCTAACAGATCTCCAAACTTTATCAATGTAAAAAGACCAACCCCAAGGCATATAGTGGTGAAGCTTGCAAAAGTCACTGACAAAGAGAAATATTAAGGGCAGCAAGGCAGAAGAAAATAAGCTACAAAGGAACCCCCCATCAGGGTGTCAGCAGATTTCTCAGCAGATACGTTACAGGCTAGGAGAGAGTGGAATGATATATTTAAAACTCAGAAGGACAAAAACTTGCAGCAAAGGAATACTCTATCCAGAGAAAACATCCTTCAAATATGATGGAGAAATAAAAACTTTCCCATGTAAACAAAAGTTAAGGGAGTTCATTGCCACAAGACCCCCCTCCCCCACAACACACACACACACACACACACACACAAGAAATGCTCAGGAAGACTGTCATACCTGGAAAAAGAAAAAAAGAAATGGGTTACAAAACCCCGAGCAAAGGAGATAAGTAGAAAGACAAAACCAGAAAATTTCAGCTCTCCATAAGAACAGGTTAGCTAATGCTTAAGTATAAAATTAAAGATAAAAGGAAGGGAAACATCAATAATAAATATAATCTTGTCATTTTAACCACAAACTCACAACACAAGAAAGGAAAAAAAAATATCTGACAATAACAACCTAGAAGGGGAAGAGGAGAGGGATGGAAGGTCTTAATCTAAGAAAATAACAGGCTATCATAAAATAAACTATCTCATCTTATGAAAACTTTTATATAAATCACATGGTAACCAATAAACAAATAAGTAGAATAGAGACGCAAATTACAAATAAGAAGAAAACCAACATAGAAAACTACTTACCTGAATTGGTAGTCCAAAATTTATGGGACAAGAAACAAAGGAAAGGCAAGAGAACCAGAAAATAAGTGATAAAATGGCAGCATTAGGCCCCCATATTTCGATCATCACTCTAAATATAAATGGATTGAACTCTCCAATCAAAAGACACAGAGTGGCAGGAGGGATTAAAGAACAAGACCCAACAAGATGCTGCCTCCAGGAACCACAGCTCTGCCCCAAAGACAAACACAGACTCAGAGTGAAGGGATGGAAGATGATACTCCAAGCTAATAGTGATCATAAGAAAGCAGGTCTTGCTGTACTTATATCAGACAAAGTAGACTTCAAGGCAAAACAGGTAAAGAGAGACAAAGAGGGGCAGTTTATAATGATAAAAGGGACACTCCACCAAGAAGACATAACACTTATAAATATATATGCACCTAACACAGGAGCACCAAAGTACGTAAAGCAACTATTAACAAAATTAAAAGGAGATGTCAATAAGAATACAATACTAGTAGGGGACCTCAGCACCCCACTAACACCAATGGATAGATCATCCAGACAGAAAGTCAACAAGGAAATGGTATAATTAAATGAAAAACTGGACCAGGTGGACTTAATAGATATATATAGAACACTCAATCCAAAAACAAGGATGTTACACATTCTTCTCAAGTGTGCATGGAACATTCTCAAGGATAGGCTATATGTTGGGAAACAAAGCAAACCTGAACCAATTCAAGAGGATTAAAAAAATATCAAGCATCTTTTCTGGCAATAATGCTATGAAACTAGAAATCAACTACAAGAATAAAGCTGGGAAAGGGGCAAAGATGTGGAGATTAAACAACATGCTACTGAACAACCAGTGGATCACTGAAGAAATTAAAGGAGAAATCAAATATTATCTGGAGACAAATGAAAATGAAAACATGCCATACCAACTCAGTTAGGATGCAGCAAAAGCAGTCCTAAGAGGGAAATTCATTGCAATACAGTCTCACCTCAATAAACAAGAAAAATCACAGAAAAGCAATCTCAAACTACACCCAACAGAATTGGAAAAAGAAGAACAAACAAAGCACAGAGTCAGTAGAAGGAAGGAAATAGTAAAAATTAGAGCAGAAATAAATGAAATCAAAACAAAAAGACAGTAGGAAGGATCAATGAAACAAAGAGCTGGTTCTTTGAGAAAATAAACAAAATTGACAAACCCTTAGCCAGGCTTACTAAGAAAAAAAGAGAGAAGACTCAAATAAATAAAATTGGAAATGAAAGTGGAGAAATTACAATGGTTACCACAGAAATACAAAAGACTATAAGAGAATACTATGAAAAACTATATGCCAACAAATTGGACAACCTAGAAGAAATGGATAAATTCTTAGACTCTTACAACCTCCAAAAACTGAAGCAGGAAGAAATAGAGAATCTGAATAGACCATTCACAATTAAAGAGATTGAAACAGTAATCAAAACACTCCCCAAAAATAAAAGTCCAGGACCAGACGGCTTCTCTGGAGAATTCTACCAAGCATTCAAAGAAGATTTAATACCTATCCTTCTCAAACTATTCCAGAAAATTGAGGAAGATGGAGCACTTCCTAACACATTCTATGAAGCCAACATCACCCTGATCCAAAAACCAGACAAGGACAACACAAAGAAGGAGAACTACAGGTCAATATCACTGATGAACATAGATGCAAAAATCCTCAACAAAATTCTGGCAAACTGAATACAGCAATACATTACAAAGATCATACACCATGATCAAGTGGGATTTATACCAGGGACACAGGAATGGTTCAACAACTGCAAGTCAGTCAACGTGATACACTACATTAACAAAATGAGAAACAAAAACCACGTGGTCATCTCAACAGATGCAGAGAAAGCATTTAACAAGATCCAACATCTATTTATGATAAAAACTCTCCATAAAATGGGTATAGAAGGAATGTACCTCAACACAATCAAGGTCATACATGACAAACCCACAGCCAACATCATACTCAATAGGCAAAAACTGATATCCATCCCTCTGAGAACAGGAACAAGACAAGGGTGTCCACTCTCACCACTCTTATTCAACATAGTACTGGAGGTTTGGGCCAGAGCAATTAAGAAGGAAAAAGAAATAAAATGAATGCAAATAGGCAATGAAGAAGTGAAATTCTTGCTGTTTGCAGATGACATGATCTTATATATAGAAAATCCCAAAGAATTCATTGGAAAACTATTAGAAATAATGAACAACTACAGCAAAGTTGCAGGGTATAAAATCAACTTACATAAATCAGTAGCATTTCTATATTCTAATAATGAACTAACAGAAAGAGAACTCACAAATGCAATCCAATTCACAATCGCAACAAAAAGAATAAAATATCTTGGAATAAATTTAACCAAGGAAGGGAAAGTCCTATATAATGAAAACTACAAGACTTTCCTGAAAGAAATTGATGGCAACATAAAGAGATGGAAAGACATTCCATGCACATGGATTGGAAGGATAAACATAGTTAAAATGTCCATACTACCTAAAGCAATCTACAGATTCAAGGCAATCCCAATCAGAATCCCAATGACATTCTTTACAGAAATACAATAAAGAATCCTAAAATTCCTATGGGGCAAGAAAAGATCCAGAATTGCTAAAGCAATCCTGAGAAAAAAGAACAAAGCTGGAGACATCTCAATCTCTGACTTCAAAACATACTAAAAAGCTATAGTAATCAAAAAAGCATAGTAATGGTACTAAAACAGGCGTGCAGAATAATGGAACAGAATTGAAAGCCCGGAAATAAAACCACACATCTATGGATAGCTAATCTTTTACAAAGGACCTGAGAACATACAATGGAGAAAAGAAAGTCTCTTCAACAAATGGTGCTTGGAAAGCTGGACAGCCACGTGCAAAAGAACGAAAATCGACCATTCTTTTTTGCCATTCACAAAAATAAACTCAAAATGGATCAAAGACTTAATGGTAAGACTTGAAATCATAAGACTTCTAGAAGAAAATATAGGCAGTACACTCTTTGACACCAGTCTTAAAAGGATTTTTTTGGACACCATGTCTTCTCAGACAAGGGAAACAATAGAAAGAATAAACAAATGGGGCTTCATCAGACTAAAGAGCTTCTACAAGGCAAGGGAAAACAGCATTGAAGCAAAAAAACCAACCCACCAATTGGGAAAAAAAATTTGCAAATCATATATCCAACAAAGGGTTAATCTCCATAATATATAAAGAGCTCACACAACTCAACAACAAAAAATCAAACAACCTGATCAAAAAATGGACAGGGGACTTGAACAGACATCTCTACAAAGAAGATATACAGATGGCCAATAAGCACATGAAAAGATGTTCATCATCACTGATCATCAGGGAAATACAAATCAAAACTACAATAAGATATCACCTTACACACATGAGAATGGTAAAAATAACCAAAACAAAAAATAACAAATGTCAGAGAGGTTGTGGAGAAAAAGGAACCCTCATACACTGCTGGTGGGAATGCAACCTGGTGCACCCACTTTGGAAAACAGTGTGGAGATTTCTCAAAAAATCAAAAATAGAAATATCATATGACCCAGCCATCCCACTACTGGGTATCTATCCAAAGAACTTGAAACCAGCAATTCCAAAAGTCCCATGCACCCCTATGTCCATTGCAGCATTATTTACAATAGCCAAGATGTGGAAGCAACCTAAGTGCCCATCAACTGATGACTGGCTAAGGAAGATATGGTATATATATACACAATGGAATACTACTCAGCCATAAAAAAGGATAAAATCGTCCCATTCACAACAACATGGATGGACCTTGAGGGACTTATGTTAAGTGAAATTTGCCAGATACAGAAAGACAATCTCTGTATGACCCCACTCATATGTGAAAGTTAAACACGTGGACAAAGAGAACAGATTAGCGGTTACCAGGGGAAAGGGGAGGGTGGGCACAAAGGGTGAAGTGATGCACCTGCAATATGACTGACAAACAATAAAGTACATCTGAAATTTTACAAGGTTGCAAACTATCACAATCTCAATAAAAAGTGAAGAAAAAAAAGACTTCTTAGGCTTTCGCCCATTGTAGTTTACTTCACTGTAAAAAAAAATGTCAAATATGGTAGATGAAAATCCAACTTGATCATTAATTACAATAAATATGAATAGATTAAATGCTCCAATAGTAAGGGAGAGACAGAATGGATTTTTAAAAAAAGACTCAACTCTATGCTGTCTATAAGACACACACTTTAAATTTAAAGACACAAATTAGTTGAAAGTAAAAGATGGAAAAAGATATTCATTCAAGATATACCATTCCAGCACTAAACACAAAAGGCTATAGTGGCTATACTTATATAAATAAAATAAATTTTATGGCAAAAACCTGTTACCAGAGACAAAAAAAGACATTTTACCCATTGGGAAGATATAAGAAACATATATGCTCCTAACAACAGAGCCTTAAAATAGATAAATCGAGAACTGACACAACCAAAGGGAGAAAAGATAATTCAAATGGTAGTTTGATAACCCTTTTTCAATAATGCATAGAACATCTAGGCATAAGATGAATAAGTAAATAGAAGACCTGTAAAACACCTCTAACCCAGCTAGAGCTAACAGATGTCTACACAGCACTCCTCTCAACAGCAGCAGACTACACATATTTCTCAAGCACACAAGGAACGTGTTCCCAGATAGACTAAATGCTAGTCTATCATAACATAAACCCCAGTGAATTTAAATACTCGTAGTTATATGGTAGATAGTCTGTGACCAAAATGGAGTTAAATTAGAAATTCATAGCAAAACAAAATGTCAGAGATTCACAAATTTGTGGAAATTAAACAACATATTCACAAATAAGAGTCAAAGAGAAAGTATAAGGAAAATTAGAAACTACTTTCAAATAAATAACTTACTAAAACTTACGATTGCAGATAAAGTAATGCTCTGAAACAGTGATAATATTTAGAATATATTTTAAAAAGACAAAAGATCTCAAGTTAATCATTAAGAAGCATGAAGAATAAAACAATAAATATTAGAGTGAAAAGAAATGAAATACAGAACGGAAAAGCAATAAAGAATACCAACAAAACCAAAAGTTGCTTCTTTGGAAAGACCAACAAATGGACAAATGTTTAGCATACATTGGCTGAGGGAAAAAAAGAATGAAGACACAAATTAATAAGACCATAAATGAAAGAAGGGACATCACTACCAACTTTACAGAAATAAAAAGAACTATACAGGAATGCCATGAACAACTGTATGCTGACAAATGAGTTAAATAACACGGAAAAATTCCTAGAAAGAAACAAACTAATGAAACGGACTCAAGAAGAAATAAAAAATCTGAATACACCTATTACGAATAAAGAGATTAAAATAGTAATTTTAAAACTTCCTACAGGACCCACAGGCCCAGATGGTTTATCTAATGAATTCTGCCAACAGTTAAAGGATCAATACTAACACTTCACTAACTCATCCATGAACTAAAAGAAATGGGAACACTCTCCAACTTAATCTGTGATGTCAGTATTAGTTTAACACCAAAGCTAGACAAAGACATCACAAGAAAAGAAAACTACGGACTAATATCTTTTATTAATAATACATGTAAAAATATTCAACAAAATACTAACAAACTGAATCCAGCAACATAAAGGGGAATTTCACATAATGACCATGCGGGATTTATCTCAGAAATTAAAAGTTGGATTACCATCCAAAAATGAATCAATGTAATACACTATATTAATAGAATAAAGGACAAAAATATCGTGATCACCTCAAAAGAAACAAAAAAGACATTTGACAAAAATCCAAAACACTTTAACGATAAATACATGCAGGAAATGAGGAATAGAAGGAAACTTCTCAAGCTGATAACGAGCATGTAATAAAGTCCACGGCTAACATCATATTTAATGGAGAAAAATTAAACTCTTTCCCACTAAGATAAAGAAAAATCGAAGGGATGTCCACTTTTGCAACTTCTATTCAATATTGCACTGGAGGATCTAGTCAAGGCAATTAGGCAAGAAAAAGAAATTTTTAAAAAATCCAACTTGGAAAGGAAGAAATAAACTATCTTTATTTACAGATGCCATGATCCTGTATGTAGAAAATCCTAAGACAGCCTCTAAAACACTATGGAACTAATCAAAAATTAAGCAACATTGAAGAATATAAGATCAATATATAAAAATCAATTGCACTTCCATATATTGGCAATGAACAATCCAAGAGTGAAATTAAGAAAACAATTCCATATGTGATAGCATCCAAAAGAATAAAATACCTGGGAATAAATTTTTAAATATGAGTGCAAGACATATATATTGAATGTCATAAAACATTGTTGCAAGAAATTTAAAATATCTAAATAAAGAGAAAGATATCTCATGTTCATGGATCAGAAGACAATAATATTGTTCAGATGGCAATATTCCCCAAATTTATCTACAGATTCAGTGAAATTCCCATCAAAATCCCAGCTATCTGTTCTGCAGAAATTGACAAACAGATCCTAAAATTTATATGGAAATTCAAGGGACCCACTTGAACAGCCAAACAATCTTGAAGAAGAATAACAAATTTGGAGGACTCGCATTGCCTAGCTTCAAAGCTACAGTAATTAAGAGAGTATGGCAGTATGGCACTCGCATAAGGATAAGTATATAGATCTATGTGATAGAATTGAGAATCCAAAAATACACCCTATCATTTATGGTCAATTGATGTTTTACACACGTGCCAACAAAATTCAACGTGTAATTGTAGTCTTTTCAATAAATGGCGTTAGGACTACCGGACAACCACATGCAAAAGAATGAAAGTGGACTCCTTCCTCACATCATGCACAAATCATTGATTTGGAGTGGATCACAGACCTAAATCTAAGAGCTGAAACTTTTGAAACTCCTAGAAGAAAACATAGGATTATCATGATGTTGTGTTAGGTAATCTATGGCTTCTGAGATGTGACACTAAAAGTATAAGCGTAAAAGGAAAAAAAATAGATAAATTGGACTTCATCAAAACTAAAAACTTGTGATTCAAAGGACACCATCAAGAAAGACAAAAGACAAAATAGGAGGAAATATTTATAAATCATATGCATATATGTACGCAAAGGGACCCATATCTTTGAAGAACTCTTACAACTCAACAAAAGACAGATACCCAGTTAAAATATGGACAAATCGTCTCCAAAGATGATAAGACAAATAGCCAATAAGAGCGTGAAAATATGCTTGACACTGTTAGTCATTAGGGAAATTCAAATGAAAATCACGAGATACCACTTCACACCTACTAGGGTGGCCAAAGAAAAAGAAAGCCACCATGCATGTGTGTGGATGCGGAGAAATTGGGACTCTCCTACATTGCTGGTTGCAATGTAAAACTGTGCAGCCACACTGGAAAAGGGTTGATAGTTGCTCAGAATGTTCAATTTGGAGTTACTACATGACCCACGAATTGACTCACAGGTATAGGCAAAGAAAAATGAAAGCGCATGTTGACACAAACGCTTGTACATGAAAGATATGAAAACATATCAACACAAAAACTTGCCCACGAATTTTCATTGCAGCATTATTCAGAATAGCTCAAAAGTGGAAACAACCATGTGTTGGTTTCTTGTGGCTGCTGTGACCAATTACCACAGACCTGATGGCTTAAAACAACACAAATTTATTTTCTCCCAGTTCTGGATGCTCAAAGCGTGAAATCAGTATCATTGAGCTGAAATCAAGGCATGAACAGGGCTGCATTCCTTCCAGAGGCTCTAGAACATGATCTGTCCTTGCCTCTTTCAGCTTCTGACAGCTGCCAGTATGCCTTCACACGGGCCATACCACTGCAATATTCAAGGCCAGCGTCTTCAGATTTCTTTCTGCTCCATCTTCACGCTGCCTTCTCCTCTGTGAGTGTGTGTGTGAAACCTCCCTCTCACTCCCTTATAATGATCCATGTGCTCACATTAGAGCCCACCTGAATAATCCAGGATAACCTCCCTACTCAAGATCCTTAACTTAATCACACGTGCAAAGATCCCCTTTTCTCTCATATAAAGTAACATTCACAAGCTCCAGAAATTTGCAATATTATTCAGTGGTAAAAATGATTGAATTACAAATACATGCTACAACATGATGAATCTTAAAAACATGCTGAGGGAGGGGGCCGGCCTGGTGGTGCAGTGGTTAAGTGCACACATTCTGCCTCGGGGGCCTGGGGTTCGCTGGTTCGGATCCGGGGTGTGGACATGGCACCACTTGGCACGCCATGCTGTGGTAGGCATCCCACATATAAAGTGGAGGAAGATGGGCACGGATGTTAGCTCAGGACCAGTCTTCCTCAAAAAAAAAAAAAAACACTCTCAGTGAAAGAAGCTAGCCACAAAAGATCATGTATTTTATGATTCCATTTCTATGAAAGGTTTTGAATAGGCAAACCTAGAGAGAGAAAAAGAGATTCATAGTTACCTGGAGCTGTAGGGAGGGGATGGGAAAGGACTGCAAATAAGTATGGAGCTTCTTTTGTGGATGATATAAATGTTCAAGAATTAGACTGTTGTGGTGGTCAGACAGCTTTATGCATACACTAAAAACCACGGAACTGGACACATTAAATTGGTGAATTATATGGGGTATGATTTATAGAGCAATGAAACTTCTAAAAATAGAGGGGGAAATGGGGTTAGTGTATGAAAAGTATAAATAAGTTTAATTATTGCTTTTCAGGGATTGACTGGGATCACATCGAATCAGACATGGGAGAAAAAGGAGGAAAAAATTTTTATCTAATTCCATTACTGTCCTTAGTAGGAAACAGTAGACAATAGCTAAAATGAAAGAAGAGAGTAAAGGTATTATTTTAAAAGTTATATACCTATCAAAATAGCTACTAGAAAAAAATTGCAAAGCTTCCTAATACCAAAAGATAATCCCAAAAGGATATATATCTGCTGTGATAAAATAGATAATAGCAAAACTTGTGTTTTCTTAAATGTGACCACCCATAGTGTGAGGGAGAGAAGATGGAAGGTTAAGGACTCTTTCTGAACAGACCTCATTCTGTACATCTGACTTCATAATTACAATAAAATGAAATTTAAAAGGCATCCCTAAAATTAAAAAAATATTTCAAAAATGGCCCAAACTGAGTATTCATTTTATTGTATGACCATGCAGAAAGACAATATTCTGAGTAACTTTTAAATGGTAATTTTTGAATATTCATACTCAGTGGGATGTACCCTGAGGGTATAAACAATTGTCACACACATTTAAACCTCTTTGCAGTGTTAATACTGTCATCATGAAATTATTGTATATGTAGTATAAAATAAGGGAAATCAATAATAACTATGACAGTTAGTAATTAGAGCTTGAAATATTAGTAAAAACTTAAAAAACAGTGTTCAAAAAAATGTCCTTACTTTAACACAAAAAAGGCCTAAAAACGATGATGGATCCAATAGTAGCAAACATGGCTCCCACCCAGAGTGCCTTCTCTAAATACCTTCCTACTAAGGTGAGCCAGGACTCCTTAGAAAAATGACTCCCGATTCCAGATCTGAAGCAAAAGAAAATGTACAGAATGAGGCTATAACAGTTTCTCCCTTCAGAAAGCAAGAAAAATATTGAATACTGCATGGTCCATGTCAAAAGGATTTAGAACCACATTTAACAAGATCCTATTACCCAGAGACGACAGGATGTGTTAATTAGGTTAATAACTACAATGGATTGAAGTACATGGAAGAAGTCTAAATCCAGGAGTTTATAAAGATGCAAAAGCAACAACACCACAAATCAAAATACCATTGCTAACGAAACAACTCATTATTTTGAAAACTGGTAAAAAAATAAAGCTACAAATTAAATATTGTCCTATATTATCCTGCCTTAACTATAGGAAATATACCTCAAAATAATCAAATATTGATGAGACATTTTCTGTTTATGAAAATATTCCATCAAATAAACAAAAAAGAAGTGAAGGAATAGAGATACCAGTAATTGTAATTCCCAATTAATTCATGGATTTAGACAATGATTATCAGCAGCTACTAATACCATAAAAAGAGAAAAAAATCAGACATTCCTAATGGAAATCCCCTGCAACTCTTACAAAATAGCCTTGTAAAAATAAAATAAAATTTAAATTTAATAAAGTCTCTAGATTTAAGCACAAATTTACAGGATATACAGGGTGCAAAGGAATGAGACGAAGGATACTGGATCCCATGGGTTCCAGAGGAATTCTGTCCGTGCTTCAGTGAACTGATGACCCGAGTGCTTTCCAAATTTTCCCAGAATGTAAAGATCAAAATTCCCAAATTATATTTACGAAACCATCTACTATGGATATGAAAATATGACAAAAAATAGCACAATGACATAAAATGATAGGACATAGACAAAATTCACTAATAAATGTCGTCATAAATATCCTAAATAATGTATTAACAAGCAATCCTGCAGGACGTTAATATGTACAGCTGCCAAATGCCTCCACAATATTTATCATAGTAGTAGAAAAGGCATAGACACTTCTGTGCCCGCTGGACAAATGATAATTCAATAAAATTCATACCAATTCCTGATTGTAAAGTGAAAATAAAGCTCTTAATAAAGTACCAATAGATTAAGCCAAAAGCCAGTATTATGCTTAATGGTAAAATACTAAAAGCACCCCTATTAAAATCAGGAGTAAAACAAGATTGGCCATTCTCCCCGCTATTTTTATCATAATTCTAGAGGTCCTTGCCAGTACAACTATACGAGAGAAAGAAATATGAAGCATAAAATTAGAGGGGATTCAAAATCACAGTAATTTGCCAAAGATAATAGAGCATATCTAGAATGCCCAAGAGAGTGAGCTGAACACAATTAAGAACTAAAAGAGAACCCAGTAAAGTGGTTGATTACAAAATAAACGTATAAAATTCAATAGCTCCCCACTATAAAAAGATCAACCACTTAGAAAACATAATGAGAAGAAGACTGCAGTTATAATAGCAACGAAGAATAAAAATATACATATTAACAAGGAATATGCTAGTGCTCTATGAAGAAAAATTGTAAATGCTAGTGAGAATTGGAAAAAAAAGTTATTTTTAGGAGTGGAAAGACATACTATATTTTTGAGGAGAAAAAGTCAATATTAAAAGGCTATCGAGCCTCTATAAATCTATAAATAAATCTATGTAAAGCTGTCAAAACCCTATCTATAAATCTGTAAATGTATCTTTATATGATGTTAATATTTCTGAAAAGAAGGCAAGCTGGGAGAAGCAAACTAATCTGACAGTTCACACCGAAAAGTAAACATAAAAATATATCCAGAATAATTCTCAAGAAGATTATTATAATGCATAGTAATTATAAGCTTAACATTGGCACATGAATAGAAGACGCACATCAATGAAATGGAAAAGAGCGTTCAAAAATAATTTAGAATTTAGTAGAAGATATGATGTTAGGTCAAACCAATTGGGAAAAGATGGATTAGTCGGTAAGTGGTGGTTGGACAGACGGCTAACCCTCTGGGAAGTCAGGGAAGATCGATGGCTACTTCATTCTTGATATCAAAATTATTTTTCTATGAATCAAAGTTAAAAAAAGAAACTGCAAAATATTAGAATAAACATGAGAGAATTTCAAAAATAGTATCAACCAAATTAATCTATAAATAAGTCCAAGACTAATTAAAAACTCACCAAGATTTTCTGTGAAATTTGACTCCTAAAATTCTTACAAAACAGAACGTGCTAAAGAATGGCATGGGGCCAGCCCCGTGACCGAGTGGTTAAGTTCTTGAGCTCTGCTCTGGAAGCCCAGGGTTTCGCCAGCTGCGATCCTGGGCATGGACATGGCACCACTGGTCAGGCCACGTTGAGGCAGTGTCCCACATGCCACAGCTAGAAGGACCTGCAACAAGGATATACAACTGTGTACCAGGGGGATTTGGGGAGATAAAGCAGGAAAAAAAAAAAAAAAGAGAGAATGGCATGAAATTTTTAAATGAGGGTGACAGGTAGATCAACTTGTCCTACCACGTAGTAAAAATAAAGCTCATGTCTGCTACCCACATGTGTGCCCTCCTTACAAATAGCCCCCTGTAAGCACCGTATTTACCCTCTCTGACCTTAGTTGAACCCTTTGTAAAATAAGGTTAGTAACAAATTTCCCAGCATAATTCACAGTTGTTTTGGGGTTTTTTCAGTTATGTGTGACACAAAGAATATGTCACTTCTTTGAAAGCACACGTCTTCTGCGCTTGTTGTGGTGTTTAAGAGGAACTGAGTGTGACTGTTTCCTATCACTAGAAAGAGCATACTAATTAGTTGCTAACTTCATGATATCTCAGGCAGGGTCTGAGCACAAGTCCTACCCCACTGGCAGGAAGCGATAAACGCACCCATTGCTAAATCAGTCTTCCTTCTGTAAACACGTGTTCTCCTGGTTAAAAGAGAGCCCGCTCCGCAGCGCCTGCCTGGTGGTATATATTTTCCCCTGTGCCTTGTTGACAAATGAGATAACATTTGACACTAACTAGCAATGAAATATGCCTCCCGGTATTGAGGTGATGTGTCTGACCCTCTCTGTTTTGGTGATGCATATTACTGAGGGCCCCTTCAGGACATTTTACCTCAAAATGAATTTTTTTGTTGTTAAAGAGAGAGAGAATGCATTGAGCAGATTTATGAGGCTTGTCTGTCTGCCTAGGAAGCTAGCTGTTTTGACATAATCTCCAGGAGATGCCTCAGGTATTGAATTAACTCCACTGCAAGAGGCAGTCACGTTGCACAGCCGAGCTTTATTCATTTTACCAGCCCCTAACAATGGCTCATCCAAGCTGCTTTAGCATCCAAAGGAACTGCTATGATTGGCTGAAAACTGCAGGGGCGCTCATTGTTGGCTCATTCATTCAATGTTTATCGAATACATCATACAAGTCAGAAATTGTTCTAAGTGCTGGGGACACAGATGTAAACCAATCAGGCAAAAATTACTACCTTCAAGTAGCGTACATTCTAATACGATACACTATGTCACATTAATTTTATATATATATATGATTAACATTAGCAGGATTCAAATTAAAAGTAAGCCTAGATCTCTGCAGACTAATTGTACAGAAGTGGAAACAGAACAAACGTATGGAAGCAGCGTGGGTCATCACCTAGCTGATCTCTTCTGGATAAGAACCTTCATTAGATGCATTATTGGGTACACAATCCTGTGGTAGATGAGTGCAGATACTGTGAGTCTGATTAAGCTACAAGTAGAAAGGAACCAATTCAAAACAGGATGCCAGTCTGAACGCCAGTCAAGCCCATTTCCCGTCTGTTCCCCGTCACCGTCTCACCTCAGTCCCAGGGATACTTGGCTGCTACTAGGAAATTGTGGCTTTAGGTTTAACGTAGATTTCTGCCTTTGATCAATTGTTAAGCTCCAGATGTTAACTTGCCCACTTCTTGTCATGCCACTTCATCCTAACAAGAACGCCCTGTAGCAGCTAAATTGGTATCCTCACTTTTCCAATAAGGAAACTGAGCTTGAGAAGGGTTAGGTCAGTTGCACAAGTTCACGCTGCTAGAAGGGATAAAACCAGAGGCAGACCCTGGTCTTCCTGCTCTGCGTCTCGGGTTCTGACCCGTGCCGTTAGAAGCTGCGCTCCGAATGATGCTTTCAGACGCCATGAGGGGAAGCAAAGATGAATACTCCATGGTCCTGGCCCCTAGCAGTTCACAGTCTAGATGAAAACAACGCATCAATACAAATAACTGCAAGGCGGGAGTATATACTTGTTAATAAATAAAACACTGATATCTAGGTAACCAGAAGAAAAAGTCCACACTATGAGAAGTCAGGCAAGGGCTTTGGCTATGTCACAAATAACTGTGATGGGCCATGGGGCTACAACCACCAAGAAGTCTTGCTGGAGGACATAATAGGTCCAGGCTATCTTGTCAGGGTTGGAGTTGCAGTCCAGAAATCAGAAGCTCTGATCTGCCTCCTTTTCTCATGGTATGTGTTCTTCCAGAAGGGCCTGGGCCCTCTTTTCCACCCCGCTATAGCCATCATATTCAAATATCGGTGAAGCTGGGTGACCAGACCTGTGCCCTCTACGGCCGGAAGTCTTCTCTCTCCCGAGCCTTGCTGCCATCAGGAGCAAGGCACGAGGGGCCGGGGTGGACGTGCCTGGAGGTCAAGCTGCCGCCCGCACATGGCCAGAGAGGCAGGGCAGCCGCTAGGTGCCGTGAGAGGAATTGGCACTGTGCTTTCTCCCCCTGAGAACAGGAATTAATTTTATTTTTGACTATCTCAAGAGAAGTTTTGCTTTATCCTCTTCCATTTCCTAGGATGTTAAGAAATAGCTTTGGGGAAAGGGTCTATCTCTCCTGAGGAGGAGATAATTCACGGGATTCTTTTCTCGTATTTCTGTGAAATCCTCAGGGCCTCAGAGACAAAGCTAACAATGCAGGGTTTGTTCTGCAAGGTCTATTTTGATCATGGAGTTATAGGAAGTCGGGTTCAAACATTCTTACTGCTTTTAAATCTATAAAGCATCTGTGTTTCGGGTCAAACAGCTAATGAGTGGTGGAAGGGAAACCACACCCTGAGGCTGGTGGGAGGGAGGGAGGATTTGGAATCAAGCGTGGCTGAGACGGCCAGGTGCCATCCTCCCGTCACACCTGACTCTTCCTCTCCTCTGTCTTTTCTCGGACACACAGACCTCCTCTTCGTCATGTTGAATCACAGCCACTCCCACCGCCATGCCCCATTCTGGCCCGAGCCACGATATGAGCAGGTTGTTATCAACAGCTCCTCGCTGGTCCTCTGTCTCCAGTCTCAGATACATCGGCGTATCTGCACCTGATAGCTGCATTATTCCCATTCTAATGCTCAAAATACCCTTGAGGATGGAGAAAGGAAACGTCCCGGGGGAACTGAACCTGTGCTGCTCCCTGTCCTGACCCTTCACCCCTCACTCTCCCCGGGTTGTGGTGCAGAGCGGAGCTTCAAGGCTCCTACCTTCCTCAAGTCAAGTCACGATGAAACAAAGCACCTCTCAGCTCATGGGGTATAAAGTGACTTCTCTCCAGGTTCTCCCTAATTCATAAAGTTGGGGGACAGCCCAAGGGCAGGACCCCACATTGCTTCCATCCATCTCTTTCCTCACCACCCTCTCCCCCAGCTCAGAGCTTCCCTAGTCTCAGTGCAGGGGAACATGTGGCCTGAACTGTCTTCCAGACCCTCTCTCTCTCATTTCTTATCACCTTGGCCTTAGCTTCCTACATAATGACCTGAGAGCTTGTATTTCCTTATGGGATCCTTTGATTTGGACAGCTCCCTCCCTGGCAAAATGGCTCCAAAGGGGGCAGCCATGGAAGAGAGCACAATGGGCTGGTTAACGTGCTAATTCCCCACATTATTGCTCTGCTTTATCCCAGTGTGTGGTCATTATGGTCACCATCACTCCCAGAGCTGTTCTGGGAACTTTCCAGGACAATCTTGCAGGAAGGTCACATTAGGCAAGAAATAGAGTAGGTCCATCCCAGGCCACCTCCCTAGACTGTGCGCTTGTGTGGATGAGACCATCTCAGTCCCAGCTCATCACACACCCCAGGGTCTAACAGAAGCAGCCAGGCCAGAAATTATATTGATTCAATTAATGGAAAACCTGTCTCCTCTCTATAGCTGGCGTCCCACAGTAAGGTTTGCATTAACTATAAAGAAATGAGCTCCTCCATATCCACAAGAATAATATGGAAACTTGAGAAGATTTTTTTCATCTTAATATGGGGCAAAGGGTATTTCTAATACAAGACTTTGGACCAGAATATGTCACTGGAAAAAAAAATCTGATCACACAAGTAGATATGAATATGTCAAGTCGTTAATATCAGCTTCCATGCAGCAAATTGCTTGTCATGCTTCATTATACTCATTTATGACTAAACAGAAGTATTTGCAGAGACATGCCATAAATATATCTTACAGAGCCCTCTGGAAGCTTTCATCTCCTGGCTCACAAAGTGTCTGACAGAGGCGCAGAACCCGGGCAGCCTCGGAAGGCAGAGAAGAGTAGGCAGGGAAGCGAGAGGGGCGGAGGAGGGGAAGAAAGGGAAGAAAGAATTGTCGACCAAGCAGGAGCTATAAAAATTCATGAGCCTGAGGCAGGCCTGGATTTATGCATTTAGACAATTCCGTTAAACTAAATGAAAGTTAATCTGTTGTAAATCTTCCCACTTCTCGGGGATTCTGCAGAAATTCATTCACGGTAATTGAGAATAAGAGGAAACATAACAGACACGCTGATCTGTATGTATCCACGGTCACTGTGGACACGAGAAGGTGGCTGGCCTGTATTTGGAAGGACACGCACCCAGGGAGACACCTGTTACCTGTACGTTCCGACCACAACGTGGACAGAGCCAGCGTGCCTGCCCCGCCACCCCCGAGCGCCATCGCCGCCTGCTTCATGCTGCTTTTTCACGTCTTCTTTGCTCATTGCCCGAGTCCTCAACAGTCTCACCTGGGTGAGTCAACCGCTCTGCCTCTGGCCTGAGCCCTGAGCTCACCTGCTGGTCATTCACCTGCTGATGGATGATGCCATTGCTTTCCAGTCAGTCACCTTGCTGCCACGATGTGCCCTATGCCTCCCATAGTTGTTCCTGACCCCTCTGACTCCTAGTCCTTCTTTGTCTGACTCTGGACGTCAGAATCAACCCCTCAAATAAGTCCTCCAATCTAACGTAAATCTCGTTCAACCTTTTGTAACCAGCGTATTAGGCAATCTATAGCCAATAGAGTCCAAATATGTAAGCGTTTTACTTATTTATTCTAATCACTGCTTTCAACCAGGCTCTGTCAAACTCTCTTCTTGTCCCTTAATGACATTTTGTGCAGAACTTGCAAGTCTCAGTCAGTTTGGGTTATTTAATGTTAACACAGTTTAAACCTTCAACCTTGTATCGGATGACAAGTGTTTCCTTCTCTTGACCCAGGCATCTGGCTGTAGAAATGCAGAGTAGGGTGGGGCATGGTCAGCATTCTCACTTGTGCTCCCCCTCCCTCTGCTAGAGGCTGAGAAAGAGCTGCCAGAGGTCTTCCTAGGTCACTGCTGGGGGTGAGGAGGAGCCAGGTGTGTCTCTGGCTCAGCAGCTGCATCCACTAGAGGCCCCTGCTCTGCAGAGCACTCTAAGGATGGCATGCACAGTCTTCTTGGGGCTGTGCTCATCTATACCCCAGCTCCTCCATGGCTCATGACCCCCTCTGGCCCTACCAGTGGCACAGATCCTTAGTACTCATGGATTTAGGACCTCCACCTGCTTGATGGCTGCCTAGGCAGCCCCACAGATCCTACCTTCTCATCCTCCATGCTCCTTCATGTGTAGCTGATGCTGTCAGTGCCCCTCCATATCCCCTTGCACATCCCATCCCAAGCACACTGGCCTGTTTCTGTGCACATGCAACAGTACCTCTTGTCTTTCACAAACTGCTCTTTCCCAGCTTGGAACACCCTGACTTTCTTTTCCCCCTGGGTCAGTCCTGATTATCCTTCAGACCAAGCACAAGACTGGTTCCCTGGAAAGGCCGGCGTTCTTCCTTGACATCCTGTGTACCCTTATGGGATCAGTTGTCCCCTGCACTCACAAAGTATCCTCTATTCCCGTCCATGTAATTAGTATGATATTATACTGTGTTTGTCAGCTTGTCCATCTTCCCAACTAAACTCCCTTCCTTGAGGGCAGATACAAGTCATGTTTAAATACTCGTGTTTAAATTTGTCCATGCCTCTGGAATAGTTCTGCACATGCAGGCACTCATTGTTTGTTTGTTGAATAAATGAACAGATGAGTGACAGTGGTAGACTCAGGAGAAATGAATGAAGTTACCTGGATTCAGCTTACACTCAGCCTTCTGGTCAGATAATGTGGAGGACAACATTGAGGTAGGAAACGAATGAAGCCAGGCAGTTAGCGTGAATGAGTAAAATGGGCTGAGTGCGAGATAAGGAGGAGTGGTGGGTACTGTGGAGATTAGAGTAAGCGTGAACTGTCTACAGAGGCAGCCACTACTTAACTCTGGTCAATTGTGGCATTGAAAAAATGTGGTCCCAGAGGTCCCAGATCTGATGTTCCAAGAGAAGATGTAAATCTAGGTTGTAAGGTAAATTTTCTGGATTTAAAAAGCGCAGTGCCCACTTGGGAGCTAAATCTGACCTCTGCATTCTTAGTGACTGTGATACAAGCACTTTTTTTTTTTTTAAAGATTGGTGCCTGAGTTAACAACTGTTGCCAATCTTTTTCTTTTTTTTTTCTTCCCAAAGTCCCCCAGTACATATTTGTATATTCCAGTTGTGAGTGCCTCTGGTTGTGCTGTGTGGGACGCCACCTCATCATGGCCTGATGAGTGGTGCCCTGTCCGCACCCAGGATCCAAAGTGGTGAAACCCTGGGCCACAAAAGCACAGTGCGCAAACTTAACCACTCAACCATGGGGCCGGCCCCGCAAACACTTTTGAGCAGGCAAAAAATGGTGACCTGTAGTAAGGCCAGCTTCATATAGTGGTGGAGATGGCTCTGTGAACGTACTTTAGAGAGCTCCAAGGGGGTGCTGGTCTATCTGCCAAAAGCATACGTGACTTCTAAAATCAATAGCTGTGGGTTCTAGAGTTGAGATCTACATAATAATACCTTGTATTCAAACGGATCTATGTCTTTCAAATCATGTTTACTTTCATTTCTCATTAGATTCTGGGTAACTAACATGGAGAAAAGGATTTTCCCCATAGTTTGTGGAGCACTAAGTGTCAGCCCCTTCTGAGAAGTACATCCATGGGTAGATCCTCTCATGAGTAGGTCCTCATGATTTCTCTCCCTGACTATGACTGGTTGGACCAAAAGTGGCAAATAGTTTGGGCCAAAGGAAGGCACATGAGTAGAGTATGGGGGCTCACCAAACTAGGACCTCCAACTTAGGATGGAACAACTCAGCCCAATCAGATGTTCCCCCTTAGAAAGTGTGAGAGTGACATCCAACCAGATAAGCCAGCAGGACCCGGCCTTCATCCAGTTCAAGGGCAGCGTGAATGGTCGGTTCCCTAGAATTGCTGCAGGATCCTAATCCGTGGTAATCCAGGGTGTTTTAGATATTCACAGGGTTCTAGATATCTGCGATGTTCTAGGTATCCAGGGTGTTCTAGATATTCACGGTGTTCTAGATATCCAGAGTGTTCTAGATATTCATGATAACTCTCAGACGCAAAAGCATTATGACCCAGAGGGACAGACCATGTAGGGGCTGAGGGGGTTTCCATCTTCCTCATTTTCTAGGTTCCCTACAGCTAGGGCTGCCAGATAACACACAAGATGCTCAGGTACATTTGGATTTCACGTAAACAACAAATAATCTGTTAGTATACTGAAGTCCATGCAGCTGGGACTTGAGCTCAGCTGTTCAGACCTTAACTTCAGATCTTTCTCTTCTCCTCACCATCAACCCTAAACACAGCTGCCAATCTACTGGGAAGGGGTGCTGCCAGCAGGTCCCATCTGCAGATCCACAGGGCCTGAGTGCAGAGGCAGCATGTGCTGGAAAACACATAAAGGTCAACCTGAACTCCCATTCCAAACCCCTCAGGAAAACATGAGAGGAAATGTCAGAGGGGTGACGAGATTGAAGGTCACAAGTCTGGCCTGTCCTGATGGCTGAACCCCTGGCCTGGCCTTGAAAGTTACCACTGGCCTTTTAGGTCCTGTACAAAGCCAAGCAGAGCAGCAGGAAAACACATTACATACTTCCTGTGTGGCCTGGGCAAGGCTCATAACCTCCCAACTCAGTTTAATTTTCAGAAAACAAGGTAGTTTAACCCTTGGTCTCTTGATCTCTTACTTCTCTGATGTTCTGTCCTGGGTCCCCGGGTTCTGGTCCCCACTCTGCTGTTTCCCAATGGTCTAGCTCAGGGAAAGCCCTAAGTTCTTCCCCTCCAGAGGCACTAAAGAGGAGATGTTTTTGGACAGTTGGCCTCCGGATGTAAGATCTAAAAGTCCCAGAGGGCCTCTGAATGCACTTCAGAGCCAAGTAGGATCACCTGGGAGTACAAGAGGACGCCTTTCCCATCGTGCATGCAGATGTCTGCGTGTGTAGGGCTGACACAGGGACCTCCCTTTCTCCTCCCTCTTCCTGCCCTCACATGGATCTCGGGCGGTAGGGCAGGGTAGAATGGGGGACACTCCCCTGCATTTCTGAAATGAGGTGATTTTCTGGCCGTAGAACTCCTAAGGCAGCCCCTTCTTCCCTTCTCCTTGCAGTCAGGGAGAAAGAGTTGCTCTGAAACAGTGAGGGTCGACCCAGAATCCAAACATCCAGAGGAAAAAATGTCTCTGAAGTGAACTCTCTCAACAGGTACCAGCGCTGAAAATCCCAGCCACACTCAGAAGGAAAAAGAACTCATGGACTTTCTGAGATGTAACTTGAACGGGAGAGCACAGACCACAGCCCAGGCAGGAGAGGCCTGTGGCCATCAGTAATGGGCCAAAAACCTCCACTGTGGCCAAACCGTACCAGAGGAATACAGGGACCTGCTTCTGTGTGGGTGGAGGGAGAAGATAAATTAATACGTCTCCAATTGCAGCAACGTCTCACTTTACGTACGTTTTCTTATTTCATCTTTAACTGCTCTGCAAAATAGACATCAGCGTCTCACTTTCGCTGTCAATACGAAAATAAAATAAGAATGAGCAGAAATCTCATGGCCACGCATTGTATGAGGCTCCAGGGGAAAGGACTTTAGGATTTAGGTGGAGAGCAGTGGAGTCTAGAGGGTGCTGGCATGGACGCCCTGGCAGTGCAGGGAGGCAGGGAGCCACAGTCAGTTGGTGAGAGAAGGAAGAAAAGATTACTGTGCACAGGAAAGGAAACCAGTTACAATCCCTGAGAAAAACTGATAGAGGTTTGGTGTCCGTGAGCACTGAGCTTGCAAGTAAGCAGTTGTCCGCACAGTGCTGAGGCTGCCCGTGTGGGGGCTAGACAGACACAATGCATCAGGGAGAGAAACACTCAAGAGGGATTGCAGGAGCATCTGAGGACGGGGAACTGTAGAAGTCCATGCTGCAGGACCACTTCACCAAAGAGAGCTCTTGAAGGAAGGGGAGTTACTGGGATCATTGGACCACCTCTGAATTAATGTTGAATTAATGCAAGGCCTCAGGGTACCACTGTGGTTAAAATATCTGACCCACATACTGGACAGATTCAAGAGCTTTTGGAAAGGAATGGATGGTGTACTGAGTTGGCCATTTCTTGAAACTAATTACAGGAGGAAGTTTATTAAAACTTTTACTACCATCAGTGGATGAAGATGAGGGGGACACCGAGGCCCAGAAAGACCAAGACGCCAGCTCAGTTCATAGCACTAATAAGGGAAAGATCCAGAGCTCTAGCTCAGGGGCGTCCCTTTCCAAAGTCTCTGCTCTTTCTTTGGTGTCTGTGCAGTCTGAGTTCACTGGCCCTGGCAAGATCTGCCTTCCCCAAATAAAAACTTGTTGACAGACTGATATGTAATATAATGCACATGAAAACATGATTTTCTGTGGTAGGTGTGGTGTTCACAATTTGTCTCATTAACTATTAGTGTGTCTTTTAAAATGAGCTTCTCAGTTGATGGTGCATATTGATGCTATGAGAGGCTGTAAAGCGCAAAGATCCGTTAGGATTACTATGAGGGTTCTGACAACAATTCTCTCGCACTCACTGGGTGTCCTACAATTCAATTCAATTCTGACACTAACTACCCAGAGTTAGTGCAGACCCCACAATCTGGGCAAATTCTTTCACAAGGCTGCCCCCACTTCAAACGACAGCCTTGAGTTTCAAGAATCCCCAAGCCATCCATAGTCCTGCCTGGCCAGCTACACATTCCAAAATGCTCATTTTCCACCCCAAATAGGTAGGCTGCAATTCACTTCTGACACTAGCCCCCCAGGGTTAGCATTAGATCCCACAAGAGTCTCAGTCCTTCATAAGACCACCCTACTTCAGACACCAGCTGAAAGTCTCAAGGGCCACCACATTTCTGACTAACTGGTTATAAATTTTGGGCTTCCTACAACCCTCTCGGGTTTGGTAATTCACTAGAATGACTCATAGAACTCATTGAAAGTGCTTATTAATTGTTATAATTTTATTCTAAAGGATATAAATCAGGAGCAGACAAATGAAGAGATACATAAGGCAAGGTCTTGGGGGTTGGGGGCAGAGCTTCTGTGCCCTCTCCTCATGGAATCAACACATGACACCTTACAGCGCATGACATAGCACATCAATGTGTTCACCAACGAAGAAGTTCCACTGAACTTGGTGTCCAGAGTTTTTATTGGGGTTTCACTACATAGGCATGATTGATCAAATCATTGGCTACATGTTTGAACTCAATCTCCAGCCTCCTTCTCCCCACCCAGAGGTTGGGTAGCTGAAAGTTCCAACCCCCTAATTATGAAATAGGTTTTTCTGATGACTATCTCCTATCCTGAAGCTACCTAAGGACCCACCATGAGTCACTTCATTAGCATAACAAACACTCCTGTAACTCAAGAAGTTCCAAGGGTTTTTAAGCTCTGTGCCAGGAACCGGGCCCACAGATCAGGTATATTCTTTGTTATACCACACTATGAGATGGAGAGATAACATCACTAAAATGGAGAAAGAGCCCAGGAGGGGAACCAGGGACTCTCAAACGTGGGGGTACAACAATGACTGAATACAGATATGGTCCTTGCCTGAGTCCAGGGGCTCTAGAGAATCAACATGGTGTAGTGATTAAGACCACAGCTCTGGAGACAGATTCTAGCTCCCTGTCTCTCCTGTGAGATTTCATATAAGATGACCTTGTGATTTCTTTGGGCTCATTTTCCCCATCTGTTTAATGGCACTAACAATAGGCCTAACCTCAAAGTCTTGTCTTGAAGATTTAACAAGATAATCCCTGAAATATGCTTAGATCAGCGTTTGGTGTATGGCAAGACATTATTATTACTATTAGCAGTAGTAGTATCATAATCATCATCATTATTATGATGAGGATGGCAGACATGGAATGTCTGTGAAATAACTGCATAATTCCCTATGCAATCAGGGAAAGTAACTAAGTTGTATTTTAGCAATGTTTTTTAAATTGTGCGTCATAACTCATCAATGAGTCATAAAATCAGTTTAGTAAGTTGCCCCCAGCATTTCTAAAAAGTGAAAAAGAATAGAGTATGTAACAGCAGAAAGTGTTGCTTAAAAAATTTGTTTCCATCGTGTGTGTGCGTGTATTTGTGTATATTGTACTGAGTCACTATGGAAAATGTATTTCTCTTCCTGTGCTATTTCAATTTATTGGACACTGAGCTCTTCGAAGGCAGGATGACATTACATGCATCTTTAAGTCCCTAAAAGTCAAGCATCAGATCAGATACAAAATAGACATCAGTAAATATGTTTTCATTAAAAAGAGATTGATGGGTGGATGAATACAATTGAATTCTAGGTGTCTTCACTGAATATGGGACACAAAGCAATGCTTTTGCAGTATTCTGAAGGGGAGGAAACAGATGAGTCTGGGACCCTATCCTCTGAGCCTGTATGTGTAAACAAAGCACTAAACCCATCAGAACACAGTGCAGGAGGTGAGCATCCACTAGGTACCTACACTATTCTAGGAACAAAGCCCCTGTCCTGGTGGGACTTAGGTTCTGATGAAGGAGAGAGAAAATAAGCAATCAGGTATATAATATACCGTCAGGGGATAAACAAAGCAGGAGGAGAGGAAGCGAGGCCGAGGCTGCCCCTTTAGAAGGTGAGGTCAGGGAAGGCCTCTGAGGAGCTGGTGTTTGCTCATAGACCCAAAGGAAATAAAGTGTGGAGCCTTACAGCTATCTTTGGAAAGAGTGTCACAAGCAAAGAAAATACAGGACAAGTGTCTGGAGCTGGGCCATGTCTGACCCACTTGAGGAAGAGCAAGGAGTGAAGAGATTGTGTGTGTGTGTGTGGGTGTGTGTATTCAGCTACCAAAATGCTATGCATAGTGAGCTAGGCAAAGAAGACAGTGAAGACTGTGGCAAGAAAGGAAACGTGTGCGATCAGCAACCGTGACATACTAATGACCATGTATTCTCTGATTTAATCCTCACAACAGCCACCGTGACAATAATGATAGCTAATAATGTAGTGATCCCTGCCTTAAGCACTTGTGTGCACAGACTGACTCAGAAGAAGCCTGTGATGCTTTATCGCAGAGGAAGGCTCAGAGATTTGAAGTAATTCGCCCAAGTGACTTAAGCTTGCAACAGACAGACTTGGTTTTTGAATTGATTACTGTGTGATCTCACATTACAATTGACCCACCACACCGCCTCTCTGTGGGGGCGACTTGGAGGGATATTGCAGATTAGGTCAGACCTTTGTAGATCTGAGAGGAGAGAACAAGGGTAAAAAGGAAGGGCCATTTCAGGTACAGTAGCTTAGACTAAAGCTACTGTAGATGGGTGGGTACAGGCCCTGATATGGAGGCTTCAGAGTTGTGGCAGGAAGCAGGACCCATTTCAGATGGGTCCACTGGCATTTCTGCTCCCCCCCTCTTTTTGTCGGATGCCAGCTGCTATCACAATGGGAAAGGCAGCTGCCTGAATTGTCATGGCTCAGAGGGGATTCACAAGCAGTGTAGCTGCCCTCCAACAAAGCTGACAACTTTCTGGTCAGGAGAAGAGATGAGGCTCAGGAAGGAATCCTAAGGACCCAGGGCACTGGGCTGAAGCAGTTGCCTCAGCGATGGTATGAGAGTGCCAGCTTGTTGCCTCTCCTCCACTTTGCCCTTTCTGAACAGAGTGCTCTGTGAGGGCAACCAGTCAAGGGTGCTTTCCATCATGCTCCCAGACTGGTTCCCAGGTATAACCTCCCACCAACGTCTTCTCTGGAGCCTGAAAGCCTGGCAGGTGAGAAAATGTTCCACCTGAGGTGGATAGAAGATGCTTATGCCCAGGTGTGCCTGCCAATGCAGGAAAGCACTTCTCTGCTACAGCCCAGCCACACACTGCACCCACTGCCATCCAACAGGGACTAGAGGACCAAGAGAAGAGGAATGTGTGTGCCACAAGCCTGAGCAGCACTGAAGCAGGGTCCAGTAGAAAATGCGTACTTCACTGTGCACTAAAGAACTTGACCTTGTCCAGAAAGAGGCATGGCCTTTGCCCTCAACTACTGGGAAGTGATTTCTAGGCCCTTGGAACATCACACCTGATAGGGGTGTCTTTATTTGCCTGGGGACCTTGGGTCATATTGGATAGTCTAACGAAGTGATTTAGAGCGGAAGCTGGCCACACATAGTAACAATGAGTAACAATGTGATTTGACGTGGGTGCTTGTGGTCATGTAATATCAGTCAGTCTCTGGAGGGACTGGAGACTGAGGTCAACCATGTGGACAGTCAGTCAATCGTGCCTACGGTATGAAGCCTTAACAGAAATTCTGAACACCTAGGCTCAGGTGAGCTTCTCTGATTGATAGGGAATGCCGGGAGAGGAATGCCATCCTAACTCCACGGGGAGGACAACTGAAACTCAACACTTCATGCCCTCCTAGACTCTGCCCTGTATACTTCTGCCCTTGGCTGATTTTCCTCTGCATCCTCTCCCTGTAATAAACTGTAACCATGAGCGTAACAGCTTTCAGTGAGTGCTGAGTCCTCCTAGTGAATTATTGAACCTAAAGTTGGTTTTGGGAACCTCCCAAACTTGCAGTTGGTATCAGAAATAAATGATCTTCTCTTTCTCTCATTCACCTACTGGTGGATAAGGCATGAGGTCCATCTTTCCTTTGATCTTGGCCACCTATGTCATCTCAAGTGGCCCACTGGCTCTGGATGCCAGCTTGTCCATCTCTGAAGTGGGCATAATGTGCATACAGCATGGCTGCTGTGAGGATTAAATCATACGTTAGGGTCAAGGGTGACCCACAGAAAGGACAGGAATCCAGAAACCATCCACCACTCTTCCCTTTCTCCCTCTCGTCTTTCCAAACAAGCCAAGCTCACTCCTGACTTTCAAACTTTGACTTTGCTGCCCACTTTCCTGTAAAGCACTACCCCATCCCTCTCTGTGGCAGGGTCCTTTCTGTCATGTAGGTCTCTGTTCCTCTCCTTCCAGAGAGCATTCCCTGACCCTATCAACTTAGCTCCCACCCCAAGTGCTTCCTACTGCATCCCCATGTTCTACTGTCTTCACAGCAATTATCACCAACTGAAATTCTCGGGATGGCATCGTGATTCATGGGGTCAGTGTCTGCCTTTCCCTCTGGAATTAAGCTCTGGAAGAGCAGGCCCAGATATGTCTTGTCCATGGCCATAGTACAATGAGTATTTGTTGAATTAATGAATTCCTTCCTTTCATGAGAAAGAAAGGAGCCTTCTGGCCAGTACACATCTCCAGTGAAGCAGAGGCCAGGATGAGCATATTGCAACTAAACCCTTTCCCTGTTGTCTCCAAGTTTCCTCACTTTTTAAACTGATTTGAATTTTGTTTGAATTAATCAAAAAGATGTGAAATTGTTCCAGGTAAAGTCAAACTTTCTCACTCATGCTGGATGCTCTTATTGTGAAGCCAGTAGTTGTTGGCAGTGGTGGTGTGTGTTGGTTTGGTTTTGTGTTTTTCTGGTTTTTGTTTTTTCAGAGGGGAAGTTATTTGTTTGGTAAATCGTGTTTGTGCTTTTATGATGAAGTAAAAAGTAAACAGCCCAGTCAGAAGCGAAAGGCGTCACAAGAAAACCTCATCCAATGCATGAAGGCAGCAGGTGACAGTGTAGGTTGATCATGTGCCTGTGACACGCCTGGCTTACCAGGCCAAGAGCCTTTCTGTGAAGCCCTCTTGGGTCTCTTTCCCTAGTGTGACCATTGGAAGGATTAGGAGAGACAGCGTGAATGAATCCCTGAGCACGCTGTGGCTCCATGTGCCAGACCTCCCAAGGCTTAGTCCTGGTAAATGAGCCCAGAATTCCAATGCTAAAGCTTTCCTTGATTGGACAGGATCTTTGAACTTGTAGTTTCTCACAAGGTAGAGAAGAAGACATTTGACGGTGAGAATGCGTCCCCTGAAGGAAACTTTATGCAGACCCCAAGAGCAGCAAATCGGCTTCTCTGGAGAGTGGGCCCCTCTCTGCTGCACCTCAGCCTGACAGGGGTACAGGCAGACGTTGGTGCTTTCACCTTCACTTTGGCAGACAGGTCATGAGCAGAAGCTCAGACCAAACTATGGAGATGTATGTATGTGATACACTCACACATATATCTAATTTTTAAAATAAACTGTTACTTTGTTTTCAAAAAGGAAAGAACAGTGAGATAGAACCCCAAACTCAAACCCAACCAGGAAAAGAAGTCCAGGGTCAACCCAGACCACACGAAAGGCTTTTGGGTATGTCCTTTCCATCTCATTGTAGCCACTGTGATTGCCCCCAAATCCTGCTCTCTTTTCTTTAAAGTGGCCCTATTTGGTTGGGCACTCACATCTCCCCTGGAGTTTTCCCCAAAGCCGATTCCATGCAGCTCCGAAGAAGAGCATGTGACCCCTCAGTGAATCTCACCTCCCAGCCAGTTACTGGGTCAGGAGTGCCATCCAATCCAATTTGGGCAATAAAAGTGGAAAATGTTACCAGTGGTTTCTGGGGAAGATGTGTCCTGTTTCTTCAGAGAGAGCTTTCAGAGAAGACACTTCCTATCTCTTATTATGCACCTACAAGCCTGTAGCTCTGGGAGCAGCTGGAAGCCAACTTGCAACCACACGGGGAAGCCAGAGAAGGCAGAGCAGAAGAAAAGAAAGACACCAGGCCCTGCTAACATCACTGAGCAGCCAAGTCACTCAACTCTGGACCTTGGACTCCCACAAAAACTGCACAAACCAATTTTTGTTTAAGCTAATCAAGTTGGTTTGTCTATTTCTTGCAACCAAACACATCCCATCCTACCTAATGCAACCACCTGGCTCCTGGACTCATCAAACTATGAGCCTTGCATCTTTCATTTAGTCATTTATTCATCCACTCATTCATTCAACAAACAGATCACCTACTTTGCATCAGTTACTTACTAGGAACTTGTAATAGAGTCCCAGTGATGCATTCAATAAATGAGCCTTGTCTTTAAGCTCACAGTATAGCAATAAATACAGAGAAATCCTACTACAATAAAAAAGGATACAGGATAGTGAGATAAGTGCCATAAGGAAGGTGGCATGAGATACAGAGTGGAAAAAAGAGAGGATTAATTAATACCAAGGAGACATTCTCTCAAGGCAGAAGGAGGGCGATAGTACACCAGGTAGAAGAATAAGCATGTGTCAGGACTCAGAGGTGTAAAACAGCAAGAAATAGATCAAGGAACTGCCAGCAGTTTGGTATAATTGGAATGTGTGGGCATGAAAGAGAAATGTTGGAAGACAAAATGGAAGAGCTAAGGAGAGGAGGGTTTGGAGGGCTCTGCATGCCACCATTAGGGAGACACTGAAGGGTTTTAAGCAGTAGTTTTCCATTTGGAATCTTCTCCCATAATCATCATCTTTCCTCCAGAAAGTCTTCCATGATTTTATATATATGTGTGTGTGTGTGTGTGTGTGTGTGTGTGTGTGTGTATAAGTATTCAATGAGCCCTGAAAGCATTCCATCCAATTTGGTGGCACATAATGCTGAGGCATGATGCTGGGGCCCAAGGCCAAGACAAGTAGTGTCTCGCATCTCTCTCTGGAGAAAGCGGGTACTCCATTAAGATCAGTCAAACAGGAAATGCTAGGACCCCTAGTGACTTCAAAGTTATCCAATGGCATTTGCATTTGAAATAAATTAAGAAGACTTCTCTGATTTATTATTATCATGAGAATTCTTTGTGATGTGATTCCAAGGAGACACTGACAAGAAGAAAGCATTTATTTAGTTTGATGTGTCCAATTTTGCATTCACTTTATATGAATCTAGTGTTTCCAGCCTTAGAGTTTGGTACTAGACAAGTTGTTAAGTGATTAAGATTTTTGTTATTATCTTTGACAGCTTCTTGATTGTTTTTCTCAGAACTGCAAGAGGTTAGCAAGCCCATAAAAATGTGTGTGCCTTCCATTGCACCAGGCTGGCCTGCACAAGGCTCCCTGAACACATGACCCTCATTCCTGCCCCAGTGCCTTTACTCAAGCTGTTCCCCTGCCAGGAATGCTCTTCCTTTCGTTTGCTCCTATGCCCGTGTTCATCAAAGACAAGTTCAAGACCCACCTTTTTCCTGAGATCAGCCTGGAAAAAAGCACTAGGTTGGCAGTGAGAAGATGTGGTTGTGTGAGGTTTGCAGAGTCATTTGAGATGTCACAGCCTGTTTCTCCAATTGTAAAATAAGAGATTTCAACAGATTAATTCAAGATACAGGTATTGAGCAATTAGCTGACAGACTAGACTTTAACAGATGCTGACAGAGAGAGAAGTGAGATACTATCTCTTTTTTGAGGAATTTAGAAGCTGGATGGGGAAAGACATATAGATACACATTATTACACAATATGGGAGATTATGTCACTAATTCCCCAAAACCCACCAAGCCGATATTCTATAATTCTATGTTCTCATAGTTTTTTCAACATTTTATACTTAATTCATCATTCTATTTATATGGACTAAACTTCTCTCTTCAACTCAAGTAAAGTATAAATATATCTTTTAAAGAAACATTTGCAATATGCCTTAGAGTTGACAAAGAGATTTCATTTGTGATAGCTAATTAAATAATCACATTAAATCACTGAGCTAAGTTATTATTATTCTTCCTTTATGGAGGAAGAAACTCTGAGAAGCAAAGCATCTTATCCAACGTCAGAGAAGTGGCAGAGCCACGGTCCAAGGTTCCCTGGTCTTCTTTCTGTGCTGTGGTGTTCAGTTTCAATGCCCTTAAGTCAAGGGTCAGACAATAAGCCACTATTCTTTGCCCTGCCTACCCCACGCCCAAACTCAGGCATGCACACACATATGTACACACACCATATCTCTTATTAAAATTATGTTAAGAAGAGACTTTATGGAGAAGCTGAAGCCTATCCAAATTACCTCCCCTTTCTACACTAATCTTATCCCAAAATGTCCCTGCCTCTTCCACACCACCTGCCTCATCAGAACAGACTTCCCTCTCCTCTTTGCATCACACACCGGAGCAATGCGCCTCACCCCCTCCCTCCCACATCAAGACTTTGCTCTCTTGACTCTTCCTTCTCAGCGGCTCTTCTCCTCCTCTCACTGAAAAATGTTCCGATGTCCATCCATCCAAAATCAACATCATTTATTAAGTGGCTACTCTGTACCAAGACTGGAGCTGGGTATTAGGGCTGCATAGATGAATGATACAGGGTTTTTTCCTCAAAGAGCTCATCATCAAGTCTTGGGATTAAGACAAGACCATAACATCTCTTCACTCATGGAAATTCTTAAGTTCTTACTAAATTTTGGATGCAGATCAAGAGAAGATTAACAAACTGAGAACCTTGACAATCCTGGCCAAATACCTAACCACGCGTTCAAAACAGGTCAACTTGCTGCTCGCACGCTGTAATTGTACCAGAGACAGTTTGTCCCCGGGCCTGATGGCATGGTGTTCTCTATACCTTAAATTGCCTTCCTTCCCATGGGTGGTCCTATCTTCAAAGATCTTAGGCTGGTAATTCCACCCTGTTCCTACACGTACTCTACCTTCCTTCTAAGCAGTTGCTTACTCTTTAGACCGCCTACATTTTACAAAGTGAAGCAAGTTTCGGGGTTTCGCCCACTTTGACATTCTCATGCTCAGTCTCCATGCTTTTAAAGAGGGAGGGCTCCAAGTCCATGAATAAGAAAGAGCATAATACTCCGTTTTGGTTTGGTTTTGTGCTGGGAAAGATTTGCTCTGAGCTATCATCTGTTGCTAATATTCCTCTTTTTTTTCCTCCTCAAGGCCCCAGTATATAGTTCCACATTCTAGTTGTAAGTCCTTCTGGCCCTTCTATATGAGCCGCTGCCATAGCACAGCTGCTGACAGACGAGTGGTGTGGTTCTGCAGCCAGGAAATAAACCCAGGCTGCCGAAGGAGAGCGTGCCAAACTTTAACCACTAGGCCATCAAGGCTGGCTCAACACTCCATTTTTTATTTAGCGCCTTTCTATTCTGTCACCCATCAGTGGAAAACCTTGGGAGAACTGGTTCCCTTTACATCATAATTGTGATGTAACAACTCCAAGGTACAAGTGGTGATTACCTAGTAATTACTAAGTATTTACGCACACAGAGTATCACCCCAGGTGGGGGAAAGGAAAATTCTATTAGTAGCACTGCTCTACCATTTGAAGACTAATTGGCCCACTACCGCTATGGTTTAATGCATTGAGAGATTGTCCTGTCCAATCAAAGTCAGCATTGGTATAAACTCAGATACACCAGTAACAACAATTTGTAGGTTGTCCTCTGATCACAGAAGAGTAATGGATGGCCAACCACTTCACTTCCTATATAACAACTACAGCTATGACAAGGGCTGAAAGAAAAAAGACTGGGTATATAATGGGGGTCCTGATCTACTCTGGGGAAGGGAAAGGAGGTGAGAGAAAACAACTTTCAGCTGAAAACTGTCAAAGAATGGGAATTAGCCTGGAGAAGGGAGGAGGGAGCTTTCAGAGGGAAAGTATGATCAAAGGCCCCAGGACAGGAAAAAACTTGGAACTCAAGGAACTCATAGACAGTTAGCGGGACTGGAACAAGGTGAGCCAGAGGGCTGTGGTGAGCTCAGAGGCTGAAGCATTAGGCAAGGGCCATGTCACTGCCTTAGAAGCCAAGCTATAGATTTTGGACTTGATCCTAAGAAATAGAAAGGTGTTTGAGGATTTTGGGCAGGGGTGCTATGATCAGATTTCCTTTCTGAAAAGATGACTCAGTCTGCTGCATAGTGAACAGGTGGACTGATAAAAGTGGCTAGAAGGGAACCAGTTAGAAAGACATTACAGATGCTAAGGAGAGGAGGAGAGTGGCCTCGACTCTACCCAGAGAAGGGGAAGAACTGAGTGCAGCCCAGTGCCACTTACAGGCAGAGCCACACGGCCCCATGCTGTCTGGCGTCCACCCCAGCACTCTTTCCCATCTACCACCATCATGTGGATCTATAGGAAATCCCTGAGGTCTTCTAGGAGCACAGACATTTATAAAGGGGCTGGACAGACCAGAAGGACAGCTGGGGGCTTTAAGAATGGATGAAACTTATGGGCACTCTGAAGCACAGACCTCTTGTGAGGATCAGATGAGAAGGAGCGTGTTAACACTTTGGTTCAGGAGCTGTAATTTAGAAAGAGCTCAGCAAATACTGACTAGCACTGCTCACTTCTACTCCCCATCTTCCCTCACTTACAGCTCTGAGCTCCATGAGACGAAAGGCAAGCCCGTCTATCTCTGTATCTCCAGCATTGAGCACAGTCTCTGGTATATATCGGGTTATCTGTCAGTCCTTGTTGAATAAACAAATGAACTAGATTAAAAACTTTCTGAAGATAAGAATTTTGGCTTAAGACCTCCTGTTTTCTTTGTGGTGCTCTAAGGGTTGCAAGGCACCCGAAATCAAATCCAAAAATATGTTTATTAAAAGCCATCTAGGAACTTATGAAGAACAGGTCTTCCACCTCTCAGGGCCTGGGAACATCCAGAGTAAGGGCCTCCCCCAGGAGGACGAAACCAAAGCTCGGGCTCTCGACCAGGTCCCAAGGCTGACCAAGGCTGGCGTGGGAAGAGCCACAGAAAACTAGATAGGCAGGGCACAGGATCAAGTCTGAAGGCCCAGTCAAGAATGGAGTCAGGTGAATGAGCAAGGAGGCTGGAAGCTTAATGAGCCAAGAGCAGTGGAGAATATGGAGTGAGGAATGGGATAGGCAAGTGGTTCAGAACTGAGACCACAAGCAACCAGCGGGATGGACCTGCTGTGGTGAGTGGTGACCATCGTGCAGGGCAGAGCAAGCTTTCAGCCCGAAGAAACAGTGCAGGGAGATCTCTAGAGCAGCATCTTGGGTTCAGTGCTGAGAAAGAACAGGGAATGTGCTGTTTCCAGAAGAAGGACATCACTCCATCGCTGGGATGCAGACCTCCAGGACTGGGCATCCCTGTGCTCACACACATGATCCTCACTGAGCAAAAAGATGGATGGAGAAACTTCTTAACCTTCTCAGGAGCTTGTTTGTACTTGTGCTGTTTGTACACCGTGATCCAGAAAGCTACAACTCTACCAAAGAAGAAAACAAATATTAGTGATAAAAAAGCTTTGATATTTTATTTCTTTGTGAATTTGGAGGAACTCTTTAAGTAAAATTTGTTTTTACACATCGCTAAATCATGGATAGAAGCTGAGGAAGTGTACAAAGATAGATGTCATCTATAAGAATGTTGAGAAAAGCAGGAAGCCAACCAGGAGGACAACTGCTGTGAGAAGTTTCAGACCAGAGAAGTGTAGTCAGAAAGAGGGCCTGAGGAACCCTTTATCTATCCTAGAAACGTTCAAGGGCTCCAGCTGCAGGTCCTTCCCATCTCAGGCTGAGGAGTTGGGGAGGAGAAAGAGGAAGACTCAAGGTTGTCAGTGCCCGGAAGGCTGCGTGCTCTGGTGGAAAATCAGACAAGGCGGAGATCAAGTCCCTGTGGGAACAACCCAAGTGTCCCCAACCTCATGGATCCACAGCCTCTTTATCTGTAAGGTGTGGGTGACCATAAACACTTTTTTCAATAAGATTATTTGAATATGAAATGAGAGAAAGTATGTAGAGCATTTGGCATGGTGCCTGGCCCGCTGGAGATGTTCCCTAAGTTCATACACTTAATAAGTATTTAACAAGCACCTACAATTTACCAGGCAGTGTTCAGAGTACTGAGGATGTAGTAATGAGCAAAACAAAACTCCTGTCCTTGTGAAGGTTATACTTGAGAGAGGATGACAAAAAAAGTAGTGAGACAAATAAATTAGAGGTAGTGAACAGTAAGTGCCATAAAAATGTAAAGTGAAGTAAGAATGTTTGTATAGGACGGTCAGGCAGTGGTATTTGAGCGAGTATGTGCATGAGGTGTGGGCATGAACCACGCACAGATCCTGAGATGAGATGTGCTTTGCGTGTTCAAGGAGCTGTGCTGACAGTTTCTTTTCCTTCTCCTCCGGATTCTTCAGGGCCACTCAACACATGACATATGTGGACGCCCGACCCTCAGTCCTGAAGCCGTATTAGCCACCCCTCTCTGAGAGATGCATTCCAAGTCCATGCCCTTTATCTGAAAAGTTCCCATCTGTGAGCAGAGTCTTCTTCCGAGAGGCAGACTTCTGTCAGGGACCTAACATGTCTCTGGTGGACAATTGGCCATGCATAGCAGCCCCCACCCCAGGCCGCACAGGTTTCTGGTTATCACAGGTGCTCAGGATGCCTTCTGATGCAGGTGACAGGCTGGGCACACGCCTGGGGAGGGAGTGAGATTACTCACAAGAAGCGAGTGTGAAAAGGAGGATGTAGAGAGAGTGGAGAAGGGTGCAAAGACACCCACAGTGGCCCCTCATTCTGCTTTCTGATGAGCAAACAGAGGCTTGGATTGTGCTTTCCAGAGAGGTTCTCCTCCCACTGTGTGACAGAAAAGGAGGCGGGAAGTGGAACAGCAGAAGGGAGCTATGGAGTATTTTTTCTTTCACTCTGTTGGCTTTGGAAAGCTAAAAAAGTATCTAGCAGCTGTGATTTTAGCCCCGATTGCAAAACACTCTGTTATTTTAGCTCTGAGTCTATAGTTAGCAGACTGTCAGTTTGGCTTCGCAGCAATGCAACAGCCAAAAAAGATTAGACATTTTAATTTCCTGAGCAGGTGTAGGTATCAGGATTGGTTTCAGAATCCCAGCAAAAAACGAAGTGGAGATGGAGAAGGGAAGCAAGGACTGGTGTGATATGCTTCCGTGTGATGGAGCCGGGTGGGGCAGGCAGAGGAGGGAGAAATGAAGCCACAACTAGGGGACTCTAAGCCTATGAGAGAAGAAACACAAGACATAGAAGAGGAAGGCAACCAGACGGGAGCAGAGGTTACCTCAGAGAAATTACTAGAAATCTTGGGCTCAAGGGGTAGGGGTTGCTCTATCCATTTGCTCCCCTGCTAGGGTCACTCTTATGCGGAATCAGGATCACCATCAACTCACAGTTTAACACGTGAAAAGATGCTATTTCCCCAGCAGACATGGCCACCTGGCCACCGCTCTGTCTGTCTTGGTGAGCTGAGCACCAGCTGCATTTCACACCCTTGTATGCACCGTTGTGCAGATCACAAGTGCGCACCTTTCCCTGATGACCCTGTCCCTACTGTAAAGTTGATTTTAAGTAAGGCAGGAGGACTCTGGAATGTTGAGAAAGAGAGAGTTGGTCATGAGAAAGAAGGAAGCAGCAAGTGGGGGAAGCAGCAGGAAAGATAACGCAGCACTCTGATCACAGCTGTGAGGATGTCAAATAGCTCAGGGGAGGACCAAGCCACACCTCAAACGGAGGAGTCCACTTCCTAGAACAGAGCCAGGGATGCAGGCAGGAGGGCAGGGCACCCGCCAGGCCCGTGCTCTGTGACCGCCTTCCCACCACCCTCAGATTTACACAGCCAACAAATGAATGAACGCATTTCTGGATGCAGAGATCTGATCCCACCCTACTCTCTGAGTGATGTGAGGGGGGAAGGATTATGGAGATAATGTGGTAATTATCTTATAGATGCCTGAGTTTTGTGTTTGCACTAATTTACTCAACATGCATTTATTCCATGCTCACTATGGGTTGAGCATTCTGCTGGGTGCTGGTCATATAACAGCACCAAGATAATCATGATCCCTTTCCTAGGATGATTGGTGTGATGATTACAGGAGATAAAGAAAGGCAGGACACCAAATGGTTAAGAGCATGAACAGGCATGGTAATAATAGTGATGATGCTTCTTGCCTCATAAAATTGCTTAATGACTAAATTAGATAATATGGGTAATTTAGCACAATACATGGCTCAAAGTAGGATCTCCCTAACATAGTTACCTTCCCTTATTTCTTTCTCCCACCCCAAATCTAGAAACGAGAAGAAGCTTCCAGTTTCAGATGTACAAAACTAGAAGAATGGTACTCTCACCATTACAATAAAAAAAAATGCTGAAAAAGCTTTAAATTAGTTACCTTTCTTGAACTTACTGGAAAAGAGATGTCCCAGGGCAAAAAAACTAACAGAGAATCTGGAGAGGGTCACGCGCAGAGGAAAACAAGACCCAAGAAGCACTACTGAATGACAGTAAGAAGATTCAGCGAGAAAATTGTACTGAATTACTAAAATCTGAATGTGGGCTCGTGTGAGAGTATGAGGCCCCCACAGGCCACAGGTGTAGCCACCCTCCTGGAGACTTTTCCTCCAGGACCCACCAGGGGCTCACACGGAAGATCAGAGAGAATCCTGAGAATGTTTCTTCAGGGGGCTGGCTAGGGGATGCTGGACAGCAGCACTGCTGAGGTCTGGCCACACCCATTTCCCTATCTTTCCTACAGAATGGAACCCTAATCTATGGGAAAAAGGCAACAGAAACAGTAGCCTGAGGGAAGAGCCTTGGAGAAAACCTACTGCAGCTGGGGGAAGGAAACGGGGAAAAAACTTTCCCATTGAAGACACAGATACACACTATGCCTACCATTTCCTCTGGGAGAAGAGGTAGAAAAATTTGTGAAAGCCATACTCCCAAGACACAGATTTAGTGATTTAGTCTAGGAAGAAGACTTTATCATAACATCAAAAAAAAATGCCTTCACTTCTGCTCCCCACATCACATGAAGAAGCACTGAGAGAAAATGAAGTGGAATAGAGCAGGGAGCACGGTGAGAGAGAACTTCTCTCTGACACGCAGTACAAAGTGAAGACATGGAGCTGAGTAGGTAGAAGGAAAATGGGAGCCAAAATGGGAGCCAGCATTGAGGAAGACGCTGTGGTTTCTGAGCCCACACACTAAATACAGTATTCCCCTGATAGAAGGTGAAGCCGCTGGTGCACAAGGGCAACAAAAATAACAGTAAACCTCAGCAAAGCTCAGCTCCCAGCTAGAGAGTTTGTGTGGAGAACACAAACCTCCCTCACTGAAAGCAAAAGGAGACCAAAGCTGTGCTCCTCTTCCAGCGTAAAAATATGTACTTAGGATAAATATGTCTCACTTTCAGCAAAAAATTATGGAATATGCCCAAAGCCGAGAAAAAGTATAACCCGAAGAGAAATAGCAATAATCAGAACCAGACTTGGATGTGACACAGACTGTCATAGGATTTTCCTCCACTGATCTCGTCAGGTTCTGTTAGGAAAGGGGAGATCTGGTCTGTTAGAAAAGGCAGACAACGTGAATAATCAGATAGATAATTTCAGCAGAGAGATGAAAACTGTTAGAAGAAGCTGAAAATGTTAACCTAAAATACAGTAACAGAGATGAAAAATGACTTCAACAGGCACATGGCCGTACTCAACAGGGCCAAGAAAAGTATCTGAGAACTTAAAGATAGGCCAATAGACATTACTGAACTGAAGCACAATGTGAAGAATGAGCAAAAAGAAAATAACAGCAAAACTATAGAACATTCTGGAGCCGTGGTACAATATCAAACAGTCTAATATACAAACAATTGGAATCCCAAAAGAGAAGAAAGATAGAATAAGAAAAACAAATATCTGAAGAAATGATCACCTGGATTTTTCTAAAATCAGTGACAGATACCAAACCAAAGATCTAAACAGCTCAGAGACAGTGGGCAGCATAAATACCAAACAATCACAACTAGGCATATTATACTCAAACACTGCAGCCAAAGACAAAAAGAAACTCTTGGATGCAGTGAGAGAAAAGGACACTTTACCTACAGAGGACCAAGGAAATTAATTACATCAGATGTGTCATTAATAGTGACACAAGCAAAAAGACAATGGATGATATCTTCAAAGTTTGGTGGAAAAAATATCAACTCAGAATTCCATCTTCAGTGAAAATATACTTTGAAAATGAAGGAGAAATAACAGTTTCTCAGATAAACAAAAACTGAGGTATTCATTGCCAAATGACGTATTTTATAAGAAATGTTAAAGAAAGTTCTTTAGACAGAGGAAATAATATTTAACAGAAACTTGGAACTACACAAAGAAATGAAAAGCATCAGAAATGGAATAAATTGAGGCAAAATAAAACATTTTTACTTATATTAATTTCTTTAATAAATAAGTGACTGTTGAAAGCAATATAGAAAATGGCATCTTTAAAGTGTTGAAAGGGGGAAAAGCAGTCAATTCAGAATTATACGTCCAGCCAACATATCTTTATAAACAGAAAGAAAAATAAGATTTTTCTCAGAAAAATAAAAAATGAACGAATTCATGGCTATGAGACTACACTATAGAAAATATGAAAGGGAGTTATTTAGTCAACATAGGTCAGTTATCAAAGAGGACATAAAAATCCTAAATGCTTATACACTTAAAAAGAGATTTTAAATATAAATCAAGCAGAAACTGGTAGATCTGAAGGGAGACACAAACAAATACACAGATAGGAGTGGAGACTCTAATATTTATCTCTCAAAAACTTATAAAACAAGTACCTAGAAAATGAGTAAGAATATAGACCACCCGGGCAGTGCTATCATTGACTTGAACTAAGTGATATTTACGGAACACTTTATCCCAAAACAGCAGAATTCACATTCTTTTCAAAGGCACATGAAACATTCACCAATCTTAGCCAAAAAACTTTAACAATTTTAAAAGAAATTCTAATTATACAGATTATGTTCCTGGATGATAACAGAATTAAACAAGAAACCAAGGTATCTGGAAAATCCCCAAATATTCAGAAATTAAATAACACGTTCATAAATACCTAAAGAAGAAATCTCAAGGAAAATGAGAAAACAGTTTGAAATGAAAATAGTATGAAAATGAAAACACAACATATCAAAATTTTTACTGTATTGAATGTAGCTAAAACAGTGTTTAGAGGAAAATTTATAACATTAAATCTTTATATAAGAGAAGAGAAAAGGTCTCAAATCAATGAGTAAGGTACCTTAAGAAACTTTTTTTAAAAAGTCCAATTAAATCCAAAGTAAGCAGAAGAAAGTAAACAATAATATTAACAGAAATGAGTGAATTGAGAACCTTCTCCAAAAAAAATAGAGATCATCACAAAAATCAGAACCTGAACTTTTAAAAAAATTAACAAAAATGATAAACCTGTAGCCAGACTGGCCAAAATTAAAAAAGAAAACACAAATTTCAAGGACTGAGAGTGAAAGGAGCACATCTTTTATAAAGGATAATAAGGGAACATTACAAACTCTGTGCGTGTAAATTGGACCCGGTGAATAAACTGAAAAAATGCCTCAAAGTATCAGACTCACTCAGTAAAACGTAGATAATCTGGATGGTAAAATATCTATTAAAGCAATTAAATTTGTGGGAAAACATTCCACAGGGAAAACTCCAGGCCCAGATGGTTTCACTTTCCAGTTTTACCAAACACTTAAGAAGGAAAAAATACCAATTCCACACGAGTATTTTCAGAATATAAAAAGTGAGGACCATTTCTCTTATTTTATTAGTTCTGTGTTACCATGGTACCAAAATAAAATAACAGAATTATAAGAAAACTAAAAAACAATATCCCACATGGAAATGGATGCAAAAATCATCAACAATATACTAGCAGATCAATTCCAGTAATTCATTAAAAAGATAATACTTTGTTACCAAGTGTGATTTATCCCAGCAATTTAAGGGTGATGCAAAATGCAAAATTCAATCAATATAATTTGCCCTAGTAACAGACAAGAGAAGTGCAATCACGAGCTCCTCAATACGTGAAGAAGAAGCCTTTGACAACGTTCAATATCCATTTATGATTAAAAAAAAAAAACTTTCAGCAAACTGGGATTTGGGAACAGAAAGGAAGTTCCTCAATCGGCAAAGGGCATATACCAAAACAAACAACAAACGAACAAACAAACCTACACTTAGCTTTATACATAATGGTAAAGGATTGAAATCTTTTCTCCTAAAATTGGTAACAACCCAAGGATATATGTTCTCACCATTTTTATCCAACATCGTACCAAAGGTCTTGGTCTGTGCAATAAAGCAAAAAAGGAAATGGAAGGTATATAGATACACAAAAGAAGAAATAACACTGTTTCCATGCACAGATTACTTAATTGTCTATGTGGAAATTTCCCAAGAATCTACATGAAATTACTAGAAATAATAAGTTAGTTTGCCAAGGTCCCAGGAAACAAGGTCAATATACCAATATTCTATATGTGATTATATACATGATTGACAAGCTGAACCCAAAAATTATATGGACAAGAAAAAGAAATGGAATAGCCAGAAGAGCTTCTAAAAGGAAAACAAAGAGTATTCACATGACATGATAATGTAAAGCTTCAGTAATAAAGACAGTATTATTGGAAAAAAGATAGAGCAGAATACAGTGCACAGATATTGACTGATACTTGTGTTATGAATTGATTTTTGACAAAGGTATAAAGACAATTTAATGAAGAAAAGATAATATTTTGAACAAATGGTGCTGAAACAATTGGATACCCATACCAAAAAAAAATTTTTTAAAAGAATGAAATTTCAATCCATACCTTATACTCAATATACAAATTATCTAAAAAAAGGATCATAGACTTAAATGAAAAATCTAAAGCTATAAAATTTCTAAAACAAACCGTAGGAGACAATCTTCATGACCTTAGCTAGGCAAAATTTTGTTGGATACTATGCCAAAAGAGTGAGTAAGAAATTATAACTTGCATTTCATCAAAATTAAGAACTTCTGATATTTGAAAGACACTTATAAAAGAATGAAAATAACAAGCCACATATTTGGAAAAATATTTTCACTTCACACATCTGATAAATGATTCGTATCCACACCGTATAAAGAATTCTCAAAACTAAATAACAAGGAAAGCATAGGCCCAATGTATATAACAGGCAAAAGTTTGAACAGACACTTCACCAAAGAAAATATGTAGATTGCAAATAGCACATGCAAAGATGGTCAAAATGATTAATCATCTGGGAAATGCAAATTAAAACCACAGTGAAAACCACTAAACAGCTATTAGAATGCCAAAAATATACACTGCGGCATAGTGGCCCCAAAGATGTCCACAGCCTAGTCCCCAAAATGTGTGAATGTGTTACACTATGTGTCTTGTAGCTGTGCACTTCTTTCTACTGTAGAAGCAGAGTATAATTCCTTGTCCCTTGACTTTGGGTTTGGCCATGTGACTCACTTCAGATAATGGAATCTTAGTGGATAAAGAGTTTGAAAAACATCTTCATGCTTTTCTTGCTCTCTTGGGTCTCTGTTATCACCATGAGAAGAACTTGACCAGCCATCCTGTTGGTCTCTAAAAAGAGTAACAGACTCACAGAGCAGAGCCCAACCTAGGTTAGTCAATCTACAGATCCATGAGCTTAAATGTTTGCTGTAAACCACTTCATTTTGGGGTAGTTTCTTGCACAACATATTTGTAGTTAACCAATACATGCGGGCAGGTAAGGCTTTCTGAAGATGTATAATTTGGAGTGGAACATTGTATATTGTGGTTGAATCGGAAATACATATTTGGAATTCTGGCTCTACTTGCTATTTGACCATAAACGACTTTTAAAACTCTCTTAGCCTTTGTTTCTTTGTCTGTTAAATTGGATACTATCACAGAATTATGTGAGTATTATATGTGATGCAATATACTTAGAATAGAGTGGGATCTTATACATAAGATGTATACCTTTTTATTGGCAGGATTTGGAAAGGACAAGAAAGACCTTTAGATTCTATTAACACTGTTAATAAATAAGGGGAAAGGAGGAACCAGGAGTTTATTGACTTAACTTCAAATTGGATTTCTGATGGACTCCCAGTGGAACATCAGAACAAGTCTTTGCTAATGCAGGGTAATGTGAAATCATTTCATGCATCAATCATCTTGAAAAGCAAGATATCAAAGCAAGTATAGATCACGAGTGGCAGGTCCTCCCATGGAACTGAGAGTATTGACTTCGGGTAGCCACTGCCCAATAACACAACTCCTGGCTTTGCACGTTTCCCAAAATGTGATCCATGGAACAATACTTCCTTAGATTGTTACTGGATATTGCATGGGGTAAAATTAGTCCTATATTCAAAGTGCTTCTAAAACTCTTAAGCTAAACAAAGTTTTATCTTTAATATAGTTACATGTTCAGTGCATCTCCAGAAGAGCAGGAAAAAGAAAAATGTAATATACAGCGCACAACATTACTCACCCTTGTTGACCATGAAACTTTTTTTTATAAAGTGCATCTTGTGGTACTGTGTTATGGAGAACACATTTAGGTAAACACTGGATTTATGAAAGTATCAGGGTGAGACACTCAAGAGAACCTAAGCCAAAAAATATCTGATTTTCTCAATAACAATAAAACATAATAGAAAGATAAATTTAATCTGGCACTACCATTGTGAAAAGAGACAACAGTCTATTCTATTAACACTTAAAGTGAAATCAGGATAAATCTGATGAAGATTAAGCAGTGTCTTTAGCTAGGAACTTAGAATATAACAATGTCTATATTTTATTGGCCATATCTCAGGTTCCAGAGAGACTACAGGAAACTTTATATCTCATGTATTCCTCCCAAGAAAACCCTGGGAAGTGGAAATTCTTATTCCTATTTTACACACAAGGAAATTCAGACAGAGTGTTTACGAAATACTCCTGAGGTTGTACTTAGTAAATGGCAAAGGATGGGCAGTAGCAACTTCATTAAGCATTCCCTCACTCATCGGGCCCAAGCTTGCATCTTTAAACCCACCAAAGTGCAGTTGTCCAGAAGCTTTTCCGAAACTTCATTAGTTGACTGTGATGCTCCAAAATACACACACACACACAACTCTTGCGTGTGGCAGCAAAGGGAAGTATCCTTTCCCTCAGGTAGTCATGGATAAGGTCGTGGGTGTTGATGAAGTTGAGCCATCGCCTGGTGCTGAGGGATGAAATAATGGTCAAAGCCTCTGAGCACAAGTGATGGGAGACCTCACTCAGGAGAAAGCTGGACAGATTGTGAGTGACAACTCAGCTGCTACACATCTTCTTGGAGTAATGCTATTAACAGTGGCCCTTCCAGCTACCAGGCTCTTCCCCAGTAGAGGACCTTCTCCCGTCTTTAGCCACTTTCTCAGGAAAAATTTCCAAGTTCCTTGCCAGAAATACCTTCCTTCCTTCTCTCAGCTCCACTCCTTAGCTCTCACCTGCTTTTAGTCTCAGGAAAATTTTTTTCCCTCTATCGCTGTAGTTCTTCCCTCTTTTTCAAATTCTATTCCCTATTTACCAAATTAGTTCTCCCTTTCTCAGAGGCAGGGAAGTTTACCAGAAGGCATTGGGAAATACTTTCAGTGGAAATGTCCTTATTCAAAAACCCTAATTGTAATTTTCAGTTCTTTGACTTTCTTACTGTGTTTATGGAAATCCTTCAGCATAATAATTTTACGTTGATCCATATATCCTTAGATTTCCAAAGGAATTGGTTAAACTTTAAATTTAGCTACAAGTTGTTTGGCACACAGAAATTTACGACCATTGCATCATATAACATAACATAATATAATATAGTGAAGAAACACTAAGCATTTACTGCATACCAGACACTGTTCGATGTACGATCCTGTTATAGAATATTGCTCTTTAACCTTGTTAGTGTTTAAAACTTAAATTACACCCCATGTAATATTGTCTCATGTACTTTCTTTGGATTTGCATTTGTTAACTCTTTTGCCACCTCTTCATTTTCAAACATTTTTTTTTCATTTTGATTTAGTATTATAGTTATACCTGCCACATAGTTGTTGTTGTTTAATCCAATCTTTAGTCTTTTTCTTTTAGTGGGAGAATTTAGTCCATTTACACTTGGTATGATAAGTAAAATACTTGATTTTGTATCTTCCACATGATACTTTCACACAATTATGAGATATCTGTGGACAGCCTGCAATGCGAGGGGAAGTCATGATGGTAAATAAACAGGAAAAAAGGCCCTAAAGGAAACAGAGTAATCATGAGACATAAGTAAATAAGTGAGTAAATAAATACATAACAAAGCATAACCTCTACTTAATATTTACAGGAAAAAATTTCAGATACAACAACAAAGAGATATATATTGTCAAGATGAATAATAGAAAACTAAAAGAGATTTTATAAACAAAATATGATTGCTAGAAGTTAAAAAATAGTTTTATAACAAAGTCCAAAATATCTAGCTTTCTATAAAAAGATAAATAAGAGACAAAATACAGAAGGGAAGATGATCAACCCAGAAATTCCAAATCCTGACTAATAGAGCTGAACAAGATACTGAGACTTTAGATGGAAAAGATTCATTGAGTTCCCAGAAAAATATAATTAAAAGATTTTCCTTTTGGACATATTATTATAAACTTTCAGAACAGCAGGAAAAGAACAAAATACTGATACCACCAACAACATACTTGAGTCTCAGAATAATTATGCTAATTAAAGCAGCCAGATCCCCTCCCAAAAGAAGTGCATTTATATAAAATTTGACTTTATATAAAAATCTTATGAATACATGCAAAAATCCTCAACAAAATATTACAAATCAAATCTAACAATGTACAAAGAAAATTGTATACCACAACAAAGTGGGATTTATTCTAGGTAAGGAAAAAATGGGTCAACATTCAAAAAAATAAATTAAAGTGATCCATCATATCAACAGGGTAAATTAGACAAACCATATGATCATATCAGTAGATTAAGGAGAAAGTATTCCTGATAAAAACTCTCAGCAAACTAGTAATAGAGGAGAATTTTGTCATCTTCATGAATGGTATCTATAAAACCCCACAACTAAGGTCATATTTAATGGTGAAAAAGTAGATCCTTTCCACCTAAGACTGGGAAGAAGGCAAGGATATCTCCTCTTACCACCTCGATTCAACATTGCATTGGAAGTCCTAGCTAATGCAATAAAACAGAAAAAAGAAATAAAAAAATATATGGATTAGGGAAGAAGAAAGCTGTCCTTGTTAGCAGATAATATGATAATTTATGTAGAAAATCTCAAAGAATCAGGAAAAAAACACTTGGAACTAATAAGAGATATAGCAAAGTTACTGAATACAAGGTTAACACACAAAAGTTAGCTGTTTTCCTATATGTCACTAATGAAAGATTGGATTTGAAGTTAAAAACATGATATCTTTCATATTGATGTAATAAAAGAAACATTTAAGTATAGATCTAACAAAATATATGCAAGATCTATTTGAGGAAAACTACAAAACTCTGAGGAAAGTAATTAAAGATGTAAATAAATTGAGAGATATTTCATATTCATAGATAAGAAGACCAATATTGTTAAGATGTCCATTCTTCCCAACGTGATTTACATATTCAACACAATACCAACAAAAATCTCAGTAAGTTATTTTGTGGATATCAACAAAGTAATTCTAAAGTTTCTATGAAAAGACAAAAGACCCAGAATAGCAAACACAATAGTGAAGGAGAAGAACGAAGTTGGAGGACTGACACTACTCAACTCCAGGACTCACTGTAAAGCTACGGTAATCACGACAGTGTGGTATTGGTGTCTTATTTACTTACAGACACATACACACGTTAAAATTGATCATACTGCACACTTTAAATATGTGCACTTTACTACAAGTCAATCATATCTCAGCAGCAAAGCTGGCAGAACAGACACCATGAAGCATCAGCTAAATATGTGAAATGGGGACAAGAAGCAAAAGACTATAAAATTAAACATGTATTGCCCCTCAGACTTTGGGCAGGAAAAACATTTACCTAAAAGAAAACATTGTAGCCTGAAGGGGTATTTGAGTTGAGCAATAATTTTAGACATAATATGTGAGAGAAATAGAAGTGAAAAGGAATTGGAGCCCAAAGAAGTCAAGAGAGGTATATGTGCAGCAGAAACAACACTGATAAGCCACTTCTGTCCCTAATCCAATTGCCTTGATGGGAGAAAAGTTCTGGATAGCATTGAGATGAGGTATGAGAGAATGGAGTCGCTAGAATGTTCGTGACTTAGGGGAATTTCTTGTGAGCCAAATGGGCCGCTGGAATGCCAAAGCTGAGTAGAAAAATACTCCAAGAACAAAGGAAGTAAACTAATTTCAGAGACTACAGCTGCAACAATGGATCTGATATAAAATTGAATGCAGTACAGCATAAATCAATGATGTGTAATCATTCACGTTTCTTTTCTCTGTTTCACTAACGTTAATCTTGTCTCCCTAACTGAATTTTCAACATTCTTGGTTAGATATCGTGTCTACTTCTTAAGTTGACTCGTATTAGCAACTGGCACCACGGTTTGTGGTAAGAGACGAAGTCAGTGGTCTCAGCCTCTTCTTTCAGAGAGAGGCTCCTGTATCCACTTCTCATAAAGATGAAAGAATGAGACAATGCAGGCCAGTGGAGAGAGTACAGTCTTAGGAAATAGAAAGACCAGGATCCCCAGTATTCCGCACCACAATGTGTCAGCTGTGATACTGGGAGTCTTGTTAACAGTTCCAGCAGAAAACAGACTCCATCTCAGATGGCTCAGATACTTTTACACAGTTTAGTTTATACAATATATGCTGTGATCAAAGAACCTCGAGATGTTGAGGTAGTCAGAGACTACCAACATGTGGAAGTCATTGCCATGCTTAGGTCTGAAGGCGTGGAAGAGGAATTACTACTATCAGGGCCCAGTGAGAGCCCACGTCACCAAGAAGAGCTGCCTGACATGTGGTGAAGTTTTGGAGAGAAGCAGCCACTGCCAGAAACACAGCCAGAATAAGAACGCAGGTTCAATAAACACCTCAAATGCTCCTCCCACCCTCTAGCCTCCTACTAATGCCTCCCGTTGACCAAGCCAACTGGAAACTAGTTGGTGTGGGAGTCCAGTTGACTCAGTCCATGGCAGTCAGCCTCCTGGTACAGAGCAAGGCAGAGAAGGACCAAGAATGTGTGCGTGGCCTGTGGTGTTGGCAGGGAGAAGAATAACACATCTGAAGCAAGTGTTCTAATTTCTCTCAATCTGGATTCTCCCATTTGTGGAGAATGGATCATAGCATTTACCTCACAGGCTTTTTGACAAGAATTACATAAAATTTTCAGTGTGAGTTTCATAGAAGTTGAGCAACAAACATTAGTTTCCCTCCTTTTCATACTGCATCAAATAGAGATGGTCATAAAGGAAGTCTTCAAACTCTGTCTGCAGAATCAATCAGAGCAGAAGCAAAGATGTCTAAAGTTCCAGAGTATGTGGTATTTGAGAGTATCTTCCTCCAGGTGTGAGGAGAGGGGGCAGCCTGAGCATCGGGGCATAAAAGCAAGTGGGGAGCAGTTCATACCAATAGCAATCTGATGTGCAATTTAAAATGTACAGTATGGCCAGCCCTGGTGGCTCTGTGGTTAAGCTCAGTGCACTCCGCTTTCATGGGCAAGGTTTAGTTCCTGGGTGCAGGCCTACACCCCTCTTCTGTCAGTGGCCATGCTGTGGCGGTGGCTCACATACTAAAAGAAAAGAGGAAGACTGGCAGTGGATGTTAGCTCAGGAGGAATCTTCCTCAGCAAAAAAATAAATAAATAAATAAATAAAATGTATAGCAACCAAAACATTTCACTAATTATTTTCTTACTCTAAAACAGCAGTGCGAAATAATTCTTGGGAGAGAGACTAAGCCATTCTAATCAAGCTGCTTTCAAGAGTGGAGAAGAATTAGCTCATGATGACTGATATGTATCTCGACATAGTATGTTCAAACTGTTTGCAAACGAGTGTAACAAGGAGCAGATTAAGGCCTCATGTTTTACAAGTATGAGGAAAGCAATGTCTTATTGGCACTTCACAATTCCTTTGGTGTAACCAGAAACTGGGAGGTAGCTTGCAAGCCACTGCAGTCTACTACTAATGGGAGAAAACTCTCTCAGTCTTGTATATGAAGAATATTTCCTGCAGAAAAGGAAATTGAGAAAAGTAGGAAAAGGAATCTCTTCTCCAACTGGGGCTCATAGATTTCTTTGGTGAAACTCCACAGTTCCATTCCAGACATATTCTGAGTGTTTGGCCCACTTGTACTGTGACCTCCAAGATACAAGTGGGTTCGTGCTGCCAGCTTTTGCTGCAAAATAGAATCACATTCTCTTCCCGCTCAGAAAACCTCAAAGTCCTTTATTTCCAGCTTTATTCCATCCAGATTTCTCTGCCTGAGTTAAATCATTCCAGAATTTGCCTTTCTGATATACTCATTCATTCATTCATTCATTTATAAATATTTCCTGGATGAATTGTTTTATCCCTAGAGACACAAAAATCAATAAGACATGGTTATTGAGCTTGAGGAACTCTTAGTTTTGTGGGAAGGCAGGCCAAGTAGACTTAAGTATGTCCAATAGTTAGAGACCCTTTCAGGATAGATATGAACACAAAGGAAGTAGTGGTAAATTTTGCCTAGAGAAGGGCTGACATACTACTCACCATCCAGCCTCCTCCCCAGCTCACACATTAATTTAGACCCACACCTGAGTGGCCCTGTACTAGATACAGGACCCGGCGGGCAGAGATACTGTGCTAGTATTGTGGGAATTATGTGGGGCAAAAAATATGAATAACACCTAGCAGGGCCAGAAAATTATGACTGAACTTTGAGGAAAGGAGAAGGGGCATGAGCGAGGGAAGAAGACGGAAAGGAAGAAGAAAATCTACCGTGGTTTCCTGCTGCTGCCTGACTATCAGCCACACAGGCCAGAGCGGGCGACCTTACGACAGTCTCCCCACGTGCTCTTCCGGGTCATGGCGCCTTCTCTCCGCCAGCCTCTTTATGTGGAGATAAAGTGAAGGGTCTCTCAGCACGGTTTATAACACAAAAGAGACTGAAATAGCTGTGGAGAAAGAAGCTATTTTCTCTCCACAAATGAGCACAGTTGTCCTCACTGTAACACTCCCAGTGTGTACTTGAGCACTTTATTTGGGGTTAAATAATTTTATTTTAAAGCCTCTTTTTTATATGCCTATCTGTGAACTAGGAAACTGATACCAATGGAATTAAGCAAGTATTTATTGAGTAACTATTATGTGCCAGGCATAGTTCCAAGAACCAGGCTCTTTTCTAAGAGTCAGCTGCATTTGTGAAACGTCAGCCCTGTTCTCAAGAAGTTAAGTATGACAACAGATGAGCTGTAATGCAATATGATCAGTGCAATAGTAAAAGCCTACTAACGGACATAAGCAGTATTTCAAAAAGGGGAATTAACCATCAGGAGAAAAACATCCCCCTACTAGGTTTCGAAAGTGAGTGGGAAGTGATATCACAGAGACGGTAGCGGCTGGCACCTCAGGAACAGGGCCCTCCACTGAAGCAACTATTTCACTGGCAAAAACTGACAGAAACAGCTTTTTTGGAATTCTGGAATCTTGTCAAAAGATTACAGCAACTAGAGGAGTGTTTAATGAGAAAAAAAGCCAGTAAAATTGGTTAATGAAGTGCTGAAGCATTTTTGCTTAGTTGCCTACCATCCTCCATTCCTCAGCTCAGTGTAACAGTGGGTGTGGTGACCCACACCCCTAACGTGGCTGCTGGTGTCAGAGGGGCATTGTTGACCTTGTCCTCACAGTTTGTGGCTGTGCATTTTAATCTGTCTGGTGATTCCCTGAGAGACTGGTACAGAGGCTTCCCTTTGTTTTATTCACTTGTGAGCGAGTGGCTCTCCAGGTGACATCTGGAGAAATCATTTAAATGTACGTACTACACAAGACCAGCTAAGGCGAGAGATGGTGATTGGGCAAACAACAGACAGATCCAAAAGCAAGAAAGGAGGAGGCTGAGGAGGAATATTCTTAAGGGAGTAAGGCTTTTGAAGGACCACCACCTGTCCCCGGGAGCCCACAGCGCAATGCATGTGCCCAGAGCCAGACGCATGCTCAGAGGAGCCCTGAGAGGACACCAGGCCTGCACTCCTAGCAGACCTTTGGGCTGTGCACTAACCTGGGGGAAAAGGAAAGGCAGAGGTGTAAGTGGGCAGGCTGAGCATTGAAGAAGTGCCTCAGCTCAGAGCCAACCTAGGAAGAAAGATGAGGGGGTGTTATTTATATATGTATATATATACGTTTATTTATAGATTTTTTTATATATATTTATTTATATATTATTTATATATTTTATGTTATTTATATATTTATTTATGTGTGTTTTTTATAGATATATATACATATATATATATGGAAAAGTGTATCCTCAAATTCACATGGAATTGTACGTGTTCCTGAATAGCCAACACAGTTTTGGGAAAAAAGAGCCAAGTTGTAGGATTCACACTTCCCAATTTCAAAACATACTGCCAACTATAGTAACCAAAACAGTGTGGTACTGGCATAAACATATACGTGAATGGAAGAGAACTGAAAGTCCAGAAATAAAATCACGCACCTATGGCCAACTGATTTTTGACAAGGGTGCCAAGACCATTTCAAGAGAAAGAATTGTCTTTCCAACAAAGTGTTAGAAAGATTGGGTATCCAGATGAAAAACGATGAAGTTAGACCCATACATCACACAATACACAAAATTAACTCAAAATGGATCAAAGACCTAAATATAAAGCTAAATCTACAAAATGCTTAGAAGAAAGCATAGGAGTAAATCTTTTTTTTTTTTTTTTGAGGAAGATTAGCCCCGAGCTAACTGCTGCCAATCCTCCTCTTTTTGCTGAGGAAGACTGGCCCTGAGCTAACATTCATGCCCATCTTCCTCCAGTTTCTATGTGGGACGCCTGCCACAGCATGGCTTGCCAAGCGGTGCTATGTCCGCAACTGGGATCCAACCAGGCGAACCCCGGGACACTGAAGCAGAACGTGCAAACTTAACTGCTGAGCCACTGGGCTGGCCGGAGGAGTAAATCTTAATGACCTTCGATTTTTCAGCGGACTCAGATATGACTCCAAAAGCAGGAGCATCAAAAGAAAAAGTATGTAAATTGGACTTCATCAAAATTTAAAACTTTTTGAATCAAAGGAAATGCTACAAAAAGGTGAACCTCAAAATCATTATACTAAATGAAAGAAGCCAGATAGGAAATCTCCAGAATAGGTAGGTCCACAGAGACAGAAGGCATATTGGTCGTTGCCAGGTGCTGGGGGAAGGACGAAGTGGGAAATAACCGCTTAAAGGATATAGGCTTTTATTTTGGGGTGATGAAAATATTTGGAACTAGGCAGTGGTTGTACAACATTGTGAACATACTAAATTCCTCCAGGGTGTAAACTTCAAAATGGTTAATTTTACGTTATGTGAATTTTGCTTCAATTAAAATATTTTTTTAAGTAAATGGAATTATTCCAGGGAGAGAAAGGTGAGAAGGGAATCCCAGGCATGGAATCAAGGCAAATAATACCATGCAGTTTAGAAACAGCCGGCTGAGTGTAAGCACCTGCCAGTAAGTGAGTATGGTAGGACCTGACATTTCCAGGCCAGAAGTGTTGGGTCAAGAGACTGGAGAGGCAGGCAGGTAAAACGAAGGAATGCCTTATATAACGTGCCTACGGAATTGGACTGGATCCAGCAGGAGACAGGGAACCATGGGAGGGCTCTAGACAGGAGAAGGGCGTGGTCAGACCTGGGTAGGGTAACGCGGTAGATCATGCTAGCTGTTGAGTGGAAGGTAAATAGGGAGGGCCACGCCCACAATTAGAGACCGACAGTTAGGAAGGCTCCTGAAGGAAGCCCAGCTAAGAGGTGATGAGGGCACACGTACTCGGGCAGTGGTAACAGGCCTGGAAGTAAGGAGAATATTTAAGAAATATTTGAGAGATTAGATGGCTGATTAACTTCTAGATTTCCAGCCCGGGTGCCTGGATGAATGCTGGCGTCGCCACCTGAAACAGACAGGGAATCTCGTTCAAAAGGTGTTCTGGCTAAATCCTTGAAAAATCTAGCACCTCGGGGTGGGATCTCCTGGGATAACGGCTTTCATGTATCACCAAAAGAAACTCAAGCAGGTGGTACAATTAGCCAGGTCGCTACTACTCCTCCGAAGTCTGCAAGGCCAGCCCAGCTCCGACTCCTAGTGCCCTTCTGCCAGGAGGAGCCGTTATTCCGGGGTTTACCAACAGAGAGGCCTGTCCACTGCACCCATCATTTAAATACTTGTGGTTAATTGCCAACGTAAATAGGTTTACAACCTTTCCCTTGAATGAAATGGCATCTGCTTTGCACTGTGCTTAACATCTGGCTATTCTAACAAAGCATATAATTATATTTAATGGATGAGAAGTGTCTGATGGGTTGCAGCCAAGTGTCTGAATACGACAGCAGAGCATGAAGGCAATTTGCAGGGATTTGCCTGATAGGATTCTAAGCAAGGGGAAAGTGCTCTTTTGCCTAGGTGTACCATGTAGTGTTCATACCATCTCCAGTAAAAGCACTTATTAGCCTCCACACTGGAATGCACACCATGTTAGGTCCTGGTACACGCTGCTCTCTATTTCCTAGGAGCTCTTAATCCAGAGGGGAAGGCAGGCAAGTTAAGAACATGACAAAAAAAAAAGGACATAAGCCACAGACTGTAAGAGCACCCAATAAGGCCACTCAAATGAGTCTGAGAAGGTAGGGCATCACATGAGCTTTAAAGGAAGAGCAAGAATGCAAAGAGTTAGCAGTGTTTAATGAAACAAAGAAGTGGAGGGGAAATTAAGCAGAGGCCGCAGCACAGGACCAGTGATGGAGACCTGAAGCGGCAGGATATTTGGGGGCAGCATACATAGTTCCACAAGGCAGGAAAAGTGTGTGCTTCTGGGGCCAGAGAAGAAGGCAGGTCAGCCCGGCCCGGGTCACTGAGGGCCCTGCAAGATGAGGAACCACTGAAGGATGCTCAGCAGAGGAGTGACGTGATCAAATTCTCTTTTCAACAAGCCTGTGCAACTCTGTGGAGGGGAGAGGATGGAAGGCTGGTTTGGAAGCAGGAACACTAGAAGAATGTCAGGAGAAGATTCCTGGAAAAGCCAGGAAGGAAGTGGTGACATGAGAAGGAGTCGGACAGTTGCGGGAGGCATCTACAGCACTGATGAAGCTTCACAACCTTGAGAAAAACACTCAGTTCTTCTGAGGGTCAGTTTCCTTATCAGCAAAATAGAAATAGCACAGTCTAACTCGCAGATATTTTTATGTTAGACTCACTAAATGGTAGCCATGTTTATTTTCCTTGCATTACAGGAAAGCAGAATTCCTTAAAAGGAACTGCATAGAGACAGGCCTTAGGAACCTTCCAAGGCATGGAAAAGAACAAGAAGCCAGGTGATGGAGAATCAAGTATGGTACTCTGCGAGGCACGTGCAGATGCCGGAGTAAACCCGCAGGTGGAGGTCTGGTCTCCACAAGTGAAGAGCGCCGGCTTGGCATCCTGCAGGCCTGTGATTGCACCTTGGCTCCGTCACCCAAGTGCACTTGTGCAGCCTGTTCCACGCTACAACCCCTCCATCATCAGCTTCCTATTGTTAAATGAGGACATGCTCCTCGGAATTAAACACCGTGGGGAAAGTATGACCCTCAACACCTAACAAACGCGCAGACACTGCCCTGTTTAGAACTGGCGCTCGCTGCCTCCCCAGCACTCTCCCCCGCCCCCACATACCCTTACTCTCCCCGCCCTACCGGGCATTGCTCATCCTGCAGCCATCCACCAATATTTATGCTGTGCTATATAACATGCCAAATAATACATTTAATGATAATGATTTTTTGTCTATAATTCGTCTCTGCTCTCCCCCACCGCACACACACTGAGTATGAACTCCACAAGGGCATGGCTCTTGGTTCATCCACAGGGCGGGCTCTAGCCCGTGCTAGGTGCTCAGTCATATTTGCCAAAAACTGAGAAAATGTTTTTATCAGCATTAGCATTAGATTTGTATTAGTGTCAAGGTTACTGAATCTTCATATTTAAACATCTTTCCTCTCTGAGTTGGGACTAAAACTCCTCTAAGAAGGCACCTGATGTTGGGGGACAGCCCGTGGAGCTGCACGCCAGTGAAGTCCCTTCCCCCTGCTCCCTGAGGGCAGTTGCTGCACGATAGAGTTGAGTGTGCTGGCTATCCTTGCTTACCCTCTCCACATTCCCCAGATCACTTCTTTCCCTTATCTACTTGCTCTGTGCCCCAGAAGAGTGACCTCCATAGACTGCATCCCCCAAGCCCCCTGGCCCAGCACCAGGACTCTGGCGGTGTCAGCTTCAAGGCCAACCTTCGGCGCTCAGCTCTCACCTGCTGTGCTTAATCTCCAGGGGCCTCCACACCCCGCCCCCCGCAGGTTCCCTTCACCTGCCTGTTCAAGCAAATAATCCCCTCGGAATGGGAGGAGCCAGCTGCGTCCTGAATACATGTGGAGCCCTTTCTTTTCAGAGTTTATTTTTCACATTTGTTATTTAATTTAGTGATGAAGATGATGAGGAGGGCCCCATGGGCCTGTGCCTGATAGATTCACCTTGATGTTTGTTGACTTGGTAATAGTAATATTAATATCACACCATATGCCAGGCACTGCTATGTGTTAATTCCCTGAATCCCCGCATAAACCGTATGACTACTATTACTGCTCCCATTTAACAGATACAGAAACTGAGGCACACAATAGTTAATTAAACTGCCCAAGGTCACAGAGCAAAAGTTTGCCAGTGTCATGTTTCCAACCCAGCAAACACTGGCTGGAGACCCTCAGTTCCCAACCACTACGTTGTACACGAGGTCTGTTGGTAGGCAGCAGGGCATGCTGTGGGACCTAAAACTCCACGTGCTGGTTTGGCAGCTTTGAGCCTCACAGGACCCTGAAGGCCTAGCTGTGAGTTCCCCTGTTTTCACCAGAGATGCGCCCCAACCAGCAGGAAAGCCTCCCTTCTCAGACAGCTCCTCTACCATCTCAGCTGCACTCTGCCCCGTCCCCGACCTGGCTGACTTCAGTCTCCTGCCAGCCCCCTATCAAACAAGGCAATCACATCCTCCCAAGACAATCCCGCCTCACCCTCTGTTACTGCAAGGCCCTGTTTGTTCACTCTAGCCCTAGTGCAACCCCCGTGTGGCCCTGCATTACACGGGCTGTGAATATACGTGAGCGATAAACCTGTGTAAATCTCAGCTGTCCAGCACACGCGTCCTGTGTCCATCTCATACTTTTTAGGACAGGGGGCCCTCCCTCATCAGGGTGGTGAAAAGGAGGTGAACAGAACATAGGACCTCTGGCTCCCAGTTGGATTCTGCAGAGGTGAAAGTATCCAGCAATCATAGGAAGGCAAGAGAGAGATCAGGATGTTTCTTTACTCACTGCCTCCCTGCATCTCACTCTGACCACAGCCCCTGCCGGAAGCCAGTCTAGGCAGATAGGCACCACCCATCAGCCTCTGGCTGTGCCCCCGACTGCCTGTGCCCCTCCGTGACAGCTCCCTGGTCCTTAGCATTCTATGTTGGTTCCTCGAACTCCCACACCTCTGAAAAATTATCTTCAAAATCTCAACTCTTGGGGCCAGGCTGGTGGCGCAGCAGTTAAGTTCACATGTTCCACTTCGGCAGCCTGGGGTGTGCTGGTTCGGATCCCGGGTGTGGGCCTATGCACTGCTCATAAAGCCATGCTGTGGGAGGCGTCCCACATACAAAGTAGAGGAAGATGGGCACGGATGTGAGCTCAGGGCTGGTATTCCTCAGCAAAAAGAGGAAGATTGGCGGCAGATGTTAGCTCAGTGCTAATCTTCCTCAAAAAAGAAAAAAAACCCAACTTTTTCCTTACAGGCCATGTCTTTTTAAAAACTGTGCGTTATTAGCATTTGTGTGATATATTAAGCCCCAATACCAGGTGAAGCCACACAGGCATAAGTGTAGAAAAAGAAGAGCTCAGTGCACTGAACGCTGAAGTGGACCGACCTTCAGAAATCAAACACATGCGGAGGAACCAGCAAAGGAGACTGGAAGGAGAAAACCTTTCAAACAAGAGGAACTCAGGAACCTAAGGCCCCAGGCGAGATGCAGCCCTCTGCATTTGGGAACCTCCAAGATGTCCGTGCGAGTGAAGCTAGTGTGCAAGCACGGGTGTAGGGGGAGAGGCTGAAGAGGCAGGCAAGAACCGTATCAGGGATGGCCTTGTGCACAGAGAGGGAAACCAAATGACCAGCACCTTCCTCCCACACTTTCCTCGTATTTCCCATAGTGCAGGAAATTTCCTAAGTTAATTCCTAAACAAATGATCGTTTGAAGTGATCATTCAAGGATTGATCTTACTCTGTTCCAGAAACTGATCATCTTTTCTAACAATTTTATTATGCTTATGGATCTTGGGTTAAGAATTCAAATAGGCCATAAAAAAATAACATTGTGCAAAATATCTGGGGCTTCAGCTTGAGTCACTCAACAGATGGGGGCTTGAATTATCTGCAGGCATCGTTAGTCAGATATGTAGCAGTTGATGCTGTGTGTTGGCTGGGACCTCAGCTGGGATTGTGGGATGAAACACCTACAAAACGCTTCCCTGTGTGCGCTCTGCTTTCTCACATCCTGGTGGCCTCAGGGTGGTGATATTATTTTCTTATGTGAAAGCTCCATAGTCCCAGCACTAGTGTTCTAGCTAAGAAGGCAGAAGCCTCAAAAGTCATCCAGCATCAATTCTACCACATTTTCTTGGTTACAAGTGAGTTGCAAGCCCACCCAGATTCAAGAAGAGACGAAATAGATTCCACCTCTTGATGGGAGAGTGAGAGGTTCTATAAAAGCACATGGAGAAAGAAAGGTACTACGAACTTCTTGGGAAAAGGCAATCTACTGCGCTGAAGACTGGTGGAGGGCTTCCAACCCTCTTATCCCCTCAGTTTGGCAATCCGTATATTCTCAGTGGTTCCATTGTTTCAGTAAGGAAACTAACATCCAGAGAAGTTAAAGTTCATCCCTGAGAACTACTGAGGGGCAAGGACAGACCTTGAAACTGGGTCTTTCTCATGCCGGAAACTGTAGGCTCTTCTCTGACCCAGGCTGAAAGCATTAAGCTTAATAGCAAAATTTTTAATAAGACCAAGTACTTATTATCTAGAAAATTAGAAAACAAAACAACACCAGCAAATTATGTGACTTAGATTAAATGAACAAATTCCTAGACAGATATAAACTGCTGAAATTGACAAGAAGAAATAGAAAATTTGAATAGATTTAGCAATAAGCTAGATTAACAATTTTTAAATACCTCCAAAAATCCCAGACCCAAAATGATTCTGCCAAACATTTAATCATTAATACCAATTCTCACAAACTCTTCCAAAAACATAGATTATAAAAGGACACTCTCCAATTCATTTTGGAAACTAGTATTACCCTGCTATGAAACCAGAAAAATACATCATAAGAAAAAAATATACATATTCATATCTATTATAATTCTTGGAGACTAATATTAGTCTAGTACAAAACCAGAAAAAGACATTACAAGAAAATAAATCTGCAGACCAATATCTCTTATGAATATAGACGCAAAAATCCTCAATAAACACTAGCTAATGGAATCCAGTAACATATAAAAGGGATTACATAGTGTGACCAAGTGGGATCTATCCCAGGAAAGTAAAGTTGGTTTAACATCCAAAAATCAATTAATGTAATATGCTGTCCCAGTGTAATAAAGGGCAAAAATCACACGATCATCTCAATAGATGCAGAAAAACCATTTGACAAAATCAAACACCCCTTTATCATAAAAACACTCAATTAATGAGAAATAAAAGAGAACTTCCTGGGGCCAGCATGGTGGCATAGAGGTTAAATTCATGGGCTACGTTTTGACAGTCCAGGGTTCAGATCCCGGATGTGGACCTAACATCACTCATCAAGCCACACTGTGGCCACATCCCACATAAAATAGAGGAAGATTGGCACAGATGTTAGCTCAGCAACAATCTTCCTCACAAAAAAAAAAAAAGAGAGAAAGAGAGAGAGAGAATGTCCTCAAACTAATAAAAGGCATGTATCAAAACCCACAGCTAACATCAGCTGAATGGTGAAAGATTGAATGCTTTCACCCAAAGATGAAGAATAAGAAAAGGATGATCACTTTTACCATTTCTCTGCAATATTGTACTGGAGTTTCCAGTTAGGGAATTAGTCAAATATGTATACGGAATCCACACTGGAGAGGAGAGAGTAAAACTATTTGTAGATGACTTGGTCATGTATGTAGAAAATCCTAAGGAATGCACTAAAAAACTATATCAGTAATAATAAATTCAGCAAGGTTACAGGGGACAAAATCAAAATACATAAATCAATTGTATTTCTATACTAGTAGTGAACAATTTGAAAATTAAATAAGGAAACAATTCCAAATACTGTACAACAGCTTCAAAAGGAAAAATGTTTAGGAATAAATTTAATAAAAGAAGTGTATAACTTGTACACTTAAAACTATAAAACACTGTTGAAAGAAATTAAAGATCTAAACACAGGGAAACATCCTATGTTCATGGATTGGAAGATTTACTATTGTTAAAATGGTTAAAATGATCTACACATTCAGTGCGATCTCTATCAAAACCCCAGCTAACTTCTTTGCAAAAACGGATCAGGTAATCCTAAAACTCGTATGGAAATATAAGGGGCTCAGACTAGCACAGCCATCTTGAACAGGAACAAAGTAGGAGGACTCAAACTCCCCAATTTGAAAACTAACTGCAAAGCTACAATAATCAAAACAGTATGGTACCAGCATGAGAATGGACATACAATAAATGAAAGAAAACTGAGAGTCCAGAAATAAACCTTCACATTCATGGCAAACTAATTTTCCACAAGTGTGTCAAGACAATTCCCTGGGAAAGGAACAGTCTTTTCAACAAAAGGTACTAATATAATTGAATATCAACAGGCAAAAGAATGAAGTTGAATGCTTTCTTCACACCATACCCCAAAATTGACTAAAAATGCATCATTGGTCTACATGTAAGAGTTAAAGCTATAAAATAGGATCTTCCTGACCTTGAGTTAGGCAAAGCCTTCTTAGCTGTGACACTATAATCTCAGGTGACAAAGATAAAATAGATAAGTTAGACTTCATAAAAATTAAAAACCTTGTGCTTTAGGAATACCACCAAGAAAATGAAAACACAACACAGAGAATGGGGGAAAATATTTTCAAATACTATATATAATAAAGGACTTGTGTCTAGAATATATAAAGAACTCTTACAACTGAATAACAAAAAACCAACCCAATTTAAATGGGGAAAGGACTTGAATAGTCATTTCTCCAAAGAAGACACACAGATGCCCAATAGGTACATGAAAAGATGCTCAGCACCATTAACCATCAGGGAGATGGATATCAGATTTCAATAGCCAAAAAGCCAAAAAACTGATGAATGGATAAATAAAATGTGGTATGTCCATGCAATGGAATATTGTTTGACGATAAAAAGGAACGAAGTACTAACAACACACTACAACATGTACGAACCTTGAAAGCATTTTGCTAACTGAAAGAAGCCAGATACAAAAGACAACATACTGTATGACTCCATTGATATGAAATGTCCAGAATACGCAAATCTGCAGAGAGAGAAATTAGATTAGTTATTGCCTGAGGCTGGGAGAGAGGGAGCTGGCGAGGAAATGGGAGTGACTGATAATGGTGACAGGGCATCATTTGGGGGTGCTGAAAATGCTCTACATGTGATTGTGCTGATGTTTGCACAACTCTGAATATACTAAAAGCCTTTAAATTATACATTTGAAAAGCATAAATTGTACAATACCTGAAATATATCTCAATAATGCTCTTATATTAAAAACAACAGCAGAAAAATCCAGAGTTGTTGACCAAGTTAAAGAATGCTTATTTTTTGAAATTTTGTCTGACTTTGATTTTGACTGAGAAAGCCCCTCCCTCAACAAAAGCAAATGTTTTCATCTGAAGGATGCAAATTTTGGTGATCATAACATTGGAAACTTAGAGAAAATAAGCCTCGTTTTTAGATTTAAACTTCGTGCATTTTATTAAAGTTCTCACTTGCTGCCTTTGCCTCCTGGGCCTGCCTTAATCTCCTTTGGGGCCTCCCGAAGGAGTGTCTGCAGGTGACAGCTGGCTGAGCTGCTGAGCCAGGAGGCTGTGCAGACCCGCCGTCTCCAGCGCTCCGGATGGTAGCAGCAGGCTGACTCCCGGAAGCCGGGAGAGCCGTGGGCCGGGCATCTCTGAGCTTCTCTGAACTGCCCACGCCTTTTCCATTATTACCAGTGCTGAGGCACAGTCTTACTTCTTCACGGGACCACTGTGAAAAATAAAACTAAACATGTGGAAGCGATCAGAACACGCCAAAACTGTTTTACAAATGCATACCAGGCTGTGGGTAATGGTGCCAAAGTCCTCCGCTCACGGACGCAGCACCAGGGAACCAGGCCTGTTTCTGGACCACAGAGTGGCAGTGTCGGTTCTAGAATCTGGGTCTTCTTTGCATCCACCTCCCTCCAGACAAGACTGCTAGTCATTCACAGGCCGCTCTCTTAAGATCATACCTCTCTCTCAGCAAATTGTAGGAACAGATTTCTTTGGCAATCCATGTATGTGGTTTTATAAATCAATTCGGTTTCAAAGTATACTATAAATTTGCACATCTGCTACTTTACAATATTGATCATATCTGTCAAAGCTTATTTTCTGGGTCAGAAAGTCTTGTTTGATGTCGGTTGAATGAAAAGGATTAAGGAAGTATCTTAAGTAGCCGTCAAACTGACTGTCGAGTCATCAGTCCAATACTTTTTCTATTTTGTTATTGCCCTCAGGAGAAAAACAAAAAAAAGGTCAGGATCAAAGAAGATAATTTACATGAAAAGTGCTTTGTGATTGTCAAACTTGTAAGGATAAATATGTTATTTAAAAGAAGGTCAAATTGGGGCCCGTCTGGTGTCGTAGTAGTTACGTCCAGTGTGCTCCACATCAGCGGCCTGGGCTCACCGGATCGGATCTCCAGCATGGACCTACTGCGCTCATGGGCAGCCATGCTGTGGCAGCATCCCACAGACAAAATAGAGGAAGATTGGCGCAGATGTGAGCTCAGGGACAATCTTCCTCAAGCGAAAAAAGAGGAAGATTGGCAACAGATGTTAGCTCAGAGCAAATCTTTCTCACCGAAAAGAAAGAAGGTCAAATTTGCTATCTTTTTATCTGTGGGAAAATGTGTGTACCATACATGTATTGCTTAAAATAAGAAAGAATTTCAGTTAAAAAAAGTATAAGTCGATAGACTCCCTTGACTATGAGCCCTACTGGGTTTTGAGAACAGCCATTTATGTTGAGGATCAGAAACGGGTCTTGTCAAAGTTGCTGGACTCCAACCTGTCTGACCCGTCCAAGCCAGACCAAGAGGAAGTAGGTCAACATTCCCATCCTTCCTCTTTGTAAAGAAGGGTGTAAACAAACAGATGAGCTCAAGGTTCAATCTAATCTAACTCCCCAACACAAACAGAAGCACACACACTCCTTGAACAGGCTGTGCCCTCCCTTATTCTGGGTGCAACTTCTGGCAGAAACAGACTTACTGCAAACACTTCTTCATCAGCTTATCCTTTCTGTGTCAGGGACTGCGTTAGATGCCAAAAACTAGTTAGACTCCCACCACTCAGTGAACACTTCTTTCCTTCAGAAGCCATCCCTGACCTCACTCCTCACTGACCCCCCCTGCTGGCCCCTGACTCACAGCTTAAATAAAAGCCAACATTCCCAATCTCTCTTACCACTGCATGTCTCACACTGTGTCCTGACTGTGAGCCCCATGAGAACAGACACCATGCTTGGAACGACGACCTTCTCACTCCATGTGCCTCTTACTCTTTGATAGGGTCTGTCAAGGAACAGAGGCCCCATGGATATTTTTTAAGTGAAGAAAACTGAAGAACTGAGTGAGAAGGACTCATGCTGAGGACAATGGCATGCAGACCCTCTGCTCTGAGAATCAGTCCTTGACAGCAGAATGGAGGGCAGACTCCCCAGGGGCCTGCAAGGCTCTGGCACAGCAACAGGACCATGGTGTCCCCAGGGCTACCTCCCTCCTCAGGGTGCAAGCTCCTTAAGGCCACAGGCCAGGTCTTAATCTCACACAGCAGCATCCATGCTTGGTCAGGTTAGAACGCGACTGCCAAGTGGAAATTCCAACCCAGAGAAGGGTCACCCTGGCACTTCCCAGGAGAGAGAGCATCCCTGAGTTGGGGTCATGGTCTGAGTCAGTTTTGGAACCTGAGAACTGAAAGATTTTTCCTTCATACCTATCACCGCTTGACTCACGAACCACACAGCCCTTTCCACGCTGTTTGTGAGAACAGGAGAACCTCCCTCTCTCCACCCTCCTGAGAAGTCACAGGTCGGGAAGGCCTCCAAACCACATCAGCCACAAACTTGTGTGATAGCAGAGCCCTGGGGAGCACGTGGAGACCCATCTCCAGTGCCTTCGTTTCTTTTTCTGGTCACTACCTTCTTCTTCCTTCTTCTCTTCTACAGTTTTTCCTTTTCGCCCACCTGAGCATCGCGCCCAATCTCTCTCACACCCTCCAATCTCAGCCATCTCTGCTTAGCCCTCCTGCTCTTCATCCTCGCCTGGGCAGGCATCTTTCTGCTGCACAGGGCTTCCCACAGGGCCAGTGAGGAAGTGAGCAGCCCCAAGGACTGTGCCCCGCTCCACAGCCCACCTGGCCACGCTCTTCCTCTGCCTCGTATCTGATGCACAGTCTTCAAGCTGGACTGTAGAAATGGCCCAAATTGTGGTTATATTTTCAAAACACGCATGGTGCTTTTTTTAAACATGGCTTCAGGTCTTCAGTATAATATATTAATCAAATATGGACAAAGAGACTTAAAATAAACCTGCCCTGTGCTGCATTCATTCGTCTCTTACAATCTACCCTAAGGAAAGTCTATAAAATAAAAAGTTTATTTTGCTCAAAGACATTCATTACAGTTTTATTTGTTATAAAGAAAAATACTATAAGCAATGCAAGCACCTAACTATAGCCCATTTTATTTATGAAGAGTTTGTAATAACATAAAAATTATGCACATTGCAATGTTATGTTAAAAAAACAGGATCCAAAGCTGTCTATTAACCACGTTCAGAAGTGTACATAAATGTGCAGAAAAAAAAAAAGGAAACCGTAAAGGACCCTCCCCACTGCCCCTGTCATGGGCCTCAGTGTCTGTGTGACAAGCTGCCTCTCCCACCCTCAAGCAGGGCCTAGCTCTCAGGGCTGCTGAGAAGGGCTGAGCAGAGTGGGAAAGGCCTGACTCTTGGCCGGCTCTGGGAGCCCCTCCTCCCGCCTCCCTGGACAGTTCGGAAAGTAGGCTCCTTGCTTGGCTGTCTGTGCACACATTGGGCGTCGGGCCATGCTGACCTTCCCATCCAAACCAGTTTTCAGAAACAGAATTTGCTCTGGTTTAGATTTAACTTCCCTGGAACGGAACTCCACACTCCCACTCCCCCACCCTCAGTCCCCACCCCAACTCCAGAATGGACCCATGGCTCCCAGACATTCCCTGAGGCAGTCCCGCTCTCACAGGGCCTCAGTCTAATGATGGACAAGATGCACAAACTACTCGGCTTCCATGGGCTCTCCCCGAGTTCCAGGAATTTACAAACACATTCATGCACGTGCAGACTGCTTGGCAGTTGGACATACAGAGGGGTCCACACTTCACTTCCTTCTCTTGACATCATGTCTGGACACTTTCCGTCCCTGTATAAAGGCGATGCTGCATGACTTTTCACCGCTGCCCCGACCCCAGTACTTTGGCACATCGTCATTTCATCAGTCCTAATCGATGAGTATTTTGGCCTTTTCCAGTCCTTTGGCATTACAAATGAGGCTCTAATAACTGCCTTGCATGCAATAGGCATAATTTTTATTTCAATACATGATACCAGATTGTTTTCCAGGAATATTAAATTCACATTCCACCAGGAAGATCAAGCGTGCCCATTTCACCAACACCACCAACACTACATAATGCTCTTTGGCAATCGGAAAGGTGCTTTTGTTTGCATTTCCCTAGCTATTAGCGAGGTTGAACATCTTTTCATACAATTTTTAGGCTGTGATGTTTTCCCTGTAAATTCTGTAAATCATCTATTCATCATATTTTCCCAATATTCTATTGGGATATCATTTTTTAAATTTGTCAGAGCTTTGGGTATATTATGCAGACCTTACCAAATGGTCCACAATGGGTTGCCACATGTGGATTATAAGCAGCTGAATGTGTGTAACTTTGGTCCTCGGGGAGCCTGATGGGGCCTGAGGCATCATCTCCCAGGCCTTGTTGCTCAGGCCGCCCACAAACGCAGTCCCTCACCCTAAGATGCCAAACTCATATTATCCACTCTTACATGTGCTGTGACGTGAAATAAGCTGGCAAGTGTATATTACACCTAAATCTTTAGTATGTGGATTACAATTACATTGATCAGTCTGTTATTTAGTATTTGCTTTTGTTTACGGCACCACATAGCATAAACACTTTGGGGCATTTTATATAATCATTTATGTCTACCTCTCCTCATGGCATTCGATATTCTTGTCTATTTGTTCAATTGACTACAGTTTCGACAAGAGCAGGGACTTGTGTTTGTTTCATTCATGTTATATCCTTGTGTCCAGAAGAGCATCTGGCCCACAGTAGATGTTCAATAGCCATTAGTCACATTGATGGATTAATCACAAGTCAGGGTGGGAAGGGAAAGTGCAGGGCAGTGGGGGCATATATACAGTGCAAGTGTGTGTGTGTGTGTGTGTGTGTCCATGTGCGTGTACAGGTTTCCTTTAAGAAGTACGGGCCGGCCCTGTGGCCGAGTGGTTAAGTTTGTGCACTCTGCTTCTGCGGCCCAGGGTTTCATGGGTTCAGATCCTAGGCATGGACACGGCACCGCTCGTCGGGCCACGCTGAGGCAGTGTCCCGAATGCCACAACCTGAGACATTCACAGCTAGAACATACAGGTGCCGGCCCAGTGGCCAAGTGGTTAAGTTCGCATACTCTGCTGCGGCAGCCCAGGGTTTCGCTGGTTCGGATCCTGGGCACAGACATGGCACCACTCATCAGGCCAAGCTGAGGCGGCATCCCACATGCTGCAACTAGAAGGACCCACAACTAAAATATACAACTATGTACCAGGGGGCTTTGGGGAGAAAAAAGCAGAAAGAAAAAAAAAAGATTGGCAACAGTTGTTAGCTCACATGCCAATCTTTAAAAAAGAAAAAAAGAATATATAACTATGTACTGGGGGGCTTTGGGGAGAAGAAGAAAAAAAAAACAAAACCCAAAAACAGAAGATTAAAAATAAATAAATAAAATCCAGCCATGTCATTCATCTGTTTAGCAGTTTTAAAAAAAGAAAACAAAAAGAAGTAAGGCTTAATCAAGGATGGCGAGGGGTGTGTGTCTTTCTCAGTCATTTTAATGCAGTTTCCCCTTCTCTTTGCATCTCACATGGTAGCGGATTCAGCACCTCCCTTCTCTGTGCTGAAGGATCAGGGATGAGGCCACAGCCACACTGGGCTCACGGGGACTCCAGGAGCCACAGGGGGGCGCTCTCCCCAGGTCCCTCCAAGGCACTGAAAGGGGACCCTGCGTGCAGCTGCAAGGCTGCTCTGGACTGGCTGCCCTGACTTAGAGACAGCACTACATCAATCATCTGACTGATTTCCTGATTTCCTCTGCTACTGAGAAAATAAATATAGGCAAGAAAGACTCAGGGAAGTGCTGGTGTGGGTGGTGTGCAGAACATCAACAGGAGCAGCGAAAAGGAGCCAGGCAGACAGGAGTTCCGATCCTGCCTCTGCCCATTACCCTTGCACGGTCTTGTGTCTTACTTTAATCTCTTTGGACTTGGGTATCTCTATGTACAGAGGTAGTAACTATACCTACCATTGTGTTGTGATAATTACATGCCGCAAATTGTCTGAAAGTTTTAGGCAATCAGTAACAGTTGTTATCGCAAGAGCAGCTTTTCCAGAGAAGCTGCTCTCTGTTACTTCTGCACGAGGCATCCTTTGACAAGACTGTACATGTTTGCAAACAGCCTCCTGCTGTGCTTCCAGTGCAGGTGCAGAGCTACTGATAACACCAGATGTGTTATCACAAATTATCGGTGGGTTTCCTAGCTGTGTTTAGAGCTCACTTCATCATTTCTGCTGCCAGGGCATTTTTAGGGTGAGGTTGCTGCAGTGCAAGGGGCACTTCAGGCGGCAGACTGCACGGGGGCTTAGCCATCCAGGACCCTGCTCCAGACTCGGGGCTGTGCCTGTACTTGGGAAGAAACTAAATCAGAATAACAGAGTACTCGGGAGAGGGAACAGTGCCAGTGCGTGGGGAACAGGATCATTGCTGCTATGCCTCTCCTGTTCCATCAGCCTGTGCTAGAGTTCCACCACCATCATGGGGTCCCCAGGCGTCCCCAGCCCAACCTTGTCTCAGTCTGCTGCCTAACTGTCATAGCATGAGTCATCCTTCGAGTCCCAGCACTCATGCCACTCCTCCAGCCTCTCCTGTCCACTCCCCATCACTGACCTCCAGCTCCCTTATGCTTTACAACACAGCTGGCAGTTCACCTCATGATGAGACTTTGTACTCCAGATGGCTGTCTAAGCACACACCTTGGTCTTGTTTTTCTCTCCTAAGACCCTAAAATGACAGCAGAAGCATAAACAGGAATGAATCTATACTAAAACATGGAGCAATCATCAACGGACAAAAGATATCCAGCACATTTCTGGAAGATGAAAGAAGATGAATGGAAGCTTATTAACAACTGGTCAGAGAGATGGGAGCTACGGCTCAGAATTCTGGAGAGAAATAAGGTTGACAGTTAGCTGGATTGGAAGGTAGAATAGTGGGGCCCAAACCAGAGAACTCATGGGAGGCAGGCAACGCTCAGCCTGACACTGAACCCCTGGAAAACAAAGGCGTGAGCAACTGTGAGGGGCTAAGGCGCCTATTGTGGTTGTTGGAGCCACAGGTAAAGCCCACCCAATTCTGGCAATGGGGCGGGGCGGGTGGAGGGAGAAAGCAGTGACGGGCTCTCTCTGTTCACCTTGAATCAAACTCTATCAGGAACAGGCCCAGTGATATCCAGACCACGTTCCTTGTCAGGAAACGGACCCATATGCCATTGCAGATGGTTCAGGGGACAAAAGAGAACTTAAAAATTCCAATTTTTATCCTAAAAATTTTAAGTAAAATATTAGAAAATTTTTAAAAGAATTGGATGCTATTAAAAAAGGAGAAAGGATAAGAACAGGCTATTGATTTAAAAAGACGAAAAAAATGATTGTCAGAAATGTTGAATTAGAATGTTTGTAATATTGACAACATTCCAAGGTCATAGAGCTAAAGGACATGAGAGAAAAGAGACATCATTCCAAAGCAGGTGCTCTAAGAAACAGACAGCATAAAATGGAGGTGACATAATTTTAAAAAGAAAGGAGAAAAACTTCCCAGAGCTAGAGAGAACCATAAGTCACCAAATTGAAAAGCTACCTCATGAACAGAGCAGGATAAAGGAGAAATAACTCCCACCTCCACACATTTTTATGAAACTCCAGAATACCAAGAATAATAGAAGATTAAAAAGCTTCGAGAGAAAGGAAGAAAGTTTCTTAAAAACACTTGAGAATCAGCGTTCATACTTTGGCAATATCATACTTCTCTTTAACAGCACACGCAGTAACATCAGATTCTGAGAGAAATGATTTAGATCTTAGAGATGATTCCACTTCAAAAGCCAAATTACTGATCCAATAGGAAGGCAAAATAAATCTACTTTCAGTCATAGAGAGATTCAGAAAATTCACCTCATATATATTTTCCCTAAAGGAATTACCAAAATCCTCCAACAGAAAGAGGAATGACACAAGCTAAAGCAACACACGGGGTACAAGAACAATGGGCCTAAACCCAAAAGTCCGATGACGAGAAATTGTAGGATTCCAGCTGTGTCACAGGTCCATGTTAGAACGCAGTAAAGTGGGCTCTCAGAGAAAATCTACCAGAAACACAAAATGCACCCCACTCAGGGAATAAATGCAAAAGGAGCTAGAAGTTCTGAGTAATATCATGAAGGGACTACTGGTTTCTCCTTTTGAACACATACTTATGCACTAAGAAAAAAAAATGTAAAGCAAATGAACAAAACAAGATGGCAAACCAACCCAAGGAGGGCAGACCCCTCTCAGGCTGGAGGGAGGAGAAGGGAAGACGTGGAGGTAAAAAGGAGACTTCAGCCCACACGATAACATCTTGTCTCTTTTTTAAAAGTCCAAAGCAAAAGAAAAAAATACAGCTGTTTCTGAGAAATAGGACTGAAGCTGGGAAAGGACGAGGCAGGACAGGAGGGGGTGTTGTTCTTTTTCGTTGTAAGACCTTATGCACCGCTGGTTTCCTTCCTATGCACACATATTACTCAGATAAAAGATTTTGGGGAGCTGGCCCCGTGGCCGAGTGGTTAAGTTCACACACTCCGCTGCAGGCGGCCCAGTGTTTCATTGGTTCGAATCCTGGGCACGGACATGGTTCTGCTCATCAAGCCACGCTGAGGCAGCGTGCCACATGCCACAACTAGAAGGACCCACAACTAAGAATATACAACTATGTACTGGGGGGCCTTGGGGAAAAAAAGGAAAAAGAATGAAATCTTTAAAAAAGAAAGATTTGAAGTTAAACAATTTTATTTTAATTTACTAAGAATCCAGATATTCCAATTATGTTGCTCTGGTGGAGTTTGGGAATCTTTCTTTTCAAAAGCCCCCTGATGATCCTGATGCCAGTCAGTCCCAGATCTGGCCATGAGGAACCTGCACTAATGGATTCTCTCCCGGGGGGACCTCTCGACTCAATCCCTTGCATTTGGATGGATAGCTGCCCTCCTCCCCTCTCTTCTTCAGCAGTGGTTTTATGGGTGTGGATCACATCCCCCGAAAGAGACAGATCTCTAAGAGGACCAGGGCTGGGCCTTGATTTCTCTTTTCTCACAGCACTTTGGCCTAAACACACAGGACACTTAGTAGTTAGCCCTCTAGCTCTGGAGGGGAGGAAGTAGTTAAAAGATCATGAAGTTCTTAAATTCCCATTCTGATCAACAGTGAATTAACAAAAGATATGAAGGTTGGCCTCACAATAATTTCCCTGGAGACTACTAATCTGTGCCGGGCGTATTTCACAATCCCACAGCTACTCAGGAAAGCTAACAGCCCAGGGAGACAATGGATCCGGAAGACCCACGGTTCGTGAGGTCCCTATTTCCTCTCCCCTCCCAGAACTCCTATTCATTCTTCAAAACCTAATATGCTGGTGTCTTGGCGCATCCAATTCTCATTCCATTTAACATATTTTTATATATAACTTAGCAGCCAGAAAACATATACACTCAAATACATTCTGTAACAAAAGTTTGCACAAGGGAGCCTACAACATGATCACAGGGGCAGCTGGGGTAACTTCAGGTTAAATTTCCTCTCTCACCATCCTGGCATCCATTAAGACTTCCTGAAACTTTATCACCACCCAGGAAGGGTTCCATCTGTAGCGACGTCCATCTGCCTTCTGAGCCACACGTCTGCTTACGCGCTTTGATTTGCAGAGGGGAGGGTGGACCTCAGCACACATATGCTACGCTCAGCAAAATGCTGAGCGCGACTCATCCTGGCGTGGTGGTCACGCCTGCGACGGCGAGCGCAAAGTGGAAACACTGCCCTCTGCAGACGGGAACCCAAAGTCGCAGCAGGACTACACTGAGAGCCGCAAATGAAGCGAAGGATGGACTCGAAAATCGTTTACAATCCACATGGAACAAAGAGCAAAAGAACCGACCATTCTCCTATCTGAGATGCTGCTTGGGAAAGAAGCAGTGAGGAATCAGAGATTTCATGTAACTGCACCACCGAGCTTTACATAGTATTTCAATTACTTCCCAGAAGCAATGAAAAACTAGACTGAGAAATTATTAGGAGTGTAAGGTATTTTGAGAAGCAACTATCATTAGGACATAAACTTTGAAATGAAACATTCCTGTTACTCCTCTTCCAATTTCCAAGCTTTGAGATTGGTTGAAATGACCTGAGACCAAAAAGGGAGTTACTGAAAAGAGCTTAGCATTTTCCACTATATTTTAAAATTTGACATTTGCAAATAATATGAAACTGAGAAATAAATTGGATGCTGAAGCAGATATAAAACTGTTAGCTTTATTTGTAAAAGTTTTCAAATGTCTGTGATTGTCAAGATACCCTAATTGTCCTCAATGATTAATTTTACAAGCAAATATTATATTATAGATTTACAAAAAGAGTGTATTCCAATGCTGCTTTTATCCATTTTTTACATATTGATGTTCTGTGACAGATTTTGCCTGAAGACAAAGCTGGCATTACTTGGCATCAGTCAGAACTAGCTGAAATCCAGGCCTCACCATGCCAGGAAAAGAAATAAACTTGGTGAAACTGGGCAACTTTATTAACTTCTGTAAACCTCACTGTAAAAATGGAGCAGTAAGGCTTCTTGAGTGTTACTGTGGAAGTAGCAAGCCCTGCCTAAAGGGACCGAGAGACCACGGGTCCCAGGGCAGCTCCGCGGCTCACCGTCTACCTGCTCCGGGCCTGCGGGTACACCTGCCTTGAGTCTCAGTCCTCTCCCTGTACCAGGGCCCACAGCTGCCCGCAGCCTCCGGAATTGTTGTGGAGATGAAAGGACCAGGACCTATAACGTGAGAGGCTGCTGCCTTGTTAATAGCAGGTAGGCCATAAATGCTGCTCTGCGTCACCCTGGGCAAGGGAGTCAGCCTGCTCGTCTTTCCTTCTCAGTACGTTCCCATGAAAAGAAATTTCAGATCTCAATTCTCACTGTTGTGTGAGTGCAGTTTGTCTCCGTGGGCCTCTGAAACCACAATGCTTAGCTTCCGTCTCCTCCACCCAGAAATACGGTGTATCCAGATGCAGGGTTTCTGTACGCAAAGTCCATCCACCTCTTGGCACCTCTTAAGCAAAGAAACCAGAGTGACACAGAATATTATTATCACTATTATTATTATTATTCACCCCCAAGCACTAATGATTAAGGAAACACAAATAAATCTCACTCATCTCCAAATAGCAGGACTTTGAGAACCAAAAGAGTAGCTTCCACTTTATTAGGCAGTAAAGTTCTTCCGATCCTTACTGAGAAATCATAGGCTTTCTGAGACGTATTTGACAACCACAAAAAACAGAGCTCCATATTTTAAAAACCAGATGAACAATATGTAATTTAAGACATACTTATATCAGAAAAAAATGTCCTCCACATAACGAGTGTTATGTAATTCACTTTTCAGCGCCAGCCCCTTGACATATGATATGTGAATGACAGGTTAAAAGGAGCTGAGAATTCACATGCTTGCTTCACTCCAAAAGGAATAAAAAATTTTTATGACCCCATTGGATAAAAAGGCCTTTATTATTTTTTAGAATCTCTTTGGTTGAAGGGAGCTTTGCTGGCTTCTCTCAATAAACTTTTAAAAATATGTTAGACCCCCAAACTATTTTAACCCATGCCCATCCTGAAACAAGGCTTCCCAAGAAAGCTTTCTATCTTCTATCCCCTTTCCCTTGGTTGCACCAGAATTACCACGTAGGGTGGTAAGGAATCACAATCTTTTAATTAATATATTTAAAAGAAGCATGGCGAGGGCATGTGAATATTAAATTAGGAAAAGAACCCCTCTTTTCTTGGAAGTTTTCCTCCATTCATGCAAATTTCCAAAGACAAAATGCGATAATCAACAGAGATCACAGATGAGGCATGCCTGGGAGCACGTTGCTTATACAGAAATTCTCCACTGTTGTTAGAACGTGCTTACCAAAAGTCACCACGGCTGTAAGGAACTCCTTTCTGAGAAGTGCCATCCATTACTCCCCTCACCTCCAGAGTCCATGCCATTGCTTCTCAGTTTGATTTTTGGCTGGCAGGGGTCTGAGAATGATCCCACAGCAAGGATATTCCTTCCCCCACCGCTATCCCAAGAATCAATTTTGGCCAATGTTTGCATTTTCCTGATTGTTTTCTGCTGGTTTTTGTCCTCTTTCAACCCCCGCTTCCAATTCTCCCACCCCTGAGGGGCCTAAGCCTCCAAACACCCTTTGAGTGACCGGCTCTGGTGCAGCTCTCTTGACAGCAGGAGCAAAAGGCTAACGAGTGCAACCTTCTGCTGTGGCGGCAGCCAAGACCTGTGTTTGAGGGTGCTGTAGGGGTGGCACCAAGACAGCCATATTGCACCCCAGTAGTGACTTTGGGCCCAAAAAGGGAAATTCTTCTAGTTAGTGGAGAAGAATTTTAATTCTCCCATGGCCACATCACAGAGACAGAACAGCAGCAATTGGCCAGAAAATATATCACATTCAGAGTAAAGAAAAGCATTTGACTACAGAACTCACAAATAAAATAAAGTCATTCCTGAGATACTCAATTTGTGTCAAACAGTTTCCAAGTACACTGTTTGCTGCAAAACTTACCCTTAAAAAGGAATATCAATGATGAAGTAAACATTGAGTAATTGTAGACAGAATCTCAGCAAATTCATCACAGGAGCTAGAATATTTGGCTTTAGGGAGCTCCCCTCAGACAGGCATGCTGGCCGTCCCTGGACTCCATTTGAATTTGTCCTGTCCTGAATGAGAATGTAGAGAGGAATGCAGCAGGATCCGTGCCTAAACCATCCTCTTGCTTTGGCAACAGGTGGCTCATTGGTCATGAGATCCCCTCATGTATGTTCAAGGGCAGTGAGTTCTGGGGTCACTGTCACTGCCTCACCCCACTTCCCTCTAAGCAAGTTAGTGCCCTTCCATGGATGATTGAAAAGCTCCTTTATTCATGTTTTTGCCTCCAGTCTTGCCTCTTCCTTCCATCCTCCATTCAGCAGCCAAAGTGATCACGAGAAAACTTGGACATGACCCTGTCAATCGTCTGCTTAAAACTTTCCAAAATCGGAACAAGACATGGATGACCACTTTTGCCACTTCTACTCTATTACTGAAAGTTCTAGACAGAGCACATAGGTAGGAAAAAGAAATAGAAGGTGCCCATATTGAAAAGGAAGGAGTGAAACTATCACATTTCACAGACCACATGATCTTATATGTAGAAATCCCCACAGATTCCACAAAAATAAACTTGTTAGAACTAATAAAAGAATTCAGTAAAGTGGCAAGATATGAAATAAACACATAAAAATTAGTTGCTTTTGTATAAACTAAAAATGAACAATCCAAAAAGGAAATAAAAAAACATCCATTTAAAAAATCATGAAAAAGAATAAAACATTTAAGAATAAACTTAACCAAGAAGGGAAGAGATTTGTACAGTGAAAACTACAAAAACACTGCTGAAACAAACTAAAGAAGACAATAACAAATGAAAGACAGCTCATCATCATGGGTTAAAAAAGTGAATGTTGTTAAGATGTGAATACTATCCAAAATGATCTACATATTCAATGCAATCCTTCAAAATCACAATGATGCTTTTTGCATAAATAGAAAAATCCATCCTAAAATTCACAGAGAATCTCAAGACCTGAAATAGCCAAAAAATTCTTGAAAAAGGACAAAGCCTATTACAAAGCTACAGTAATAAGAACAGTGTGGTACCAGCTTAAAGAAAGACATACAAACCATTGGACTAGAATAGAGAGCCTAGAAATAATCTCTCGTGTATATGGCCAAATGACTTTTGACAAGGGTGCCAAGACCACTCAATGGAAAAAGAGACCATTCAATGGAGAAAAGACAGTCTTTTAACAAATGGTGTTGGAAAAACTAGATATCCACATCAAAAAGAATGAAATTGCACCTTTATCTTACACTATATACAAAAATTAACTCAAAATGGATCAAAGACCTAAATGTAACACCTAAAACTACAAAATTCTTAGAAGAAAACGTAGGGGAAAACTTCATGACATTGGATTTGGCAATGATTTCTTGGATTCAACGCCACAAGTACAAGAAACAAAACGAAAAAATAGATAAATTATATCAAAGTTAAAAATTTTTGCACATCAAAGGACAGCACCCCCAAAGTGAAAAGGCAACCCATAGAATGGGAGAAAATATTTACAAATCATATATCTGACAGAGGATTAATATACAGAATATATAAAGAACTCCTACAACTCAACAAAAACAACTTGATTTAAAAATGAGCAAAGGAGGCCAGCCCCGTGGCCAAGTGGTTAAGTTTGCATGCTCCACTTTGGTGGACCAGGGTTTTGCCAGTTTGAATCCTGGGCACAGACATGGCACCACTCATCAGGCCATGTTGAGGTGGTGTCGCACATAGCACAACTAGAAGGACCCACAACTGAAATATACAACTATGTACTGGGGTGGATTTGGGGAGAGAAAGCAATTTGAAAAAAAAGAAGATTGGCAACAGTTGTTAGCTCAGGTGCCAATCTTTAAAAAAAAAAATTAGCAAAGGACTTAAATAGACACTTCCTGAGAGAAGGTATACAAATGGTCAATAAGCACATGAAAAGATGTTCAGTATTACTAATCATTAGGGAAGTGCAAATCAAAACCACAATGAGATATCACTTTACATACATTAAAATGGCTATTATACTAAAAGAAATTAAACGAAAATTTAAAAAACTGAAAATAGAACAGGATGTGAAGAAATCTAAACCCCTTTGCATTGCCAGTGGGAATGTAAAATGATGCAGAAGCCGTGGGAAATGGTTTGGCAGTTCCTCAAAAAAATGAAGCTTAGAATTATCATATGATCCAGCAATTTCACTTCTGGGTATATACCCAAAGGAACTGAAAGCAAAGATTTGAGCATATCATTTGTACATACATGTTCATAACAACATTATTCACAATAGCCAAAAGGTAGAGGCAACCCTACGTCCATCAACTTATCAATGGATAAATAGAATGTGATCTACATATAATGGGATATTACTCAGTTAAAAAGGAAGGATATTGTGATACATGCTACGACATGGATGAACCTTGAAGACATTAGCTAAGTAAAATAAGTCAATCACAAAAATACAAATAGTGTATGAATCCACTTATATGAGACACTTAGAGTAGTCAAATTCACAGAGACAGAAATTAGAATAGTGGTTGCCAGGAGCTGAGCAGAGGGAAGAACGGGGAGTTTTAATGGCTACAGAGCTTCAGTTTGGGAAAATGAAAAAATTCTGAAGATAGATGGTGGCGATGGCTGCACAGCAATGTTAATGTACTTAATGACTCTGAACCGTGTGCTTAAAAATGGTTAAGATAGTAAATTTTATGTTATGTATATTTTACTACAATCTTAAAAACCTCCCAAAGTCTTTCTGTGGCCAATAAAGCTCAAGCTCTCGGACCAAATGCAGGTCCCATCACAGGCCAGCCCCGCATACTAGTCTACTGTTCTCTCTCTCCTCTCCCCAGCCATAGCTCAACCACAGTGAGACCCTGAGATCCCTTTAACGTACCCATCTCTCATTCCATTTCTGTGCCTTTGCATGTGTGCTTCGTCCCCTGGGAATTTCCTTTGCCTCTTTTTCCCCCTCTACTAGTGCTTACTCTTGGTTAGTAACTGAGTTTAAGTGTTACACTACTCTGGGAAATCTTCCTTTATCTTCACAATGCATCATCCTCATCTCCCCAGTGTTCCCACGGTTCTTTTACAGCACTGATAACACTACAATCTAATGTTCGCATAATAGTACAGTGAGGAACAGCTATTGGAAAGAAACAAAGTTATCTCGTGTTTGTACACTGATGGGAGGAGAAAATTCCATTAGTAGAAATAGACCCAGAAGTAGCACAGATAATACAATTAGTAGACAAGGATATTAAATTGCTTATTACAACTGTATTCCATATGATTAAGAAAGAAGGGAAAGGATGAGCACGTTAAGCATAGATATGGAACATGTATAAAAGACAAACTTCTAGATATGAAAAATATAATGCTGGCAATTAAAAATATGATGAGTGGGATTAAAAACAGATTACACACTACAGAAGAAAAGATTAATGAGCTTGAAAACATAAAAATAGAAAATATAAAATGAAACACGGAGGGAAAAATGTCTGAAAAAAATGAAAAGTGCATCAATGAGCTGTGGGACAATTTCAAGCAGCCCAATGTATGTGCGAAGAACCCCTAAAGAAGAGGAGACGGCAGAGAGAGAAAAATTTATATTTGAAGAAATAATGGCCCCCAAATATCCAAATTGTATGAACTATAAGCCTACAGATCCTGGAATTTCAAGGAGACACAAGCACAAGAAATATGAAACAAAACTGCACCAAGGTTCATCACAATTAAATTTCTTAAAACCAGTCAGAGAGAGCAAATTGTAAAAGCACCAGGGAAAGAAAGCCTCATTAAATACAGAAGAACAAAGACAAAAATGACGGAAGTCTGCTCATGTAAAAATGAATGCCAGTAGACAGTGGGGCAACATCTTTAAAGTATGGAAAGAAAACAAAATCAACCTGCTATGCTAAATTCACAAAAATCCCTTGCAAAAACAAAAGTAAAATAAAAACTTTTATAGATGTACAAAAGTTGAAAAAATTCATCATTAGCTAACCTGCACAACAAAAACTGTTAAAGGAAATCTTTCAGGCGGAAGGAAGATGATACCAGATGAAGAACTCAATCTGTGAAAGAGAATGAGGAGCTCCAAGATGATAACTATGTGGGTTAAAAATATATATTTTTTTTTCTTATTTTAAAAATCTCTTTAAAACATAATTTGATTGTTTAAAGAAGAACAATAGCAAAGTATTGTAGGATTAATAAAACGTGCAGAAATAAAGTGTGTGACAAAACAACACCAAGGCCAGGAGAGGACTACAGAAGTATACTGTCACCATTTTTCATACTCTACGTCAAGTAGTATTACTTGTAGTTAGACAGTTACAAGTCAAAGACACTAATTATAAACCCCAAAGCAGCCATGGCTGCAGCACACAGGCTCTTATGATGGCCGCATGATCCCCATCTCCTGGCGTTCATACTTCTGTGGGATCCTTTCCTCTTGAATGTGGGCAGAACCAGAGACTTTCTTCTAACCAATAGAATATGGCAAAAAGAGAGACAATGTGTATGATTACACTACATAGTATTGTGACACTCATCTTGCTGGAATCTCTCTCTCCCTTGCCAGCTTTGAGGAAACAAAAAATGATGAAGGAGTGAATGCTTTCCCGCCCAGATCAGGAACAAGATCACGACAGTATCTGCACATGTAACTCCTATTTAACTTCATAATTGATACCCTGCCCAGTACAACATGACAAGAAAATAAACAGCATGAGTTTATAAATGAAGAAATAAAACTCTCTCTATTCACAGACAAATGATTGTCTATGTAGAAAATGGCAAAGAATTTACCAAAATACTACTAGAAGTAATAAGAAAATTTAGGTAAGTTGCTTGATACAACATCAACATACAAAAATCTACCACATTTCTATGTACTAGCAATGTCATTTATAACAATGCCAAAATATGAAATACTTAGGTATAAAACTAATAAAAATATGATACCTCTATAGTAAAAACTACAAAATGCTGATAAAAGAAATCAAAGGTACCCTCATTAAATGGTGACATATGTCTTGCTCATGGATTTGAGGACTTAATATTGTTAAGAAGTCAATTCTTTCCATCCTAAATTACATATACAACCCAACTCCAATTAAAATTCCACAAAGGTTTTTTGGAAACAGAAAAGGTGATTCTATAATTTATATGGAAAAGTAAAGGAATTGAAACAACCAAAACAATTTGTGAAAGGTAGAATCAGTTTAGAGGACTCCCAATATCTGATTCAAGATTCAAAATAAGGCTACGTGAATGAAGAGAGTGGGATATTGGAAACAAAATAGACTCATAGGTCAATTGAACAGAATAAAGAATCCAGTTTTAGACCCACCAATATGTGATCAACTGATTTTTTGCAAAGAAGCAAAGATGTCTCCTTGCAAGGAGGAAAATCTTTTTAAAAAATTATTTTATTGAGATCATAATGGTTTATAACAGTGCAATTTCAGGGGTACATTATTATTTATCAATTTTTGTATAGGCTGCATTGTACTCACCACCAATAGTCTAACTTTTATGTGTCATCATACATATATCCCTTTTACCCCTTTCACCCATCTCCCAACCCCCTTCCCTCTGGTAACCACTAATCTGTTCTCTTTGTCCATGTGTTTGCTTATCTTCCACATATGAGTGAACTCAAGCAGTATTTGTCCTTCTCTGTCTGGCTTATTTCGCTTAACATGATACCCACAAGGTCCATCCATGTTGTTGCAAATTGGATGGTTCTGTCTTTTTTATGGCTGAGCAGTATTCCATTGTGTGTGTATATATATATATATATATATATATATATACCACATCTTCCTTATTTGTTCATCTGTAGAAGGCTACTTGCGTTGATTCCACATACTAGCTATTGTGAATAATGCTGCAATGAACATAGAGCTTCCTAAATCTCTTTGGATTGTCAATTTCAAATTCTCTGGGTAAATACCCAGTAGTGGGATACTTAGATCATATGGTATTTCTATTTTTAATTTTCTGAGAAATCTCCATACTGTTTTCCATAGTGGCTGCACCAGTTTGCATTCCCACTAGTGATAATTGAGGGTTCCCTTTTCTCCACATCCTCTCTAACATTTGTTATTTTTTGTCTTGCTAATTATAGCCATTCTAACAGGTGTAAGGTGATATCTCATTGTAGTTTTGATTTGCATTTCCCTAATAATTAGTAATGTTGAACATCTTTTCATGTGTCTGTTGTCCATCTGTATATCTTCCTTGGAAAAGGTCTGTTCGTATCCTCTTCCCATTTTTTGATCGAGTTGTTTGTTTGTTTTGAGATGTATGAGTTCCTTGTATTTTGGAAATTAACCCCTTGTCAGATATATGATTTGCAAATATTTTCTCCCAGTTGGTGGATTGTCTTTTCATTTTGTTGATGGTTTCTTTTGCATTGCAGAAGCTTGTTAGTCTGATGTAGTCCGGTTTGTTTATTTTTTCTTTTGTTTCCCTGGCCTGAATAGACATGGTATTTGAAAAGATGCTGCCAAGACCAATGTCAAAGAGTGTACTGCCTATATTTTCTTCTAGGAGTTTTATGGTTTCAGGTCTTACATTCAATCTTCAATCCACTTTGAGTTAATTTTTGTGTATGGTGAAAGATAATCATGTACTCTCATTCTTTTGCATGTGGCTGTCCAGTTTTCCCAATACCGGTTGTTGAAGAGACTTTCCTTTCTCCATTGTTTGTTCTTTGCTCCTTTTTCGAAGATTAGCTGTCCATAAATGTATGGTTTTATTTCTGGGCTTTCAATTCTGTTCCATTGATCGGTGTGTCTGCTTTTGTGCCAGTACCATGCTGTTTTGATTACTGTAGCTTTGTAGTATATTTTGAAGTCAGGGACTGTGATGCCTCCAGCTGTGTTCTTTTTTCTCACGATTGCTTTGAGTGCTCAAAGGCTGTTGTTCTATATAAATTTTAGGATGTTTTGTTCTATTTCGATGAGGATTCTCATTGGGATAGTGATTGGGATTGCATTGAATCTGTAGATTGCTTTAGGCAATATGGACATTTTAACTATGTTTATTCTTCCAATCCATGAGCATGGAATGTCTTTCCATTTCTTTATGTCTTCTTCAATTTCTTCCAATAATGTCTTATAGCTTTCAGTGTCTAGGTCTTTCACCTCCTTGGTGTAATTTATTCCTAGATATTTTGTTCTTTTTGTGCAATTGTAAACAGGATTATATTCTTGACTGCTCTTTCCGCTAGTTTGTTGTTAGCATATAGAAATGCAACTGATTATTTTAAGTTGATTTTTTGTACCCTGAAACTTTGCTGTAGTTGTTGATTATTTCTAATAGTTATATGGTGGATTCTTTAGGCTTTTCTGTATATAGAATCATGTTGTCCACAAACAGTGAGAGCTTCACGTCTTCTTTTCCAATCTGGACACCTCTTATTTATTTTTCCTACTCTGGCCAAAACCTCCAAAACTATGTTGAATAAGAGTGGTGAGAGTGGGCACCCTTATCTTGTTCCTGTTCTCAGAGGGATGGCTTTCAGTTTTCACTGTTAAGTATGATGTTGGGTGTGAGTTTGTAATATTTGGCCTTTATTATGTTGAAGTACTTTCCTTCTATACCCATTTTATTGAGACTTTTTATCAAAAATGGATGTTAGATCTTGTCAAATGCTTTGTCTGCATCTATTTAGATGATCATGTGATTTTTATTCCACGTTTTGTTAATGTGGTGTGTCACATTGATTGATTAGCAAATGTTCAACCATCCCAGCATCTCTGGTATAAATCCCACTTGATCATGATGTATGATCCTTTTAATGTATCCCTGTACTCAGTTAGCCAAAATTTTGTTAAGGATATTTGCATCCATGTTAATCAGCTATATTAGCCTATAATTTTTCTTCTTTGTGTTGTCCTTGTCTGGTTTTGGTATCAGAGTGATGTTGGCCTCATAGAATGAGTTAGAAAGTATTCCATCTTCTTCAATTTTTGGGGATAGTTTGAGAAGGATAGGTATTAAATCATCTTTGAATGTTTGGTAGAATTCTCCAGAGAAGCCATCTAGCCCTGGACTTTTGTTTTGGCAGAGGTTTTTGATTACTGTTGTCATCTCTTTATTTGTGATTGGTCTATTCAGATTCTCAGTTCTTCGTGGTGCAGGTTTGGGAGGTTATATGAGTCTAAGAATTTATTGATTTCTTCTAGGTTATCCAATTTGCTGGCATATAGTTTTTCATAGTATTCTCTTCTAATCCTTTGTATTTCTGTGGTACCTGTTGTAATTTCTCCTCTTTAATTTCCTTTTTTGTTTTTAAAGATTGGCACCTGAGCTAACAACTGTTGCCAATCTTCTTTTTGTTTTTATCTGCTTTATTCCCCCAAACCCCCCAGCACATAGTTGTGTATCTTAGTTGTAGGTCCTTCTAGTTGTGGCACGTGGGACGCTGCCTCAAGGTGGCCTGACGAGCGGTGCCATGTCCATGCCCAGGATCTGAACCCTGGGCTACCACAGCAGAGCTCGCGGACTTAACCACTCAGCCACGGAGCCAGCCTCTCCTCTTTAATTTCTAATTTTATTTATTTGAGCTTCTCTCTTTTGTTCTTAGTGAGTCTGGCTAAAGGTTTGTCTGTTTTGTTTATCTTCTTAAAGAACCAGCTCTTAGTTTCATTGATCCTTTCTACGGTTTTTTTAGTCTCTATTTCATTTATTTCTGCTCTGATTGTTATCATTTCCCTCCTTCTGCTGACTTTGGGCTCTGTTTGTTCTTCTTCTCATTCTGTTAGGTGCAGTTCAAGATTACTTATTTGAGACTTTTCTTGTTTGTGGAGGTGGGCCTGTATTTCTGTGAATTTCCCTCTTATGATCACTTTTGCTGCATCCCATAAGAGTTGGTACGTTGTATTTTCATTTTCATTTGTCTCCAGGTATTTTTTAATTTATCTTTTGATTTCTTCATTGATCCAATGGTTGTTCAGTAACACATTATTTATTCTCCACATATTTGTGACTTTCCCAGCTTTTTTCTTATAGTTGATTTCTAGTTTCATAGTAGTGTGGTTAGAAAAGATGCTTGATATGATTTCAATCTTCTTAAATTTATTGAGGCTTGCCTTGTTTCCCAATATATGATCTATCTTTGAGAATGTTTCCTGTGCACTTGAGAAAAATGTGTATTTTGCTGTTTTGGGATGGAATGCTCTCTATATATCTATTAAGTCCATTTGATCTAGAGTTTCACTTAAATCTGCTATTTCCTTGTTGACTTTCTGTCTGGATGATCTACCCATTGATGTAAGTGAGGTGTTAAGGTCCCCTACTATTATTGTGTTGCTGTTAATTTCTCCCTTTAGGTCTGTTAATAGTTGCTGTATGTACTTTGGTGCTCCTGTGTTTGGTGAATATATATTCATAAGTGTTATGTCCTTTTGGTGGAATGTCCCTTTTATCATTGTATACTGCTCCTCATTGTCTCCCTTTGTCTTTTTTACCTTGAAGTTTGCTTTGTCTGATATAAGTATGGCAACACCTACTTTCTTTGGTTTGCCATTTCTTCAGAGTGTCATCTTCCATCCCTTCACTCTGAGGCTGTGTTTGTCTTTAGAGCTGAGATGTATTTCCTGGAGGCAGCATATTATTGGTTCTTGTTTTTCAATCCATCTAGCCACTCTGTGTCTTTTGATTGGAGAATTCAATCCATTTACAGTTAGAGTGGTTATTGATATAAGAGGGCTTAATCCTCCCATTTCACCTCTTTCTTTCCATTTGCTCTCTATTTCCATTGTTTCTCTTCCCTTGTATTTCTGACTGCCATTTCAGTTTGGTGGTTTTCTGTGAAGGTTTCCTTAGTTTTCATTTTATTTATGATTTGTGGCTCTGCTCTGATTTTTTGTTGAGTGGTTATCATGAGGTTTGTAGAAAAGATCTTGTAGATGAGATATTCAATTTTCTGATAGCCTCATCTCTATTAGCTTAAGCAGGTTCCATCCCTTTTCTCTTCCCTTTCTGAGTTACTGTTGTCACAAACTATTCCAGTTTGTGTTGCAAGTTTGTGACTAAATTGAAGTATTTATAGTTATCTTTGATGCTTTCCTTCCTTTCATCTGTTATGTTATAATTGTTTGCTAACCAGTTCTGATAGCTGCAATTTTCCTATTTTGTCTATTTATCTCCTTGCTCAAAGCTTTGTAAACATTTGTCTTTTTGTTTCAGGTAGGAGAGCTTCCTTTATCATTTCTTGTAAGGGAGGTCTAGTGGCAATGAACTCCCTCAGCTTTTATTTCTCTGGGAAAGCTTTTATTTCTCTATTGTATCTGAAGTATAGTTTCAATGAATAGAGTAGTCTTGGCTGAAAGATTTTGTCTTTCGGTATTTTGAAGATATCATTCCATTCTCTCCTAGTCTATAAGGCTTCTGCTGAGAAATCCGCTGAAAGCCTGATAGGGATTCCTTTTTAGGTTATTATGTTCTGCCTTGCAGCCCTTAATATTTTTTCTTTGTCATTGACTTTTGCCAGTTTTACTAATATATGCCTTGGGGACAGTCTTTTTGCATTGATGTAATTAGGAGTTCTGTAGGTTTCATATACTTGTAAATCTAGTTCCTTCCCCAGGTTTTGGAAGTTCTCAGCTATTATTTGTTTGAACAAGCCCTCTGCTCCTTTTTTGCATACTTTTCTCCCTTTGGAATACCTATAATCCTGTTGCTTTCCCTAATCGAGTGGGATATTTCTCAAAGAATTCCTTCATTTTTTAAAATCTTAGTTCTCTAGCCTCCTCCACCTGACACATTTCTATATTTATATCCTCTAAATCACTAATTCTTTCCTCTGTAACATCAGCTCTATTTTAAAAAGATTATAGCTTAGTGGCAGGCCCCATGCCCAAGTGGTTATGTTTGTGTTCTCTGCTTCAGTGGCCTGGGGTTCATTGGTTTGGATCCACAGCATTGACCTACACACCACTCATTAAGCCACACTGTGGTAGCATCCCACATAGAAGAGCTAGAATGACTGAGAAATAAGATATACAACTATGTCTGGGCTTCGGTGAGAAAAACAATAAAAGAGGAAGATTGGCAACAGATGTTAGCTCAGGAACAATCTTCCTAGGAAAAAAAAGATTCTAGATTATTTTTTTATGTCATTAATTGTGTTCTTCATATCCAGAATTTCTACTTTTTTTTTTTATAGTTTGAATCTCTTTAGGAAAGTATTCCTTCTTCTCATCAATTTTATTACTGAGCTCATTAAACTGTCTTTCTCAGTTTTCTTATAACTCATTGAGCTTCCTTATGACAACTATTTTGAATTCTCTGTAATTTAGATTGTAAATTTCTGTGACTTCAGGGTTGGTTTCTGGTGATTTGTCATTTTCCTTCTGCTCTGAACTGTCCCTGTAGTTTCTCATTGTGTTTGATGACATGATCCTTTGCTGGCACATTTTTGGTAGTATCAGGTCACAGATTCCACCTTCTATCCCTGGGGGGAAGCAGGAGCTGTGTGTCTGATCCCACTCCATCTGCTGGAAGTTGTGGGAGTATGGTGGTTGCTTCCACCAGCCAAGCAAGTGTTTTTGGGGAGACTCAAGGCTACCGCCACCTCTTCTTATAGTTGCATCAAGGCACATTCCCACTTGTGGGGCCACAGCTGTACTATGGGTGCTCCCACCAGCTGAGAAAGCATCTGCATGTGCATGTAGATCTGCCACCACCTCTTCTTAGGGTCATGCCAGCTGCTATGCTTAGCAGGCAGGGCTTCTTCGCAGGCCTTGGCCACTCTTTGGGACCACAGCAGCACAGTAGGCTCTCCTGCTGGCGGGGAAAGTGTTCATACATGGGTGCAGGGCTGCCAGCACCTCTTCTTTCAGTCATGCAGAGGCACATTCTCACCTGTGTGACTGAAGCTGCACTATGGGCACCCTCACCAGCTGGGACAGCACAGGGCTGCCAGGGAATGTCAATGGATCGCACACCTATCTCCACTACTTCCCTGCGGACCCACTCCCTCCATCTTCAGATGTATAGCTGTGTGTGTCTCTCAGGCATCCTTTTATATTGTGTGGTTATCCTCTGTTGGTCAATAAATGTCCATTTAATTGTAGTCCAAAGGAGGATAGATAAAGGGAACAGCTCGCTCTGCCATGTTGTAGATGTTCAGAAATACTTTTTTGCAAATGATGCTAGAATAATCAAATATCATATGCAGAAAAAAACTAATATCAATCCTTTCTGCAAACCACATACAAACTGATAAATTTCACTTCATTTTCACTTTGAAAAATAAAAATACAAACTACAGGCTGGGAGAAAATATTTGCAAGTCACATATCTAGTAAAGTATTTGTATACACAATACAAAAAGAGCTCTCAAAACTCAAAAATATAAAAACAAATAACCCAAGTTTTTAAAATGGGTGTCAGATATGAATAGAAACTTCATCAAAAAAAAATATAGATAGATAGATGGGTAAATAGTTACATTAAAAGATGCTCAACATTATTAGTTATTAGAGGAAAGCACATTAGAATCACAATGAGATACAGCTATACATCTTTAGGATTTATAAAATAATTATAATAAAAAATCCTACAGTTCTAAGTTCTGGTAATGATGTACAATCACTATAGCACTTATACTTTGTTGGTTGGGACACAAAATGATAGAGACATTTGGGGAAATAATTTGGCAGCATTTTACCATGCTAAACATAGATTACTACATGGCCCAGAAATTCTACAACTTGGTATTTATCTTATTGAAAAGGAAACTTATATTTGTACAAAAATTTGTACAATCATGTTTACAGTGGCTTTATTTGTAACCTCCCAAATGTTTTAAGACCCAAATTTCCCCTAATTAAGTAAAGCGTGGTACATCCATTCAGTGGAATACTGCTCCACAATTAAATGGAACAAATTGCCGATACACAACAATGTAGAAGGATCTCATATTCACCATATTAGGCGAAAAAAGCCAGATTCAAAAGGCAAGATATCATATAACTCCGTTTATATGACTTTTCTGGTAAAAGTAAAACTATGGAAGAGAAAAATAGATCAGTGGCTGCCAGAGGGTGATGGTGAGGATGAGAGTTGTCTACAAAAAGCCACCAGGAATCCTGAGGGTGGTGTTCATTCTGCAGTATTATTGTCATGGTGGTCATGCAGCTGCATGGCTTTGTCAATCCTCACAGAATTATACAGTTAAAAACAAGTTAGAGGCCAGCCCCATGGCCGAGTGGTTAAGTTCATGTGCTCCGCTGTGGCAGCCCAGGGTTCGGATCCTGGGCATGGACATGGCACCACTCGTCAGGCCACGTTGAGGCAGCATCCCACACCCCACAACTAGAAGGACCTGCAACTAAGATACACAACTATGTATCGGGGGGGAGGGGGGATAAAGCAGAAAAAAAAAACCAAGTTAATTTTACTTTGTGTGAAATATATATTAAGAAAAACCACTGGGGGAAAAGAACAATATAATCTAGACTCCATACAATGCATAATCTACAAATTTCATCATACAGTAAAGAAATACTACAAATTTAGATAATAAAAAATATGAGCCAAGCTCAAGGGAAAAAATGTAGCCAACA